>NW_027362771.1:89110979-90310979 GCF_046119375.1 Phyllobates terribilis
CTGCACTGAACTAAGATGGTGCCCACCTTTTATACTCCCTTCTCAATGCACCCAGGAACTGCTTCCTCCCTGCTCCTGCACTACAGGGTTCCCCTTCCTCAGTGTTCCCTCCCCCCACTCCAGCCAGGGACAGGGACTGTCGTGCCCATCTCAGGGGCATATTGGTCGCCCTGCCCCACGGCAATGTGGTGTAATGCATGCAGGTGTCGGGTCCTGATCCACACTCCATCCTTACCTGAGAGTGAGATATCACACCTCTGGGTGAGGTGCAATACGTCTGTAGCAACCGAGCCCTCAGGGTGCTACAGTTCCATTTATCTTCAGCCTACGTGACGTATTGCGATACAGGGCCGTGATTTTGGCTATAAAAGGGTCCCCTAGACCCCTACCCCAAGCTTTTTAAGAGAATCATATATGGCGTGCCAGGAGACTCTATGGAATGCTTTCTCAGCATCCAACGAGAGTATCTAATTACAAATTTTTAACTGCATCTAGCCCAGGAAATACTTTGTGCCTAGTAGCAGTGTCTGCTAGTGAGCGGGTTATCTCGGCTGTTAAGCAAGCTGCACCACCTGTAGTTTAGACACTTAATTTTTTCAAAGGAAATGCTTCGGGACCATGGGATACTTAGTGAAGAGCATCAGGAGGCACCCCAAGGCATAGGGGCTGGGACTGGCAGTAGGATGCCTTGCGGTGGACAGCCGAGCTCGATCCTTATAAAAGCTTTTTAACTGCAGCAGCTTTAGTGGACGCTACTGGAGCTGGAATTACCGCGGCTGCTGGCATGAGACTTGTAAATGGATTTAAAGTGTATTCATTCAAATTAGAGAGACAATTTAAATTAAAAAGCTTAGAGCTGCCTCCACCACAGGGGGGCTCGCTCGACCCACCAGCGGACAGGCACCAGTATTGGGAGAGGGGGGCTGGCCGTCAGGGTTCACCGCGGCTCTGGCACAAACCCGGCGACACGGAGGCGGCACGGGCAGGAGCGGACTGGCCGTGTCGGCTTCTCACTTTTTGGATTTTAGAAGGGTATGACATGCCTATATCTGTGTCTCCCCCTCCTTTTACTCCTCCACCTCTTTTATTTTCGCATGACTATATGTACTTGTCACTTTTCCATGTGTTAGTTATGTCTTCTGAGCAGTTTGTCAGCTTTTGGACACCTTTGAAGGTGTTTTCTATGTGTTTCTATGTGTTTTTGTTTGCCTGCCATTGGTTTTAACGGTGTTCGAAGGTGTTCGACGAACAGTTTGACGAACAGTTTGGCGAACACACGGGTGTTCGACGAACCGAACCGAACTCGAACACTACGGGGGTGGCTCAACACTAGTGATGAGCATTTTTATTGGTATATGGTCTCCCATGCTGGTATGTGCTGCCCCCCTCCTGGTATTTGTGCTGGCCCCATCCTGTCCCCACCATCCTATCCTGGTATGCATGGCACCCCTCATCCCTATCCTGGTATGCATGGCACCCCTCATCTCTATCCTGGTATGCATGGCACCACTCATCTCTATCCTGGTATGCATGGCACCCCTCATCCCCATCCTGGTATGCATGGCACCCCATCTCTCATCCTGGTATGCATGGCCCCCTCATCCCAAATTTGGTATACATGGCACCCCTCATTCCAAATCTGGTATACATTGCACCCCTTATCCCTATCCTGGTGTGCATGGCATGGTACCCCATCCCTCATCTCTATCCTGCTGTGTATGGTACCCCTCATCCCTATCCTGGTATGCATGGCACCCATCCCTCATCCTGGTATGCATGTTCCCCCTCATCCCCAATCGTGGTATGCAGGGCACCCCTCATCCCCTATCCTGGTAAGCATGACACTCTTCATCCCCAATCCTGGTATGCATTGCACCCCCTCATCCCCAATCCTGGTATGCATAGCACCCCTCATCCCCAATCCTGGTATGCATGTCACCCCATCTCTCATCCTGGTAGGCATGGCCCCCTCATCCCAAATTTGGTATACATGGCACCCCTCATCCCCATTCCTGGTATGCATGGCACCCCTCATCCCCAATCCTGGTATGCATGGCACCCCATCTCTCATCCTGGTATGCATGGCACCACTCATCCCCCAATCCTTGTATGCATGGCACCCCTCATTCCAAATCTGGTATACATTGCACCCCTCATCCCTATCCTGGTGTGCATGGCATCCCTCATCCCAATCCTGGTATGCATGGCATCCCATCTCTCATCCTGGTATGCATGGCCCCCTCATCCCAAATTTGGTATACATGGCGCCCCTCATGCCAATCGTGGTATGTATGGCTCCCCTCATCCCCCAATCCTGGTATGTATAGTACCCAATCCCTCATCCTGGTATGCATGGCACCACTCATCCCCCAATCCTTGTATGCATGGCACCCCATCCCTCATCCTGGTATGTATGGTACCCCTCATCCTGATATGTATGGTACCCCTCATCCTGGTATGCATGGCACCCCATCCCTCATCCTGGTATGCATGGTACTCCGCATCCCTACTCTGGTATGTATGGTACCCCTCATCCTGGTATACATGGCACCCCTCATCCCAATTCTGGTATGTATGGTACCCCTCATCCTCCAATCCTGGTATGTATGGCCTCCTCATCCCCCAATCATGGTATGCATGGCACCCTATCCCACATCATGGTATGCATGGTACCCCGCATACCCATTCTGGTATGTATGGTACCCCTCATCCTGGTATCCATGGCACCCCTTATCCCAATTCTGGTATGTATGGCCTCCTCATCCCATAAACCTGGTATGCAAGGCACCCAATCCCTCATCCTGGTATGCATGGCTCCCTCATCCCCAATCCTGGTATTTATGGCCCCCTCATCCCTATACTGGTATGCATGGTACCCCTCATCCTGGTATGCATGGCACCCCATCCCACATCCTGGTATGCATGGTATCCCACATTCTTATCCTGGTATGTATGGTACCCCTCTTCCCTATTCTGGTATGCATGGCACCCCTCATCCCCATTGCTGGTATGCATGGCACCCCTCACCCCCCCAATCCTGGAATGCATGGTCCCCTAACCCCCAATCCTGGTATCCATGGTCCCCTCACCCCCCTCATCCTGGTATGCATGGCACCCCATTCCTCATCCTGGTATGCATGGTCCCCTCACCCCCCAATCCTGATATTCTTGGTACCCCTCATCCCCCAAACCTGGCATGCATGGCACCCCTCACCCCCCAATCCTGGTATGCATAGCCCCCTTCTTCCCCCAATCCTGGTATGCATGGCCCCCTCATCCCACAATCCTGGTATGTGTGGCCCCCTCACCCACCCAATCCTGGTATGCATGACCCCCCTCATCTCCCAATCCTGGTATGCATGGCACCCCTCACCCCTCAATCCTGGTATGTATGGCCCCCCTTCCCCCAATCCTGGTATGTATGGCACCCCTCATCCCTTTCATGCTGCACACATACAAAAAAATAAACACTTATACTCCTTTCTTCCCTGTGCTCCAGCGCTGCTGTGTCCTGTTCTGTTGGAGGCCGGGGGAGGAATGGGGCACCGGAGTATGCGCAGCCCATACCGCGCTGTCCGGCGCCATTTTGCTGAAGACACACTGCGAATGTGTATTCAGTAAAATGGTGCCGGATAGCGATATGAGCATGCGTCGATTCCGGCGCCTCACTCCTGTCCCGGTCTCTGGCGAAGATAGGCACTGCGGCAACACTCCTCCCTGTCAGGTAAGTATGTCAGTATGGCACGCGGTATGCACATACCGTGATCTCTGGCACCAAACACACTCCTCTTACCTGTAACGGCTCGATGCGTTCTTCTGCCTGGAGCCAGACCGCGCAGGCATGTCGCGCTTGCGCAGTTTATAAAGGCTTCAGAGATACGCATCTCCGGTTATATTATAGATATTTATTATTTGTGATTTTTTATGATTGTTGTGCTCATTCATTTTAATGAATACCTAGTAGAGGTTTTGTTTTAATAAACTCATAATAGCTAATAGGTGAGTTTCCTTCATATGGATTTGTCGATGGAAAAAAAATATTATGGTCCTTGAGAAAAGAAAAGGAGAAAATGAAAACACATTAAACGGAATATAGTGATGTCAGGAAGGGGTTTTTGATCACCTAAGGCAGGGCTTCATAGAATTACCAACATAACAGCAATGAGGGTTGCAGTAGGTTGACAGAGTAAGCACACTACTCAAGATCTCATCAGTTAAATGCCTCTGTCATCAATTGATAGTTGCATCAAAGGGGTTAAACAGCAAGGATCAGGGCTATATCTGCTATTAGGAGTAGGTGTTGGTTGTATAGCACAGCCAGAACCTGCAGTGTATGGAGTGGGCTCAGCTTCTAAGTTTGTGCCATACACCCGCATCTGATGTGTATTAAATGGATCATGTCTGAAAAAGGTTAAATCGTAAACAGGTTTGGGAGAATCAGGTATGCCGTTAGCCTTCTACCTTGCTCCATAACCCAGCTAGCCTTTCTGGATTAGGACTTGTGCCTTGTCCTCTAGATATGTACCTGTGTATCTCAGTTTCGACCTCTGATCTTTACTTTGCCTTTGTTTTCTTCTTTTGTATCTGTTGCTCTTGTTTAATCTTCTGTTTCTGTTTCTGATTAATAACCCTAAGGCCACGTGCACATTTGGTGCAGTATTTGGTGAGTATTTTAACTCAGTATTTGTAATCCAAAACCAGGAGTGGAACAATCAGAGAAAAAGTATAATAGAAACACGTCACCACTTCTGTATTTAACACCCACTCATGGTTTTGGCTTACAAATTTTGATTTAAAATACTGACCAAATACTGAATGTATCAACGTGGCCTTACTGACTACTCTACAGATTCAGCATCACTGCTATGTCCTGTAATAAATTGATAACAACTGTCAGTATCGGTTTAGTCTAAACTTCCTTACAGAGGTTCCTCATGTAGATTAGAAGGATCCTTTAAACTAGTTAGTCAGCGACAGAGCAACACAACTTCTTCATTTTGGAAATTATGTTTTTCATATAACAAACTTTATTTAAAAAAATACTGGCCACTGAGGTCAATTTAGGCTTTTACTTCCTGACCTTTCAGGGAGAGTTACAGCAGTTTTCTTAACAGCAGTGGCAGGGTTATAATTAGTGATCACACTTCTATCTATACATAACTGATAACACAGGATCCACCTAATCACAATAGGTGTCACAGCTGACCCTGCTCCCCCTCACTTCACAATGACCTTTGCACACACTCATTAGATGCATCCATACAAAAGACATAGAAAATCTTTGTTAGGGTTCAATTTGGATGAGATTAATTCATAACAAGCAATGCTTGTGTTTCTGTTTAGTCTATTTGGGCACATGCTTTGATTTATGTCAATGCAATTACATGATACCAGCAATAGATAGTTCACATTTCTAATTATAGTACAGAAATTATTTCTTAGAACAAGTGGAAATTTGTTGTATTAGTTTTATTGAACAGAGATTAAGATTTTATATTTTATGAGATACGAGTATTGTTTCCCCTTCTCCTCTTTAATGATTTCCTTAGGTGACAAAATATTTACTCTGCCATTACTAAAGCTCTGTTATGGGTTGAAAAATGGGCGTCAAGGAAAGAAAGAATTAAAACTAGAGATGAGTGGATCATTTGAAATTTGAACTTGCCAACTTTGCCACATGACCATCAAAAATTCAATTTGCAGCAAATAAATTTACACTTTAAAGTGAGAGATACTTACCCAGTGACTCTGCAGATGGAAAACAACTCTGACATTCAAACTGTGCTCCACTGGGAACCACTTGATAGCCCAGGTACTGACCACCACTGCGCAAAATATGATAATCTGTAAGATGGCCTAGCTGGAGGGTATTAGGGGGAAGCCCACATAGAAATGAAAAATGACGTTTGCCCATTTTCTGATACTTCAGTAGAGATGGGCGACCTCGAACATTAAAGTTCGGGGTGTGTACCGAATACCTAGTGTTCAGGCATGGAAAGCGAACACGGACTTCCTCAGGAAATCTGTGCTATTGTTCGGGTTCGATTATTCGGTGTTTCCCACGCTGTCATCTGATTCTCTCTGATCAGCGGTAAAATTGTTATCGCCAGTAAGAGCGCTGCGGTTCCCATGCTGTCATGTGAGCCCGCACCTGTGACCGGCTGTAAAAAGCTTACCGCATGTCACAGGTATTGGCTGATGAGAGAATACTACTGTCATCAGCCTACATCTGCTGTCGCCGATAACAGTGAAAGCAGGCGCCGCAGATGCGTGAGCGCAACGAGTGGGGCCGTAAGTCAGGTCACCGGGGTTCATCACCTGATGAACTACGGTGAACTTTCTCACGGCAGCTCAGCGCTACACACTGCCTGTGTCAGTGTGAGCCAGCTGTCATGGAAAGCAGTCACGTCAGTGACTGCTGATGTGACTGCTCTACAAGTTATCTGGATCGTAGTGGGATAGTATGGATTATCTTCACGATGGACAAGTAAGGGACATGGTTGTTTTTTATTTTTGTTTTTTGACAGGGAACAATAGCTTCATTGGAGTAGGCATTAAGGTGAGCATTAATGTGTTTTTTATTTTTTAATAAATGTGTAAAACTGTATGGACTTTTATTTCAAATAAAGGAGTGTATTCCGGCTGTGTGTTTATTTCCAAACTTTTACTATTAGGTTAAAGACTAAGCAAACAGCTGTGAGCTGATATTAACAGCCTGGGCACCTTTATGGCTATTGGCCCGTTCCCATAATATTAACATCAGCCCCCAGCCATTGGCTTTCACTTTGCTGATTATGAAAATTATGGAGGACCCCACACATTTTTTTTTCTTTTTCATTAATAAGTACAGTAAAATACACATCCAAGGTATCCTTAGTTCACAGCCTCTAGGTCTCCCAGCAGCTGGAAACTCCAGTAACCTTAAAATGTCCCTAAAAGTTTCCCATTGAGGTGCATAAATGGTGCTTTTCCCCGGCTCTACCCACATGCCCTGGTGCGGTGGCAAGTGGGATAACAGGGTGGGGTTCATGTCAGCCTTGTATTGGCAGCTGACATGAAGCCAAGGGGTTAGTAATGGAGAGGGGTCTATAAGATGCCCCCCATTACTAATCCCATAGTGGAAATAAAAACACAGCCTTAATACAATCCTTTATTTGAAATTAAAGTTAACACCATATTTTACACATTTATTAAAACATAAAAAAAACAGTTATACCTAACACCTAATCCATTGAAGCTAATGTCCCGTGTAAAAAAAACAAAAGTAAAAAAGCTAATTTATATTCACCTTAACACCTATTCCAATGAAGCCATTGTCCCCTGTAAAAAAAGAACAAAAATTAAAAAAAACATATCCCTCACCTGTCTAAAGTGGAAAGAATCCATACTGTCCCACGCCATAATCCATTTGTGCAACATATGCTCTCCAGCATGAATGGTGGCATGATGCCACTGTTCATGCTGAAAAGCAGGGGAGAATGAGCTGCAGCGATCGGGCCGATGAACTGGGGAGACCTCAGTGAGATCACCGCTGTGCTTGTGTTGAGCTCAGTGAGATCTCACTGAGCTCAGAACATGCACCGTACGACTTTTGCCTTGTTTTGTCTCACTGAGGTCACCGCAGTTCATTGGCTCACACGCTGCAGCTCATTGCGTCCTGGTTTTCATGGTCACATCATGTGAGCGTTCATTTTGAAAACCACATCGTAGTTGTATTTTCCATTTACCATTTTATGGGTACTCTTGACTATACTGTATTAATGAATTTGATGGTATAGACCTGCTAATTAGTTCTTTGTCTTTTAGTAACCAATGTTAAGATGATTGTGACTATATGATGGTTCTTTCATATACTTATGCATATACAGTATATTTATGCATTTTGTATACACCGATACCTTGAAAAAGGCCATGACAGGCCGAAACGTTGATTTATGTATCTGGTTCAATTTTTTGGGTCTTATTTTTTGTTATTTCACCATTAATAAAGAATCTGCATTTCACATCTGAGTGCTGGAGTTCCTATTGACTATTCACTTTTGTAATTAGCTTAATCACCGCCCTCTGGTGCAGACTTGTTTCAGGGAAAGAGACTGCAGTGTTAGAAGCAATGACTGCAACGGCAGCAATGACTGAAGATGTGGTTAATTCTCGATCATCTCTACTGAACCAGGATTTTATCAGGGTATGGCAGTGACAATAGCTGTGGTACGTGGCCACAGTGCTGCCCCCTGATAATGTCCTGTTTCATGAGGGGTGACAGATGCTGCAGAGAAGCGAGTGCAGCCCCAGCCTCCTATGACTTCTTGTTTGATGAAACATGACAGGAAGTAAAAGTAATAAAAAACTTTTAGACTCTAGCATTATACTGAGAAGCAAATGTAATAATATTTTTTTTGAATTGTATAACATTATCATTACTGGGTATTTGGTTTGAGGACTTGGTCTATTTCTGCTCATTATCTTGGGCTGAGATATGTTATCATATAGACCTTTGGTGTTTTTAATTTTTTTTTCAATCACTGTGTTGTATTTTTTTCATAATAAAGTTTCATTATTTTGAATGTGCAGTCCTCTTTTTGCATATAGTTTTGTTTTCCATGTGAATTTCATTATACAGCTATTACAAAAGTGGTTCGGGCTTAAAGATAGGCATTTATAAAGAGCTTTATAGATATCAAACAACTCTTTTAAGTGCCATCATTCGCTAGCTTATTTTAAGTCACTTTTTTATAATATATATATAGTTATTATAATTGTCAGACGTTCTGAAAATATGGAAGGGTTACTGGAACATTATTTCTCTAAATATATCAATATTTTATTGTTGTCCCTTCTCACTCATAAATTGTGCCTAGAAATTGAAGATGACACATATTTAAATCTTCATGTCATATAGAACATGCAAAAGGCACAAGCATCACAATAATGGCAAGCCAGGACAGTTGTATGAACAGTAATTTGTGAGCATTCTCCTGAATTAATTTGACTTTTCAAGATCATGATCCATATTTTGGAACCAGAGGATCAAAGTTCAGATAACCTCATTAATAGGATGCTCCACAGTAAATCATCCAGTGACTATAACCTCCTTTGTTTGTAGTGCAATTAGAATTGCTCTGTAGCTGATTGCTATGCATATGTTAAAGTAGTTTACTTCCAAGGTAGATCTGATTACCAGGAGATCAAAGGCCACTGATTACAAACATGAACATGTGGTATATAATGCATTGATATATTTAATTATTTTTATTCATTTCCACTACACATAGACTGTGTATGAATGTTTTGTGAAACAAAGTTTTTGATGTTGTAGATTTTCTGCAGCATTTCTGCACCTTTTAGTTAATTTAAGTTAGATGTTTTTTCATCATGTTTTTTATTGCATCTTTTTACATGCGTTTTTATCATGTTTTTGACTCTGAGTTATTTTGTCTCTTGTTGGTATGTTATGTTTTAAATAAAACTGTTTTGTTTTTGAGACTTTCTGGTATTTGACTTAGACAAAACGTTATTGATCCTGTGTAATGTGTGGATTACATATGTTTAGTGCATTTTCGCAGTGGAAATGTAATAAAAACACATGCATTTTTTTACATGTTGATTTTCCATATATAATGCAATTCAATGGAAAAAAACATATATAAAGCTCAGCATACTCGCAAGAGAAATTGACATGTTATGGATTTCAGACACGTACTGCAGGTCAGTTTACGCAATGTAAAGAAAAGCACATTGAGCGTGAGATCTCTATCCCATCTGATTCAATCCCCTCCACTTCACTGGTAGCACAGTTTCATATTCCCTCATTAAAATATAGTTTAGGTTGACCCATTAATGCACTGCTGTCTTCACTATTTGTGTATGATTGTATTACTGATTTGCCACATAATCCACTGTCTCTCATCTAGCCAACAGAATCAGTTCATGTACAAGCTCAATGTTGTCATCAGTTGTGGACGTGAATGCATATCCGGCTCATTTTCATGGCTGACACATTGCAACTTGAACGTCTCTATCCATTCATGAACACGTCTTCATGACAAAACACCATAGTGTGCACAAGCTCTTCGATAAATATTGGAACCAGGCACATTCTCAGACCATAAAAAAAGAATCACTACATGCTGGTCTTCTTTCGCACATATCACAAGGGGGGCAGGTATTGTTTCTCAAACAGCAGTCACAAATAATCTGACATAACATGCTCAAATCTACACAGCAATGACTGGGGTGACAGCAACTTTGTGCGAAAAGTGTAATAAGACAGTGTAGCCAGCAAAAGTTTTGAAATAACTGGATTGGGGATAATTTTTGACCATTCTTGTATAAAAATTATCAAAAAAAATAGCCCAACCCTTTTTAATTTACTGAAATTTTAAGAGTTTTTTGTTGACATTTTCATTTATTTTTTTGTTAACCGCCTAAAACGTTGAATCACCATGGCATGGACTTTACAAGACCTTTAAAAGTCTCTAATAATATTTGGCACCATAAGCTTAGTGTCAGAATCTGTAAATTATATGGTGGGACCTGCATAGATCAGACTTTATTTTACCAGGTCATCTACAATATGCTTGATCAAACTGAGATCTAAGGTATTTGGAGGCCGAATCAACACCTTGCACTCTACATAATTTTCCTTAAAGAGAATCTATAAACATGTTTTTGCTACCTCATTTGAGAGCAACATGATGTAGGGGCAGAGACTCTATTTCCAGTGATGTATCAGTTACTGGGCCCAGTAAGTGACTCATCACTGGAATCAGGGTCTTTTCCCCTATATTATGCTGCACACAAATTGGTTAGTACAATCTGGTGACAGATTCGCTTTAAAACATTCATGAAAAAGTTTTGAAGTGTGGTAGTGCACATTATCTTGTTGAAAGAGGTCACTAAATAATGAAATACTGATGCTATACTGTACTATAGCTGTACTATACTGTATCTACAGAAATGTTTAGACAGGTTGCATGAATCAATATAATATGAAAATCTGGACCCATGGTTACCAAGAAGAACATTGTCGTAAGCATCACACTGATTTATTAAAATCAATAAAATTATGGTAACTGTTTTCATTTGGCAACTTTTTTAACCTTTTCTCAATTTATATTGGGAAAGGGTTAAAGAGAATCTGTCAGCAGGATCAACACTCTCAGGCAATCTATATGGGTATTTAGGTAGTAGGAAGTTGAATAAAATAATACTAAATAATCCAGACAAATCCATGTTTTTCTCAATATGTAAATGAGCTACTAAGATCATCAGGACACAGATCTCCCTGAGAATCTGCCTCTAGAGCTTATTTTAAATGAAAGGAGGTGTTACCAGTGTGAGACATGTAGTGACTAACAGTCTGCTCTCCTAATCTACATGTCTCAAACTGGTAATGACCCCAATCGGTGAGATTTTAATCCGGCCCATAGATCTTAACAGCTCATTTACATACTAAGAAAAACATGGATTTCTCTGGAATCGGATTGCAGATATCAAGCTATCATTTTAATCAATTTTTTATAACTTGCATGCCCATATAGAATTTGCTAAATGAAAACAGTGACCACAATTTTACTATATAGATTTAAGCTAGCTAGTTACAGTACTGTGCAAAAGTGTTAGGCAGGTGAGGAAAATGCTACAAGGTAAGAATGCTTTAAAAAATAGACATGTTAATAGCTTTTTTATCAGTTAAAAATTGCAATGACTACACTTTGTCTTTGAAATTGTACCAAAGCTTAAAGGGGTACTCCCATCTCCAAGATCATATCCCAATATGTAGTAGGTGTAATAATAATAATATTAGCAAATATGTCCAATTAGAAATGTAGTATAGTTTTTCTGATTCGCTATTAGAGATGAGCGTTGTTCTACACGAACTGTTCGCCAATCTCAAATTCGAGCTGTTTTGGGCGGTGTTCGAGCCGTTCGGCGAACACGAACAATTTGAGAAAAATTCGGCTGTTCGAGGTTATGTTCGATAACTGTTCGTGCACCAAAATCATAACTGGATTTTTTCTCAGTAATGTTAAAAATTAATGTTAATACGCAGTTTGAGTGTACAGCGGGGTGGGGGGAGGGGCAGGGGATGGATCTCTGCAGGAACAATGAAGATCTCCATTTTTTTTTCTCTTTCCCGCATTTGCAGTGGGGAGGTGCAATCTGTCAGCCTATCAGCAGCGCACACACGGAGCGAAGTGCTTTTTTTCACACAAGCAAGGGCATGTGTCATTGGCAGTGTATGTCACATGTCCTTGCCCTATAAGACCAAGCCATTTTCCCCGTCGCCACCATTTTCTCACTGCTGCAGCTGCGTGTTAGACGGCACCGCTGTTGCTGTGTGCGCTATACCTTGTTAATTTCAAGCCAATTTTCGCACAAATATACAGATAGCTTGGGAGTAGGGAATAGTTGTGATTGCAGTCCTTTTAAGGACTAGGTTACAGCATTTCCTACGACTTTTATCAGGGAGGTCTGTGCTCTTAAATAGATAGGTTGTGGGAGTAAAGACTAATTGTAATTGGAGTCCTTTTCAGGACTAGGTTACATCAGTTCCTATCAGTTTTTGCCAGGCAGGTCTGTGCCAGTGCTGTGCAAGTTTTTTTCACAGCATTTGGCTGAATCTAGCAAAGCTAATCCTTTTTGGCCTATTGCAGAGTGTGTTAGTCAGTGGAGTAGCCTATCTGTGTTGCAAGATATACCACCTGTGTATAGAATACCAATTTTTTACTGCACCTAGTGAAGTAAAATCTTTTGGGCATAGCATCATTCTATTAGTCCATCTATACTGACCTCCATCAGGTTGCAAATTAAAACTAATTTTTATCTGCATCTACAGTACCTCTGAAAAAATATTTGGGCTTCTACCTGTGTGTGGGACTTGTTGTATTAGTCCATCTATACTGACCTCCATCAGGTTGCAAACTGAATATATTTTTTTCCTGCATCTACCTCTGAAAAAATATTGGGCTTCTAGCTGTGTGTGGGTCTTGTTCTATTAATCCATCTATACTGACCTCCATCAGGTTGCAAACTGAATATAATTTTTTTATGCATCTAGCTCTGAAAAAATATTTGGCCTTCTAGTAGTGTGTCGGACTTTCTCTATTAGTCCATCTATACTGACCTCCATCAGGTTGCAAATTAAAACTAATTTTTATCTGCATCTACAGTACCTCTGAAAAAATATTTGGGCTTCTAGCTGTGTGTGGGACTTGTTGTATTAGTCCATCTATACTGACCTCCATCAGGTTGCAAACTGAATATATTTTTTTCTGCATCTAGCTCTGAAAAAATATTGGGCTTCTAGCTGTGTGTGGAACTTGTTGTATTAGTCCATCTATACTGACCTCCATCAGGTTGCAAACTGAATATATTTTTTTCTGCATCTACCTCTGAAAAAATATTGGGCTTCTAGCTGTGTGTGGGTCTTGTTCTATTAATCCATCTATACTGACCTCCATCAGGTTGCAAACTGAATATAATTTTTTTCTGCATCTAGCTCTGAAAAAATATTTGGCCTTCTAGTAGTGTGTCGGACTTTCTCTATTAGTCCATCTATACTGACCTCCATCAGGTTGCAAATTAAAACTAATTTTTATCTGCATCTACAGTACCTCTGAAAAAATATTTGGGCTTCTAGCTGTGTGTGGGACTTGTTGTATTAGTCCATCTATACTGACCTCCATCAGGTTGCAAACTGAATATATTTTTTTCTGCATCTACCTCTGAAAAAATATTGGGCTTCTAGCTGTGTGTGGGACTTGTTGTATTAGTCCATCTATACTGACCTCCATCAGGTTGCAAACTGAATATATTTTTTTCTGCATCTACCTCTGAAAAAATATTGGGCTTCTAGCTGTGTGTGGGTCTTGTTCTATTAATCCATCTATACTGACCTCCATCAGGTTGCAAACTGAATATAATTTTTTTCTGCATCTAGCTCTGAAAAAATATTTGGCCTTCTAGTAGTGTGTCGGACTTTCTCTATTAGTCCATCTATACTGACCTCCATCAGGTTGCAAACTGAATATATTTTTTTCTGCATCTACCTCTGAAAAAATATTTGGCCTTCTAGTACTGTGTCGGACTTTCTCTATTAGTCCATCTATACTGACCTCCATCAGGTTGCAAATTAAAACTAATTTTTATCTGCATCTACAGTACCTCTGAAAAAATATTTGGGCTTCTAGCTATGTGTGGGACTTGTTGTATTAGTCCATCTATACTGACCTCCATCAGGTTGCAAACTGAATATATTTTTTTCCTGCATCTACCTCTGAAAAAATATTGGGCTTCTAGCTGTGTGTGGGTCTTGTTCTATTAATCCATCTATACTGACCTCCATCAGGTTGCAAATTCAAAATAATTTTTTTCTGCATCTAACCCAGCCAATAGTTTTGGCCTAATACCACAGTTTGGCCACTCAGCTCTGCTCGGTTACCATCCATTGTTTTTTTGTGCAAACAACTCCAGAGTTGTGAATTAGTTAACCACCAAAATGAGTGGAAAAAGGCCTGCTGCTGGTGGAAAGGGGAATAGGCGTGTTGGGAAGGGGAAAAAAGGTTGTGTCCGTGGGGTAGGTGTTAAAGCAACAGTAACATCTGCAGAAGAAAGACCATCTTACAGCCAAACTAAAATGTCTACTTCTTTTAGCGGACAATGTGATAAGATCCCTTTCTTACGGCCATGCTAATCGCTACAAATTCCAGATGAGGCACAAAAACAGCAGGTGCTTCAACGGATATCAAGTGCTCCTTTAAGTGGGCTCTCCTCCACATCAACTTCAACATCACAAATACTCCAGTCCTCAAAGGTGTCACCCAAATCGCACTTGCTTCCTCACAGCTCCCAAATCTCCAGCTGCCCGTCTGAGTATGAGGTAGAACAGATGGTTGAGTCTGCAGAGCTGTTTACTCATACTATAGCCTGGGAATCAGAGGTCGACTCCAGCGCTTCTGTGAATCCAGACGAGGAAATGATATGCACTGATGCCCAGAATCTTTATGAGTCGGATCCAGGACCAGACGCAGAAGGTTCTGACCATAATGTAGACCCTCATTCCCAAACTGTAACTCCTGTTGGTGGAGACAATGAGGAAGACGATGATAAGACTCAAATACCTGATTGGAGCGACAACTTTAGTTTTTTGTCAGGGCAGGAACAGGTTGGCTCTGAGGACGACGGGTGTGATAACGCACAGGGTGATGATGATGAGGTTGGAGATCCCACTTACTGTCAACCCACAGTCAGCCAAGAGATGAGGTCAGCAGAGGAGGTGGAGGAAGATGCTAGTGACGACGAGGTCAGGTTGCGCCTTCCTGGACAGAGACGTAGTACTGGAAGCACGTCAACAACTGCATCCTCAAACACAACTCTGCCTCTCACCACAAGTCGTGGTGGCTCTTCAGGTCGCATGGGTGCTAAGCCTTGCATAGCCTGGGCATTTTTTCAGATCGATAAAGATGACCCAACTCGTGTTATCTGTAACATTTGTCAGCAAAAGCTAAGTAGAGGCCAAAAAATACATAGTTTGAGTACTTCATGCATGAACCGGCACATGGACATGAAGCATAAGTTAGAGTGGGAAGCTCAGTGTGCTACAATGCGGCCTAGCCGGCCGGGCCAACCACCGTCTGCCATATCTTGTGCATCCGCGGCCTCTTCATCCTCTGTGACTGGGGGGACAACAGTCACACCTGTTTTGGGGCGCAGACCTGCCACCTCTTTACCCGCAACAGCCAGCGTGATTGGCAGGTCATCATTTTCTTTGGAGGTGGTAACACCAGCTGGTGTTGAGCGCTGTCCGACATCGATAGCACCACCTTTGGATCAAGGCAACCTAACATGTCCACCTGCATCTTCCTCACAGACCGGCAGTTTGCCGGGGACACCCTTATCAACCCCGTCTAAGCACAATAGCCAGCCCTCGGTCCCTCAGATGTGGACAAGTAAAAGACCATTTCCTCCTAGCCATGAGAAAGCTAAGAGGTTGAATTTCACCATCTGCAAGCTCTTGGCTACAGAAATGCTGCCTTTCCGCCTGGTGGACACAGAGGATTTTCGAGACCTTATGTCCGTCGCAGTGCCCCAGTACCAGATGCCCAGTCGGCACTACTTCTCAAAGAAAGGTGTGCCTGCGCTCCACCAGCATGTCGCACACAACATCACCGCTTCTTTTAGAAACTCTGTGTGTGACAGGGTGCATTTCACCACAGACACTTGGACGAGATGGCATGGACAGGGGCGTTACATGTCGCTGACTGGGCACTGGGTAACTATGGTGACAGCAGGACAAGGGGCTGCTGTCCAAGTCTTGCCGTCCCCACGAGTTGTGCGTCAATCCTCTTTATGTCAAAGTTCCTCCACTGCTTCTGCCTCCTCAACCTCCTCTCGGTCTTCCACCTGCACCCAAAGCCTGTCTGGTCATGCCACAAGCTTTCTAACTGCGCAGAAGGGATCCTGCACACCTCCTTACTATGCTGGCAGTAGGGCTCAACGTCATCAGGCGGTTTTTACTTTGAAATGTCTGGGAAATGTGAGTCACACAGCTGAGGAGTTGTGGTCAGCTCTGGAGAACCAATTTCATGAATGGCTGTCTCCACTGGACCTGAAACCAGGGAAGGCCGTGTGCGACAATGCTGCAAACCTGGGTGCGGCCCTTCGCCGGGGCAATGTCACACACGTGCCTTGTATGGCTCACGTGTTGAACCTGGTTGTCCAGCAATTTTTAGCCCACTATCCCAGACTAGATGGCCTTCTGCAGAGGGCACGGTCGCTGTGTGCTCACTTCCGCCGTTCGCATCCCGCAGCTCAGCGACTTACATCTCTACAGAAGTCGTTGGGCCTGCCACTTCACCGGCTAAAATGCGATGTGCCTACCCGGTGGAATTCAACTCTGCACATGTTGCAGCGACTGTGGCAGCACCGACAAGCCCTGGTGCAATACGTTCTGACGTATAGCCTGGGCCAACGAGATCCAGAGGTGGGGCAAATCACGCTGGAGGAGTGGTCTCAGATCAGGGACCTATGCACCCTTCTGCACAGTTTTGAAATGGTGACGAAGATGTTTAGTGCTGATGATGCCATTATCAGCATGACTATTCCGGTGATTTACATGCTGGAGCACATGTTAAACAGAATTCGGAGTCAGGTGGTGGCACAAGAGGAGGTGGAGGAAGTAGAGGAGGAGGAGTTGTATGCGGAAGGGCTAACATCTGCAAGGTCCAGACGGTCGGCAGCACCAAGGCGGCAGGCATGTGAGGGTGGGGGAGATGGTTTTACCAGGGAGCATGGTAGCAGCCAAACTAGTGAGGAAGGTGCAGAAGCCCAGGAAGAAGTGGAGGACAAACTGATGGAAGACTCATCAGATGAGGGAGACCTTGATCACATTTCTGTTGTGCGAGGTTGGGGGGAGAGGACAGAGGAAGGAAGCATGATTGTTACCTCGCCACCAACACAACAGGGACTTGGTGCTCCTGGATGCGCAACACACATGAGTGCCTTCTTGCTGCACTACCTGCAACATGACCCTCGAATTGTGAGAATTAGAAATAATCCTGACTACTGGGTTGCCACACTGTTAGATCCCCGGTACAAAAGTAAATTTGCCGAAATTATTCCTGCCATAGAAAGGGATGCACGCATGCAGGAGTATCAGCAGAGACTGTTGCAGAATCTTACATGTGCTTTTCCACAAAACACCAGTGGTGCACGTAGTGAATCTCACAGTTCCAACTTGCCAACCGTGGGACCGTCAAGTGTTCAGCACTCAAACCGTAACAGAACCACAGTATCTGCTGGTAACATCAATTTTGCGGAATCATTTCACCACTTTTTTAGCCCATCCTTTGCAAGGCCACAGGAGACAAGACGTCTGACACATAGTCAACGCCTAGAGACGATGGTACAGGAGTATCTCCAAGTAAACATTGAAGCCACGACTGTGTCACTGGACCCTTGCTCTTTTTGGGCTTCCAATCTGGATAAATGGCCGGAGCTAGCCACTTACGCCTTGGAGATCTTGTCATGCCCCGCAGCCAGCGTTCTGTCTGAACGTGTGTTCAGCGCTGCTGGTGGTGTGCTGACAGATAAGCGCACGCGGCTCTCCACTGATAATGTAGACAGACTCACGTTCATAAAGATGAACAAATCATGGATCCGAAACGACTTTTCTACCCCTGTGTCATCCTGGGGAGAGTAAAAGCTTGATGATTGGTTAAAATCACCCTACCAACCGTTTTAAGCTTTCAAATTACTAATCATGTTTATCTGTATCTTGACTGGAAAATAATTTGGGCTTTGTAGCAGTGTGCAGCACTGATCCTATTAGGCCATCTATAATAAGCTCCACCAGATTTAAAATTAAAAATAATTTTTAGCTGCATCTAGCCCGGAAAATAATTTTGGGGCTCCGAGATGCGCAAGACACATAAGTGCCTTCTTGCTGCACTACCTGCAGCATGACCCTCATATTGTCAGAATTCGAAGTAATCATGACTACTGGGTTGCCACACTCTTAGATCCCCCAAACTTTTCGATCAACCTTTTCATTTTAATAAAGACCAAAAAAATGGTCATTTTTGAAATTATAAGCATTAGCAGGTTGTTAGAAACTGAAATCAAACAGTTTTCAACTCAAAACTTTATTCTAGGTGATGTTACATTTTCACATAGGACCCCTTGTTCGAAAGGAGCTTCTGAACTCTCTCGTCCATTGAATTTGTCAGGTTTTGGATGGTTTCTGCTTCAATTGTTTTGCATGAGGACAGAATACCCTCCCAGAGCTGTTGCTTAGATGTGAACTGCCTCCCGCCATCATAGACACTCCTTTTAATGATGCTCCAAAGGTTCTGAATGGGGTAGAGGTCAGGGGAGCATGGGGGTCACACCATAAGTTTGTCCCCTTTTATGCCCATATCAGCCAGAGATGCAGATGTTTTATGTGCAGCATGAGATGGTGCATTATCATGCAGAAAAACGAGCTTGCTGTGAAATACATGGTTCTTCTTCTTGAACCATGGCAGGAAGTGCTATTTGAGAAAATCCACATACATTATGGAGTTCATCTTTAGCGCCTTCAGGGATCCTAAAGGGGCCGACAATCTCTCTCCCATGATTCCAGCCCAAAACATTACTCCACCTCCTCCTTGTTGGCGCTGTAGCCGTGTTTGCGTGGGGTGTCCATCAACCAGCCATCCTCCACTCCATCCATCTGGACCATCGAGCGTTGCACGGCACTCATCCGTGAACAAAACAGTTTTGAAATCAGTCTTCATGTAATGTTTGGCCCACTGGAGCCGTTTCTGCTTGTGTGAAGCGGATAGAGGAGGTCGACAGGATGGCGTATGCACAGCTGCAAACCTCTGAAGGACCCTGCATCTTGTTGTTCGGGGGACGTTGGAGGCACAAGCAGCTTCAAAAACTTGTCTGCTGCTATGACAAGGCTTTTTTGCCGCTACTCTTTCAACCTGACGTAAATGCCTGTAGGAAAGAGTCCTCAATTTGCCCTTATCAGCACGCACACGTGTGTACTGTGAATCAGCTACATACTTCTTGATTGCCAAGACACTTCATCCTGATCATCGCACAATGTTGATTGTAGTCATGCCTTGACCTAAACACTCCACAATTTGTTGCTTCTCAGCAGCCGACACATCCTTTTTCTTTCCCATTTTGGCAGAAAATGTAGGCTGCTTAATAATGTGAGAGAGCCTTCTTAAGTAGTCTTGCCTTTCATTGGACACACCTGCCAAACTAATTAGCACAGGTGTCTGCAATTGCTTACAGTGATATAAAGAGCCCTGACACACATCACCATCAATGAGTTTAACTGACAAACAAACAAATTCTTCCCTTATCACTCCTAAACACTTTTTGCATAATAATTTGGAACGCAGTGGACATGTGCTTTTCCACAAAACACCAGTGGTTCACGTAGTGAATCTTACAGTTCTAACTTGCAAACCGTGGTCTGTATGGAATTGTTCAATAAAGGGCCCAAAATTAAGATAACATAGATGGGAGAGGTCTCTATGAATAGGAATTCCTAAGTATTTGATACCCTGTGAGGGCCAGGCAAAGGGAAAGTTGGACTGGATGGAATCCTATATGGATTTGGGGAGGGAGACATCGAGGGCCTCAGACTTCGCTGCATTGATTTTAAAATTTTACCATGTAACAAAGTGATCTATTTCAGCCATAACAGCAGGGATGGATATATGTGATTAAGTGATATATACTAGGACATCATTAGCAAATAGAGAGCACTTGTACTCGGTGCCTCCCACCTCAATCCACCTAATATTGGGGTTATGGCGAATTGATGAGAGCAGGTGCTCCGTCACTAGGATGTATAAGAGAGGGGACAGAGGACATCCCTGCCTTGTCCCATTGGTGATTGTGAAAGGTGATGAAAATGTTCTGACGCACCCCCTGGGCCTTGGGACACCCGGAGCCGGACCCTTTTTGGTGGATGCTGGTGGTTGTAGTCTTCGTGGCGGCGACCCGGTTCCGTGGCTCAGGGCGGTCAAACCAGTGGCGGAACTATTTATGTGGTTTTGATGTTTAAATGTCCGACTACGCCACCCGTGGATTGCGGTCAGAGTGAACCGCCGCTACAGGGCAGACCGCTGAGGCTGGTGTTGTGGGTGCAGCAGAGCGTAGCATAACTCCCCACAGGAGGAGTATAGCCTCAGGGCAGTGTATGCGGAGGATGGGGGTGATGGTGCAGGGCAGCAGCAGTAACGACACGGAGTCAGTGATGCAGTCCAGGGCCTTTACTCACAGTTCTTATTATCCAGACCACGTCTGCAGGTAACGGCTGCCCACGTCGTACTGTGCTTACCAGGTGAGGGGCTCAGACAACTCCCAGATAACTTTGGAGCACTTCACAGGACCCCCTTTGTGTGTCCTTTGTCTGTCCTTTCTTACCAACACTTCTGTCCGGCTGCCTCGGGCCTCCTCTTGGTAAACTTGGCGCCAGTTTCCCTGACCCTATGTGGTGCCTTCCTAGCGGGTGTAGCGAGGGGCTGCGCCACATAAAATGTCAGAGCCTCCGGTTTCTAGCTGAGGGTCGTTTCCTGCCTCCACTAGTTCGGGGACCGGTCTCCCTCTTTGGCCTGACCCCTCCACGCAGGAGGATTCGGGCGTGCGGTGGAGACTCGCCCGTCCGCACCCCTGGGATCCCTTCATTCCTCGTTCCTGGAGCCTTCTCCGCTCCTCTTCCTTCCTTCTCCCTCTTCCAGGCCTGGGCCTCTGTTACTAGGCCCGCCTCCGGAGCAGAGCTCATGCAGAGCCCCTGCTCCCTGCCACTTCTGCTCAGACTTCTCTGCACTGAACTAAGATGGTGCCCACCTTTTATACTCCCTTCTCAATGCACCCAGGAACTGCTTCCTCCCTGCTCCTGCACTACAGGGTTCCCCTTCCTCAGTGTTCCCTCCCCCTACTCCAGCCAGGGACAGGGACTGTCGTGCCCATCTCAGTGGCATATTGGTCGCCCTGCCCCACGTCAATGTGGTGTAATGCATGCAGGTGTCGGGTCCTGATCCACACTCCATCCTTACCTGAGAGTGAGATATCACACCTCTGGGTGAGGTGCAATACGTCTGTAGCAACCGAGCCCTCAGGGTGCTACAGTTCCATTCATCTTCAGCCTAGGTGACGTATTGCGATACAGGGCCGTGATTTTGGCTATAAAAGGGTCCACTAGACCCTACCCGAAGCTTTTTAAGAGAATCATATACGGCGTGCCAGGAGACTCTATGGAATGCTTTCTCAGCATCCAACGAGAGTATCTAATTACAAATTTTTAACTGCATCTAGCCCAGGAAATACTTTGTGCCTAGTAGCAGTGTCTGCTAGTCAGCGGATTATCCCGGCTGTTAAGCAAGCTACACCACCTGTAGTTTAGACACTTAATTTTTTCAAAGGAAATGCTTCGGGACCATGGGATACTTAGTGAAGAGCATCAGGAGGCACCCCAAGGCATAGGGGCTGGGACTGGCAGTAGTATGCCTTGCGGTGGACAGCCGAGCTCGATCCTTATAAAAGCTTTTTAACTGCAGCAGCTTTAGTGGACGCTACTGGAGCTGGAATTACCGCGGCTGCTGGCATGAGACTTGCCCTCCAATAGATCCTTGTAAATGGATTTAAAGTGTATTCATTCAAATTAGAGAGACAATTTAAATTAAAAAGCTTAGAGCTGCCTCCACCACAGGGGGGCTCGCTCGACCCACCAGCGGACAGGCACCAGTATTGGGAGAGGGGGGCTGGCCGTCAGGGTTCACCGTGGCTCTGGCACAAACCCGGCGACACGGAGGTGGCACGGGCAGGAGCGGACTGGCCGTGTCGGCTTCTCACTTTTTGGATTTTAGAAGGGCATGACATGCCTATATCTGTGTCTCCCCCTCCTTTTACTCCTCCACCTCTTTTATTTTCGCATGACTATATGTACTTGTCACTTTTCCATGTGTTAGTTATGTCTTCTGAGCAGTTTGTCAGCTTTTGGACACCTTTGAAGGTGTTTTCTATGTGTTTCTATGTGTTTTTGTTTGCCTGCCATTGGTTTTAACGGTGTTCGAAGGTGTTCGACGAACAGTTCGACGAACAGTTCGGCGAACACACGGGTGTTCGACGAACCGAACCGAACTCGAACACTACGGGGGTGGCTCAACACTATTCGCTATGTCTCTTTCCTCATGTGCAGGCATTGCAGGACCTTAGGAAACCATGGTTACGTCCACTGATAAAGTGACAGTTAGTTAGCTAGCTGCTAGTGGTTGTAACCGTGGATACCTAAGGTCCTACAATGCCTGCACATGAGGAAAGAGACAGAATCAAGATAACTATACTACATTTCTAATTGGAGGCATTTGCTAATATTATTATTACTACACCTACTACATATTAGGATAGGATCTTGGAGATGGGAGTACCCCTTTAAATTTTTCTAAGTACACTTACACATAGTTTCAGCTGTGGGAGGTTATTCCAAACATTTTGATGAATGAAACACAAACCAAGATCTTCTGTGGATGTAAACTTGCTCAAATCTTTCTGTCTCTTCATGTAATCCCAGACAAACTTGATGATGTCTAGCAGAGGTACAGTACAGATCAAAAGTTTGGACACACCTCACTTAAAGATTTTTCTGTATTTTCATGACTATGAAAATTGTACATTCACACTGAAGGCATCAAAACTATGAATTAACACATGTGGAATTATATACTTAACAAAAAAGTGTGAAACAACTGAAAATATTGACCTAGTCTCTAATCTGAGCTGCTGTTAACCTGCGATTTCTGAGGCTGGTGACTCGGATAAACTTATCCTCAGAAGCAGAGGTGACTCTTGGTCTTCTTTACCTCGGGCGGTCCTCTTGTGAGCCAATTTCTTTGTAGCGCTTGATGGTTTTTGCAACAGCACTTTGGGACACTTTCAAAGTTTTCCCAATTTTTCGGACAAGAATTCAGTTTGCCCCCCCCCCCCCCACCTGCACATATGCGATTTGCACACTTCTCTGGAGTGGGAGACAAAACCAGGAGTGGATGATAAATGCAGAATTGGTGACTTGTTTCTATTATTCAGTTTCTCTGATTGTTCCTCACCTGGTTTTGGCTCCCACTCCTGAGAAAAAATACTGATCGAATACTGACCAAATACTGATAGTAGGGACGTGGCCTTAGTCACATGCTGACGAGCTGCGGCATGTGACTTTCTGAGAGAAGCAGAAAGAAAAGCTCATTGTCACGTAACCGTAAGTATAAAAATCGCATGTGAGTGAAGTGGCCATGTGATGACTGGTGGAACCTGCAGGCAGAGCCGAATCCTGACAGTGAGTATATTACTTGCTGTCAGGATTAGCTGCAGGACTTTATTTTATCATTAAAGGGCTCGTCCAGGTTTCAGATGAAAGTCTGCAGTCAGTGTATTTGACTGCAGGCTTCTGAATTCTCACAGCGCATGCACTGCACACTTTTAGGACTCTCCCTTGTCGCGGCAAGAGTGGATGGTCATGTTACCACAAGTATTAGATTTGTATACTTCTGGCCACATTCCAACTAGACATGTCCGGCCTCTCTCAATTTATTTTAATTGAGTGAGGCCACGCATGTCTAGTCAGCATGTGACTGCATGCATACAAATCACCGGCATGAGAGAATCTTGACAGTGTGTAGTGCGCACTGTGAGAATTCAGAAGTCTGCAGTCACATAGAATGACTGCAGACTCATCACAAATGCTTAAACACCTTTAATGCTCCTAACAAAAATAAAAATATAAAAATGTCAGCATCATAAAAAACATTTACATCCAGGTACCTTATAGATGACATAGTCTCTGGAGTCATTCTCTTTATTTTCTTCATCTTGTCCAGACGCCATGATGACTTCCCATCCACAGCTCGTCACTGCAAACATCTATCTTCTCCGGTCTTCTGCAGCACATCCCCACACGATGCCCTTAAAGATAGCAGTGTCATTATAATGCTCCTGAATAAAAATATCTGCCCTACACTGAGCCCCTGATAAATAATTGCCCCTCACTATATTCCCTGCACAAAATATCACCACCACACTGTCCCTCTTATGGTACATACCCTCCACACTGCCCTCTCCTTTCCATACGGGTCCTCCTCTTCACACTATCCTATCACACTTTTTCCCCCCTATAGGGCCCAGCCTCTTTACTGTGCCCCCTCATCACACTCCACCTCCGTAGCATACTGTTCCCTCCTGGCTGTGACCTTACACAGTCCTCCCCATACTAACCCCCACCCACTCAGTCTCTATTCTGTGCCCACTAACACTTTTCTTCCCCCATACTGTCTCCTCACACTATTCCCCTCAGAAGACTCCTTACACGTTTTCTCCTACCTCCTAATATTTCCTCCTCACACATCCCCTCAACTCCCCATACTGTGTCCGCACACATCCCATCACCCTAACTTCTCATACTGTGTCCACACACATTTTTCCCCTCGCTACCAATAATCCCCACAGATTAAATCTCCCCCTTAACACAGAATAAATCCCCCCTTCACACTGAATAAATCCCCCCCTCCACACTGAATAAATATTCCCCCCTCCACACTGAATAAATAGACTCCCTGCACAATTAATTAATATCCCCCTCCACACTGAATAAATAGCCCCCCCTGCACAATAAATAAATATGCCCCCAACACAATGAATAAATATGCCCCCTGCACATTGAATAAATATTCCCCCTACACAATGAATAAATATGCTCCCTGCACAATGAATAAATATGCCCCTTGCACAATGACTAAATAGACCCCTGAACAATGAATAAATACGCCTCCTGCACAATGAATAAATACGCCCCCTGCCCAATGAATAAATATGCCCCTGCACAATGAATAAATATGCTCTCTGCCCAATGAATAAATGTCCCCTGCACAATGAATAAATGTCCCCTGCACAATGAATAAATATACCCTCTGCCCAAAGAATAAATATGCCCCCAGCACAATGAATAAATATTCCCTTTGCACACTGAATAAATATGCCCCCTGCAAAATTAATGAATATACCCACTGCACAATAAATAGCCCCCTGCACAATTAATAAATATGCCCCCTGCACAATTAATAAATATGCCCCTGCACAATTAATAAATATACCCCTGCACAATTAGTAAATACTCCCCTTAATATTTTCATTTTTTTCTTTTTCTTTATTAGTTCTGAAGCGGGACAACACTTTATGCTTGCGGTCATTCATATCATCGGATGAACTTGATGGACCAAGCTTCTTTTAAACTATGCCATATGTATATTAGGGTTATTGCTATGACCTGATATTGTATTTCTATTCATTATACATTGTTGTCAATATTATCAAATTGTATTACTGTCATGTGAATTGATCTGTTCTTCCCCTTCCCCTCTCCCCTTCCCTTTTATCCTTCTTATCTTATTTCTCTGCCACCGTGCAGCCTCGCGATCTGTGGTGCGGTGCGCATGCGCTTTGGGTTGCGTGGTCTCTGGTCCGTGCTCAGCTGTCTTGACTCCCGGCCGCGCATTTCCGGGTTGCGCGATCCCGTGCTTCCGGACGCGCGCCGCCGGGTGACGGCTGTTACCCGCACTATGAGGCCCCGGGACCTGGCGCATGCGCCGTAGAGCACCAGTTGCTTGGTAACCCTCCGATGACGTGACTGACATTCTTGTCACGTGATCGTTAGGGGTGGCATTTAAAAAGGTCCTTCTACTCAATTAACTTTATGCCTCTTGAGAAAGCCTGCAGCTTCAGCGGCGAAACGCGCGTCGGGGCTCCCTCCTGGCCAGGTGACGATCTACTTTTCACCCCTCCACGTTTCCCTGTGATATTAGTCGGTAAGCGGAACCTTTGTTGACCATTATGATGTGGCAATTATGCACACTAGTGAGTCATATAAATGTCAGCGATCCGCCGGTCGTGCTAAACATCAATTAGGGTCCACACGTTGTGTTCTTTTTGAGGGGTGTGATGGCCTTTTTGCACTCTATATTTGACTTGTATTGTGATTGATAATATATATTGTACGATTTTGATGGTAAGATTTTATCATGTACTAAATAAAAATTCATTTTATGCCCTTTATACTCTGATCCTCCTGTTATACATACATAGTTGAGTAGGCATGTGGGGGACAGGCACGATGTACTCACGGGTTGCCTGTCAACCTGTTCTCAAAAATGACGGCCGATCTCTGTTTAACAATTAATAAATAGCCCCCTGCACAATTAATAAATAGCCCTCTGCACAATTAATAAATAGCCCCCTGCACAATTAGTAAATAGCTCCCTGCACAATTAATAAATAGCCCCCTGCCAAATTAATAAATAGCCCCATGCACAATTAATAAATAGCCCCCTGCACAATTAGTAAATAGCCTTCTGCACAATTAATAAATAGCCCCCTGCACAATTAGTAAATAGCCCCCTGCACAATTAATAAATAGCCCCATGCACAATTAATAAATAGGCCCCTGCACAATTAATAAATAGCCCTCCACACAATTAATAAATAGCCCCCTTCACAATTAGTAAATAGCCCCCTGTACAATTAATAAATAGCTCCATGCACAATTAATAAATAGTTCCCTGCACAATTAATAAAAACGCCCCCTGCACAATTAGTAAATACCCCCGCACAATTAATAAATACCCCCTTGCACAATTAATAAATAGCCCCCTGCACAATTAATAATTACCCCCTGCACAATTAATGAATAGCCCTGTGCACAAATAATAAATAGCCCCCTGCACAATTAATAAATAGCCCTCTGCGCAATTAATAAATACGCTCCCTGCACAATTAGTAAATACCTCTGCACAATTAATAAATACCCCCTTGCACAATTAATAAATAGCCCCCTGCACAATCAGTAAATAACCCCCTGCACAATTAATAAATATGCCCCCTGCACAATTAATAAATAGCCCCCTGCACAATTAATAAATATGCCCCCTGCACAATTAGTAAATACCCCCCTGCACTTGCCACCAATAGTCTTCTCTGTTCTGGGCGCCGGCGAGTGACGATAGCAGCGCGATCACATGAACTGATCATGCTGCTGACGTTGCTCTAAGCCGATGGTCAGAGCTTCAATTGTACTGAAAAGACGCAAGTACAATTGAACGCTGGGAGCCGTCACGCTGCAATATATCTCATTTGCCTCCTCATTTTTATTGAAATCAATATTTAGAGGGCAGAATTTGAGGAGCATTTCCCTGGTAGGACTCTAAATTGGATTGAGCCCATGAGCAGGTCTGACACAAAATGCAAATTTTTTTTTCAAAACAGAATTCTTCATCTTTTATTGCTCAAGGTTTCAGAAGACCTCAGCTTTTTCCCCATTTGTACTGAAATTAATATTTAGGGGTTAGCATTTGGGGAGCATTCCTTGGGTAGAGGAGTGAGCCATGAGCAGGTCTAGCACAAAATGCAAACATTTTTTTCAAAACAGAATTCTTCATCCTCCATTACTCACTTTTTCAGTAGGTCTCAGCTTCTTCCTCATTTTTAGTAAAATTATTTTTGGGAGTAGCTATGTTGAATTTCCCAGGTAGGACCCTATGCATGCTTGGGCACAAAATGCAAAAATTTTATCTAAACAAAATTTTTCATCTTCCATAACTCAAATTCTCAGTACCTTTCAGTTTCTCCCTTATGGTAGTCAAATTAATTTGTGAGTGGACAGCATTTGGAGTGAATTTCCAAGGTAGGACCATGTGTGGACTCAGCAAAACATGCAACATATTGCAAAACCAAATTCTTCATGTCCCATGACTCAAATTGAATGTATATCTCAGCTTTTTCTTCAATTTTAGTGAAACTGATTTTTGGAGCATCATCTGGGCTGAGTTTCCTGGGTAAGACCATGTGCAGTTCGGGGCACAAAATTAAAACATTTTTTGAAACAAAATTCTTCAGCTTCTGTCACTCAAATGTTGGATGCATTATCTATTGTGTATTCCCCAGGTAGGATCCTAGAAATGATTGGGCTTACTCATAGGGTGGTCACAAATAGTGTTGAGCCACCCCCGTAGTGTTCGAGTTCGGTTCGGTTCGTCGAACACGCGTGTGTTCGCCGAACTGTTCGCCGAACTGTTCGTCGAACTGTTCGTCGAACACCTTTGAACACCGTTAAAACCAATGGCAGGCAAACAAAAACACATAGAAACACATAGAAAACACCTTCAAAGGTGTCCAAAAGCTGACAAACTGCTCAGAAGACACAACTAACACATGGAAAAGTGACAAGTACATATAGTCATGCGAAAAGAAAAGAGGTGGAGGAGTAAAAGGAGGGGGAGACACAAATATAGGCATGTCATGCCCTTCTAAAATCCAAAAAGTGAGAAGCCGACACGTTCAGTCCGCTCCTGCCCGTGCCACCTCCGTGTCGCCGGGTTTGTGCCAGAGCTGCGGTGAACCCTAACGACCAGCCCCCCTCTCCCAATACTGGTGCCTGTCCGCTGGTGGGTCGAGCGAGCCCCCCTGTGGTGGAGGCAGCTCTAAGCTTTTTAATTTAAATTGTCTCTCTAATTTGAATTAATACACTTTAAATCCATTTACAAGGATCTATTGGAGGGCAAGTCTCATGCCAGCAGCCGCGTAATTCCAGCTCCAGTAGCGTCCACTAAAGCTGCTGCAGTTAAAAAGCTTTTATAAGGATCGAGCTCGGCTGTCCACCGCAAGGCATCCTACTGCCAGTCCCAGCCCCTATGCCTTGGGGTGCCTCCTGATGCTCTTCACTGAGTATCCCGTGGTCCCGAAGCATTTCCTTTGAAAAAATTAAGTGTCCAAACTACAGGTGGTGTAGCTTGCTTAACAGCCGGGATAATCCGCTGACTAGCAGACACTGCTACTAGGCACAAAGTATTTCCTGGGCTAGATGCAGTTAAAAATTTGTAATTAGATACTCTCGTTGGATGCTGAGAAAGCATTCCATAGAGTCTCCTGGCACGCCATATATGATTCTCTTAAAAAGCTTGGGGTAGGGGTCTAGGGGACCCTTTTATAGCCAAAATCACGGCCCTGTATCACAATACGTCACCTAGGCTGAAGATAAATGGAACTGTAGCACCCTGAGGGCTCGGTTGCTACAGAGGTATTGCACCTCACCCAGAGGTGTGATATCTCGCTCTCAGGTAAGGATGGAGTGTGGATCAGGACCCGACACCTGCATAGTGACAGTCCATGTCCCTGGCTGGAGTGGGGGGAGGGAACACTGAGGAAGGGGAAGCCTGTAGTGCAGGAGCAGGGAGGAAGCAGTTCCTGGGTGCATTGAGAAGGGAGTATAAAAGGTGGGCACCATCTTAGTTCAGTGCAGAGAAGTTTGAGCAGAAGTGGCAGGGAGCAGGGGCTCTGCATGAGCTCTGCTCCGGAGGCGGGCCTAGTAACAGAGGCCCAGGCCTGGAAGAGGGAGAAGGAAGGAAGAGGAGCGGAGAAGGCTCCAGGAACGAGGAATGAAGGGATCCCAGGGGTGCGGACGGGCGAGTCGCCACCGCACGCCCGAATCCACCTGCATGGATGGGTCAGGCCAAAGGGGGAGACCGGTCCCCGAAACTAGTGGAGGCAGGAAACGACCCTCAGCTAGAAACCGGAGGCTCTGACATTTTATGTGGCGCAGCCCCTCGCTACACCCGCTAGGAAGGCACCACATAGGGTCAGGGAAACTGGCGCCAAGTTTACCAAGAGGAGGCCCGAGGCAGCCGGACAGAAGGGTTGGTAAGAAAGGCCAGACAAAGGACACACAAAGGGGGTCCTGTGAAGCGCTCCAAAGTTATCTGGGAGTTGTCTGAGCCCCTCAACTGGTGAGCACAGTACGACGTGGGCAGCCGTTACCTGCAGACGTGGTCTGGATAATAAGAACTGTGAGTAAAGGCCCTGGACTGCATCACTGACTCCGTGTCGTTACTGCTGCTGCCCTGCACCATCACCCCCATCCTCCGCATACACTGCCCTGAGGCTATACTCCTCCCGTGGGGAGTTATGCTACGCTCTGCTGCACCCACAACACCAGCCTCAGCGGTCTGCCCTGCAGCGGCGGTTCACTCTGACCGCAATCCACGGGTGGCGTAGTCAGACATTTAAACATCAAAACCACATAAATAGTTCCGCCACTGGTTTGACCACCCTGAGCCACGGAACCGGGTCGCTGACACAAAGACTACAACCACCAGCATCCACCAAAAAGGGTCCGGCTCCGGGTGTCCCAAGGCCCAGGGGGTGCATCAGAACATTTTCATCACCTTTCACAATCACCAATGGGACAAGGCAGGGATGTCCTCTGTAGTGTTGAGCCACCCCCGTAGTGTTCGAGTTCGGTTCGGTTCGTCGAACACCCGTGTGTTCGCCGAACTGTTCGTCGAACTGTTCGTCGAACACCTTCGAACACCGTTAAAACCAATGGCAGGCAAACAAAAACACATAGAAACACATAGAAAACACCTTCAAAGGTGTCCAAAAGCTGACAAACTGCTCAGAAGACACAACTAACACATGGAAAAGTGACAAGTACATATAGTCATGCGAAAAGAAAAGAGGTGGAGGAGTAAAAGGAGGAGGAGACACAGATATAGGCATGTCATGCCCTTCTAAAATCCAAAAAGTGAGAAGCCGAGACGGCCAGTCCGCTCCTGCCCGTGCCACCTCCGTGTCGCCGGGTTTGTGCCAGAGCCGCGGTGAACCCTGACGGCCAGCCCCCCTCTCCCAATACTGGTGCCTGTCCGCTGGTGGGTCGAGAGAGCCCCCCTGTGGTGGAGGCAGCTCTAAGCTTTTTAATTTAAATTGTCCCTCTAATTTGAATGAATACACTTTAAATCCATTTACAAGGATCTATTGGAGGGCAAGTCTCATGCCAGCAGCCGCGTAATTCCAGCTCCAGTAGCGTCCACTAAAGCTGCTGCAGTTAAAAAGCTTTTATAAGGATCGAGCTCGGCTGTCCACCGCAAGGCATCCTAGTGCCAGTCCCAGCCCCTATGCCTTGGGGTGCCTCCTGATGCTCTTCACTGAGTATCCTGTGGTCCCGAAGCATTTCCTTTGAAAAAATTAAGTGTCCAAACTACAGGTGGTGTAGCTTGCTTAACAGCCGGGATAATCCGCTGACTAGCAGACACTGCTACTAGGCACAAAGTATTTCCTGGGCTAGATGCAGTTAAAAATTTGTAAGTAGATACTCTCGTTGGATGCTGAGAAAGCATTCCATAGAGTCTCCTGGCACGCCATATATGATTCTCTTAAAAAGCTTGGGGTAGGGGTCTAGGGGACCCTTTTATAGCCAAAATCACGGCCCTGTATCACAATACGTCACCTAGGCTGAAGATAAATGGAACTGTAGCACCGAGGGCTCGGTTGCTACAGACGTATTGCACCTCACCCAGAGGTGTGATATCTCACTCTCAGATAAGGATGGAGTGTGGATCAGGACCCGACACCTGCATGCATTACACCACATTGCCGTGGGGCAGGGCGACCAATATGCCCCTGAGATGCGCACGACAGTCCCTGTCCCTGGCTGGAGTGGGGGGAGGGAACACTGAGGAAGGGGAACCCTGCAGTGCAGGAGCAGGGAGGAAGCAGTTCCTGGGTGCATTGAGAAGGGAGTATAAAAGGTGGGCACCATCTTAGTTCAGTGCAGAGAAGTCTGAGCAGAAGTGGCAGGGAGCAGGGGCTCTGCATGAGCTCTGCTCCGGAGGCGGGCCTAGTAACAGAGGCCCAGGCCTGCAAGAGGGAGAAGGAAGGAAGAGGAGCGGAGAAGGCTCCAGGAACGAGGAATGAAGGGATCCCAGGGGTGCGGACGGGCGAGTCGCCACCGCACGCCCGAATCCACCTGCGTGGAGGGGTCAGGCCAAAGGGGGAGACCGGTCCCCGAACTAGTGGAGGCAGGAAACGACCCTCAGCTAGAAACCGGAGGCTCTGACATTTTATGTGGCGCAGCCCCTTGCTCCACCCGCTAGGAAGGCACCACATAGGGTCAGGGAAACTGGCGCCAAGTTTACCAAGAGGAGGCCCGAGGCAGCCGGACAGAAGGGTTGGTAAGAAAGGCCAGACAAAGGACACACAAAGGGGGTCCTGTGAAGCGCTCCAAAGTTATCTGGGAGTTGTCTGAGCCCCTCACCTGGTGAGCACAGTACGACGTGGGCAGCCGTTACCTGCAGACGTGTTCTGGATAATAAGAACTGTGAGTAAAGGCCCTGAACTGCATTACTGACTCCGTGTCGTTACTGCTGCTGCCCTGCACCATCACCCCCATCCTCCGCATACACTGCCCTGAGGCTATACTCCTCCCGTGGGGAGTTATGCTACGCTCTGCTGCACCCACAACACCAGCCTTAGCGGTCTGCCCTGTAGCGGCGGTTCACTCTGACCGCAATCCACGGGTGGCGTAGTCGGACATTTAAACATCAAAACCACATAAATAGTTCCGCCACTGGTTTGACCGCCCTGAGCCACGGAACCGGATCGCCGCCACGAAGACTACAACCACCAGCATCCACCAAAAAGGGTCCGGCTCCGGGTGTCCCAAGGCCCAGGGGGTGCGTCAGAACATTTTCATCACCTTTCACAATCACCAATGGGACAAGGCAGGGATGTCCTCTGTCCCCTCTCTTATACATCCTAGTGACGGAGCACCTGCTCTCATCAATTCGCCATAACCCCAATATTAGGTGGATTGAGGTGGGAGGCACCGAGTACAAGTGCTCTCTATTTGCTGATGATGTCCTAGTATATATCACTCAATCACATATATCCATCCCTGCTGTTATGGCTGAAATAGATCACTTTGTTACATGGTAAAATTTTAAAATCAATGCAGCGAAGTCTGAGGCCCTCGATGTCTCCCTCCCTAAATCCATATAGGATTCCATCCAGTCCAACTTTCCCTTTGCCTGGCCCTCACAGGGTATCAAATACTTAGGAATTCCTATTCATAGAGACCTCTCCCATCTATGTTATCTTAATTTTGGGCCCTTTATTGAACAATTCCATACAGACCACGGTTGGCAAGTTAGAACTGTAAGATTCACTACGTGAACCACTGGTGTTTTGTGGAAAAGCACATGTACACCGCGTTCCAAATTATTATGCAAAAAGTGTTTAGGAGTGATAAGGGAAGAATTTGTTTGTTTGTCAGTTAAACTCATTGATGGTGATGTGTGTCAGGGCTCTTTATATCACTGTAAGCAATTGCAGACACCTGTGCTAATTAGTTTGGCAGGTGTGTCCAATGAAAGGCAAGACTACTTAAGAAGGCTCTCTCACATTATTAAGCAGCCTACATTTTCTGCCAAAATGGGAAAGAAAAAGGATGTGTCGGCTGCTGAGAAGCAACAAATTGTGGAGTGTTTAGGTCAAGGCATGACTACAATCAACATTGTGCGATGATCAGGATGAAGTGTCTTGGCAATCAAGAAGTATGTAGCTGATTCACAGTACACACGTGTGCGTGCTGATAAGGGCAAATTGAGGACTCTTTCCTACAGGCAATTACGTCAGGTTGAAAGAGCAGCGGCAAAAAAGCCTTGTCATAGCAGCAGACAAGTTTTTGAAGCTGCTTGTGCCTCCAACGTCCCCCGAACAACAAGATGCAGGGTCCTTCAGAGGTTTGCAGCTGTGCATACGCCATCCTGTCGACCTCCTCTATCCACTTCACACAAGCAGAAACGGCTCCAGTGGGCCAAACATTACATGAAGACTGATTTCAAAACTGTTTTGTTCACGGATGAGTGCCGTGCAGCGCTCGATGGTCCAGATGAATGGAGTGGAGGATGGCTGGTTGATGGACACCCCACGCAAACACGGCTACAGCGCCAACAAGGAGGAGGTGGAGTAATGTTTTGGGCTGGAATCATGGGGAGAGAGATTGTCGGCCCCTTTAGGATCCCTGAAGGCGCTAAAGATGAACTCCATAATGTATGTGGATTTTCTCAAACAGCACTTCCTGCCATGGTTCAAGAAGAAGAACCGTGTATTTCACAGCAAGATCGTTTTTCTGCATGATAATGCACCATCTCATGCTGCACATAAAACATCTGCATCTCTGGCTGATATGGGCATAAAAGGGGACAAACTTATGGTGTGACCCCCATGCTCCCCTGACCTCTACCCCATTCAGAACCTTTGGAGCATCATTAAAAGGAGTGTCTATGATGGCGGGAGGCAGTTCACATCTAAGCAACAGCTCTGGGAGGGTATTCTGTCCTCATGCAAAACAATTGAAGCAGAAACCATCCAAAACCTGACAAATTCAATGGACGAGAGAGTTCAGAAGCTCCTTTCGAACAAGGGGTCCTATGTGAAAATGTAACATCACCTAGAATAAAGTTTTGAGTTGAAAACTGTTTGATTTCAGTTTCTAACAACCTGCTAATGCTTATAATTTCAAAAATGACCATTTTTTTGGTCTTTATTAAAATGAAAAGGTTGATCGAAAAGTTTGGGGGATCTAAGAGTGTGGCAACCCAGTAGTCATGATTACTTCGAATTCTGACAATATGAGGGTCATGCTGCAGGTAGTGCAGCAAGAAGGCACTTATGTGTCTTGCGCATCTCGGAGCCCCAAAATTATTTTCCGGGCTAGATGCAGCTAAAAATTATTTTTAATTTTAAATCTGGTGAAGCTTATTATAGATGGCCTAATAGGATCAGTGCTGCACACTGCTACAAAGCCCAAATTATTTTCCAGTCAAGATACAGATAAACATGATTAGTAATTTGAAAGCTTAAAACGGTTGGTAGGGTGATTTTAACCAATCATCAAGCTTTTACTCTCCCCAGGATGACACAGGGGTAGAAAAGTCGTTTCGGATCCATGATTTGTTCATCTTTATGAACGTGAGTCTGTCTACATTATCAGTGGAGAGCCGCGTGCGCTTATCTGTCAGCACACCACCAGCAGCGCTGAACACACGTTCAGACAGAACGCTGGCTGCGGGGCATGACAAGATCTCCAAGGCGTAAGTGGCTAGCTCCGGCCATTTATCCAGATTGGAAGCCCAAAAAGAGCAAGGGTCCAGTGACACAGTCGTGGCTTCAATGTTTACTTGGAGATACTCCTGTACCATCGTCTCTAGGCGTTGACTATGTGTCAGACTTCTTGTCTCCTGTGGCCTTGCAAAGGATGGGCTAAAAAAGTGGTGAAATGATTCCGCAAAATTGATGTTACCAGCAGATACTGTGGTTCTGTTACGGTTTGAGTGCTGAACACTTGACGGTCCCACGGTTGGCAAGTTGGAACTGTGAGATTCACTACGTGCACCACTGGTATTTTGTGGAAAAGCACATGTAAGATTCTGCAACAGTCTCTGCTGATACTCCTGCATGCGTGCATCCCTTTCTATGGCAGGAATAATTTCTGCAAATTTACTTTTGTACCGGGGATCTAACAGTGTGGCAACCCAGTAGTCAGGATTATTTCTAATTCTCACAATTCGAGGGTCATGTTGCAGGTAGTGCAGCAAGAAGGCACTCATGTGTGTTGCGCATCCAGGAGCACCAAGTCCCTGTTGTGTTGGTGGCGAGGTAACAATCATGCTTCCTTCCTCTGTCCTCTCCCCCCAACCTCGCACAACAGAAATGTGATCAAGGTCTCCCTCATCTGATGAGTCTTCCATCAGTTCGTCCTCCACTTCTTCCTGGGCTCCTGCACCTTCCTCAATAGTTTGGCTGCTACCATGCGCCCTGGTAAAATCATCTCCCCCACCCTCACATGCCTGCCGCCTTGGTGCTGCCGACCGTCTGGACCTTGCAGATGTTAGCCCTTCCGCATACAACTCCTCCTCCTCTATTTCCTCCACCTCCTCTTGTGCCACCACCTGACTCCGAATTCTGTTTAACATGTGCTCCAGCATGTAAATCACCGGAATAGTCATGCTGATAATGGCATCGTCAGCACTAAACATCTTCGTCGCCATTTCAAAACTGTGCAGAAGGGTGCATAGGTCCCTGATCTGAGACCACTCCTCCAGCGTGATTTGCCCCACCTCTGAATCTCGTTGGCCCAGGCTATATGTCAGAACGTATTGCACCAGGGCTTGTCGGTGCTGCCACAGTCGCTGCAACATGTGCAGAGTTGAATTCCACCGGGTAGGCACATCGCATTTTAGCCGGTGAAGTGGCAGGCCCAACGACTTCTGTAGAGATGTAAGTCGCTGAGCTGCGGGATGCGAACGGCGGAAGTGAGCACACAGCGACCGTGCCCTCTGCAGAAGGCCATCTAGTCTGGGATAGTGGGCTAAAAATTGCTGGACAACCAGGTTCAACACGTGAGCCATACAAGGCACGTGTGTGACATTGCCCCGGCGAAGGGCCGCACCCAGGTTTGCAGCATTGTCGCACACGGCCTTCCCTGGTTTCAGGTCCAGTGGAGACAACCATTCATGAAATTGGTTCTCCAGAGCTGACCACAACTCCTCAGCTGTGTGACTCACATTTCCCAGACATTTCAATGTAAAAACCGCCTGATGACGTTGAGCCCTACTGCCAGCATAGTAAGGAGGTGTGCAGGATCCCTTCTGCGCAGTTAGAAAGCTTGTGGCATGACCAGACAGGCTTTGGGTGCAGGTGGAAGACCGAGAGGAGGTTGAGGAGGCAGAAGCAGTGGAGGAACTTTGACATAAAGAGGATTGACGCACAACTCGTGGGGACGGCAAGACTTGGACAGCAGCCCCTTGTCCTGCTGTCACCATAGTTACCCAGTGCCCAGTCAGCGACATGTAACGCCCCTGTCCATGCCTACTCATCCAAGTGTCTGTGGTGAAATGCACCCTGTCACACACAGAGTTTCTCAAAGAAGCGGTGATGTTGTGTGCGACATGCTGGTGGAGCGCAGGCACACCTTTCTTTGAGAAGTAGTGCCGACTGGGCATCTGGTACTGGGGCACTGCGACGGACATAAGGTCTCGAAAATCCTCTGTGTCCACCAGGCGGAAAGGCAGCATTTCTGTAGCCAAGAGCTTGCAGATGGTGAAATTCAACCTCTTAGCTTTCTCATGGCTAGGAGGAAATGGTCTTTTACTTGTCCACATCTGAGGGACCGAGGGCTGGCTATTGTGCTTAGACGGGGTTGATAAGGGTGTCCCCGGCAAACTGCCGGTCTGTGAGGAAGATGCAGGCGGACATGTTAGGTTGCCTTGATCCAAAGGTGGTGCTATCGATGTCGGACAGCGCTCAACACCAGCTGGTGTTACCACCTCCAAAGAAAATGATGACCTGCCAATCACGCTGGCTGTTGCGGGTAAAGAGGTGGCAGGTCTGCGCCCCAAAACAGGTGTGACTGCTGTCCCCCCAGTCACAGAGGATGAAGAGGCCGCGGATGCACAAGATATGGCAGACGGTGGTTGGCCCGGCCGGCTAGGCCGCATTGTAGCACACTGAGCTTCCCACTGCAACTTATGCTTCATGTCCATGTGCCGGTTCATGCATGAAGTACTCAAACTATGTATTTTTTGGCCTCTACTTAGCTTTTGCTGACAAATGTTACAGATAACACGAGTTGGGTCATCTTTATCGATCTGAAAAAATGCCCAGGCTATGCAAGGCTTAGCACCCATGCGACCTGAAGAGCCACCACGACTTGTGGTGAGAGGCAGAGTTGTGTTTGAGGATGCAGTTGTTGACGTGCTTCCAGTACTACGTCTCTGTCCAGGAAGGCGCAACCTGACCTCGTCGTCACTAGCATCTTCCTCCACCTCCTCTGCTGACCTCATCTCTTGGCTGACTGTGGGTTGACAGTAAGTGGGATCTCCGACCTCATCATCATCACCCTGTGCGTTATCACACCCGTCGTCCTCAGAGCCAACCTGTTCCTGCCCTGACAAAAAACTAAAGTTGTCGCTCCAATCAGGTATTTGAGTCTTATCATCGTCTTCCTCATTGTCTCCACCAACAGGAGTTACAGTTTGGGAATGAGGGTCTACATTATGGTCAGAACCTTCTGCGTCTGGTCCTGGATCCGACTCATAAAGATTCTGGGAATCAGTGCAGATCATTTCCTCATCTGGATTCACAGAAGCGCTGGAGTCGACCTCTGATTCCCAGGCTATAGTATGAGTAAACAGCTCTGCAGACTCAACCATCTGTTCTACCTCATACTCAGACGGGCAGCTGGAGATTTGGGAGCTGTGAGGAAGCAAGTGCGATTTGGGTGACACCTTTGAGGACTGGAGTATTTGTGATGTTGAAGTTGATGTGGAGGAGAGCCCACTTAAAGGAGCACTTGATATCCGTTGAAGCACCTGCTGTTTTTGTGCCTCATCTGGAATTTGTAGCGATTGGCGTGGCCGTAAGAAAGGGATCTTATCACATTGTCCGCTAAAAGAAGTAGACATTTTAGTTTGGCTGGAAGATGGTCTTTCTTCTGCACCTACCCCACGGACACAACCTTTTTTCCCCTTCCCAACACGCCTATTCCCCTTTCCACCAGCAGCAGGCCTTTTTCCACTCATTTTGGTGGTTAACTAATTCACAACTCTGGAGTTGTTTGCACAAAAAAACAATGGATGGTAACCGAGCAGAGCTGAGTGGCCAAACTGTGGTATTAGGCCAAAACTATTGGCTGGGTTAGATGCAGAAAAAAATTATTTTTAATTTGCAACCTGATGGAGGTCAGTATAGATGGACTAATAGACCAAGTCCCACACACCGCTAGAAGCCCAAATATTTTTTCAGAGCTAGATGCAGAAAATTTTTTTATTCAATTTGCAACCTGATGGAGGTCAGTATAGATGGACTAATAGACCAAGTCCCACACACTGCTAGAAGCCCAAATATTTTTTCAGAGCTAGATGCAGAAAAAAATTATTTTTAATTTGCAACCTGATGGAGGTCAGTATAGATGGACTAATAGACCAAGTCCCACACACTGCTAGAAGCCCAAATATTTTTTCAGAGCTAGATGCAGAAAAAAATTATTTTTAATTTGCAACCTGATGGAGGTCAGTATAGATTGACTAATAGACCAAGTCCCACACACCGCTAGAAGCCCAAATATTTTTTCAGAGCTAGATGCAGAAAAAAATTATATTCAATTTGCAACCTGCTGGAGGTCAGTATAGAAGGACTAATAGAACAAGTCCCACACACTGCTAGAAGCCCAAATATTTTTTCAGAGCTAAATGAAGAAAAAAATTATTTTTAATTTGCAACCTGATGGAGGTCAGTATAGATGGACTAATAGACCAAGTCCCACACACTGCTAGAAGCCCAAATATTTTTTCAGAGCTAGATGCAGAAAAAAATTATTTTTAATTTGCAACCTGATGGAGGTCAGTATAGATGGACTAATAGACCAAGTCCCACACGCTGCTAGAAGCCCAAATATTTTTTCAGAGATAAATGAAGAAAAAAATTATTTTTAATTTGCAACCTGATGGAGGTCAGTATAGATGGACTAATAGACCAAGTCCCACACACTGCTAGAAGCCCAAATATTTTTTCAGAGCTAGATGCAGAAAAAAATTATTTTTAATTTGCAACCTGATGGAGGTCAGTATAGATGGACTAATAGACCAAGTCCCACACACCGCTAGAAGCCCAAATATTTTTTCAGAGCTAGATGCAGAAAAAAATTATATTCAATTTGCAACCTGCTGGAGGTCAGTATAGAAGGACTAATAGAACAAGTCCCACACACTGCTAGAAGCCCAAATATTTTTTCAGAGCTAAATGAAGAAAAAAATTATTTTTAATTTGCAACCTGATGGAGGTCAGTATAGATGGACTAATAGACCAAGTCCCACACACTGCTAGAAGCCCAAATATTTTTTCAGAGCTAGATGCAGAAAAAAATTATTTTTAATTTGCAACCTGATGGAGGTCAGTATAGATGGACTAATAGACCAAGTCCCACACGCTGCTAGAAGCCCAAATATTTTTTCAGAGATAAATGAAGAAAAAAATTATTTTTAATTTGCAACCTGATGGAGGTCAGTATAGATGGACTAATAGACCAAGTCCCACACACTGCTAGAAGCCCAAATATTTTTTCAGAGCTAGATGCAGAAAAAAATTATTTTTAATTTGCAACCTGATGGAGGTCAGTATAGATGGACTAATAGACCAAGTCCCACACACCGCTAGAAGCCCAAATATTTTTTCAGAGCTAGATGCAGAAAAAAATTATATTCAATTTGCAACCTGCTGGAGGTCAGTATAGAAATACTAATAGAACAAGTCCCACACACTGCTAGAAGCCCAAATATTTTTTCAGAGCTAAATGAAGAAAAAAATTATTTTTAATTTGCAACCTGATGGAGGTCAGTATAGATGGACTAATAGACCAAGTCCCACACACTGCTAGAAGCCCAAATATTTTTTCAGAGCTAGATGCAGAAAAAAATTATTTTTAATTTGCAACCTGATGGAGGTCAGTATAGATGGACTAATAGACCAAGTCCCACACACCGCTAGAAGCCCAAATATTTTTTCAGAGCTAGATGCAGAAATTTTTTTTATTCAATTTGCAACCTGATGGAGGTCAGTATAGATGGACTAATAGACCAAGTCCCACACACTGCTAGAAGCCCAAATATTTTTTCAGAGCTAGATGCAGAAAAAAATTATTTTTAGTTTGCAACCTGATGGAGGTCAGTATAGATGGACTAATAGACCAAGTCCCACACACTGCTAGAAGCCCAAATATTTTTTCAGAGCTAGATGCAGAAAAAAATTATTTTTAATTTGCAACCTGATGGAGGTCAGTATAGATGGACTAATAGAACAGGTCCCACACGCTGCTAGAAGCCCAAATATTTTTTCAGAGATAAATGAAGAAAAAAATTATTTTTAATTTGCAACCTGATGGAGGTGAGTATAGATGGACTAATAAACCAAGTCCCACACACTGCTAGAAGCCCAAATATTTTTTCAGAGCTAGATGCAGAAAAAAAATATTTTTAATTTGCAACCTGATGGAGGTCAGTATAGATGGACTAATAGACCAAGACCCACACACCGCTAGAAGCCCAAATATTTTTTCAGAGCTAGATGCAGAAAAAAATTATATTCAATTTGCAACCTGCTGGAGGTCAGTATAGAAGGACTATTAGAACAAGTCCCACACACTGCTAGAAGCCCAAATATTTTTTCAGAGCTAAATGAAGAAAAAAATTATTTTTAATTTGCAACCTGATGGAGGTCAGTATAGATGGACTAATAGAATGATGCTATGCCCAAAAGATTTTACTTCACTAGGTGCAGTAAAAAAATTGGTATTCTATACACAGGTGGTATATCTTGCAACACAGATAGGCTACTCCACTGACTAACACACTCTGCAATAGGCCAAAAAGGATTAGCTTTGCTAGATTCAGCCAAATGCTGTGAAAAAAACTTGCACAGCACTGGCACAGACCTGCCTGGCAAAAACTGATAGGAACTGATGTAACCTAGTCCTGAAAAGGACTCCAATTACAATTAGTCTTTACTCCCACAATCTATCTATTTAAGAGCACAGACCTGCTTGATAAAAGTCGTAGGAAATGCTGTAACCTAGTCCTTAAAAGGACTGCAATCACAACTATTCCCTACTCCCAAGCTATCTGTATATTTGTGCGAAAATTGGCTTGAAATTAACAAGGTATAGCGCACACAGCAACAGCGGTGCCGACTAACACGCAGCTGCAGCAGTGAGAAAATGGTGGCGACGGGGAAAATGGCTTGGTCTTATAGGGCAAGGACATGTGACATACACTGCCAATCACACATGCCCTTGCTTGTGTGAAAAAAAGCACTTCGCTCCGTGTGTGCGCTGCTGATAGGCTGACAGATTGCACCTCCCCACTGCAAATGCGGGAAAGAGAAAAAAAAATGGAGATCTTCATTGTTCCTGCAGAGATCCATCCCCTGCCCCTCCCCCCGCCCCGCTGTACACTCAAACTGCGTATTAACATTAATTTTCATCATTACTGAGAAAAAATCCAGTTATGATTTTGGTGCACGAACAGTTATCGAACATAACCTCGAACAGACGAATTTTTCTCAAATTGTTCGTGTTCGCCGACCGGCTCGAACACCGCCCAAAACAGCTCGAATTTGAGATTGGCGAACAGTTCGAGTAGAACAACGCTCATCTCTACTGGAGATTTGGGAGCTGTGAGGAAGCAAGTGCGATTGGGGTGACACCTTTGAGGACTGGAGTATTTGTGATGTTGAAGTTGATGTGGAGGAGAGCCCACTTAAAGGAGCACTTGATATCCGTTGAAGCACCTGCTGTTTTTGTGCCTCATCTGGAATTTGTAGCGATTGGCGTGGCCGTAAGAAAAGGATCTTATCACATTGTCCGCTAAAAGAAGTAGACATTTTAGTTTGGCTGGAAGAGGGTCTTTCTTCTGCAGATATTACTGTTGCTTTAACACCTACCCCACGGACACAAACTTTTTTCCCCTTCCCAACACGCCTATTCCCCTTTCCACCAGCAGCAGGCCTTTTTCCACTCATTTTGGTGGTTAACTAATTCACAACTCTGGAGTTGTTTGCAAAAAAAAACAATGGATGGGAACCGAGCAGAGCTGAGTGGCCAAACTGTGGTATTAGGCCAAAACTATTGGCTGGGTTAGATGGAGAAAAAAATTATATTCGATTTGCAACCTGATGGAGGTCAGTATAGATGGACTAATAGAACAAGTCCCACACACAGCTAGAATCCCAAATATTTTTTCAGAGGTAGATGCAGAAAAAAAATATATTCAGTTTGCAACCTGATGGAGGTCAGTATAGATGGACTAATAGAGAAAGTCCCAAACACTGCTAGAAGGCCAAATATTTTTTCAGAGCTAGATGCAGACAAAAAATTATTTTGAATTTGCAACCTGATGGAGGTCAGTATAGGTGGACTAATAGAACAAGTCCCACACACTGCTAGAAGGCCAAATATTTTTTCAGAGCTAGATGCAGAAAAAAATTATATTCAGTTTGCAACCTGATGGAGGTCTGTATAGATGGATTAATAGAACAAGTCCCACACACAGCTAGAAGCCCAATATTTTTTCAGAGGTAGATGCAGAAAAAAAAATATTTTTAATTTGCAACCTGATGGAGGTCAGTATAGATGGACTAATAGAGATAGTCCCACACACTGCTAGAAGGCCAAATATTTTTTCAGAGCTAGATGCAGAAAAAAATTATATTCAGTTTGCAACCTGATGGAGGTCAGTATAGATGGATTAATAGAACAAGTCCCACACACAGCTAGAAGCCCAAATATTTTTTCAGAGGTAGATGCAGATAAAAATTATTTTTAATTTGCAACCTGATGGAGGTCAGTATAGATGGACTAATAGAGAAAGTCCCACACACTGCTAGAAGGCCAAATATTTTTTCAGAGCTAGATGCAGATAAAAATTAATTTTAATTTGCAACCTGATGGAGGTCAGTATAGATGGACTAATAGAGAAAGTCCCACACACTGCTAGAAGGCCAAATATTTTTTCAGGGCTAGATGCAGAAAAAAATTATATTCAGTTTGCAGCCTGATGGAGGTCAGTATAGACGGACTAATAGAACAAGTCCCATACACAGCTAGAAGCCCAAATATTTTTTCAGAGGTAGATGCAGATAAAAATTATTTTTAATTTGCAACCTGATGGAGGTCAGTATAGATGGACTAATAGAGAAAGTCCCACACACTGCTAGAAGGCCAAATATTTTTTCAGAGCTAGATGCAGAAAAAAAATATATTCAATTTGCAACTTGATGGAGGTCAGTATAGATGGACTAATAGAACAAGTCCCACACACTGCTAGAAGCCCAAATATTTTTTCAGAGCTAGATGCAGAAAAAAATTATATTCAATTTGCAACCTGATGGAGGTCAGTATAGATGGACTAATAGAGAAAGTCCCACACACTGCTAGAAGGCCAAATATTTTTTCAGAGCTAGATGCAGAAAAAAATTATATTCAGTTTGCAACCTGATGGAGGTCAGTATAGATGGACTAATAGAACAAGTCCCACACACTGCTAGAAGCCCAAATATTTTTTCAGAGGTAGATGCAGAAAAAAAATATATTCAGTTTGCAACCTGATGGAGGTCAGTATAGATGGACTAATAGAACAAGTCCCACACACTGCTAGAAGCCCAAATATTTTTTCAGAGCTACATGCAGAAAAAAATTATATTCAATTTGCAACCTGATGGAGGTCAGTATAGATGGATTAATAGAATGATGCTATGCCCAAAAGATTTTACTTCACTAGGTGCAGTCAAAAAATTGGTATTCTATACACAGGTGGTATATCTTGCAACACAGATAGGCTACACCACTGACTAACACACTCTGCAATAGGCCAAAAAGGATTAGATTTGCTAGATTCAGCCAAATGCTGTGAAAAAAACTTGCACAGCACTGGCACAGACCTGCCTGGCATAAACTGATAGGAACTGATGTAACCTAGTCCTGAAAAGGACTGCAATTACAATTAGTCTTTACTCACACAATCTATCTATTTAAGAGCACAGACCTGCCTGATAAAAGTAGTAGGAAATGCTGTAACCTAGTCCTTAAAAGGACTGCAATCACAACTATTCCCTACTCCCAAGCTATCTGTAGATTTGTGCGAAAATTGGCTTGAAATTAACAAGGTATAGCGCACACAGCAACAGCGGTGCCGTCTAACACGCAGCTGCAGCAGTGAGAAAATGGTGGCGACGGGGAAAATGGCTTGGTCTTATAGGGCAAGGACATGTGACATACACTGCCAATGACACATGCCCTTGCTTGTGTGAAAAACAGCAGTTCACTCCGTGTGTGCGCTGCTGATAGGCTGACAGACTGCACCTCCCCACTGCAAATGCGGGAAAGAGAAAAAAAATGGAGATTTTCATTATTCCTGCAGAGATCCATCCCCTGCCCCTCCCCCCACCCCGCTGTACACTCAAACTGCGTATTAACATTAATTTTCATCATTACTAAGAAAAAATCCAGTTATGATTTTGGTGCACGAACAGTTATCGAACATAACCTCGAACAGCCGAATTTTTCTCAAATCGTTCGTGTTCGCCGAACGGCTCGAACACCGCCCAAAAGAGCTCGAATTTGAGATTGGCGAACAGTTCGAGTAGAACAACGCTCATCTCTAGTCACAAATGGCAAAAATTTTTGTCAAACAAAAATTCATGGGATTTTATTACTTCTATTTTCAAAAATTACTATCCATTTACCCATAGTCATATATGTTGAGGTCACTTAAACAATACTAAGGCTGTGCTTGTAAGTAGAGATGAGCGGTGTTCGACTAGAACTGTTCGCCAATCTCAAATTCGAGCTGTTTTGGGTGGTGTTCGAGTTGTTCGACGAACCCGAACGATTTGCAAAAAATTCGGCTGTTCGAGGTTATGTTCGATAACTGTTCGTGCACCAAAAGCGTGTCCTGCATGTCTGGCGCTATTTAGAGCACCAATCATGCAGGGATTGTCTGCCACTCACTGTAATGCCACAGCCATGGTGGTTGTGGCATTACAGTGATTGCCCAAATCGATGGGAACTGTGCTCACAGTGAAACATGAAAAGCCGGCAATTCAGCAGCGGTACCCGACAATTTAGAACCGAAAGAATAGAGATTCACACATAGATTAGATAGATAGAAACATGTCAGTCACACATATAAGAAGCACAGTGACAGTGTTGCTTACTGTACTTGTCATTTAGTGTAAAGGATTTATCAAAAAAAATAATAGTGTTTTCATGCACCGTCTCTTTAAAAAAGCCGGCCGGCAATTCAGCATCTGTACCCGACAATTTAGAATAGAAGGAATAGAGAATCATACATAGATTAGATAGATAGAAACATGTCAGCCACATATATACGAAGTACAGTGACAGTGTTGCTTACTGTACTTGTCATTTAGTGTAAAGGATTTATTAAAAAATATAATAGTGTTTTCGTGCACCGTCTCTTTAAAAAAGCCGGCCGGCAATTCAGCAGCGGTACCCGACAATTTATAACAGACAGAATAGAGCTTCACACATAGATTAGATAGATAGAAACATGTCAGTCACATATATATGAAGTACTGTGACAGTGTTGCTTACTGTACTTGTCATTTACTGCAAAGGATTTATTAAAAAAAATAATAGTGTTTTCATGCACCATCTCTTTAAAAAAGCCGGCCGGCAATTCAGCATCTGTACCCGACAATTTAAAACAGAAAGAATAGAGAATCACACATAGATTAGGTAGATAGAAACATGTCAGTCACATATATATGAAGTACTGTGACAGTGTTGCTTACTGTACTTGTCATTTACTGCAAAGGATTTATTAAAAAAAAATAATAGTGTTTTCATGCACCGTCTCTTTAAAAAAGCCGGCCGGCAATTCAGCATCTGTACCCGACAATTTATAACAGACAGAATAGAGCTTCACACATAGATTAGATAGATAGAAACATGTCAGTCACATATATAATAAGTACAGTGACAGTGTTGGTTACTGTACTTGTCATTTAGTATTAAAATAAAGGATTTATTATTAAAAAAAATTGGCGTGGGGTTCCCCGTAATTTTAGTCTCTAGCGGAGGTTAAGCAGACAGCTGGGGCAGATGTTTGAAGCCTGGGAAGGGGGTAATAACCACGGAGCTTCCCAGGCTACTAATATCAGCCCCCAGCTGAATACCTAGCCTTTACTAGCTATTAAAATGGAGGACCCCCCCAAAAAAATGACGTGGGGTCCCCCCTAATTTAATAGCTAGCAAAGGCTAGGCAGACAGCTGGGGGCTGATATTAATAGCCCAGGAAGGGAGCCATGAATATTGGCCCCCTCCCAGGCTAGAAACACCAGCCGTCAGCCGCCCCAGAAATGGCGCATTCATAGGATGCGCCAATTCTGGCACTTAGCCTCGCTCTTCCACGCTGCCCTGGTGCGGTGGCAGGGGGTAATAGGGTTGGGGTTGATGTCAGCTTATAATGCCAGCTGACATCAAGCCCAGGTTAGTAATGGAGAGGCGTCTATAAGACACCCCCGTTACTAACTCCATAGTCAAAGTTAAAAGAAAACACAAACACCCAGAATAAAGTCCTTTAATTGAAATAAAGACACAATTCTTTATTGTTCTAAATTAAACCATACTTACAGTCACGCCCATTCCAGCTGAAGCCAACGATCTCCTGCAATAAAAGAAAAATAATAAAGCAACCTCATCCTTACCTTTCCATGGTTCCCACGACAGCTTCAGCTCTGCTACATCGAGATAACAGGCTGGACCGCAGCAGAACGCTGCCATCCAGCCTGTCATCCCGCAGACACTGAGAAGCGCAGGCATGCTTGCGCTCCACAGTGTCTGGCTGTGACGGCATAAAGATGAGACGAGTTCATGTCCAATGAACTCGGCGCACCTCATGCACTTCACTGACAGCGTGGGAGAATTCTCCTGCACTCAGCACTTCAGCGTGAGAATTCTCCCACGCTGTCAGTGACGTGCATGAGGTCAGCTGAGTTCATTGAACATGAATGAGCTCACCTCATGCACGTCACTGACAGCGTGGGAGAATTCTCACGCTGTAGCGCTGAGTGCAGGAGAATTTTCCCACGCTGTCAGTGACGTGCATGAGGTGAGCTGAGTTCATTGGACATGAATGAGCTCACCTCATGCACGTCACTGACAGCGTGGGAAAATTCTCCTGCACTCAGCGCTTCAGTGCAGGAGAATTCTCCAACGCTGTCAGTGACGTGCATGAGGTGAGCCGAGTTCATTGAACATGAACTCGTCTCATCTTTATGCCGTCACAGCGAGACACTGAGGAGCGCAAGCATGCCTGCGCTTCTGAGTTTCCGCGGGATGACAGGCTGGATGGCAGCGTTCTGCTGCGGTCCAGCCTGTCATCTCGATGTAGCAGAGCTGAAGCTGTCGTGGGAACCATGGAAAGGTAAGGATGAGGTTGCTTAATTATTTTACTTTTATTGCAGAAGACATTGGCTTCAGGTGGAATGGGCGTGACGGTAAGTATGGTTTAATTTAGAACAATAAAGAATTGTGTGTTTATTTCAATTAAAGGACTTTATTCTGGGTGTTGTGTTTTTTTAAATACTTTACTAGAAATTCACGGTGGTCATGTCTAATATTGGCGTGACCCCATGAATTTCGGGCTTAGGGCCAGCTGATAATGCCAAGCTGGCCTTAACCCCTTTATTACCCAGTGAGTCACCGCACCGGGGCCCTGGATGAGTTGGGTACAGCGCCAGAAGATGGCGCTTCTATGAACGCGCCATTTTCTGGGGCGGCTGCGGACTGCAATTTGCAGCGGGTGGGGCCCAGAAAGCTTGGGCCTCCCTGCGCTGCGGATTCCAGCTCCCAGCTGCCTAGTTGTACCTGGCTGGGCACAAAAATAGGGCGAAGCCCCACGCATTTTTTTTTTAAATTATTTCATGAAATTCATGGAATAATTAAGAAAAAAAGGGCTTCCCTATATTGTTGTGTCCAACCAGGTACAAATAGGCAGCTGGTGGTTGGGGGCAGCCCGTCCCTGCCTGCTGTACCTGGCTGGACACAAAAATAGTGCGAAGCCCCACGTCAATTTTTTTTTAATTATTTCATGAAATAATTTTTTTAAAAAAGGGCTTCCCTATATTGTTGTGTCTGGCCAGGTACAAATAGGCAGCTGGTGGTTGGGGGCAGCCCGTTCCTGCCTGCTGTACCTGACTGGACACAAATATAGGGCGAAGCCCCACATCAATTTTTTTTAAATTATTTCAGGAAATTCATGAAATAATGAAAAAAAAATTGATGTGGGGCTTCGCCCTATATTTGTGTCCAGTCAGGTACAACAGGCAGGAACGGGCTGCTCCCAACCACCAGCTGCCTATTTGTACCTAGCCGGACACAACAATATAGGGAAGCCCTTTTTTTCTTAATTATTCCATGAATTTCATGAATTTAAAAAAAAAATACGTGGGGCTTCGCCCTATTTTTGTGTCCAGCCAGGTACAACTAGGCAGCTGGGGGCTGGAATCTGCAGCGCAGGGAGGCCCAAGCTTTCTGGGCCCCACCCGCTGCAAATTGCAGTCCGCAGCCGCCCCGGAAAATGGCGCGTTCATAGAAGCGCCATCTTCTGGCGCTGTACCCAACTCATCCAGGGCCCTGGTGCGGTGGCTCACTGGGTAATAAAGGGGTTAAGGCCAGCTTGGCATTATCAGCTGGCCCTAAGCCCGAAATTCATGGGGTCACGCCAATATTAGACATGACCACCATGAATTTCTAGTAAAGTATTTTAAAAAAACACAAACACCCAGAAAAAGTCCTTTAATTGAAATAAACACACAATTCTTTATTGTTCTAAATTAAACCATACTTACCGCCACGCCCATTCCAGCTGAAGCCAATGATCTCCTGCAATAAAAGTAAAATAATAAAGCAACCTCATCCTTACCTTTCCATGGCTCCCACGACAGCTTCAGCTCTGCTACATCGAGATGACAGGCTGGACCGCAGCAGAACGCTGCCATCCAGTCTGTCATCCCGCAGACACTGAGAAGCGCAGGCTTGCTTGCGCTCCTCAGTGTCTGGCTGTGACGGCATCCAGATGAGCCGAGGTCATGTCCAATGAACTCGGCTCACCTCATACACGTCACTGACAGCGTGGGAGAATTCTCACGCTGAAGCGCTGAGTGCAGGAGAATTTTCCCACGCTGTCAGTGACGTACATGAGGTGAGCCGAGTTCATTGTCGGCTCATCTGGATGCCGTCACAGTCAGACACTGAGGAGTGCAAGCATGCCTGCGCTTCTCAGTGTCTGCGGGATGACAGGCTGGATGGCGGCGTTCTGCTGCGGTCCAGCCTGTCATCTCGATGTAGCAGAGCTGAAGCTGTCCTGGGAACCATGGAAAGGTAAGGATGAGGTTGCTTTATTATTTTTCTTTTATTGCAGGAGATCGTTGGCTTCAGCTGGAATGGGCGTGACGGTAAGTATGGTTTAATTTAGAACAATAAAGGAATGTGTCTTTATTTCAATTAAAGGACTTTATTCTGGGTGTTTGTGTTTTCTTTTAACTTTGACTATGGGGTTAGTAATGGGGGTGTCTTATAGACGCCTCTCCATTACTAACCTGGGCTTGATGTCAGCTGGCATTATAAGCTGACATCAACCCCAACCCTATCACCCCCTGCCACCGCACCAGGGCAGCGTGGAAGAGCGAGGCTAAGTGCCAGAATTGGCGCATCCTATGGATGCGCCATTTCTGGGGCGGCTGACGGCTGGTGTTTCTAGCCTGGGAGGGGGCCAATATTCATGGCTCCCTTCCTGGGCTATTAATATCAGCCCCCAGCTGTCTGCCTAGCCTTTGCTAGCTATTAAATTAGGGGGACCCCACGTCATTTTTTTTGGGGGGTCCTCCATTTTAATAGCTAGTAAAGGCTAGGTATTCAGCTGGGGGCTGATATTAGTAGCCTGGGAAGCTCCGTGGGTATTACCCCCTTCCCAGGCTTCAAACATCTGCCCCAGCTGTCTGCTTAACCTCCGCTAGAGACTAAAATAACGGGGAACCCCACGCCAATTTTTTTAATAATAAATCCTTTATTTTAATACTAAATGACAAGTACAGTAACCAACACTGTCACTGTACTTATTATATATGTGACTGACATGTTTCTATCTATCTAATCTATGTGTGATTCTCTATTCTTTCTGTTATAAATTGTCGGGTACAGATGCTGAATTGCCGGCCGGCTTTTTTAAAGAGACGGTGCATGAAAACACTATTATTTTTTTTAATAAATCCTTTACACTAAATGACAAGTACAGTAAGCAACACTGTCACAGTACTTCATATATATGTGACTGACATGTTTCTATCTATCTAATCTATGTGTGAAGCTCTATTCTGTCTGTTATAAACTGTCGGGTACAGATGCTGAATTGCCGGCCGGCTTTTTTAAAGAGACGGTGCACGAAAACACTATTATATTTTTTAATAAATCCTTTACACTAAATGACAAGTACAGTAAGCAACACTGTCACTGTACTTCATATATATGTGACTGACATGTTTCTATCTATCTAATCTATGTGTGAAGCTCTATTCTGTCTGTTATAAATTGTCGGGTACCGCTGCTGAATTGCCGGCCGGCTTTTTTAAAGAGACGGTGCACGAAAACACTATTATATTTTTTAATAAATCCTTTACACTAAATGACAAGTACAGTAAGCAACACTGTCACTGTACTTCATATATATGTGACTGACATGTTTCTATCTATCTAATCAATGTGTGATGCTTTATTCCTTCTTGTCTAAATTGTCGGGTACCGGTGTATGCCGCTGCTGAATTGCCGGCTGGCTTTTTTAAAGAAAGCGTCTTCTGAGCAGTTTGTCACCTTTTGGACACCTTTGAAGGTGTTTTCTATGTGTTCCTATGTGTTTTTGTTTGCCTGCCATTGGTTTTAACGGTGTTCGACGGTGTTCTAAGGTGTTCGACGAACAGTTCGACGAACAGTTCCTCGAACATCCCGGTGTTCGACGAACCGAACCGAACCCGAACACTACGGGGGTGGCTCAACACTACTTGTAAGGAGTTCAATATAGTCCTAGAAGACCTCAGAGTGTATCTTTTGCATGCAATTGAAGACTTTGCAGTATTGCAATTCACCTCAAATAAATTGAAAACATGTCTAAGCTGATGTGTTAGAATTTCAGAAGATTCAATCATCTTTTGCAGGAAGAAAAATAAAAAAAAGTTAATATTGTTCTATCCCCTGGCTAACATGGTGCAAAGATGTATTATTGCTGTATCAATAAGCCTTTAGAAATTTTTGAAAATATCTAAGTGAGTTTACAACATCTTTAGAGGGGTTGGCTACTTTATTTTTATCAAATATGTTAGGGACAAGATTTTGTGCCACTTACAATTATGTAAGTAAAACAGGTTCTCCTCCTACACTTTTTAGCATTTGAAAAAGATCTCCCATGGAAAAGCTGTTTTTCAGTTAAAAGAGGCTGATAGACAGGTCTGGTCACATGCCCCTCAATCTGCAGCCATTTTATGGATAGGAGAGTTGTGCAGGAGAGCTGCACAGACAAGTACGGCAGGAGAGCTTGAAATACTTATATTTCCAGTTATATTTCATAGTATTCTCATAACTAATGACAAGACTTTTTTACTTCTTTATGTACATGTAAGTTTAAAATTGATCAAAAAAAAACACTGAAGTGAGTTTTAGGACATGTCAACCATCTATCTGTCTTGCCCATCAGGACTTTTAGTTCATGTATTGTGGTTGAGACATGTCGCAAGTTATTTTTTGAAGTTCTGGCATTGTTTCATGACACTTATATTATCTCAAAGTCAAGAGGAACTCATGAATTTCCTGCTCATTTCACACCCTAGTTCAACACAAGGTTAGCCCATGCTGCTGTTCGGTTACACCAGCCGTACATGACTTATTTATCCTGAGCTATATTAAGTGTCAGCAGAAAACCTAAACCTAAAAACGCATAATGCCAAAAAGGCTTACCATAAAATATCAGAGATTACAGGCTAATAATAATTGGTAAGAATTTAAAAAGGGTGGGAATGTCTGTGTCTGAAAGTGTCTGAGTTCCTGGAGAAAAGTCTTCTAAAATGTGTTATTAGAATTAAAGAAACAATTTAGAATTAAGGAAATCATTTACTACATCAAGGGCTTTACTACAGAAAATAAGTAGCCTTTTGTTGTCTTGAAAGCATATAAAACTCATCGGCTGCTCTCCTCAATCCTTTGTTTTATAAAAACTATTTGAAAAAATAGTAGAGGATGTCTTATGCTCATTATATATAGTTTTTGCACATAGTCACTTTCTATCTGCGCATTTGCACTCTTTTTCTGATACCTGTATTTTTTATATTTACGAAAATAAGCTCACTGCCACACCACCGTATTCTTAGGGATATTGAGGGTTATAGAGGGAGAGCCGCCGAGGAGCCAATGTCCGCTGGTAGGCAGGTGCCAGATTGAGGCCATTCTGGTGGGATTTAGTAGAACTGACTCTTTTCCTTTCCTGTGTTTAAGGTATTTCATCTGTGAACATATTGGATACCTTTATGTATTAGTTTAATACAGAATGTCAGTTATTGGTCCTTGTTGTAATTCACATTGTTGGGTCCTTGTTTGGATTTTTAATGCATATCGAATAAAGGAAAATTGTTTTAAGGGGTTGTTCTTATGTTAGACTGACTATATTGCACCCTAAATATTTATTACTTGTTGGCAAATTGGTCTTTTATAACACTCCCCTATGGCGGGGTCCAGTCTGATGGGCATTGCTGTTCTTGATCTGATACCTTCTCTCTTCCTGCGATTGCCATCCTCCTTCTTGCTTCATGTGGATGACACATCCTACATCATCCACAAAGTGTTTTCCATCACGATACTGCACAAATGTACTTCTCTCTGCCCTGCCAAGGCCAAAACAAAGTACTGTAATGCGCATGTGTTACGCACACGCCTGGACTAACTGGCGTGAGTGTGGTTATTGATCCCACTGGACCATTAACTGAGGAGTGCCTGGAGAGGCGTGACTAAGTATCAACTCGGTCCGACCAAGGTCGCACGACGGCTCAGTCGACTCCGTGAACCAAGGAGGAACCGAGCAGAGGGATCAGGTGCTACTCCAGGTCAGACCCCGTTCACAGCTGTTGACCCACACCGAGGAATGCAGGAACAGGCAGGTTAGGCTGGCATACAGGCAGGTGGGTACTGGCAGGCACGGCTGGTATGCAGACAGGTGGGTACTGGCAGGCACGGCTGGTATGTAGACAGGTGGGTACTGGCAGGTAGGAATGCAGGCAGGATAGGGACCAGTACAGACTGGGATACAGGAACAGAGCCGCAGGTGTGGTAGACAAGCAGAGCAGAGCAAAACCCACAGGTGCAGTAGACAAGCAAGTAGAGCAGAGCAAAACCCGCAGGTGCGGTAGACAAGCAGAGCAGAGCAAAACCCGCAGGTGCGGTAGACAAGCAGAGCAGAGCAAAACCCGCAAGTGTGGTAGACTAGCAGAGCAGAGCAAATACACACAAGGTACTTACAATGAAGTAGCGAGTGGACACTAAACTCACAAACAGAAGTACAGAGACAACGAGTTGGAGTTAGGTGCAGGTTCAGACCCTGCAGGAAAAGGGAAGATACGGACATAGAGACAAACAAGTAACGGGCTAGGACACTGTTCAGACAGGAACTGAACCAGTAACAAGATACAGGAATGAGCCTGGGAACTCAGCCCCCAGGGTGGCGGAACAGACTAGAAGTCACAGGTACAGGTAACAGGCCTGGGTATACTGCCCCAGGGTGGCGGAAACAGACAAGATACAGGACAGGACCTGGCAACTCAGTTGCACAGAACACACTGAAAGAAAGTGTTGATCAGGCACCTCCTACTGGGTGGAGGGGGTTTAAGTATCCAGTGACTCACAGCAATAGGCTGGGGACGCATTAGGACTGTGCACACAGTAACTATAAGAAACAGGCAGTAACCGCGCTGTCGCCCTAAGCAATCAGACAAGAGACATGCACACAGCAGGTACTGGAGCAAAATGTGCAGCCTGCGCTGATGGGTAAGATGGCGGTCTTGCATGGTGGGAGGTGGTAAGCCATGCCAGCATGCCGCCAGGGATGTTACAGTATGCACTGGAAAAGGACAAAGAGCGCCAGCACATGTGCACTACAATACTTTGCTCTGCCCTTGGCTGGGCAGAAAGAAGTACGCCTGTGTAGGAACACAATGGAGGACATTGTGTGGATGACATAGGATTCATCATCCACATGAAGCAAGTAGGAGGACAGTGATTGCAAGAAGAGAGAAGGCGCCAGACCAGCCCCGTAGGTGAGTATAATAAAAGCTATTTATACAGCATTCTACTATGCTGTAAGAGAGGACTTACAGGTGCTGGCCCTACTATATATATAAAATAAGACAAGGACAGCAAGTAGAACAGAATCTTTAGGGATGTCTTGATGTCTTGCACCTGATAATGTCTGTGCACATACAGTACAGACCAAAAGTTTGGACACACCTTCTCATTTAAAGATTTTTCTGTATTTTCATGACTTTGAAAATTGTACATTCACACTGAAGGCATCAAAACTATGAACTAACACATGTGGAATTATATACTTAACAAAAAAGTGTGAAACAACTGAAAATATGTCTTATATTCTAGGCTCTTCAAAGTAGACACCTTTTGCTTTGATGACTGCTTTGCACACTCTTGGCATTCTCTTGATGAGCTTCAAGAGGTAGTCACCGGAAATGGTTTTCACTTCACAGGTGTGCCCTGTCAGGTTTAATAAGTAGGATTTCTTGCCTTATAAATGGGGTTGGGACCATCAGTTGTGTTGTGCAGAAGTCAGGTGGATACACAGCTGAAAGTCCTACTGAATAAACTGTTAGAATTTGTATTATGGCAAGAAAAAAGCAGCTAAGTAAAGAAAAACGAGTGGCCATCATTACTTTAAGAAATGAAGGTCAGTCAGTGCGAAAAATTGGGCAAACTTTGAAAGTGTCCCCAAGTACAGTTGCAAAAACCATCAAGCACTACAAAGAAACTGGCTCACATGAGGACCGCCCCAGGAAAGGAAGACCAAGAGTCACCTATGCTTCTGAGGATAAGTTTATCCGTGTCACCAGCCTCAGAAATCACAGGTTAACAGCATCTCAGATTAGAGACCAGGTCAATGCCACACAGAGTTCTAGCAGCAGACACATCTCTTCAACAACTGTTAAGAGGAGACTTTGTGCAGCAGGCCTTCATGGTAAAATAGCTGCTAGGAAACCACTGCTAAGGACAGGCAACAAGCAGAAGAGACTTGCTGGGCTAAAAAACACAAGAAATGGACATTAGACCAGTGGAAATCTGTGCTTTGGTCTGATGAGTCCAAATTTGAGATCTTTGGTTCCAACCACCATGTCTTTGTGCGGCACAGAAAAGGTGAACGGATGGACTCTACATGCCTGGTTCCCACCGTGAAGCATGGAGGAGGAGGTGTGATGGTGTGGGGGTGCTTTGCTGGTGACACTGTTGGGGATTTATTCAAAGTTGAAGTCATACTGAACCAGCATGGCTACCACAGCATCTTGCAGCGGCATGCTATTCTATCCGGTTTGCGTTTAGTTGGACCATCATTTATTTTTCAACAGGACAATGACCACAAACACACCTCCAGGCTGTGTAAGGGCTATTTGACCAAGAAGGAGAGTGATGGGGTGCTACGCCAGATGACCTGGCCTCCACAGTCACCAGACCTGAACCCAATTGAGATGGTTTGGGGTGAGCTGGACCGCAGAGTGAAGGCAAAAGGGCCAACAAGTGCTAAGCATCTCTGGGAACTCCTTCAAGATTGTTGGAAGACCATTTCCGGTGACTACCTCTTGAAGCTCATCAAGAGAATGCCAAGAGTGAGCAAAGCAGTCATCAAAGCAAAAGGTGGCTACTTTGAACAACCTAGAATATAAGACATATATTCAGTTGTTTCACACTTTTTTGTTAAGTATATAATTCCACATGTGTTAATTCATAGTTTTAATGCATTCAGTGTGAATGTACAATTTTCAGTCATGAAAATACAGAAAAATCTTTAAATGAGAAGGTGTGTCCAAACTTTTGGTCTGTACTGTAAATCTAAAAAGACTATTGAAAAAACTTCTTATTTACATTAATAAAAAAGAATAAATATGATACTGTTTATTCTTTATTCTTTGACCAATTTGTGTTACATGAAACTAAAGATTATGGTATATCCAAAGGAGATTGATGCTACACTTAAAGTATGCTGTTATTTAAAATTCTGCTCAATTCTGATCTTTGGTTTGATGAAGGGTTTCTTTATCAGCAAAATTAATCATATATTTAGAGAACTTGAAAGGAAATCCTCTAATGTGGCCCTAGCAAAATGTACTATAGTTTACAGGATGGGGAACTATCAGATACCAAAATGAAAGTCTATTACTTAGCAGTTAACTTTTAATGACTTATTGAATGAGATTCTTATCAGTGGAATACATTTTTTCTATACTCACTAAAAATGTAAGAGTACTGTTTTAACTTACGCATCTTTGAGATAAGGCTGTTTTCAAAGTGAACTTATAAAAAATTACCATTGAATATAATAATTGCGCATTATAATCTGTTCTACTCACTGTCCTTGTCATATATTTTATATGTGTTAGCAACCCTTGAAATTGTTCCAGAAATTAAGTATTTTTCCCAGAAAATTATGGCAATTACACATTTTGATATACACATTTTTATTTCCTTTGTGTGTATTGGAACAACACAAAAAAAACAGAAAAAATTCAAATTGGACATCATTCCACACAAAACCCCAAAAATGTTGGCACCCTCAACTTAGTATTTGGTTGCACACCCTTTGGAATAAATAGCTGCAATCAATCGCTTCCCATAACAATCAACAAGTTTCTTCCACCTCTCAACTATAATTATCAACCACTCTTCTTTTGCAAACTGCTCCAGGTCTTTCATATTTGAAGGGTGTCTTCTCGCAACAGCAATTTTAAGATCTCTCCACAGGTGTTCAATGGGACTTAGATCGGGACTCATTGCTGGCCACTTCAAAACTCTCCAGCGCTTTGTTTCCATCCATTTCTATGTGATTCTTGAAGTATATTTGGGGTCATTGTCCTGCTGAAAGACCTATGACCTAGGACATAAACCCAGCTTTCTGACACTGGGCACTACATTGCGACCCAAAATCCTTTGGTAATCTTCATATTTCATGATGCCTTGCACACAGCCAAAGCACCCAGTGCCAGAGGCAGAAAAGCAACCCCAAAACATCTTTGAACCTCCACCATATTTGACTGTAGGTACTTAGGTACTCTGTTCTTTTCTTTGTAGGCCTCACTCCATTTTCGGTAAACAGTAGAATGATGTGTTTTACCAAAAAGCTTTATTTTGATCACATCTGTCCACAAGATGCTTTCCCAGAAGGATTTTAACTTACTCATGTACATTTTGGCAAACTGCAGTCTAGCTTTTTTATGTCTCTTTGTCAGCAGTGGGGTCCTCCTGGGTCTCCTGCCATATCATTTCATTTCATTCAAATGAATTGTTTGCACTGACACTGATGCACCCAGAGCCTACAGGATAGCTTGAATTTCTTTGGAACTTGATTGGAGCTGCTTATCCACCATCCAGACTATCTTACATTGCAACCTTTCATCAATTTCTCTCTGCCATCCACATCAAGGGATATTAGCTAAACTGCCATGGGTTGTAAACGCTTTGAGTATATTGCGCTCCGTGAACAAAGGAACATCAAAATCTCTGGAGATGGATTTGTAACCTTGAGATTATTCATATTTTTCAACAATTTTGGTTCTCAAGTCCTCAATTCTCTTCTCCTCTTTCTGTTCTCCATGTTTAATGTGGCACACACAGACACACAATGTAAAGATTGAGTCAACTTCTCCCCTTTTTATCTGGTTTCAGGTGTGACATTCATATTGCCCACACCTTTTTCTTGCCACAGGGGAGTTTGAATGAGCATAACATGCTTGAAACAAAGTTGTTTACCCACAATTTTGGAAAGGTGCCTATTGTCTGGCCTATTTTTGGGGTTTTGTGTGAAATTATGTCCAATTTGCCCTTTTTCCCTCTGTTTTTTTGTGTTGCTCCAATACACACAAAGGAAATTAACATGTGTATAACAAAACATGTGTAATTGCAATACTTTTCTGGGAGAAGTATTTCATTTTCTGGAACAATTGCAAGCGTGTCAACACTTTCCACCAGTTATACGTTCTCCATCACTAGATTATATATACCCCACAATGCCATTTGTTGTAAGAAGAGCATCTAACCCCTTTTTAAATACTGTTATAGTAGCTGCCATTACTACCTCTTGTGGTAGGGATTTCAATAATCTAACTGCTCTAACTGTAAAGAACCCTATTTAGCTATTTAATGTATATGTGTGGCACCCCAGGGTTCTGGTTTCCACAGTAATAGCAATATTACGTCTGTGAGCAGGTGGGAGGTCTCCTGGTCAGGAATCCTAAGCATGCCACACCTCCTGCCCAGTCCTGGGAGGGGAAGAACTTCCCCTATAAAAACTGGGGCTGAGGCAGGGTTAGAGAGGAGAGAAAGAGAAGAAGAGGAGTCCCAGACAGAGACACAGTCTGGAGTGAGGCAGCTATAGGGAAAGAGAGATCAGGAGCTCTGTGGGAGCCGTGCTAAAAGAGGTCAGGGGCTGGAAGCTGTAGAGCTCGCCCTGATTGAAGAGTTCTCACCGGACCCGGAGTCCGAGGCTGTGAGGACTAATCCATACCCAGCAGCAGAAACCGACTGACAGGGGATTTCAGGTCCTCTGGCCAAGAAACCCGAAGGCACGGTCACACGCAAGGGACCAGCACCGCCGTCGTGAAGCGGAAGCTACCAGAAGGCCCCGAGTCACCGGCCATACGGGTGAGCACCACACGGTACACTCAGGGACGTGGGCTACTTTTACCCGCCTCTAGCAAGGTAGCCAGAAGAGTACAATTAGTTGGGGAGGCCTACAACTCCGCCTGGCCAGGGGAGATCCCATCTGCTCACGGACTGACCAGGCCCCGATCGCTAGCCAGTACTCCGGGAGGGTCTATCTTTGCCACCAGTAAAGACCCTGAATTACACCGCACCGTCTCTGAGTGTTTCATCATCCACGTCCGCTGCCCTGAGGCCATACCCCTCCCGTTGGGGGTTATACCATCCACGCTGCACGACCGTACCACCGGCCTCAGCGGTCTGCCCTGCAGCGGCGGTTTCGTAACCGCATTCAATGGGTGGCGTAGTCGAACAATATCACATCTGCCACTAAAAACATCGCCACTTAGTTTGACACCCTGGGCACGGACCGGGTCACCGCCACGAGGACTACTATCCCCAACAGATCCGGCTCCGGGTATTCCCCTAACATGGCCCAGGGGGCGCGTCAAATTTTGGCGTAGTCGGCAGGATTTCGTGCCCGCAACCACCGGGTACTGCGTGCCTGAAAAAGACTTTTGAACTTACCTGTGGTGAAGATTCCCGCCATCCGTGGAGTTTTCCCGCCATCCGACGCCATCTTCTGCCTTCTTCTCGCCATCCGTGGAGTTTTCCCGCCATTGGACGCCATCTTGAGGACGCCGCGCAGGAAGAAGAGGGGCGTGGACTCCGAAAGCGCGCGAGAACTGAAGCTCCGCCTCACGTCCGGACGTTGCGTAAGGTCCTGGAAGGAGCCCAGCAGACGCCGACGTCACAGGAGCGCGACGGAAGGTCCTCAACCCTGACGATCCACTACGGAGCCGCGGCCTACGGAAGAGGATCATCGCAAGGTAGGCCACGGTCCACTAGGGGGGAGGAGGATGTCGGATACAGAGGAGAGCTTCACTGCCACAGCCACCGCCAGCGCCACCGCTGCTGCGGTCATGCCTTTCACCATGCCCTATATCCCGGGGGCAGCCTGGCTACCCCAGTACTCAGGGGAGTCACATACCCTAAATGACTTCAGAGAAAGGCTGGATAGCCTCTTCCAGGTGTACCCCCTCACAGAAGAGCAAAAAGTGAGCATCCTGGTGGCTCAATTAACAGGGGCAGCCCAAAGGGAGGTAAAGTCCTGGCCACTTGGGAGGAGGAGGACTGTCGCAGAGATACTAGCCCGGCTGAAGGACACCTTTGATACCCGTACCTCAGCCGAGATCAAGCTTAGATTCTACGGGTGCAAGCAGCGAGCACATGAGAATATAAGGGACTATGCACTAAACTTACAAGAGGCCCTGGGAGCCATTAAGCAGGCCGACCCTGACGGCGTGGGAAACGAAGACAAGCTGTTGACTGAACAATTTATAGAGGGTCTACATTGCAATGCCCACCGAACCCAGTTGCGGGCAATGGCCTTACAGGACCCTCATCTGGACTTTGCACAGTTCAAGGACAGAGCCATCCAGGTGCTCCGAGAACCGGCACCAGGTGGCGCTGTGACCCACAGACGCCCTACTACCATTTACCACCAGGAGATGGCGCCCTTGTCGGCAGGGCCTGTGGGAGCTGATGCGCAGGCTTTAAACAATGCCCCGGCTACAGACCTGCACCATCAGGTCCGAGAGCTAACTAAAAGCGTTGCTGCGCTAACCCGAACTGTGCAGTCTTTACAGGTTTCTACTCCAGGGAAGATTCAGCTGGCATCCGGACCGGAGGACATCCCGTGGCGACGACCAAGGAGGACCCCACCGGCCAGAGGAAGACCCAGCGACCGATACAACGAGGACGGACAACCCATCTGCCGCCGCTGCAATCAACCCGAACATATGGCAAGGTACTGTCCTTTAAACTGGCACAACCTGGGGTAGAGGGCCAACCCCTAGGAATAAGATCACCAGGCCCATCGAACTGGCGTGACAAATACGTGGGAGGACGTCCAGTCTTGCCTGTAGTACTGGATGGCATTCCTATGAGTGCCCTACTTGACACCGGGTCACAGGTCACCACCATCCCGTACGTGCTCTTCAAGCAGTACTGGAATGACTCGGATATAACCCGCTACCCAGATGATGACTTGAGTATCATCGCCAGCAATGGTCAGCCCGTGCCACAGATCGGATTTAAAGAGATGACCATTAAAATCGGTAAAGTCGAACTGGCAGCACAGGGACTGATCATTGTGGACATTGACAAGCGCGAGAGTCACCCAAAGATAACTCTAGGAACTAATGTGATTGAAAATTGTCTTGCAGAGGTGATTCTCATTTTACAGCAGGTTGCCAAGAACGCCAGCTCCGGCCAGCAGCGAGTGCTCCAAAAAGAGATCCGGGCACTGATGCGACGGCAACAGGTGGAACTCTCCGGTGGTGAGATTGGTAGCGTGAGAATGTGTGACCCTTTCCCTATTGCCATGCCCCCGAAAAGTGAAATGATGATTTGGTGCCGGGCAGCTATTGGTCTGAGAGGTAGAGATTACCAGGCAATGGTAGAACCAGTCTACTCAGATAGTAGGCCCACCATTTTGACGGCACGGGGGGTGGTTGATGTACGCCATGGGAGGGTGCCCGTTCGCATAATAAATATCGGGAAGAGGGAAGTGTACCTGCCCCGGTATGCTACGCTAGCCAAATTGTATACCATCAACCAAAATTCTGTACAGACCGTGGAACCCTTACCTCCATCTCATCCAGAGGAAGGTAACGGCTCTAAGCAACAAATGGAGGACTGGTGTCAGCAACTACATTTGGGTACTGACTCCACTCCCTCACACCAGAAACAGGGAGTCTATCGGGTGGTTCAAGAGTACGAGAGAGTGTTTAGTAAACACCCGTTAGACTTCGGGCGAGTAAAGGGGGTAGAACACCACATCCCCACGGGAGACCATCCTCCCATAAAGGAGAGATACCGACCCGTACCCCCTGCACACTACCAACACGCCAAGGGGATGCTTAGAGACATGAAGGAGGCTGGAGTAATCAGGGATAGCTGTAGCCCCTGGGCAGCTCCACTAGTCTTGGTTAAAAAGAAAGACAACACCATGAGAATGTGTGTAGATTACCGGAAAATCAACCGTATCACACACAAAGATGCGTACCCCTTACCAAGGATAGAGGAGTCTTTGGCTGCTTTAAAATCTGCTAACTTCTTCTCCACTTTGGATCTCACTAGCGGGTACTGGCAGGTTCCTGTAGCAGAGGCAGACCGGGAGAAGACCGCATTCACCACCCCGATGGGACTTAGCGAGTTTACCTGCATGCCGTTCGGACTCTGCAACGCACCAGGAACCTTCCAACGATTGATGGAATGCTGTCTGGGACACCGGAACTTTGAGACGGTCCTGCTGTACCTGGACGATGTTATAGTTTATTCCAAAACCTACGAGGACCACCTGAAACACCTGGCGGAAGTGTTTGAAGCCCTGGCAAACTACGGTCTGAAGGTGAAACCGTCGAAGTGTCACCTGCTAAAACCAAAAGTGCAGTACCTGGGACACGTGGTGAGTGCTGACGGAGTGGCTCCCGACCCTGATAAGATCACCGCGATTAAGGAATGGCCAAGACCCTCCAGCGTAAAGGAAGTGCGGCAGTTCCTCGGGTTGGTAGGCTACTACCGAAGATTCATCCCCGGTTTCACCAAAAAGGCAGCTCCTATGCAGGACCTCCTGATAGGCCAGTCCAGGAAGGCCAAGAACCAGAAGCCGCCCTTCAGATGGGAGAAGCTGGAAGAAGAGTCCTTCCGCCAGCTGAAGATGGCCCTCACGGGGGATGAAATCCTGCCGTACCCTGATTACAGCCAGCCCTTTATCCTCTACACCGACACAAGTAACATCGGGCTAGGAGCCGTACTGTCCCAGATCCAGCAGGGGAAAGAACGGGTAATTGCTTACGCCAGCCGAAAACTACGACCCACCGAAAGAAACCCTGAGAATTACAGCTCATTCAAGCTAGAGTTCCTGGCAGTGGTGTGGGCAGTCACCGAACGCTTTAGGCACTACCTCGCCTCTTCCCGGTTCACCGTGTACACGGATAACAACCCGTTGACACATCTGGACACTGCAAGACTCGGTGCCCTGGAGCAGAGATGGATGGCCCCTCTGTCCAACTATGAATTTACGATCAAATACCGGGCAGGACGCTCCAATACCAACGCGGATGCCTTGTCCAGAATGCCAAACCTACCGGACGTAGGGGAAGATCCAGAGGAACTGGAAGAAGTTGAACTCCCCGCGTTCCACCGTCATGGGACTATCCAGTATTCCCACCGTGTAAGGGGTAAGCAATCCGCTACGTTTAACCCCTTACCTCATTACAACTGGGCGGAAGCGCAGGACAGTGACCCCGCTGTCCGACTGGTGAAGGAGATGCTGACTCAGCCAGATGCCCGCCTTGACCCAGACGCTCCAGAGGAAACCAAGCAACTGTGGGTTGAGAAGAGTCGACTGTTCCTTTACAGGGGGAAGTTGTGCCGCAGAATGGTTAACTCCCGGAAGCATGAACTGATCTGGCAAGTGGTGGTGCCGAGAAGAGACGCGGCTATGGTACTGGAGGCATACCATGACGGAGCTGGGCACTTCGGATGGAAGAAGCTGGAGTTCCTGCTGCGCGGGCGGTTCCACTGGGTAGGCATGAGAGGAACCATCGAGAGGTGGTGCAGAGACTGTGGCCCATGCAACCTAAGAAGGAAGGACCGTGCCAGCCAGAAGACTCCCCTGCAGTCCATCGTCACCAGGCAGCCGTTGGAACTGGTAGCCTTGGATCATGTAAAACTGACCCCCAGCAGAAGTGGCTACGTCTATGCGTTAACCATCGTGGATCACTACTCCCAGTTGGTTGTAGTCCCCGTCAAGGACTTAACGGCTCAAACAGCAGCTAGAGCCTTCCAGCAGCACTTCTGCCATCCACACGGATACCCAGAGCAGGTGCTGACGGACCAAGGACCTGCCTTTGAAGCGGAAGTCTTCCAGGAGTTCTGCACTCTGTATGGCTGCCGGAAGATAAGAACAACACCCTATCATCCGCAAACCAATGGACTCTGCGAGAAGATGAACCAGGTGGTGATAGACCTTCTGAAAACATTGCCCCTGGAAGAACGCAGTCTGTGGCCTGAGAAACTGCCTTATCTGGTGGACCTATACAACCACATCCCTGTAGGTTCAACCAACTGTACCCCGGCTTACCTAATGAGAGCAAGACCTGGTAAGCTGCCTGTTGATCTGGATATGGGAGTCCTGACACCCGAGGACACTTCACCAGAAGCAGACTGGGACACAGAGAGGCAGCAGCAGTACCGGAAAGTACAGGAGAGCGTTGAGCGAAGTCTCTGTCAAGCAAGAGAAAGACAGGAGAAGATTTACAACCAGTATGCTCCCGCTGTTCCCCTGGTACCTGGAGAGCAGGTCTTGACGAGGAAGAGACGGCTCCACAAGTTGGACGACCAGTGGGAGAAGGACCCGTACACCGTACTGCCCTCAAGCCATGAGAACCCAAAAGTCTGCACAATCAGTAAGGACGGAGGAGAAACCACAGCCATTGTTTCCCGAGATCACCTGAAGAAGTGTCCCGAGCAGCTACGAAACCCTGAAGAAGATCAACAAAACCCTCGACCCGCAGAGGAAAGGGAAGAGATGGTCAGTACTGTACTCGAAGACTTCCCTCGGTCTTGGACACAAGTGAATGGCGCTGTTGTGGTACCCGTCCTCACCTTCCTCCAGCCAGCATCCCAAGTGCCTACGGAAAAACAGGTAGAGCTGGAAGAGCAGCCGGTCCAGGAGGCAGAAGACCCCACACAAGCAGACCAGGAGAATCGACCCTCTGCTTATAGTGAGCCTGCCGTGCCCATAGTGAGCCAAAGAGTCCGTAGACAGCTGCCCAGCTTACCTTTAACAGCTCCTACACCCTATAGCTTAGGACCAGTCAGTCAGCTCCGTAGGTCTACTAGGGCCACTAAAGGCCAGTTGCCCGTACGTTGGAGGATCTAAAGTGTTTAGACTGTTTTATTTGTATGTACCTGTTTATAGTTGCTTGTAAATAATTATGTATTTCTAGTTATTTTATAGGTGTCTTTTATGGATTATCCGGAATCCTTTGTATATATGTTTGGAGCGTAACCCAGGAAAGGACTAAGACTGTTAAAGACTCGGGGTAGGACAGACCCCTACCTGGTTACAGCTCCCTGTTCTTTGGTGAAATGGACACCCTTGTTTTCTTCAAAAACTGCACCCGGTTGCGGACACGCCGTGACCATCCTAATGTGGTTTTCTTTATTGTACTGTTTCTGTTTATACCCTGTTATGTTTTCAAAAATATGTTTAGTCCCGGAGTACTAAATTTTACTAGGGGGGAATGTGGCACCCCAGGGTTCTGGTTTCCACAGTAATAGCAATATTACGTCTGTGAGCAGGTGGGAGGTCTCCTGGTCAGGAATCCTAAGCATGCCACACCTCCTGCCCAGTCCTGGGAGGGGAAGAACTTCCCCTATAAAAACTGGGGCTGAGGCAGGGTTAGAGAGGAGAGAAAGAGAAGAAGAGGAGTCCCAGACAGAGACACAGTCTGGAGTGAGGCAGCTATAGGGAAAGAGAGATCAGGAGCTCTGTGGGAGCCGTGCTAAAAGAGGTCAGGGGCTGGAAGCTGTAGAGCTCGCCCTGATTGAAGAGTTCTCACAGGACCCGGAGTCCGAGGCTGTGGGGACTAATCCATACCCAGCAGCAGAAACCGACCGGCAGGGGATTTCAGGTCCTCTGGCCAAGAAACCCGAAGGCACGGTCACACGCAAGGGACCAGCACCGCCGTCGTGGAGCGGAAGCTACCAGAAGGCCCCGAGTCACCGGCCATACGGGTGAGCACCACACGGTACACTCAGGGACGTGGGCTACTTTTACCCGCCTCTAGCAAGGTAGCCAGAAGAGTACAATTAGTTGGGGAGGCCTACAACTCCGCCTGGCCAGGGGAGATCCCATCTGCTCACGGACTGACCAGGCCCCGATCGCTAGCCAGTACTCCGGGAGGGTCTATCTTTGCCACCAGTAAAGACCCTGAATTACACCGCACCGTCTCTGAGTGTTTCATCATCCACGTCCGCTGCCCTGAGGCCATACCCCTCCCGTTGGGGGTTATACCATCCACGCTGCACGACCGTACCACCGGCCTCAGCGGTCTGCCCTGCAGCGGCGTTTTCGTAACCGCATTCAACGGGTGGCGTAGTCGAACAATATCACATCTGCCACTAAAAACATCGCCACTTAGTTTGACACCCTGGGCACGGACCGGGTCACCGCCACGAGGACTACTATCCCCAACAGATCCGGCTCCGGGTATTCCCCTAACATGTCCCAGGGGGCATATGCAGCAATGGAATTACTTTGTTCTAGGTGCATTACTATATATTTATCAACATTAAACCTCATCTGCCAAGTATTTTCCCATGCAGTAATCTTATCCAGACTGTTTTATAATATTGTACTGTCAAGGACAGTTTTTAATATTGTGATGGGGGAATGTAATGCCAGCTTACAATCATCCTGTAAGCATGTGTAGTTTTAATATGACACCTGGACAGCTCCAAACAAAGGATTTACACCCCACCCGCTGGCTAGTAAGCTCCTACAGGAAAACCCCTTGTGGATCCAAGCCATGAGGTCTCCTTTGTTTAGACAGATAGGAATTTTATATGGAAATTCTATATGTCCTAGCCATGCATTGAATATATTTCCGAGATCCACAGGACAATGTGAAAGTCCGCCTGGGTCTCGACCCAGTCTAGCACATAGAGATAGGGAGGTACATAGAACAGCTATTAAGAAACCAATAGTACAGCTGTGTTTAGTAGAGATGAGCGGTGTTCGACTAGAACTGTTCGCCAATCTCAAATTCGAGCTGTTTTGGGCGGTGTTCGAGTTGTTCGACGAACCCGAACGATTTGCAAAAAATTCGGCTGTTCGAGGTTATGTTCGATAACTGTTCGTGCACCAAAAGCGTGTCCTGCATGTCTGGCGCTATTTAGAGCACCAATCATGCAGGGATTGTCTGCCACTCACTGTAATGCCACAGCCATGGTGGTTGTGGCATTACAGTGATTGCCCAAATCGATGGGAACAGTGCTCACAGTGAAACATGGAAAGCCGGCAATTCAGCAGCGGCATACACCTGTACCCGACAATTTAGAACCGAAAGAATAGAGCTTCACACATAGATTAGATAGATATAAACATGTCAGCCACATATATAAGAAGTACAGTGAAAGTGCTGCTTACTGTACTTGTCATTTAGCGTAAAGGATTTATCAAAAAAAATAATAGTGTTTTCATGCACCGTTTCTTTAAAAAAGCCGGCCGGCAATTCAGCAGTGGTACCCGACAATTTATAACAGACAGAATAGAGCTTCACACATAGATTAGATAGATAGAAACATGTCAGCCACATATATACGAAGTACAGTGACAGTGTTGCTTACTGTACTTGTCATTTAGCGTAAAGGATTTATCAAAAAAAATATTAGTGTTTTCATGCACCGTCTCTTTAAAAAAGCCGGCCGGCAATTCAGCATCTGTACCCGACAATTTATAACAGACAGAATAGAGCTTCACACATAGATTAGATAGATAGAAACATGTCAGTCACATATATATGAAGTACAGTGATAGTGTTGGTTACTGTACTTGTCATTTAGTATTAAAATAAAGGATTTATTATTAAAAAAATTGGCGTGGGGTTCCCCTTAATTTTAGGCTCTAGCGGAGGTTAAGCAGACGGCTGGATCAGATGTTTGAAGCCTGGGAAGGGGGTAATACCCACGGAGCTTCCCAGGCTACTAATATCAGCCCCCAGCTGAATACATAGCCTTTACTAGCTATTAAAATGGGGACCCCCCAAAAAAAATGACGTGGGGTCCCCCCTAATTTAATAGCTAGCAAAGGCTAGGCAGACAGCTGGGGGCTGATATTAATAGCCCAGGAAGGGAGCCATGAATATTGGCCCCCTCCCAGGCTAGAAACACCAGCCGTCAGCCGCCCCAGAAATGGCGCATTCATAGGATGCGCCAATTCTGGCACTTAGCCTCGCTCTTCCACGCTGCCCTGGTGCGGTGGCAGGGGGTAATAGGGTTGGGGTTGATGTCAGCTTATAATGCCAGCTGACATCAAGCCCAGGTTAGTAATGGAGAGGCGTCTATAAGACACCCCCATTACTAACCCCATAGTCAAAGTTAAAAAAAACACAAACACCCAGAATAAAGTCCTTTAATTGAAATAAAGACACAATCCTTTATTGTTCTAAATTAAACCATACTTACCGTCACGCCCATTCCAGCTGAAGCCAACGATCTCCTGCAATAAAAGAAAAATAATAAAGCAACCTTATCCTTACCTTTCCATGGTTCCCACGACAGCTTCAGCTCTGCTACATCGAGATGACAGGCTGGACCGCAGCAGAACGCTGCCATCCAGCCTCTCATCCCGCAGACACTGAGAAGCGCAGGCTTGCTTGCGCTGCTCAGCGTCTCTCTGTGACGACATCCAGATGAGCCGAGTTCATGTCCAATGAACTCGGCTCACCTCATGCACGTCACTGACAGCGTGGGAAAATTCTCACGCTGAAGCGGTGAGTGCAGGAGAATTCTCCCATGCTGTCAGTGACTTGCATAAGGTGAGCTCATGTCCAATGAACTCAGCTCACCTCCTGCACGTCACTGACAGCGTGGGAGAATTCTCCTGCACTCAGCGCTTCAGCGTGAGAATTCTCCCACGCTGAAGCGCTGAGTGCAGGAGAATTTTCCCATGCTGTCAGTGACGTGCATAAGGTGAGCTCATGTCCAATGAACTCAGCTCACCTCCTGCACGTCACTGACAGCGTGGGAGAATTCTCCTGCACTCAGCGCTTCAGTGTGAGAATTCTCCCACGCTGAAGCGCTGAGTGCAGGAGAATTTTCCCACGCTGTCAGTGACGTGCATGAGGTGAGCCGAGTTCATTGGACATTAACTCGGCTCATCTGGATGCCCTCACAGAGAGATACTGTGGAGCGCAAGCAAGTCTGCGCTTCTCAGTGTCTGCGGGATGACAGGCTGGATGGCAGCGTTCTGCTGCGGTCCAGCCTGTCATCTCGATGTAGCAGAGCTGAAGCTGTCATGGGAACCATGGAAAGGTAAGGATGATGTTGCTTTATTATTTTTCTTTTATTTCAGGAGATCGTTGGCTTCAGCTGGAATGGGCGTGATGGTAAGTTTGGTTTAATTTAGAACAATAAAGAATTGTGTGTTTATTTCAATTAAAGGACTTTTCTCTGGGTGTTGTGTTTTTTTTAAATACTTTACTAGAAATTCATGGTGGTCATGTCTAATATTGGCGTGACCCCATGAATTTCGGGCTTAGGGCCAGCTGATAATGCCAAGCTGGCCCTAACCCCTTTATTACCCAGTGAGCCACCGCATCAGGAGCCTGGATGAGTTGGGTACAGCGCCAGAAGATGGCGCTTCTATGAACGCGCCATTTTCCGGGGTGGCTGCGGACTGCAATTTGCAGCGGGGGTAGCCCAGAAAGCTTGGGCCTCCCTGCGCTGCGGATTCCAGCCCCCAGCTGCCTAGTTGTACCTGGCTGGACACAAAAACAGGGCGAAGCCCCACGTCAATTTTCTTTAAATTATTTCATGAAATAATTAAGAAAAAAAGGGCTTCCCTATATTGTTGTGTCCGGCCAGGTACAAATAGGCAGCTGGTGGTTGGGGGCAGCCCGTTCCTGCCTGCTGTACCTGGCTGGACACAAATATAGTGCGAAGCCCCACGTCAATTTTTTTTAAATTATTTCATGAATTTCCTGAAATAATTAAAAAAAAAGTACGTGGGGCTTCGCCCTATTTTTGTGTCCAGCCAGGTACAACTAGGCAGCTGGGGGCTGGAATCTGCAGCGCAGGGAGGCCCAAGCTTTCTGGGCCCCCCCCCCGCTACAAATTGCAGTCCGCAGCCACTCCGGAAAATGGCGCGTTCATAGAAGCGCCATCTTCTGGCGCTGTACCCAACTCATCCAGGGCCCTGGTGCGGTGGCTCACTGGGTAATAAAGGGGTTAGGGCCAGCTTGGTATTATCAGCTGGCCCCAAGCCCAAAATTCATGGGGTCACGCCAGTATTAGACATGACCGCCATGAATTTCTAGTAAAGTATTTAAAAAAAACACAACACCCAGAATAAAGTCCTTTAATTGAAATAAAGACACAATTCTTTATTGTTCTAAATTAAACCATACTTACCATCACACCCATTCCAGCTGAAGCCAACGATCTCCTGCAATAAAAGAAAAATAATAAACCAACCTCATCCTTACCTTTCCATGGTTCCCACGACAGCTTCAGCTCTGCTACATCGAGATGACTGGCTGGACCGCAGCAGAACGCTGCCATCCAGTCTGTCATCCCGCAGACACTGAGAAGCGCAGGCATGCTTGCGCTCCTCACTGTCTCGCTGTGACGGCATCCAGATGAGCCGAGGTCATGTCCAATGAACTCGGCTCACCTCATGCACGTCACTGACAGCGTGGGAAAATTCTCACGCTGAAGTGCTGAGTGCAGGAGAATTCTCCCACGCTGTCAGTGATGTGCATGAGGTGAGCTCATGTCCAATGAACTCAGCTCACCTCCTGCACGTCACTGACAGCGTGGGAAAATTCTCCTGCAATCAGCGCTTCAGCGTGAGAATTTTCCCACGCTGTCAGTGACGTGCATGAGGTGAGCCGAGTTCATTGGACATGAACTCGGCTCATCTGGATGTCGTCACAGAGAGACGCTGAGCAGCGCAAGCAAGCCTGCGCTTCTCAGTGTCTGCGGGATGACAGGCTGGATGGCAGCGTTCTGCTGCGGTCCAGCCTGTCATCTCGATGTAGCAGAGCTGAAGCTGTCGTGGGAACCATGGAAAGGTAAGGATGAGGTTGCTTTATTATTTTTCTTTTATTGCAGGAGATCGTTGGCTTCAGCTGGAATGGGCGTGATGGTAAGTATGGTTTAATTTAGAACAATAAAGGATTGTGTCTTTATTTCAATTAAAGGACTTTATTCTGGGTGTTTGTGTTTTTTTTAACTTTGACTATGGGGTTAGTAATCGGGGGGTGTCTTATAGACGCCTCTCCATTACTAACCTGGGCTTGATGTCAGCTGGCATTATAAGCTGACATCAACCCCAACCCTTTTACCCCCTGCCACCGCACCAGGGCAGCGTGGAAGAGCGAGGCTAAGTGCCAGAATTGGCGCATCCTATGAATGTGCCATTTCTGGGGCGGCTGACGGCTGGTGTTTCTAGCCTGGGAGGGGGCCAATATTCATGGCTCCCTTCCTGGGCTATTAATATCAGCCCCCAGCTGTCTGCCTAGCCTTTGCTAGCTATTAAATTAGGGGGGACCCCACGTCATTTTTTTTGGGGGGTCCCCCATTTTAATAGCTAGTAAAGGCTATGTATTCAGCTGGGGGCTGATATTAGTAGCCTGGGAAGCTCCGTGGGTATTACCCCCTTCCCAGGCTTCAAACATCTGCCCCAGCCGTCTGCTTAACCTCCGCTAGAGCCTAAAATTAAGGGGAACCCCACGCCAATTTTTTTAATAATAAATCCTTTATTTTAATACTAAATGACAAGTACAGTAACCAACACTGTCACTGTACTTCATATATATGTGACTGACATGTTTCTATCTATCTAATCTATGTGTGATGCTCTATCTTTCTGTTCTAAATTGTCGGGTACCGCTAATGAATTGCCGGCCGGCTTTTTTAAAGAGACAGTGCATGAAAACACTATTATTTTTTTAAATAAATCCTTTACACTAAATGTCAAGTATAGTAAGCAACACTATCACTGTACTTATTATATATGTGACTGACATGTTTCTATCTATCTAATCTATGTGTGAAGCTCTATTCTTTCTGTTCTAAATTGTCGGGTACAGATGCTGAATTGCCGGCCGGCTTTTTTAAAGAGACGGTGCATGAAAACACTAATATTTTTTTTAATAAATCCTTTACACTAAATGACAAGTGCAGTAACCAACACTGTCACTGTGCTTCTTATATGTGTGACTGACATGTTTCTATCTATCTAATCTATGTGTGATGCTCTATTCCTTCTTGTCTAAATTGTCGGGTACCGGTGTATGCCGCTGCTGAATTTGCCGGCCGGCTTTTTTAAAGAGAGTGTCTTCTGAGCAGTTTGTCAGCTTTTGGACACCTTTGCAAGTGTTTTCTATGTGTTTCTATGTGTTTTTGTTTGCCTGCCATTGGTTTTAACGGTGTTCGACGGTGTTCTAAGGTGTTCGACGAACAGTTCGACGAACAGTTCCTCGAACATCCCGGTGTTCGACGAACCGAACCGAACCGAACCCGAACACTACGGGGGTGGCTCAACACTAGTGTTTAGTCTCCACACATAGTAGGGTCCGGCTAGATCTAATAACACCAGAACTGCCTCCCTAGGACTGTCCATTAGGGAATTATGACTAGTGATGAGCGAGCATACTCGCAAGTACTCGGTACTCGCCGAGAATCTCAGTACTCGAGATGCTCGGAGCTCGCCGAGTACTTGCGAGATGCTTGGGCGGATGCTCGAGTCCCCTCCCTGCATATTTGGCGCTCTTCAGAGCGCCATTCAACATGCAGGAATTGCCTGCCACTCACTGTAATGCCACAGCTATGTTGGTTATGGCATTACAGTGAATGGCTGGCCGCACAGCGTCATCAGGTGTATATCAGACCTGGCGCCGCTGTGCTCGTCAGTCTACTTCACAATCAGGCAGTGTAGTGAGAGGTGCTGCTGAGCTAGGGAGAGATTTGGTTGTGTGTTAGGTAGTGTAGGGAGAAAACAAATACATTACACATATCCATCTCAACAAACAGTGGTTCTGAGAACGAATCCATCTGCAGAGATATCAGGCAGGCAGTGTATATAGGCAGGAAGGCAGTGTATATAGCAGACTGCAGTGCATATAGCACAAGAGGCTCCATTCCAGTTCTGCCTTCTGCTGCTGTTAGACATTTCTAGACAAAGGCCCAGGTCTCAGGGGCCAGGAATAATTTTTTTTGGATCTTAATCCTCATTATTTGCTTAAAAGCAATCCAGAGAACACTGTTTTTCTTGCGCTATTTGCTTGTTCGCACTGCAGAATACAGTCAGGTCCTTTCCATATTACAGCACTAAAAACCCAGCTATTTAAAACTGTGGTTTGTCCGTCACATGGATCACATATAATTGCGCTGAAAATACTCCCATTTTTGGCCTCCATTCAATTTTTTTTCAGTGTCTCAGCAAAGATTTTGACACCGGTTTGCTGATCAAATTAGTTACCTACAGGCCAGGTATTTAAAACTGTGGTTTCTCCGTCACACGGATCACATATAATTGCGCTGAAAATATTGACAATTTTTGCCCTCCATTCAATTTTTTTTCAGTGTGTCAGCAAAGTTTTTGACACCGGTTTGCTGTTCAAACTAATTACCTACAGGCCAGGTATTTAAAACTGTGGTTTGTCCGTCACATGGATCACATATACGTTTTCTGAAAATTCTGCCATTTCTGGCCTCCATTCTAATTTTTTTCAGTGTGTCAGCAAAGTTTTCTACACCGGTTTGCTGTTCAAAATAGTTACCTACAGACCAGGTATTTAAAACTGTGGTTTCTCCATTACACGGATTACATATAACTTCGCTCCAAATTCAGCCATTTGTAGTGAGCGTGGAAGATATTGTCCTCCATTTAAAATGGGCAATGTATGGGGAACTCGATGTGATGGCAATGGTGCAAGCAGAGGCCGAGGCCGTGAGCAAGCTGAAATTGTGCCACAACAAACACCCACATCTTCTCACCCGACCTTTCTGTCCCAATTCCTAGGGGACCGCAGCACACCACTATTGAACCCAGAGCAGTGTCAAAAGGTTGTGGGTTGGATAGCGGATAATGCTTCCAGCCACTTAGCCACCACCACCACCCTGTCTTCCAGACGGTCAAGTCTCAGTAGCCATGAGTCTGGACTGCATATTCCTCACCCTGATCCTCCTTCCTCCCACCATGCCGAGTGCCTGAAGACAACTGATCCCACACTTAGACACTCTGAAGAGCTGTTCACTTTTCCATTTAAAGATTCGGGACTCTTACCCTCCACTTGAAGCGGGGCACTAGCAGATCGCATGAAGCGATGCCCAAATATTTGAGCAGCCATGATCACACAAAGGCGACTGTGGGAAAGTGTCACAAGAGGTGGACGATGATGAGACACAATTGCCAGAAAGTCAAGAGGAGGACCAGGGTGCGGAAGTGGAAGACGAGGTGGTGGATGATATAGTAACTAACCCAACCTGGCAGGAGGACATGCAGAGTGAGGACAGCAGCATACAGGGGGATGGAGGCATAGCACCCCAACAGGCAGGAAGAAGCAGTGTGGTGGCCGCAGACAGAAGGTAGGCAACTGTTCCCCGTTACACCAACACTAAGGAAGTTGCCAGTACAATTGTTAGGTCTTCCCGAGTCAGGTTGTTTTTTAGAAACTCTGCCGATAACCCCAAAAAGGCCATTTGCACTACCTGCCAGGCCAGCATCAGCAGCGGTGGCAAAACTAGCAGCCTGACCACCACCAGCATGATCAGGCACATGGCAGCAGAGCACCCGACTTTGATTGCCGAACCCCAGGGTCCAGGAACATTGTCTGCGGGTGGCACCATTGCTTCTTCCGCTGTTGTGCATGCAAGCCAATCCCCTGTTCATGGTGCATGCGAAGATGCCTTCTGCTGTGCACCTGTCATTGCACACTCTCAAGTAGCAGCATCAGGAAGCATGTCCACGTCCTTGTCCCAGCGCAGAGTTCAGGTGTCCATACCCCAGTCCTTGGAACGCAAGCACAAATACGCAGCAAACGCCCCACAGGCCACACTACTAAATTTGCACATTTCACGACCGCTTGGGCTCAAAATGTTGCCTTGTAGGCTCGTGGAGATGGAAGCTTTCTGCAATCTGATGGCTGATGGCGGCAGCCGTCCCTCGGTACTCGGTCCCCAGCTGCCAATATTTCTCCCGCTGTGCCGTCCCCGAATTACACAAGCACGTGTCTCAAAACATTAGCCTTGCCCTCAACAACGCAGTTACCGGGAAAGTCCACCTAACCACAGACACGTGGACAAGTGCTTGTGGGCAAGGACGGTACATCTCGCTGACGACACACTGGGTTAACATAGTAGAAGCCGGGACCCAGACGGACCTCCCGACGCCAAAGGATTGCGGGCCCTAGTTCAAACAGGGTTTCCCCCACAGTCTACAGCTCCTGCACCTCATCCTCCTCAGCCTCCTCCTCCTCTTCAGCCTCCATCTCCGAAAAGGCCACATCAGCCACAAGCTGGAAGCACTGCAGCACTGCCTCGGCCAAGCGACAACAGGCTGTGCTGAAGCTAATATGCTTAGGTGACAAACGTTTGTGATCTCCAATGGGTGCGGCACCCACAGGATTTCTCCAGCTGAAGTCATTCCTCCTTTCAACATGGTAAGCCTCTAACCCTCTCCTTCTTCCCATCTATTGCTTAGGTGGCAGAAAAGAACCTGAAGGTATCCATGGTAACTGCATCACACACACACACACCCAAGGACCCTGTTTCTCTGTAGTGTTCCGGGGTGTCAGACTAGTGACACTCACCTATGGCTACCGCCCCAGGCACGTTTACAGCAGCAGCATCAACAGCACTTCTGCAACAGCACAATCATCAAAAATTGTATGAAATGCAGATCGCAATTGGTCTACTTTGCTTCAGAGGAGAGGAAGCAGATGGTATAATGAAATATATCATATCTCTTATGTAAGTTGCAGCAGAATGATGTTGCCTCTGACAGCAACACCATTAGCTTGAGGCAGTGTTCTGCACAGTCCACCACCTCCAGCACCATAATATATCTCTCATGTTAGTTGCAGCTGAATGATTTTGCCTGTGACAGCGACACCACCAGCTTGAGGCAGCGTTCTGCAATGTCCACCTTCTCCGGCACCATAATACAATAATGAACACAGCAGAATGACACCTGTTTCTTTTCTGCCCCTTTGTCCCATAAACCACAGTATCTTATGTGCTAAGGAATATACAGCACCAAATCGACTTCTTCTAGTTGATTTATTACAATGGATGAACAGTCAGTCTTTGTAATTGGAAGACATGGTATTGGGGGAGATGGAGTACCCAATTTTAATGCCAATATGTTTTGATCACTATGCTTGCCATGGTGGTAGGGGTATTGGCAGTGGTAGTAGATCTCTGAGTCAGGTCAAACGTTGATGTGAGAATCAGGTGAAGGGAAAGGAGCTCATCCCTTTCTCCACACAGAGGCAACTGTCAGCTGAATCTGAAACGATGATGATGATGATGGTTCTTTGGTAGAAAAGACCTGGGAACTAGGTAGTGTGTGCCGGCAGATTATTAATTAGCAGTCTACAGGCTATGCAAGAGGAAAATAAACCTTGTCTATACTGGATCACATAAACCAGGAACTACACCTCTCCATCAGCACATAAAGCAACATCATCTAGTAGTATGGGTCATACTGAAGAGATCAATGACTTCAAAGATGGTGCCACAAGTCAGTTCATGACATCTGTGACCTGTTTCGCAGATGCAAGTAATGTTTGCCTGAAATAGGGCTTACTGAGGTATTTCTGTACATGTAATTTTTATTGTAATACTTACCCACTTTTGTGCACTATAGGCTTGTGAAACTAGCACCTGCTGCAGAACTAAGTAGTTAGTCATTATACTTTGCCTTCTAGTCCTCTATATGCTAATGAATCACTAGATGCATGTCCATCTACGCCCATACTTGTTCCTTTAAATCTGCACTGCTACCCTCATTAGTTTGTCTAAGTTTACAAAATCTTGTGCATGATTAACAATACAGAGCACTGAGCAAGCGCTGTTGGATTTAACCACTAGAGTGTCCACAATATGTCCTGGCACAGTTCCTTTGTACTATACTCCCAATTTGTAGGCGTGGTGAGTTCAGTCCTCAGATGTGCCTACAAATTTTTCCAAGTAGTAAAAATTTAGGTGAGTACAATTATAAAAATGACATGTACAGGAAAAGTTCAACAAGCCTTCTTTCAGTCAGATATTATTTGCATCGCTAAAAATGGCCTGACAGATTCCCTTCTATTATTGTGAAATTGAAACATTGAGTAACAGCATGTTGACGGAACGAGCAGCTTAACCTAGTGACTGGCTGCAGTGCTGTTGATGTGATGTCACTGCTGCAGCTTGTACACACGCATGTAGTGAAGATGCAACACTGGACCTAAGGAGATTAAGTATCAGATTTATTATTTTTAGCATGGCCATCACAAATTGATAAAAAATATGATGAAAGAGGAAAACCCCTTTAACTATCTAGAAGTTTCGATGATGTGTCTATGTGACACCCCAGGGGTCTGGTTGCCACAGTGATAGAGATATTACGTCTGAGAGCAGGTGGGAGGTCCTTTGGTCAGGGATCCTGTGCATGCCACACCTCCTGCCCAGTCTTGGGAGGGGAAGGACTTCCCCTATATAAACCTGGGGCTGAGGCAGGGTAGAGAGTTCTGAGAGGAGAAGACAGGGAGCAGAGCTGCTCTATGGGCTCTGCTCCACAGGCAGGCCCTGTCCTATGGCCTGAGCCTGGAGACAAGGAGAGTGGAGACAAGAAGCAGCATAGGAAACAGGAGAGTTCCAAGGAGTCAGGGGCTGGCAGCTGCAGCGCTCGCCCTGACTAAGAAGATTCTTTACCGGACCCGGAGTCCGAGGCTGTGGGGACTAACTTCTACCCAGCAGCAGAATCCGTCAGGCAGGGGATTTCAGGTCCTCTGGCCCAGAAGCCCGAAGGCACGGTCACACGCGTGGGACCAGCACCGCCATCGTGGAGCGGAAGCCATTAGAAGGCCCCGAGTCACCGGCCATACGGGTGAGCACCACACGGTACACTCAGGGACGTGGGCTACTTACATCAGCTTCTAGCAAGGTAGCCAGAAGAGTACAGTCAGTTTGGGAGGCCTACAACTACGCCTGGCCAGGGGAGATCCCATCTGCTCAAAGACTGACCAGGCCACGTTTGCTAGCAAGTACTCCGGGAGGGTCTATCGTTGTTACCAGTAAAGACCCTGAACTACACCGTACCGTCTCTGAGTGGTTCCTGCTACCCCCATCATCCACGTCGGCTGCCCTGAGGCCATACCCCTCCCGTTGGGGGTTATACTATCACGCTGCACAATCCTACCACCGGCCTCAGCGGTCTGCCCTGCAGCAGCAGCTCCCTGGCTGCACTCAACGGGTGGCGTAGTCATCAACTATTTACTACTAATAGACTGCCGTCTAGTTTGACTCCCTGGGCACGGACCGGGTCACCGCCACGAGACTACAACCCTCCACTGATCCGGCTCCGGGTAGGCTCCCGCGTGCGCAACGCAGCGCGACACCGGCCCAGGGGCGCGTCAACTTTGGCGTAGTCGGCAGGATTTCGTGCCCGCAACCACCGGGTACTGCGTGCCTGAAAAAGAGACTTTTCAAACTTACCTGTGGTGAAGATTCCCGCCATCCGGCGCCATCTTCAGCCTTCTTCCCGCCATCGGTGAAGTTTCCCGCCATCCGGCGCCATCTTCTGCCTTCTTCCCGCCATCCGTGGAGTTTTCCCGCCATTGGACGCCATCTTGAGGACGCCGCGCGGGAAGAAGAGGGGCGTGGACTCCGAAAGCGCGCGAGAACTGAAGCCCCGCCTCACGTCCGGACGTTGCGTAAGGTCCTGGAAGGAGCCCAGCAGACGCCGACGTCACAGGAGCGCGACGGAAGGTCCTCAACCCTGACGATCCACTGCGGAGCCGCGGCCTACGGAAGAGGATCATCGCAAGGTAGGCCACGGTCCACTAGGGGGGAGGAGGACACCAGGAACGGAGAGCAAGATGGCGGACCGGCAGCAGACTAAGCTGCCCAGCATCGGCAGTGCCCCAGTCGTCGCCGGCCCCGACCAGCGCCGGGAGAAGACGCGTGACGCAGGAGCGGTCGCGGGAGCAGGTAAGAGGAGTCTCCCTGTCCCGGACGCTGCCAGCGTCAGCCTGCTCCCGGGCCCCCTGGTGGAGCCGCCGATTCCGGGCGCTGCAAACACCGACCTGCTCCAGCCCCCGCAACAAGCCCTGCGGCCGAGCCCTCCAGCCCTGGGCACCGCCACCACCAGCCCGCGCCCAGGCCCAAAGTCGCACTCTCTGACCCCGGGCGTCATCAACGGCGACCCTCTCCACGCCTGGTCGCAAGGCCTGAACTCCCCAGGTGCAAAAGGACTGTACGCCCTCCACGTTAACCAAGGAGGAGCTGCAGTACTACCAATACGAGGAAGGCCAAGAGGACACGGACGGGTCTGAAGCCTACACACAAGAAGGAGCAGGAGGATGCCGTTACTGAAGTACGGTAAAGTGGAACTGTACATAGTTACCCGTAGGGGTACTTGTGTTGCTAATTAAAATATGGTCCCCGTTGGGACAAGTGTGAACTGTTCCCGTGTGTCCCCTATCCTTAACCAGGCTGAGGACTGTGAGCAGCCATCCCATCTCCCCACAGGCTGAGGACTGTGAGCAGCCAATCCTTATCCCCACTGGCCGAGGACTGAGAGCGGCCATATCTTGTAAATATTATGTGTTTCCAGTTATTTATAGGAGTCCTTGGTGGATTTACCGGGAATCCTTTGTACAGTTAGTGGAGCGTAACCCAGGATGGACTAAAAGACTGTTAAGGACTCGGGTAGGACAGACCCCTACCTGGTTACGTCTCCCTGTTTTGGTGAAATGGACACCTTGCTTTCTTCAAAGACTGCACCCGGTTACGGACACGCCGTGACCAGCTTTATGCGTTTCCTTATTGTAATGTTATTGTTTATACTTTGTTATGTTACAAAAATATGTTTAGTCCCGGAGTACTAAATTTCACTAGGGGGGAATGTGACACCCCAGGGGTCTGGTTGCCACAGTGATAGAGATATTACGTCTGAGAGCAGGTGGGAGGTCCTTTGGTCAGGGATCCTGTGCATGCCACACCTCCTGCCCAGTCTTGGGAGGGGAAGGACTTCCCCTATATAAACCTGGGGCTGAGGCAGGGTAGAGAGTTCTGAGAGGAGAAGACAGGGAGCAGAGCTGCTCTATGGGCTCTGCTCCACAGGCAGGCCCTGTCCTATGGCCTGAGCCTGGAGACAAGGAGAGTGGAGACAAGAAGCAGCATAGGAAACAGGAGAGTTCCAAGGAGTCAGGGGCTGGCAGCTGCAGCGCTCGCCCTGACTAAGAAGATTCTTTACCGGACCCGGAGTCCGAGGCTGTGGGGACTAACTTCTACCCAGCAGCAGAATCCGTCAGGCAGGGGATTTCAGGTCCTCTGGCCCAGAAGCCCGAAGGCACGGTCACACGCGTGGGACCAGCACCGCCGTCGTGGAGCGGAAGCCACTAGAAGGCCCCGAGTCACCGGCCATACGGGTGAGCACCACACGGTACACTCAGGGACGTGGGCTACTTTTACCCGCCTTTAGCAAGGTAGCCAGAAGAGTACAATTAGTTGGGGAGGCCTACAACTCCACCTGGCCAGGGGAAATCCCATCTGCTCAAAGACTGACCAGGCCCCGTTTGCTAGCAAGTACTCCGGGAGGGTCTATCGTTGTTACCAGTAAAGACCCTGAACTACACCGTACCGTCTCTGAGTGGTTCCTGCTACCCCCATCATCCACGTCGGCTGCCCTGAGGCCATACCCCTCCCGTTGGGGGTTATACTATCACGCTGCACAATCCTACCACCGGCCTCAGCGGTCTGCCCTGCAGCAGCAGCTCCCTGGCTGCACTCAACGGGTGGCGTAGTCATCAACTATTTACTACTAATAGACTGCCGTCTAGTTTGACTCCCTGGGCACGGACCGGGTCACCGCCACGAGACTACAACCCTCCACTGATCCGGCTCCGGGTAGGCTCCCGCGTGCGCAACGCAGCGCGACACCGGCCCAGGGGCGCGTCATCTACATTTGGCAGATACCCTGAGAAAGCTGCCTATTAGAATGCATAGTGTCTTGTGACTGTAGAAAACATAATAGGAGAACTGAACCAGCTAAATCTGATCCCTGACATCAAACTATTTCTATTAATCTGTCAAAACTTCTATCTTGTAGTTATCCCTCAGGTCAGGTTGGATTTGCTTTTCCAGAAACTGAATTTGAGACATAAATATGTACAAGCAAGACAGGAATCATTAATTTGATGCAAACTGTCTTTACCTTGACATGCCTTAAGGCAAGCTGACTTACACTACATAAAATATGAACAAAAACATAGCAAATATATCTAAAATAGGTTATACCATAGTTAAAAGCAAAGATAAAATGTCCAGGGCTCTTAACTAATACGATCACTATGCATTGCAATAGCATTCTTTATTCGTTATAACTAGAGATGAGCGGATTGATCCATGGAGAATCAAGTAAAATTTCCTTAAATTTGCAGTTTCACACAAATTTGAACACTGTAATTCAATTTGTGGTTAGCAAAATATGAAAATGTTTGCCTGGCACCATTTCATACACTTGTGAAGCATCAAAAAGTGGGCTAATATCTTTTTTGCGGTGGCTACCCCATGATGCCCTGCAGCTATGACATCTAGCAGATTATTATACATTGTACAGTGGTGGTTAGTAGTACCTGTGCCTTCACATATCAATGGTTCCTAGGGGAGCACATTTTGAACAGCAGTGCTGTTCTTCATCTTTATACTGGGTTACATAGTTACATAGGTTGAAAAAAGACCTAGGTCCATTAAGTTCAACCTTCCTCCACCAATTGGACATTTTGTCACTAATTTAACTATAACCCACAATGTTATGTGTATCGAGGAAATCATCCAGCCTTTTTTAAAAGCTGTTATAGTGTCTGCCATTACTACCTCTTGTGGTCGGCATTCCACAGTCTGACTGCTCTAGCTTCTGAATATCCTTTTAAAAATGTGGAGCCCAAAACTGGATCCCATATTCTAAATGTGGCTTCACAGGTCATTTATAAAGGGGTAACAGTATCTTGAGATTGCCGGATTTTTTCTCTCTTTTTAGTCATCCTAAAATCTTGTTTGCTTTTGTGGCTGCTGCTTGACATAGAGTACTGCTGCTCAGCTTACTTGTAACCATAATACCCAAGTCCTTCTCCTGTTCTGTAGTCTCGAGTATACTCACATTTAATGTATATGCAGCAATAGGATTACTCCGTCCTAGGTGCATTACTTTACATTTATCTACGTTAACACTAGAAGTCCCAGAGAGGGGTCATTTAACATTTCTACCTTTGGAACCCAGAGACGGGTGGAATGACCTGAAGGACTTTAGCTAACATCCTATAATCACCGTCTTTTGTTCTGTAATTAAGGCCATTACTGTCGCACCACAGGAGGTTGTTGTTTTCCATTGAGTTTAGCCATTTAGTTTCTAGTTAGTTCTATTCAGTTTATTGTATTTGATAATATAAAGACTATACATATTGTATTTAGTTTAGTTTTATTTGAGCAAAAAAGCACTGAAACAATGAATCATTTTTTATATATTTTAAATAGAGAATTAGAAATTTTAGAGCAAGGTACAGCTGTGAGTAATGACCAGGAGCATTTGTGTCTAAGGCCTCAAGCACACTAGCGAAAAAAAATCGCGTGAAAATCGCATCGCAATGCGATGTGATTTTTTTTCTGCGATTTGCCAATGTATTTCAATGGCACCAAGCACACCTGCGATTTTTTTCGTGCGATTTTTTTCATAGGTGCGATTTTCCTGCGATTTTTTTGGTGAGATTTTTTTGGTGCGAAAAAATCCCAGAGGAGTGATCTATAATGACCAATGGGACAGATTGCAAAAAAAATCGCAAGTAGCTGCGATTTTTTTGCGATTTTTTTTCACACCCATTGACTTGAATGGGCTGCGTTTTTTTTCGTGCGATTTTTTTTCGCGAGAAATTCACACAAGAGGACTGAAATTTCAGTGTGAAAAATATACAAAAGAACAACTGTTATTTGTTTCCATGCTTTTTTTTTTTTTTTTATTTTTTTATTTTCAATAAAGGGTTATTTCACACCAACATCAAACAATAGTCCCATTTTCAAGATGAGCAGTGTATAAGCGGCATGGCCAAACAAATGTGACAAGACAGTGAACAAGAAAACAATATCATCAAATTATACAACAGGGAGGGATGTTGGGGGAGGAGAAGTGGGAAGAGGGGAGGGGGGGTGAAGGGTAAAGACAAATACATGGGGGTAGGGGAGTAAAGGAGCACGCATCAAAGGATGCTTTTTATTTTTGTTATAAAAATAATAAAAAAAATACAAGGAATAAAACAGTTCCACACATATTTACAAGAGGCTGCAGTGGGGGGCTGCATGTGTGTGTGTGAGTGGCATGTCCTTCTTGTGTGACTAGCATTTCAGCACTCACTCAGCAGTCTGTCTGCACTGTCGGAACATACCTGGCACTGCCTGGGTATGTCCCTGGTACATTTGCCACACGTGTATTTGTAGCAGTCAACACATCTCTCAGTTGCACAATTGTTCGTGCATCGATGGTTGATCTGACACTTCGCCCTTTTGCCAGGGCTGGGTGTGGAAGGTTGTTGCCGAAGGAGTTTCTCCTTGCGTGCCTTCCTTTCAGTCACACGAGAGCCACCTAACTCTTTTGCAAGCTGAAGCAGGAAGTCCACCCGTCTCTCCTGCACCCCAGTGCATGCCTGATAAAGAACATGAGCATTCAGTGCTGCCATGTCAATCATGTTGTAGAACACGGCGACTGGCCATCTCCGTGTTCCTGCACGCACGCTGTATTCCCACACCATTGGGTCCATTACATTCACACCACACTTTGTGTGATTGTATTGTGTGACCGTGTTTGGCTTCCTTTTGTTAGTATCCTCAGTCTCAACCACACTGTGCATGCTGCTGAGAATGTAGACAGCCTTCTTTCATTTGGTGCATTCACTGTCAGTGTGGCACCAGTGGCTGAAAACACCTGAGTGGTGAATTCAGTGCGGTCCATCTGTCTAGCGGATTGAGGAATTTCCCGGTGACTCGTCGTTGTGCAAGTGACAATGATGTAAAGAAATTGTCCGTGGTTACAGTTCTGCCCTTGTCCATGAATGGTTCCATCAGCCTCATCAAAACAGTTTCGGACAGTCTCTCCCCGCTGGGACAACTGGGGTCCTTGCCAAGATATGGGAGGACATTACAGATGTACTTTGATTTCAAGTCGCAAGCCACCCAAAACTTGATGCCAAACTTGTCTGGTTTTGTTGCAATGTATTGCAGAAAACAGCATCGAGTCTTTGACGGGAAAAGCTGTTCATCAATAGTGATGTGTCGGCCAGGGTTGTAGGATGCGATGCAGTTGGTGACAAATGATCTCCACACATCGGAGATTGCAGCAAACTTATCGGTCTCCACTCGCTCACTGCATGTGAACATGTCATCAAAGCGAAGGTGTTGCATGATGTCTTGGAAGCGGTTTCGGGTCATAGTTGCAATGATCCTTGGGTTTGCCAGGTTTGCTGACCAGCTGTCACGTAGTGATGGAACCTTAGTCACCCCCCGCAAGATAATGACTGAAATAAATGCATTAGTTCCGGGAGACCCATGAACCAATCCACCTGCTCCGTGTGACGTGCATGTTGAGTAGTCCATTCTTGAATGCTGCGAAGCATGTCAAGAGTGATAAAACAGAGGAAGCTCTGAAGGCGACTCCGGACACTTCGTCTGGCCTTAGCACTTGGCTCTCCATCTGTAGGGTACGGTTCTATTGGGGAGAAATGGAGACGCTTCCCCACTTGTACTTCACGCCACACTGTACCATCTTTTGCGGTCTCTGTCGGCTCACTCGCCAACCGAGCTCTCTTTTTTGGTAGAGGAGGAGTCTCCTCATCTGCAAGATAAATAATTTCAAATTAACATTTTGTTTTGGTTCTAAATGAAAAAGGTAGTCAGGAAATAAAAATAGGTAATTTGAAAAATCTAACCTGAAGACAGCTCAGAGTCCGAATCCGGTTGAAGGACTATGTCTTCTCCATCTGAGTCAGAAGGGTTGGTGTTGCTCAGGATCAGTTCCAATGCCTGTTGAATGGTGTGCCTTCTCTGAATTTTGTTTCTTGTGAACAAAATAGGTGAAGCAGTCACCTATTTATCCCCCACAGCACAAAAGTCTGCATGCAAATTTGCTAAGGTGTTAGCAACCTTATGTGACGCACCCCTGGGCCTGTGTCGCACAGCGTTGCGCATGCAGGAGCTTACCCGGAGCCGGATCTGTTGAGGGTTGTAGTCTCGTGGCGGTGACCCGGTCCGTGCCCAGGGAGTCAGACTAAGTGGCGTTGTATTAGCGGTAGATGTTGGACGACTACGCCACCCGTTGAATGCAGCGAAGGAGCTGCCGCTGCAGGGCAGACCGCTGAGGCCGGTGGTAGGATTGTGCAGCGTGATAGTATCACCCCCAACGGGAGGGGTATGACCTCAGGGCAGCCGACGTGGATGATGGGGGTAGCAGGAATCACTCAGAGACGATGCGGTGTAGTTCAGGGTCTTTACTGGTGATAAAGATAGACCCTCCCGGAGTACTGGCTAGCGATCGGGGCCTGGTCAGTCCTTGAGCAGATGGGATCTCCCCTGGCCAGGCGGAGTTGTAGGCCTCCCAAACTGACTGTACTCTTCTGGCTACCTTGCTAGAGGCGGGTATAAGTAGCCCACGTCCCTGAGTGTACCGTGCGGTGCTCACCCGTATGGCCGGTGACTCGGGGCCTTCTTGTGGCGTCCGCTCCACGACGGCGGTGCTGGTCCCACGCGTGTGACCGTGCCTTCGGGTTTCTTGGCCAGAGGACCTGAAATCCCCTGCCGGGCGGTTTCTGCTGCTGGGTAAGGATTAGTCCCCACAGCCTCGGACTCCGGGTCCGGTGATAGCTTCTCAGTCAGGGCGAGCTCTGCAGCTGCCAGCCCCTGACTCCTTATAGCACTGCTCCCACAGAGCTCCTGATGTTCTTTTCCTATATCTGCTTCTCTTCTCTGTCTCTACTTCTTCTCTACACTAACCCTGCCTCAGCCCTAGGTTTATATAGGGGAAGTTCTTCCCCTCCCAGGACTGGGCAGGAGGTGTGGCATGCATAGGATCCCTGACCAAGAGACCTCCCACCTGCTCTCAGACATAACATTGCTGTTACTGTGGAAACCAGACCCCTGGGGTGCCACATATGCATATCCCCTGCACAACAATGCAGCTGGGGAGTGGGCAGACACACTCAGGAGCAGCTTACATTCTTTTGTTTACACTCTCTTACAAGACCTTTGTTGAGGTGGATCAACACAACACAATTGCCCCCTGCAGATTCCTCAGGCAATGGCCACATTTACAAATGAAAGGATGCTAATTGGAGCCATCAGAGTTGTCAGTTTGGACTAAGGGTCATTTGACCCACTTTCAAGACTTCGGGTGGGAGTTCGAAATTTCTGGGACTTCTAGTGTTAAACCTCATTTGCCAAGTGTTTTCCCATTCAGTCATCTTATCCAGATAATTTTGCGATATTGTAATGTCAAGATCAGATTTTAATATCCTACATAGTTTGGTGTCGTCAGCAAAGACTGACACTTTACTCTCAATCCCATCCACAAGGTCATTAATAGAGGTTAAAAAGAATCAGTCCTAGCACAGATCCTTGCGGTACCCCACTGCTGACTATATCCCATCTAGAGAATGTACCATTTATGACGACTCTTTCCTGTCTTTTAGCCAGTTCCTTACCCATCTGTATACAGTTTTCCCTATTATCTGCTTCTGGAGCTTCAGTTTAAGGCTGTTATGTAGCACAGTATCAAATGCCTTTGCAAAGTCCAGCTAAATCACATCAGACGCATTACCAACAACCAGATGTGCACTTACCTCCTCATAGAAACCCAACATGTTGGTTAGACACTAGCTATTTTTCATGAATCCATGCAGGTTATCATTTATTATATTATTCTCTGCGATATATCTCTGCAGGTCATCTTTTACAATGCCCTCAAAAACTTTGCACACTACTGATGTCAGACTTACCAGAAGGTAGTTGCCTAGATCCACCCTCTTACCTTTCTTAAATATCAATACCACATCAGACATCCTCAAATCCTGTGGCACCACCCCTGTTACAAGAGAGTCTAAGAATATGAGATTCAGAGGTCTGTCAATTACGAAGCCCAATTCTCTCAGTATCCGTGGATGAATGCAATCTGAGCCAGGGTATTAGTCAATGTTTAATTTGCTCAGAAGCAGGCGTACTTCTTTTTGTGTTAAACTAGTTATATCAGGTGGTGAACTTTGATTTTTTCCTTGTTGAAAGATCCCTGAAACAGCCAGTTCATTGGTGAACATGAATTAAAAGTGACTGTTTAATATCTCAGCCTTTTCTTTGTCCTCTATAATTATCTTGTTATTATCGCCTTTTAAGGGACCGATGCCATCTGTTTTTTTGTTCTTGGCATTGATGTATTTATTAACAATTTGGGAATTTAGTTTAATGTGGCTGGCAATTTATTTCTCTGTAGATAACTTTGTTAGCTTAATTTATTTTTACATTTCTTATTTAAGTAAGTTTCTCTTTTCTGTAGTGTGTAAGCTCTTATCAGTGGAGTCCTCTCTCTCTCTTCTGTAGTGTGTAAACTCTTATGGTCAGTGAGCTGCTCTCTCTAAAGTGTAAGCTCTTAGAAGTCAGCAAGTTTCTCTCTATTTCTGTCACAGGTGTGTCAGATGTGACAGACAGTTGCCCTGCAGTTGGTTGCAGAAGATTTCTTCATTTGGCATTACAGACACCTTCTTAGATCTGTCTCACTCTAGGACACAGCGGCTACCTCTCTCCTGCTAAATTACACCCAGGCCTGAGTGTTTAAATACTTTCTGTTTGCTACAGGGAGGTGCCGGTGATATTCACATGTTCCCTTGTGAAGGCTTGAAGCTATTGCAGTCTGCTTACTTCCTATCTGGTGCTAAGCGGACTTGTGGTATAATCTCTCTGAAGTCGGCTCAAGCTAAGTTACTTTCCCCCTTCTTTGTTTCCCTTATTGTCTTTAGTTGTTAGTGGGGACTGACTAGTGCTCACCCCCCCTTCCATATCCAGGGCTAAGCTCTAGGGAAAAACAAGGTTTAGGCTCCTGTGCGGCGATTGGTGAGGAACCAATATAGGGACAATAGGGGAGACAAAGTGATTTCAGATCAGCCTAGGAGATCTCTTCTTCCCCTTTCCCTAGTGTCTGGGCTCCCTTCCCCTCCTCCCTACGTGTTGCACTTAGTCTTTTCCACACCTTGCGTGACACTATTTCCTGTCCCCCACATGTATTTTCCAAGCAATTACAAGTTTCAAAGTATTGATATTCATGCAAATTTATTTGCTGCAAATTGAATTTTTAGCAAAAATTCAGTGAAGCTGGCAAATTTGAAATTTCAATAATGCTGCTCATCTCAAATTATAATATTATATGAATTTGGTAATGAGAAAGCTTCAAATGGTTTGCATAAGAAGACTTCACTGTACCACGGCACAACCTTTTGATAAGCCTGCCTTGAGTGGATTCCAGGAGTCTAAAAATTTTGGGTTCACTTGCTATTGTTGTTAGAGATGAGCGAATATATTTGAGTGCAACTGAATTCTACACAAACTTTACAAAAATCCGTATTCGCCAAAATCAGGCTCCAAGTGGTGTCAGCAAATTGGCAGCCAACTATATGAAAAGATACATATGCATGTTTTTTCAATATCTGAAATGAAATCACAATAAACCTTTCCGGTTTTAGGTCAATTAGGATTACCATAATTTTTATTATTTGCCAAATGCCAGAATAACGAGAGAGAGAGAATGTTTTAAGGCATATTTTTTACTTACTGCAAAGTCAAAAGTTTACATACACTAAGATTACTATGCCTTTAAACAATTCTGGACTGCCCATATGATAATGTCATGTGTTTGGAAGTTTCTGATAGGTTCTTTGGCAACATCTGAGTTAATTAGAGACACGCCATGTATTTTAATGAAACCTGAAACACACTGCTTCTTTGTGTAGCATCATGGGAAAGGTTAAAGAAATCAGTAAAGATATCAGGAAGAGAATTGTGGACTTGCACAAATCTGGCTTATTCTTGGGTACAATTTCAAGATACCTGAAGGTGCCTCGTTCGTCTGCACAAACAATTTTATAGTAACATAGGAACATAGTGACATAGTTTTTAAGGTTGAAGGAAGACTAAATCCATCTAGTTCAACCCATTACCTAACATGTTGATCCAGAGGAAGGCAAAAAAAAACCATGTGGCAAACACTAAGCTCCACATTGGGGAAACAAATTACTTCCTGACTCCATACGACAATCAGACTAGTTCCCTGGATCAACGCCCTATCAAGGAGTCTAGTATATATAACCAGTAATATTATACTTTTCAAGAAAGGCATCCATGCCCTTCTTAAATTTTAGTAGTGAATCACTCATTACAACATCATGCGGCAGAGAGTTCCATAGTCTCACTGCTCTTTCAGTAAAGAATCCGCATCTGTGATTATGATTAAACCTTCTTTCCTCCAGACGTAGAAGATGCCCCCTTGTCCCCGTCTTAGGCCTCAGGGTAAAAAGATCAGCAGAAAGGTCTTTGTACTGTCCCCTCATATACTTGTACATAGTAAAAAGATTACCCCTAAGACTTCGTTTTTCCAAAGTAAATATGAAAGTACAAACAAGATAGGAATGTCCAGCCATCATACCGTTCAGGAAGGAGATGGGTTCTGTGTCCCAGAGATGAACTTGCTTTGGTCCGACATGTGCAAAAGACCTTGTGGACATGATGGCGGAAGCTGGTAAGATTGTGTCAATATCCACAGCGAAACGAGTACTGTATCAAAAGGGCCATTACTCCAAAACAATCATAAACGAGCCAGAATAATGTTTGCAAATGCACACAGGAACAAAGACCTTAATTTTTGGAGACATTTCCTGTGGTCTGATGAAACTAAAATTGAACTTTTTGGGCATAATGACCAACGTTTGGAGGGAAAAGGGAGAAGCTTGGAAGCCTAAGTACACCATCCCAACTATGAAACACAGGGGTGGCAGCATCATGTTGTGGGGTTGGTTTGCTGCAGGAGGGACTGGTGCACTTCACAAAATAGATGGCATCATGAGAAAAGAAGATTATGTGGTAATACTGAAGCAATATCTCAAGACATCAGCCAGGAAGTTAAAGCATGGGCGGAAATGGGTCTTCCAAATGGACAATGATCTGAAGCACGCTGCCAAAATGGTAACAAAGTGGCTTAATAATAACAAAGTCAATGTTTTGGAGTGGCCATCACAAAGCCCTAATCTCAATCCTTTTAAAATTTATGGGCAAAGCTGAAAAGGCAGGTGTGAGCAACGCGACCGACAAACCTGGATCAGTTACACCAGTTTTGTCAGGAGGAATGGGCCCAAATTCCGACCAACTATTGTGAGAAGCTTGTGGAAGGATATCCCAAATGTTTGACCCAAGTCATTCAGTTTAATGACAATGGTACCAAATACTAATGAAATGTATGCAAATTTTTGACTTTGCTGGAAGTAATAAAAATGCCTTAAAACATTCTCTCTCTCATTATTCTGGTATTTGGTAAATATTAAAAATTATGGTTATGTGTCTTTTTATATAGTGTATGTAAACTTATGGTTTCAACTATATAACTCTAGAGAACAGACAGATGCTTTATTGATAATCAATATTGCTGTCCTTATTGTCTCTCTGCCCTGCGGTGTCATTAATGCCTGATTTTGGTTATAAATTAATACCAGACAGGAGACCGATAAGTTATCAAAGTCTTATATTGTACATTGGCAATAATATTTTTGATAGGATACATATCTATTAAAATTAATGTATTAGAAAACATATATTATAGGCTGCTTGAATAAAAAGTAGTAATACAGATATTTGGTAAAAATACAAAATATATTAACGTTTACCATTAGAAATTTGGAACACTCATTTTGTCTTGTTTATAAAAATGTCTAGGTAATTGAGCTTGGCTTCTCATCCTATGGAGAAAAAAAAAAAAAGCACTATGGTTACTACAGGAAACAGTTTTTTTTTTGCTTTAATAAATATGGTTTAATGAGTTTGAAGTTACCACTACTCTTTGTCCTGATTCATCAATATCGATGTTTTTCATGTCAGTATTGATGAGGGGCCGTGCTAGAGTCAGATGCTCCTGATTCATGAAGAGGTTCATGTCCCTTCATGATTCTGGAGCATCTTATAAGTGGCGTGTGCCTCCATGCACTATGGTAGAAATGTTACTCAAGTGAGATTTCCGGAATATGGAACAGCACAGTTAGTCATGAATAAGACGAGCTGTAGTACCCCATCTTCGCAGAGTTGGGAAAAACTGTAGTAAAAACACCAAAAGGGTTATCATTTTGGTGCAACTTCGAATTGCTCCGAAAAATTGCGACTTTTCAAAGCTTTTAACCAAGAATTCTATTTTACTGCTTTGAAGAGCCTTCCCTTTGTCTTTATTATGTTAGAGTGGCCAACTAGGGATATTGCTACATAAATTGTTTTTGTGGTGTGAAAGGGTAATTCTCCCAAGACTGCAAGTTATTACTTATCTACAAGAGAAATGATAACTTACAGATCAGTGAGTGCCTATCCATTGGGAGCTCCACCAAACCTGTAAACAGGGCTCTGAAAATCATGATTGTAATGAAGTGGTGGCAACACATAGCACCACGGCTTCATTCCTTGGCTATGGGACTGGCAGAAATAGCCTCTAAATAGGTGATAACCTGTGAATAACCCTTTTAACTTAAGCAAAGTGGTGTGATATAGAATATTTTAATAATTCTGGAATTTATGTGTTATTCTTGATGTAAGCAAGCAAACATTTGTGCCTTTTTAACCTTAGCCTTAGATAAATGAGTTTTTGTTACCGCTTTTCTTTTTTGAAATGAAAATCCACATTGCAAATTTTGGCACGATATTAGATTTCTGCCTAAATATAAAGCTGAAAAAAACAACTGAATGAAAAATTTTTTAGCTGTTCAGTGTTAAGAAGAGCAATAATCATCCGCACATCTCTGCTAGGGATGTGGCCATGCAGTGCTACTTTACTCAATCCTGCTGGTATATTACCATTTAGAAAATTACTAGAATGCACCATTTGTATCATTCAAATTTACTCCAGCTCTTCTCTTGGTAAATGCCAGAAATAAGCTCAGGAGTTGAGAAATGCCACATTTTTTTGTATTAGGCTTAGAATTTACTGAGCAGAAATGCTCAAATGACCATTTAAAATCCTATTTGATAGGTAATTATTTGCAAAAAAAAAGATTCTCAGTTCAATGTAATGTCACTAATGTAATTCTCCTCGTGGCATTTCTGAGAAAGAATTAAATGTACATGAGGATATAACCTAATAGAGTTGACAATTATTTACTGGACAAGTGAGTTCTATATGATTTATATTCTCTAGTTCACTCAGGAGGAATCATCAGCCAGCTAATGTTGAAATAATGATCAAACACAAGAGCAGGATACATCTGCAGTACATGAGCACCTCTATTCAATGCAGACTTTGCTAGTTATATTTCCTTTACAAAGGCCATGAACCTAGATTACAACCTTGCATGAAAAATTCAGTAGTAATGAGTAGTCATGCACTGGAATTATTCTGGGACAAGTTCACTTTGTTAATTTGCTTTGTTATATGCAAATAGTTTACAACACAATTTTACTGCATGTATCCATTATCATTTTCCTGTAAACCAATATACTGTAATGGAGTGGAAAATAATTATTATTTTTATTATTATTATGATTTTATTACTTTATTTATCTATACCCTGTTGGGGGAGATAGGAGCAGACAGTGTTTCTCAGTAAGAGACATTAGTTCCTGCTTAGCTGCCTTGCCTTGGTAACCTGGAAGAGGAGGAGCAGCAGAGGACAGGACTGATTGGCTCATAAAGCTGGAGAAGAAGGGAGGAGGAGACAGTACCAGAGAACATGAGGATTGTCAGCCATTACTGGAAAGAGAAAGCAGTGATCCGGAAGGAGAGCACAGTGTGCGGACTCATAGATCTGCAGCTTCGTGTGAGAGGACAGTGAGCCTTGGAGCTGCACTACAACTACAGACCAGCCAGGTTATCTAGGGTTGCCCACCTCCTCCTGGCTTCCCAACAAGGACAATAACTCTTCCTTGTAAGGCTGTGTGCCCACGATGCATTTTTTAAAGCATTTCCGCAGCGTCAATTCCACTGCAGAAACGCTTAAAAAACGCTTGGTAGAAGGCCTGCCATGTTGCCCAATGATAATCCACATGTGCTGTGCACATTCTGCCGGAATTTCCGCTGCGGATTATCATTGCGGAAAAAAATAATTGCCAATTATTTTGCGGAAGCGCTGCGTTTTCGCAGCCATTGACTTGCATTGGAACGCATGGATTACTCATCACTGCATCTGTAGATGCGGAATCCATGCGTTTCAATGTGCGGATGGTACCCGGGTCTGGAGGACAGGAGACTCTCCTCCGGACCCGGGTACCATAGAACCTGTAAAAAAAGGAATAAAATAAAAAATAAATATTATTGATTACTTTTGATGGCCCCCGATGCGCTTGTCTTCGCTTGCCGGCAGATACCGGTGGACTAAAGGACCTGCGCTGACATCATTGTCATGTGACGGCGAAGCAAGACATCGGAAGGTAAGTATAGATTTATTTTTTACCATTCTTTTGGTCACACTATATAAATCCATGCCGTTTGCATGGATTTATATAGTGTGACCAAGTTGTCAAGCACTTTCCAAGTGATGCTAAAATCGCTTGGAAAGAGCATGACAACCTGCATGCGGAAATGCATGTGAAGAACGCTTCACTTCCGCTTGTCCCTGGCAGGAAAAACGCATGTACAATCCGCATGTACAATCCGCATGCGTTTTTTTCTGCCAGGGAGATGCAGAAACGCTCAGGAAAAAATCCGGAGCATTTCTGCATCGTGGGCACATAGCCTAATGCTCCTAATGCCGACGATGCAGAAATGCTCCGGATTTTTCCTGAGCGTTTCTGCATCTCCCTGGCAGAAAAAACGCATGCGGATTGTACATGCAAATGGCATGGATTTATATAGTGTGACCAAAAGAATGGTAAAAAATAAAAAAATAAATCTATACTTACCTTCCGATGGCCCCCGGAGTCTTGCTTTCGCTCCGTCCTGGCTTGCCGGCAGCTCGCGGTACACTACACTGAAGGACCTGCCGTCACATGACTAAATGACGTCAGCGCAGGTCCTTCAGTCCACCGCGATCTGCCGGCAAGCGAAGACAAGCGCACCAGGGGCCATCAGAAGGTAAGTATAATATTTATTTTTTATTTTATTCTTTTTTTTACAGGTACTATGGTACCCGGGTCCGGAGGAGGGTCTCCTGTCCTCCAGACCCGGGTACCATCCGCACATTGAAACGCTTGGATTGCGCATGTACAGATGCAGTGATGTGTAATCCATGCGGTCCAATGCAAGTCAATGGCGGCGAAAACGCAGCGCATCCGCAAAATAATTGGTAGTGCTGCGTTTTTTTCCGCAATGATAATCCGCAGCGTAAATTTCCGCAGCATGTGCACAGCACATGCGGATTATCATTGGGGAACATGGCAGACCTTCTACCAAGCGTTTTTTAAGAGTTTCTGCAGCATTTTTGCCGCTGGAGAAACGCTTAAAAACGCATCGTGGGCACACAGCCTTATTCTAAGCAATTGAATCCTGAAGTTCCAGGCTGGAACCCTGTGTGACTGTAGAACTGCTACATCAAAAATTGAGTAGCTTGCTGGGACTTGTGGTTCCACTGGGAGATAAGTATATAACAGTTATCTATAAGGGAATGTTGCTGGGACTTGTAGTTCAACACACTTCGAGTTATAATAGGACCAGCTGTGAAGGGAATCTTGTTCCTATGACATTACGTGCACCAACGGATTCTGCAAGAGCGCCATCACGTGCGACAACTGAGCCAAACATTGAACTTTGTTGTTTCCATTGCTGCAGCTATTTATAGTTTAAGCAATATTAATTAGGAGTGAGCTTGATGCAATTTAAAGGGGAAGCATCATCCCTAACATTCAGGTTATTTGCAAAGCCCTATATTGTATTTGTGCTTGTAGATTTTGTAGTACTACTTATTTTATTGCTACTTGCTATTCCCTTCACCATATTCACCAATTATCCACTTGATAAATAAACCTGTAAATTGTTCCAACAGGAGTTTCCCGAGTCAACCCCTGGCAGAAGAGGAAGACCCTCCTGCATCCTACTACAGCTCCCAGCAAGATTCGGGCGGAGGCACTGCGCCATATTGTGGTGAGAACTACCAGATAACCTGCCCATGGAGACAGCTTAAAGGGATTTTACATTTATTTTTTTTTAAAATCTTTAGAGATAGTGGTAAAATCTCAAATGCTCAGTAATAATGGGCATGTCAGCAAAGTAACAATAGAGGTGAAAAAGGTTGTAAATGCAACTGGGTTAACATTCTTATGGACTGTCTGCAACACAAGAGAATTACATTGTAGAGTAATAATGACATGTCATGATAATTGCATAATGATGTTTTTAGAGTTCACACCATACAAAAAATACTTCTTTTTTATGTTTGATGAAGATTTAATGTCAAGGCTTCAATGTCACATGGACCCTCCAACGATTTGTTGTAAAGGCACATCTATACGGCAGTCTGTTATTATTATTATTATTATTATTATTATTATTATTTATTTATATAGCACCATTGATTCCATAGATTGGTACAGAGGGAAGAGGACCCTGCCCTTGCGGGCTTACATTCTACAGGATGGTGGAGGAGGAGACAGTAGGTGGGGAGTTGCTGCAGCTCTGGTGTTGGTGAGCTGCAGGTCCAGTGTTGGTAAGTCAGCAGCTCCAGTGGTGTTGAGGAGGCAGCGGGGTCATGGCAGGCTGTAAGTGACATGCCCCCTGGGCGGTGTGTGGGGGAATACCCGGAGCCGGGTCTCTGTGTAATGCTGGGGGTTTGTAGTCTCCATGGCGGCGACCCGGTCCCGTGGCTCAGGGTGGTCAAACCAGTGGCGGATCTGTTTATTTGGTTTTTAATGTTTAAATGTCCGACTACGCCACCCGTGGATTGCGGTCACTAAAAACCGCCGCTGCGGGGCAGGCCGCTGAGGCTGATGTTGGGTACGCAGCAGAGGGTAGTATAACTCCCCACGGGAGGAGTATAGCCTCAGGGCAGCGTGTGTAGATGGTGAGGGTTGTGGTGCATGGACGAAGCAGAAATGACTCAGAGTCCGTGCAGTGCAGTTCAGGGTCTTTACTGTTGGTAATGGAGAAGGCCCTGCCAGGAGTACTGGCTAACATTAGAGGCCTGGTCAGTCTGTGAGCGAACAAGAGTCCCCCTGGCCAGGTGAAGGTGTAGGCCTTCCCGTCTGACTGCACTCTTCCTGGCTACCTTGCTGTAGTCGTGTAGTAGCCCACGTCCCTGAGTGTACCTTGTGGTGCTCACCCGTATGGCTGGTGACTTGGGGCCTTTGGTACCTTCCGCTCCTCGATGGCGGTGCCGGTCCCTTGCGTGTGACTGAGCCTCCGGGCTTTCTATGGCCAGAGGACCTGAAATCCCCTTCCAGGTGGTTTCTGCTGCTGGATGTGGATATCCTCACAGCTTCGGACTCTGGTGTCCGGTTCTCTGCATCTTCTGCCAGGATGAGCTCTATCAGCTCCAATCCCTGGCCTTCAGCTCCTGTCTCCTACAGAGCTCCTTGCTGCTCCTCTGTTCCTTCCTCTGGAACTAACTCAACTAACCCCGCCCCAGATCCAGATTATAAAGGGCAGGTTCCTCCCCTACCTGGACTGGGGCAGGAGGCATTGCATGCAATAGTGCTCCTGACCAGGAAAGCCCATGCTCGCTCTCAGACATGGTACTTCTACCACTGTGGCAACCAGACCCCTGGGGTGCCACATTCCCCCCTGGTAAATTTTAGTACTCCGGTACTAAACACATTTTATGAAAACATACATAACAGGGTATAAGCAATAACACATTAACATATGTACAAGGAGTTCAGTCTTTATTGGTCACGGCGCTTCCGTAACCAGGTGTCCATGTCACCCAAGATGTATTTTGAGGGACCCGTCCCAAACCCGCCACATAGGCCCTGGGGTGGCTACAGGGCATAGATGATCCGGCGTTGGACCACGTCTTCAGCCACCTCCACAGGTTTTTGTTCTGTGGTCTGGCACAAAAGGGGCATTTAACAGGTGCAACTATTTACAAGGTACAGTTCCGGTTATTCAGTGTCCATAACCTGTCAGTCCATAAACCCTGTCGGGTAACTTGAGAAACATAATTATTATTCATGCAACAAACATAAAACATTTCAACATTTGCAATATACAGGTATATATCATCATTTTTTCTAGATTCTCCAGCGAGCGGGCTTCTGACCTCTAGTGCTCCTGGTGGACCTACGTAACACACTATCTGGTGGTGTTTTTTCTGGGTCCCCTGTTTCCACCCCTTGTGCAGTGGGCTCCCTAGTGTCTGCACTACAGGTGTTTGGAGATGTTACGGGTAGGTTGGGCAGCTTTCTGCATACTCTTTGGCTTACCACAGGCACGGCAGGCTCACTACTAGCAGAAGGTTAATTCTCCTGGGCTGCTGGTATGGAATCTTCTGCCTCTGGGGCCGGTTGCTCTCCCAACACTACTTGCTCTTCTGTTGGCCCTTGAGGGGCTGGCTGGAGAAAGGTAAGGACGGGTACCACAATAGCATTGTTAATTTGTGTCCGACCATTTCTTCCCTTTCCTCTGCGGGTTGAGGGCTATCTTGGTCTTCATCAGTGCTTTGCAGCTGCTCGGGGCACTTCTTCAGGTGGTCTCTGGAGACAGTGGCTGTGGTCTCTCCTCCATCCTTACTGATAATGCATACTTTCGGATTTTCATGACTTGAGGGCAGTACTGTGTACGGGTCTTTCTCCTACTGGTCATCGAACTTATGGAGCCGCCTCTTCCTCTTCAAGACCTGCTCTCCAGGTGCCTGGGGAACAGCGGGAGCATGCTGGTTGTAAGTCCTCTCTTGCCTTTCTCTTGCTTGAGACAGACTTCTCTCAACACTCTCCTGTACTTTCCTGTGCTGCTGCTGCCTTCTGTATCCCAGTCTGCCTCTGGCGAGGTGTCCTCGGGTGTCATGACTCCCATATCCAGGTCAATAGGCAGCTTACCAGGTCTTGCTCTCATTAGGTAAGCCGGGGTGCAGTTGGTGGAATTTACTGGGATGTGGTTATACAAGTCCACCAGATCAGACAGTTTTTCAGGCCACAGACTGCGTTCTTCCAGAGGCAACGTGTTTAGCAAGTCTATCACTACTTGGTTCATCTTCTCGCATAATCCGTTGGTTTGGGGGTGATAGGGCGTTGTCCTTATCTTCTTGCAGCCATACAGGTTGCAGAACTCCTGGAAGACCTCCGCTTCGAAGGCTGGATCTTGGTCAGTCAACACTTTCTCCGGATACCCGTGTGGACGGCAGAAGTGCTGCTGGAAGGCTCTAGCTGCTGTCTGAGCCTTTAAGTCCTTGACAGGGACCACCACCAGGAACCGGGAGTAGTGGTCTACGATGGTTAGGGCGTAGACGTACCCGGACCTACTTGGAGTCAGCTTCACATGGTCCAGGGCTACCAGTTCTAGTGGCTGCTTGGTGATGATGGGCTGCAGGGGAGTCTTCTGGCTGGCACGGTCCTTTCTTCTCAGGTTGAACGGGCCGCAGTCTCTGCACCATCTCTCAATGGCCCCTCTCATGCCTACCCAGAAGAACCGTTCACGCAACAGGAACTTTAACTTCTTCCATCCAAAGTGCCCTGCTCCGTCGTGGTTTGCCTCCAGGACCATAGCCGCGTCTCATCTCGGGACCACTACCTGCCAGGTCAGCTCATGTGTCCGGGAGTTAACAATTCTCCGGCACAGCTTCCCCTTGTAGAGAAACAGTTTACTCTTCTCCTTCCACAGCTGTTTGGTCTCTTCCAGAGCATCTGGGTCAAGGCGGGCATCAGCCTGTGTCAGCATCTCTTTTACCAGGCGGACGGCTGGGTCACTGTCTTGCGTCTCCGCCCAGCTGTAGTGGGGTAAGGGATTGAACGTGGCAGAGTGCTTGTCCCTTACACAGTGGGAACACTGGGTAATCCCATAACGGTGGAACGCAGGGAGTTCAATCTCTTCCAGTTCTTCTGGATCTTCCCCTCCATCCGGCAAGTTCGGCATCCTGGACGGGGCGTCTGCATTGGCATTTGTGCGTCCCGCCCGGTATTTGATGGTAAACTCATAGTTGGACAGCCGGGCCATCCATCTTTGCTCCAGGGCACCAAGTCTTGCAGTGTCCAGGTGTGTCAACGGGTTGTTGTCCGTGTACACAGTGAACTTGGCAGAGGAAAGGTAAAGTTTGAAACGTTCCGTCACTGCCCACATCACTGCCAGGAACTCTAGCTTGAAGGAGCTATAATTCTCAGGGTTTCTCTCTGTGGGCCGTAGTTTTCGGCTGGCGTAAGCAATTACCCGTTCTCTGCCCTGTTGGATCTGGGACAGCACCGCCCCTAGCCCGATGTTGCTTGCGTCCGTGTGGAGAATAAAAAGCTGGCTGTAATCAGAGTAAGCCAGGATCTCATCCCCCGTGAGGGCCATCTTCAGCTGGCGGACTCCTCTTCCAGCTTGTCCCACCTGAAGGGCGGCTTCTGATTCTTGGTCTTTGACTGACCTAACAGGAGGTCTTGCATAGGGGCTGCCATTTTGGTGAACCCAGAGATGAATCTTTGGTAGTAGCCTACCAACCCGAGGAACTGCAGCACTTCCTTTATGCTGGAGGGTCTTGGACAGTCCTTAATCACTGTGATCTTATCAGGGTCTGGAGCTACTCCGTCAGCACTCACCAAGTGTCCCAGGTACTGTACTTTTGGTTTCAGTAGATGACACTTGGAGGGTTTCACCTTTAGGCCATAGCCTGCCAGGGCGTCAAACACCTCTGCCAGGTGTTTCAGATGGTCCTCATATGTTTTGGAATACACGATGATATCGTCCAGGTATAGCCGGACCGTCTCGATATTCCTGTGTCCCAGGCAGCACTCCATCAACCGCTGGAAGGTTCCTGGTGCGTTGCAGAGCCCGTACGGCATACAGTTGAATTTGCTAAGACCCATCGGGGTGGTGAACGTGGTCTTCTCCTTGTCTGCCTCTGCTACAGGAGCGTGCCAGTACCCGCTAGTAAGATCCAAAGTGGAGAAGAAGTTAGCAGACTTTAATGCAGCTAAAGATTCCTCTATCCTAGGTAATGGGTACGCATCTTTGTGTGTAATACGGTTGACCTTTCTGTAATCTACACACATTCTCATGGTGTCATCTTTCTTTTTCACAAGAACAAGTAGAGCTGCCCAAGGGCTACAGCTGTCCCTGATTACCCCAGCCTCCTTCATTTCTCGCAACATTCCCTTGGCATTCTGATAGTGTGCAGGGGGTGCAGGTTAGTATCTTTCCTTTATGGGTGGATGGTCTCCTGTGGGGATGTGGTGTTCTACCCCCTTTACTTGCCCAAAGTCTAGCGGGTGTTTGCTAAAGACTCTTTCGTACTCCTGCACCACCCGGTAGACTCCCTGTTTTTGGTGTGAGGGAGTGGTGTCGGTGCCCACATGCAGCTTCTGACACCAGTCCTCCATTTGTTTCTTGGAGCCGTTACCCTCCTCTGGTTGAGATGGAGGCAAGGGTTCCACGGCCTTTCCAGAGTTTTGGTTAACGGTGAACAATTTGGCTAGAGTGGCATACCGGGGCAAGTATACTTCTCTTTCCCCAATGTTTAGGATGCGGACGGGTACCCTCCCATGGCGTACATCGACCACCCCCCGTGCTGTCAAAATGGTGGGCCTACTGTCTGAGTAGATGGGTTCTACCATGGCTTGGTAGTCCCTTCCTCTTAACTCGATTGCAGTCCAGCACCAGATCATCATCTCACTTTTTGGGGGCATGGCGATAGGGAACGGGTCACTCATCCTAACACTACCAATCTCAACACCAGACAGTTCTACCTGTTGCCTTTTCATCAGGGCTCTGATCTCTTTTTGTAGGACACGTTGCTGGCTGGAGCTGGCGTTCACCGCAACCTGCTGTAATATGACAATTATCTCTGCAAGACAATTTTCAATAACATTAGTACCCAAGGTTATCTTAGAGTGGCTTTCACGACGGTCAATGTCCACAATAATCAGTCCTTGCGCTGGCAGTTCAACTTTACCAATTTTTATGGTCACCTCCTTGAATCCCACTTGCAGCATGGGCTGACCATTGCTTGCGATGATGCTCAAATCGTCATCTGGGTAGCGGGTAATATCTGAGTCATTCCAGTACCGCTTAAAAAGCACATAGGGGATGGTGGTTACCTGTGACCCTGTTGTCCAGTAGTGCACTCATAGGAAAGCCATCCAGCACCACAGGCAAGACCAGTCATCCCCCTACGTACGTATCATGCCAGCTCGATGGGCCTGAAGGTATTATGCCTGGGGGTCGGCCCTCTGCCCCAGGTTGGGCCCGTTTAAATGACAGTACCTTGCCATATGTCCTGGTTAGTTGCAGCTGCGGCAGATGGGTTGTCCGTCCTGGTCGTAGCGGTCACTGGGCCTTCCTCTGGATGATGGGATCTCCTCTGTCGGCGCCAAGGGATGTCCTCCGGACTGGAAGCCAGCTGGATCTTTCCTGGAGGGGACACCTGTAAAGACTGCACAGTTCTGGTTAGCGCGGCAACGCTTTTGGTCAGCTCTTGGACCTGCAGCGCCACCTTGGACCTACAGCGCCACCTGGTGCCGGTTCTCTTAGCACCCGGATGGCCCTGCTTTTAAACTGCGCAAAGTCCAAATCAGGGTTTTGCAAGGCCATTACACGCAACTGAGTTCGGTGGGCGCTGGACTGCAGACCCTCAATGAACTGTTCAGTCAACAGCTTATCCTCATTCTGCACGCTGTCAGGGTCTGCCTGCTTAATGGAACTCAGGGCCTCCTGCAAATTCAAAGCATAGTCCCATATACTATCTTGTGCCCGCTGTTTGCATCCATAAAATTTTAGTTTGATCTCTGCTGAGGTGCGGGTATCAAAAGTGTCCTTTAAACGGGCCAGTATTTCCTTTACAGTCCCCTTTTCCCTTGCTGACCAGGACTTCACTTCTCTTTGGGCTGCTCCGATTAACTGGCCTATCAGGATGCTCACTTTTTGTTCCTCGGACAGGGGGTATACTTTGAATAGGCTATACAGTCTTTCTTTAAAGTCGCTCAGGGTATGCGACTCCCCTGAGTACTGGGGTAACCATGTCGCTCTGGGGATATACGGCATCGTGAACAGGATCACTGCGGCAGCAACCGCGCTGGCGGTGGGAGCTCCCTCCATTCCTGGTGTGTTCCTCCCCCCTAGTTAACCGTGGCCGACCTTCCGTTGCTTCCTCTCCATAGGCCGCGGCTCCGCAGGCGATCGTCGGGGTCGAGGACCTTGCGTCGCGCTTTGGTGACGTCGGCGTCCGCTGGGCTCCTTCCGGGACCTTGCACAGCGTCAGTACGTAAGGCGGGACTTCAGCTCTCGCGCGCTTTTGGCATCCATGCCCCTCTTCTTCCCGAGCAGCGTCCTGAAAATGGCGCCCAATGGCGGGAAAATGGCTGCGGATGGCGGGAAAACGGCTGCGGATGGCGGGAAAGTTCACCACTGTAAGTATCACAGTCTTTCTTCAGGCACGCAGTACCCAGTGGTTGCGGGCACGAAATTCTGCCGACTACGCCAAAGTTGACGCGCCCCCGGGCCGTGTGTGGGGTAATACCCGGAGCCGGGTCTCTGTGTAATGCTGGGGGTTTGTAGTCTCCATGGCGGCGACCCGGTCCCGTGGCTCAGGGTGGTCAAACCAGTGGCAGATCTGTTTATTTGGTTTTTAATGCTTAAATGTCCGACTACGCCACCCGTGGATTGCGGTCATTGAGAACTGCCGCTGCGGGGCAGGCCACTGAGGGTAGTATAACTCCCCACGGGAGGAGTATAGCCTCAGGGCAGAGTGTGTAGATGGTGAGGGTTGTGGTGCATGGGCGCAGAGAAATGACTCAGAGTCAGTGCAGTGCAGTTCAGGGTCTTTACTGTTGGTAATGGAGAAGGCCCTGCCGGGAGTACTGGCTAACATTAGAGGCCTGGTCAGTCTGTGAGCGAACAAGAGTCCCCCTGGCCAGGTGGAGGTGTAGGCCTTCCCGTCTGACTGCACTCTTCCTGGCTACCTTGCTGTAGTCGTGTAGTAGCCCACGTCCCTGGTGCTCACCCGTATGGCTGGTGACTTGGGGCCTTTGGTACCTTCCGCTCCTCGATGGCGGTGCCGATCCCTTGTGTGTGACTGAGCCTCTGGGCTTTCTATGGCCATAGGACCTGAAATCCCCTGCCAGGTGGTTTCTGCTGCTGGACGAGGATATCCTCACAGCCTCGGACTCCGGTGTCCGGTTCTCTGCGTCTTCTGCCAGGATGAGCTCTATCAGCTCCAATCCCCGGCCTTCAGCTCCTGTCTCCTACAGAGCTCCTTGCTGCTCCTCTGTCCCTTCCTCTGGAACTAACCCCGCCCCAGATCCAGTTTATAAAGGACAGGTTCCTCCCCTCCCTGGACTGGGGCAGAAGGCATTGCATGCAATAGTGCTCCTGGCCAGGAAAGCCCATGCTCGCTCTCAGACAAGGTATTTCTACCACTGTGGAAACCAGACCCCTGGGGTGCCACATAAGCTTTCTTGAAGAGATGGGTTTTCAAGTTCCATCTGAAGGATCCAAAGGATCCGAATGTGGTGGATAGTCAGACGTTTTGGGGGACAGAATTACAAAGGATGGGGGATATTCAGGAGAAGTCTTGGAGGCGTGAGGGAAAATATCAGGAGATTAGTTCAGAGATGTATGGAGGAGAAAGGTTATGGATAGCTTTGTAGGTCAGTGTTAGTAGTTTGAATTGGATACTCTGGGGAAATAGGAGCCAGTAAAGAGATTTTCAGAGGGGAGAAGTGGAGGAGTAACGAAGAGAGAGATGAATTAGTCAGGCAGCAGAGTTAAGAATGGACTGGAGAGGATTGAAAGTGTTAGCAGGTAGGCCACAGAGGAGGATGTTGCAGTAGTCCAGTCGGGAGATGATAATGGTATGCAAAAGCATTTTAGTAGATTGAGGGTTGAGGATTGACGGATTGTGGAAATATTATTTAGCTGGAGGCGACAGGAGATGGAAAGAGCTTGGATGTGTGGTTTGAAGGTCAGAGCAGAGTCAAGGCTTACTCCGAGGCAGCGGATGTCTGATACAGGGGAAAGCGTGATGTCGTTTATTGTGATAGATAGATCAGGTAGGGAAGATACGCGAGATGGAGGAAAGATGATGAGTTAAGTTTTGTCCACATTGAGCTTGAGGAATCAAGAGTAGTGTTGAGCGAACATGCTCGACACTGCTCGGTACTCGCCCGAGCATCACGCTACTCGGGATGTTCGGCGAGCACCGAGCATTTCCGGGTTACTCGGGCGGGAGCTCGGGTCTCCGCCCTGCATGTTTGGCGCTCTTTACAGAGCCAATGAACATGCAGGGATTGCCAGCCAGTCACTGTAATGCCGCAGCCATGTTGTTTGTGGGGATTACAGTGATTGGCGGGCCGCACAGCGTCACCTCGAGTATTTAAAACCGGGCACCGCCATCTTGGACACAGTCGCTCCAGATCAGACAGTGTAGGGACAGCGCTGCTGATTTAGGGAGAGATATATCCTGCAAAATAGTTAGTGTAGGGTCTGTAAAGGCTGCCAGATCAAACAAACAGTCCTTCTCAGGACTAATATCCATCCCAGGTATATCAGGCAGGCAGGCAGGCAGGCTGTATAGGAGACGCAGTGGTTATACCAGCAAACGCTGCATTACAGTCCTGTGTGCTGCTCCTGTTGCTGAAATTGCTGGACTTAGCTCCAGGTCCCGGGGGCCAGGAAAAAATCTTTTTTTTTATCTAAATCCTCTTTTTTTTTCCTCCTTCACAATGTACAAATACCCATCTTATTAACCTTTTGGTGCCCCCCCCCCCCAAAAAAAAAGTGTGCCTCTGATTTGTCAGACACAAATATATGTGTTGAAAATAGTCTGGTGTAGGCCAGAGAAATAGAAGTGTGGTTTTGCAGTTCTATGGGCCATTTGTATCTAAAAAAAACAGTTTGAGTGTGTCGCTCACTGTTCAGCCGCAAATATATATATATTTTAAAAAGCCTGGTATACAGCAGTAAATTATTACTGTGGTTTTCATGTTCCTCGGTAAAACATCTCTATTATCCTGTTTTTGGCATTTTTTGCTGTATAAAAATAATAATAGTGTCTCCCTGATTTTTCAGACACAAATATATCTGTTGAAAATAGTCTGGTGTAGGCCAGAGAGACAGAAGTGTGCTTTTGCTGTTCCACGGTAAAAAATCTCTATTATCCTGCTTTTTGCATTTTTTGCTGTAAAAAAAAAAAATAGTGTCTCCCTGATTTTTCAGACACAAATATATCTGTTGAAAATAGTCTGGTGTAGGCTCGAGAAATACAAGTGTGGTTTTGCAGTTCCATGGTACAAACCTCTGTATTATCCACTTTTGGGCCATTTGTATCTAAAAAAAACAGTTTGAGTGTGTCGCTCACTGTTCAGCCGCAAATATATATATATTTTTAAAAGCCTGGTATACACCAGTAAATTATTACTGTGGTTTTGATGTTCCACGGTAAAACATCTCTATTATCCTGTTTTTGGCATTTTTTGCTGTATAAAAATAATAATAGTGTCTCCCTGATTTTTCAGACACAAATATATCTGTTGAAAATAGTCTGGTGTAGGCCAGAGAGACAGAAGTGTGCTTTTGCTGTTCCACGGTAAAAAATCTCTATTATCCTGCTTTTTGCATTTTTTGCTGTAAAAAAAAAAAAAATAGTGTCTCCCTGATTTTTCAGACACAAATATATCTGTTGAAAATAGTCTGGTGTAGGCTCGAGAAATACAAGTGTGGTTTTGCAGTTCCACTGTACAAACCTCTGTATTATCCACTTTTGGGCCATTTGTATCTAAAAAAAACAGTTTGAGTGTGTCGCTCACTGTTCAGCCGCAAATATATATATATTTTAAAAAGCCTGGTATACACCAGTAAATTATTACTGTGGTTTTGATGTTCCACGGTAAAACATCTCTATTATCCTGTTTTTGGCATTTTTTGCTGTATAAAAATAATAATAGTGTCTCCCTGATTTTTCAGACACAAATATATCTGTTGAAAATAGTCTGGTGAAGGCCAGAGAGACAGAAGTGTGCTTTTGCTGTTCCACGGTAAAAAATCTCTATTATCCTGCTTTTTGCATTTTTTGCTGTAAAAAAAAAAAAAAATAGTGTCTCCCTGATTTTTCAGACACAAATATATCTGTTGAAAATAGTCTGGTGTAGGCTCGAGAAATACAAGTGTGGTTTTGCAGTTCCACGGTACAAACCTCTGTATTATCCACTTTTGGGCCATTTGTATCTAAAAAAAACAGTTTGAGTGTGTCGCTCACTGTTCAGCCGCAAATATATATATATTTTAAAAAGCCTGGTATACACCTGTAAATTATAACTGTGGTTTTGCTGTTCCACGGTAAAAAATCTCTATTATTCAGGTTTTGGTAGTTTTTTCCGTAAAGAAAAACAGTAGTGTCTCCTGACTGTTGTGACACAAAAATATACCTGTTGAAAATAGTCTTGTGTAGGCCCGACATCCCAGTGTGGTTTCGCAGTTCCACGGGTCAAATTGCTGTACTATCCAGTTTTGGGCCTTTGGTATCTAAAAAAAAAGCAGTTTGAGTGTGTCGCTCACTGTTCAGCCGCAAATATCTCTATTTAAAAAAGTGTGGTATACCCCAGTAAACAATAACTGTGGTTTTCCTCTTCCACGGTTCTAATCTACTCTTTATTACCCTTTTTCCATTGATAGTGCAAGTGTAAGCTATTTTACTTCATTTACAATGGGCAAGGCGCGTGGCAAGGGACGTGGAAGTGGACGTTCTGGTGATGGTTCGTGCAGAGGATGGGCCGTGGCCAAGGTGAAAATGTGCCACAACCAACAGCCACATCTTCTCGCTCCCACTTCTTGTCCGAATTACTAGGGAAGCACAGAACAGCACCAGTATTGAGAACTGATCAGTGTGAACAGGTTATTAATTGGATAGCAGACAATACTTCCAGTTACCTGGGCACCACCACCTCCGGTCTGTCTTCCACACGGTCAACTCTTAGTAGCCGTGAGTCTCGACCGCATACTCCTCCTCACCCTGATGCTCCTTCCTCCCACCATGCCGAGTGTCGTCAGACAGCAAGTGATCCCACACGTGGACACTCTGAAGAGCTGTTCACTGGTCCATTTCCATATTTGTGCCCCTCGCCTGATACGCTTGAAGTGGTGGAAGAGGAGATCCCATGTTGCGATGCCCAAATATTTGAACAGCCACGGCCACAGGAAGTCGACGTTGGCAATCTGTCACAAGAGGTGGACGATGACGAGACACAATTGCCAGGAATTGAGGAGGAGGATCGTGGTGCGCAAGTGGAAGAGGAGGAGGTGGTGGATGATCTAGTAACTGACCCAACGTGGAGGGAGGACATGCAGAGTGAGGCCAGCAGCACACAGGGGGAGGGAGGCAGAGTACCCCAACAGGCAGGAAGAAGCAGTGCGGTGGCCGCAGACAGAAGGCAGGCAACCGTTCCCCGTAACACCAACACGAGGGACGTTGCCAGTACAAGCGGTAGGTCTTCCAGAGTCTGGAATTTTTTTAAAGACTCTGCTGATAACCCCAAAAAGGCCATATGTTCCACCTGCCATGCCAGCATCAGCAGGGGTGACAAAACTACCAGCCTGACCACCACCAGCATGATCAGGCACATGGCAGCAAAGCACCCGACTTTGTGGGGCGAAACCCAGGGTCCACGACCAGTGTCAGCGGGTGTCACCACTGCTTCTTCCACTGTTGTGCGTGCAATAGAACCCCCTGTTGTGTGTGCAAGGCAATCCCCTGTCCATACTGCATGCAAAGATGCCCCCTCCTCTCAGTCTTCACTTGTTATGGCAGTTTCTCAAGAAACAGCATCAACGTCCACGTCCACGTCCCACCGCAGCGTTCAATTGTCCATATCCCAGACCTTTGAACGAAAGCGGAAATTCGCAGCTAACGCCCCACAGGCCACAGTCCTAAATTCGCACATTTCACGACTGCTTGCATTGGAAATGCTGCCTTTTAGGCTGGTGGAGACGGAATCCTTCCGCAATCTTATGGCGGTGGCTGTCCCTCGGTACTCGGTTCCCAGCCGACACTATTTTGCCCGGTGTGCCATCCCCGCACAACACAAGCACGTGTCCCAAAGCATCTGCCGTGCCCTCAACAACGCAGTTACTGGGAGAGTCCACCTGACAACGGACACGTGGACAAGTGCTTGTGGCCAGGGATGGTACATCTCTCTGACGGCACACTGGGTAAACATAGTGGAAGCCGGGACCCAGTCGGACCTTGGGACGGAACACATCCTCCCCACACCGAGGATTGTGGGCCCTATGTCAGTCAGAGTTGCCCCCACAGTGTACATCCTCCTCCTCCTCCTTCTCCTCATGTTCAGCCTCCATCTCAGATATCACCACATCAGTTACAAGCTGGAAGCATTGCAGTACTGCCTCCGCCAAGCGGCAACAGGCTGTGCTGAAACTCATAAGCTTAGGTGATAAACCTCACACTGCTTGTGAGTTGTGGACAGCTGTGAAAGAGCAGGCAGATCTGTGGCTGAGACCGCTGAACCTACATCCCGGCATGGTCGTGTGCGACAATGGCCGTAACCTGGTGGTGGCTCTGAGGCGAGATGAGATCACACACGTACCATGCCTGGCTCATGTGCTTAACCTCGTGGTTCAGCGGTTTCTTAAATCGTACCCCGAGTTGCCAGATCTGCTCGTGAAAATACGCCGCCTGTCAGCTCATTTTCGCAAGTCGGCTACAGCTTCCACCGCCCTTGCTGTGTTGCAGCAGCGTTTGCAGCTTCCGGCACACCGACTGGTGTGTGATGTCCCCACACGTTGGAACTCTACCCTCCACATGTTGCAAAGGATTTGTGAGCAGAAGAGAGCAGTTGTGGAGTACCAGCTGCAACAAGGCCGTCGATATTCAGGTCAGACTCCACACATAAGACCTCAGGAGTGGACCTGGATGTCTGACATACGTACCATCCTGACAAACTTTGAGGAGGCCACCAAGATGGTGAGTGGCAATGACGCCATCATTAGTGTCAGCATCCCACTTGTCTGTCTTTTGCAACGCTCTCTGCAGAGAATTAAAGAGGAGGCATTGCAGCCAGAGTATGATGAGATGGATCAAGAAGCCATAGTGGGCGATTACACACAGCCCAGCCTCATTTCATCCCAACGTGCATTGGGGGACAATGAGGGAGAGGAGGAGGAGGAGGAGATAGAACAGGAGCTGCTATCATGCGTTGTAGACGGTAGTACCTGTACAAGTGTCATACCGTCGGTTCAGCGTGGGTGGACTGAGGACAGGGGGGAAGAGGAAGAGGAGGAGGAGAGCATGGTCAGTCGTCATCTTGGTGAGGACACGGAAATCTTGCCCGTTACCAGTCTGGCACGCATGGCTGACTTTATGTTACTCTGCCTTAACCGTGACCCTCGGGTTGTCAAAATGTTGGGTGACAGTCATTACTGGTTGGTGACACTTGTAGACCCCCGCTACAAGGAGAACTTTCACTCTCTTATTCCTGAGGTGGAGAGGTCTACAAAAATGGGGCAATACCAGAAGGCCCTTGCTGCAGAACTCTTAAAAAAATTCCCATCTGAACACGCTAGCGGCAGAGGTCACAGTTCGTTGCCCAACCAAGGCGTACAGTAGAGAGAGATGCAACTCCAATCCAGCAGAGGCAGGAGAACACTGTCAATGTTCTAGGACAGTTTTCTGACACCCGCCCAGCTTACAGGCCCTGAGGCGCGGGGTACTCTCACAAGGAGTGGAAAGTTTCAAAAGATGGTGAGGGAGTACCTTGCCGATCGTACCAGCGTCCTCCGTGATTCCTCTGTGCCTTTTAATTATTGGGTATCCAAGCTGGACACTTGGAATGAACTCACTCTGTATGCCTTGGAGGTCCTGGCCTGCCCTGCCGCTAGCGTGTTATCGGAGCGTGTTTTTAGTGCCGCTGGGGGAATTATAACTGATAAGCGCACTCGCCTGTCAACTGACAATGCTGAAAAGCTGACCCTTATCAAAATGAACAAGGGCTGGATTGGGCCAGAATTCTCATCACCACCAAATGACAGCAGAGTAACATAAAGTCAAATCCACTGTGTTATTTCGGGAGGTATTCACATGCACCGCTTCACACCCACACATGGGTATACGCTTCCTCGTTTCGGCTGTTTAATCTTCTTCTCCTTATCCTCAGCCTCCACCACCACTATACCACCAGGGTGTCAGCATTGCAAGTTCCTTTGTCCTAATTTTTGGCAGCTTTTGCTGGGAAAGCATAAGCAAATACCATGAGACACCCACTTCCCAATAATGGGACTTATGTTTGTAATATGCTGTACTGCATGGCTCTTGTAAGGGGCATTGCAAGTTGCTCCATCCTAATTTTTGGCAGCTTTTGCTGGGAAAGCATAAGCAAATACTATGGGAGACCCACTCCCCAATAATGGGACTTATGTTTGTAATATGCTGCACTGCATGGCTCTTGTAAGGGGCATTGCAAGTTGCTCCGTCCTAATTTTTGGCAGCTTTTGCTGGGAAAGCATAAGCAAATACCATGGGACACCCACTCCCCAATAATGGGACTTATGTTTGTAATATGCTGTACTGCATGGCTCTTGTAAGGGGCATTGCAAGTTGCTCTGTCCTAATTTTTGGCAGCTTTTGCTGGGAAAGCATTAGCAAATACCATGGGACACCCACTCCCCAATAATGGGACTTGTGTTTGTAATATGCTGTACTGCATGGCTCTTGTAAGGGGCATTGCAAGTTGCTCCGTCCTAATTTTTGGCATCTTTTGCTGGGAAAGCATAAGCAAATACTATGGGAGACTCACTCCCCAATAATGGGACCTATGTTTGTAATATGCTGTACTGCATGGCTCTTGTAAGGGGCATTGCAAGTTGCTCCGTCCTAATTTTTGGCAGCTTTTGCTTGCAAGACATAAGCAAATACTATGGGAGACCCACTCCCCAATAATGGGACCTATGTTTGTAATATGCTGTACTGCATGGCTCTTGTAAGGGGCATTGCAAGTTGCTCCGTCCTAATTTTTGGCAGCTTTTGCTTGCAAGACATAAGCAAATACTATGGGAGACCCACTCCCCAATAATGGGACCTATGTTTGTAATATGCTGTACTGCATGGCTCTTGTAAGGGGCATTGCAAGTTGCTCCGTCCTAATTTTTGGCAGCTTTTGCTTGCAAGACATAAGCAAATACTATGGAACACCCACTCCCCAATAATGGGACTTATGTTTGTAATATGCTGTACTGCATGGCTCTTGTAAGAGGCATTGCAAGTTGCTCCATCCTAATTTTTGGCAGCTTTTGCTGGGAAAGCATAAGCAAATACTATGGGAGACTCACTCCCCAATAATGGGACCTATGTTTGTAATATGCTGTACTGCATGGCTCTTGTAAGGTGCATTGCAAGTTGCTCCGTCCTAATTTTTGGCAGCTTTTGCTTGCAAGACATAAGCAAATACTATGGGACACCCACTCCCCAATAATGAGACTTATGTTTGTAATACGCTGTACTGCATGGCTCTTGTAAGAGGCATTGCAAGTTGCTCCATCCTAATTTTTGGCAGCTTTTGCTGGGAAAGCATAAGCAAATACTATGGGAGACCCACTCCCCAATAATGGGACTTATGTTTGTAATATGCTGTACTGCATGGCTCTTGTAAAGGGCATTGCAAGTTGCTCCGTCCTAATTTTTGGCAGCATTTGCTTGTAAGGCATAAGCAAATACTATGGGAGACCCACTCTCCAATAATGGGACTTATGTTTGTAATATGCTGTACTGCATGTTTCTTGTAAGGGTCATTGCAAGTTGCTCCGTCCTAATTTTTGGCAGCTTTTGCTTGCAAGGCATAAGCAAATACTATGGGACACCCACTCCCCAATAATGGGACTTATGTTTGTAATATGCTGTACTGCATGGCTCTTGTAAGGGGCATGGCAAGTTGCTCCGTCCTAATTTTTGGCAGCTTTTGCTGGGAAAGCATAAGTAAATACTATGGGAGACCCACTCCCCAATAATGGGACTTATATTTGTAATATGCTGTACTGCATGGCTCTTGTAAGGGGCATTGCAAGTTGCTCTGTCCTAATTTTTGGCAGCTTTTGCTGGGAAAGCATAAGCAAATACCATGGGACACCCACTCCCCAATAATGGGACTTATGTTTGTAATATGCTGTACTGCATGTGACGCGCCCCCTGGGCCGTGTGTACACGTGTGTGGGATACCCGGTGCCGGGTCTCTGGGGTCTGTAGTCTCCGTGGCGGTGACCCGGTCCCGTGGCTCAGGCTGGTCAAACCAGTGGCAGTCTTTCTTAGGTTTTGAGGTAATTGTCCGACTGCGCCACCCGTGGATTGCGGTCAGGGAGTACCACCGCTGCGAGGCAGACCGCTGAGGCTGGTGTTGTGTGCGCAGCATAGAATGGGATAACTCCCCTCGGGAGGAGTATAGCTTCAGGGCAGTGAGTGTGGATGATGGGGGTGATGGTGCACGAGCGCAGCAGGAATGACTCAGAGTCTTTGCAGTGCAGTTCAGGGTCTTTACTGATGATTATAAGGTAGACCCTCCTGGGAGTACTGGCTAGCATAAGAGGCCTGGTCAGTCTGTGAGCAAGCAGGAGTTCCCCTGGCCAGGTGGAGTTGTAGGCCTCCCCGTCTGTCTGCACTCTTCCTGGCTACCTTGCTGTAAGCGGGTAGAAGTAGCCCACGTCCCTGAGTGTACCGTGTAGTGCTCACCCGTATGGCTGGTGACTTGGGGCCTTCTGTTAGCCTCCACTCCACGACGGCGGTGCTGGTCCCTTGCTTGTGACTGAGCCTCCGGGCTTCTATGGCCAGTGGACCTGAAATCCCCTGCCGGCTGGTTTCTGCTGCTGGATATATAAGACTTCACAGCTTCGGACTCCTGTGTCCGGTTCCTATTGTCTTCTGCCAGGGCGAGCTCTGCTCAGCTTCCAGCCCCTGGTCTTTAGCTCCTAGCTCCTACAGAGCTCCTTGCTGTTACTTTCCCTTGCTCTCACTCTGACTCTGACTGTTCTCTGACTCACTCAACCCCGCCCCAGATCCAGTTTATAAGGGCAGAATTCTCCCCTCCCAGGACTGGGGCAGGAGGATGTTGCATGTTTAAGGGATCCTGACCAGGAAACCTCCCACTTGCTCTCCGACGTAATATCTCTATTACTGTGGTGACCAGACCCCTGGGGTGCCACACATGGCTCTTGTAAGGGGCATTGCAGTTCCTCATAATTTTTGGAAAGCCTTCCATTCACTGCTTAGGCCAACAGTGCACGGGAGACCCAGTTGCTATAAATCGAAAAAAAGGTTTAGTTAACGCCCTCTGACCTCCATGTCATTTCCAAGGGGCATTGGAGTGGCTCGAAATTTTTGGTAGGCATTGCACTCACTGTATGCCCTATAACTGTGTAGCCGAACCGCTCCTTTTGTTACAGAAACATATCCTACAAGACATATCTGGTTGACTGGCCTGATATTGATGTGAATGGTCCCTGTTCCTCCTGCTCTTTCTCCTTTGCCACCACCTCATCCATCATTTATCACCTGAAGCTTTGTTTTAACGGGAGTCATAGAACTGGGATAGTAGCAGGAAAACATCCAGCAATCCTCGGAGGAGGTAGGATATGCGCCAAAACGCGGACCACCTCAGGCCTAGCCGCTACTACATACATGCGCTTGCATTCCAAGAAAACAAAGCAGATGCTAGCTTCTATCATCATCATCATGCTCCTCACTTAGGCACTCTCAACTCCCCTGATGGAGAAGCCAGGGCCCACCGGAGGAGTCTGGTTCTCTGGTGGGCTCGTCCAATGCTGCCCTAAAGCAGGCCAGGCTAAAAAAAGTGTGGGGGAAGGTGACAGGAGGAATCAGGGTGGCTGGGGACCGAGTATGGACACCTGGCCGCCTCCTGGCGGCTGGGGACCGAGCGTGGACACCCGGCCTCCGGGCGGCTGGGGACAGAGTATGGATACCTCGCTGCCGAAGCGTCCATGAGGTAGTGGCCAGCTTCGGCCTCCTCCAAACTAAAAGGCCCCAATTCAAGTGAAAGCTAGCAGTATGGTATTGCAGCCTGCGGGTGGGTGGGTGGTTGGCTGCATATTTTCGCTTGCATTGCAAGGAATGGGGGAGGTACAATTGAACACTGCCCTGGGACAAGGACTTGCACGGGGATAGTTGCAAGTCTGCATCTTCTGATGCGGCAAGGATCACTTCTGATGGGCACACTTTTAGACAGTGACCTGGGGGTCAGAGATGCTTCCAGGGGTCTTCCCCATGCTGATCCCTTGTCTTTCAAGCACTGTATGCATGTGTCACACAGCACATGGCCAAATAAGGTTCTAAAATGTTAAAATGTCATTTCCCGGTGAACGCATTGGTCACGGTTGAAAGCAATACAAAAGTGCAAAAACGCATGAAAAATGCTACTTGTGAACATAGCCCAAGGTGTGGAGGAGTATTTTTGTTTTTGGTTATTTATTTTACCTTATACACAAGTTTTTACCCTGGAAAGGAAATTCCTTAACATATTTCACAGGAAAACCGTTTCATTTTAGTTTTTGAACGTTTTATTGTGAGCCCGCAAAAGTGGCTTAATACCTCTGACCACGTTGTTGACAGCAGTGACCTGGGGGTCAGAAATGCTTCCAGGGGCGATCCCCATGCTGCCCACATGTCTTTTGAGCACTGTCACTATCGTTTTGGGCACTTTTTAGGCTTTCTACAGACTGCCGGGGGTGCTGCCGCAAAAATGCTTGGGTCTCTCTTAGACTAACATTGGGCTCATTGCTCGGGTCGAGCACCCGAGTATCACGGTAAGCTCGGCCCGAGCTTCGAGCACCCGAGCATTTTAGTGATCGCTCAACACTATCAGTCGTCATCTTAGTGAGGACACGGAAGTCTTGCCCGTTACCAGTCTGGCACCCATGGCTGACTTTATGTTACGCTGCCTTAACCGTGACCCTCGCATTGTCAAAATGTTGGGTGACAGTCATTACTGGTTGATGACACTTTTAGACCCCCTCTACAAAGAGAACTTTCACTCTGTTATTCCTGAGTTGGAGAGGTCTACAAAAATGGGGCAGTACCAGAAGGCCCTTGCTGCAGAACTATTAAAAAATTTCCCATCTGAACACGGTAGCGGCAGAGGTCACAGTTCGCTGCCCAACTAAGGCATACAGGCGAGAGAGACGCAACTCCAATCCAGCAGACGCAGGGGAACACTGTCAATGTTCTAGGACAGTTTTCTGAGACCTGCCCAGCTTACAGGCCCAGAGGCGCAGGGTACTCTCACAAGGAGTGGAAAGTTTCAAAAGATGGTGAGGGAGTACCAGCGTCCTCCGTGATTCCTCTGTGCCTTTTAATTATTGGGTATCCAAGCTGGACACTTGGAATGAACTCACTCTGTATGCCTTGGAGGTCCTGGCCTGCCCTGCCGCTAGCGTGTTATCGGAGCGTGTTTTTAGTGCCGCTGGGGGAATTATAACTGATAAGCGCACTCGCCTGTCAACTGACAATGCTGACAAGCTGACCCTTATCAAAATGAACAAGGGCTGGATTGGGCCAGACTTCTCATCACCACCAAATGACAGCAGAGCAACATAAAGTCAAATCCACTGTGTTATTTCGGGAGGTGTATTCCCATGCATCGCTTCACACCCACACATGGGTATACGCTTCCTCATTTAGGCTGTTTTTTGCTCTTCTCCTTATCCTCAGCCTCCACGACCACTATACCACCAGGGTGACTATGGTCCATGTTGCCAGCATTGCAAGTTCCTCTGTCCTCATTTTTACCAGCTTTTGCTTGGAAGGCATAGGCAAATACTTTGGGAGACCCACTCCCCAATAATGGGAATAATGTTTTTAATATGCTGTACTGCATGGCTCTTGTAAGGGACATTGCAAGTTCCCCCTTCCTAATTTTTGGCAGCTTTTGCTTGGAAGGCATAGGCAAAGACTATGGGAGACCCACTCCCCAATAATGGGAATAATGTTTTTAATATGCTGTACTGCATGGCTCTTGTAAAGGGCATTAAAATCGTCTTGTTAAGCTACTGTGACCTCCACGTCTCTTCGAAGGGTCGTTAATATTGTCTTTTTATTCCACTGCGACCTCCACCACTCTTCCTAGGTGCATTAAAAGCATCTTGTTAAGCTACTGTGACCTCCACGTCTCTTCCATAGGGCGTTGATATTGTCTTTTTATTCCACTGTAACCTCCACCACTCTTCCAAGGGGCATTGATATTGTCTTTTTATTCCACTGCGACCTCCACCACTCTTCCAAGGGGCATTAAAACCGTCTTGTTAAGCTACTGTGACCTCCACGTCTCTTCCACTGGGCATTGATATTGTCTTTTTATTCCACTGTAACCTCCACCACTCTTCCAAGGGGCATTAAAACTGTCTTGTTAAACCACTCTGAACTCCACGTCTCTTCCAAGGGGCATTAAAACCATCTTGTTAAGCTACTGTGACCTCCACATCTCTTCCAAGGGGCATTAAAACTGCCTTGTTTAACCACTCTGAACTCCACGTCTCTTCTAAGGGGCATTAAAACCGTCTTGTTAAACCACTCTGAACTCCACAGCTCTTCCAAGGGGCATTGACATGTTGTTTTTAATTACCTCTAACCTCCACGACTCTTGCAACGGGCATTGCATTTCCTCCTAATTTTTGTCAGCTTTTGCTTTTCAATGCATAGGCGAACACTAAGGGAGACCCACTCCCCAATAATGGGTAGAAGGTTTTTAATACGCAGTAATCCACGTCTGTTTCAAGGGGTATTGCAGTGCCTAATAATTTTTGGAAAGCCTTCCATTCCCTGCTTAGGCCAACAGTGTACAGGAGACCCAGTTGCTATAAATGGAAAAAACGGTTTAGTTAAGGTCCTCTGACCTCCATGTCACTTCCAAGGGGCATTGGAGTGCCTCGAAATTTTTGGTAGGCATTGCATTCACTGTATGCCTTATAACTGTGTAGCTGAACCGCTCCTTTTGGTACAGAAACATATCCTACAAGACATGTGTAGTTGGCTAGCCTGATATTGATGTGAATGGTCCCTGTTCCTCCTGCTCTTTCTCCTTTGCCACCACCTCATCCATCATTCATCACCTGAAGCTTTGTTTTAACGGGAGTCATAGAACTGGGATAGTAGCAGGAAAACATCCAGCAATCCTCGAAGGAGGTAGAATATGCGCCAAAACGCTGACCACCTCAGGCCTAGCTGCTACTACATACATGCGCTTGCATTCCAAGGAACAGAAAGCTAAGGAGGTGGATGGCCTCATGATCATGAATAATTTACTCGCTGTGTAGGAGGCCGACCACTGCTGCTGTCTACCTTCTGAACTTTGTGTTAAAGCCTGATTGACCCAGGACCCGCAATCCTCTATGTCTGGAGGACGTGTTGCATCCCAGTGTCCAACTGTGTCCCGGCTTCCACAATATTAACCCAGTGTGAAGGCGTCAGTGAGATGGACCATTCCTGGCCACATTCACTTGTCCACGTGTTTGTGGTTTGGCTGTCCTTCCCACTAAATGCACTGGGGAGGGCACAGGTAATGTTTTGGTATGCGCGCTTGTGTATAAGGCGCACCGCGACAAATAGGGGCGGCTGGGGACCGTTTATGGACACCCGGCCACCCCCACGCGGCTGGGGACTGAGTATGGACACCCGGCCGCCCCCTGGCGGCTGGGGACCAAGCGTGGACACCCGGCCGCCGGGCGGCTGGGAACTGAGTATGAATACCAGGCTACCGACGCAGCCATGACGTGGTGGCCAGATTCCACCTCCACATGCCTAAAAGCCCCAATTTCAAGTGCAAGCAAGCTAGCAGTATGGTATTGCAGCCTGGGGGTGGGTGGGTGGCAGGCTGCATACTTGCGCTTGTATTGCAAGTTATGGGGGAGGTACAATTGAACACTGCCCTGGGACAAGGACTTGCACGGGGATAGTTGCAAGTCTGCACCTTCTGATGCGGCAAGGATCACTTCTGATGGGCACACTTTTAGGCAGTGACCTGGATGTCAGAGATGCTTCCAGGGGTCTTCCCCATGCTGTTCCCATGTCTTTTTAGCACTGTATGCATGTGTCACACAGCACATGGCCAGATAAGGTTGTAAAATGTTAAAATGACATTTCCCGGTGAATGCATTTGTCACGGTTGAAAGCAATACAAACGTGCAAAAACGCATAAAAAATGCTACTTGTGAACATAGCCCAAGGTGTGGAGGAGTATTTTTGTTTTTGGTTATTTATTTTACCTTATACACAAGTCTTTACCCTGGAAAGGATGTTCCTTAACCCCTTTCCGACCTGGTCAGTAATAGTACGCACCAGGTCTGGAAGGCCGGTTCAGCGGGGGCTCCGGCGGTGAGCCCGCACTGAAGCGAGCACATGTCAGCTGATTATTGGAATCGCAATCCACCCACGGCTGTTAACATGTTAAATCTCTGACAGTGGCATTTAACTCGCGCTTCCGGGAGTCCTAAGCCCCGCCCATCAGTGACCCCGTCACGTGATCGCGGGTCACCAATGGGTGGGCATGACAACTCAGGGTCTGCAGCAGACGCCTGTGGTTGTCATGTCTCAATTGCTATGAGCGCCACCTAGTGGTCAGCGCTCATAGCAAGTGAGCATTTCTCCTGCATACAAGCGATCTGCTCATTGCTTGTATGCAGCAGAAGCAATCAGACAACTGCTGCTTCTAGTCTCCTCTGGAGACTATAGAAGCAAGCGGAAAGTGTAAAAAAAAAGTTTTTAAAAAAAATAAAAAATATATAAAAGTTTAAGTCACCCCCCTTTCGCCCCATTCAAAATAAAATATATATATATATATATAAAAAAAAAAACACATACACATTTTTGGTATCGCCGCGTTCAGAATCGCCTGATCTATCAATATAAAAGAAGAATTAATACAATCAGTAAGCGGCGTAACGAGAAAAAAATTTTAAACGCCAGAATTAATTTTTTTGGTCGCTACAACTTTGCAATAAAATGCAATAATGGGCGATCAAAACATCGGATCTACAACAAAATGGTATCAATAAAAACGTCAGCCCGGCATGCAAAAAATAAGCCCTCACCTGGCCCCAGATCCTGAAAAATGAAGAAGCTAAGGGTCTCGGAAAATGGCATCATTTTTTTTTGTTTTTTTTAGCAAGCTTTGGATTTTTTTTTCACCACTTAAATAAAAAAGAACCTATACATGTTTGGTGTCTATGAACTTGTAACGACCTGGAAAATAATGATGGCAGGTCAGTTTTAGCCATCTGTGAACGTGGTAAAAAAAGGATCCAAAAAACAACTGTGGAGTTGCATTTTTTTTGCAGTTTCACTGCACTTGGAATTTTTTTCCCATTTTCCAGCACGCGATATGGTAAAACCAGTGATGGTGTTTAAAAGAACAACTCGTCCCGCAAAAAATAAGCCCTCACATGGCCATATTGAATGAAAATTAAAAAAGTTCTGGCCCTGGGAAGAAGGGGAGCAAAAAAGGAAAACACAAAAACAGAAAGACCCATGGTCGTTAAGGGGTTAACATATTTCACAGGAAAGCACTTTCACTTTCGTTTTTGAACATTTTATTGTGAGCCTGTAAAAGTGGCTTAATACCTCTGACCACGTTGTTGACAGCAGTGACCTGGGGGTCAGAAATGCTTCCTGGGGCGATCCCCATGCTGTCCCCATGTCATTTGAGCACTGTCACTATCGTTTTGGGCACTTTTTAGGCTTTCTACAGACTGCTGGGGGAGCCGCCGCAAAAATGTTAGACTAACATTGGGCTCGTTGCTCGGGTCGAGCACCCGAGTATCACAGTGAGCTCGGCCCGAGCTTCGAGCACCCGAGCATTTTAGTGCTCGCTCAACACTAATCAAGAGGAGAAGAAGGAGGATATCGCTGATAGACACTCCCGGACTCTGGACAGCAGGGAGGTGACATCTGGGTCAGAGAGGTAGATCTGATTGTCATCAGCATATAGGTGATACTGGAAGCCATGTGAATTTATGAGTTGTCTCAGGCCAAGGGTATAGATGGAGAAGAGTAGGGGTCCTAGGACAGAGCCTTGAGGGACTCCAACAGAGAGAGGGAAGGATCAGGAGGTAGTGTGGGAGATGCTAAATGTGCAGTTGGAAAGGTATGAGGAGATCCAGGATAGGGCAAAGTCTTTGACGCCAAAGGAAGAGAGGATCTGTAGTAGGAGGCAGTGGTCAACTGTGTCAAAGGCAGAGGACAGGTCCAAAAGGAGGAGTATAGAGAATTGTCTGTTAGCTTAGGCTGTAAGTAGGTTGTCAGTAATTTTGGTCAGGGCCGTTTCAGTGGAATGATGGGGACGGAAACCAGATTTTAGGATGTCAAAGAGCAAGTTAGATGAGAGATGGGAAGAAAGTTTAGTGTAAATATGTTGCTCAAGGCGCTTGAAAGCAAATAAGAGCAGCGATATGGGGCGATAGCTTGACATAGCGGTCGGGTCAAAGGATGGCTTTTTGAGGATAGGAGTGATCGTGGCATGTTTGAAGGCAACACAGGTTAGTGGTAGGTTGAAGAGGTGGGTTAGGGCCAGGATAAGTGAGGAAGTGAGGTTGGGGAGGAGGTGGGATGGGATGGGGTCGAGTGCACAAGTGGTGAGGTGTGATTTGGAGAGGAATTGAGTTAGCTCTCCTTCAGTGATGTTGGAGAGGAAGGTTATAGGGTAAGGGCATTGGTCTGGTATGTAAAGGGGTTGGGGTGGTTGAACAATAAAGACTTGCCTTGTTTGGTCGATCTTATTTTTGAAGCGTGTGACAAAGTCCTCAGCAGAGATGATGGGGTTTGGAGGGGGCAGTGGAGGGCGGAGGAGGGAGTTAAAAGTGTTGAATAACTGTCTGGGATTGTAGGATAAGGAAGATACGAGGGTTTTGAAGTAGGCATGTTTAACAGAAGTGAGGGCTGATTTGAAAGTGAGTGTCGCTTGTTTGAATGCAGTGAAGTCATCTTACGAATGTGATTTCCAATGCCGCCCCCTGGAAGAAGCGTGGCGAAACGGCGGCGTCGGGGTGCAGCATCAGGAGCTGTGGGTTTCACTTTCTCTTTCCGCTTGGCTGTAAGTAATTTGTCTATCTCTTTCATTCCTTGTTGTGATTTTTGGTGACCTGCCTCTTTGGACTAATACTATTGTGGCCACCTACAACATGACTTGGGCATTTAAATACAATAGATGGAGTGGGTAGATTGCTAATATCTGGCAACCCTCTTTAGTATTGGTTGGATGACAGGTATACACTATTAATTCAGTCATTATATAAGGCATTAGCACTTTATGTCTTTACTGTTGGATGACAGGTATACATTGTTAATACAGTTATTATTATTATTATATGGGGCACTAGCACTTTATGTTTCTATTGTTGTCTTGAAACCATTTTGCTTAATTATTACCAATCTGAGTGGTTGGATAATACCATATAGTATGTGTTCCCAACTTAATTAGCCCATAAATTCAGCTTTCGGTTTGAGACCCACTTGTACATTCCTGTATAGCTGAAAAGAAATATTTTCCTGCTTCATTTTTAATATGTGTGTAATTAATTTTTTTTTTAAAAAATTGAATAAATAAAATATTCTTTTAATCTTCAATTGTGTCCAGACTCCACTCTACCCCTTGTTGTTGCCTTAAAGGGATGATGTGTGTTGTCATTGTATTTGTACTTGTAGATTTTGTAGTACTACTTATTTTATTGTTACTTGCTATTCCCTTCACCATATTCACCAATTGTCCACTTGATAAATAAACCTGTAAATTGTTCCAACAGGAGTTTCCCGAGTCAACCCCGGGCAGAAGAGGAAGACCCTCCTGCATCCTACTACAGCTCCCAACAAGATTCAAGCGGAGGCACTGCGCCATATTGTGGTGAGAACTACCAGATAACCTGCCCATGGAGACAGCTTAAAGGGATTTTACATTTATTTATTTTTTAAATCTTTAGAGATAGTGGTAAAATCTCAAATGCTCAGTAATAATGGGCATGTCAGCAAAGTAACAATAGAGGTGAAAAAGGTTGTAAATGCAACTGGGTTAACATTCTTATGGACTGTCTGCAACACAAGAGAATTACATTGTAGAGTAATAATAACATGTCATGATAATTGCATAATGATGTTTTTAGAGTTCACACCATACAAAAAATACTTCTTTTTTATGTTTGATGAAGATTTAATGTCAAGGCTTCAATGTCACATGGACCCTCCAACGATTTGTTGTAAAGGCACATCTATACGGCAGTCTGTTATTATTATTATTATTATTATTATTATTATTATTTATTTATATAGCACCATTGATTCCATAGATTGGTACAGAGGGAAGAGGACCCTGCCCTTGCGGGCTTACATTCTACAGGATGGTGGAGGAGGAGACAGTAGGTGGGGAGTTGCAGCAGCTCTGGTGTTGGTGAGCTGCAGGTCCAGTGTTGGTAAGTCAGCAGCTCCAGTGGTGTTGAGGAGGCAGCTGGGTCATGGCAGGCTGTAAGCTTTCTTGAAGAGATGGGTTTTCAAGTTCCATCTGAAGGATCCAAAGGATCCAAATGTGGTGGATAGTCGGACGTGTTGGGGCACAGAATTATAAAGGATGGGGGAGATTCAGGAGAAGTCTTGGAGGCATGAGGGAAAATATCAGGAGATTAGTTCAGAGATGTATGGAGGAGAAAGGTTATGGATAGCTTTGTAGGTCAGTGTTAGTAGTTTGAATTGGATACTCTGGGGAAATGGGAGCCAGTAAAGAGATTTTCAGAGGGGAGAAGTGGAGGAGTAACAAAGAGAGAGATGAATTAGTCAGGCAGCAGAGTTAAGAATGGACTGGAGAGGATTGAAAGTGTTAGCAGGTAGGCCACAGAGGAGGATGTTGCAGTAGTCCAGTTGGGAGATGATAATGGCATGCAAAAGCATTTTAGTAGATTGAGGGTTGAGGATTGACAGATTGTGGAAATATTATTTAGCTGGAGGCGACAGGAGATGGAAAGAGCTTGGATGTGTGGTTTGAAGGTCAGAGCAGAGTAAAGGCTTACTCCGAGGCAGCGGATGTCTGGTACAGGGGAAAGCGTAATGTCGTTTATTGTGATAGATAGATTAGGTAGGGAAGATATGTGAGATGGAGGAAAGATGATGAGTTAAGTTTTGTCCACATTGAGCTTGAGGAATCAAGAGGAGAAGAAGGAGGATATCGCTGATAGACACTCCAGGACTCTGGACAGCAGGGAGGTGACATCTGGGTCAGAGAGGTAGATCTGAGTGTCGTCTGCGTATAGGTCATACTGGAAGCCATGTGAATTTATGAGTTGTCCCAGGCCAAGGGTATAGATGGAGAAGAGTAGGGGTCCTAGGACAGAGCCTTGAGGGACTCCAACAGAGAGAGGGAAGGATGAGGAGGTAGTGTGGGAGATGCTAAATGTGCAGTTGGAAAGGTATGAGGAGATCCAGGATAGGGCAAGGTCTTTGACGCCAAAGGAAGAGAGGATCTGTAGTAGGAGGCAGTGGTCAACTGTGTCAAAGGCAGAGGACAGGTCCCAAAGGAGGAGTATAGAGAATTGTCTGTTAGCTTTGGCTGTAAGTAGGTTGTTAGTAATTTTGGTCAGGGCCGTTTCAGTGGAATGATGGGGACGGAAACGAGATTTTCGGATGTCAAAGAGCAAGTTAGATGAGAAATGGGAAGAAAGTTTAGCATAAACATGTTGCTCAAGGAGTTTGAAAGCAAATAAGAGCAGCGATATGGGGCGATAGCTTGACATAGCGGTCGGGTCAAGGGATGGCTTTTTGAGGATAGGAGTGATTGTGGCATGTTTGAAGGCAACAGAGGTTAGTGATAGGTTGAAGAGGTGGGTTAGGGCCAGGATAAGTGAGGAAGTGAGGTTGGGGAGGAGGTGGGATGGGATGGGGTCGAGTGCACAAGTGGTGAGGTGTGATTTGGAGAGGAATTGAGTTAGCTCTCCTTCAGTGATGTTGGAGAGGAAGGTTATAGGGTAAGGGCATTGGTCTGGTATGTAAAGGGGTTGTGGTGGTTGAACAATAAAGACTTGCCTTGCTTGGTCGATCTTATTTTTGAAGTGTGTGACAAAGTCCTCAGCAGAGATGATGGGGTTTGGAGGGGGCAGTGGAGGGCGGAGGAGGGAGTTAAAAGTGTTGAATAACTGTTTGGGGTTGTAGGATAAGGAAGATACGAGGGTTGTGAAGTAGGCCTGTTTAGCTGAAGTGAGGGCTGATTTGAAAGTGAGTGTTGCTTGTTTGAATGCAGTGAAGTCATCTTGCGAATGTGATTTCCAATGCCGCCCCCTGGAAGAAGCGTGGCGAAACGGTGGCGTCGGGGTGCAGCATCAGGAGCTGTGGGTTTCACTTTCTCTTTCCGCTTGGCAGTAAGTAATTTGTCTATCTCTTTCATTCCTTGTTGTGATTTTTGGTGACCTGCCTCTTTGAACTAATACTATTGTGGCCACCTACAACATGACTTGGGCATTTAAATACAATTGATGGAGTGGGTAGATTGCTAATATCTGGCAACCCTCTTTAGTATTGGTTGGATGACAGGTATACACTATTAATTCAGTCATTATATAAGGCACTAGCACTTTATGTCTTTACTGTTGGATGACAGGTATACATTGTTAATACAGTTATTATTATTATATGGGGCACTAGCACTTTATGTTTCTATTGTTGTCTTGAAACCATTTTGCTTAATTATTACCAATCTGAGTGTAATGGGGCCGGGAGGTGGAACCTCTGAGCTGCAATACAAAGGGGAAGTCCTTTTAAGGAAGCGGGTGACTCCCAGGGAAGGCAAGCAGGTAGCCACAGCAAGTGACGGGGACAGTCTCTGGGTAAGCAGGCAGGTGGTCACGGCAAGTGACGGGGACAGTCTCTGGGTAGACAGGCAGGTGGTCACGGCAAGTGACAGGGACATTCTCAGGGTAGACAGGTAGGTGGTCACGGCAAGTGACGGCAGGATCTCCAGGCAGGCAGGCAGAAAGCAAGCAGGTGCTCCCAGGAGAGCGGGCAGACAGACGAGGCGGATACCTGACAGGTAACTGGCGGGCGCTCCCAGGTGAGCGGGCTGACGGAGACAACAGGTAACAGGCAGGTAACTGGTGGACGCTCCCAAGTGAGTGGTCTGACAGACGAGGCTGGTAACAGGCAGGTAACTGGTGGACGCTCCCAGGTGAGCGGGCTAACAGACAAGGCAGGTGACAGGCAGGTAACTGGTGGACGCTCCCAGGTGAGCGGTCTGACAGACAAGGCAGGTAACTGGCGGATAACAGGCTGGCAGGCAGGACGAGAAGTCAGGCTAGCAGCGGGACCTGAGGGCTGAAGCACAGGAAGACGCTGTGCAAACAACTTTGCTCGGGCACCTCCATTTTGGAGGAGGTGCCTTATATATGGGAGATCCTCCGGCAATTGACCGGGGACACCTTGGGGCGGCGCGCGCGGCCCCTTTAAGGAGAGGGAGCGTGCGCGCCCTAAGCACAGTGCCTGGGAAGCAGCGCACGCTGCCAGCAGCGCGGGAGGAGGACGCCGAGGACGGAGCAGAGAGGTGCTACACTGAGTGGTTGGATTATACCATATGGTATGTGTTTCCAACTTAATTAGCCCATAAATTCAGCTTTCGGTTTGAGACCCACTTGTACATTCCTGTATAGCTGAAAAGAAATATTTTCCTGCTTCATTTTTAATATGTGTGTAATTAATTTTTTTTAAAAAAATTTAATAAATAAAATATTCTTTTAATCTTCAATTGTGTCCAGACTCCAGTCTACCCCTTGTTGTTGCCTTAAAGGGATGATGTGTGTTGTCATTGTATTTGTACTTGTAGATTTTGTAGTACTACTTATTTTATTGTTACTTGCTATTCCCTTCACCATATTCACCAATTATCCACTTGATAAATAAACCTGTAAATTGTTCCAACAGGAGTTTCCCGAGTCAACCCCTGGCAGAAGAGGAAGACCCTCCTGCATCCTACTACAGCTCCCAGCAAGATTCAAGCGGAGGCACTGCGCTATATTGTGGTGAGAACTACCAGATAACCTGCCCATGGAGACAGCTTAAAGGGATTTTACATTTATATATTTTTTAAATCTTTAGAGATAGTGGTAAAATCTCAAATGCTCAGTAATAATGGGCATGTCAGCAAAGTAACAATAGAGGTGAAAAAGGTTATAAATGCAACTGGGTTAACATTCTTATGGACTGTCTGCAACACAAGAGAATTACATTGTAGAGTAATAATGACATGTCATGATAATTGCATAATGATGTTTTTAGAGTTCACACCATACAAAAAATACTTCTTTTTTATGTTTGATGAAGATTTAATGTCAAGGCTTCAATGTCACATGGACCCTCCAACGATTTGTTGTAAAGGCACATCTATACGGCAGTCTGTTATTATTATTATTATTATTATTATTTATTTATATAGCACCATTGATTCCATAGATTGGTACAGAGGGAAGAGGACCCTGCCCTTGCGGGCTTACATTCTACAGGATGGTGGAGGAGGAGACAGTAGGTGGGGAGTTGCAGCAGCTCTGGTGTTGGTGAGCTGCAGGTCCAGTGTTGGTAAGTCAGCAGCTCCAGTGGTGTTGAGGAGGCAGCTGGGTCATGGCAGGCTGTAAGCTTTCTTGAAGAGATGGGTTTTCAAGTTCCATCTGAAGGATCCAAAGGATCCGAATGTGGTGGATAGTCGGACGTGTTGGGGCACAGAATTATAAAAGATGGGGGAGATTCGGGAGAAGTCTTGGAGGCGTGAGGGAAAATATCAGGAGATTAGTTCAGAGATGTATGGAGGAGAAAGGTTATGGATAGCTTTGTAGGTCAGTGTTAGTAGTTTGAATTGGATACTCTGGGGAAATGGGAGCCAGTAAAGAGATTTTCAGAGGGGAGAAGTGGAGGAGTAACGAAGAGAGAGATGAATTAGTCAGGCAGCATAGTTAAGAATGGACTGGAGAGGATTGAAAGTGTTAGGTAGGCCGCAGAGGAGGATGTTGCAGTAGTCCAGTTGGGAGATGATAATGGCATGCAAAAGCATTTTAGTAGATTGAGAGTTGAGGATTGACGGATTGTGGAAATATTTTTTAGCTGGAGGCGACAGGAGATGGAAAGAGCTTGGATGTGTGGTTTGAAGGTCAGAGCAGAGTCAAGGGTTACTTCCGAGGCAGCGGATGTCTGGTACAGGGGAAAGCGTGATGTCATTTATTGTGATAGATAGATCAGGTAGGCAAGATACGTGAGATGGAGGAAAGATGATGAGTTAAGTTTTGTCCACATTGAGCTTGAGGAATCAAGAGGAGAAGAAGGAGGATATCGCTGATAGACACTCCAGGACTCTGGACAGCAGGGAGGTGACATCTGGGTCAGAGAGGTAGATCTGAGTGTCGTCTGCGTATAGGTGATACTGGAAGCCATGTGAATTTATGAGTTGTTCCAGGCCAAGGGTATAGATGGAGAAGAGTCGGGGTCCTAGGACAGAGCCTTGAGGGACTCCAACAGAGAGAGGGAAGGATGAGGAGGTAGTGTGGGAGTGGGAGATGCTAAATGTGCAGTTGGAAAGGTATGAGGAGATCCAGGATAGGGCAAGTTCTTTGACGCCAAAGGAAGAGAGGATCTGTAGTAGGAGGCAGTGGTCAACCGTGTATAAAGGCAGAGGACAGGTCCAGAAGGAGGAGTATAGAGAATTGTCTGTTAGCTTTGGCTGTAAGTAGGTTGTTAGTAATTTTGGTCAGGGCTGTTTCAGTGGAATGATGGGGACGGAAACCAGATTTTAGGATGTCAAAGAGCAAGTTAGACGAGAGATGGGAAGAAAGTTTAGCGTAAACATGTTGCTCAAGGAGTTTGAAAGCAAATAAGAGCAGCGATATGGGGCGATAGCTTGACATAGCGGTCGGGTCAAGGGATGTCTTTTTGAGGATTGGAGTGATTGTGGCATGTTTGAAGGCAACAGAGGTTAGTGATAGGTTGAAGAGGTGGGTTAGGGCCAGGATAAGTGAGGAAGTGAGGTTGGGGAGGAGGTGGAATGGGATGGGGTCGAGTGCACAAGTGGTGAGGTGTGATTTGGAGAGGAGGCGAGTAAGCTCTCCTTCAGTGATGTTGGAGAGGAAGGTTATAGGGTAAGGGCATTGGTCTGGTATGTAAAGGGGTTGTGGTGGTTGAACATTAAAGACTTGCCTTGTTTGGTCGATCTTATTTTTGAAGTGTGTGACAAAGTCCTCAGCAGAGATGATGGGGTTTGGAGGGGGCAGTGGAGGGCGGAGGAGGGAGTTAAAAGTGTTGAATAACTGTTTGGGGTTGTAGGATAAGGAAGATACGAGGGTTGTGAAGTAGGCCTGTTTAGCAGAAGTGAGGGCTGATTTGAAAGTGAGTGTTGCTTGTTTGAATGCAGTGAAGTCATCTTGCGAATGTGATTTTTTCCAATACCGCTCCCTGGACACTTGCCAAAGCTTTTTATTGAGGTTATTGTGCCAGGGTTGTCTATTGATTCATCGCACTCTGCCATACACGAGAGGGGCAACTGCAATAGCTGATGTGAAAGTGGCATTGTAGAAGGCGGTGGCGCTGTCTGTGTCATAGAGTGAGGATATGGATGCAAGTGGTAGAGTAGAGTCAGAGAATGTGTGAGCATCTAGAAGTGCAAGGTTTCTGCGGTGGTGTGCTAGTTGCTGGACATGGGTGACAGGAGAGGAGGACAGGGATGAGAAAGTGCGAAGATGGTGGTCAGATAGGGGAAGAGGGGAAGTTGTGAAGTTAGATAAGGAGCAGAGACGGATGAAGATAAGGTCTAATGTATGTTCATCTGTGTGGGTGGCTGATGAAGACCACTGTGTAAGTCCAAAAGATGAAGTAAGTGACAGGAGTTTGGAGACTGCCGACTGGTGAGTGTCAATGGGGATGTTGAAGTCACAGATGATGGTGGGAATGTCAGCAGAGAGAGAGTGAAAAAGCCAGGTGGAGAATTGGTCAATAAAGGCAGTGACCGGGCCTGGAGGTCGGTATATGACGACCACTTGAAGTTTGGAGGTGAGAGTTGTTGATTTCAGTGTTTTCCTATGGAAATTTTTTTTTTTTTTGCAAAGTAGCTTTAAGCTTTAACTTTCTAGGGCAGAAGTCACAAAATGAATTTCATGTTACTGGTGGACACAGACCAAAGACGAGACGGTCCCTATGTAAGAGCAGTATATGGGCCCCTCTTTGGGTCTGTGAGAAAAGCTGCTTGGTGCATTGGAGGTAGAAGTGGGCCACCTTAACTCTTAGTACCTTGTGTGGCTGCATAAGATGTCCCAATGGTGTGTCCACTCCTGGCTCAGGGCCACATGAAGCTATGATGCTGTTCTTTGCAGCCCCCAACCATTAAAATATGGATTTTTTACACAGATACACTATAGCATGCAAATAGAAACCAGAAAGGAAAGGTGGCACTTACCTTCGGCTGCTGTAAAAACAGTAATTTATTGAAACATAGACATCAGGAGAGGCGTTAGGCAAGGGTGTTCGGGAGAGTGAAAGACTGGACGACGGCCGTTTCGCACTGGTAATACGCTTCTACGGGTTCATTAATAACATTTTCTTTATTCTTGAATCCCCACAAACAAGGAGGCAGATTAACACCCTTCTCTCCTAATTTTGTGTTTGCATCAAAAGGTCAACAGGAGACTTCAAAGTGGTATACATATCTTTTCCGTGCAATTAGAAGCTTTGGATTCAGGTTCACGGCAAATTTGTTATACGCAAATCAAATTTTAGGAGAAATTTTGATGAAGCTGACTAATTCGAATTTCATAAGATTTCATCTATAGTGTTAATTTCAATTTTTCCTGCAGACTTCATCTGATTTTTATTATACTTCTCTGATTTAAATGCCTATATTTTGGGCTATAAAGGGATATAATTCATCAAAAAGATTAAGTCAGTTTTACTTGGGAGGATGTGGCAGCAGCAAACATTGACATGATGGAGAATGTGAGCCTAAGGAGCAAAAAATATTATTAGACACTGTAGTCATTAATCTTTTTGCAAAAGTGACAAAATATTACTGCTGCCATAAAACAGTAAATTCAATCAGCATGCTCCCGTGAAATGTGATATGTGTAGAGCAGCACAGTCAGCTAGTAACGTTTTCCAAATCAATCGTAATCACTGAGAACAAAGCAGTTGCATACAGGATCCAGACACTGTATTGATGGAGCTGCTGGTGTGGAGAGCGGAGTAGGAACTCTGAGATGACTTTCGTACCTTTATGACGTTGTATAAACGATTTATAGTGGAAAACATATGCAGTAATCTGTCAGCACAGGTTAAATATGGCAAAATGCGACATTACTAAAAAGTTAACTATTAAAAAACAGTTTAGTAATGACTGAACACCACAGTGAACACTGTTCAACATGAAATGCTTATCCAGTACAAACCATTTTAGAGATAGCAATTAGAGAGTTATAAATGTATCCCACTAATACAAATGGTGTGAAAAGCAATAAGTATAGATATAAAAGCATAACCTTTAATAAATACTCTAAAAATAACCTGGTCAATATAAAACCAACAAAATCGCACACACCTATCGTGAGCAAAATATCAGTAACAAAATATCCTCATAACCTTATGTAAGGCGGCGGTGTTCACACCGTGCAGTAACTGAGGCAGTGACCCAAGCAAGTCCAACATATACAGCTTTATTCAGCAACTCACAGGTAAACAGGACAGTCCTCCATTTCGCAGCCGGGTTAACATGAGTCTTTAAACAACGGTTGCCATGGGCAACGGCCGCGCAGGGCCACTCAGAGCCTGACAGGTGCAGAGCCTTCCCAGGCGGTGGTTCAGCCACACTCAATCCTGCTGATCTATCCTGCTGTGCTCCTAGCAGGTTCCAACATAGAACAACACTAATCCTTAGTGCAGGGTTTTTAAAGGACCTGTGGCAAGAGCCACTGGAAAACCCGTGTTGGAGGGAGGAGGCCACCCCCATTGCCTTCCTGTAGCCTCCCCCAAGAAATGAAGGACCTGCCGGGTTTTACTTAATCTGCCTTAGCCAGATAGCCTGACCAGGTCAATGCTCACCTTCATTCCTGCATTGCAGCCGCAGGTGAGTTTGTGACTGCAATGCACTTCAATGGATTTAATAGGTCTCTGTACACATTCTGGGGGATATATAACGTCCCTCGTATACGATCCCGGTCACTGCCTCACACTTACAACAGGTAATAGCCGTCGTACCGAGACAAGGTATATAAAATCAGGATACTACTATCCTCTCGCATTTCACCTCTCTATTGCCAGTAGGTCTCAATAGACGGGGAAAAAGCAAGCTCCAGGCCGGACTGTTTAGGCACCTGCCTGTGGAAAACTATATAGACTAAATGCACAGCCCAAAAAGGGGGAACTGTGGCCCTGTATGCGCAAAAAACTAAAGCAAAACAAAAGAAATGAGCTGTACCATATGTTGGTAGAAGTATAATGGGTAGGTGCACATTCACACTGTAGCCATTAACAAATATAACCTAGCATAAAAACAAAATGAGCAAATACCAAGCAGTAACTCAATAAGTAGATAGTAATATGTAAATACCAAACGCTACTTAGTTTAAGCTATTTTGATCAAAAATGCGTAAAAACGACCCTACTGTAACAAGGTGTACTCAATCAGGATGGTCCTATCTCTCGTATTCCCCCTCTCTATTTGCCAGCAGGCCTCAACAGACAGGAGCAGAGCAGGACCCAAGCTTGACTGTTTAAACACCTGCTCATTAAAAGCTGTATAGACTAAATGCACAGCCCAAAAAGGGGGAGTCATGCCCCTATATGTACAAAGTACAAAAAACTACAGCAAAACCAAAGAAAAAATATGTGTATTATTTTGATCATGAAGAAATTATTAGATATGTAAAATTATTCCTTTTATGGGGTCCACAACTTATTTGCCAATCACAAAATGGTCAAGCAATTACAAAGACTTTTTATTAAGCCATTCAAAATTATCCAATATTTTAGAAAGACAAAACAGGAGTTTTGTTTTCAAAGTGAAAAAACTGTGACTTGTTGTCATCAAGCCTTTTAAAAAATAAGCCTTAATTTAGAAGCTCTCTCATGTTTGTGTACCTTCTAGATGTATGACCCACCTCATCCCTGTATATCTACTGCTTTTTGTACCACTGGTACTCTTCTTCCTTTGGTAATTCTACTTTATCAATCTTTCTCTGGATCATTGGGCAGCTCAATGCTTGTTTCATTTACTGGTACAATTTACTATATCCTTTCAATCTTCCAAGAGGCATATCTCCTACATATTTTATTCATAGCTTTACGAAAATCAAAATATTTCTAAATTTCATTTTCCGGTGTAATTTTTCGTATTATTATGAGAGAAGTAAAATAAAAGCATTCTTAGGTGTTTTTATGGTGCCTATTTATGGTGTGCTAATCTAAACACTATTTGATGAATTAGGGAGAAATATGATCTGCGCCAATGGAACAAGCACCCTTCCTCTCTTTTGCCATATAAGTTGGAGGTTGATCAATAAACCCATCAGTTTTCTATTGTGAATAGATTATCTTACTTGTCTTTGGTCACAGCTGTAGTATCCAACCAGGAGACCCTCTCTTTATAAAAGAACTTTTCAGTTATAAAAAAATGCGGAAAGCTCTATGACCTACAGCCATACATCTAACTTTCACTTGTTGCACATGCACAACAATTTCTTGAAATATTGTATTATCAGCAAACTCTATCTCAGCTGCAGTATACTTCAGTCACATGAAAGCTCATCATCTTCAATATAATCAGTCATTCAATCTTTGCTCCAGCTGTTTTCTACTCATTACTTAGAATTAAATGGCCTTGGGCTTTTAATCAGGGCATTCATTCTGACATAAGTCTGACTGCATACCGCATGTCTCATACACAATCTGCACTTTTCTGTTCATTTAAATTTGAACTCAGAAATACCGTAAATACTCTTATTGGTTCTGAAATGTTAAGCTATGTTATTGTTTACTTATAAGAATAGTTAAGATTAGAGTGAGGAACCTTGAGCCCATTAATGGAAATGTATCAGAGAGCTGCAGTTGATCTAAACAGAAATATGCATGTCCACTCTTATTTGCTGTCTTAACTTTGCTTTTGGCCTGGAAGAAAGAAAAGAGAGGACATGATCAAAGCTTTTCAATATGTAAATATGTTAGGTTTATAAATGCTAGGTTCAGTGGGAAAGTGTTTTGACAAAGAAACTAAACACAGGAGCAAAAGAAGTCACAGTAAGAGATTAAGTGGGTGGAAGAACACAAGAAATATGAGAAAATATTATATTACTAGAGTTGAGCGAATCTGGCAAGATTTGATTCGAGCAGGTTTACTCTATTAAGATGAATAAAATCAATGTGAAATTAATGTATCGGGAAGGGCTTAAGAATATCCTCAGCAACTGCCAGTCCTCCGATTATCTCTTCTACCATTTATTTTCCTCAGATTGGAAGACTAGCAGCAGCCAGAAAGGTGTAAAGAGGAGAGTATAAGATTTTTCCACCCTTCCCAGCCCTAAATAATCAAATATAATGGTGGCTGGCAACCACTTTTCTGGAATTACCTAAAGTAAATTGGAAAAATATATATATTCTGGAAAATCAGATTTTTTTTGTAAAATTCTCTATATTTTATTTAAATTGTACAATGCCTGTACTTTGAGATAACGTTTCGAATAAGTCATCATGTGAGTGTGCATGAAATCTAGCGCTATTTCTGGCCATTTTGATAGTCCCATAAAGATTTTTTTCCAAAAGAATGAAAGAGCGGTGGTCCATTCAGACTGGGGAAATAAAATACCCTGTTCTGCTGATCAATGGGGGACTCAGCAGTTGGACCCTGACAGATCAAGAAACTATCAGCTATCCTAAGGGTGGGTGATATCTTTATGTAACCAGAATATCACATGCAAAAGCACCAGATGTTTGAAACAAATATCTAGCATATGTACTTGAAAAATCAACAATAAGTGAACTGAAACACGGCAGCGAGAAACATAAATTTATTCTACGAATAAAAAAATAACATGGAAATAATGCAAAGGCAGGCTAAATGGATGTTTTTTTCTGTCATCAATTTTCTGTTTCTTGTAATTGTGTTTGAACTTGGCACAACCAAAGGTTCCTATGGTACTCTTGTGGACTCACCAGACTTTGGAAGCAGTGGCTTATTATGACTACATTAAAAACTTAACATTTCAACAAAAGTCTGTCCATTATCTTGAACCCAATAACCAGATTTATTGGTGAAGTAGTCCAGTTTTGTTTGTTTCATATCTGTCATGGCTCCTGTAAGCCTTCAATCAGTGTCAATAGAGCCTTGGTCAATATTATGATTATACCACATTTTCAACTTTTCCCCTTTTTGTGCTTATCTTCAAGTACCTTACACACTGTACTTGCAGTTCCTCTGTAATGCAGGTGTCTAGATGCAACGCACAGAGATCACGAGGCAGAAACAGTCAGAGATTGATAGAACTCAATTTATATACAGCAGTAACTTTAAACAATTAGTGTTAGTAACAAGTCAAATCAACAGTAGAACTAATAACAATAAGCTTGGAATAGCAAAGAAAGTCTCTCTATTTAATGTTAATGTTCACTGACAAAGGTGGTGCACCCAGTTGTGGAAGTTACAAAGTAAGTTCTCTCTGAAGCTATGGTCCTAGCAGGATCACTGGGTTTTCCCGCTTGGCCGCAAGTCTCTCAATGCCACAAGAGCATCCAATATGCATATATGTTATAGAATAATTATTTTATGTTCGAGGGAGATGTCAAATACCCAGAACTGCTTTTGGTACAAGTTTTTTACACTGCTATTACAGGCTATACATGGTATGTTGAGAAACTCTAAATATACATTTTCTTTTTGTGGATATGAATTCTAGATGAGCTGATATTAGACACCGATTATATTAATCAAAGTGCATACAATTTCAAATTCTTTTGAAAACAGTCATATTTGTTTGATTTCAGCACTTTTTCTCAAAATTGTCACCAGGTGACTACAATAAATGATTTATTACGTTACTAGCTTAGAATAGATATTTTGACTATACAGCCCATCTAAAATAATTAAGAATTCTTTACAGCTCTTGCAAATCCCCGATACTTAGAATATACTTTTCCACATCAATAACAATATGCTGAATAACTTTACATTACTGCTCAATGCAATCAGGTAAATAACAACATAAGAAACTATTAACAGTGTTACAATTACAATGATATTTTACAAGAAAAGCATGTGCAAAAGTCTTTAAACCTCTTATGGAAAACACTAATTGAAAACATAATAGGCTGTATCAAAAAGGTAATGTTAGCACTCCTAATAGATCTGCTTTTGTAAATATGTGTATTTTGCTTTAAAACACCAATTTTGAATATTTTTTTCTTAGAACTCTGCATTATGCTGTATCTCATTATGTTGTTATTTTTCCAAAAAATTATGAATAAACTGACAACATTGTGGTAACAAGATGTGTTCTGACCGACAATGATTTCACATTTTTATTTCTGAAAAAAATATTGTGCTGCCTTACTGCTTTTCAGTGTATTATGAATGAAGAAAAATGTGTCGTTGTAATTGAAATGCAACAGGGCAAATACTAGCTACACCATCTGTCATTGCTGCTGCTAGTGTGACACCCCAGGGGTCTGGTTGCCACAGTAATAGAGATATTATGTCTGAGAGCAAGTGGGAGGTTTCTCTGGTCAGGAGCCCTAAGCATGCAACACTGCCCGCCCAGACCTGGGAGGGGAGGAATCTGCCCTTATAAACTGGGTCTGGGACGGGATTAGGTTAGACAGAGCCTGCAGAACAAGCAGAGCAGTCAGAGCCTGGAGTGAAGTTCCAGACACAGGGAAAGTAACAACAGGAGCTCTGTAGGAGCAGGAGTGAGTGCCAGAGGCTGGAAGCTAGATAGCTCGCCTTGGCTGAAGACACTAACCCGGACACGGAGTCCGAGGCTGTGGGGACATCCAGGTCCAGCAGCAGAATCCAACCGGCAGGGGATTCCATGTCCTCTGGCCTTAGAAACCCGAAGGCACGGTCACAAGCAAGGGACCAGCACCGCCATCGTGAAGCGAAGGCTGACGGAAGGCCCCAAGTCACCAGCCATACGGGTGAGCACCACACGGTATACTCGGGGACGTGGGCTACTTCTACCCGCATAGAGCAAGGTAGCCAGGAAAGAGTGCAGATAGTCGGGGAGGCCTACAACTCCACCTGGCCAGGGGAGATCCTGCTTGCTCACAGACTGACCAGGCCCCTACTGCTAACCAGTACTCCCGGGAGGGTCTGCTTTATACCATCAGTAAAGACCCTGAACTGCAACACACGCCTCTGTGATTCCTTGCCGCACCAGCACCATCAGTCCTGGGACGCACACACCATCACTCCCATCATCCACATTAGCTGCCCTGAGGCAATACTTCTCCCGTGGGGAGTTATCCCATACTCGGCTGCGCAAACATCAGCCTCAGCGGTCTGCAGCGCAGTGGCGGTCCCCACTGACCGCAATCCACAGGTGGCGTAGTCGGACAATTACAATACCAATAGACTGCCACTGGTTTGACCGCCCTGGGCACGGACCGGGTCACCGCCACGGAGGACTACAACCCCCAGCGATCCGGCTCCGGGTATCCCCCTGCACAGCACAGGCCCAGGGGGCGCGTCAACTTTGGCGTAGTCGGCAGGATTTCGTGCCCGCAACCACCGGGTACTGCGTGCCTGAAAAAGACTTTTATACTTACCTGTGGTGAAGTTTCCCGCCGTCCGGAGCCGTTTCCCGCCATCGGACGCCATCTTGGACCGTTTCCCGCCGTCTTCTGCCTTCTTCCCGCCATCCGCAGCTGCTTCCCGCCTTCGGACGCCATCTTCGGGATGCCGCACGGGAAGAAGAGGGGCGTGGACGCCGAAAGCGCGCGAGATCCGAAGCTCCGCACCACATACTGACGCTGCGCAAGGTCCTGGAAGGAAGGAAGAGCGATGCTGACGTCATCGGAGCGCGACGCCAGGTCCTCAACCCCGACGATCGACTGCGGAGCCGCGGCCTATGGAAGAAGAGCATCGCAAGGTAGGCAACGGTCCACTAGGGGGGAAGGAGGATGTCAGACACCGAGGGGAGCTCCACTGCCACAGCCACTGCCAGCGCAACCACTGCAGCGGTCATGCCATTCACCATGCCCTATATCCCGGGGGCAACCTGGCTACCCCAGTACTCAGGGGAGTCACATACCCTGAGTGACTTTAGGGAAAGACTTGATAGCCTCTTCCAGGTATACCCCCTCACAGCAGAGCAAAAAGTGAGCATCCTGGTGGCCCAGTTAATCTGGGCAGCCCAAAGGGAGGTAAAGTCCTGGTCACCTGGGAAGAAGAGGACTGTCAGAGAGATACTAGCCCGGCTGAAAGACACATTTGACACCCGCACCTCAGCCGAAATAAAGCTAAGATTTTACGGGTGCAAACAACGGGCACATGAAAGTATAAGAGACTATGCTCTAAACCTACAAGAGGCCCTGAGAGCCATTAAGCAGGCAGACCCTGACAGCATGGGAAATGAAGACAAGCTGTTGACCGAACAATTTATTGAGGGTCTACTGTGCAATGCCCACCGAACCCAGTTGCGGGCAATGGCCTTACAGGACCCTGACCTGGACTTTGCACAGTTCAAGGACAGAGCCATCCAGGTGCTCCGAGAACCAGCACCAGGGGGCGCTGTGACCCACAGGCGCCCTGCTATCACTTATCACCAGGACGCGGCGCCCTTGTCTGCAGGGACTGTGGGAGCTGATGCGCAGGCTTTGAACAATGACCCGGCAACAGACCTGCACCACCAGGTCCAAGAGCTGACTAAGAGTGTTGCCGTGCTAACCAGAACTGTGCAGTCTTTACAGGTCTCTTCTCCAGAAAAGATCCAGCTGGCATCCGGACCGGAGGACGTCCCGTGGCGCCGACTGAGGAGGACCCCACCAGCCAGAGGAAGACCCAGCGACAGATACAACGAGGACGGACGACCCATCTGCCACCGCTGTAATCAACCCGGACATATGGCAAGGTACTGTCATTTAAACGGGCACAACCTGGGGTAGAGGGCCAACCCCCAGGCATAAGATCATCAGGCCCATCGAACTGGCGTGACAAATACGTAGGGGGACGTCCGGTCTTGCCTGTGGTACTGGATGGCATTCCTACGAATGCCCTACTAGACACCGGGTCACAGGTCACCACCATCCCGTACGTGCTCTTCAAGCGGTACTGGAATGACTCGGACATAACCCGCTACCCAGATGACGACCTGAGCATTATCGCCAGCAATGGTCAGCCCGTGCCACAGATAGGATTCAAGGAAATGACCATCAAGGTCGGTAAAGTTGAACTGCCGGCACAAGGACTTATCATTGTGGACATTGACCATCGCGAGAGTCACCCAAAAATCACCCTAGGTACTAACTAGAGATGAGCGTTGTTCTGCTCGAACTGTTCGCCAATCTCAAATTCGAGCTGTTTTGGGCGGTGTTCGAGCCGGTCGGCGAACACAAACAATTTGAGAAAAATTCGGCTGTTCGAGGTTATGTTCGATAACTGTTCGTGCACCAAAATCATAACTGGATTTTTTCTCAGTAATGATGAAAATTAATGTTAATACGCAGTTTGAGTGTACAGCGGGGCGGGGGGAGGGGCAGGGGATGGATCTCTGCAGGAACAATGAAGATCTCCATTTTTTTTTCTCTTTCCCGCATTTGCAGTGGGGAGGTGCAATCTGTCAGCCTATCAGCAGCGCACACACGGAGCGAAGTGCTTTTTTTCACACAAGCAAGGGCATGTGTGATTGGCAGTGTATGTCACATGTCCTTGCCCTATAAGACCAAGCCATTTTCCCCGTCGCCACCATTTTCTCACTGCTGCAGCTGCGTGTTAGACGGCACCGCTGTTGCTGTGTGCGCTATACCTTGTTAATTTCAAGCCAATTTTCGCACAAATATACAGATAGCTTGGGAGTAGGGAATAGTTGTGATTGCAGTCCTTTTAAGGACTAGGTTACAGCATTTCCTACGACTTTTATCAAGCAGGTCTGTGCTCTTAAATAGATAGATTGTGGGAGTAAAGACTAATTGTAATTGGAGTCCTTTTCAGGACTAGGTTACATCAGTTCCTATCAGTTTTTGCCAGGCAGGTCTGTGCCAGTGCTGTGCAAGTTTTTTTCACAGCATTTGGCTGAATCTAGCAAAGCTAATCCTTTTTGGCCTATTGCAGAGTGTGTTAGTCAGTGGAGTAGCCTATCTGTGTTGCAAGATATACCACCTGTGTATAGAATACCAATTTTTTTACTGCACCTAGTGAAGTAAAATCTTTTGGGCATAGCATCATTCTATTAGTCCATCTATACTGACCTCCATCAGGTTGCAAACTGAATATAATTTTTTTCTGCATCTAGCTCTGAAAAAATATTTGGGCTTCTAGCAGTGTGTGGGACTTGGTCTATTAGTCCATCTATACTGACCTCCATCAGGTTGCAAATTAAAAATAATTTTTTTCTTCATTTAGCTCTGAAAAAATATTTGGGCTTCTAGCAGTGTGTGGGACTTGTTCTATTAGTCCTTCTATACTGACCTCCAGCAGGTTGCAAATTGAATATAATTTTTTTCTGCATCTAGCTCTGAAAAAATATTTGGGCTTCTAGCGGTGTGTGGGACTTGGTCTATTAGTCCATCTATACTGACCTCCATCAGGTTGCAAATTAAAAATAATTTTTTTCTGCATCTAGCTCTGAAAAAATATTTGGGCTTCTAGCAGTGTGTGGGACTTGGTCTATTAGTCCATCTATACTGACCTCCATCAGGTTGCAAATTAAAAATAATTTTTTTCTTCATTTATCTCTGAAAAAATATTTGGGCTTCTAGCAGCGTGTGGGACTTGTTCTATTAGTCCATCTATACTGACCTCCATCAGGTTGCAAATTAAAAATAATTTTTTTCTGCATCTAGCTCTGAAAAAATATTTGGGCTTCTAGCAGTGTGTGGGACTTGGTCTATTAGTCCATCTATACTGACCTCCATCAGGTTGCAAATTAAAAATAATTTTTTTCTGCATCTAGCTCTGAAAAAATATTTGGGCTTCTAGCAGTGTGTGGGACTTGGTCTATTAGTCCATCTATACTGACCTCCATCAGGTTGCAAATTGACTAAAAAAAATTTCTGCATCTAGCTCTGAAAAAATATTTGGGCTTCTAGCGGTGTGTGGGACTTGGTCTATTAGTCCATCTATACTGACCTCCATCAGGTTGCAAATTAAAAATATTTTTTTTCTGCATCTAGCTCTGAAAAAATATTTGGGCTTCTAGCAGTGTGTGGGACTTGTTCTATTAGTCCTTCTATACTGACCTCCAGCAGGTTGCAAATTGAATATAATTTTTTTCTGCATCTAGCTCTGAAAAAATATTTGGGCTTCTAGCGGTGTGTGGGACTTGGTCTATTAGTCCATCTATACTGACCTCCATCAGGTTGCAAATTAAAAATAATTTTTTTCTGCATCTAGCCCTGAAAAAATATTTGGGCTTCTAGCAGTGTGTGGGACTTGGTCTATTAGTCCATCTATACTGACCTCCATCAGGTTGCAAATTGAATAAAAAAAATTTCTGCATCTAGCTCTGAAAAAATATTTGGGCTTCTAGCGGTGTGTGGGACTTGGTCTATTAGTCCATCTATACTGACCTCCATGAGGTTGCAAATTAAAAATAATTTTTTTCTTCATTTAGCTCTGAAAAAATATTTGGGCTTCTAGCAGTGTGTGGGACTTGTTCTATTAGTCCTTCTATACTGACCTCCAGCAGGTTACAAATTGAATATAATTTTTTTCTGCATCTAGCTCTGAAAAAATATTTGGGCTTCTAGCGGTGTGTGGGACTTGGTCTATTAGTCCATCTATACTGACCTCCATCAGGTTGCAAATTAAAAATAATTTTTTTCTGCATCTAGCTCTGAAAAAATATTTGGGCTTCTAGCAGTGTGTGGGACTTGGTCTATTAGTCCATCTATACTGACCTCCATCAGGTTTCAAATTAAAAATAATTTTTTTCTTCATTTATCTCTGAAAAAATATTTGGGCTTCTAGCAGCGTGTGGGACTTGTTCTATTAGTCCATCTATACTGACCTCCATCAGGTTGCAAGTTAAAAATAATTTTTTTCTGCATCTAGCTCTGAAAAAATATTTGGGCTTCTAGCAGTGTGTGGGACTTGGTCTATTAGTCCATCTATACTGACCTCCATCAGGTTGCAAATTAAAAATAATTTTTTTCTGCATCTAGCTCTGAAAAAATATTTGGGCTTCTAGCGGTGTGTGGGACTTGGTCTATTAGTCCATCTATACTGACCTCCATCAGGTTGCAAATTAAAAATAATTTTTTTCTGCATCTAACCCAGCCAATAGTTTTGGCCTAATACCACAGTTTGGCCACTCAGCTCTGCTCGGTTACCATCCATTGTTTTTTTGTGCAAACAACTCCAGAGTTGTGAATTAGTTAACGACCAAAATGAGTGGAAAAAGGCCTGCTGCTGGTGGAAAGGGGAATAGGCGTGTTGGGAAGGGGAAAAAAGGTTGTGTCCGTGGGGTAGGTGCAGAAGAAAGACCATCTTCCAGCCAAACTAAAATGTCTACTTCTTTTAGCGGACAATGTGATAAGATCCCTTTCTTACGGCCACGCCAATCGCTACAAATTCCAGATGAGGCACAAAAACAGCAGGTGCTTCAACGGATATCAAGTGCTCCTTTAAGTGGGCTCTCCTCCACATCAACTTCAACATCACAAATACTCCAGTCCTCAAAGGTGTCACCCAAATCGCACTTGCTTCCTCACAGCTCCCAAACCTCCAGGTGCCCATCTGAGTATGAGGTAGAACAGATTGTTGAGTCTGCAGAGCTGTTTACTCATACTATAGCCTGGGAATCAGAGGTCGACTCCAGCGCTTCTGTGAATCCAGACGAGGAAATGATATGCACTGATGCCCAGAATCTTTATGAGTCGGATCCAGGACCAGACGCAGAAGGTTCTGACCATAATGTAGACCCTCATTCCCAAACTGTAACTCCTGTTGGTGGAGACAATGAGGAAGACGATGATAAGACTCAAATACCTGATTGGAGCGACAACTTTAGTTTTTTGTCAGGGCAGGAACAGGTTGGCTCTGAGGACGACGGGTGTGATAACGCACAGGGTGATGATGATGAGGTCAGAGATCCCACTTACTGTCAACCCACAGTCAGCCAAGAGATGAGGTCAGCAGAGGAGGTGGAGGAAGATGCTAGTGACGACGAGGTCAGGTTGCGCCTTCCTGGACAGAGACGTAGTACTGGAAGCACGTCAACAACTGCATCCTCAAACACAACTCTGCCTCTCACCACAAGTCGTGGTGGCTCTTCAGGTCGCATGGGTGCTAAGCCTTGCATAGCCTGGGCATTTTTTCAGATCGATAAAGATGACCCAACTCGTGTTATCTGTAACATTTGTCAGCAAAAGCTAAGTAGAGGCCAAAAAATACATAGTTTGAGTACTTCATGCATGAACCGGCACATGGACATGAAGCATAAGTTGCAGTGGGAAGCTCAGTGTGCTACAATGCGGCCTAGCCGGCCGGGCCAACCACCGTCTGCCATATCTTGTGCATCCACGGCCTCTTCATCCTCTGTGACTGGGGGGACAGCAGTCACACCTGTTTTGGGGCGCAGACCTGCCACCTCTTTACCCGCAACAGCCAGCGTGATTGGCAGGTCATCATTTTCTTTGGAGGTGGTAACACCAGCTGGTCTTGAGCGCTGTCCGACATCGATAGCACCACCTTTGGATCAAGGCAACCTAACATGTCCGCCTGCATCTTCCTCACAGACCGGCAGTTTGCCGGGGACACCCTTATCAACCCCGTCTAAGCACAATAGCCAGCCCTCGGTCCCTCAGATGTGGACAAGTAAAAGACCATTTCCTCCTAGCCATGAGAAAGCTAAGAGGTTGAATTTCACCATCTGCAAGCTCTTGGCTACAGAAATGCTGCCTTTCCGCCTGGTGGACACAGAGGATTTTCGAGACCTTATGTCCGTCGCAGTGCCCCAGTACCAGATGCCCAGTCGGCACTACTTCTCAAAGAAAGGTGTGCCTGCGCTCACCAGCATGTCGCACACAACATCACCGCTTCTTTGAGAAACTCTGTGTGTGACAGGGTGCATTTCACCACAGACACTTGGACGAGTAGGCATGGACAGGGGCGTTACATGTCGCTGACTGGGCACTGGGTAACTATGGTGACAGCAGGACAAGGGGCTGCTGTCCAAGTCTTGCCGTCCCCACGAGTTGTGCATCAATCCTCTTTATGTCAAAGTTCCTCCACTGCTTCTGCCTCCTCAACCTCCTCTCGGTCTTCCACCTGCACCCAAAGCCTGTCTGGTCATGCCACAAGCTTTCTAACTGCGCAGAAGGGATCCTGCACACCTCCTTACTATGCTGGCAGTAGGGCTCAACGTCATCAGGCGGTTTTTACATTGAAATGTCTGGGAAATGTGAGTCACACAGCTGAGGAGTTGTGGTCAGCTCTGGAGAAACAATTTCATGAATGGTTGTCTCCACTGGACCTGAAACCAGGGAAGGCCGTGTGCGACAATGCTGCAAACCTGGGTGCGGCCCTTCGCCGGGGCAATGTCACACACGTGCCTTGTATGGCTCACGTGTTGAACCTGGTTGTCCAGCAATTTTTAGCCCACTATCCCAGACTAGATGGCCTTCTGCAGAGGGCACGGTCGCTGTGTGCTCACTTCCACCGTTCGCATCCCGCAGCTCAGCGACTTACATCTCTACAGAAGTCGTTGGGCCTGCCACTTCACCGGCTAAAATGCGATGTGCCTACCCGGTGGAATTCAACTCTGCACATGTTGCAGCGACTGTGGCAGCACCGACAAGCCCTGGTGCAATACGTTCTGACGTATAGCCTGGGCCAACGAGATTCAGAGGTGGGGCAAATCACGCTGGAGGAGTGGTCTCAGATCAGGGACCTATGCACCCTTCTGCACAGTTTTGAAATGGCGACGAAGATGTTTAGTGCTGACGATGCCATTATCAGCATGACTATTCCGGTGATTTACATGCTGGAGCACATGTTAAACAGAATTCGGAGTCAGGTGGTGGCACAAGAGGAGGTGGAGGAAGTAGAGGAGGAGGAGTTGTATGCGGAAGGGCTAACATCTGCAAGGTCCAGACGGTCGGCAGCACCAAGGCGGCAGGCATGTGAGGGTGGGGGAGATGATTTTACCAGGGCGCATGGTAGCAGCCAAACTAGTGAGGAAGGTGCAGGAGCCCAGGAAGAAGTGGAGGACGAACTGATGGAAGACTCATCAGATGAGGGAGACCTTGATCACATTTCTGTTGTGCGAGGTTGGGGGGAGAGGACAGAGGAAGGAAGCATGATTGTTACCTCGCCACCAACACAACAGGGACTTGGTGCTCCTGGATGCGCAACACACATGAGTGCCTTCTTGCTGCACTACCTGCAACATGACCCTCGAATTGTGAGAATTAGAAATAATCCTGACTACTGGGTTGCCACACTGTTAGATCCCCGGTACAAAAGTAAATTTGCAGAAATTATTCCTGCCATAGAAAGGGATGCACGCATGCAGGAGTATCAGCAGAGACTGTTGCAGAATCTTACATGTGCTTTTCCACAAAATACCAGTGGTGCACGTAGTGAATCTCACAGTTCCAACTTGCCAACCGTGGGACCGTCAAGTGTTCAGCACTCAAACCGTAACAGAACCACAGTATCTGCTGGTAACATCAATTTTGCGGAATCATTTCACCACTTTTTTAGCCCATCCTTTGCAAGGCCACAGGAGACAAGAAGTCTGACACATAGTCAACGCCTAGAGACGATGGTACAGGAGTATCTCCAAGTAAACATTGAAGCCACGACTGTGTCACTGGACCCTTGCTCTTTTTGGGCTTCCAATCTGGATAAATGGCCGGAGCTAGCCACTTACGCCTTGGAGATCTTGTCATGCCCCGCAGCCAGCGTTCTGTCTGAACGTGTGTTCAGCGCTGCTGGTGGTGTGCTGACAGATAAGCGCACGCGGCTCTCCACTGATAATGTAGACAGACTTACGTTCATAAAGATGAACAAATCATGGATCCGAAACGACTTTTCTACCCCTGTGTCATCCTGGGGAGAGTAAAAGCTTGATGATTGGTTAAAATCACCCTACCAACCGTTTTAAGCTTTCAAATTACTAATCATGTTTATGTGTATCTTGACTGGAAAATAATTTGGGCTTTGTAGCAGTGTGCAGCACTGATCCTATTAGGCCATCTATAATAAGCTTCACCAGATTTAAAATTAAAAATAATTTTTAGCTGCATCTAGCCCGGAAAATAATTTTGGGGCTCCGAGATGCGCAAGACACATAAGTGCCTTCTTGCTGCACTACCTGCAGCATGACCCTCATATTGTCAGAATTCGAAGTAATCATGACTACTGGGTTGCCACACTCTTAGATCCCCCAAACTTTTCGATCAACCTTTTCATTTTAATAAAGACCAAAAAAATGGTCATTTTTGAAATTATAAGCATTAGCAGGTTGTTAGAAACTGAAATCAAACAGTTTTCAACTCAAAACTTTATTCTAGGTGATGTTACATTTTCACATAGGACCCCTTGTTCGAAAGGAGCTTCTGAACTCTCTCGTCCATTGAATTTGTCAGGTTTTGGATGGTTTCTGCTTCAATTGTTTTGCATGAGGACAGAATACCCTCCCAGAGTTGTTGCTTAGATGTGAACTGCCTCCCGCCATCATAGACACTCCTTTTAATGATGCTCCAAAGGTTCTGAATGGGGTAGAGGTCAGGGGAGCATGGGGGTCACACCATAAGTTTGTCCCCTTTTATGCCCATATCAGCCAGAGATGCAGATGTTTTATGTGCAGCATGAGATGGTGCATTATCATGCAGAAAAATGATCTTGCTGTGAAATACACGGTTCTTCTTCTTGAACCATGGCAGGAAGTGCTGTTTGAGAAAATCCACATACATTATGGAGTTCATCTTTAGCGCCTTCAGGGATCCTAAAGGGGCCGACAATCTCTCTCCCCATGATTCCAGCCCAAAACATTACTCCACCTCCTCCTTGTTGGCGCTGTAGCCGTGTTTGCGTGGGGTGTCCATCAACCAGCCATCCTCCACTCCATTCATCTGGACCATCGAGCGCTGCACGGCACTCATCCGTGAACAAAACAGTTTTGAAATCAGTCTTCATGTAATGTTTGGCCCACTGGAGCCGTTTCTGCTTGTGTGAAGTGGATAGAGGAGGTCGACAGGATGGCGTATGCACAGCTGCAAACCTCTGAAGGACCCTGCATCTTGTTGTTCGGGGGACGTTGGAGGCACAAGCAGCTTCAAAAACTTGTCTGCTGCTATGACAAGGCTTTTTTGCCGCTGCTCTTTCAACCTGACGTAATTGCCTGTAGGAAAGAGTCCTCAATTTGCCCTTATCAGCACGCACACGTGTGTACTGTGAATCAGCTACATACTTCTTGATTGCCAAGACACTTCATCCTGATCATCGCACAATGTTGATTGTAGTCATGCCTTGACCTAAACACTCCACAATTTGTTGCTTCTCAGCAGCCGACACATCCTTTTTCTTTCCCATTTTGGCAGAAAATGTAGGCTGCTTAATAATGTGAGAGAGCCTTCTTAAGTAGTCTTGCCTTTCATTGGACACACCTGCCAAACTAATTAGCACAGGTGTCTGCAATTGCTTACAGTGATATAAAGAGCCCTGACACACATCACCATCAATGAGTTTAACTGACAAACAAACAAATTCTTCCCTTATCACTCCTAAACACTTTTTGCATAATAATTTGGAACGCGGTGTACATGTGCTTTTCCACAAAACACCAGTGGTTCACGTAGTGAATCTTACAGTTCTAACTTGCCAACCGTGGTCTGTATGGAATTGTTCAATAAAGGGCCCAAAATTAAGATAACATAGATGGGAGAGGTCTCTATGAATAGGAATTCCTAAGTATTTGATACCCTGTGAGGGCCAGGCAAAGGGAAAGTTGGACTGGATGGAATCCTATATGGATTTAGGGAGGGAGACATCGAGGGCCTCAGACTTCGCTGCATTGATTTTAAAATTTTACCATGTAACAAAGTGATCTATTTCAGCCATAACAGCAGGGATGGATATATGTGATTGAGTGATATATACTAGGACATCATCAGCAAATAGAGAGCACTTGTACTCGGTGCCTCCCACCTCAATCCACCTAATATTGGGGTTATGGCGAATTGATGAGAGCAGGTGCTCCGTCACTAGGATGTATAAGAGAGGGGACAGAGGACATCCCTGCCTTGTCCCATTGGTGATTGTGAAAGGTGATGAAAATGTTCTGACGCACCCCCTGGGCCTTGGGACACCCGGAGCCGGACCCTTTTTGGTGGATGCTGGTGGTTGTAGTCTTCGTGGCGGCGATCCGGTTCCGTGGCTCAGGGCGGTCAAACCAGTGGCGGAACTATTTATGTGGTTTTGATGTTTAAATGTCCGACTACGCCACCCGTGGATTGCGGTCAGAGTGAACCGCCGCTACAGGGCAGACCGCTAAGGCTGGTGTTGTGGGTGCAGCAGAGCGTAGCATAACTCCCCACGGGAGGAGTATAGCCTTAGGGCAGTGTATGCGGAGGATGGGGGTGATGGTGCAGGGCAGCAGCAGTAACGACACGGAGTCAGTGATGCAGTTCAGGGCCTTTACTCACAGTTCTTATTATCCAGACCACGTCTGCAGGTAACGGCTGCCCACGTCGTACTGTGCTCACCAGGTGAGGGGCTCAGACAACTCCCAGATAACTTTGGAGCGCTTCACAGGACCCCCTTTGTGTGTCCTTTGTCTGGCCTTTCTTACCAACACTTCTGTCCGGCTGCCTCGGGCCTCCTCTTGGTAAACTTGGCGCCAGTTTCCCTGACCCTATGTGGTGCCTTCCTAGCGGGTGGAGCAAGGGGCTGCGCCACATAAAATGTCAGAGCCTCCGGTTTCTAGCTGAGGGTCGTTTCCTGCCTCCACTAGTTCGGGGACCGGTCTCCCCCTTTGGCCTGACCCCTCCACGCAGGTGGATTCGGGCGTGCGGTGGCGACTCGCCCGTCCGCACCCCTGGGATCCCTTCATTCCTCGTTCCTGGAGCCTTCTCCGCTCCTCTTCCTTCCTTCTCCCTCTTGCAGGCCTGGGCCTCTGTTACTAGGCCCGCCTCCGGAGCAGAGCTCATGCAGAGCCCCTGCTCCCTGCCACTTCTGCTCAGACTTCTCTGCACTGAACTAAGATGGTGCCCACCTTTTATACTCCCTTCTCAATGCACCCAGGAACTGCTTCCTCCCTGCTCCTGCACTGCAGGGTTCCCCTTCCTCAGTGTTCCCTCCCCCCACTCCAGCCAGGGACAGGGACTGTCGTGCCCATCTCAGGGGCATATTGGTCGCCCTGCCCCACGGCAATGTGGTGTAATGCATGCAGGTGTCGGGTCCTGATCCACACTCCATCCTTATCTGAGAGTGAGATATCACACCTCTGGGTGAGGTGCAATACGTCTGTAGCAACCGAGCCCTCGGTGCTACAGTTCCATTTATCTTCAGCCTAGGTGACGTATTGTGATACAGGGCCGTGATTTTGGCTATAAAAGGGTCCCCTAGACCCCTACCCCAAGCTTTTTAAGAGAATCATATATGGCGTGCCAGGAGACTCTATGGAATGCTTTCTCAGCATCCAACGAGAGTATCTACTTACAAATTTTTAACTGCATCTAGCCCAGGAAATACTTTGTGCCTAGTAGCAGTGTCTGCTAGTCAGCGGATTATCCCGGCTGTTAAGCAAGCTATACCACCTGTAGTTTGGACACTTAATTTTTTCAAAGGAAATGCTTCGGGACCACGGGATACTCAGTGAAGAGCATCAGGAGGCACCCCAAGGCATAGGGGCTGGGACTGGCACTAGGATGCCTTGCGGTGGACAGCCGAGCTCGATCCTTATAAAAGCTTTTTAACTGCAGCAGCTTTAGTGGACGCTACTGGAGCTGGAATTACGCGGCTGCTGGCATGAGACTTGCCCTCCAATATATCCTTGTAAATGGATTTAAAGTGTATTCATTCAAATTAGAGGGACAATTTAAATTAAAAAGCTTAGAGTTGCCTCCACCACAGGGGGGCTCTCTCGACCCACCAGCGGACAGGCACCAGTATTGGGAGAGGGGGGCTGGCCGTCAGGGTTCACCGCGGCTCTGGCACAAACCCGGCGACACGGAGGTGGCACGGGCAGGAGCGGACTGGCCGTCTCGGCTTCTCACTTTTTGGATTTTAGAAGGGCATGACATGCCTATATCTGTGTCTCCCCCTCCTTTTACTCCTCCACCTCTTTTCTTTTCGCATGACTATATGTACTTGTCACTTTTCCATGTGTTAGTTGTGTCTTCTGAGCAGTTTGTCAGCTTTTGGACACCTTTGAAGGTGTTTTCTATGTGTTTCTATGTGTTTTTGTTTGCCTGCCATTGGTTTTAACGGTGTTCGAAGGTGTTCGACGAACAGTTCGGCGAACACACGGGTGTTCGACGAACCGAACCGAACTCGAACACTACGGGGGTGGCTCAACACTAGTACTAACGTAATTGAAAACTGTCTTGCAGAGGTGATTCTTATTTTGCAGCAGGTTGCCAAGAACGCCAGTTCCAGCCAGCAGCGTGTGCTCCAAAAAGAGATCCGGGCACTGATGAAGCAGCAACAGGTGGAACTATCTGGTGGTGAGATAGGTAGCGTGAGAATGTGTGACCCGTTCCCTATTGCCATGCCCCCAAAAAGTGAGATGATGATTTGGTGCCGGGCAGCTATTGGTCTAAGAGGTAGAGACTACCAAGCAATGGTAGAACCTGTCTACTCAGACAGTAGGCCCACCATTTTGACAGCACGGGGGGTGGTCAATGTACGCCATGGGAGGGTGCCCGTCCGCATCATCAATATCGGGGAGAGAGAAGTATACCTGCCCCGGTATGCCACGCTAGCCAAATTGTTCACCATAAACAAGAATTCTGTACAGGCCGTGGAACCCTTGCCTCCATCTCAACCAGAGGAAGGTAATGGCTCTAAGAAACCACTGGAGGACTGGTGTCAGCAACTGCATTTGGGTACTGACTCCACTCCCTCACACCAAAAACAGGGAGTCTATCGGGTGGTTCAAGAGTACGAAAGAGTGTTTAGCAAATGCCCGCTAGACTTCGGGCGAGTAAAGGGGGTAGAACATCACATCCCCATGGGAGACCATCCTCCCATAAAGGAGAGATACCGACCCATACCCCCTGCACACTATCAACACGCCAAGGGGATGCTAAAAGACATGAAGGAGGCTGGGGTAATTAGGGACAGCTGTAGCCCCTGGGCAGCTCCACTAGTCTTAGTGAAAAAGAAAGACAACACCATGAGAATGTGTGTAGACTACAGGAAGGTCAACCGTATCACACACAAAGATGCGTACCCGTTACCAAGGATTGAAGTGTCCTTAGCTGCATTAAAATCTGCTAACTTCTTCTCTACTTTGGATCTCACTAGCGGGTACTGGCAGGTTCCTGTAGCAGAGGCGGACCGGGAGAAGACCGCATTCACCACCCCGATGGGACTCAGCGAATTTAACTGTATGCCGTTCGGGCTCTGCAACGCACCAGGAACCTTCCAACGGTTGCTGGAATGCTGTCTGGGACACCGGAACTTCGAGACGGTCCTATTATACCTGGACGACGTCATCGTCTATTCCAAGACCTATGAGGACCATCTGGAACACCTGGCAGAAGTGTTTGAAGCCCTGGCGAACTATGGCCTAAAGGTAAAACCCTCAAAGTGTCATCTAATGAAGCCAAAGGTACAGTACCTGGGACACGTGGTGAGTGCTGACGGAGTAGCCCCCAACCCTGACAAGATCACCGTGATTAAGGACTGGCCAAGACCATCCAGCATAAAGGAAGTGCGGCAGTTCCTCGGGTTGGTAGGCTACTACCGAAGATTCATTCCCGGTTTTACCAAGAAGGCAGCTCCTATGCGGGACCTCCTGATAGGCCAGTCCAGGAAGGCCAAAAACCAGAAGCCACCCTTCAAATGGGAAAAGCTGGAAGAGGAGTCCTTCCGCCAGCTGAAGATGGCCCTCACGGGGGATGAAATCCTGGCGTACCCTGATTACAGCCAGCCCTTTATCCTCTACATGGACGCAAGCAACATCGGGCTAGGGGCCGTACTGTCCCAGATCCAGCAGGGGAGAGAACGGGTAATTGCTTACGCCAGCCGAAAACTGCGACCCACCTGAGAATTACAGCTCGTTCAAGCTCGAGTTCCTGGCAGTGGTGTGGGCAGTAACCGAACGTTTCAAGCATTACCTTGCCTCTTCCAGGTTCACCGTGTACACGGACAACAACCCGTTGACCCACCTGGACACTGCAAGACTGGGTGCCCTGGAGCAGAGATGGATGACCCGCCTGTCCAATTTTGAGTTCACGATCAAGTACCGGGCAGGACGCTCCAATACCAACGCGGACGCCCTGTCCAGGATGCCAAACCTACCGGACGAAGGGGAGGATCCTGAAGAATTGGAAGAGATCGAACTCCCTGCGTTTCACCGTCATGGGATTACCCAGTATTCCCACCATGTGAGGGGCCAGCGATCCGCTACGTTCAACCCCTTACCCCACTACAACTGGGCGGAGACGCAAGACAGTGACCCCGCAGTCCGTCTGGTGAAGGAAATGCTGACCCAGGCTGACGCCCGCCTGGACCCAGACGCTCCGGAAGACCCAAACAACTGTGGACGGAGAAGAGCAGACTGTTTCTCTACAAGGAGAAGTTGTGCCGCAGAATGGTCAATTCCCGGACACATGAACTGATCTGGCAGGTGGTGGTACCGAGACGGGACGCGGCTATGGTGCTGGAGGCCTACCACAATGGAGCCGGGCACTTCGGATGGAAGAAGCTGGAGTTCCTGCTGCGTGAACGGTTCTACTGGATAGGCATGAGAGGAGCCATTGAGAGGTGGCGTAAAGACTGTGGCCCGTGCAATCTAAGAAGAAGGGACCGTGCCAGCCAGAGGACTCCCCTGCAGCCCATCATCACCAGGCAGCCGCTGGAACTGGTCGCTCTGGACCATGTTAAACTGGCTCCAAGCAGAAGCGGGTATGTCTACGCCCTAACCATCGTGGATCACTACTCCCGATTCTTAGTGGTGGTCCCCGTCAAAGACCTGACGGCTCAGACAGCAGCCAGAGCCTTCCAGCTGCACTTCTGCCGCCCACACGGATACCCGGACCAAGTGCTGACAGACCAATGACCAGCCTTCGAAGCGGAGGTCTTCCAGGAGTTCTGCAACCTGTATGGCTGCAAGAAGATAAGAACAACGCCCTATCACCCCCAAACCAATGGACTCTGCGAGAAGATGAACCAGGTGGTGATAGATCTGCTAAAAACATTGCCCCTGGAAGAACGCAGTCTGTGGCCTGAGAAACTGCCCGATCTGGTGGACCTGTATAACCACATCCCGGTAGGTTCCACCAACTGTACCCCGGCTTACCTAATGCGAGCAAGACCTGGTAAGCTGCCTGTTGACCTGGATATGGGAGTCCTGATACCCGAGGACACCTCACCAGAGACAGACTGGGATACAGAACGGCAGCTGCAGTACCGGAAAGTACAAGAGAGCGTCGAGCGAAGTCTCTGTCAATCAAGAGAAAGGCAGGAGAGAACTTATAACCAACATGCTCCCGCTGTTCCCCTGGTACCTGGAGAGCAGGTCTTGAAAAGAAAAAGGCGGCTCCATAAGTTGGACGACCAGTGGGAAAAGGACACGTACACCGTACTGCCCTCAAGCCACAATAATCCAAAGGTGTACGTCATCAGCAAGGATGGAGGAGAGACCACAGCTACTGTCTCCAGAGACCACCTGAAAAAGTGCCCCGAGAAGTTGCAAAGCACGGATGAAGATCAGGAAGACCCTCAACCCGTAGAGGAAAAGGAGGAAATGATCAGCACCGTACTCGGAGACTTTCCCCGGTCCTGGACACAAGTAAACAATGCTATCGTGGTGCCCGTCCTCACCTTTCTCCAGCCAGCCCCTCAAGTGCCTACAGAAGACGAGGTAGAGCTGGAAGAGCAGCCGGCCCAGGAGGCAGAAGAATCCACACCAGCAGCACAGGAGAATCAACCCTCTGCTAGTAGTGAGCCTGCCGTGCCCCTAGTGAGCCAAAGAGTGTGCAGACAGCCAGCTTGCCCATAACACCTCCTATACCCTGTAGTGCAGGACTAGTTAGTGAGCTCCGTAGGTCCACTAGAGTCACTAGAGGTCAAATGCCCGCTCGCTGGAGAATATAAGTAATGCACTGTGAATTTATCTGTTTAACTGTTTATGGTTTATGTTTGTTGCCTGTTACTAATTATGTTTCTCAGTTACCCTGCAGATTTATTTGGACTAACAGGTTATGGACACTGGATAACCGGAACAGTTTTGTAGATAGTTGCTCCTTGGTGCCTCTTGTGAAGACGGCCGCGGAAGAGAAAACCTGTCTGGCGTGGCCTACTTGCGGCCCAAAGTAGCTAGCTCCAGCCATGCAGCCACGCCCAAGGACAACGCAAGGGGTTTGCTTTGGACAGGTCCCCTACTTCACTTAAAACTTCACCTTGGGTGATATGGACACCCGGTTGTAAATATGTTATTGTGTTATTGTTATACCCTGTATTTATGTTTCTTTAAAAAAAAAAATAAAAAAAAAAATGTGTGTTTAGTCCCGGAGTACTAAAATTTACTAGGGGGGAATGTGACACCCCAGGGGTCTGGTTGCCACAGTAATAGAGATATTATGTCTGAGAGCAAGTGGGAGGTTTCTCTGGTCAGGAGCCCTAAGCATGCAACACTGCCCGCCCAGACCTGGGAGGGGAGGAATCTGCCCTTATAAACTGGGTCTGGGACGGGATTAGGTTAGACAGAGCCTGCAGAACAAGCAGAGCAATCAGAGCCTGGAGTGAAGTTCCAGACACAGGGAAAGTAACAACAGGAGCTCTGTAGGAGCAGGAGTGAGTGCCAGAGGCTGGAAGCTAGATAGCTCGCCTTGGCTGAAGACACTAACCCGGACACGGAGTCCGAGGCTGTGGGGACATCCAGGTCCAGCAGCAGAATCCAAACGGCAGGGGATTCCATGTCCTCTGGCCTTAGAAACCCGAAGGCACGGTCACAAGCAAGGGACCAGCACCGCCATCGTGAAGCGAAGGCTGACGGAAGGCCCCAAGTCACCGGCCATACGGGTGAGCACCACACGGTATACTCGGGGACGTGGGCTACTTCTACCCGCATAGAGCAAGGTAGCCAGGAAAGAGTGCAGATAGTCGGGGAGGACTATAACTCCACCTGGCCAGGGGAGATCCTGCTTGCTCACAGACTGACCAGACCCCTACTGCTAACCAGTACTCCCGGGAGGGTCTGCTTTATACCATCAGTAAGACCCTGAACTGCACCACACGCTTCTGTGATTCCTTGCCGCACCAGCACCATCAGTCCTGGGATGCACACACCATCACTCCCATCATCCACATTAGCTGCCCTGAGGCAATACTTCTCCCGTGGGGAGTTATCCCATACTCGGCTGCGCAAACATCAGCCTCAGCGGTCTGCAGCGCAGTGGCGGTCCCCACTGACCGCAATCCACAGGTGGCGTAGTCGGACAATTACAATACCAATAGACTGCCACTGGTTTGACCGCCCTGGGCACGGACCGGGTCACCGCCACGGAGGACTACAACCCCCAGAGATCCGGCACCGGGTATCCCCCTGCACAGCACAGGCCCAGGGGGCGCGTCACTAGCACCTCTTACATCTACTGTATCTTTTCCAATTGTGATTGAAGCTCTGTATTATTCGCAGACTATTACAATCATCTTCTTCACTGTTGCAGTTGTACAGCACATTACTGTCTGCATATCTCCCAATCATCTCAGATTCAGCGAGACTGTCCCAAATTGAGGACTCAGTCCCGCTATGTCATGGCCTTGTCCGAACTTCCTCTCACTCTCTTTGTCTGGTCTGTAGCTCCTCCTCTGGGCAGGGTCAGCATCGCTCTGCTAACACATACATAAAATTAAACACACAATTTCTTCTCTGGTCTCCACCAAGAATCGAACTTGCGAACTTCATGTCCGCAGGCCTAGCTATGGGCCACAGCCCACAATGATGAAGACAGAAGAATTTGGTAAACTTGATCTGTATTGGAGGGAGTGAACCCAGAAGCAGATGATACAGGTGCATAGAGGTACAGTGGGGCAAAAAAAGTATTTATTCAGCACCAATTGTGCAAGTTTTACCACTTAAAAAGATGAGAGAGGTCTGTAATTGACATCATAGGTAGACCCCAACTATGAGAGACAAAATGAGAAAACAAATCCTGAAAATCACATTGTCTGATTTAGAAAGAATTTTTTTTTCAAATTTTGGTGGAAAATAAGTATTTGGTCAATTACAAAAGTTCATCTCAATACTTTGTTTTATATCCTTTGTTGGCAATGACAGAGGTCAAACATTTTCTGTAAGTCTCCATAAGGTTGGCCCACACTGTTGCTGGTATGTTGGCCCATTCCTCCATGCAGATCTCCTCTAGAGCAGTGATGTTTTGGGGTTGTCGCTGGGCAACACAGACTTTCAACTCCCTCCAAAGGTTTTCTATAGGGTTTAGATCTGGAGACTGGCTAGGCCACTCCAGGACCTTGAAATGCTTCTTACCAAGCCACTCCTTCATTTCCCTGGCGGTGTGCTTGGGATCATTGTCATGCTGAAAGACCCAGCCACGTTTGATCTTCAATGCCCTTGCTGATGGAAGGAGGTTTGCACTCAAAATCTCACGATACATGGCCCCATTCATTCTTTCATGTACACGGATCAGTCGTCCTGGTCCCTTGGCAGAGAAACAGCCCCAAAGCATGATGTTGCTACCCCTATGCTTCACAGTAGGTATGGTGTTCTTTGGATGCAACTCAACATTCTTTCTCCTCCAAACACGCCGAATTGTGTTTCTGCCAAACAGTTCTACTTTGGTTTCATCTGACCATATGACATTCTCCCAATACTCTTCTGGATCATCCAAATGCTCTCTAGCAAACTCCAGACAGGCCTGGACATGTAATGGCTTAAGCAGGGGGACACGTCTGGCACTGCAGGATCTGAGTCTCTGGCAGCGTAGTGTGTTACTGATAGTAGCCTGTGTAACCTTGGTCCCAGCTCTCTGCAGGTCATTCACTAGGTCCCCCCATGTGGTTCTGAGATTTTTGCTCACCGTTCTTGAGATCATTTTGACCCCATGGCGTGAGATCTTGTGTGGAGCTCCAGATTGAGGGAGATTATCAGTGGTTATGTATGTCTTCCATTTTCTAATTATTGCTCCGACAGTTGATTTCTTCACACCAAGCTGCTTGCCTATTGCAGATTCAGTCTTCCCAGCCTGGTGCGGGGCTACAATTTTGTTTCTGATTTCGTTCAACAGCTCTTTGGTCTTCAACATAGTGGAGTTTGGAGTGTGACTGTTTGAGGTTGCGGACAGGTGTCTTTTATACTGATAACAAGTTCAAACAGGTGCCAGTACTACAGGTAATGAGTGGAGGACAGAGGAGCCTCGTAAAGAAGAAGTTACAAGTCTGTGAGAGCCAGAAATCTTGCTTGTTTGTAATTGACCAAATACTTATTTTCCACCAAAATTTGAAAAAAAATTCTTTCCAAATCAGACAATGTGATTTTCAGGATTTGTTTTCTCATTTTGTCTCTCATAGTTGAGGTCTACCTATGATGTCAATTACAGGCCTCTCTCATCTTTTTAAATGGGAGAACTTGTACAATTGGTGCTGACTAAATACTTTTTTGCCCCACTGTATATCTGTATATAGCAGTGCATTTCTATGTCTCTGTATTCTAGAGGTGAAGAAAAAGTCACATTTTTTTTGTTCCTATAAAACTACTAAAAATAATTAAAAAACAATTACAAAAATATCATTTTCTCTGTTTTTGTGAGTCTACCCAGGACTCAAACCCTCAACCTCTATAATTGCAGACAACAGTTAAGGACATGAGCAAATAAGCTATGGTTTCCAGTGATGTTGCTGTGAGAATTTTGAATACTTGTAGCTGCTTTGCTCCCCTTACTCTACAGGAAGAAGATACTGGAACATACAGATAAATCTGTAATCAGTGTATTTCTATATCTCTATACTCTAGGGGGGAGAATAAAATACATTTTTGCTATAAAATTGCTAAAAAGTTATAAAAAACAATTACAATAATGTCATTTTTAATGCGCTTTTTAAAAAATTAATAAACATCATTACCCCTTTACAACCCAAGGTGGTTTGCACGTTAATGACCAGGCCAATTTTTCAAATTCTGAACACTGTCACTTTATGAGGTAATTACTCTGGAACGCTTCAACGGATCCCCCTGATTCTTAGATTGTTTTTTCATGACATATTGTACTTCATGATTGTGGTGAAATTTCTTCGATATCACTTGCGTTTATTTGTGAAAAAAACAGAAATTTGGCGAAAATTTTGAAAATTTAGCAATTTTCAAAATTTGAATTTTTATGCCCTTAAATCAGAAAGATATGTCACAAAAAATAGTTAATAAATAACATTTCCCACATGTCTACTTTAAATCAGCACAATTTTGGAACCAAATTTTTTTTTATTGGGGAGCTATAAGGGTTAAAAATTGACCAGCGATTTCTCATTTTTCCAACAAACTTTACAAAACCCTTTTTTAGGGACCACATCTTATTTGAAGTCACTTTGAGGGGTCTTTATGACAGAAAATACCCCAAAGTGACACCATTCTAAAAACTTCACCCCTCAAGGTGCTGAAACCCACATTCAAGAACTTTATTAACCCTTCAGGTGCTTCACAGGAATTTTTGGAATTTGGAAGAAAAAAATTAACATTTAACTTTTTTCACAAAAATGTTAATTTAGACCCAATTTTTTTTATTTTTGCAGTGGTAACAGGAAAAAATGGACCCCAAAATTTCTTGTGCAATTTCCCCTGGGCACGAAGATACCCCATATGTGGGGAAAACCACTGTTTGGGCACACGGCAGGGTTCGGAAGGAAAGGAGCACCATTTGACTTTTTGAGTGTAAAATTTGCTTGAATAATTAGCGGACGCCATGTTGCATTTGGGGAGCCCCTGATGTGCCTAAATAGTGGAAACCCCCCACAAGTGACACCATTTTGGAAACTAGACCCCTCAGGGAACTTATCTAGATGTGTGGTGAGCACATTGAACCCCCAGGTGCTTCACAGAAGTTTATAACATTGAGTCATAAAAATAAAATTTTCACAATTTTCCCACAAAAATGTTTTTCAGCCCCCACTTTTGCATTTACATAAGGGTAACAGGAGAAATTGCACCATGCAGTTTGTTGTGCAATTTCTCCTGAGTAAGCAGATACCCCATATGTGGGGGAAAACCACTGTTTGGGCGCACGGCAGGGTTTGGAAGGGAAGGAGCGCCATTTGACTTTTTGATTGTAAAATTTGCTTGAATAATTAGCGGATGTGCCCCTGATGTGCCTAAACAGTGGAAACCCCCCAAAAGTGACACCATTTTGGAAACTAGACCCCACAGGGAACTTATCTAGATGTGTGGTGAGCACCTTGAACCCCCAAGTCCTTTACAGAAGTTTATAACATGGAGCCGTGAAAATAAAAAAATCAAACTTTTTCCACAAAAATGATGTTTTAGCCCCAATTTTTTTATTTTCACAAGGGTAAGAGGAGAAAATGGACCCCAAAAACTTTTGTGCAATTTCTTCTGAGTACGCAAATACCCCATATGTGGGGAAAATACAGTGTTTGGGTGCACGACAGAGTTCAGAATGGAAGGAGCACTGTGTGACGTTTTGAACGCAAAATCGGCTGGAATCGAGAGAAGATGCCATGTTGCGTTTGGAGAGCCTCTGATGTGCCTAAATAGTGGAAACCCCCCACAATTGACTCCATTTTGGAAACTACACCCCTCAAGGATTTTATCAAGGGATATAGTGAACATTTTGAACCCAGAGGTACGACACAGAATTTGATAACATTAGGTCATCATATTGAATAAGTTGTCATTAGTCTTGAGCGCAAGTGCTCGCTACTTGAGTTTGCATCGGGTACTCAGGTATGCACCATGTATCAAGGGTGCTAGAGTGACATGCTCGAGTCCCCGCCCGCATGTTTCACGGTTGTTAGACACCCAAAAAAAACATGCGGGGATCGCTCATGCATGGCAGGCAATCCCCGCGAGGTTTTTTTGGCTGCGAAGCATATGGGGCGGAGACTCGAGCATGTCACTCGAGCACCCACGATACTCAATTCATACCCAAGCACCCGATGCAAACTCAAGTAGCGAACACTTGCGCTCAACACTAGTTGCGATATCGTAATCTTTTTTTTTTTTTTACTTTTGAAAAAAAAAAACAACCCTAACCCCAACCCCAGCCCTAGCGTTTATTTTTTACGCCGTTCCTAGTGCGGTATATGTGATTAGACGACATTATTCTTCGGTTCGGTGTGACTACAGAGATACCAGAATCATATCGGGTTTTTATGATTGATAGCTGTCACACACTAAAAGACGCATTTTTTGTAAAATCTAGTTTTTGCATCGCCATATTTTGAGAGCTATAATTTTTCCATATTTTGGTCGACAGAGTCATGTGGTGGGTTGTTTTTTGTGGGATGAGTTGACGTTTTTATTGTTGCCATTTTCAGGCACGTGACATTTTTTGATCGCTTTCTATTCCGATTTTTGAGAGGCAGAATAAACAAAAACCAACAATTCAGGAATTGTGTTTTTTTAAATTTTTTTATTCTGCTGTGGGTGTGGTAAAACTGATAAGGCAGCTTTATTCTTCGGGTCAGTACGTTTACAGCGGTACCACATTTATATCATGTTTCTATGTTTTGGCGTTTTTACACAATAAAAGCTATTTTATATAAAAAATTATTTTTTTGCATCGCTTTATTCTGAGAGCTATAACTTTTTGATTTTTTGGATGATGGAGCTGTGTGGTGGCTTGTTTTTTGCGGGACAAGATGACGTTTTCAGCGGTACCATTTTTATTTATATTCATCTTTTTGATCGTGTGTTATTCCATTTTTTGTTTGACAGTATGATGATAAAGCATTGTTTTTTGCTTCGTTTTTTATTTATTTTTTTTACCGTGTTCACTGAAGGGGTAAACTAGTGGGACAGTTTTATAGGTCCGGTCGTTCCGGACGCGGCGATACCAAATATGTGCACTTTTATTGTTTGTTTGTTTTTTTTTCATAATAATATTTATTGATGGGTACATTATATTTTTATTTTTGGTGGATTATTTTTGGAATTTTTTTTAAATATTTTTACAATTTTTTTTTTTCACTTTCTGACAGTTTTTTTATTTTTATACTTTGTCCCACTATGGGGCTTTCACTTTTTTTTATTTTGACAGCCTGCATAGCATAGGGATGGAGCACCATCCCTGTGCCATGCAGGCTGTCAGCGATGCACAGTGAGAAGATAGTTTGGTCATGCACTGCGCATGACCAAAAAATCTTCCTGCTGTCCGGTGACCCGAATGTTGTCATGATGACATCGGGTCATCATGGCAACATCCGGGAAGCTGCGGCAGACAGCGCTGGAGGCCGGAAGAGGAGGTGAGTATTGCGATCACCTCCCCTTAGCCACCGCAATGCTGCGATCGACTTCGATCGCAGCATTGCGGGGGTTAATGTGTCGGGAGCCGGTGCGGGACCGATCCCTGCAAATCTCAAGGTGTGGTCGCCGGGTGCTATCAGGGCTTTCAAAAAATTAAAAGTGTTTCATGTCTGCTGCCATTCTGATCCAACCTGATCTCCAAGAACCATTCATTGTGGAGATGGATGCTTCAGAGGTCTAAGTAGGGGCAGTTCTATTGCAGGGGTCCAAAACTCTGACTAACCTGCATCCGTGTGCTTTTTGTTCTAACAAAAATTTTTGCCGGCGGAAAGAAATTATGTTGTTGGGAATCATGTGTTACTTGCTGTCAAATTGGCTTTTGAGGAATGATGGCATTTTTTGGAGGGGGTGGTTCATCCAGTTATAGTGGTCACTGATTACAAGAATCTAGCTTACATTGAATCAGCTAAAAGGTTAACTCCTAGACTGGCCAGATGGTCCTTGTTTTTCTCTAGATTTAATTGTTAGATTACATTCAGGCCGGGGTCCAAGAATGTGAAAGCTGACGCATTATCTCATAGTCTCGATTACGTTTCTCCTCCACCCTCCATTATTCCTCAGGGTATTATGGTTGCTATGGTAACCTTAGAATTGGAAGAGGAGATCCATAAAGTCCAGTCGTTGGCTCCTTCTGCTACTCCAGGATTTAAATTATTTGTGCCTGTGTACCTAGAATTGCATGTGTTACAGGAATTTCATGATTCTGTGTTGAATGGTCATCCTGGGGTTATTGCTACATGGAAAGCCATTGCTAGACTTTTTTGGTGGCTATCCATTCATAATGATATCAAAGATTTTGTATCTGTTTGTGAAGTCTGCGCATGTGCTAAAGTCAGTCATAGTTGGCTGTCTAGGGAATTGGCTCAACAAGTTCATTTTGTTCCTTTGTCTGGATTGCCTAATTCAGAGGCACTTTCCAAGTTGTTTATTTCTCATATTATAAGGTTACATGGGATCCCTCTTAACATTGTGTCTGATAGGGGAGTACAATTTGTCCCTAAATTCTGGAGCGCTTTTTATAATAAACTTGGGATTGATTTGTTATTTTCATCTGCTTACCACCCTGAAACCAATGGTCAGACTGAGAGGACAAATCAATCTTTGCAACAGATTTTAAGGTGCTTTGTGGCAGCTCAGCAGGAGGACAGGTCTGCGTTTTTACCACTAGCTGAATTTACCTTTAACCGTCAAGTAAATCAGTCTCCTGGAACCTCAAAGTTTTTCTGTAATTATGGTATTCATCCCCACTTTAGTGAATTTTCTAGGATTAGTTCTAAATGTCCTGGGGTGGAGGTCTGAATGGAGGGTCAAAAGAATTTTGGGACTGCTCAGATTCACCAAAAACAGAAGGCCAATAGATGTTTGGTGGGTCCTGTTTTTAAGATTGGGGATAAGGTTTGGTTGTCATCTAGGAACAATAAACTTAAAGTGCCGTCGGCAAAGTTGGGTCCAAAGTTTATTGGTCCTTTGAGATCCTAGAGGTGGTTAATCCGGTGGCATTCAGATTAAAGCTTTTTCCATCCCTTCACATCCCTAATAAGTTCCATAAATCCCAATTAAAGGGAGTTTGTCGCTTCTGCATTGTCTCCTTCATCCCTGTCTCCTCTGATTTTGGTCGACAGTGGCTTGGAGTATGAGGTTCAGAGGGTTGTGGATTCTCGAAAGGTTCAAAATTCCCTCCAATACCTCATCCACTGGAAAGGATACAGACTAGAGGAGAGATCCTGCGCCCCAGCTCGAGATATGAAGGCCGATCGGTTAGTCAGGGCCTTCCATCTAAAATTTCCTGGGAAGCCTGGGTGTCCAGTGCCCCCACACCCCTAGAAGAGAGGGGACTGTCACAGTTCCACCCCTCAGTGTGTCTGGGATGCCGTTACTGACAGTTCAGCTGTCCAATCAAGTACAGGGGCATGCTGAAGCTGTCAGTGTGTTGATTGGACAGCCAAGCTGTCAATCTCCATGTCTTCATTATCCCAGGTGATTGTCAAGCCACTTAGCTGGGCTGTTACTCCCAGACGCAGGGGCGGACACGGACAGCTTGGGTCCCCTGTGCAAGAAATGTGTATGGGCCCCCCTCCTTTTATTGTGACAAAGCTACAGATATATACAGTATAGACCAAAAGTTTGGACACACCTTCTCATTTAAAGATTTTTCTGTATTTTCATGACTATGAAAATTGTACATTCACACTGAAGGCATCAAAACTATGAATTAACACATGTGGAATTATATACTTAACAAAAAAAAGTGTGAAACAACTGAAAATATGTCTTATATTCAATGTTCTTCAAAGTAGCCACCTTTTGCTTTGATGACTGCTTTGCACACTCTTGGCATTCTCTTGATGAGCTTCAAGAGGTAGTCACCGGAAATGGTCTTCCAACAATCTTGAAGGAGCTCCCAGAGATGCTTAGCACTTGTTGGCCCTTTTGCCTTCACTCTGCGGTCCAGCTCACCCCAAACCATCTCGATTGGGTTCAGGTCTGGTGACTGTGGAGGCCAGGCCATCACTCTCTTTCTTGGTCAAATAGCCCTTGCACAGCCAGGAGGTGTGTTTGGGGTCATTGTCCTGTTGAAAAATAAATGATGGTCCAACTAAACGCAAACCGGATGGAATAGCATGCCGCTGCAAGATGCTGTGGTAGCCATGCTGGTTCAGTGTGCCTTCAATTTTGAATAAATCACCAACAGTGTCACCAGCAAAGCACCCCCACATCATCACACCTCCTCCTCCATGCTTCACGGTGGGAACCAGGCATGTAGAGTCCATCCGTTCATCTTTTCTGCGTCGCACAAAGACACGGTGGTTGGAACCAAAGATCTCAAATTTGGACTCATCAAACCAAAGCACAGATTTCCACTGGTCTAATGTCCATTCCTTGTGTTCTTCAGCCCAAAAAAGTCTCTTCGGCTTGTTGCCTGTCCTTAGCAGTGGTTTCCTAGCAGCTATTTTACCATGAAGGCCTGCTGCACAAAGTCTCCTCTTAACAGTTGTTGAAGAGATGTGTCTGCTGCTAGAACTCTGTGTGGCATTGACCTGGTCTCTAATCTGAGCTGCTGTTAACCTGCGATTTCTGAGGCTGGTGACTCGGATAAACTTATCCTCAGTAGCAGAGGTGACTCTTGGTCTTCCTTTCCTGGGGCGGTCCTCATGTGAGCCAGTTTCTTTGTAGCGCTTGATGGTTTTTGCAACTGCACTTGGGGACACTTTCAAAGTTTTCCCAATTTTTTGCACTGACTGACCTTCATTTCGTAAAGTAATGATGGCCACTCGTTTTTCTTTACTTAGCTGCTTTTTTCTTGCCATAATACAAATTCTAACAGTCTATTCAGTAGGACTATCAGCTGTGTATCCACCAGACTTCTGCACAACACAACTGATGGTCCCAACCCCATTTATAAGGCAAGAAATCCCACTTATTAAACCTGACAGGGCACACCTGTGAAGTGAAAACCATTTCCGGTGACTACCTCTTGAAGCTCATCAAGAGAATGCCAAGAGTGTGCAAAGCAGTCATCAAAGCAAAAGGTGGCTACTTCGAAGAGCCTAGAATATAAGACATATTTTCAGTTGTTTCACTTTTTTGTTAAGTATATAATTCCACATGTGTTAATTCATAGTTTTGATGCCTTCAGTGTGAATGTACAATTTTCATAGTCATGAAAATACAGAAAAATCTTTAAATGAGAAGGTGTGTCCAAACTTTTGGTCTGTACTGTATATAATAATAATAATCTTTATTTTTATATAGTGATAACATATTCCGCAGCGCTTTACATATATTATTATATATAGATACATCCATATATATATATATATATATATATATATATATATATATGTATATATATATATATAAATATATATATATACACAGTTATATGAAAAAGTTTGGGCACCCCTATTAATCTTAATCTTAATGTTTTATAAAAATTGGTGTTTTTGCAATGGCTATTTCAGTTTGATATATGTAATAACTGTTGGACACAGTAATGTTTCTGCCTTGAAATGAGGTTTATTGTACTAACAGAAAATGTGCAATCTGCATTCAAACAAAATTTGATGGGTGCATAAGTATGGGCACCTCACCAGAAAAGTGACATTAATATTTAGTAGATCCTCCTTTTGCAAAAATAACAGCCTCTAGTCGCTTACTGTAGCTTTTAATGATTTCCTGGATCCTGGATGAAGGTATTTTTGACCATTCCTCTTTACAAAACAATTCCAGTTCAGTTAAGTTTGATGGTCGCCGAGCATGTACAGCCCTCTTCAAATGATCCCACAGATGTTCAATGATATTCAGGTCTGGGGACTGGGATGGCCATTCCAGAGCATTGTAATTGTTCCTCTGCATGAATGCCTGAGTAGATTTGGAGCGGTGTTTTGGCTCATTGTCTTGCTGAAAGATCCATCCCCTGCGTAACTTCAACTTTGTCACTGATTATTGTCAAGAATCTGCTGATACTGAGTGGAATCCATGCGTCCCTCAACTTTAACAAGATTCCCGGTGCCGGCATTGGTCACACAGCCCCAAAGCATGATGGAACCTCCACCAAATTTTACTGTGGGTAGCAAGTGTTTTTCTTGGAATGCTGTGTTTTTTTGCCGTCATGCATAACGCCTTTTTGTATAACCAAACAACTCAATCTTGGTTTCATCAGTCCACAGGACCTTCTTCCAAAAAGAAATTGGCTTCTCCAAATGTGCTTTTGCATACCTCAGCCGACTCTGTTTGTGGCATGCTTGCAGAAACGGCTTCTTTCGCATCACTCTCCCATACAGCTTCTCCTTGTACAAAGTGCGTTGTATAGTTGACCGATGCACAGTGACACCATCTGCAGCAAGTTGATGCTGCAGCTCTCTGGAGGTTGTCTGAGAATTGTCCTTAACTGATCTCACCATTCTTCTTCTCTGCCTTTCTGATGTTTCTCTTGGCCTGCCACTTCTGGCCTTAACAAGAACTGTCCCTGTGTTCTTCCATTTCCTTACTATGTTTCTCACAGTGGAAACTGACAGGTTAAATCTCTGAGACAGCTTTTTGTATCCTTCCCCTGAACAACTATGTTGAATAATCTTTGTTTTCAGATCATTTGACAGTTGTTTAGAGGAGCCCATGATGCCACTCTTCAGAGGAGATTCAAACAGGAGAACAACTTGCAAGTGGCCTCTTTAAGTAGCTTTTCTCATGATTGCATACTCCTGGCTATGAAGTTCAAAGCTCAATGAGGTTACAAAACCAAAAAAAGTGCTTTAGTAAGTCAGTAAAAAGTAGGTAGGAGTATTTAAAACAAGAAAATGATAAGGGTGCCCATATTTATGCACCTGTCAAATTTTGTTTGAATGCAGATTGCACATTTTCTGTTAGTACAATAAACCTCATTTCAAGGCAGAAACATTACTGTGTCCAACAGTTATTACATATATCAAACTGAAATAGCTGTTGCAAAAACACCAATTTTTATAAAACATTAAGCTTAAGATTAATAGGGGTGCCCAAACTTTTTCATATAACTGTATATATATATATACATGGATTGCACTCAGTATCAGCAGATTCTTGACAATAATGTTCAAGAATCAGTGATAAAGTTGAAGTTACGCATGGGGTGGATCTTTCAGCAAGACAATGATCCAAAACACCGCTCCAAATCTACTCAGGCATTCATGCAGAGGAACAATTACAATGTTCTGGAATGGCCATCCCAGTCCCCAGACCTGAATATCATTGAACATCTGTGGGATCATTTGAAGAGGGCTGTCCATGCTCGGCGACCATCAAACTTAACTGAACTGGAATTGTTTTGTAAAGAGGAATGGTCAAAAATACCTTCATCCAGGATCCAGGAACTCATTAAAATCTACAGGAAGCGACTAGAGGCTGTTATTTTTGCAAAAGGAGGAGATATACTAAATATTAATGTCACTTTTCTGGTGAGGTGCCCATACTTATGCACCTGTCAAATTTTGTTTGAATGCAGATTGCACATTTTCTGTTAGTACAATAAACCTCATTTCAAGGCAGAAACATTACTGTGTCCTACAGTTATTACATATATCAAACTGAAATAGCTGTTGCAAAAACACCAATTTTTATAAAACATTAAGCTTAAGATTAATAGGTGTGCCCAAACTTTTTCATATAACTGCATATATATACAGCTCTGCCAAAAATGAAGAGACCACTGCAAAATTTTCATTTTCTCTGATTTTTCTCTTTATAGATATATTTTTGAGTAAAATGTACATTGTTTTTTTATTCTATAAACTACTGAAAACATGTCTCCGAAATTGAAAGCTAAAAATTTTGTATTTATTTGCAGCAAATGAGAAATCGTCAGAGTAATAAAAAAGAAACAGTGCTTTCAGACCTCAAATAATGCAAAGAAAGCAAGTTCTTATTCATTTAGAAACAACAATACTCTTGTTTTAACTCAGGAAGAGTTCAGAAATCAATATTTGGTGGAATAATCATGATTTTTAATCACAGCTTTCCTGCTTTCCACCAGTCTTTCACACTGCTTTTGGGTGACCTTATGCCACTCTTGGCGCAATAATTTCAGCAGTTCTTCTTTGTTTGATGGCTTGTGACTATCCATCTTCCTCTTGATTACATTCCAAAGGTTTTCAATGGGGTTCAGGTCTGGAGATTGGGCTGGCCATGACAGGGTCTTGATGTGGTGCTCCTTCATCCACACATTGATTGACCTAGCTGTGTGGCATGGGGCATTGTCCTGCTGGAAAAAGCAGTCCTCAGAGTTGAGGAACATTGCCTGAGCAGAAGGAAGCAAGTGTTTTTCAAGGATAACCTTGTATGCGACTTGATTCATGCGTCCTTCGCAAAGATTAACCTTACCAATTCCAGCCTTGCTGAAGCATCCTCAGATTATCACCGATCCTCCACCACATTTCACAATGGGTGCAAGACAATGTGGCTTGTATGCCTCTCCAGGTCTCCGTCTAACCATTAGATGACTAGGTGTTGGGCAAAGCCGAAAATTAGACTTATCAGAGAAGATTACCTTACTCCAGTCCTCTATGGTCCAATCCTTATTGTCTTTGGCAAACTTCAGCCTGGCTCTTCTTTGCTTCTCATTGATGAAAGGCTTTTTTTCTAGCTTTACATGACTTGAGGCCTGCCTCTAGAAGCCTGTTACGAACTGTTCTTGCCGTGCACTTCACCCCAGCTGCCAGTTGCCATTCCTTTTGTGGGTCACTTGATGTCATCCTGCGGTTGCTGAGTGACATTCGAATAAGATGACGGTCATCCCGGTGAGTGGAGAGTCACTTTCGCCCTCTGCCGGTCTGTAGCTTTGTTGTCCCCAATGTCTGCTGCGTTACCTTGTTGTAATGGACTGCCGTCTTCGAAATTTTAAGGATGGAGGCAACATGATGCTCACTGTATCCCTCTGGTAGTAAAGCCAGAATTGAGCCCTTCTTTTCCTCACTCAAGACTTTTCTTTTCAACTCTTTTGGCATGGTTAAAAGTTATTTTTTCATTCAAATTACTTTTGGGCTATTCCTAGCACTTGTTTTTCCATCCAGCTTGTCCTATTGCAAGAGGATTGTGAAGACCACAGCAGTCTTTTTTATACTTTCCCTCGTTACATAAGATTTGGTTCAGGTGATCACCTAATCAGAAGCACATTAAGTAGAATGAGGTGTACTTTGGTTGGAATTCAACTGATGCTGGAATGGAATGGCTGTCAGACATGTAGAGATGGTGATTTTTAGAAAACTGTGCAGTGGTCTCTTAATTTTTGCCAGAGCTGTATATACTTACATAGTCTATATACTAAGGGACTGTGCTATACATAATAAGGCTACATTCTTTTATGCGTGTGTAGTGTTGGTGTGCTGCCCATTTTTACAGATACAGTACAGACCAAAAGTTTGAACACACCTTCTCATTTAAAGATTTTTCTGTATTTTTATGACTATGAAAATTGTACATTCACACTGAAGGCATCAAAACTATAAATTAACACATGTGGAATTTTATACTTAACAAAAAAGTGTGAAACAACTGAAAATATGTCTTATATTCTAGGTTCTTCAAAGTAGCCACCTTTTGCTTTGATGACTGCTTTGCACACTCTTGGCATTCTCTTGATGAGCTTCAAGATGTAGTCACCGGAAATGGTCTTCCAACTATCTTGAAGGAGTTCCCAGAGATTCTTAGCACTTGTTGGCCCTTTTGCCTTCACTCTGCGGTCCAGCTCACCCCAAACATCTCGATTGGGTTCAGTTCTGATGACTGTGGAGGCCAGGTCATCTGGTGTAGCACCCCATCACTCTCCTTCTTGGTCAAATAGCCCTTACACAGCCTGGAGATGTGTTTGGGGTCATTGTCCTGTTGAAAAATAAATGATGGTCCAACTAAACGCAAATCGGATGGAATAGCATGCCGCTGCAAGATGCTGTGGTAGCCATGCTGGTTCAGTATGCCTTCAATTTTGAATAAATCCCCAACAGTGTCACCAGAAAAGCACCCCACACCATCACACCTCCTCCTTCATGCTTCACAGTGGGAACCAGGCATGTAAAGGCCATCCGTTCACCTTTTCTGCGTCGCACAAAGACACAGTGGTTGGAACCAAAGATCTCAAATTTGGACTCATCAGACCAAAGCACAGATTTCCACAGGTCTAATGTCCATTCCTTGTGTTCTTTAGCCCAAACAAGTCTCTTCTGCTTGTTGCCTGTCCTTAGCAGTGGTTTCCTAGCAGCTATTTTACCATGAAGGCCTGCTGCACAAATTCTCCTCTTAACAGTTGTTGAAGAGATGTGTCTGCAGCTAGAACTCTGTGTGGCATTGACCTGGTTTCTAATCTGAGCTGCTGTTAACCTGCGATTTCTGAGGCTGGTGACTCGGATAAACTTATCCTCAGAAGCAGAGGTGACTCTTGGTCTTCCTTTCCTGGGGCGGTCCTCATGTGAGCCAGTTTCTTTGTAGCGCTTGATGGTTTTTGCAACTGCACTTGGGGACACTTTCAAAGTTTGCCCAATTTTTTGCACTGACTGACCTTCATTTCTTAAAGTAATGATGGCCACTCGTTTTTCTTTACTTAGCTGTTTTTTCTTGCCATAATACAAATTCTAACAGTCTATTCAGTAGGACTATCAGCTGTGTATCCACCTGACTTCTGCACAACACAACTGATGGTCCAAACCCCATTTATAAGGCAAGAAATCCCACTTATTAAACCTGACAGGGCACACCTGTGAAGTGAAAACCATTTCGGGTGACTACCTCTTGAAGCCCATCAAGAGAATGCCAAGAGAGTGCAAAGCAGTCATCAAAGCAAAAGGTGGCTACTTTGAAGAACCTAGAATATAAGACATATTTTCAATTGTTTCACACTTTTTTGTTAAGTATATAATTCCAAATGTGTTAATTCATAGTTTTGATGCCTTCAGTGTGAATGTACAATTTTCATAGCCATGAAAATACAGAAAAATCTTTAAATGAGAAGGTGTGTCCAAACTTTTGGTCTGTACTGTACATTGAGCATGTCCTATTCAGATCCTCAAAATCGGATCAGAACAGGACATTCTCTGACCCTCACAGATCTCATTCTAAGATCCGTGATTTTCAAGGATGTGTGAATAAATCTATAAAACTCTACAAGTCCTTATGCTGTCTAATAAAAAAATCAAACAGCACACGGACATTTCACACAAATGTAAGCATGCAGCCTAAGGGATTTTACAGATAACATTATCACTCCAAGTGAGCTCCGTAGGTCCACTAGAGTCACTAGAGGTCAAATGCCCGCTCGCTGGAGAATATAAGTAATGCACTGTGAATTTATCTGTTTAACTGTTTATGGTTTATGTTTGTTGCCTGTTACTAATTATGTTTCTCAGTTACCCTGCAGATTTATTTGGACTAACAGGTTATGGACACTGGATAACCGGAACAGTTTTGTAGATAGTTGCACCTTGGTGCCTCTTGTGAAGACGGCCGCGGAAGAGAAAACCTGTCTGGCGTGGCCTACTTGCGGCCCAAAGTAGCTAGCTCCAGCCATGCAGCCACGCCCAAGGACAACGCAAGGGGTTTGCTTTGGACAGGTCCCCTACTTCACTTAAAACTTCACCTTGGGTGATATGGACACCCGGTTGTAAATATGTTATTGTGTTATTGTTATACCCTGTATTTATGTTTCTTTAAAAAAAAAAAATAAAAAAAAAAATGTGTGTTTAGTCCCGGAGTACTAAAATTTACTAGGGGGGAATGTGACACCCCAGGGGTCTGGTTGCCACAGTAATAGAGATATTATGTCTGAGAGCAAGTGGGAGGTTTCTCTGGTCAGGAGCCCTAAGCATGCAACACTGCCCGCCCAGACCTGGGAGGGGAGGAATCTGCCCTTATAAACTGGGTCTGGGACGGGATTAGGTTAGACAGAGCCTGCAGAACAAGCAGAGCAATCAGAGCCTGGAGTGAAGTTCCAGACACAGGGAAAGTAACAACAGGAGCTCTGTAGGAGCAGGAGTGAGTGCCAGAGGCTGGAAGCTAGATAGCTCGCCTTGGCTGAAGACACTAACCCGGACACGGAGTCCGAGGCTGTGGGGACATCCAGGTCCAGCAGCAGAATCCAAACGGCAGGGGATTCCATGTCCTCTGGCCTTAGAAACCCGAAGGCACGGTCACAAGCAAGGGACCAGCACCGCCATCGTGAAGCGAAGGCTGACGGAAGGCCCCAAGTCACCGGCCATACGGGTGAGCACCACACGGTATACTCGGGGACGTGGGCTACTTCTACCCGCATAGAGAAAGGTAGCCAGGAAAGAGTGCAGATAGTCGGGGAGGCCTATAACTCCACCTGGCCAGGGGAGATCCTGCTTGCTCACAGACTGACCAGACCCCTACTGCTAACCAGTACTCCCGGGAGGGTCTGCTTTATACCATCAGTAAGACCCTGAACTGCACCACACGCTTCTGTGATTCCTTGCCGCACCAGCACCATCAGTCCTGGGATGCACACACCATCACTCCCATCATCCACATTAGCTGCCCTGAGGCAATACTTCTCCCGTGGGGAGTTATCCCATACTCGGCTGCGCAAACATCAGCCTCAGCGGTCTGCAGCGCAGTGGCGGTCCCCACTGACCGCAATCCACAGGTGGCGTAGTCGGACAATTACAATACCAATAGACTGCCACTGGTTTGACCGCCCTGGGCACGGACCGGGTCACCGCCACGGAGGACTACAACCCCCAGAGATCCGGCTCCGGGTATCCCCCTGCACAGCACAGGCCCAGGGGGCGCGTCACTAGCACCTCTTACATCTACTGTATCTTTTCCAATTGTGATTGAAGCTCTGTATTATTCGCAGACTATTACAATCATCTTCTTCACTGTTGCAGTTGTACAGCACATTACTGTCTGCATATCTCCCAATCATCTCAGATTCAGCGAGACTGTCCCAAATTGAGGACTCAGTCCCGCTATGTCATGGCCTTGTCCGAACTTCCTCTCACTCTCTTTGTCTGGTCTGTAGCTCCTCCTCTGGGCAGGGTCAGCATCGCTCTGCTAACACATACATAAAATTAAACACAGAATTTCTTCTCTGGTCTCCACCAAGAATCGAACTTGCGAACTTCATGTCCGCAGGCCTAGCTATGGGCCACAGCCCACAATGATGAAGACAGAAGAATTTGGTAAACTTGATCTGTATTGGAGGGAGTGAACCCAGAAGCAGATGATACAGGTGCATAGAGGTACAGTGGGGCAAAAAAAGTATTTATTCAGCACCAATTGTGCAAGTTTTACCACTTAAAAAGATGAGAGAGGTCTGTAATTGACATCATAGGTAGACCCCAACTATGAGAGACAAAATGAGAAAACAAATCCTGAAAATCACATTGTCTGATTTAGAAAGAATTTTTTTTTCAAATTTTGGTGGAAAATAAGTATTTGGTCAATTACAAAAGTTCATCTCAATACTTTGTTTTATATCCTTTGTTGGCAATGACAGAGGTCAAACGTTTTCTGTAAGTCTCCATAAGGTTGGCCCACACTGTTGCTGGTATGTTGGCCCATTCCTCCATGCAGATCTCCTCTAGAGCAGTGATGTTTTGGGGTTGTCGCTGGGCAACACAGACTTTCAACTCCCTCCAAAGGTTTTCTATAGGGTTTAGATCTGGAGACTGGCTAGGCCACTCCAGGACCTTGAAATGCTTCTTACCAAGCCACTCCTTCATTTCCCTGGCGGTGTGCTTGGGATCATTGTCATGCTGAAAGACCCAGCCACGTTTGATCTTCAATGCCCTTGCTGATGGAAGGAGGTTTGCACTCAAAATCTCACGATACATGGCCCCATTCATTCTTTCATGTACACGGATCAGTCGTCCTGGTCCCTTGGCAGAGAAACAGCCCCAAAGCATGATGTTGCTACCCCTATGCTTCACAGTAGGTATGGTGTTTTTTGGATGCAACTCAACATTCTTTCTCCTCCAAACACGCCGAATTGTGTTTCTGCCAAACAGTTCTACTTTGGTTTCATCTGACCATATGACATTCTCCCAATACTCTTCTGGATCATCCAAATGCTCTCTAGCAAACTCCAGACAGGCCTGGACATGTAATGGCTTAAGCAGGGGGACACGTCTGGCACTGCAGGATCTGAGTCTCTGGCAGCGTAGTGTGTTACTGATAGTAGCCTGTGTAACCTTGGTCCCAGCTCTCTGCAGGTCATTCACTAGGTCCCCCCATGTGGTTCTGAGATTTTTGCTCACCGTTCTTGAGATCATTTTGACCCCATGGGGTGAGATCTTGTGTGGAGCTCCAGATTGAGGGAGATTATCAGTGGTTATGTATGTCTTCCATTTTCTAATTATTGCTCCGACAGTTGATTTCTTCACACCAAGCTGCTTGCCTATTGCAGATTCAGTCTTCCCAGCCTGGTGCGGGGCTACAATTTTGTTTCTGATTTCGTTCAACAGCTCTTTGGTCTTCAACATAGTGGAGTTTGGAGTGTGACTGTTTGAGGTTGCGGACAGGTGTCTTTTATACTGATAACAAGTTCAAACAGGTGCCAGTACTACAGGTAATGAGTGGAGGACAGAGGAGCCTCGTAAAGAAGAAGTTACAAGTCTGTGAGAGCCAGAAATCTTGCTTGTTTGTAATTGACCAAATACTTATTTTCCACCAAAATTTGAAAAAAAATTCTTTCCAAATCAGACAATGTGATTTTCAGGATTTGTTTTCTCATTTTGTCTCTCATAGTTGAGGTCTACCTATGATGTCAATTACAGGCCTCTCTCATCTTTTTAAATGGGAGAACTTGTACAATTGGTGCTGACTAAATACTTTTTTGCCCCACTGTATATCTGTATATAGCAGTGCATTTCTATGCCTCTGTATTCTAGAGGTGAAGAAAAAGTCACATTTTTTTGTTCCTATAAAACTACTAAAAATAATTAAAAAACAATTACAAAAATATCATTTTCTCTGTTTTTGTGAGTCTACCCAGGACTCAAACCCTCAACCTCTATAATTGCAGACAACAGTTAAGGACATGAGCAAATAAGCTATGGTTTCCAGTGATGTTGCTGTGAGAATTTTGAATACTTGTAGCTGCTTTGCTCCCCTTACTCTACAGGAAGAAGATACTGGAACATACAGATAAATCTGTACATATCAGTGTATTTCTATATCTCTATACTCTAGGGGGGAGAATAAAATACATTTTTGCTATAAAATTGCTAAAAAGTTATAAAAAACAATTACAATAATGTCATTTTTAATGCGCTTTTTAAAAAATTAATAAACATCATTACCCCTTTACAACCCAAGGTGGTTTGCACGTTAATGACCAGGCCAATTTTTCAAATTCTGAACACTGTCACTTTATGAGGTAATTACTCTGGAACGCTTCAACGGATCCCCCTGATTCTTAGATTGTTTTTTCATGACATATTGTACTTCATGATTGTGGTGAAGTTTCTTCGATATCACTTGCGTTTATTTGTGAAAAAAACAGAAATTTGGCGAAAATTTTGAAAATTTAGCAATTTTCAAAATTTGAATTTTTATGCCCTTAAATCAGAAAGATATGTCACAAAAAATAGTTAATAAATAACATTTCCCACATGTCTACTTTAAATCAGCACAATTTTGGAACCAAATTTTTTTTTATTGGGGAGCTATAAGGGTTAAAAATTGACCAGCGATTTCTCATTTTTCCAACAAACTTTACAAAACCCTTTTTTAGGGACCACATCTTATTTGAAGTCACTTTGAGGGGTCTTTATGACAGAAAATACCCCAAAGTGACACCATTCTAAAAACTTCACCCCTCAAGGTGCTGAAACCCACATTCAAGAACTTTATTAACCCTTCAGGTGCTTCACAGGAATTTTTGGAATTTGGAAGAAAAAAATTAACATTTAACTTTTTTCACAAAAATGTTAATTTAGACCCAATTTTTTTATTTTTGCAGTGGTAACAGGAAAAAATGGACCCCAAAATTTGTTGTGCAATTTCCCCTGGGCACGAAGATACCCCATATGTGGGGAAAACCACTGTTTGGGCACACGGCAGGGTTCGGAAGGAAAGGAGCACCATTTGACTTTTTGAGTGTAAAATTTGCTTGAATAATTAGCGGACGCCATGTTGCATTTGGGGAGCCCCTGATGTGCCTAAATAGTGGAAACCCCCCACAAGTGACACCATTTTGGAAACTAGACCCCTCAGGGAACTTATCTAGATGTGTGGTGAGCACATTGAACCCCCAGGTGCTTCACAGAAGTTTATAACATTGAGTCATAAAAATAAAATTTTCACAATTTTCCCACAAAAATGTTTTTCAGCCCCCACTTTTGCATTTACATAAGGGTAACAGGAGAAATTGCACCATGCAGTTTGTTGTGCAATTTCTCCTGAGTAAGCAGATACCCCATATGTGGGGGAAAACCACTGTTTGGGCGCACGGCAGGGTTTGGAAGGGAAGGAGCGCCATTTGACTTTTTGATTGTAAAATTTGCTTGAATAATTAGCGGATGTGCCCCTGATGTGCCTAAACAGTGGAAACCCCCCACAAGTGACACCATTTTGGAAACTAGACCCCACAGGGAACTTATGTAGATGTGTGGTGAGCACCTTGAACCCCCAAGTCCTTTACAGAAGTTTATAACATGGAGCCGTGAAAATAAAAAAATCAAACTTTTTCCACAAAAATGATGTTTTAGCCCCAATTTTTTTATTTTCACAAGGGTAAGAGGAGAAAATGGACCCCAAAAACTTTTGTGCAATTTCTTCTGAGTACGCAAATACCCCATATGTGGGGAAAATACAGTGTTTGGGTGCACGACAGAGTTCAGAATGGAAGGAGCACTGTGTGACGTTTTGAACGCAAAATCGGCTGGAATCGAGAGAAGATGCCATGTTGCGTTTGGAGAGCCTCTGATGTGCCTAAATAGTGGAAACCCCCCACAATTGACTCCATTTAGGAAACTACACCCCTCAAGGATTTTATCAAGGGATATAGTGAACATTTTGAACCCAGAGGTATGACACAGAATTTGATAACATTAGGTCATCATATTGAATAAGTTGTCATTAGTCTTGAGCGCAAGTGCTCGCTACTTGAGTTTGCATCGGGTACTCAGGTATGCACCATGTATCAAGGGTGCTAGAGTGACATGCTCGAGTCCCCGCCCGCATGTTTCACGGTTGTTAGACACCCAAAAAAAACATGCGGGGATCGCTCATGCATGGCAGGCAATCCCCGCGAGGTTTTTTTGGCTGCGAAGCATATGGGGCGGAGACTCGAGCATGTCACTCGAGCACCCACGATACTCAATTCATACCCAAGCACCCGATGCAAACTCAAGTAGCGAACACTTGCGCTCAACACTAGTTGCGATATCGTAATCTTTTTTTTTTTTTTACTTTTGAAAAAAAAAAACAACCCTAACCCCAACCCCAGCCCTAGCGTTTATTTTTTACGCCGTTCCTAGTGCGGTATATGTGATTAGACGACATTATTCTTCGGTTCGGTGTGACTACAGAGATACCAGAATCATATCGGGTTTTTATGATTGATAGCTGTCACACACTAAAAGACGCATTTTTTGTAAAATCTAGTTTTTGCATCGCCATATTTTGAGAGCTATAATTTTTCCATATTTTGGTCGACAGAGTCATGTGGTGGCTTGTTTTTTGTGGGATGAGTTGACGTTTTTATTGTTGCCATTTTCAGGCACGTGACATTTTTTGATCGCTTTCTATTCCGATTTTTGAGAGGCAGAATAAACAAAAACCAACAATTCAGGAATTGTGTTTTTTTAAATTTTTTTATTCTGCTGTGGGTGTGGTAAAACTGATAAGGTAGCTTTATTCTTCGGGTCAGTACGTTTACAGCGGTACCACATTTATATCGTTTTTCTATGTTTTGGCGTTTTTACACAATAAAAGCTATTTTATATAAAAAATTATTTTTTTGCATCGCTTTATTCTGAGAGCTATAACTTTTTGATTTTTTGGATGATGGAGCTGTGTGGTGGCTTGTTTTTTGCGGGACAAGATGACGTTTTCAGCGGTACCATTTTTATTTATATTCATCTTTTTGATCGTGTGTTATTCCATTTTTTGTTTGGCAGTATGATGATAAAGCATTGTTTTTTGCTTCGTTTTTTATTTATTTTTTTTACCGTGTTCACTGAAGGGGTAAACTAGTGGGACAGTTTTATAGGTCCGGTCGTTCCGGACGCGGCGATACCAAATATGTGCACTTTTATTGTTTGTTTGTTTTTTTTTCATTATAATATTTATTGATGGGTAGATTATATTTTTATTTTTGGTGGATTATTTTTGGAATTTTTTTTAAATATTTTTACAATTTTTTTTTTTCACTTTCTGACAGTTTTTTTATTTTTATACTTTGTCCCACTATGGGGCTTTCACTTTTTTTTATTTTGACAGCCTGCATAGCATAGGGATGGAGCACCATCCCTGTGCCATGCAGGCTGTCAGAGATGCACAGTGAGAAGATAGTTTGGTCATGCACTGCGCATGACCAAAAAATCTTCCTGCTGTCCGGTGACCCGAATGTTGTCATGATGACATCGGGTCATCATGGCAACATCCGGGAAGCTGCGGCAGACAGCGCTGGAGGCCGGAAGAGGAGGTGAGTATTGCGATCACCTCCCCTTAGCCACCGCAATGCTGCGATCGACTTCGATCGCAGCATTGCGGGGGTTAATGTGTCGGGAGCCGGTGCGGGACCGCTCCCTGCAAATCTCAAGGTGTGGTCGCCGGGTGCTATCAGGGCTTTCAAAAAATTAAAAGTGTTTCATGTCTGCTGCCATTCTGATCCAACCTGATCTCCAAGAACCATTCATTGTGGAGATGGATGCTTCAGAGGTCTAAGTAGGGGCAGTTCTATTGCAGGGGTCCAAAACTCTGACTAACCTGCATCCGTGTGCTTTTTGTTCTAACAAAAATTTTTGCCGGCGGAAAGAAATTATGTTGTTGGGAATCATGTGTTACTTGCTGTCAAATTGGCTTTTGAGGAATGATGGCATTTTTTGGAGGGGGTGGTTCATCCAGTTATAGTGGTCACTGATTACAAGAATCTAGCTTACATTGAATCAGCTAAAAGGTTAACTCCTAGACTGGCCAGATGGTCCTTGTTTTTCTCTAGATTTAATTGTTAGATTACATTCAGGCCGGGGTCCAAGAATGTGAAAGCTGACGCATTATCTCATAGTCTCGATTACGTTTCTCCTCCACCCTCCATTATTCCTCAGGGTATTATGGTTGCTATGGTAACCTTAGAATTGGAAGAGGAGATCCATAAAGTCCAGTCGTTGGCTCCTTCTGCTACTCCAGGATTTAAATTATTTGTGCCTGTGTACCTAGAATTGCATGTGTTACAGGAATTTCATGATTCTGTGTTGAATGGTCATCCTGGGGTTATTGCTACATGGAAAGCCATTGCTAGACTTTTTTGGTGGCTATCCATTCATAATGATATCAAAGATTTTGTATCTGTTTGTGAAGTCTGCGCATGTGCTAAAGTCAGTCATAGTTGGCTGTCTAGGGAATTGGCTCAACAAGTTCATTTTGTTCCTTTGTCTGGATTGCCTAATTCAGAGGCACTTTCCAAGTTGTTTATTTCTCATATTATAAGGTTACATGGGATCCCTCTTAACATTGTGTCTGATAGGGGAGTACAATTTGTCCCTAAATTCTGGAGCGCTTTTTATAATAAACTTGGGATTGATTTGTCATTTTCATCTGCTTACCACCCTGAAACCAATGGTCAGACTGAGAGGACAAATCAATCTTTGCAACAGATTTTAAGGTGCTTTGTGGCAGCTCAGCAGGAGGACAGGTCTGCGTTTTTACCACTAGCTGAATTTACCTTTAACCGTCAAGTAAATCAGTCTCCTGGAACCTCAAAGTTTTTCTGTAATTATGGTATTCATCCCCACTTTAGTGAATTTTCTAGGATTAGTTCTAAATGTCCTGGGGTGGAGGTCTGAATGGAGGGTCAAAAGAATTTTGGGACTGCTCAGATTCACCAAAAACAGAAGGCCAATAGATGTTTGGTGGGTCCTGTTTTTAAGATTGGGGATAAGGTTTGGTTGTCATCTAGGAACAATAAACTTAAAGTGCCGTCGGCAAAGTTGGGTCCAAAGTTTATTGGTCCTTTGAGATCCTAGAGGTGGTTAATCCGGTGGCATTCAGATTAAAGCTTTTTCCATCCCTTCACATCCCTAATAAGTTCCATAAATCCCTATTAAAGGGAGTTTGTCGCTTCTGCATTGTTTCCTTCATCCCTGTCTCCTCTGATTTTGGTCGACAGTGGCTTGGAGCATGAGGTTCAGAGGGTTGTGGATTCTCGAAAGGTTCAAAATTCCCTCCAATACCTCATCCACTGGAAAGGATACAGACTAGAGGAGAGATCCTGCGCCCCAGCTCGAGATATGAAGGCCGATCGGTTAGTCAGGGCCTTCCATCTAAAATTTCCTGGGAAGCCTGGGTGTCCAGTGCCCTCACACCCCTAGAAGAGAGGGGACTGTCACAGTTCCACCCCTCAGTGTGTCTGGGATGCCGTTACTGACAGTTAAGCTGTCCAATCAAGTACAGGGGCATGCTGAAGCTGTCAGTGTGTTGATTGGACAGCCGAGCTGTCAATCTCCATGTCTTCATTATCCCAGGTGATTGTCAAGCCACTTAGCTGGGCTGTTACTCCCAGACGCAGGGGCGGACACTGACAGCTTGGGTCCCCTGTGCAAGAAATGTGTATGGGCCCCCCTCCTTTTATTGTGACAAAGCTACAGATATATACAGTATAGACCAAAAGTTTGGGCACACCTTCTCATTTAAAGATTTTTCTGTATTTTCATGACTATGAAAATTGTACATTCACACTGAAGGCATCAAAACTATGAATTAACACATGTGGAATTATATACTTAACAAAAAAAAGTGTGAAACAACTGAAAATATGTCTTATATTCAATGTTCTTCAAAGTAGCCACCTTTTGCTTTGATGACTGCTTTGCACACTCTTGGCATTCTCTTGATGAGCTTCAAGAGGTAGTTACCGGAAATGGTCTTCCAACAATCTTGAAGGAGCTCCCAGAGATGCTTAGCACTTGTTGGCCCTTTTGCCTTCACTCTGCGGTCCAGCTCACCCCAAACCATCTCGATTGGGTTCAGGTCTGGTGACTGTGGAGGCCAGGCCATCACTCTCTTTCTTGGTCAAATAGCCCTTGCACAGCCAGGAGGTGTGTTTGGGGTCATTGTCCTGTTGAAAAATAAATGATGGTCCAACTAAACGCAAACCGGATGGAATAGCATGCCGCTGCAAGATGCTGTGGTAGCCATGCTGGTTCAGTGTGCCTTCAATTGTGAATAAATCACCAACAGTGTCACCAGCAAAGCACCCCCACATCATCACACCTCCTCCTCCATGCTTCACGGTGGGAACCAGGCATGTAGAGTCCATCCGTTCATCTTTTCTGCGTCGCACAAAGACACGGTGGTTGGAACCAAAGATCTCAAATTTGGACTCATCAAACCAAAGCACAGATTTCCACTGGTCTAATGTCCATTCCTTGTGTTCTTCAGCCCAAAAAAGTCTCTTCGGCTTGTTGCCTGTCCTTAGCAGTGGTTTCCTAGCAGCTATTTTACCATGAAGGCCTGCTGCACAAAGTCTCCTCTTAACAGTTGTTGAAGAGATGTGTCTGCTGCTAGAACTCTGTGTGGCATTGACCTGGTCTCTAATCTGAGCTGCTGTTAACCTGCGATTTCTGAGGCTGGTGACTCGGATAAACTTATCCTCAGTAGCAGAGGTGACTCTTGGTCTTCCTTTCCTGGGGCGGTCCTCATGTGAGCCAGTTTCTTTGTAGCGCATGATGGTTTTTGCAACTGCACTTGGGGACACTTTCAAAGTTTTCCCAATTTTTTGCACTGACTGACCTTCATTTCGTAAAGTAATGATGGCCACTCGTTTTTCTTTACTTAGCTGCTTTTTTCTTGCCATAATACAAATTCTAACAGTCTATTCAGTAGGACTAAGCTGTGTATCCACCAGACTTCTGCACAACACAACTGATGGTCCCAACCCCATTTATAAGGCAAGAAATCCCACTTATTAAAACTGACAGGGCACACCTGTGAAGTGAAAACCATTTCCGGTGACTACCTCTTGAAGCTCATCAAGAGAATGCCAAGAGTGTGCAAAGCAGTCATCAAAGCAAAAGGTGGCTACTTCGAAGAGCCTAGAATATAAGACATATTTTCAGTTGTTTCACTTTTTTGTTAAGTATATAATTCCACATGTGTTAATTCATAGTTTTGATGCCTTCAGTGTGAATGTACAATTTTCATAGTCATGAAAATACAGAAAAATCTTTAAATGAGAAGGTGTGTCCAAACTTTTGGTCTGTACTGTATATAATAATAATAATCTTTATTTTTATATAGTGATAACATATTCCGCAGCGCTTTACATATATTATTATATATAGATACATCCATATATATATATATATGTATATATATATATATATATATATATATATATATATATATATATATATATATACACACAGTTATATGAAAAAGTTTGGGCACCCCTATTAATCTTAATCTTAATGTTTTATAAAAATTGGTGTTTTTGCAATGGCTATTTCAGTTTGATATATGTAATAACTGTTGGACACAGTAATGTTTCTGCCTTGAAATGAGGTTTATTGTACTAACAGAAAATGTGCAATCTGCATTCAAACAAAATTTGATGGGTGCATAAGTATGGGCACCTCACCAGAAAAGTGACATTAATATTTAGTAGATCCTCCTTTTGCAAAAATAACAGCCTCTAGTCGCTTACTGTAGCTTTTAATGATTTCCTGGATCCTGGATGAAGGTATTTTTGACCATTCCTCTTTACAAAACAATTCCAGTTCAGTTAAGTTTGATGGTCGCCGAGCATGTACAGCCCTCTTCAAATGATCCCACAGATGTTCAATGATATTCAGGTCTGGGGACTGGGATGGCCATTCCAGAGCATTGTAATTGTTCCTCTGCATGAATGCCTGAGTAGATTTGGAGCGGTGTTTTGGCTCATTGTCTTGCTGAAAGATCCATCCCCTGCGTAACTTCAACTTTGTCACTGATTATTGTCAAGAATCTGCTGATACTGAGTGGAATCCATGCGTCCCTCAACTTTAACAAGATTCCCGGTGCCGGCATTGGTCACACAGCCCCAAAGCATGATGGAACCTCCACCAAATTTTACTGTGGGTAGCAAGTGTTTTTCTTGGAATGCTGTGTTTTTTTGCCGTCATGCATAACGCCTTTTTGTATAACCAAACAACTCAATCTTGGTTTCATCAGTCCACAGGACCTTCTTCCAAAAAGAAATTGGCTTCTCCAAATGTGCTTTTGCATACCTCAGCCGACTCTGTTTGTGGCGTGCTTGCAGAAACGGCTTCTTTCGCATCACTCTCCCATACAGCTTCTCCTTGTGCAAAGTGCGTTGTATAGTTGACCGATGCACAGTGACACCATCTGCAGCAAGTTGATGCTGCAGCTCTCTGGAGGTTGTCTGAGAATTGTCCTTAACTGATCTCACCATTCTTCTTCTCTGCCTTTCTGATGTTTCTCTTGGCCTGCCACTTCTGGCCTTAACAAGAACTGTCCCTGTGTTCTTCCATTTCCTTACTATGTTCCTCACAGTGGAAACTGACAGGTTAAATCTCTGAGACAGCTTTTTGTATCCTTCCCCTGAACAACTATGTTGAATAATCTTCGTTTTCAGATCATTTGACAGTTGTTTAGAGGAACCCATGATGCCACTCTTCAGAGGAGATTCAAACAGGAGAACAACTTGCAAGTGGCCTCTTTAAGTAGCTTTTCTCATGATTGCATACTCCTGGCTATGAAGTTCAAAGCTCAATGAGGTTACAAAACCAAAAAAAGTGCTTTAGTAAGTCAGTAAAAAGTAGGTAGGAGTATTTAAAACAAGAAAATGATAAGGGTGCCCATACTTATGCACCTGTCAAATTTTGTTTGAATGCAGATTGCACATTTTCTGTTAGTACAATAAACCTCATTTCAAGGCAGAAACATTACTGTGTCCAACAGTTATTACATATATCAAACTGAAATAGCTGTTGCAAAAACACCAATTTTTATAAAACATTAAGCTTAAGATTAATAGGGGTGCCCAAACTTTTTCATATAACTGTATATATATATATACATGGATTGCACTCAGTATCAGCAGATTCTTGACAATAATGTTCAAGAATCAGTGATAAAGTTGAAGTTACGCAGGGGGTGGATCTTTCAGCAAGACAATGATCCAAAACACCGCTCCAAATCTACTCAGGCATTCATGCAGAGGAACAATTACAATGTTCTGGAATGGCCATCCCAGTCCCCAGACCTGAATATCATTGAACATCTGTGGGATCATTTGAAGAGGGCTGTCCATGCTCGGCGACCATCAAACTTAACTGAACTGGAATTGTTTTGTAAAGAGGAATGGTCAAAAATACCTTCATCCAGGATCCAGGAAATCATTAAAAGCTACAGGAAGCGACTAGAGGCTGTTATTTTTGCAAAAGGAGGAGATATGCTAAATATTAATGTCACTTTTCTGGTGAGGTGCCCATACTTATGCACCTGTCAAATTTTGTTTGAATGCAGATTGCACATTTTCTGTTAGTACAATAAACCTCATTTCAAGGCAGAAACATTACTGTGTCCTACAGTTATTACATATATCAAACTGAAATAGCTGTTGCAAAAACACCAATTTTTATAAAACATTAAGCTTAAGATTAATAGGTGTGCCCAAACTTTTTCATATAACTGCATATATATATACAGCTCTGCCAAAAATGAAGAGACCACTGCAAAATTTTCATTTTCTCTGATTTTTCTCTCTATAGATATATTTTTGAGTAAAATGTACATTGTTTTTTTATTCTATAAACTACTGAAAACATGTCTCCGAAATTGAAAGCTAAAAATTTTGTATTTATTTGCAGCAAATGAGAAATCGTCAGAGTAATAAAAAAGAAACAGTGCTTTCAGACCTCAAATAATGCAAAGAAAGCAAGTTCTTATTCATTTAGAAACAACAATACTCTTGTTTTAACTCAGGAAGAGTTCAGAAATCAATATTTGGTGGAATAATCATGATTTTTAATCACAGCTTTCCTGCTTTCCACCAGTCTTTCACACTGCTTTTGGGTGACCTTATGCCACTCTTGGCGCAATAATTTCAGCAGTTCTTCTTTGTTTGATGGCTTGTGACTATCCATCTTCCTCTTGATTACATTCCAAAGGTTTTCAATGGGGTTCAGGTCTGGAGATTGGGCTGGCCATGACAGGGTCTTGATGTGGTGCTCCTTCATCCACACATTGATTGACCTAGCTGTGTGGCATGGGGCATTGTCCTGCTGGAAAAAACAGTCCTCAGAGTTGAGGAACATTGCCTGAGCAGAAGGAAGCAAGTGTTTTTCAAGGATAACCTTGTATGCGACTTGATTCATGCGTCCTTCGCAAAGATTAACCTTACCAATTCCAGCCTTGCTGAAGCATCCTCAGATTATCACCGATCCTCCACCACATTTCACAATGGGTGCAAGACAATGTGGCTTGTATGCCTCTCCAGGTCTCCGTCTAACCATTAGATAACTAGGTGTTGGGCAAAGCCGAAAATTAGACTTATCAGAGAAGATTACCTTACTCCAGTCCTCTATGGTCCAATCCTTATGGTCTTTGGCAAACTTCAGCCTGGCTCTTCTTTGCTTCTCATTGATGAAAGGCTTTTTTTCTAGCTTTACATGACTTGAGGCCTGCCTCTAGAAGCCTGTTACGAACTGTTCTTGCCGTGCACTTCACCCCAGCTGCCAGTTGCCATTCCTTTTGTGGGTCACTTGATGTCATCCTGCGGTTGCTGAGTGACATTCGAATAAGATGACGGTCATCCCGGTGAGTGGAGAGTCACTTTCGCCCTCTGCCGGTCTGTAGCTTTGTTGTCCCCAATGTCTGCTGCGTTACCTTGTTGTAATGGACTGCCGTCTTCGAAATTTTAAGGATGGAGGCAACATGATGCTCACTGTATCCCTCTGGTAGTAAAGCCAGAATTGAGCCCTTCTTTTCCTCACTCAAGACTTTTCTTTTCAACTCTTTTGGCATGGTTAAAAGTTATTTTTTCATTCAAATTACTTTTGGGCTATTCCTAGCACTTGTTTTTCCATCCAGCTTGTCCTATTGCAAGAGGATTGTGAAGACCACAGCAGTCTTTTTTATACTTTCCCTCGTTACATAAGATTTGGTTCAGGTGATCACCTAATCAGAAGCACATTAAGTAGAATGAGGTGTACTTTGGTTGGAATTCAACTGATGCTGGAATGGAATGGCTGTCAGACATGTAGAGATGGTGATTTTTAGAAAACTGTGCAGTGGTCTCTTAATTTTTGCCAGAGCTGTATATACTTACATAGTCTATATACTAAGGGACTGTGCTATACATAATAAGGCTACATTCTTTTATGCGTGTGTAGTGTTGGTGTGCTGCCCATTTTTACAGATACAGTACAGACCAAAAGTTTGAACACACCTTCTCATTTAAAGATTTTTCTGTATTTTTATGACTATGAAACATGTACATTCACACTGAAGGCATCAAAACTATAAATTAACACATGTGGAATTTTATACTTAACAAAAAAGTGTGAAACAACTGAAAATATGTCTTATATTCTAGGTTCTTCAAAGTAGCCACCTTTTGCTTTGATGACTGCTTTGCACACTCTTGGCATTCTCTTGATGAGCTTCAAGATGTAGTCACCGGAAATGGTCTTCCAACTATCTTGAAGGAGTTCCCAGAGATGCTTAGCACTTGTTGGCCCTTTTGCCTTCACTCTGCGGTCCAGCTCACCCCAAACATCTCGATTGGGTTCAGTTCTGATGACTGTGGAGGCCAGGTCATCTGGTGTAGCACCCCATCACTCTCCTTCTTGGTCAAATAGCCCTTACACAGCCTGGAGATGTGTTTGGAGTCATTGTCCTGTTGAAAAATAAATGATGGTCCAACTAAACGCAAATCGGATGGAATAGCATGCCGCTGCAAGATGCTGTGGTAGCCATGCTGGTTCAGTATGCCTTCAATTTTGAATAAATCCCCAACAGTGTCACCAGAAAAGCACCCCACACCATCACACCTCCTCCTCCATGCTTCACAGTGGGAACCAGGCATGTAAAGGCCATCCGTTCACCTTTTCTGCATCGCACAAAGACACAGTGGTTGGAACCAAAGATCTCAAATTTGGACTCATCAGACCAAAGCACAGATTTCCACAGGTCTAATGTCCATTCCTTGTGTTCTTTAGCCCAAACAAGTCTCTTCTGCTTGTTGCCTGTCCTTAGCAGTGGTTTCCTAGCAGCTATTTTACCATGAAGGCCTGCTGCACAAATTCTCCTCTTAACAGTTGTTGAAGAGATGTGTCTGCAGCTAGAACTCTGTGTGGCATTGACCTGGTTTCTAATCTGAGCTGCTGTTAACCTGCGATTTCTGAGGCTGGTGACTCGGATAAACTTATCCTCAGAAGCAGAGGTGACTCTTGGTCTTCCTTTCCTGGGGCGGTCCTCATGTGAGCCAGTTTCTTTGTAGCGCTTGATGGTTTTTGCAACTGCACTTGGGGACACTTTCAAAGTTTGCCCAATTTTTTGCACTGACTGACCTTCATTTCTTAAAGTAATGATGGCCACTCGTTTTTCTTTACTTAGCTGTTTTTTCTTGCCATAATACAAATTCTAACAGTCTATTCAGTAGGACTATCAGCTGTGTATCCACCTGACTTCTGCACAACACAACTGATGGTCCAAACCCCATTTATAAGGCAAGAAATCCCACTTATTAAACCTGACAGGGCACACCTGTGAAGTGAAAACCATTTCGGGTGACTACCTCTTGAAGCCCATCAAGAGAATGCCAAGAGAGTGCAAAGCAGTCATCAAAGCAAAAGGTGGCTACTTTGAAGAACCTAGAATATAAGACATATTTTCAATTGTTTCACACTTTTTTGTTAAGTATATAATTCCAAATGTGTTAATTCATAGTTTTGATGCCTTCAGTGTGAATGTACAATTTTCATAGTCATGAAAATACAGAAAAATCTTTAAATGAGAAGGTGTGTCCAAACTTTTGGTCTGTACTGTACATTGAGCATGTCCTATTCAGATCCTCAAAATCGGATCAGAACAGGACATTCTCTGACCCTCACAGATCTCATTCTAAGATCCGTGATTTTCAAGGATGTGTGAATAAATCTATAAAACTCTACAAGTCCTTATGCTGTCTAATAAAAAAATCAAACAGCACACGGACATTTCACACAAATGTAAGCATGCAGCCTAAGGGATTTTACAGATAACATTATCACTCCAAGTCACACAGTGAAGATTGAAAATAATATTTACATCAAGGCACTTACTGCTGACGTCTCATCTGATCAGAGACAGTTTCTGCTGCGTCTTCTCCATCTGGTCAGACCTTCACGTCGACATGTCTCAGCCACAGCCACGAGTCGCCTTGTCACGATGATCTCCAGCATAGAAAATAACAAGGTCACATACATGCGTCTCCCCCACACTTTGGTGGTGGGAGAAGTCGTTATCAGGTACTGAGCATCCCCCACCACACCCCAATTCATTACAAACCCCTGACAGCATCTTCTCCCTCCTTTCAATTCATTATAAAGTGTCCTATGCATCTTACCCCCATCATTTCTCTCCTCCCATCTTTGTTCTTCCACACCACACCTGTGTCCTCTCCCCCACCCTCATCATTGTTCTCCCACACCACCTCCATCATTGCTGTCCCACACCACCTCCATCATTGTTCTCCCACACCACCTCCATCATTGCTGTCCCATAACCCCCATCATTGCTGTGCCACACCGCCATTATTGCTGTCCCACAACACCCCATCATTACTGTCCGACACCACCCCATCATTGCTATCCCACATGACCTCCATCATTGCTGTCCCACAACACCCCCATTGTTGCTGCCGCACACCACCCCCATCATTGCTGTCCCACACCACCCCCATCATTGTTGTTGCACACCACTCCTATCATTGCTGTCGCACACCACTCCCGTCATTGTTCTCCCCCATCACCCTCATCATTGCTCTCCCCCATCACCCTCATCATTGCTCCCCCCATCATCTTCATCATTGCTCTCCCCCATCACCCCCATCATTGTTCTCCCCCTTCACCCTCATCATTTCTCTCCCCCATCACCCCCGTCATTGCTCTCCCCCCATCATTACTCTCCCCCCATCACCCCCATCATTGCTCTCCCCCTATCATCACCATCATTGCTCTCCCCCCATCAACCTCATCATTGCTGTCCCCCATCATCCTCATCATTGCTCCCCCATCACTGCTCTCCCCCATCACACCCATCATTGCTCTCCCCATCACCTACATTATTGCTCCCCCATCACTGCTCTCCCCCATCACACCCATCATTGCTCTCCCCATCACCTCCATCATTGCTCTCCCCCTCATCATCCTCAATATTGCTGCTCCCATCACCCTCATCATTGTCCTCCTCCATCATCCTCATCATTACTGTCTCCCATCATTGCTCTCCCCCCATCATTGCTCTCCCCCATCATTGCTGTCACCCGCATCATCATCATCATTGCTGTCCCCCATCATTGCCCCAGTGTATTGGATAAAATTAAAAAAACAACTTACCTCTCAGCCCGCTCCCATGCAGCATCGTCCTCACCAGCAACTTTCTCCCTAACACAGGTGCGCGCTGCTTGCAGACATCATCAAGCAGTGCGCCTCTGTGTCACACAGAAAGCACGAGTGGGCAGGAAGTAGAGGATGGATCCCTGCATCTCTGCTGCCATTTTCTCCTATAGGCAGCAGAGCTGCAGGGTTCGCTCCCTGCCTGCCGCACAGAATGAGGGCAATCTGGCCATGGGCCCCCCGGAGCCTGGGGCTCCGAGAAACTGGCCAGATTGCCTCATTATTATCCACCCTGCAAGGGCTCCCCTGAATCGGCGGTATGTCTGCCCTTGGCCAGACGTATATACAGCTTGTGAGGTTTGTCTCTCTGTGCCTTGTGTTCTGTGAATTGATCTTTCGTTGCCTGACCTTGGACTTTGTTCTGACCATCTGTCTGCTTAACCCCTTCTGCTTTGATCCACTATCCTGGTATTCTGACCTCAGAACGTTACCTGACTAAGCCTTCATCTCTTCCTTCTGTTTTTGATGTACCCTCCTGACTTTTGACCTCGGACTCCTTGATTATAGAGTCTCACGGCTTGGCTGTGAAAAGTGACTCAGCGTCACAAGTATGCTGCCTGGAGTATTTGCCATTGTTTTAGGGCTTTCTCTTCTTATCTTTAGAGCTTTCTCTATATTATCTTCTATCTTTATTGCTAAGCTGTGCTGAGCTGTAAGATCTGACATCCTCTTACAAATCTGAATCACCCTATAATGGCTACTGCATTCCCTGCTTAGGCTTTTATACAGGCTATAATAGTCCCTCCTGATTAGCTGTCATATCCCATGTAATGTGATAGCTGTAAGGCATTATGGGGAAGCCTGCATGGTCATATCTGTGGTCATGACAGATTTCTGCGGCTGATGCAATCTTCTGCAATGTTAGCATTTACTTGGTCATTCTTCATTGGGACCTGTGGATTTTACACCAATTAATTTCACATCAAATCGATTTGCTCATCTCTACATATTACCTATAGTTCTCTCTTTTCAAACATATTTAAGTTCTATTCACTTCTGCTTTGGAGGATGTGTTCAGAGTTATGAAAATGAGGTTGCACAACTAATGAGGGCTGTGTTTTGTATTGGACCACTGGTTAATGGGTTGTGTTTTTCATGAACTTTAAAAATGAATGGAAACATAATAAAAAAAAGGTCAGCCTGCTAAATAGCAGAATAAGAAATTCTACTGTAGTTGGCCTTTAGTATAACAAAGGGTGGCTTTATGAACTGGTCTTTGGTTGGTTTCTTATTATTATTATTTATTATTATAGCGCCATTTATTCCATGGCGCTTTACATGTGAAAAAGGGGGTATACATAGCAAAAACACTTACAATAATCTTAACTAAACGAGTCAGCGACTGGTACAGGAGGAGTGAGGACCCTGCCCGCGACGGCTCACAATCTACGAGGAATGGTTGAGGATATAGTAGGTAGGGGTATAGCTGGTTGTGCAGCAATGTCATGGAGCGGTGGTTACTGCAGGTTGTAGGCTTATCGGAAGAGGTAAGTCTTCAGGTTTCTTTTGAAGGTTTCCGTGGTAGGCAAGAGTCCGATATGTTGGGGTAGAGAGTTCCAGAGTAGGGGGGGATACACGGGAGAAATCTTGTATGCGATTGTGGGAAGAGGAGATAAGAGGGGAGTAGAGGAGTTCTTGTGAGGATCGAAGGTTGCTGGCTGGTAAGTACCGGGAGACTAGGTCACAAATATATAGAGGAGACAGGTTGTGGATGGCTTTGTATGCCAGGGTTAGGGTTTTGAGCTGGATTCTCTTGGCAATGGGGAGCTGGTGAAGGGATTGACAGAGGGGAGAGGCCGGGGAATAGTAGGGGGACAGGTGGATTAGTTGGGCAGCAGAGTTTAGGATAGATTGGAGGGGTGTGAGAGTGTTGGAGAGGAGGTCACAGAGCAGGAGGTTGCAGTAGTTGAGGCGGGAGATGATGAGGGCATGCACTAGTGTTTCTGCAGAGTCTATGCTGAGGAATGTGCGAATGCGGGAGATGTTTTTGATTTGGAGCCGGCAGGAAGTGGAAAGGGCTTGGATATGTGGTTTGAAGGAGAGATCAGAGTCCTGGGTTACCCCGAGGCAGCAAGCTTGCGGGGCTGGGGAGAGTGGGCAGCCATTGACGTTGATGGATAGGTCAGATGTGGGGGATAAATGAGAAGGTGGAAAGATGATGAATTCTGTTTTATTCATGTTAAGTTTTAGAAATCTGGCAGAGAAGAAGGATGAGATAGCGGACAGACATTGTGGGATTTTGGTTAGTAGTGATGACATATTGGGTTAAGAAAGGTAGATCTGTGTGTCATCGGCATAGAGGTGATTCTGAAAGCCGTGAGACTCTATGAGCTGTCCCAGGCCAAAGGTGTAGATGGAAAACAGCAGAGATCCTAGAACTGAACCTTGGGGGACAGAGACAGATAGAGCGTGAGATGAGGAGGTGGTGTGCGAGTGGGAGACTCCGAATGTCCTGTCTGTTAGGTATGAGGAGATCCAAGATAGGGCCAAGCCCATGATACCAAGAGATGAGAGTGTCTGTAGTAAGATGGAAGGGTTGACTGTGTCAAAGGCAGAAGACAGGTCCAGGAGGAGGAGGACAAAGTAGTGTCGCTTGGATTTGGCGGTTAGTAGGTCATTGGTAACTTTGGTCAGGGCAGTTTCAGTTGAGTGATGCGGTCGGAAGCCAGATTGTAAGCTTTCAAAGTGGGAACATGAGGAGAGGCGGGAGGACAGTTCAAGGTGGAAGTGTTATTCCAGTAATTTTGAGGCATAGGGGAGAAGTGATATGGGACGGTAGCTAGTCAGCGATGATGGGTCAAGGGAGGGCTTTTTGAGGATGGGTGTGATTGAGGCGTGTTTGAAACATGAGGGGAAGACACCAGTTGTTAGTGTCAGGTTGAAGAGGTGGGTTAGGGTTAGGATGAAGACTGTGGCAAGGTTTGGGATGAGGTGGGACGGGATTGGGTCACGTTCGCAGGTGGTGAGATGTGACTTGGAGAGTAAAGAGGAGACTTGATCTTCTGTAATGGTGAAGAAGTGGAGTCTGGAGGAGCAAGGTTGAGTAGATATGAGGATTGGCTGTGGGGACTTTAGGGAAAAGTTTTGTCTGATGGGGTCAATATTCTGCTTGAAGAATGAGGCAAAGTCTTCGGCTGAGATGAGAGGAGAGGGAGGAGGTGCTGGGGGATGGAGGAGAGAACTGAAAGTGTTGAATAGCTGTTTATGGTTGTGAGACAGGGAGGATATAAGAGATGAGAAGTATGTTTGTTTTGCTGCAGTGAATGTGGACTTGAAAATAGTGAGGTTTTGTTTGAATGCAATGAAGTGATCGATGGAGTGGGATCTTTTCCCTCTCCGCTCAGCAACCCTGGAGTCATATTTTTATATGCTTCATAGTTATTGTTGAGCGATACCTTCCGATATCGGTAAATATCGGATCGGATTGGATCGGACCGATACCCAAAAAATATCGGATATCGCCGATTCCAATACCGGAAACCAATGCAAGTCAATGGGACACAAATAGCGGAATGAAAATAAACCCTTTCTTTCCTTGTAGGTTAATTCTACATGAAGGAAAACAACTAAGAATAATGTAGAATGTATTACATGTAAAGGCGGCAATTCAGCAGCGGCATACACTGGTACCCGACAATTTTGAACCGAAAGATTAGAGCATCACACATAGATTAGATAGATAGAAACATGTCAGTCACATATATAAGAAGTACAGTGACAGTGTTGCTTACTGTACTTGTCATTTAGTGTTAAAGGATTTATTAAAAAAAATAATAGTGTTTTCATGCACCGTCTCTTAAAAAGGCCGACCGGCAATTCTGCATCGGTAACTGACAATTTATAACAGAAAGAATAGAGCATCACACATAGATTAGATACATAGAAACATGTCAGTCACATATATAAGAAGCACAGTGATAGTGTTGATTACTGTACTTGTCATTTAGTGTTAAAATAAAGGATTTATTAAAAAAAAAATTGGCGTGGGGTTCCCCGTAATTTTAGTCTCTAGCGGAGGTTAAGCAGATGGCTGGAGCAGATGTTTGAAGCCTGAGAAGGGGGTACTACCCACGGAGCTCCCCAGGCTACTAATATCAGCCCCCAGCTGAATACCTAGCCTTTACTAGCTATTAAAATTCCCCCTATTTTAATAGCTAGCATAGGCTAGGCAGACAGCGGGGGACTGATATTAATAGCCCAGGAAGGGTGCCATGAATATTGGCCCTCTCCCAGGCTAGAAACACCAGCCGTCAGCTGCCCCAAAATGGCGCATCCATAGGATGCGCCAATTCTGGTACTTAGTCTCACTCTTCCCACTGCCCTGTAGCGGTGGCAGTGGGGTAATAGGGCTGGGGTTGATGTCAGCTTATAATGCCAGCTGACATCAAGCCCAGGTTAGTAATGGAGAGGCGTCTATAAGACACCCCCATTACTAACCCCATAGTCAAAGTTAAAAAAAAACACAACACCCAGAATAAAGTCGTTTAATTGAAATAAACACACAATTCTTTATTGTTCTAAATTAAACCATACTTACCATCACGCCCATTCCAGCTGAAGCCAATGTCTTCTGCAATAAAAGTAAAATAATAAACCAACATCATCCTTACCTTTCCATGGTTCCTACATCGAGATGACAGGCTGGACCTCAGGTGAAAGCTGCCATCCAGCTTGCCATGCCGCAGACACTGAGAAGCGCAGGCATGTTTGCGCTCCTCAGTGTCAGGCTGTGATGGCATCCAGATGAGCTGAGGTCATGTCCAATGAACTCAGCTCACCTCGTGCACGTCACTGACAGCGTAGGAAAATTCTCCTGCGCTAAGCCCTTCAGCAGGAGAATTCTCTCACGCTCACCGCATGCGCAGGAGATTTCTCCCACGCCGTCAGTGACGTGCATGAGGTGAGCTGAGTTCATTGGACATGACCTCGGCTCATCTGGATGCCGTCACAGCCAGACACTGAGGAGCGCAAGCATGCCTGCGCTTCTCAGTGTCTGCGGCATGGCAAGCTGGATGGCAGCTTTCGGGTGCGGTCCAGCCTGTCATCTCGATGTAGCAGAGCTGGAGCCGTCCTTGGAACCATGGAAAGGTAAGGATGATGTTGCTTTATTAATTTACTTTTATTGCAGGAGATCGTTGGCTTCAGCTGGAATGGGCATGATGGTAAGTATGGTTTAATTAGAACATTAAAAAATTGTGTGTTTATTTCAATTAAAGGACTTTCTTCTGGGTGTTGTGTTTTTTTAAATACTTTACTAGAAATTCATGGCGGTCATGTCTAACATTGGCGTGACCCCATGAATATCGGGAAATTCGGGAATTTCATGAAATTCATGAAATAATTAAAAAAAAAGGGCTTGCCTATATTGTTGTGTCCAGCCAGGTACAAATAGGCAGCTGGTGGTTGGGGGCAGCCCGTTCCTGCCTGCTGAGCCTGGCTGGACACAAAAATAGGGCGAAGCCCCACGGCAATTTTTTTAAACTATTTCATGAAATTCATGAAATAATTAAAAAAAGGGCTTCCCTGTATTTTTGTTTCCTGCCAGGTACAAATAGGCATCTGGGGGTTGGGGGCAGCCCGTTCCTGCCTGCTGTACCTGGCTGAACACAAAAATATGGCGAAGGCCACGTCAAATTTTTCGTGAAAAATTCAATAAAATGTAAAAAAAAAAACACATTTAGGGACTGCATTTTTATTAACCCATCCACGTGAGGGGTTAACAAAGATGTAGTCCCTAAATTATTATTTTTTTTAATTCTTTTTTAATAAATTTTTCCCAAAAATTTGACGTGGCCTTCGCCATATTTTGTGTCCAGCCAGGTACAGTATCCAGGAACGGGCTGCCCCCAAACCACCAGATGCCTATTTGTACATGGCTGGAAACAAAAATACAGGGAAGCCCTTTTTTAATTATTTCACGAATTTCATGAAATAATTTTTAAAAAATTGCCGTGGGGCTTCACCCTATTTTTGTGTCCAGCCAGATACAGCAGGCAGGAACGGGCTGCCCCCAACCACCAGCTGCCTATTTGTACCTGGCCGGACACAACAATATAGGTAAGCCCTTTTTTTAAAAATGATTTCATGAATTTCATGAAATAATTAAAAAAAAAAATATGTGGGGCTTCGCCCTATTTTTGTGTCCAGCCAGGTACAACTAGGCAGCTGGGGGCTGGAATCTGCAGTGCAGGGAGGCCCAAGCTTTCTGGGCCCCCCCCCCCGCTGCAAATTGCAGTCCGCAGCCACCCCAGAAAATGGCGCGTTCATAGAAGCGCCATCTTCTGGCGCTGTGCCCAACTCATCCAGGGCCCTGGTGCGGTGGCTCACTGGGTAATAAAGGGGTTAGGGCCAGCTTGGCATTATCAGCTGGCCCTAAGCCCGAAATTCATGGGGTCACGCCAATGTTAGACATGACCGCCATGAATTTCTAGTAAAGTATTTAAAAAAACACAACACCCCGAATAAAGTCCTTTAATTGAAATAAACACATAATTTTTTAATGTTCTAAATTAAACCATACTTACCATCACGCCCATTCCAGCTAAAGCCAACAATCTCCTGCAATAAAAGTAAAATAATAAACTAACATCATTCTTATCTTTCCATGGTTCCCAGGATGGCTCCAGCTCTGCTACATTCACATGACAGGCTGGATCGCAGCCGAAAGCTGCCATCCAGCTTGCCATGCCGCAGACACTGAGAAGCGCAGGCATGCTTGCGCTTCTCAGTGTCTGGCTGTGACGGCATCCAGATGAGCCGAGTACATGTCCAATGAACTCAGCTCACCTCATGCACGTCACTGACAGCGTGGGAAAATTTTCCTGCGCATGCGGTGAGCGAGAGAGAATTCTCTTGCTGAAGCACTGAGCGCAGGAGAATTCTCCCACGCTGTCAGTGATGTGCATGAGGTGAGCTGAGTTCATTGGACATGAACTTGGCTCATCTGGATGCCGTCACAGCCAGACACTGAGGAGCGCAAGCATGCCTGCGCTTCTCAGTGTCTGCGGCATGACAAGCTGGATGGCAGCTTTCTGCTATGATTCAGCCTGTCATGTGAATGTAGCAGAGCTGGAGCCATCCTGGGAACCATGGAAAGGTAAGGATGAGGTTGGTTTATTATTTTACTTTTATTGCAGAAGACATTGGCTTCAGCTGGAATGGGCATGATGGTAAGTATGGTATAATTTAGAACATTAAAGAATTGTGTGTTTATTTCAATTAAAGGACTTTATTCTGGGTGTTGTGGGTTTTTTTTAACTTTGACTATGGGGTTAGTAATGGGGGTGTCTTATAGACGCCTCTCCATTTCTAACCTGGGCTCGATGTCAGCTGGCATTATAAGCTGACATCAACCCCAGCCCTATTACCCCACTGCCACCACTACAGGGCAGTGGGAAGAGCTGAGGCCAAGTGCTAGAATTGGCGCATCCTATGGATGCCCCATTTCTGGGGCGGCTGATGGCTGGTGTTTCTAGCCTGGGAGAGGGCCAATATTCATGGCACCCTTCCTGGGCTATTAATATCAGCCCCCAGCTGTCTGCCTAGCCTTTGCTAGCTATTAAAATAGGGGGGACCCCACATCACTTTTTTGGGGGTCCCCCATTTTAATAGCTAGTAAAGGCTAGGTATTCAGCTGGGGGCTGATATTAGTAGCCTGGGAAGCTCTGTGGGTATTACCCCCTTCCCAGGCTTCAAACATCTGCCCCAGCTGTCTGCTTAATCTCTGCTAGAGACTAAAATTATGGGGAACCGAACGCCAATTTTTTTTTTAATAAATCCTTTATTTTAACACTAAATGACAAGTACAGTAATCAACACTATCACTGTATTTCTTATATATGTGACTGACATGTTTCTATGTATCTAATCTATGTGTGATGCTCTATTCTTTCTGTTATAAATTGTCCGGTACCGATGCTGAATTGCCGGCCGGCTTTTTAAAGAGACTGTGCATGAAAGCACTATTATTTTTTTTAATAAATCCTTTAACCCTAAATGACAAGTACAGTAAACAACACTGTCACTGTACTTCTTATATATGTGACTGACATGTTTATATCTATCTAATCTATGTGTGATGCTCTATTCTTTCTGTTCTAAATTATCGGGTACCGGTGTATGCCGCTGCTGAATTGCCGGCTTTTCATGTAATACATTCTACATTATTCTTAGCCATCCAGCTTGTCATCCTTCAGAGACACTGCAGAGCGCAGGCATTATGGGAACTTCCGATTCCGGTATTCGATATTCTAAAAGTATCGGAACTCAGTATCGGAACTCCGATACTGCGAATATCGGTCGATACCCGATATTTCAGTATCGGAATGCTCAATACTATTCATAGTATAATAAATAACAGTACATACTATACTAGATGCATAATAAAGTTTAAAACAGCCATCCTGCTGGAAAAGAGAATTATATAATCCTTGTCTAAACCTTGAGTTTGAATGAGCTTACATAATGTGCATATCTTCTTAATATGTTTTATTTTTCTTGCAGTTTGCCAAGAAAATTACTATATGCTCATCCTATTTATCAGATGTATTAATTGTATACAACCAAGAAACAATTTCATGCTAAGCCCCTAATAAGGAATGTGTCACTACTGAAATGTCTTGGCTGTCAAAGATGCATGTTCTGCTTCCATTGTAACAAAATGAAAGGTTTTCTTAGCATTTAGTCAATAGCCACTAAATACAAGACAAAAGCCAATGGAGCCAAGCAAGACAGTGAAAGAGAAAAATGAGTGAAAAGCAGAAAAGTAGCATAACAGTAAAATATGTAACTATGCAGTAGAAAACCTCTAGTCAATCGCTGAGATCAACAATGACATCTCTGGGTGCTTCAGGCAGTCAAGGTCTAAAGAAAAATAAATCTATGTAAGAACAAAGCAGTCCCTTTTGTTAAAAAATTAATCAATACTCTGTTCATCTCCATCCATAGCAAACTGAGCGTACCAGTCAAGCTATTAGAGAATTATTCTCCTTTGGACAATCCAATATTTTTTCATGTGTGATATGCCCTGCTATTTGAAAGCTAGAGATATAAATTACTGCGGAACAAGCTACAGATAATTCTATTGTAACTTTAACAAAACTGCATTAACTTATCCATTTGATTAAAGGTACACTCCAGGAAAAACGGAAGCATTGAGTTATGCGCCTAATTGCACAATATTATCGTTTTGTTTTTTTTGTCCTGAGGCTTTGTACAAGACATAAAGAAAGTATATCAGTTTTTCATATTTACTGCTTTAAAATAATCCCATTAAAGGGAATCTGTCAGGTGATTTTTACGTAGCATACTAATAGTAACCTGAAATAGGGTTTGGGCAGACCTTTCAGAATATTTAACTTTTATTGCTGTACATTGTCCCGTTGTCTGTCTGTCAACTTGGGAATACTCAGAGTCGCGCGCCGACTAGCTTAGTTCCTGCAAATCGGCGTATACAGTGGGAAAAAAAGTATTTAGTCAGCCACCAATTGTGCAAATTCTCCCTCTTAAAAAGATGAGAGAGGCCTGTAATTGACATCATAGGTAGACCTCAACTATGAGAGACAAAATGAGAAAACAAATCCTGAAAATCACATTGTCTAATTTGGAAATACATTTTTTTCAAATTTTGGGGGAAAATTATTATTTAGTCAATTACAAAAGTTCATCTCAATACTTTGTTATATATCCTCTGTTGGCAATGACAGAGGTCAAACATTTTCTGCAAGTCTACACAGTGTTGCTGGTATGTTGGCCCATTCCTCCAATCAGATCTCCTCTAGAGCAGTGATATTTTGGGGCTGTCACTGGGCAACACGGACTTTCAACTCCCTTCAAAGGTTTTCTATAGAGTTTAGATCTGGAGACTGGCTAGGCCACTCCAGGACCTTGAAATGGTTCTTACGAATCCACTCCTTCGTTTCCCTGATGGTGTTCTTGGGATCATTGTCATGCTGATAGACCCAGCCACGTTTGATCTTCAATGCCCTTGCTGATGGAAGGAGGTTTGCACTCAAAATCTCACGATACATTGCCCTATTCATTCTTTCGTGTACATGGATCAGTCGTCCTTGTCCCTTGGCAGAGAAACAGCCCCAAAGCATGATGTTGCCACCCCCATGCTTCACAGTAGGCATGGTGTTCTTTGGATGCAACTCAGCATTCTTTCTCCTTCAAGCACACTGAGTTGTGTTTCTACCAAACTTTGGTTTCATCTGACCATATGACATTCTCCCAATACTCTTCTGGATCATCCAAATACTCTCTAGCAAACTTCAGATGGGCCCGGACATGGCTTAAGCAGGGGGACACATCTGGCACTGCAGGATTTGAGTCCCTGGCTGCGTAGTGTGTTACTGATGGTAGCAAGTGTAGCGCTGGTCCCAGCTCTCTGCAGGTCATTCACTAGGTCCCCCCGTGTGGTTCTGGGATTTTTACACACAGTTCTTGAGATTATTTTGACCCCACGAGGTGAGATCTTGTGTGGAGCCCCAGATCGAGGGAAATTATCAGTGGTCTTGTATGTCTTCCATTTTCTGATTATTGCTCCCACAGTTGATTTCTTCACACCAAGCTGCTTGCCTATTGCAGATTCAGTCTTCCCAGCCTGGTGCAGGGCTATAACTTTGTTTCTGGTGTCGTTCGACAGCTCTTTGGTCTTCAACATAGTGGAGTTTGGAGTGTGACTGTTTGAGGTTACGGACAGGTGTCTTTTTATACTGATAACAAGTTCAAACAGGTGCCAGTACTAGAGGTAATGAATGGAAGACAGAGAAGCCTCTTAAAGAAGAAGTTACAGGAGTGTGAGAGCCAGAAATATTGCTTCTTTGTAATTGACCAAATACTTATTTTCCACCAAAATTTGAAAAAAATTTCTTTCCAAATCAGACAATGTGATTTTCAGGATTTGTTTTCTCATAGTTGAGGTTTACCTATGATGTCAATTACAGGCTTCTCTCATCTTTTCAAGTGGTAGAACTTGCACAATTGGTGGCTGACTAAATACTTTTTTGCCCCACTGTATATAATGCGTGATGATCGTGCGAGCTCATGCTGAGCGCCACCGCGATGGAGTGCGAGTGTCATCTCCATATGAGAGCTGACACCCTGCAGCAATGCCTATGATTGGTACTGAACCAATCACAGGCATTTAACCCCTCTGATGCCGCTGTCATTAGTGACAGCAACATCGAGGAATATCACACAGGGAGTGAGCTCCATGTCTGCTCCCATCGGCAAAATGCGATAATGGCCTCGCGGTCCTTCAGGGTCCATTAGGGAAAGTGACCTGTGAGCTCCTGATCAGAGCAGGAGCTGACATGCCTCCTCCATGCCTGTCAGACACTTCTCTGATGTCCTGCAGTGCAGAAGCATTGCAGAGTAACAGATCTGCGATCTGTCAGTGTAAAGATGATGTTCCATAGTGGGACAATGTGAAAAAAGTAAAAACTAAATCGTTAAAAATTGTAAAAATATTTAAAAAAAAAGTCCCAATTAACAAACAAAAAAATAAAAATATATTTTTCCTATAAATACATTTATTTAAGTAAAAAAAAAAGTACACATATTTGGAATCGCTGCTTCCGGAACATCCCAATATATAAAACTGTCCAACTAGTTATCCCCTTCAGTGAACACAGTAAAAAAAGTAAATAAAAAAACAAAGCAAAAAACTATACTTTATCATCATAGCGCCAAACAAAAAGTGCAATAAAACGCGATTAAAAAGAAAAATGTAAAAAAAATGGTACCCCTGAAAACATCATCTTGTCCTGCAGAAAACAAGCCACAATACAGCTCCATCGGAGGAAAAATAAAAAAGTTATAGCTCTCAGAATAAAGCAATACAAAATGTTTTTTTTTCTAAAAATTGTTTTTATTGTGTAAAAGCGACAAATTATAAAAAAAGATATAAATTAAGTATTGCTGTAATTCTACTGACCCGAAGAATAAAGCTGCCGTATCAATTTTACCACATGCGGAACGACATAAAAAAAACAAAAAGATAATTCCTGAATTGTTGGTTTTTGTTCATTCTGCCTCCCAAAAATTAGAATAGAAAGTGATCAAAAAAATGTTGTGTGCCTGGAAATAGTACCAATAAAAACGTCAAATCGTCCTGCAAAAAACAAGCCCTGAGATAACTCTGTTGGCAGAAATATGGAAACATTATAGCTCTCAAAATATGACAATGCAAAAACTAGTTTCTGCAAAAAAAGTTTTAGTGTGTGACAGCAGCCAAGCATAAATCGCTGTATTCGCACAGACCCGGAGAATAAAGTCAGCAAAAAACAGGGATCCAGCGACAGACATCCAATGAGAATTTGAATGTGTGTTAAAACTTCATGTTTATTAGAATTCCTTTAAAATCATGCTGTTAAAATTGTAGATCCAGGGGATTACGCGTTTCGAACAAAAATGTCCTACAATTTTAACAGCATGATTTTAGAGGAATTCTAATAAACATGAAGTTTTAACACACATTCAGATTCTCATTGGATGTCTGTTGCTGGATACCTGTTTTTTGTTGATTACCACTGCCACTTTATCCGAGCACCATCCTGGAGTCCACACCCAAAGCCATAGGAATTCATCTAATGGTGAGCTGAAAAAACACTTTTTTTTTTTCTTTATGCCAGAGAATAAAGTCGTCTAATCACTTATACGGCATGGGGAATGGAATAAAAAATAAATAAAAACAATTCTTCACCTGCTGTTGGTTTGTTCATTCTGCCTCTCAAAGATCACAGTATGGCTTGGCTCACGTTTATCCTGAGCTCTACGCTGAGTTCATAAACTGGGGTTTCCATGTAAATCTCTGAAATACATGATTCAAACAGAAACCCCGGTGGAAGTTTCCCTATGATGCTACAGATGGAGACACTGTGGACGCCGTAAGACCTGTGATCCGGCAGTGGCCATCTTTCTAGGCGTGCATAAAAGTGACGTCAGCCACAGTTTTGTGCACTTCTGAAAAGGACACTGCTGAACAAGCCCAAGCGGAGTCCTGAGTAACTATGCTGCCCCATTATAATGAATGGATCCATTAGGGGCGTCATCTGTTACGACACTCGGAGATTTAGATGGAAACCCTGATGTAAGAGCTCAGCAGAGAGCACAGGATAAATGTGATCCAAAATGTTATGTAAAATGTTCCCAATAAAAGTTACATCTCAATCCACAATAAAAGCAAGTCCCCACTCAGGTCTGTCATCTGTCAACAGAAATAAAGGGGGCTTCCACGTTACTGGTAGTATAAAGGCTCTGGAAAGCGCTATGACTCTTCACCTCCCAAAAGAAATTCAGCAAATTCTGCGCTCCCAAATCCAAATGCCTCCCACCCTTTTGAGCCCCAGTGTGTCAAAAGCACATTTAGCGTCCACATGTCTATAGTGATGAAAGCCCGCCTAATTTACAGGTGCATGTCTCCAAAAGCATGAGCTGGTCACTACAATGGCAGTTTACAATTTTCACTCAGCAACATCCACTACTGCTTGTTTCTGGAAAACATCAATGAAGTCAAAATCATCACTACACCTGTAGGTAAGTTTCCAAAGGGGTATACTTTCCACAATGGGGTCACTTGAGGGGGAATTCTGCTCTTCTATCAATTAGGGGCTTTGTATAAGGAGTCCACAAACTATTCTAGGAAAATCTGTGCTCAAGGGGCAAATAGCGATCTGTCCCTCCCGAGTCTCGCCGTGTGGCTAAGCAGTATTGTACAGGCACATATGGGGCAGCTTTCATAATGTGCAAAAATATTTATTGTTAAAAAATGTATGGCCACCTGGCGCATACAATTAAAGCTATACCAGTAGGTGAATTCACCAGAATAAAACGTAATTGTAATGAGCCCAAGAAATTAGATAGTGAACTTCTTGAATGTAAAAAAAAATTAAGAAGTAGGTGTTATCCACAATGGGCTTTAAACAGAGCACATAGTATATTTAAAAACAAGAATATATCGGACTTAATGAATGAACAACAGTCTGAGAATATCCATTCTATTAAGAATCAAGTAGTACTCTCACTACAATCCACAATCCACAATTTTACAACATAAATAATATAATTCTAAAATTCTTTCCTATCTTACAGGATGATGTAACATTGTCTAAAATCCTTAATCCGAGTAGTAGCCAAAAGGGCAAAAACTTTGGGTAACATATTATCACCAAGTACATACAATCCGACGCAAAAAGGCACACATGGCTAAATTGTCAAGGGTTTTTCAAATGTGGACATAAGCGATGTAATTTATGTCAGTATGTAGAAGTGGCAAGAAATTTTTCTAGTTCAGACAGATCACAATTATATCACATTAATCAGCATATCAACTGTAAGGCTATGTGCTCACGATGCAGAAATGAAGCAGAAAATTTCCGCTTCATTTCTGCATTTCCTTGCCCGGAAAAACGCATGCGGAATTTAACATGCGTTTTTCGCGCATTTTGCACATGCGAAATTGCCTTGCGTTTTCTAATGCATTGTAGATGGTAATTCCGCATGCATAAACGCACAAATAATGGACATACTGCGGATTTTTCCGCACATCAAAAACGCTGCAGAAAATTCCGCAGCATGGGCATTGAAAGTGCGGAATTTCATTGGGGACCATGGGGGAAGGATTACCAAGCGTTTCCCAAGCGTTTACGCAGAAAAAATTCCGCAGTATAATCGCTTGAAAAACGCATCGTGGGCATGGACCCTAATACTGACCATGTAGTGTACATTATAAGATTTATTACATAAATTGCATGTGGGATGCACTATAAGAAAATTAAAAAAAAAACACATTTCTGAACATATTACAGATGTACACAGCATGTCTGAAACCAATCGCAATTTCTCCTGTGCCTCTAAACACTTTATACAAAGCCATGATATAAATATTTCTTCGCTACAGATTTTACGCATTGAAAAAATTATCTCTAATTCTAGGGGAAGAGACATCAGAAGATGCCTACAGAATATAGAGACTTACTGGATGTTGAATCTGGACACATGTCATCATTCTGGCCTCAACATGAGCCGCGAACTCATGTTCCACTATTGAATAGCTCCTTGTCTGTTAGGGGGAACACATTATTTTAATTTAATGTCAGATTTGTGTAGTTTTATGTTGGGGTTTGTTTCCAATGAATCATTCAATCATGTGATGTCAGTTTGATTGTGTTTTCTATTGGTGTTGTAATCATGTGATGCTTTTGCTTGTATCTTATTGGTGGATCTTTTATATATAATTACTAGTGTTGAGCGATACCTTCCGATATCAGGAAATATCGTATCGGATTGGATCGGGCCGATACCCAAAAAGTATCGGATATCGCCGATTCCGATACCGGAAACCAATGCAAGTCAATGGGACACAAATATCGGAATGAAAATAAACCCTTTCTTTCCTTGTAGGTTAATTCTACATGAAGTAAAACAACTAAGAATAATGTAGAATGACATGAAAAGCCGGCAATTCAGCAGCGGCATTCACCGGTACCCGACAATTTACAACAGAAAGAATAGAGCATCACACATAGATTAGATAGATAGAAACATGTCAGTCACATATATATGAAGTACAGTGACAGTGTTGCTTACTGTACTTGTCATTTAGTGTAAAGGATTTATTAAAAAAAATATTAGTGTTTTCGTGCACCGTCTCTTTAAAAAAGCCGGCCGGCAATTCAGCATCTGTACCCGACAATTTATAACAGACAGAATAGAGCTTCACACATAGATTAGATACATATAAACATGTCAGTCACATATATACGAAGTACAGTGACAGTGTTGCTTACTGTACTTGTCATTTAGTGTAAAGGATTTATTTAAAAAAATAATAGTGTTTTCATGCACCGTCTCTTTAAGAAAGCCGGCCGGCAATTCAGCATCTGTACCCGACAATTTAGAATAGAAAGAATAGAGAATCACACATAGATTAGATAGATAGAAACATGTCAGTCACATATATATGAAGTACAGTGATAGTGTTGATTACTGTACTTGTCATTTAGTGTTAAAATAAAGGATTTATTTAAAAAAAAATTGGCGTGGGGTTCCCCTTAATTTTAGGCTCTAGCGGAGGTTAAGCAGACGGCTGGGGCAAATGTTTGAAGCCTGGGAAGGGGGTAATACCCACGGAGCTTCCCAGGCTACTAATATCAGCCCCCAGCTGAATACCTAGCCTTTACTAGCTATTAAAATGGGGGAACCCCCCAAAAAAATAACGTGGGGTCCCCCCTAATTTAATAGCTAGCACAGGCTAGGCAGACAGCTGGGGGCTGATATTAATAGCCCAGGAAGGGTGCCATGAATATTGGCCCCCTCCCAGGCTAGAAACACCAGCCGTCAGCCGCCCCAGAAATGGCGCATCCATAGGATGCGCCAATTCTGGCACTTAGCCTCGCTCTTCCACGCTGCCCTGGTGCGGTGGCAGGGGGTAATAGGGTTGGGGTTGATGTCAGCTTATAATGCCAGCTGACATCAAGCCCAGGTTAGTAATGGAGAGGCGTCTATAAGACACCCCCATTACTAACCCCATAGTCAAAGTTAAAGAAAAACACAAACACCCAGAATAAAGTCCTTTAATTGAAATAAAGACACAATCCTTTATTGTTCTAAATTAAACCATACTTACCATCACGCCCATTCCAGCTGAAGCCAACGATCTCCTGCAATAAAAGTAAAATAATAAAGCAACCTCATCCTTACCTTTCCATGGTTCCCACGACAGCTTCAGCTCTGCTACATCGAGATGACAGGCTGGACCGCAGCAGAACGCTGCCATCCAGCCTGTCATCCCGCAGACACTGAGAAGCGCAGGCATGCTTGCGCTCCTCAGTGTCTCTCTGTGACGTCATCCAGATGAGCCGAGTTCATGTCCAATGAACTCAGCTCACCTCATGTACGTCACTGACAGCGTGGGAAAATTCTCACGCTGAAGTGCTGAGTGCAGGAGAATTTTCCCACGCTGTCAGTGACGTACATGAGGTGAGCTGAGTTCATTGGACATGACCTCGGCTCATCTGGATGCCGTCACAGCCAGACACTGAGGAGTGGAAGTGTGCCTGCGCTTCTCAGTGTCTGCGGGATGACAGGCTGGATGGCAGCGTTCTGCTGCGGTGCAGCCTGTCATCTCGATGTAGCAGAGCTGAAGCTGTCGTGGGAGCCATGGAAAGGTAAGGATGATGTTGCTTTATTATTTTACTTTTATTGCAGGAGATCGTTGGCTTCAGCTGGAATGGGCGTGGTGGTAAGTATGGTTTAATTTAGAACAATAAAGAATTGTGTCTTTATTTCAATTAAAGGACTTTTTTCTGGGTGTTTGTGTTTTTTTTAAATACTTTACTAGAAATTCATGGTGGTCATGTCTAATATTGGCGTGACCCCATGAATTTCGGGCTTAGGGCCAGCTGATAATGCCAAGCTGGCCTTAACCCCTTTATTACCCAGTGAGCCACCGCACCAGGGCCCTGGATGAGTTGGGTACAGCGCCAGAAGATGGCGCTTCTATGAACGCGCCATTTTCCGGGGCGGCTGCGGAGTGCAATTTGCAGCGGGTGGGGCCCAGAAAGCTTGGGCCTCCCTGCGCTGCGGATTCCAGCCCCCAGCTGCCTTGTTGTACCTGGCTGGACACAAAAATAGGGCGAAGCCCCACGTATTTTTTTTTTTAATTATTTCATGAAATTCATGGAATAATTAAGAAAAAAAGGGCTTCCCTATATTGTTGTGTCCGGCTAGGTACAAATAGGCAGCTGGTGGTTGGGGGCAGCCCGTTCCTGCCTGCTGTACCTGACTGGACACAAATATAGGGCGAAGCCCCACATAATTTTTTTTTAATTATTTCATGAATTTCCTGAAATAATTAAAAAAAAATTGACGTGGGGCTTTGCACTATATTTGTGTCCAGCCAGGTACAGCAGGCAGGAACGGGCTGCCCCCAACCACCAGCTGCCTATTTGTACCTGGTTGGACACAACAATATAGGGAAGCCCTTTTTTTCTTAATTATTCCATGAATTTCATGAAATAATTAAAAAAAAAAAAACGTGGAGCTTCTCCCTATTTTTGTGTCCAGCCAGGTACAACTAGGCAGCTGGGGGATGGAATCTGCAGCGCAGGGAGGCCCAAGCTTTCTGCCCCCCGCTGAAAATTGCAGTCCGCAGCCGCCCCGGAAAATGGCGCGTTCATAGAAGCTGGATGCTGTACCTGGCTGGCATACAAAAATATGGCGAAGCGCACGTCAAAAGTTTTGGGAAAAATTAATTAAAAAATAAATAATAATTTAGGGACTGCATCTTTATTAACTCCTCAAATGTCATTTAGTGTTAAAATAATGGATTTATTTTAAAAAAAAATGGCGTGGGATCCCCCATAATTTTAGTCTCTAGCGGAGGTTAAGCAGACGGCTGGGGCAGATGTTTGAAGCCTGGGAAGGGGGTAAAACCCACGGAGCTTCCCAGGCTACTAATATCAGCCCCCAGCTGAATACCTAGCCTTTACTAGCTATTAAAATGGGGGACCCCCCCCAAAAAAATGACGTGGGGTCCCCCCTATTTTAATAGCTAGCAAAGGCTAGGCAGACAGCTGGGGGCTGATATTAATAGCCCAGGAAGGGTGCCATGAATATTGGCCCCCTCCCAGGCTAGAAACACCAGTCGTCAGCCGCCCCAGAAATGGCGCATCCATAGGATGCGCCAACTCTGGCACTTAGCCTCGCTCTTCCACGCTGCCCTGGTGCGGTGGCAGGGGGTAATAGTGGTGGGGTTCATGTCAGCGCCAGCTGCCATGAAGCCCAGGTTAGTAATGATGGGCGTCTATAAGACACCCCCATTACTAACCTACAAAGTGTTAAAAAGAAAAAACACACTACACCCAGAAAAAAATAATTTATTTGAAATAAAACACACAATTTTATTTAATTCTTAGTTTACTAAAAATAATAGTTACCTGTCCACGTTCCTGCGCTGATCTCCCATGCACAGCTGTCACATCTGGAGATGGTGACAGCTGTGCATGGCTGCTGTAAGCTCACGCTGCCGGGAACACGTCCGCTCCCGGCAGCGGGAGCCACTGACTGAGGTCACCGGAGTGCATTCAGTCAGCGCAGCTCCGGAGACCTCCTTTACGGCACTGCTGTACCGTGGGAATTTCTCACTATACAGCAGGGCCGTAAAGCAGCTAACCGGAGCAGCGCTGCCTGAACTCCGGTGAACCCGCTTATGCTGTCATTCTAGCGGCGGCAGCGGTTCAGAGCGGTCACATTCTATGTGGCTGCTCTGAACTGGAGATCTTCGTGGGACACTCGTGGACTACTACGGAGGGGTAAGGATAAGGTTGTGGTTTATTATTTTATATTTTATTACAGGAGATCGATGGCTTCGGGGAATTAGGTGTCTTGGTGAGTATAGGTGTAGTTTTTTATTTTTTACTTTATTTTAGGTGGCGATCGGCGGGGACAGGTAATGTATAAACTAATTTATTGTAGGTAACCACTGGCCACCAATGACATGTATTTAACATTTATTGGGGACACAGTAGGGCAATTTAAATAGCAGGATCAGGCTGATGGGAACTACTGCTCCCATCGAGCTGATCCTGCTGGCAGGAGTGGACGGGGGACAGACATAGGCCGATGGGAGTAGTAGTGTCACATCGGCCTATGTCTGCCTGCACGCACACACACCGCACACACCCGCACACATCGCACACACACCCCGCACACATCGCACAGACACCGCGCACACCCGCACAAACATCGCGCACACACCCCGCACACACACCCCACACACACACTAATCATGACGGGTCTGGGAGGTGTGGCTGACCTGTGCGGCCGTGGGAAAGTTCATGTGAGTTCATGCAGTCAAGCATGAACTCACATGAACCCTCTGAGGGCAACGCGGCGACTTCAAATGAACAGCTGATCGGCATCACCTGATACCTCAGCTGTTCATTTGAAATAACCGGCGGGAAAGCGCAGCACAGAACGGGAAAGCCGGCGGTGAAGTCTTTTCACTGCCGGCTTCCCCGCCCGGGTCCTTCACTCCCCGCTCCTTGGAGCTGCGCTCCCCGCCCGGTCCTAACTTACGATCGGGATGGGAGGTGGCGAGGGGAGCGGAGGATCGGGGTGGGAGGCTGCGGGGAAGCAGTATGGGGCTGTGTGATTGTTTAAAAGCCGGCGGCTTTATACCGCCCGCCGGCTTTTAAACAATCAGGAGAATTCTCCCCCGCTGGGATGGCATTCTGATGACAGGCTGGATCGCGCTGCCATCCAACTTGTCATCCTTCACAGACACTACAGAGCGCAGGCATTATGGGAACTTCCGATTCCGGTATCCGATATTGTAAAAGTATCGGAATTAAGTATCGGAATTCCGATACCGCGAATATCGGCCGATACCCGATATTACAGTATCGGAATGCTCAACACTAATAATTACGCATGTTCAATGTATGTATAGCTTTGATAAAGAATGCAGGCTTGCATTTGAAACGCATTGCTATGTCCATTCTATTCGTTGAATCTTCTTTTTAGCAATAAATATTTTTGCACATTACGGAAGCTGGAACATCTTTTTTTCCTTTTCTACTAAAGCAAGTGGTCCCTTGTGTTCCATGCCTCAGGACGCCTAGGAGTGTGGGTGAGCTGGTCTTATTTTTTATTCTATTGCAGTGTCAATATGATCACTCCATCCCTAGATGAATTCATTGAGAGGTGAAGTTTGGAAAATTGGATCTCTTATAGGGGGTTCTGCTGTTCTGGCTCTATCAATGTGATGACATGGCACCGTCAAACCAGGCCAGCAAAAACTGATCTCAAATATGCCGCTTATTCCCTTTTGAGCTTTGCACCGTGCCTCAAATGTAGTTTTCGACCACATGTGGGGTATCTGTGTACTCCGAAGAAATTGCACAACAACTTTTGGAGTCCATTTTCTCCCTCTATCCTTGTGAAAATGAAAAGATTTGGGGCTAAAACAACATTTTTGCGTGAAAAATTTTTTGTTTTCATCTTCACAGATCAACGTTGTAAAATTCTGTGAAGCTCCTATGGGTTCAAGGTGCTCACCACATGCCTAGATAAATTACTTGAGGAGTCTAGTTTCCAAAATGGGGGGCACTTGTGGGGGGTTTCCATTGTTTAGGCACATTAGATGCTATCCAAAAATGACCTGACACCCACAGACCATTCCATCAAAATCTGCATTCCAAAACGTGACTTCTTCCTTTCTAAGCCCTGCCGTGCACTCAAACAGTAGTTTCCATGCACATTTGGAGTATCTGCATACTCTGGAGAAATTGCACAGCTAATTTTTTGTGAAAATGCAAAATTTGGGGCTAAGAACATTTTTCTGGGAAAATTTTTTATTTTTTATTTTATTTTTTTCTTAATTTTCACAGTTCAACATTATAAACTTCTGTTAAGCACCTGGGGGTTTAAGGTGCTCACCACAAATCTATACAAGTTCCCTGAGGAGTCTAGTTTCCAAAATGGTGTCACTTGTGGGGGGTTTCCACTGTTTAGGCACATCAGGGGTCTCCAAATGCGACATGGCGTCCGCTAATTATTCCCTTCCGAGCCCTGCCGTGTGCCAAAATAATGGCTTTCCCCAAAATATAGGGTATCGGTGTGCTCAGGAGAATTTGAAAAAACTAATTGTCTCCTGTTACCCTTGTAAAAATAAAAAAATTGTTTCTAAAGTAAAAATTGTGAAAAAAAAGTTAAATGTTTGTTTTTTACTTCCACATTCCATTAATTTCTGTTAAGCACTTGAAGGGTTAATAAACTTCATGAATGTGGTTTTGAGTACCTTTAGATGTATAGTTTTTAGAATGCTGTCACTTTTGGTTTTTCTGTCATATAGACCCCTCAAAGTCACTTCAAATTTAATGTGGTCCCTAAAAAAAAATGGTTTTGTAAATTTTGTTTGTAAAAATGAGAAATCACTTTTCAACTTTTAACCCCTCTAACTTCGTAACAAAATAAAATTGTTTCAAAAATTGTGCTGATGTAAAGTAGACATGTAGGAAATGTTATATATTAACTATTTTGTGTGACATGCCTCTGATACAAGGGCATAAAAATTAAGTTTGAAAATTGCAAAATTTTTGCCAATTTCCATTTTTTTACACAAGTAAGCATAAGTCATATTAAAGAAATTTTACAACTATCATGAAGTACAATATGTCACAAAAAAAAATCTCAGCATCAGTGTGATCCGTTGAAGCGTTCTAGAGTTATTACCTCATAAAGTGACACTGGTCAGAATTGAAAAAATTGGTCAGGAAGGTGAAAGTAGGCTTCGGGGTGAAGGGGTTAAAGATCAGACTAAATCTTATTTGACATCAATGACATTCTTCAGGCCCCCTTTGTGACTACAGGAGGCCAATCTCTAGCCTCAGAACCAGAAAGGAGCCTGGAAAAAAATAATGCTCAGCTTGCTGTCATTTTGCTAGATGTGTGCAAAAAGTTTTTGAATTCACTAGAATTAAAAAAGTTTTAGGAAATTTGGAAAATATTAGATTAGCAACAGTTGGTTCTTCTCTAGTAATAGGTGATGGAAACAGATAAAGTCCTCCCCCTTACTGCATTTCCATATACTTGTATGGGGGTGCATAGTGCCAGCTCAGAGCCACTTCCAACACTTGTTCGTCAGTAACATTTTGTATGCTTCTATCCTATTTATCTGGTTGTTTATCTGGTCTCTGTGTGTTCAGTTTCCTCTTCTTTCTCATACTATCCTTATTGAAAAAATGACCAAGTATGGGATTGACAAGGCTACGGTTAGGTGGGTATGGGATTGACAAGGCTACGGTTAGGTGATTCATAACTGGCTCAGTGATCGTACTCAAAGAGTGGTAATAAATGGTTGCACATCCAATTGGAAGAGTGTTTCAAGGGGGCTACTGCAAGGCTCTGTCTTGGCCCCAGTGTTGTTCAACATTTTTATAAATGATCTAGATCAGGGAACTGAAGGTAAGCTAATTAAATTTGCAGACGATGCAAAGCTAGAAGGGACAGCTAACACTAGAGAAGACAGACAAAGAATTCATAAAGATCTAGATAACCTTGAGCAATGGACAGTGACTAATGGAAATTAACAGGGAGAAATGCATGATTCTACATCTGGGCAAGAAGAAGGAAAATTATATCTACAGAATGAGAGGAATAGATCTAAGCAACAGCATGTGTTAAAAAGACTAGGATATACTAATAGATCACAAACCGCACATGAGTCAACAGTGTGATGCAGCAGCAAAAAAGGAAAACACAATTCTGGGATGTATTAAGAGAAGAGTCTAGATCACATGAAGTAATTATCCCGGTCTACTAGTGATAGGCGAGCACTAAAATGCTCGGGTGGTCGATGCTCGGGTCGAGCAAACTGGAATGCTTGGGTGCTCAACCCGAACAACGAGCCCAGTGTAAGTCTATGGGAAACTCGAGCATTTTTCAGGCGGCTTCCCCCGGCGGTCTGCAGAGGGCCTAAAAATTGCCCAAATCGATGGGAACAGTGCTCAAATGACATGGGGACAGCATGGGGAAAACCCCTGGAAGCATTTCTGACTCCCAGGACACTGCTGTCAACAACGTTGGCAGTGATATTACGCCACTTTTACGGACTCACAATAAAACATACAAAAATGAAACCAAAATGGATTTTCCTGGGAAATATGTTAAGGAACATCCTTTCCAGGGTAATGACTTGTATATAAGGCAAAATAAGAAAACAAAAACAAAAAAAATACTCCTCCACACCTTGGGCTATGTTCACACGTAGCATTTTTGATGTTTTTTTGCACTTTTGCATTGCTTTCAACCGTGACAAATGCTTTCACTGGGAAAGGTCATTTTAACATTTTACAACCTTATCTGGCCATGTGGGGTGTGAGACATGATCAGACACATCCTGCTTCATTTATGAAGGAGGGACTCTGAAAGTCACAAAGCCTATTTTTATAGGGCCATCAGGCGGCCTTTACTATTCTTAAAGGGCCAGCAGTCGGCCCTTGCTATTGTTAGAGAGCCATCAGCCGGCTATGCTTTGTTGTTCCAATTACTAAAGAGTGGGTCTCCTATTGTTGAGGAGAGCTATAAGCTCAAATACTTAATTAACCTCAAGACATAGGAGATTGAGAGAAAAGACACACAAAGTGTATTATTTCAGCTTACATAAGGTTGTTTCATCACGCCATGCTCTGTTCTGGGAGGAAGCTGCATTCTATAGAAGGACCAACCCACCATGATGACCTAATGGACTACGCCCCCTGATGACCTCATGGACTACGCCCCCTGATGACCTCATGGACTATGCCCCCTGATGACCTCATGGACTACGCCCCCTGATGACATCATGGACTATGCCCCCTGATGACCTCATGGACTATGCCCCCTGATGACCTCATGGACTACGCCCCCTGATGACCTAATGGATCATGCCCCCTGACGACCTCATGGATCACGCCCCCTGATGACCTCATGGACCACGCCCACATAGACTAACTAATCAATACATCTGGTTATTCACATTCTGGGCTAACCGAGCCCACATACACTGTTTATATAAGTCTATGATTGGGTTGAATAAAGACACTTGGAGCTGTCCCATAGCTGATCAAGGAGAGCTTACATCTGACTGTGTGTGAGTCTGATGTTATTGTTTCTTGCATGCACTTGATCCTATCCATTAGGCCAGGAGCAGGCAACTAGTGAACATACCAAATTGTTCACCCTAACATTTTTGGCTGCCCAACGTGGGGCCAGCAAAGGGAGAGCCCTATACCTTTAGGACCGGCGATTGGAACGGCAGTGCACACTGAATACTCCAAGCCAGGAGACTGATCACCTACATAACCAAATACGGTAAGTCTGCTAATTTTTATAATCTGTAGTCTTTTCCTGTGTTCCTCGGGGTATCCTGTGCAGATTGCCTGACTGTGTTCGGTTTTCGAGGTATCTATAAGACGGCAGAAGGGTCTCTCCGCTGCTGGCCATTTTAATTGCGGAAGAACCGTCACATGCTCAGTTGCCTGCTGCCTGTTATGTGTCGTGTTGAGGGGAGATTGACTGGTATTTAAAGGGAGCAAGTGGGTTTTTGAGCATATATCTGGAGAAATAAAAGGATATTGTCGGTGGCATAGTTCACGTTTGTCGCCTGTGATGCGATTTCCGTTCTGGTGGAGAAAGTAGGGGTACTTAGCCTGGAGTGATGGACTCGGCGTGGCCTAGAGTGATTTGACTCGGCCTGGTACTGGCACAGAGCCTGGAGTGAGGGACTCGGCCCGGAGCCTAGTAAATTGAGTTTCGGCACGGAGCCTAAAGTGAGTGATTCGGTACGGGGCCTGGTAATTGGATTAATAAGAGGTGTTTTATTTATTTATTTATTTTATATATATATATATATATATACACATACAGTACAGACCAAAAGTTTGGACACACCTTCTCATTTAAAGGATTTTCTGTATTTTCATGACTATGAAAATTGTACATTCACACTGAAGGCATCAAAACTATGAATTAACACATGTGGAATTATATACTTAACAAAAAAGTGTGAAACAACTGAAAATATGTCTTATATTCTAGATTCTTCAAAGTAGCCACCTTTTGCTTTGATGACTGCTTTGCACACTCTTGGTATTCTCTTGATGAGCTTCAAGAGGTAGTTACCGGAAATGGTCTTCCAACAATGTTGAAGGAGTTCCCAGAGATGCTTAGCACTTGTTGGCCTTTTTGCCTTCACTCTGCGGTCCAGGTCACCCCAAACCATCTCAATTGGGTTCAGGTCTGGTGACTGTGGAGGCCAGGTCATCTGGCGTAGCACCCCATCACTCTCCTTCTTGGTCAAATGGCCCTTACACAGCCTGGAGGTGTGTTTGGGGTCATTGTCCTGTTGAAAAATAAATGATGGTCCAACTAAACGTTAACCGGATGGAATAGCATGCCGCTGCAAGATGCTCTGGTAGCCATGCTGGTTCAGTATGTCTTCAATTTTGAATAAATCCCCAACAGTGTCACCAGCAAAGCACCCCCACACCATCACACCTCCTCCTCCATGCTTCACGGTGGGAACCAGGCATGTAGAGTCCATCCGTTCACCTTTTCTGTGTCGCACAAAGACACGGTGGTTGGAACCAAAGATCTCAAATTTGGACTCATCAGACCAAAGCACAGATTTCCACTGGTCTAATGTCCATTCCTTGTGTTCTTTAGCCCAAACAAGTCTCTTCTGCTTGTTGCCTGTCCTTAGCAGTGGTTTTCTAGCAGCTATTTTACCATGAAGGCCTGCTGCACAAAGTCTCCTCTTAACAGTTATTGTAGAGATGTGTCTGCTGCTAGAACTCTGTGTGGCATTGACCTGGTCTCTAATCTGAGCTGCTGTTAACCTGCGTTTTGTGAGGCTGGTGACTTGGATAAACTTATCCTCAGAAGCAGAGGTGACTCTTGGTCTTCCTTTCCTGGGGCGGTCCTCATGTGAGCCAGTTTCTTTGTAGTGCTTGATGGTTTTTGCAACTGCACTTGGGGACAATTTCAAAGTTTGCCCAATTTTTCGGAATGACTGACCTTCATTTCTTAAAGTAATGATGGCCACTCATTTTTCTTTACTTAGAATTTGTATTATGGCAAGAAAAAAGCAGCTAACAGTCTATTCAGTAGGACTATCAGCTGTGTATCCACCAGACTTCTGCACAACACAACTGATGGTCCCAACCCCATTTATAAGGCAAGAAATCCCACTTATTAAACCTGACAGGGCACACCTGTGAAGTTAAAAACATTTCCGGTGACTACCTCTTGAACCTCATCAAGAGAATGCCAAGAGTGTGCAAAGCAGTCATCAAAGCAAAAGGTGGCTACTTTGAAGAACCAAGAATATAAGACATATTTTCAGTTGTTTCACACTTTTTTGTTAAGTATATAATTCCACATGTGTTAATTCATAGTTTTGATGCCTTCAGTGTGAATGTACGATTTTCAAAGTCATGAAAATACAGAAAAATCTTTAAATGAGAAGGTGTGTCCAAACTTTTGGTCTGTACTGTATATATATATATATATATATACGGAAATCAGACAGGGACCACGTGGCAGGACGGAGACAGACAGAAAGTGTGTGCTGCAGACTCAGTTTTCCTTTAGAATCTCAAGTTTGAGTCATCATCCCCCGTCTTATTGTTTGTTTTGTTTTTATCTTGGTCTATATAGAGAAAGATGGATAAATTAATGAAGTTTTGTCGCATTGGCACTAAGCCAAATTCAGATGGCAAGTTAGACCCGTGTGCATTAGTTGCGACTCGTGAAGGGAAAAGTCATGTTAAACAATGTAAAAAGCTTATGAAGTTGTGTGGTATGCCAGAAGGGGGGATGTTACAGCCCCTGGAGTGGAAGACTGTCTTAAAACAAAGAAAAGGTACTTTAGAAGATAATGGATTGTTGTCTACTGCCAAGGCATTGAAAAGAGACTCTGAAAGTTTGTATAGAGAAAATTGGGTAGAAGAGGAAAGGAAAAAGGACAGTTTTGAGTTATGTGTATTACAAAAATGTATCCTGTGAGCGACCACCCCCGTATAATGGTGGTGATGGTGGCACATTGCCATGTGCGGTTTCTGGTGGTGGCCATTTTGTGGAAGGCACATGTGCTGTTTCTGGCGGCAGCCATTTTGTGGATGGCACATGTGCTCCTTCTGGCGGCAGCCATTTTGTGGATGGCACAAGTGCTCCTTCTGGCGGCAGCCATTTTATGGATGGCAAATGTGCTGTTTCTGGCGGCAGCCATTTTGTGGATGCACATGTGCTGTTTCTGGCGGCAGCCATTTTGTGGATGGCAAATGTGCTGTTTCTGGCGGCAGCCATTTTGTGGATGGCAAATGTGCTGTTTCTGGCGGCAGCCATTTTGTGGATGGCACATGTGCTGCCTCCGGTCGTGGCCATCTTGGAACGTTGCCTCAGATCATACAAACTTAGCCATATCATCATGTAACTGACAAAGATCTGGCTAAATCGAGTGAGGCACAATCCAGGAATATACACACGACTTTCAGTGGTGAAAATACTAGGCAAATGCTACACACCACAAGACCAGATCCTTTTTACCCAGTAATGACCACTAATGGCCAGTACTATACTCCTTCGGGAAGTGAACAGGCTTTACCCATGTTCCCTGTCACAACGGTGTCCAGTGGGCCACCGACCCTTTCACCTAACACTCCCATCGTGAGCCCAGCTATTCTCCCACCTGGATCATCCCCAGCACCAACCCTTTCCACTGTCACTTCCACTGGCAACTCAGTCGCACATCCACACGAGTTACTTCAAGCAGCGACTTCTCCTCCCAACATTTCCGCTACAACAGCACTCTCAGGCAGTCTACCTAACTCTATTCCCAGTACCTCACAGCCCCTCTCGCAGCTGAGCGCACACCTGTATGGAACGGTGTTCACTGAACCAAGGAGGGGCTCAATCTGGGGAGGGGACACCAACATCAGAGGAAGCACGAAGGGGAGGGAATGTTGGCAACCCATTTTTGTAAAGGAACTTCCTGAGGGACCCTTGTTAGTGGTGGGTAAGGGTGACATAACGACAATGGAATTGGACGCTATTGTTAATGCTGCCAACCCTCGGTTAGAGCACAACGGAGGTGTGGCTAGAGCTATAGTGGAAGCAGGAGGGGCGACTATTCAAACTGACAGTCGAATCATTGTTGAGTCACGTGGTCAGATACTGTTGGGGACATAGTGGTGACTAAATCTGGCAATCTTCCTTGTAGAATGTAATCCCTACTTTTGACCCTATTCATTCAGATGTCAGTGCTCGACAACTACGCGCAGCAATAACTCGTATCTTAGAGTATGCGAATATTAGTGAGCAGATTGAGACCTTGACAATTCCTGCCATTGGTGTTGGCATCTTCGGGTTCCCTGTTCATGAGTGTGCAAGGGAGATTGTTGGAATTATAATGAACAAGTGTAGCCCCCCAAGCATTTGCTGCCTCTTTGAAATCAGGTTAATTAGTAATGAGGACTGTTAAAGCTTTTAAGACTGCCTGCATCACCTGGACTCCACCCCATGATATAGGAGCTGCCCAAATAGAGCCCCTCATTCCAGGACTGTTACCTCCTCCTGCTCCTCATACACAAGTAATTACACCTGTACTTCCGGTGCCATCTCTACTCCCGCCTAAGGTGCCACCACCAACCGTGCCAACGCCCACGTCTGAGGAGCTCACCCTTTATGTCAAATTTACCCCCCAGCAAGCTGCTACTCTGCTGAACCAACTCCCAGATCCAGAAAAACAGCCGATGCCTTTCTATAGAAGCATGCTTCAAATCCAAAGGAATTACTCAGCCTCATGTCAAGATCTAATTTCCCTGGCAAATCTTAAAGCAGGCGATGCATATTGGTCTGTTATGGACACTGCATTTAATGATGCCTCACTTGTCAGTGACACTACATGGGACTCTGGTGTTCAGTTCTGCCAACAACTTAAGACATGGGCCTCGGATAAATTGGCTGATCAGTCAACATCTTTCAAGGACGTCACGCAAGAACCAGGGGAATCGGTGGAGAGATATCATGCTTGTCTAACGCAAATGTTTAATGACCTTGGCTTCAGTAACCAAATAAAAGTTCAACGGACACTGCTCGTTTCCTCTTTTGTTGAGGGAAGCTCTGAGGAAGCAATTTCAAGCAATTAGACCTGAATATGCTACATTGGATCCTAATGATGTCTTAACGATAGCTAAGGGATTCAAAAAAACACTCCCTGAGAAATCTATGACAACCTCAAACAGAAAGACCCATATTATATGGACTGATGTGCAACACCAAACCCAGAAACCTCCATTATCTCATACCAAAGATGTCTGTTTCAATTGTGGTAATCCGGGTCACCAAAGACGGGATTGTAAGGCCCCTCTTCAAGGACGCAGATTCAGAAACCGCAATGAGGATAATCGCAGATTCAACTATCCTCGACGCAATGACCAATACTACGAACGACCACCACAAGCTCTGATACATCCAGATACCAATCACACTGCTGCTCTGATGGATCTAAATATCCAATAGGACAAGGGTAAGCCCGTATCCACTACTTTGGCTTCTATATCTGGTCCAATAGCCAAAGCAACTATCAACGTTCAAGGCAAACCCTTACCGTTCCTTGTGGACACCAGTGCAGCCAGAAGTGTTATCAGATTACAGGACCTGCCTTTTCCCGACCTTATATCCTCTGAAGCCGTGACATGCATGGGAGTAGATGGCAAGCCTACTTCGAACAAGCTCACCCGCAAAATACAGGTTGGACCATACGAAGATGTGTTTTTGCGTCTTGTGGTGTCCCCTACTTGTCCTACAAACCTTCTGGGAGCAGGCCTTCTTCAAAAGTTAAGAGCGACCATCGCCTATTCATCAGATGGTCTCACCATCACCATCACTGACCCGCTCGATCCGAGTGAAGAGTGTCAACTTCAAGCCGCACCTCTGCTCATGATGATGGACGAAGCTGCTAACACCACCTCAAGTGTTTCGCCAGAAGTGATGTCACAGGTCCCATCTACTCTATGGTCTACTGGCCCTGAAGATATTGGACGTCTTGCTGTACCTCCAGTACGGGTCATTCTTAAACCTACAGCTCAACTCCCTAGGGTGCCCCAATACCCACTCAAATCTGCCCAGGAAGAGTCTATAGTAGTGTTGAGCCACCCCCGTAGTGTTCGGGTGCAGTTCGGTTCGTCGAACACCGGGATGTTCGAGGAACTGTTCGTCGAACTGTTCGTCGAACACCTTAGAACACCGTCGAACACCGTTAAAACCAATGGCAGGCAAACAAAAACACATAGGAACACATAGAAAACACCTTCAAAGGTGTCCAAAAGCTGACAAACTGCTCAGAAGACGCTTTCTTTAAAAAAGCCGGCCGGCAATTCAGCAGCGGCATACACCGGTACCCGACAATTTAGACATGAAGGAATAGAGCATCACACATAGATTAGATAGATAGAAACATGTCAGTCACATATATATGAAGTACAGTGACAATGTTGCTTACTGTACTTGTCATTTAGTGTAAAGGATTTATTAAAAAATATAATAGTGTTTTCGTGCACCGTCTCTTTAAAAAAGCCGGCCGGCAATTCAGCAGCGGTACCCGACAATTTATAACAGACAGAATAGAGCTTCACACATAGATTAGATAGATAGAAACATGTCAGTCACATATATATGAAGTACTGTGACAGTGTTGCTTACTGTACTTGTCATTTACTGCAAAGGATTTATTAAAAAAAATAATAGTGTTTTCATGCACCGTGTCTTTAAAAAAGCCGGCCGGCAATTCAGCATCTGTACCCGACAATTTATAACAGACAGAATAGAGCTTCACACATAGATTAGATAGATAGAAACATGTCAGTCACATATATAATAAGTACAGTGATACTGTTGGTTACTGTACTTGTCATTTAGTATTAAAATAAAGGATTTATTATTAAAAAAAATTGGCGTTGGGTTCCCCGTAATTTTAGTCTCTAGCGGAGGTTAAGCAGACAGCTGGGGCAGATGTTTGAAGCCTGGGAAGGGGGTAATACCCACGGAGCTTCCCAGGCTACTAATATCAGCCCCCAGCTGAATACCTAGCCTTTACTAGCTATTAAAATGGAGGACCCCCCCCAAAAAAAATGACGTGGGGTCCCCCCTAATTTAATAGCTAGCAAAGGCTAGGCAGACAGCTGGGGGCTGATATTAATAGCCCAGGAAGGGAGCCATGAATATTGGCCCCCTTCCAGGCTAGAAACACCAGCCGTCAGCCGCCCCAGAAATGGCGCATCCATAGGATGCGCCAATTCTGGCACTTAGCCTCGCTCTTCCACGCTGCCCTGGTGCGGTGGCAGGGGGTAATAGGGTTGGGGTTGATGTCAGCTTATAATGCCACCTGACATCAAGCCCAGGTTAGTAATGGAGAGGCGTCTATAAGACACCCCCATTACTAACCCCATAGTCAAAGTTAAAAAAAAAACACAAACACCCAGAATAAAGTCCTTTAATTGAAATAAAGACACAATTCTTTATTGTTCTAAATTAAACCATACTTACCATCACGCCCATTCCAGCTGAAGCCAACGATCTCCTGCAATAAAAGAAAAATAATAAAGCAACCTCATCCTTACCTTTCCATGGTTCCCAGGACAGCTTCAGCTCTGCTACATCGAGATGACAGGCTGGACCGCAGCAGAACGCTGCCATCCAGCCTGTCATCCCGCAGACACTGAGAAGCGCAGGCATGCTTGCGCTCCTCAGTGTCTGACTGTGACGGCATCCAGATGAGCCGACAATGAACTCGGCTCACCTCATGTACGTCACTGACAGCGTGGGAAAATTCTCCTGCACTCAGCGCTTCAGCGTGAGAATTTTCCCACGCTGTCAGTGACGTGCATGAGGTGAGCCGAGTTCATTGGACATGACCTCGGCTCATCTGGATGCCGTCACAGCCAGACACTGAGTAGCGCAAGCAAGCCTGCGCTTCTGAGTGTCTGCGGGATGACAGGCTGGATGGCAGCGTTCTGCTGCGGTCCAGCCTGTCATCTCGATGTAGCAGAGCTGAAGCTGTCGTGGGAGCCATGGAAAGGTAAGGATGATGTTGCTTTATTATTTTTCTTTTATTGCAGGAGATCGTTGGCTTCAGCTGGAATGGGCGTGGCGGTAAGTATGGTTTAATTTAGAACAATAAAGAATTGTGTGTTTATTTCAATTAAAGGACTATTTTCTGGGTGTTTGTGTTTTTTTTAAATACTTTACTAGAAATTCATGGTGGTCATGTCTAATATTGGCGTGACCCCATGAATTTCGGGCTTAGGGCCAGCTGATAATGCCAAGCTGGCCTTAACCCCTTTATTACCCAGTGAGCCACCGCACCAGGGCCCTGGATGAGTTGGGTACAACGCCAGAAGATGGCGCTTCTATGAATGCGCCATTTTCCGGGGCGGCTGCGGACTGCAATTTGCAGCGGGTGGGGCCCAGAAAGCTTGGGCCTCCATGCGCTGCAGATTCCAGCCCCCAGCTGCCTAGTTGTACCTGGCTGGACACAAAAATAGGGCGAAGCTCCACGTATTTTTTTTTTAAATTCATGAAATTCATGGAATAATTAAGAAAAAAAGGGCTTCCCTATATTGTTGTGTCCGGCTAGGTACAAATAGGCAGCTGGTGGTTGGGAGCAGCCCGTTCCTGCCTGCTGTACCTGACTGGACACAAATATAGGGCGAAGCCCCACATCAATATTTTTTTCATTATTTCATGAATTTCCTGAAATAATTTAAAAAAAATTGACGTGGGGCTTCGCCCTATATTTGTGTCCAGTCAGGTACAGCAGGCAGGAACGGGCTGCCCCCAACCACCAGCTGCCTATTTGTACCTGGCCAGACACAACAATATAGGGAAGCCCTTTTTTAAAAAAATTATTTCATGAAATAATTAAAAAAAAATTGACGTGGGGCTTCGCACTATATTTGTGTCCAGCCAGGTACAGCAGGCAGGGACGGGCTGCCCCCAACCACCAGCTGCCTATTTGTACCTGGTTGGACACAACAATATAGGGAAGCCCTTTTTTTCTTAATTATTCCATGAATTTCATGAAATAATTTAAAAAAAAAATGCGTGGGGCTTCGCCCTATTTTTGTGCCCAGCCAGGTACAACTAGGCAGCTGGGAGCTGGAATCCGCAGCGCAGGGAGGCCCAAGCTTTCTGGGCCCCACCCGCTGCAAATTGCAGTCCGCAGCCACCCCAGAAAATGGCGCGTTCATAGAAGCGCCATCTTCTGGCGCTGTACCCAACTCATCCAGGGCCCTGGTGCGGTGGCTCACTGGGTAATAAAGGGGTTAAGGCCAGCTTAGCATTATCAGCTGGCCCTAAGCCCGAAATTCATGGGGTCACGCCAATATTAGACATGACCACCATGAATTTCTAGTAAAGTATTTAAAAAAACACAACACCCAGAAAAAAGTCCTTTAATTGAAATAAACACACAATTCTTTATTGTTCTAAATTAAACCATACTTACCGTCACGCCCATTCCAGCTGAAGCCAATGTCTTCTGCAATAAAAGTAAAATAATTAAGCAACCTCATCCTTACCTTTCCATGGTTCCCACGACAGCTTCAGCTCTGCTACATCGAGATGACAGGCTAGACCGCAGCAGAAAGCTGCCATCCAGCCTGTCATCCCGCGGACACTCAGAAGCGCAGGCATGCTTGCGCTCCTCAGTGTCTCGCTGTGACGGCATAAAGATGAGACAAGTTCATGTCCAATGAACTCGGCGCACCTCATGCACGTCACTGACAGCGTGGGAGAATTCTCCTGCACTCAGCACTTCAGCGTGAAAATTCTCCCACGCTGTCAGTGACGTACATGAGGTCAGCTGAGTTCATTGGACATGAATGAGCTCACCTCATGCACGTCACTGACAGCGTGGGAAAATTCTCCTGCACTCAGCGCTACAGCGTGAGAATTCTCCCACGCTGTTAGTGACGTGCATGAGGTGAGCTCATTCATGTCCAATGAACTCAGCTGACCTCATGCACGTCACTGACAGCGTGGGAGAATTCTCACGCTGAAGTGCTGAGTGCAGGAGAATTCTCCCACGCTGTCAGTGACGTGCATGAGGTGCGCCGAGTTCATTGGACATGAACTCGTCTCATCTTTATGCCGTCACAGTTAGACACTGAGGAGCGCAAGCATGCCTGCACTTCTCAGTGTCTGCGGGATGACAGGCTGGATGGCAGCGTTCTGCTGCGGTCCAGCCTGTTATCTCGATGTAGCAGAGCTGAAGCTGTCGTGGGAACCATGGAAAGGTAAGGATGAGGTTGCTTTATTATTTTTCTTTTATTGCAGGAGATCGTTGGCTTCAGCTGGAATGGGCGTGACGGTAAGTATGGTTTAATTTAGAACAATAAAGGAATGTGTCTTTATTTCAATTAAAGGACTTTATTCTGGGTGTTTGTGTTTTTTTTAACTTTGACTATGGGGTTAGTAATGGGGGTGTCTTATAGACGCCTCTCCATTACTAACCTGGGCTTGATGTCAGCTGGCATTATAAGCTGACATCAACCCCAACCCTATTACCCCCTGCCACCGCACCAGGGCAGCGTGGAAGAGCGAGGCTAAGTGCCAGAATTGGCGCATCCTATGGATGCGCCATTTCTGGGGCGGCTGACGGCTGGTGTTTCTAGCCTGGGAGGGGGCCAATATTCATGGCTCCCTTCCTGGGCTATTAATATCAGCCCCCAGCTGTCTGCCTAGCCTTTGCTAGCTATTAAATTAGGGGGGACCCCACGTCATTTTTTTGGGGGGGGTCCTCCATTTTAATAGCTAGTAAAGGCTAGGTATTCAGCTGGGGGCTGATATTAGTAGCCTGGGAAGCTCCGTGGGTATTACCCCCTTCCCAGGCTTCAAACATCTGCCCCAGCTGTCTGCTTAACCTCCGCTAGAGACTAAAATTACGGGGAACCCCACGCCAATTTTTTTTAATAATAAATCCTTTATTTTAATACTAAATGACAAGTACAGTAACCAACACTGTCACTGTACTTATTATATATGTGACTGACATGTTTCTATCTATCTAATCTATGTGTGAAGCTCTATTCTGTCTGTTATAAATTGTCGGGTACCGCTGCTGAATTGCCGGCCGGCTTTTTTAAAGAGACGGTGCACGAAAACACTATTATATTTTTTAATAAATCCTTTACACTAAATGACAAGTACAGTAAGCAACACTGTCACTGTACTTCGTATATATGTGGCTGACATGTTTCTATCTATCTAATCTATGTGTGATTCTCTATTCCTTCTTTTCTAAATTGTCGGGTACCGCTGCTGAATTGCCGGCCGGCTTTTTTAAAGAGACGGTGCATGAAAACACTATTATTTTTTTTGATAAATCCTTTACACTAAATGACAAGTACAGTAAGCAACACTGTCACTGTGCTTCTTATATGTGTGACTGACATGTTTCTATCTATCTAATCTATGTGTGAAGCTCTATTCCTTCTGTTCTAAATTGTCGGGTACCGGTGTATGCCGCTGCTGAATTGCCGGCTTTTCATGTTTCACTGTGAGCACTGTTCCCATCGATTTGGGCAATCACTGTAATGCCACAACCACCATGGCTGTGGCATTACAGTGAGTGACAGACAATCCCTGCATGATTGGTGCTCTAAATAGCGCCAGACATGCAGGACACGCTTTTGGTGCACGAACAGTTATCGAACATAACCTCGAACAGCCGAATTTTTTGCAAATCGTTCGGGTTCGTCGAACAACTCGAACACCACCCAAAACAGCTCGAATTTGAGATTGGCGAACAGTTCTAGTCGAACACCGCTCATCTCTAGTCTATAGACACTCAAATCAAGGCTCTCCTGGAAAATGGGGCACTAGTCAAATGTAACTCTCGCTGTAACACGCCCTTGTTTCCAGTAAAGAAAAGGACATTAAAGGGAGAAGCCCCGAAGTACCGTATGGTTCAAGATCTCCGAGCTGTTAACGCTGCAACTGTACTAGAAAGTCCCATTGTGCCCAATCCACATATATTGTTGTCAGAAATACCATCAGATGCAAATCGTTTCACTGTCATAGATCTGGCCAATGCTTTCTTCAGTGTACCACTACATCCAGAAAATTGGTATCTGTTTGCCTTCACTTACAGAGGATCACAATACACCTGGACGGTCTTACCACAAGGAGCACAGAACTCACCAAGTCATTTCTCTCAAGCCCTTGCCTCTTGTTTACAGCCGTGGAGAGAGACTAACCATCAAGTTGTCCTTCTTCAATATGTGGATGACCTCCTACTATGTTGTCCGCATCAGGCGATGGCTGAAGAGTCGAGCCTCAGTCTTCTCCTTCATCTTGCACAACAAAACTGCATGGTGTCCATCAACAAAATCCAGTGGTGTCAGCCCAAAGTTGTGTTTTTAGGCCACTGTCTCTCTCCAAACCTGAAACATCTAACGGGTGAAAGGAAAATTGCTATTGAGACCGTTCCTCTACCAAAAGGACCTAAGCAATTACAAGCTTTCTGATGCAACCGTTGTACGATGACCTCAAGAAGTCAGCTTTTCCACTACGTCACAAATCCGTGGAAGCCTTCTACGCTCTTAAACAGGCCATACAGTCTGCACCAGCTCTTGGAATCCCAAATTATCAACTACCTTTTTACTTGTTTGTCAGTGAAGTAGCAGGACATGCTTCCCGAGTCCTAGCACAGAAACATGGGGGAAGAACAAGACCCATCGGCTATTACCCTGCCCGCCTGGACTCGGTGTCTCAAGCTTCCCCGACTTGCCTCAGAACCGTTCATGCTGCACATGTGCTTCTGGACAAAACTTCTGATATCATTTTAGGACATCCGGTTCTCTTAAAGGCTCCACACGACATAAAAGCTATTCTTGACCAAACTCAACCTAAACATCTGTCGCTGCAGCGTCATATGAGACTCCAATGTTCCCTCTTGATTCTGGATAATGTCACTCATGTCCGCTGCACCATCCTCAACCCGTCCACGCTACTTCCTCTTTCCAGGAGGGATATGAATGATGATACTGATGCTCTAAATGAAGATGCCTTTACACACTCAGAGGATCAGGATTGTCTCGAACAGATGCAGGAAGAAGCTGCCTCCAAGAGAAATGTGTCTGATACCCACTCCCGCATGCTGACCTGACTTTCTTCACCGATGGTTCCAGATTTGCAGATGAAACAGGAAGATTCCATATGGGATATGCCGTGGTTACACATGACCAGGTCGTCTCAGATGGAGCTCTACCACAACACATGTCTGCACAAGAAGCGGAACTTAAGGCTTTGACACTGGCCTGTCAGGAAGCGGCTGAGAAGGTGGTCAACATCTACACGGATTCAAGATATGCTTTCGGAGTGGTTCATGACTTCGGCGTTATCTTGGCAGCCAGAGGATACCTCACATCCAGTGGAACTCCTGTAAAGCATGCTGCTGCCATACAAGAACTTGTGGGCGCTCTAGATCTACCTTCGGTGGTTGCCGTGATCAAGATCAAAGCTCACGGGAGTTTGGATTCTCTAGAAGCAAGAGGGAACTTCTTTGCTGACAAAACAGCAAAAACTTATGCTGTGGATTCATTTAGGAAAGAGAAAGCAGTGGTGTACGTGTCTCAAGACACTGAAGGAGGGCCTCAAAGCCCTCTCATGAAATTTATCCATTTACATCAAGATAAGACACCGGATGATGAAGAGAAGTCATGGCAAGAAGCAGGAGCTAAAAAGGATGAAGATGGAGTCTGGAGGACGAACAAAAAGATCTGTCTACCTCGTAATCTGTACCCCTCGGTGACAGAATGGGCACATGGTATCACCCATAGAGGCAAGAATCAGATGAATGACTAGATTTGGAAGACCTATATGACACCTGGAATTTCTACCGTCACCCAAAAATGTTGCAAGTCCTGCTTTATGTGTGCAACATGCAATCCAGCACCGCCTCAGAAAGTTACTCATAAACATTTGGCTAAACCACTCTATCCCTTTCAAATAATTCAAATCGATCATATTCAAATGCCAAAAGTAGGGAAGTACCAGTATGTACTGGTAGTGACTGACATGTTCTCGGGATGGCCTGAAGCCTATCCAGTAACCAACATGACTACCAATGTGACTGTTAAGAGACTGATGACTGAAGTAGTGTGCAGATATGGAATCCCAGAGGTGATTGAGAGTGACCAAGGACCCGCATTCATTGCAGCACTGACTAAGGAACTATGGACATTAGTAGGGGCCAATTTAGGTTTACATACTCCATATCACCCCCAGAGCAGTGGTAAAGAAGAAAGGCTAAATGGCACCTTGAAAACAAAATACTGAAAGCTAGTCAGGATGTCAGACTTCCTTGGACAGACATTTTGCCCATTGCCTTATATTCAGTCAGAAACACTCCGAGGGGTCCCACTAAACTTACACCATATGAGATTCTTTTTGGGGGGCCTCCAAGGTTGGGTCAATATTTTCCACAACAGCTAGCCTTAGGAAGTGATACTCTTGTAAATTATGTCATTGCCCTTACTAAAGGAACCTTCTACATAATGTTGCATATCTTTTACTTTGTGTGTTGTGCCATTCTATACTCATTTGTAGGAGCACAACAGGTTGCAATCACCCAAGCAAGAGGGGTGATCACGATCAGGTATAACACCACAGCACATGTTGCTTTTTTCAAATTCGATTATTGTGATGTAGTACAGTGTAATACTCAATGGGTTTCCTCACCCTCCGCAATGAGTCAACCAGCACAGCTGAGATCAGGGCAACAATATATATGTGTTACGGGAGATGGATGGGGACAAACTTGTAGTTCATGGAGGGCAGTCGGGCAGAACACTGGTGAAGATTGGGGGTATAGACCAAACACTGACTTAAATAAACAAGATCCACAGGGTAAATCCCTACTCACTAGGATGACACTTTCCCATACAAAAGTTCTTAAGCCTTGTGATACCATTGGGCAATGTAATCCTTTAGTCCTCAACCTGGAGAACCCTCAACCTGGCGATAAGGGCACTTATCTGCTGGGTACATATGTATATGTTGTGTGTGCCAGTTGTGCCCAGCTGGGTATGTTCAAATTAGTGGACATAAAAGAAATGTCAATGATGATTGACTTAATGATCTGGAGGCTTTCCTAGCAGCTATGAGGCAAGTTTTTAGTGACCCTAATCATTGTGAAACAGCTTCAGCTACACTGATGGCATAATGTCAGGGTAAATGCTCTTTTGCAGAGTGCACCATAGAATTCAGATGGTGGGTGATTGATACCGAATGGAATAATGCTGAAAAATTATCTTTTAAGAATGGACTCGAGTCTCCAGTGCACTCAAAGATGAACTAGCCTGGACCGATGCTCTCACAAATTTTGGTGACTTCATTCACCATTACATTTGTATAGACAACTGATTATCAGAGAGAAGATTGCAAAAGTAGAATTCAAACTAGTCCCGCAACAGTAACCATTATCTACCTGCTTCAGCCACCAGTCCGAGAGACTTTGAGATAAGGGGTCCTCACATATCTGAAGTTGAATCCATGTAGGTCGACAGCCTGCTAAAACGTGAAAGTGCTGAGAGAAAATTAACGGAGACTTTGAGACTTTGGGAAAATTTGTGTTTTTATTATAGCAAGACTGACCACTTTCTCATCAATTGTCCTTCTCGACTACATAAAACAGTGGCAACGGTAGTGGATCCCAACTTTTCTGATGAAGAATCAGTCTTGTCTGAACCAGCACCTCCAGTGAATGCTGTCATTCATTCAATTTCTTCTATTGTACCCAACATTAAAAAAGAAAACCAGGACTTTAATTGCTTCATTTCTATCAAGTTTCAAGTTTATTTTCAATGGATTTCCACATCTGCCATAGTTGAATCAGAAGCAAACGTAAATTTTATGGATAGCTCTTTTGCAAAGGAACATGGGGCAAAAATTCAAAATAGACTTTCATCTATTATAATGTGCAAATTGCCTCTTCAGAGAAAAAGAGGACTTGAACTCTATAGATCCACCTATTGGAAGCAGCAATCCTACAAATCACAACCTTTTAACAAGTTGTGCAATATGTCTTAGGATAAAAGCTATTATTTTATCTATTATAATGGAAATTGTTGACGGATTTCCACTAAATTTGGGACCAGTGAATCAAGAGACTGAATCCCTAGAGATAGTTATGGAACCTAATCACCATGAGGTTTTATCCTTCCTACTAATCTCATCTTCACATTTTCCAATAATCCTGGGGTTACCATGGCTACAGACTCAAAATCCCACAATCAAAAGGGAAACCAAAGAAGTGTATTTTCCAACTACTTCCCACAGGCTTCACCAAATGAAGAGGTTATAGAGGATCCTGAACAATCTTCTAAACCACCATCTATATATCGGGAATTTGCTGATGTATATGACAAGAAAAATGCTGACAAACTCCCTCCTCATTGACCATATGATTGTTCAATTGATCTATTGCCTGGAGCAGCAATCCCCTTTGGAAGCATTTACCCACTGGCCGCAGCCATGTTGGTTGTGGCATTACAGTGATTGGCTGGCCGCACAGCGTCATCAGGTCTATAGCAGAACTGGCGCCGCCGTGCTCGTCACAGTCTACTCCGCAATCAGGCAGTGTAGGGAGAGGTGCTGCTGAGCTAGGGAGAGATTTGGTTGTTTATTAGTTAGTGTAGATATTCTACAAGATTCTCTACATATCTATCTCAACTAACAGTCCTTCTGAGGACTAATCCAGCTGCAGAGATATCAGTGCTAGGCAGGCAGGCAGGGAATATAGCAGACTGCAGTACACATAGCAAGAGGATCCCTTCCAGTTCTGTCTGCTGGTGCTTTTACAGATATTTGTAGAAATAGCCTCAGGTATCAGGGGCCAGGAATATTTTTTTTTATCTTAATCCTGATTATTTTCAATCCAGAGAACACCGTTTTTCTGCGCCATTTGCTTGTTGGGACTGCAGAATAAAGCCAGGTCCTTTCCATATTACAGCGCTAAAAATCCAGCTATTTAAAACTGTGTGCGGAAAATATTACTATTTCTGGCCTCCATTGAGATTTTGTTTCAGTGTGTCAGTGAAGTTATTGACACGAGGTCGACGCTGTTGAAAATAGTTTCCTACAGGCCAGCTATTTAAAACTGTGGTTTGTCCGTCACACGGATCACATATAATTAAGCGGAAAATTCTGCTATTTCTCTCCTCCATTGAAATTTTGTTGCAGTGTGTCAGTGAACTTAATGACACCAACTTGCTGTTAAAAATAATTACCTACAGGACAGCTATTTAAAACTGTGGTTTGTCCATCACAAAGATAACATATAAGTTCTCTCCAAATTCAGCCATTTGTAGTGAGCGTGGAAAATATTGTCCTCCATTTAAAATGGGCAAGGGACGACGGGGAACTGGACGTGATGGTGAATTCAGAGGCCGAGGCCGTGGGCAAGCTGAAATTGTGCCACAACAAACACCCACATCTTCTCGCTCGACCTTCCTGTCCCAATTAATAGGGGACAGCAGAGCACCATTATTGAACACAGAGCAGATAATGCTTCCAGTCACCTAGCCACCACCACCCTTTCATATACACGGTCAAGTCTCAGTAGCCGTGAGTCTGGACCGCTTATTCCACACCCTGATCCTCCTTCCTTCCACCATGCCAAGTGCCCGGAGACAACTGATCCCACACTTGAACACTCCGAAGAGCTGTTCACTTTTCCATTTATAGATTCGAGCCTCTCGTCTGGTCCACTTGAAGCGGGGCAAGAGGAGATCGCATGTAGCGATGCCCAAATATTTGAGCAGCCACTGTCATACGAAGGCGACAGTGGGAAAGTGTCACAAGAGGTGGAAGATGATGAGGCACAATTGCCAGAAAGTCAGGAGGAGGACCTGGGTGCGGAAGTGGAAGACGAGGTGGTGGATGATATAGTAACTGACCCAACCTGACAGGAGGACATGCAGAGGGAGGACAGCAGCACAGAAGGGGAGGGAGGCAGAACATGACAACAGGCAGGAAGAAGCAGTGTGGTGGCTGCAGAGAGAAGGTGGGCAACCGTTCCCCGTAACACAAACAAGACGGAAGTTGCCAGTACAACGGTTAGATCTTCCAGAGTCTGGTTGTTTTTTAAACACTCTGCCGAAAAGCAGAAAGGCCATTTGCACCTTCCACCTGCCATGCCAGCATCAGCAGGGGTAGCAAAACTACCAGCCTGACCACCACCAGCATGATCAGGCACATGGCAGTAAAGCACCCGACTTTGTGGGCCGAACACCAGGGTCCAGGAACAGTGTCTGCGGGTGACACCACTGCTTCTTCCGCTGTTGTGCGTGCAAGCCAATCCTCTGTCCATAGTTCATGCGAAGATGCCTCCTGCCCTGCACCTGTCATTGTACACTGTCAACTAGCACCATCAGCAAGCACATGCTTGTCCCAGCGCAGCATTCAGTTGTCCATACCCCAGTCCTTGGAATGCAAACGCAAATACGCAGCCAATGCCCCACAAGCCACATTACTAAATTCCCACATTTTGTGACTGCTTGCGCACAAAATGTTGATTTTTAGGCTCATGGAGATGGAACCTGATGGCGGAGGCCGTCCCACAGTACTCAGTCCCCAGCCACCACTATTTCTCCCGGTGTGCCGTCCCCACATTGCACAAGCAAGTGTCCCACAACATTAGCTGTGCCCTCAACAATGCAGTTACTGGGAAAGTCCACAAAACCACGGACACATGGAAAAGTGCTTGTGGGCAGGGACAGTACATCTCGCTGACGGCATACTGGGTTAACATAGTGGAAATCGGGACCCAGTCGGACCTTGGGATGGAACACATCCTCTCGACGACGAGGATTGTAGGCCCTAGGTCAATCAGGGTTGCCCCCGCAGTCTACAGCTCCTGCTCCTCATCCTCCTCAGCCTCCTCCTCCTCTTCAGTCTTCAGCTCCGAAATGACCACATCAGTCAGAAGCTGGAAGTACTGCAGCACTGCTTCAGCTAAGCGGCAACAGGCTGTACTGAAGCTAATATGCTTAGGTGACAAACCGCACAATGCTGAAGAGTTATGAACAGCTCTGAAATAGCAGGCAGGTCTGTGGCTGACACCGCTGAACCTACAGCCAGGCATGGTCGTGTGTGACAATGGTCGGAACCTAGTGGCGGCTCAGAGACGAGGCGAGCTCACACATGTACCATGCCTGGCCATTGTGCTTAATCTTGTGGTTCAGCAGTTTCTCAAAAGCTACCCAGAGCTGCCGGATCTGCTTGTCAAAGTACGCCGCCTGTGTGCCCATTTTAGAAAGTCAGCTACAGCTTCTGCCCCCCTTGCCATGCTTCAGCAGCGTTTGCACCTTCTGGCTCACCGCCTAGTGTGTGATATACCCACGCGTTGGAACTCTACACTGCAGATGTTGGGAAGGATTTGTGAGCAGAAGAGGGCAGTTGTTGACTACCAGCATCAACAGTGCCGTCAGTGTTCAGTTCAGACTCTACACATAAGACCTCAGGAGTGGACATGGATGTCAGACATATGTACCATCCTCCAAAACTTTGAGGAATCCACAAAGATGGTGAACTGCGATGATGCCATAATTAGCGTCACCATCCCGCTTCTCTCTCTTCTGAAACGCTCTCTGCTCACAATCAAAGAGGATGCATTGCAGACGGAGCATGATGAGAAGGAGCAAGGAACTATACAGGGTGAATCCACACAGCGCAGCCTCAACTCATCCCAACGTAGATTTGGTGACAATGAGGAAGAGGAGGAGGAGGAGAAAGAACAGGAGCTAGTTTCATGCGCTATAGATATTACTACCCGTACAACTGTCATACCATCTGTTCAGCGTGGATGGCCTGAGGACAGGAAGGAGGAGTAGGACAGCATGGTCAGTCATCCTCTTGGTGAGGACACGGAAGTCTTGGCTGTTAGCAGTCTGGTGTGCATGGCTGAGTTTATGTTACGCTGCCTTTCCAGTGACCCTCGCGTTCTCAAAATTTTGGGTGACAGTCCCTACTGGTTGGTGACACTTCCAGACCCACGCTACAAGGAGAACTTTCTATCTCTTATTCCTGAGGCGGACAGGTCTATAAAAATGGGGCAGTACCAGAAGGCCCTTGTTGCGGAACTATTAAAAAAATTCCCATCTGAAAACGCTGGCGGCAGAGGTCACAGAGGTCACGTCTAGGCAGAGACGCCGTTCCCCTCACCTCCCTGCTCCGTCCTCGGCGTCCCCCTCCCGCACTGCTGGCAGCGCTCGCTGCTTCCCGGGCACTGTGATTAGGGCGCGCGCGCTCCCTCTCTCTTAAAGGGGCCGTGCGCGCCGTCCTAAGGAGTCCCCGGCCAATTGCCGGTGGAGCTCCCATATATAAGGCACCTCCTCCACAATGGAGGTGCCCGAGCAAAGTTGTTGCAAGCCTTTCACCTCTGCTTCAGCCCTCAGGTCCCATTGCCAGTCTGTTTTCCAGCTCTGTCTACCTGCTTGCATTCCCTGCGGTCCGACAGTCTGTCTACCAGCATCCGCCAGTCTGTCTATGGACCAGTCCGCCTATGGATCAGGAGGCACCTGCCTGATACCTGCCTGATACCTGTCTGAGACCACCTGCCAGCCAGCCAAAAGACTCTTACCCGCTCACCTGGGAGCGCTCACCTGCTATCCGCCTGCTAGCCTACCTGGAGGCTCCGCCGTCACTTGCCATGACCACTAGTGTTGAGCCACCCCCGTAGTGTTCGAGTTCGGTTCGGTTCGTGTGTTCGCCGAACTGTTCGTCGAACTGTTCGTCGAACACCTTCGAACACCGTTAAAACCAGTGGCAGGCAAACAAAAACACATAGAAACACATAGAAAACACCTTCAAAGGTGTCAAAAAGCTGACAAACTGCTCTGAAGACACAACTGACACATGGAAAAGTGACAAGTACATATAGTCATGCGAAAAGAAAAGAGGTGGAGGAGTAAAAGGAGGGGGAGACACAGATATAGGCATGTCATGCCCTTCTAAAATCCAAAAAGTGAGAAGCCGACACGTTCAGTCCGCTCCTGCCCGTGCCACCTCCGTGTCGCCGGGTTTTTGCCAGAGCCGCGGTGAACCCTGATGGCCAGCCCCCCTCTCCCAATACTGGTGCCTGTCCGCTGGTGGGTCGAGCAAGCCCCCCTGTGGTGGAGGCAGCTCTAAGCTTTTTAATTTAAATTGTCTCTCTAATTTGAATGAATACACTTTAAATCCATTTACAAGGATCTATTGGAGGGCAAGTCTCATGCCAGCAGCCGCGTAATTCCAGCTCCAGTACCGTCCACTAAAGCTGCTGCAGTTAAAAAGCTTTTATAAGGATCGAGCTCGGCTGTCCACCGCAAGGCATCCTACTGCCAGTCCCAGCCCCTATGCCTTGGGGTGCCTCCTGATGCTCTTCACTGAGTATCCCGTGGTCCCGAAGCATTTCCTTTGAAAAAATTAAGTGTCCAAACTACAGGTGGTGTAGCTTGCTTAACAGCCGGGATAATCCGCTGACTAGCAGACACTGCTACTAGGCACAAAGTATTTCCTGGGCTAGATGCAGTTAAAAATTTGTAATTAGATACTCTCGTTGGATGCTGAGAAAGCATTCCATAGAGTCTCCTGGCACGCCATATATGATTCTCTTAAAAAGCTTGGGGTAGGGGTCTAGGGGACCCTTTTATAGCCAAAATCAGGGCCCTGTATAGCAATACGTCACCTAGGCTGAAGATAAATGGAACTGTATTACACTGAGGGCTCGGTTGCTACAGAGGTATTGCACCTCACCCAGAGGTGTGATATCTCACTCTCAGGTAAGGATGGAGTGTGGATCAGGACCCGACACCTGCATGCATTACACCACATTGCCGTGGGGCAGGGCGACCAATATGCCCCTGAGATGGGCACGACAGTCCCTGTCCCTGGCTGGAGTGGGGGGAGGGAACACTGAGGAAGGGGAACCCTGTAGTGCAGGAGCAGGGAGGAAGCAGTTCCTGGGTGCATTGAGAAGGGAGTATAAAAGGTGGGTATCATCTTAGTTCAGTGCAGAGAAGTCTGAGCAGAAGTGGCAGGGAGCAGGGGCTCTGCATGAGCTCTGCTCCGGAGGCGGGCCTAGTAACAGAGGCCCAGGCCTGGAAGAGGGAGAAGGAAGGAAGAGGAGCGGAGAAGGCTCCAGGAACGAGGAACGAAGGGATCCCAGGGGTGCGGACGGGCGAGTCGCCACCGCACGCCCGAATCCACCTGCGTGGAGGGGTCAGGCCAAAGGGGGAGACCGGTCCCCGAAACTAGTGGAGGCAGGAAACGACCCTCAGCTAGAAACCGGAGGCTGTGACATTTTATGTGGCGCAGCCCCTCGCTACACCCGCTAGGAAGGCACCACATAGGGTCAGGGAAACTGGCACCAAGTTTACCAAGAGGAGGCCCGAGGCAGCCGGACAGAAGGGTTGGTAAGAAAGGCCAGACAAAGGACACACAAAGGGGGTCCTGTGAAGCTCTCCAAAGTTATCTGGGAGTTGTCTGAGCCCCTCACCTGGTGAGCACAGTACGACGTGGGCAGCCGTTACCTGCAGACGTGGTCTGGATAATAAGAACTGTGAGTAAAGGCCCTGGACTGCATCACTGACTCCGTGTCGTTGCTGCTGCTGCCCTGCACCATCACCCCCATCCTCCGCATACACTGCCCTGAGGCTATACTCCTCCCGTGGGGAGTTATGCTACGCTCTGCTACACCCACAACACCAGCCTCAGCGGTCTGCCCTGGAGCGGCGGTTCACTCTAACCGCAATCCACGGGTGGCGTAGTCGGACATTTAAACATCAAAACCACATAAATAGTTCCGCCACTGGTTTGACCGCCCTGAGCCACGGAACCGGGTCGCCGCCACGGAGACTACAACCAGCAGCATCCACCAAAAAGGGTCCGGCTCCGGGTGTCCCAAGGCCCATGGGGCACGTCAGAACATTTTCATCACCTTTCACAATCACCAATGGGACAAGGCAGGGATGTTCTCTGTCCCCTCTCTTATACATCCTAGTGACGGAGCACCTGCTCTCATCAATTCGCCATAACCCCAATATTAGGTGGATTGAGGTGGGAGGCACCGAGTACAAGTGCTCTCTATTTGCTGATGATGTCCTAGTATATATCACTCAATCACATATATCCATCCATGCTGTTATGGCTGAAATAGATCACTTTGTTACACGGTCAAATTTTAAAATCAATGCAGCGAAGTCTGAGGCCCTTGATGTCTCCCTCCCCAAATCCATATAGGATTCCATCCAGTCCAACTTTCCCTTTGCCTGGCCCTCACAGGGTATCAAATACTTAGGAATTCCTATTCATATAGACCTCTCCCATCTATGTTATCTTAATTTTGGGCCCTTTATTGAACAACTCCATACAGACCACGGTTGGCAAGTTAGAACTGTAAGATTCACTACGTGAACCACTGGTGTTTTGTGGAAAAGCACATGTACACTGTGTTCCAAATTATTATGCAAAAAGTGTTTAGGAGTGATAAGGGAAGAATTTGTTTGTTTGTCAGTTAAACTCATTGATGGTGATGTGTGTCAGGGCTCTTTATATCACTGTAAGCAATTGCAGACACCTGTGCTAATTAGTTTGGCAGGTGTGTCCAATGAAAGGCAAGACTACTTAAGAAGGCTGTCTCACATTATTAGGCAGCCTACATTTTCTGCCAAAATGGGAAAGAAAAAGGATGTGTCGGCTGCTGAGAAGCAACAAATTGTGGAGTGTTTAGGTCAAGGCATGACTACAATCAACATTGTGCGATGATCAGGATGAAGTGTCTTGGCAATCAAGAAGTATGTAGCTGATTCACAGTACACACGTGTGCGTGCTGATAAGGGCAAATTGAGGACTCTTTCCTACAAGCAATTACGTCAGGTTAAAAGAGCAGCGGCAAAAAAGCCTTGTCATAACAGCAGACAAGTTTTTGAAGCTGCTGGTGCCTCCAACGTCCCCCGAACAACAAGATGCAGGGTCCTTCAGAGGTTTGCAGCTGTGCATACGCCATCCTGTCGACCTCCTCTATCCACTTCACACAAGCAGAAACGGCTCCAGTGGGCCAAACATTACATGAAGACTGATTTCAAAACTGTTTTGTTCACGGATGAGTGCTGTGCAGCCCTCGATGGTCCAGATGGATGGAGTGGAGGATGGCTGGTTGATGGACACCCCACGCAAACACGGCTACAGCGCCAACAAGGAGGAGGTGGAGTAATGTTTTGGGCTGGAATCATGGGGAGAGAGATTGTCGGCCCCTTTAGGATCCCTGAAGGCGCTAAAGATGAACTCCATAATGTATGTGGATTTTCTCAAACAGCACTTCCTGCCATGGTTCAAGAAGAAGAACCGTGTATTTCACAGCAAGATCATTTTTTTGCATGATAATGCACCATCTCATGCTGCACATAAAACATCTGCATCTCTGGCTGATATGGGCATAAAAGGGGACAAACTTATGGTGTGACCCCCATGCTCCCCTGACCTCTACCCCATTCAGAACCTCTGGAGCATCATCAAAAGGAGTGTCTATGATGGCGGGAGGCAGTTCACATCTAAGCAACAGCTCTGGGAGGGTATTCTGTCCTCATGCAAAACAACTGAAGCAGAAACCATCCAAAACCTGACAAATTCAATGGACGAGAGAGTTCAGAAGCTCCTTTCGAACAAGGGGTCCTATGTGAAAATGTAACATCACCTAGAATAAAGTTTTGAGTTGAAAACTGTTTGATTTCAGTTTCTAATAACCTGCTAATGCTTATAATTTCAAAAATGACCATTTTTTTGGTCTTTATTAAAATGAAAAGGTTGATCGAAAAGTTTGGCGGATCAAAGAGTGTGGCAACCCAGTAGTCATGATTACTTCAAATTCTGACAATATGAGGGTCATGTTGCAGGTAGTGCAGCAAGAAGGCACTTATGTGTCTTGCGCATCTCGGAGCCCCAAAATTATTTTCAGGGCTAGATGCAGCTAAAAATTATTATTAATTTTAAATCTGGTGGAGCTTAGTATAGATGGCCTAATAGGATCAGTGCTGCACACTGCTACAAAGCCCAAATTATTTTCCAGCCAAGATACAGATAAACATGATTAGTAATTTTAAATCTGGTGGAGCTTATTATAGATGGCCTAATAGAATCAGTGCTGCACACTGCTACAAAGCCCAAATTATTTTCCAGCCAAGATACAGATAAACATGATTAGTAATTAGAAAGCTTAAAACGGTTGGTAGGGTGATTTTAACCAATCATCCATCTTTTACTCTCCCCAGGATGACACAGGGGTAGAAAAGTCGTTTCGGATCCATGATTTGTTCATCTTTATGAACGTGAGTCTGTCTACATTATCAGTGGAGAGCCACGTGCGCTTATCTGTCAGCACACCACCAGCAGCGCTGAACACACGTTCAGACAGAACGCTGGCTGCGGGGCACGACAAGATCTCCAAGGCGTAAGTGGCTAGCTCCGGCCATTTATCCAGATTGGAAGCCCAAAAAGAGCAAGGGTCCAGTGACACAGTCGTGGCTTCAATGTTTACTTGGAGATACTCCTGTACCATCGTCTCTAGGCGTTGACTATGTGTCAGACTTCTTGTCTCCTGTGGCCTTGCAAAGGATGGGCTAAAAAAGTGGTTAAATGATTCCGCAAAATTGATGTAACCAGCAGATACTGTGGTTCTGTTACGGTTTGAGTGCTGAACACTTGACGGTCCCACGGTTGGCAAGTTGGAACTGTGAGATTCACTACGTGCACCACTGGTGTTTTGTGGAAAAGCACATGTAAGATTCTGCAACAGTCTCTGCTGATACTCCTGCATGCGTGCATCCCTTTCTATGGCAGGAATAATTTCGGCAAATCTATGTATTTTTTGGCCTCTACTTAGCTTTTGCTGACAAATGTTACAGATAACACGAGTTGGGTCATCTTTATCGATCTGAAAAAATGCCCAGGCTATGCAAGGCTTAGCACCCATGCGACCTGAAGAGCCACCACGACTTGTGGTGAGAGGCAGAGTTGTGTTTGAGGATGCAGTTGTTGACGTGCTTTCAGTACTACGTCTCTGTCCAGGAAGGCGCAACCTGACCTCGTCGTCACTAGCATCTTCCTCCACCTCCTCTGCTGACCTCATCTCTTGGCTGACTGTGGGTTGACAGTAAGTGGGATCTCCAACCTCATCATCATCACCCTGTTCGTTATCACACCCGTCGTCCTCAGAGCCAACCTGTTCCTGCCCTGACAAAAAACTAAAGTTGTCGCTCCAATCAGGTATTTGAGTCTTATCATCGTCTTCCTCATTGTCTCCACCAACAGGAGTTACAGTTTGGGAATGAGGGTCTACATTATGGTCAGAACCTTCTGCGTCTGGTCCTGGATCCGACTCATAAAGATTCTGGGCATCAGTGCAGATCATTTCCTCGTCTGGATTCACAGAAGCGCTGGAGTCGACCTCTGATTCCCAGGCTATAGTATGAGTAAACAGCTCTGCAGACTCAACCATCTGTTCTACCTCATACTCAGACGGGCAGCTGGAGATTTGGGAGCTGTGAGGAAGCAAGTGCGATTGGGGTGACACCTTTGAGGACTGGAGTATTTGTGATGTTGAAGTTGATGTGGAGGAGAGCCCACTTAAAGGAGCACTTGATATCCGTTGAAGCACCTGCTGTTTTTGTGCCTCATCTGGAATTTGTAGCGATTGGCGTGGCCGTAAGAAAGGGATCTTATCACATTGTCCGCTAAAAGAAGTAGACATTTTAGTTTGGCTGGAAGATGGTCTTTCTTCTGCAGATGTTACTGTTGCTTTAACACCTACCCCACGGACACAACCTTTTTTCCCCTTCCCAACACGCCTATTCCCCTTTCCACCAGCAGCAGGCCTTTTTACACTCATTTTGGTGGTTAACTAATTCACAACTCTGGAGTTGTTTGCACAAAAAAACAATGGATGGGAACCGAGCAGAGCTGAGTGGCCAAACTGTGGTATTAGGCAAAAACTATTGGCTGGGTTAGATGCAGAAAAAAATTATATTCAATTTGCAACCTGATGGAGGTCAGTATAGATGGACTAATAGAACAAGTCCCACACACAGCTAGAAGGCCAAATATTTTTTCAGAGGTAGATGCAGAAAAAAAATATTCAGTTTGCAACCTGATGGAGGTCAGTATAGATGGACTAATAGAGAAAGTCCCACACACAGCTAGAAGGCCAAATATTTTTTCAGAGCTAGATGCAGACAAAAAATTATTTTGAATTTGCAAACTGATGGAGGTCAGTATAGGTGGACTAATAGAACAAGTCCCACACACTGCTAGAAGGCCAAATATTTTTTCAGAGCTAGATGCAGAAAAAAATTATATTCAGTTTGCAACCTGATGGAGGTCAGTATAGATGGACTAATAGAGAAAGTCCCACACACTGCTAGAAGGCCAAATATTTTTTCAGAGCTAGATGCAGAAAAAAATTATATTCAGTTTGCAACCTGATGGAGGTCTGTATAGATGGATTAATAGAACAAGTCCCACACACAGCTAGAAGCCCAATATTTTTTCAAAGCTAGATGCAGAAAAAAATTATATTCAATTTGCAACCTGATGGAGGTCAGTATAGATGGACTAATAGAGAAAGTCCCACACACTGCTAGAAGGCCAAATATTTTTTCAGAGCCAGATGCAGAAAAAAATTATATTCAATTTGCAACCTGATGGAGGTCAGTATAGATGGACTAATAGAGAAAGTCCCACACACTGCTAGAAGGCCAAATATTTTTTCAGAGCTAGATGCAGAAAAAAATTATATTCAGTTTGCAACCTAATGGAGGTCTGTATAGATGGATTAATAGAACAAGTCCCACACACAGCTAGAAGCCCAATATTTTTTCAGAGGTAGATGCAGAAAAAAATATATTCAGTTTGCAACCTGATGGAGGTCAGTATAGATGGACTAATACAACAAGTCCCACACACAGCTAGAAGCCCAATATTTTTTCAGAGCTAGATGCAGAAAAAAAATTATATTCAATTTGCAACCTGATGGAGGTCAGTATAGATGGCGTAATAGAACAAGTCCCACACACAGCTAGAAGCCCAAATATTTTTTCAGAGCTAGATGCAGATAAAAATTATTTTAATTTGCAACCTGATGGAGGTCAGTATAGATGGACTAATAGAGAAAGTCCCACACACTGCTAGAAGGCCAAATATTTTTTCAGAGCTAGATGCAGAAAAAAATTATATTCAGTTTGAAACCTGATGGAGGTCAGTATAGATGGACTAATAGAGAAAGTCCCACACACTGCTAGAAGGCCAAATATTTTTTCAGAGCTAGATGCAGAAAAAAATTATATTCAGTTTGCAACCTGATGGAGGTCAGTATAGATGGACTAATACAACAAGTCCCACACACAGCTAGAAGCCCAATATTTTTTCAGAGCTAGATGCAGAAAAAAATTATATTCAATTTGCAACCTGATGGAGGTCAGTATAGATGGAGTAATAGAACAAGTCCCACACACAGCTAGAAGCCCAAATATTTTTTCAGAGGTAGATGCAGAAAAAAATTATATTCAATTTGCAACCTGATGGAGGTCAGTATAGATGGACTAATAGAATGATGCTATGCCCAAAAGATTTTACTTCACTAGGTGCAGTAAAAAAATTGGTATTCTATACACAGGTGGTATATCTTGCAACACAGATAGGCTACTCCACTGACTAACACACTCTGCAATAGGCCAAAAAGGATTAGCTTTGCTAGATTCAGCCAAATGCTGTGAAAAAAACTTGCACAGCACTGGCACAGACCTGCCTGGCAAAAACTGATAGGAACTGATGTAACCTAGTCCTGAAAAGGACTCCAATTACAATTAGTCTTTACTCCCACAACCTATCTATTTAAGAGCACAGACCTGCCTGATAAAAGTCATAGGAAATGCTGTAACCTAGTCCTTAAAAGGACTGCAATCACAACTATTCCCTACTCCCAAGCTATCTGTAGATTTGTGCGAAAATTGGCTTGAAATTAACAAGGTATAGCGCACACAGCAACAGCGGTGCCGTCTAACACGCAGCTGCAGCAGTGAGAAAATGGTGGCGACAGGGAAAATGGCTTGGTCTTATAGGGCAAGGACATGTCACATACACTGCCAATGACACATGCCCTTGCTTGTGTGAAAAAAAGCACTTCGCTCCATGTGTGCGCTGCTGATAGGCTGACAGATTGCACCTCCCCACTGCAAATGCGGGAAAGAGAAAAAAAAATGGAGATCTTCATTATTCCTGCAGAGATCCATCCCCTGCCCCTCCCCCCACCCCGCTGTACACTCAAACTGCGTATTAACATTAATTTTCATCATTACTGAGGAAAAATCCAGTTATGATTTTGGTGCACGGTTATCGAACATAACCTCGAACAGCCGAATTTTTCTCAAATCGTTCGTGCTCTCCGAACGGCTCGAACACCGCCCAAAACAGCTCGAATTTGAGATTGCCGAACAGTTCGAGTAGAACAACGCTCATCTCTAGTGACCACCTGCCAGCCAGCCGAGAGACTCTTACCCGTTCACCTGGGAGCGCTCACCTGCTATCCGCCTGCTAGCCTACCTGGAGGCTTTGCCGTCATTTGCCGTGACCACCTGCCTGTCTAGAGACTCTTACCCTGCTGTCACTTGCCGTGACCACCCGCCAGTCAAGAGACTTTCCCGTCACTTGCCGTGACCACCTGCCCTTCTATCCAGAGACTGTTCCTGTCACTTGCCGTGTCTACCTGCCCGCCTTCCCTCGGAGCCACCCGCTTCCTTACTAGGACTGCCCCTTTGTATAGTAGCTCAGAGGTTCCACCTCCCAGACCCGTTACAACAGTTTGTTGGAACTCTCACAAGGGGTACTCTCACAAGGAGTGCAAAGTTTGGGAAGATGCTGAGGGAGGACCTTGCCGACCGTACCAACATCGTCCGTGATTCCTCTGTGCCTTATCATTTTTGGGTATCCAAGCTGGACACGTAGAATGAACTGGCTCTCTATGTCTTGGAAGTCCTGGCCTGCCCTGCCGCTAGCGTTTTATCAGAGCGGGTTTTTAGTGCCGCTTTTGGAGTTATAACTGATAAGCGCAACCGCCTATCAACTGAAAATGCTGACAGGCTGACTCTCATAAAAATGAACAAGGGCTGGATTGGCCCAGACTTCTCAACACCACCGAATGATAGTAGCGTAACATAAACTCAAATCCAGCGTCTTTTTTCGGGAGGTGTATTCCCATGCACCTTTTCACACCCACACATGGGTATACGCTTCCTAATTTTGGCTATTTGCTCTTGTCCTCCTCCTTCTCCTCATCCTCATCTTCCACCACCATATCAGCAGGGTGACCGTGGTCTATGATGCAACACCCACATAATATTCTTAAAGGGTGTTTATGATGCCCGTATAAAAAAAATTTTATACAGTATGTTCACTCTTACTCCCCAGGGGTAAAAGTTTGTCAGCCCATAAACTTAGTGCATGGGCATTACAAGTATAGGAAAATCGCTCCTTTCTAATGGGGAAAAAAATTTATGAGGCCCTCCTCCACATCTCTTCCAAGGGGCATTGGAGTGCCTCCCAGTTTTTGGCTTCCCTTGCATTCACTGCATAGGCCAACACTATGGAAGACCCACTTCCTAATAATGGAAACATTGTTTTCAGGATTCCCTCTGACCTCCACGTCTCTTCCAAGGGGCATTGGAGTGCCTTTAAATTTTTGGCAGCCCTAGCATTCACTGCATAAGCCAACACTATGGGAGACCCACTTCCTAATAGTGAGAACATTTTTTCATGAGGCCCTCTACGTCTCTTCTAAGGGGCATTGGAGTACCTCCCAATTTTTGTCAGCCCTTGCATTCACTGCATAGGCAAACAGGATGGGAGACCCACTTCCTCATAATGGGAATATTGTTTCAGGAGGCACTCCTCTATGTCTCTTCAAAGGGTTATTGGGGTGCATCCAAATTTTCAAAGGGGTATTGGGGTGTGTCCAAATTTTGGGCAGCCCTGCCACTCACTGAATACACAATAACATAATAGGAGACCCACTCTGTAGTAATGGGAACAACACAGATTGTTGCTTTAACTGACCATCTTAACCTTGAATTTATCAGGTCGGCCAAATGTTTGTCCCCCCTGCCAAGCTCGATGGAGTCACTTTCTTAACTGATTCAACTTTTTCTTATCTCTTACAGACCTGCCTCCCATATGGTAAGGCTGATCCTTTATCTTGGATCTTCTTCAAAGATCCTTCTACAGCAGCACCAACAACAACTATTCTGCCTGAATCCAACTTCCTGGGGGTGATCCACAACAAAGACTTGCTGGAAGATATACGGGAAGCATACGAGACAGACCCAATTCTTCTGTATCCACCAGATGATATATCTCTTACTTTTCAAAATAAAGTATGGACTCAATCATTCCATCTACGTTCCAGAAACTGTGAGTCTTAAGGTATTAAAACTAATCCATGACTACAAGTTAGCTGGACACAAAGGAATTCAAAAAACACAAGAATATCTTTCTCATTTCTTTTGGTGGCCCAATTGCCAAAAAGATGTTAAACAATATGTACCTTCCTGTTACACCTGTGCCATGTATAAAACTCCCCGCACATCACCAATGGGATTATTGCAGCTTCTGAAAATTCCATCTCATCCTTGGGGCTCTATATCTATGGACTTTATTGTAGAATTACCAGTTTCAAAGAGAAAGAGTTCAATCCTAGTAGTGGTGGACTGACTCACCAAAGCTGCACATTTTGTCCCCTGCACTGGTTTACCTTCTACTAAAGAAACTGCTGATCTTCTAATTCAAAATGTATTTTGTCTTCATGGGGTTTTCAGATGAAGTAGTCTCTGGTCGTGGAACACAATTTACATAGAGATTCTGGAAGAATTTTTTGTGCAGCATTGGACATTGATGTCAGTTTATCTTTTGCATTCCTTCCGCAATCTAATGGTCAGACTGAATGCACAAACCAATCCTTAGAGCAATATCTCAGATGCTACAGTTTTCATCTCCAGGATGACTGGGTTGATTAGCTTCCTATGGAAGAATTTTCATACAACAATTCACAAAATGCTTCAACCAAACACCATTCTTCGCAAATTCTTTGTACCATCCAAGTATCCTTCCTAATTTTCCAAGAAAAACTCAGATCCCTGCTATCACCGAAAGAATACAATCCCTACAAAAGAATCTAGAAATACTGAAAGACACTTTAAGAATTGCCTAGGAGAAATATAAGGAAGCAGCAGATAAATGTTGCAGAATTTCTCCAAGCTTCCAAGTGGGTGATGAAGTATGGCTTTCCACCAAGAATTTGAAATTCCATATACCCTCACCAAAACTGGGTCAAAAATGTATTGGTCCTTTTAAAATAATTGGACAAGATAGCTCAGTAGCTTTTCTCCTTCAACTTCCCAGAACAATAAAGATACATCCAGTGTTCCATGTCTCTACTAAAGCCATTTGTTCCAAATCCTTTTCCAGGCTGTCATCTACCTCCTCCTGATCCAATTGAAGAGGACGCGAAGAAGATTACACAGTTGAAAAGGTCCTGGATTCCAGAATATTCAGAAACTAGTTGCAGTACTTAATAAAGTTGCAAATTATTGTAAATCCAAACAGAAACAGAGGTATACTATAAGTACCGTATACTGACGGCCCATCCACACTACTCCTTGTCCTGCAGCACCTGGTGCAGGGTTTCATCCATGCAGGTTATGGATATATTCACTGTTCCGTGAAGGAATTTTCTGCAAGCTTTATAGATCTCATGGTTCCTGTTCATCCCGCCCGTCCTTCTCCTACCCCAACTAATCTACCTGGACTTCCGATTCCCTATTGGTCATTTGCTGATGTCTTTAATAAAAAGGAGGCAGAGACATTACCCCCTCATAGACCATACGACTGTCCTATCGACCTGTTACCCGGTGCTACGCCTCCCCGTGGGCGTATTTACCCATTGTCCGCTGCTGAGACCCGGTCGATGTCCGAATATATTGAGGAGAATTTGGCCAGGGGATTCATCCGGAAATCTACCTCCCCGGCGGGAGCAGGCTTCTTTTTCGTAAAAAAGAAGGACGGCTCTCTCCGTCCCTGTATAGACTATAGAGGCCTTAACCAGATCACGGTGAAGAATAAGTACCCCCTTCCGCTCATTCCAGAATTATTTGATCGTCTGAGGGGGGCTAGAATCTTCACCAAACTGGACCTCCGTGGGGCGTACAACCTGGTCCGTATCCGTCAAGGGGATGAATGGAAGACTGCATTCAACACCCGGGACGGCCACTATGAATATCTGGTAATGCCCTTTGGTCTCTGTAATGCTCCTGCCGTCTTTCAAGAGTTGGTCAATGACATCTTCCGGGACCTTCTCTACTCCTGCGTAGTGGTGTACCTGGACGACATCTTGGTCTTCTCTCCGGATCTCCAGACTCACCGGAGAGACGTTCGTCAGGTCCTGCTCAGGCTCAGGCAGAATCACCTCTTCGCTAAATTTAAGAAGTGCCTCTTTGAGCAGACCTCGCTTCCGTTTTTGGGCTACATTATTTCTCAGACCGGCCTACGAATGGATCCAGAGAAACTGTCTGCCATCGAGAAATGGCCCCGACCGGAGGGGTTGAAGGCCATTCAGCGGTTCCTGGGCTTCGCCAACAACTACCGCCTCTTCATACCGCACTTCTCTTCCCGGACTGCCCCAATTTCCGCGCTCACCCGTAAGGGCACTAATCCCAGAGAGTGGCCGCCCGAAGCAGAGGAGGCCTTTCTTTCCTTAAAACAGGCCTTCTCTTCCGCCCCGGTGCTGCATCGCCCAGATGGCAACAAGCAGTTCTTCCTGGAGGTTGACGCCTCCTCCTCTGGAGCCGGAGCGGTACTTACCCAAAAATCATCTTCCGGGAGAATGGTAACTTGTGGCTTCTTCTCCAAACTCTTCTCCTCTTCTGAGCGCAACTATTCCATTGGAGATCGAGAGTTATTGGCCATCAAGCTGGCATTGGAGGAGTGGCGTTACCTGCTCGAAGGGGCTCTTCACCCGGTAATAATTTACACTGACCACAAGAACTTGGCTTACCTCCAGCATGCCCAGAGACTTAACCCGCGCCAAGCTCGGTGGTCCTTGTTTTTTGCTCGCTTTTATTTTATTCTTCATTTTCGCCCGGCTGACAAAAACATCAAGGCGGACGCCTTATCCCGATCCTTTCTGGTGTCTGATCTTGAGGAAGAACCGAAACACATCATCGATCCTGCCAGAGTAATGCAGGTGGCTCCCGTGAGTCTAAATCGTCTCCCTCCTGGTAAGACGTTCGTATCAGTACCTGATCGGGAGAAGATCCTACACTGGGGTCACTCGTCTAAGCTAGCTGGCCACGCCGGTCAGAAAAAGACCCTCCAGCTTATTACCCAGCACTACTGGTGGCCTACCCTGCACAAGGACGTAATAGACTTTGTTTCTGCCTGTGTGTCCTGCGCCCGCAACAAGGTTCCGAGACATCTGCCAGCCGGTCGCCTCCTTCCGCTCCCAGTACCTGCTGCCCCCTGGCAGCATATAGCAATGGACTTTATAACTGATCTCCCCGTCTCTGCCGGTTGTACGGTCATTTGGGTGGTCGCTGACCGCTTTTCCAAGATGGCTCATTTCGTTCCCCTGCCAGGCCTCCCGTCTGCACCCGAGCTGGCTAAAGACTTTATCCGCCACATCTTCCGTCTTCATGGCCTGCCCCTCCACATCGTGTCGGATCGTGGGGTACAGTTCACCTCACGCTTCTGGAGAGCCACTTGTAAACTGCTAGACGTCACCCTGGACTTCTCCTCCGCTTACCACCCACAGTCTAATGGTCAAGTGGAGCGGATCAATCAGAACCTGACCAGTTACCTCCGGCACTTCGTTAATGCCCACCATTCAGACTGGGTGGATCTCCTGCCATGGGCCGAATTTTCTTACAACAATCACGAGAGCGAATCTTCCTCCAAATCCCCGTTTTTTGTAGTCTTCGGTCAGCATCCTTGGATCCCATTTCCCGTCTCCACCTCGGTGGACAATCCGGCTGTGGAATCTCTTGTTAACAAATTTTCCTCCATATGGGAGAGTACCCGATCCGCACTCCTTCTGTCATCCAAGCGTATGAAAAGACATGCTGACAAAAAACGTCTGGATCCTCCTCAATTCCGTCCAGGGGATAAGGTCTGGCTCTCGTCCAAGTATGTCCGGCTCAAGATTCCTTCCTATAAGTTAGGGCCTCGGTTCATCGGTCCTCTGGAGGTCATCAGTCAGATCAACCCGGTGGCCTATAAATTGAAACTCCCGGCCAACTTGCGGATCCCTAACTCCTTCCATGTATCTCTCCTCAAACCTGTGGTACTTAACTCTTTTTCCAAGTCTACAGGTACGCCTCCTGCTCCGGTTTCCGCTGAAAACGAATTTGAGGTAGAGAACATTCTGGCCACCAAAAGGGTAAGAGGGAAGACCTTTTTTCTAGTAGATTGGAAGGGGTTTGGTCCTGAAGAGAGAACGTGGGAGCCCCGGGAGAACATCCATGCCCCTCTCATCCTAGCTAAATTTCTCTCTGGCCTAAAAAAGGGGGGGCCTAAAGGGGGGGGTACTGTAGCGCTGGCGTCCCTGCCCTCTGCTAGGCAGGGACGCTGCTCCCCTCACCCCTCTGCTCCGAGCCCGGCGTCCTCCTCCCGCTCTGCTGGCAGCGCGCGCTCCTTCCCGGCCACTGTGCTTAGGGCGCGCGCACTCCCTCCCTCTTAAAGGGGCCGCGCGCGCCGTCCTAAGGAGTCCCCGGCCAATGGCCGGAAGACTTCACCATATATAAGGCACCTCCTCCAAAATGGAGGTGCCCGAGCAATGTTGTTGCACTGTTCACTACTCTGCTTCAGCCCTCAGGTCCCGTTGCCAGTTACCTGCCAGAATCCTGCCAGTCTGCTGTCTGTTTCCTGCCTGACATTCCTCCTACCTGCTTGCTAGCCTGAGGTCCGACGGTCTGCCTTCCTACTCCTGTCAGTCTGTCTATGGACCAGCTTGCCCGCTCACCTGGGAGCGCACATCTGCTACCGGCCTGCTAGCCTACCTGGAGGCTCCGCCGTCACGTGCTGTGACCACCTGCCATTCCAGAGACTCCTGCCCGCTCACCTGGGAGTGCACATCTGCTACCTGCCTGCTAGCCTACCTGGAGGCTCCGCCGTCACGTGCTGTGACCACCTGCCATTCCAGAGACTCCTGCCCGCTCACCTGGGAGCGCACATCTGCTACCTGCCTGCTTGCCTACCTGGAGGCTCCGCCGTCACGTGCTGTGACCACCTGCCATTCCAGAGACTCCTGCCCGCTCACCTGGGAGCGCTCATCTGCTGCCTGTCTGTTGGCCTACCTGGAGGCTCCGCCGTCACATGCTGTGACCACCCGTTTATCCAGAGACTCTCGCTTGCTCACCTGGGAGCACACATCTACCATCCGCCTGCTAGCCTACCTGGAGGCTCAGCCATCACAGGTCATACCTACCCTTTACCCAGAGAGTGCCCCGGTCACTTGCCGTGACCTCCTGCCCGTTCATCCAGAGACTGCCCCGGTCACTTGCCGTGTCCTCCTGCCCGTTCATCCAGAGACTACCCCGGTCACTTGCCGTGACCTCCAGCCCGTTCACCCAGAGACTGTCCCGGTCACCTGCTGTGACTGCCTGCCCATCTTCCCTGGTCGCCACCCGCTCCCTTACAAGGACCGCCCTCTTGTATAGTAGCTCAGAGGTTCCGCCTCCCAGACCCATTACAGGTATCAACCCACAGAGCTAATATTGAATAGTGGTTACCCTCGGCATGTGTATCTCTTACGTTATACGGGACTATTGAAAAAGGAGAAAACATGAGTATGAAGGCATAAAAAACATTATTTTATTCAATGAAGGTTACATAACAAAGTATACAAAAAGTCACATCACAAGATGGGGGGTATAAAGTGCAAGGTGCCAGGCATAATAGGGACACACAGGTGATGGGCCAAGGTATAAGTATATGTGTAACTCCATATGAGTATTAATGGTGGGTGTGGGAACATGTGTCGGGGGAATCACCAATTCATAATAGACTGCTTTCTGCTAATGGACCCCTAATGGGCCAGAGTATATAGGCAATCCCATCTCACATACCGAACATCCCCCTACCCTGATAACATCACAGGCAACACTCACCCGGAGATTCAGAATATGAGGCCCTCAGACCACTGTGACCATTATGCAATCGTGGTGATGATGACAGCACGCCCCACATCACCACGATTGCACGTGTGACCATAACTTGGCCATTATGTGGTATTAACCATCAGAGATAATTATAATTATATTGGGTAGTGGTTACCCTCTGCATGTGTATTTAAGGGGTTAGTACATTTTGTGGATGGGCCTTCACTCAATGATTGTCAGCACTGAGTTTTCACTTGTGTTTTAATATATTTTTGTGTCTTTTGACGTATGTATTCATGTTAAATAAAATTTATATATATTTTTCTACATCTAATTATTTATTGGTGATCACGACTCTTATAGTATACCTCTGTTTGGATTTACAATGTTCATGTTTGGTATACTGCATGTAGATCCCTAAAACTGGATGGTGCCCTCTCATTATACACCTGTTTAAGTTGCAAGGGTATAGCGCTGAAGATAACTCCTGGGAACCTGTAGAAAATATCAATGCTCCTCGACTGCTTAAAGAGTTTCACCATACATACCCACATAAACCAAGCCAAGCATCGTCCAAAGGCTGCTGTTGAAAGGGGGGAGTAATGTCAGGATTCCTGTTGTCCTTGACAGTTTGACCACTAGTGGCTGCTATTGTTCACCTTAATAGATGTGCTGCAACCCCACTCCTTACCACTGGAGGCTGCTGTTGTGTTCTGCAATTGCCCTTTACTAAGATGACAGATTCTGAACCTGTGGGATTCATCTTGTTTCCGGTTTGTGTCTACTTAAAGCCACATGGATCTCTCACTCATTGCTTGAGTATTGTGTCTAGCTGTTCAGTCTAGTTCCAGTCTCCAGCTCCTGTACTGTCTTACCCAGACAGTTCTCACCTATCTATGGATTGTTTCCTACAACTTCTTCACTATATCCAAGAACTTATATTACTGCTTGCTATTCCTGCTCATGCTTCTTTGGCCACTGGTTTTCCAGCAGCGCTACACCAATATCGTAACAGTGGCCACAGAAGACCACTGAGCAAGGCAGAAGGAGGAAGTGAGAGATGGAAGCTTAGAGACAGCTGAGTGTGATGTGTCAATGGGGATGTTGAAGTCACCCATTATAGTGACGATATTAGTGGAAAGGAAATGAAGTAGCCAGGGGGTGAAGTTTTCAAGAAAGGTAATGGCTGACCCTGGGTGGGGCAGTAAATGACAGCCAGTTGGAGAATGGAGGGGGAGAAGATGTGCACTTAGTGCACCTCAGAAGAAGGGAGAGTAACGGAGGGTGGTAATGGAATTGGGGTAAAGGAGCAGTTATCTGTCAGGAGAAAACTAACTCCTCGACCATGCTTGCTCCTGGGGCGGGGGTGTAAGAAATATGGAGTGCCGTTAAGAAAGTTCAACTAGAGAGTCTGTGTCAGAGGGGGTGAGCCAGGTATCACTGATGCTGAGGAAGAGAAGTTTGTTATTGATGAAAAGATCATGGATGTATGAAAGTTTGTTGCAGACAGATCAAGCATTCCAAAGAGCTTTTGTTAGTGGGACTGGGGAAGTGGGAGCTGAGCGAATGGGTATGAGGTTAGAAAGGATGCGGAAATTTGTGATAAATCATGGATGGGAGGTAGAAGTGACTGTGGGGATTTGGTGAGGAGGACTAGGATTTGGAGAGATCTCACCGGCAATGAGGAGGAGCAGAGAAAGTGTTAGTAGGTGTGAGCATGAAAGGGCATGAGGTTGCAGTCTGTATTTGGAGACAAAGGATTGTATGTTGACGAACAGATCTGAGGAGGAGGTGAGATGGGTGGGAGGATGGAGGGAGAGATAACCAGTTCATTACTAGGTGTAGGGATTAGGGGGGTTAGTATGAAGTGAAGCACTATGGGGGTGAGAGTGAAGACAAACCGAAACATTGGTTACTGTGACTCAATATCCAGTCCCCTTCTGGCTCAATTCTGGTCTAATTCATTACAATACACTTAGATGATGCACTTAGAAGATGCTCATCAGACTATGGGCACCACATAATCCTACATACAGTATTATATGTACCACATAGTCCTCCATACGGTATTCTGGGCACCTCATAGTCCTCCATATATTATTATGGGCACCACATAGTCCTCCATATAAAGGGCCCCCTATATTTCTCCATACTGTATGACAGGCCCCCTATATTGCTCCATACAGTATGATGGGCCCCCTATATTGCTCAATACAGTATAATGGGCCCCCTATATTGCCTCAAACAGTATGATGGGCCCCATATAATGGTCCATACAGAAAAAAATCAAGTACTCACCTCTCCCTGACCCTCTCTGCTCCAGTCTCCTCAGCGTCTTCTGTCCCTCTGCATTCCTCAGCACAGAGGATGCACGCTAGTGATGTCATTGCACCCTCTGCGCTGAGATGTCGCAGAGCTCAGATGCAGAGGGGGAATGATGAGAGAGGAAGCATCAGCATGTGGCTCCCTCTCCTATCATTATTTTCAATTGTATCGTCATCTAGGATGCCAAAACAGATGAAAGTACAATGCCGGGGGTTGGCCGCCGGCACCGGGTTCCCCCCAAAAGTAAAGGGCCCTATAACAACCGCATGTGTTCTGCCGCCATTGGCGGTACACCACTGAGTATGTGCACACTGAGTCTTTTTGCTGAGTTTTTGGAGGGGAAAATCAGTAGAAAGTTGGTGAGTTTTGAGTTTTTGGAGGCTTTGGAGAGTTTACGCTCAGTTTCTGCTCCCCAAACTCCTCAAAAAACTCACTTTGAACATACCAGTCAAAAGGTCAGCCAATCAGAACCTAATTTTTATTTATTTTTTTGCTACTCAGTCTAACCCAGTCATACCTATTTATGGCTATGCATATAAGAGTTACAAGTGTAGTTATCCTGTGGATTATTATAGAAATATTTAAGGAAATTCTACTATGACTCCTCTAATTTCCCAGAAGTCAATTAGCCCATAGTCAGAATAACTGCTGCCTGATCATGCCCAGATAGGACAACAATCATTCAATGTCTACTAACAATAAAGAATAGCAAAAGAAGACCTTCACCAGTCATTATCTTGGCTAATGTCCCTGTGTATAAACATAATGCTAATGAAGCAGGTGTAGCTCTCTTTACATTGGCGCAGTTACTAATATTTATGTTTTCTCTAACTCATTAATATATTAACTTCCTTTACAGAATGTAATTGTTACATTTACCACTTTCATTGTGGTTAGGAGCATACATGGATCAATGTTTTCATTAGAATGTGACCTCTCCACAACCTCTGGTTTTGGCACGAGATTATTATGAGTGTCATGTGAACCATAAATTTACCAGTGATCACGTGCAACTGTGCAATTAGTTGCTGGTTAGTTGCTCGGCTATTGATAACAGCTTGAGAAAAACACGTAATTTTTTAAACATTTTTGTATTCAACAGTGATTGGCTGCAGTAATCTCATGTATAGCAAGTCATTATTTCACGTCAAGTCAACAGTGGAGGTTTAATAAATGGGTAAAAGTAATCTTTTTAGATTACCTGATGCAGGCAGTGAATGGCAGAATGGGCATTCCTAAGTATTCCCTGTGTGTTAGAATCAGATAAGACCAGAAAGTAGAGACATGCAAGGACCTAAGGCAGCATTAGAAAGGACACCCTGTAGGTTTAATAAAGTGAGAAGAGAATAACTTCTTTCATCTACCTGCCATATACCTTTAATTGATTTTGTTACTGTGTTACTTGGGATGCAATATAATACACAAAAAAAAAATATATAATAATTTTCGATTCTTTAAAAATAACAAAAGTTAAAATAAAAGAAAATTAAGTAAGTAATAAAAACAAATATTCTTGCTTGCCCTACAAAATGAGTACTTTCAAACCAGAAATTACTAACAATCACAACATCTGGTCATTAGAATAAAATATACTCCTTCCTTTAAAAGGGTTTTACCATGATAAAGCTTATTCAGAAAACACATTGGCCCGATTTATGCCATTCTAGATGAGGGGGCAAGTATGAAGAAAACAAACATGTCTGATTCATTAAGAGGAATAGGTCTCTAAAAGGATAAGGTGTACCTTAACCCCTAGACCGCCGTAACGCATTTTCACGGCGATCATTAAGGATACTAGTGATGAGCGAAGGTGCTTGCCACTACTTGGTACTCGCCCGAACATCACTGTGCTCAACAAGCTCAGCACTCAGTGGGTATTTCCGGGTTACTCGGGCGGGAGCTCGGGTCCCCTCCCTGCATGTCTGGCGCTCTTTAAAGCGCCAATGAACATGCAGTGATTGCTTGCCACGCACTGCAATGCCTTAGCCATGTTGGTTGTGGGCATTACAGTGATTGGCTGGCCGCACAACGTCATCAGTCTACCTTGGAAACAGGCAGAGTAGGGAGAGCTGCTGCTGAGTCAGGGAGAGAGTTGCTTGTTTAGAGTTAGGTATAAGTATTCCACAACATATGTATACTGTATATCCATCTGAACTAACAATCCTTCTGAGGACTAATACAGCTGCATATTTTCAGTGGTGAAGGTGATAGCAGGAGTTAGGCAGGCAAGTAGGGTATGTGACAGACTGCAGTGTATGATACAGCACAAGAGGGTCCATTGCATGTTCAACTTCTGACTGATCATGCTGTGACAAATATTTGTAGACATAGCCCCAGGTATCAGGGGCCAGGGCAATTTTTTTTTTTTATCTTAATCCTGGTTATTTGCTTAAAAACCAAGACAGGCAGGTTATGTGACAGACTGTAGTGCATGGTACAGCACAAGATGGTCCGTTGCATGTTCAACTTCTGATTGATCCTGCTGTGACAAATATTTGTAGACATAGCCCCAGGTATCAGGAGCCAGGGCTAATTTTTTTTTAACTTAATCCTGATTATTTGCTTAAAAAGCAATCCAGAGTACACAATTTTTCTGCTCCATTTGCTTGTTAGCACTGCAGAATACAGCCAGACCTTTTCCATATTACAGCGATAAAAATCCAGAAATTTGAACTGAACGTGGAAAATATTGGCCTCCATTTCCATTTTGTTGCAGTGTGTCGGTGAAGCTATTCACACGAGGTCTCTGTGAAGAATAGTATTAGTAAACTACAGACCTATTATTTAAAACCGTGGTTCTCTGTAAGATGTATCACATATAACAGTATTCCACCAAAATCAGTCATTTCTGGCTTCTATTTTCATTTTGTTGCAGTGTGTTGGTCAAGCTATTCACACTGGGTCTCTGTGAAGAATAGTATTAGTAAACTAAAGGCCTGTTATTTAAAACCGTGGTTCTCTGTAAGACGTTTCACATATAACTGCGTTCCAAGATCAACCATTTCTGGCTTACATTTTCATTTTGTTGCGGTGTGTCGGTCAAGCTATTCACACTAGGTCTCCATAAAGAATAGTATTAATAAACTACAGGCCTGCTATTTAAAACCGTGGTTCTCTGTCAGACGAATCACATATAACTGCGTTCCAAAATCAGCTATTTCTGGCTTCCATTTTCATTTCGATGCAGTGTGTCAGTCAAGCTATTCACACTAGGTCTCTGAGAAGAATAGTATTAGTAAACTACAGGTCTGCTATTTAGAACAGTGGTTCTCTGTCAGACGTATCACATATAACTGGTTTCCAAAATCAGCCATTTCTAATGAACGTGGAAAATATTGTCCTCCATTTAAAATGGGCAAGGTGCGTGGCAAAAGACGGGGAAGTGGACGTGATGGTGATGGTGCATGCAGAGGCCGAGGCCTTGGGCAAGCTGTAATTGTGCCACAACAAACACCCACATCTTATCGCTCGACCTTCCTGTCCAAATTACTAGGGGACTGCACAACACCACTATTGAACACAGAGCAGTGTCAAAAGGTTGTTGGTTGGATAGCAGATAATGCTTCCAGTCACCTTGACACCACCACCACCACCCTGTCTTCCATACGGTCAAGTCTCAGCCATGAGTCTGGACCGCATACTCCTCACCCTGATCCTCCTTCCTTCCACCATGCCAAGTGCCTGGAGACAACTGATCCCACACTTGGACACTCAGAAGAGCTGTTCACTTTTCCATTTGTAGATTCGGGCCTTTTGCCTGGCCAGCTTCAAGCGAGTCAAGAGGAGAACGCGTGTAGCGATGCCCAAATATTGGAGCAGCCATGGTCACACGAAGGCAACGGTGGGAAGTGCAATTACTGTCACAAGAGGTGGATGATGATGATGAGAAACAATTGCCAGAAAGTCAGGAGGAGGACCAGGGTGCAGAAGTGAAAGATGAGATGGTGGATGATATAGTAACTAACCCAACCTGGCAGGGGAACATGCAGAGTGAGGACAGTGGCATCACAACAGGCAGGAAGAAGCAGTGTGGGGGCCACAGACACAAGGCAGGAAAGTTCCCATAACGCCAGCACAATGTAAGTTGCCAGTACAACTGTTAGGTCTTCCAGAGTCTGGTTGTTTTTTAAAGACTCTGCAGATAACCCCAAAAAGGCCATTTGCACTACCTGCCAGGCCAGCATCAGCAGGGGTAGCAAAACTAGCAGCCTGACCACCACCAACATGATCAGGCACATGGCAGCAAAGCACCCGACTAAGTGGGCCAAACCCCAGGGTTCAGAAACAGTGTCTGTGGGTGACACCACTGCTTCTTCCGCTGTTGTGCAAGCATGCCAATCCTCTGTCCATGGCGCAATCAAAGATGCCTCCCGCCCTGCTCATCAAGCACGTCCACGTCCTTGTCCCAGCGCAGCGTTCAGTTGTCGCTACCCCAGTTCTTGGAACGCAAGCGCAAATACGCAGCCAACGCCCCACAGGCCACACTACAAAATTCACACATTTCACAAATGCTTGCACTCAAAATGCTGCCTTTTAGGCTCGTGGAGACGGAAGCTTTCCACAACCTGATGGTAGCCGCCGTCCCTTGGTACTCGGTCCTCAGCCGCCATTATTTCTCCTCGTGTGCCGACCCTGCATTACACGAGCACGTGTACCACAACATTAGCCGTGCCCTCAACAACGCAGTTATTGGAAGTCCATCTAACCACGGACACGTGAACCAGTGCTTGTGGACAGGGACGGTAAATCTCGCTGACGGCACACTGGGTTAATATAGTGGAAGCCGGGACCCAGTCGGGCCCTGGGTCAATCATGGTTGCCCCCACAATCTAAAGCTCCTGCACCTCATCCTCCTCCTCCTCTTCAGCCTCCATTTCCAAAATCACCACATAAGTCAGAAGCTGGAAGCACTGCAGCACTGCCTTGGCCAAGCGGCAACAGACTGTGCTGAAGCTAATATGCTTAGGTGACAGACCGCACAATGCTAAATAGTTGTGGACAGCTCTGAAAGAGCAGGCAGATCTGTGGCTAACACCGCTTACCCTACAGCCAGGCATGGTCGTGTATGACAATGGCCGGAACCTGGTGGTTGCTCTGAGGCGAGGCGAGCTCACACACGTGAGCACACACATGTGCTTAACCTCGTGGTTCAGCGGTTTCTCAAAACATATCCGGATCTGCCGGATCTGCTTGTCAAAGTACGCCGCGTGTGTGCCGATTTTAGAAAGTCAGCTACAGCTTCCACCGTCCTTGCCGTGCTTGAGCAGAGTTTGCAGATTCCAGCTCGCCAACTGGTGTTCGATGTCCCCACGTGTTGGAACTCTACAATGCAGATGTTGGGAAGGATTTGTGAGCAGAAGAGGGAAGTTGTTGACTACCAGCATCAACAAGGTCGTCGGTATTCAGGTCATACTCCACACATAAGACCTCAGGAATGGACATGGATGTCAGACATATGTACCATCCTTCAAAACTTTGAGGGCTCCATCAAGATAGTGAGCGGCAATGACGCCATAATTAGCGTCACTATCCCGCTTCTCTGTCTTCTGAAACACTCTCTGCTCACAATTAAAGAGGCATTGCAGGCGGAGCACGATGAGATGGAGCAAGGAACCATACAGGCTGATTAAACACAGCCTAGCCTCATCTCGTCCCAACGTGGATTGGGTAACAATGAGGAAGAGGAGGAAGAACAGGAGCTAGTTTCCTGCGCTATAGACGGTACTACCTGCACAACTGTAACACCGTCTCTTCAGCATGGATGGCCTGAGGACAGGGGGAGGAGGAGTAGGAGGAGGAGAGCATGGTCATTCGTCCTCTTGGTAAGTCATGCCTGTTAGCAGTCTGCACACATGGCTGAGTTTATGTTACGCTGCTTTTCCTGTGACCCTCGCGTTGTCCAAATTTTGTGTGACAGTCATTACTGGTTGGTGACACTTCTAGACCCACGCTACAAGGAGAACATTCTGTCTGTTATTCCCACGCTGGACAGGCCTAATAAAATGGGGCTGTACTAGAATGCCCTTGTTGAGAAATTATTACAAAAATTCCCATCTGAAAACGCTGGCGGCAGAGGTCATAGTTCATTGGACAACCGCTAGCGTTTTCTCAGAGCGGGTTTTTAGTGCCGCTGTTGGAATTAAAACTGATAGGCGCATCCGCCTGTCAACTGAAAATACTGACAGGCTGACTCTTATAAAAATGAACAAAGGCTGGTTTGGGCCAGACTTCTCAACACCACCGAATGATAGCAGCGTAACATAAACTCAAATACAGTGTCTTTTTTTGGGAGGTCTAACTCTATTCTCATGCACCTCTGTCTTCACACCCAGACTTGGGTATAGGCTTCCTGATTTTGTCTATTTGCTCTTGTCCTCCTCCTCATCCTCCACCACCATATCACCACCATATCTACCATATCACCATATCTACATCTCATCTCTTGCAAGGGGCATTGGAGTTACTTTTTTGGAAGCTGTTACATTCACTGCATAGGCAAACAGTATGGGAGACCCACTTCAAAATAATGGGAACATTGTTTTCAGGAGGCCCTCCGACCTCTTCGTCTCTTGCAAGGGGAATTGCAGTTCCTTCAAATTTTTGGCAGCTGTTGCATTCACTGCATAGGCAAACAGTATGGAAGACCCACTTTCTAATAATGGGAACATTGTTTTCAGGAGGCTCTCCAACCTCTACGTCTCTTGCAGGGGGCTTTGGAGTTCCTCCAAATTTTTGGCAGCTGTTGCATTTCCTGCAGAGGCAAACAGTATGGGATATCCACTTCCTATTAATGGGAACATTGTTTTCAGGAAGCCCTCCTACCTTTACGTCTCTTGCAAGGGGCATTGGAGTTCCTCCAAATTTTTGGCAGCCGTAGCATTCACTACATAGGCAAACAGTATGGAAGGCCCACTTCCTAATAATGGGAACATTGTTTTCAGGAGGCTATCTGACCTCTACCTCTCTTGCAAGGGGCATTGGAGTTCCTCCAAATTTTTGTCAGTTGTTACATTCACTGCATCGGCAAACAGTATGGGAGACACACTTCCTAATAATGGGAACATTGTTTTCAGGAGGCCCTCCGACTTCTACTTCTCTTGCAAGTGGCATTGGAGCTCCTACAAATTTTTGGCAGCCGCTGCAGTCACTGCATAAGCAAGAACAGTATGGGAGACCCACTCCTTTCTAATGGTAACATGTCGTTACTGTGGCCTTGCTCTATGTGTCTTTAAACTGTTATTGGGGTTTTTCCTAAATTTTGGCAGCCGTTGGACTCACTGCATACCTTATAGCTGGATAGCAGACCTGCTCCTTTCTAATGGGAACATGTCGTTACTGTGGCCCAGCTCTATGTGTCTTTAAATTGTTATTGGGATTTTTCCCAAATTTTGGCAGCCCTTGCAGTCACAACATGGGCATTACCACTATAGGATACCCACTCCTTTATAATGTGGACATTTTTTCTTACTGAGGCCCTCCTTTATGTCTCTTCAAAGGGGTATTGGGGTGCGTCCAAATTTTTGGCAGTTCTTGCAGTCACTGCACACCCAATAACATAAAAAACGCTAATCTTAGACACGTAGTATATATAACACATTGTGTTTATAGTTGTTCACTATATAAATTCCATACTACCATTACGGACATCATAGGACTCCATCGTCAATGGGAAAAACAACGATAAAGGAGCCCACAAAGTAGTTAGAAAAGTACTTCACATTAAAATTTATTGAAAACATATATCAGAAATCAGACAATACAGGAATAAGTGCGGTAAAAGGGGTAAAGATTAAAATAACCTCCTCAAAGACCCTCTCCACATAGCCACCTCCAAAGCTAGACTAGATATAACACAACATATTGTTATTATTTTGAGCTGCTATCATCAAATCTAATATTATGCAGCCTCATCCTAACATTGCCCAAAAAGTGTGTATATATATTAGCTCCCTATAATCAATGTATAATGCACTATCAATATACTTTTTTACCAAAAATATATATATACACACACATTCCCCATCATCATACACCGCCTATATGGCTGTGGGTGGCTGGCCAGGTCACCACTACATGCATACCAAAGGGAGAGAACTCCGATTGAGAACAGTAAAGTGGCATTGAAGGAACCAAAAGTCCGTAAGGGGGTGGCACCAGTGGAGCAGGGATGGCCAGCCACCCACAGCCATATAGGCGGTGTATGATGATGGGGAATGTGTGTATATATATATTTTTGGTATATTGATTGTGCATTATACATTGATTAAAGGGAGCTAATATATATACACACTTTTTGGGCAATGTTAGGATGAGGCTGCATAATATTAGATTTGATGACAGCAGCTCTAAATAATAACAATATGTTGTGTTATATCTAGTCTAGCTTTGGAGGTGGCTATGTGGAGAGGGTCTTTGTAGAGGTTATTTTAATCTTTACCCCTTTTACCACACTTATTCCTGTATTGTCTGATCTCTGATATATATGTTTTCAATAAATTTTGATGTGAAGTACTTTCCTAACTACTTTGTGGGCTCCTTTATCGATGTTTTTCCCGTTTTGTATGTATACCCAATAACAGTATAGGAGACACACTTTTTATTAATGGGACCAACAAAGCATAGCCGACTGCTGGCAATTTAAGAATAGTAAGGGCCGCCTGATGGTCCTATAAAAATAGTCTTTGTGACTTTCAGAGTCCCTCCTTCATAAATGAAACAGGATGTGTCTTATCATGTCTCACACATCACATGGCCAGATAAGGTAGTAAAATGTTAAAATGACATTTACCGGTGAATGTATTTTTCACGGTTGAAAGCAATGCAAAAGTGCAAAAACGCATCAAAAATGCTATGTTTGAACATAGCCCATGGTGTGGAGGAGCATTTTTGTTTTTGTATATTTATTTTGCCTTATATACACAAGTCATTACCCTGGAAAGGATTTTCCTTAACATTTTTCCCAGGTAAATCCATTTTGGCTTTGTTTTTGTATGTTTTATTGTAAGTCCGTAAAAGTGGCGTAATACCTCTGACAACATTGTTGACACCAGTGACCTGGGCGTCATAGATGCTTCCAGGGGTCTTCCCCATGCTGTTTCCATGTCATTTGAGCACTGTTCCCATCGATTTGAGCAATTTTTCGGCCCTCTGCAGACCGCCGGTGGAGGAGCCGCCGGAAAAATGCTCAAGTTTCCCATAGACTTTCATTGGGCTTTTTATTCGGACCGAGCACTCGAGCATTCTAATTTGCTCGATCCGAGCAACAAGTACCCGAGCATTTTAGTGCTCGCTCATCACTAAAGGGTACTTATGCCTCAGCGCTGCTCTTTCATGGCGCTGAGGCATAATAGAATAGTGCCCCCCCCCAGCGTCAGAAAATCTTTGACCTCGGAGAACATGATCAGGGCCATTTTTTTTCGGTTCAGTGTCACACAATCGCCGTTATTACCCATATAACGGCGATCACAAAAAAAAAAAGTCTGATTTAAAATCCATTTCTCTCTCCTCTAAAATAATCTAACATATTAAAGAGAGAAATGGGGTCCCCGTGCTGCCCCCCACTGTACCTTAGGTACCGGATCAGTGATCCTCCGGCCCCCCTTCCTCATTGTGCAGAAAGAAAATGGCAGGCTCATGCGCAGTGTGCCCACCAAGATCTGCCTCCCTGCACCCGGCAACAGCAGGCATTTTATTCATTGGCTGCTGGCTTTTGATTATTATGATAGACCGTATCACATTGATAAAAAGCTCCAATATTTGTAAATTTGGCAGGCAGCACTTGGGCTGTGCCTCTCTCTTCGCTCCTTGTGGTTGTTCTGGGAGAGAAGAGAGACACGCTACATCTGAGTGCTGATCTGTCAGAGAGAAAAAAGTGAAAACAAATCACATACCTCCGTGTCGGTACCCCTAAACCTCATTGAATACCCTCCCCCCTTCTGATTAAAATTTTTTTTTTCTTCATTTTTTGCAGTTAGGATTACTAGGGTTAGGGTATATATATATATATATATATATATATATATATATATATATATATATATATATATATATATATATATATATATATATATATATATATATATATATATACATATACACAGTACAGACCAAAAGTTTTGACACACCATCTCATTTAAAGACTTTTCTGTATTTTCATGACTGTGAAAATTGTACATTCACACTGAAGGCATCAAAACTATGAATTAACACATGTGGAATTATATACTTAACAAAAAAGCGTGAAACAACTGAAAATATGTCTTATATTCTAGGTTCTTCAAAGCAGCCACCTTTTGCTTTGATGACTGCTTTGCACACTCTTGACATTCTCTTGATTAAATGTCACCAATTTTACCCCCTTTGAATTTTTTCAAATTTTCGTTACCCCTGAAGTCCTACAGTTGATTGTCCACCAAACCAATCTATATGCCTGACAGTATATTTCCCAAAAACCCACATCCTTCCATTCCCGTTCCTGGATCCCCACAAATGTCCCTGAAATAAAAAAGTTTTGGGCCTTACCCTGAACATGGGTTTAGTAAAAAAAAAAAACACACTCCGCTCCTACTGTCCTACTACCTCATAGATGTCCTCAGCAGAGACTGGAGCTGGCGAGGTACCTGGATTGTCGGAAAAAGAATTAAGCACAACTGGTTTGAGGAGAGATACGCAGAAGGAGTTGGGAATCCGTCAGGAGTATTAACTTGTAGACTACTGGGTTGATTTGCTTGAGGACTTCAAATGGACCGATGAACCGTAGACCCAACTTATAGGAGGGTATTTTGAAACGAACATGTTTGGAGGAGAGCCAAACCTTGTCTCCCGGGGGGAATTGAGGCGGATCCAGATGTCTCTTATCAGCATGTTTCTTCATCCGCTTGGAGGATTGAAGAAGTGCGGATCTAGTGTCCTCCCAAATAGTGGAAAATTCGCTGACCAGAGACTCCGCGGCATGGATGCCACTGAAGCAGAAACGGGAAACGGAATCCGGGGATGTTGACCGTAGACCACATAGAATGGGGACTTGGAAGAAGATTCGCTCTCATGGTTGTTATAGGAGAACTCAGCCCATGGTAGGAGCTCCACCCAATTGGTATGGTGAGCGTTGACGAAGTGCCGGAGGAAGCTGGTAAGGATCTGGTTGATACGTTCCACTTGGCCATTGGACTGCGGATGGTAAGCAGAGGAGAAATCCAGGGTGACATCCAGCAGCTTACACATAGCTCTCCAGAAGCGCAAAGTGAACTGGACCCCCCCGATCAGACACAATGTGGAGGGGTAGGCCGTGGAGACAAAAGATGTGATGGACGAAGTCCTTAGCCAGCACAGATGCAGATGGGAGACCAGGCAGTGGGATGAAGTGGGCCATTTTAGAAAAGCGGTCAGCGACCACCCAAATGACCGTACAACCGGCAGAAACAGGGAGATCAGTAATAAAGTTCATAGCAATGTGTTGCCATGGGGCAGCAGGTACGGGAAGAGGCAGGAGACGGCCGGCTGGAAGATGTCTGGGAACATTGTTGCGGACACAGGACAAACAGGCCGTGATGAAGTCTAACACATCCTGGCGCAGGGTAGGTCCCTAGTAATGCCGGGTAATGAGCAGGAAGGTCTTCTTCTGGCCAGCATGGCCGGCTAGTTTGGATGAATGACCCCAGTGAAGGACCTTCTTACGATCCAGAACCGGTACAAACGTCTTATCGGGTGGGAGATGAGACAGGTCCAAGGGGGCCACATTCATCACTTTGGAGGGATCGATGATATGCATAGGCTCCTCCTCTTGATCGGAAGACAGGAAGGATCGGGACAAGGCGTCGGCTTTAACGTTCTTGTCCGCTGGGCGGTAATGTAGGGTAAAGTTGAAGCGGGCGAAGAACAAAGACCACCGGGCCTGACGCGGATTGAGTCTTTGGGCATTCTGTAGATATGCCAGGTTTTTGTGATCAGTATAGATGACCACTGGGTGCAGAATCCCCTCGAGCAGGTAACGCCACTCCTCCAGCGCCAATTTGATGGCTAGCAGTTCTCGGTCTCCTATGGAGTAGTTGCGCTCAGACGAGGAGAAGAGCTTGGAGAAGAAGCCGCAGGTTACCATTCTCCCGGACGGAGATTTCTGGGTGAGCACCTCTCCGGCTCCGGAAGAGGAAGCATCAACCTCCAGAAAGAATTTTTTGTTGCTATCCAGACGGTGCAACACTGGGGCAGAAGAGAAGGCTTGTTTTAAGGAGAGGAAGGCCTCCTCCACTTCGGACGGCCATTCCTTAGGATTTGCTCCCTTTCGGGTGAGCGCAGAGATGGGAGCAGTCCGGGAAGAAAAATGTGGGATGAAGAGACGGTAATAGTTGGCGAAGCCCAGGAATCGCTGAATTGACTTCAACCCCTCCGGATGGGGCCACTTTAAAACGGCAGAGACCTTCTCGGGGTCCATCTGTAGACCAGTCTTAGAGATAATGTAGCCCAAGAACGGAAGAGAGGTCTGCTCGAAGAGGCATTTCTCAAATTTTACATATAGGTGATTCTGCCTGAGCCTAAGCAGGACCTGACGAACATCCCTCCGGTGTGTGGGAAGATCCGGAGAGAAGATCAAGATGTCGTCCTTGTACACCACCACGCAAGAATATAAGAGGTCACGGAAGATGTCTTTAACTAATTCTTGGAAGACGGCTGGAGCATTACAGAGACTGAAGAGCATCACATGGTATTCATAGTGGCCGTCCCGGGTATTGAATGCCGTCTTCCACTCGTCTCCTTGGCGGATCCGGACCAAGTTATACGCCCCACGAAGATCGAGCTTGGAGAAGATCTTCGTGCCTTTAAGGCGGTCGAACAGCTCTGAGATGAGCGGCAGAGGGTATTTGTTTTTGACAGTAATTTGGTTGAGTCCTCTATAATCGATACAGGGGCGTAGTGAACCGTCTTTCTTTTTTACGAAGAAGAATCTGGCTCTAGCCGGGGAGGTAGATTTCCGGATGAATCCCCTAGCCAGATTTTCTTCGATGTACTCTGACATGGCCCGGGTCTCGGCCAACGACAACGGGTAAATAAGCCCACGGGGTGGAGTGGCACCGGGTACCAGGTCGATAGGGCAATCATATGGCCTATGAGGTGGCAGTGTCTCTGCTTCCTTTTTGTCGAAGACATCTGCATAGGACCAGTAAGGTGCCGGTAGACCAGGTAAATTAGCCGGAGTAGACGGAGGTCGAACCGGGCAAACCGGGACCAGGCAGGTCTCGTGGCAATCCTGTCCCCAACGGAGCACCTCACTGGATTGGCAATTTAGAAAGGGTTCATGTCTCTGTAGCCAGGGTAGACCAAGCAAAAGGGAGTGAGAGAGTCCGGAAAGCACATGGAAGGAGATCCTATCTGAGTGCAGCATTCCCACCTGCAGGGTTACGGGCTCTGTGACGAGCAAGATGGTCACCGGAAGGAGTCTTCCATCCACGGAAGCGACTGCCAATGGTTCAGCCAGAGGTTTGGTAGGAATCTGATACTTCTCTACAAGGGACTGGGATATGAGATTCCCAACGGCTCCGGAATCCAGATGTGCTGTTTCAAAGAAGCGGTTCTCTCCACAGGAAATAGAGATGGACAAAGTCAAGAACGGAGAAGATTTACTTTTGCCTAGGACGACCTCTCCGAGTGGTCCTAGACACTGAAGTTTCCCGGCTTCACCGGGCAGGAACGGATCAGGTGCTCCTTACTTCCACAGTAGAAACAGCTCCCCTCGGCTCGGTGTGTCTCTTGGCGAGATTAGACCATCTTGGTCTGGTCGATCTGCATTGGTTCGGGCAAGCGTGCCCGGTGAGTTGCAGGTTGGGAAGCAGGTTTCTGGAAAACAGGAGCAAGACGAGGAAATCTTCTCTCCCGGGTAGTCTCCTTTAAGAGGGAGGGAGCGCACGTGCCCACGCACTAAGCACAGTGCCCAGGAAGCAGCGCGCGCCGGCAGCAGCAGAAGCAGGAGCGCCGGAGGACGCTGGTCGGGGAGCGCAGCGGTAAGAGGGACGGCATCTCTGCCTGTCAGGGGGCACAGATGCCGATACTACACCATCTGAGTGAGCAAAATATGGCGTCAAGCTCTACAAAATGTGTGAGAGCACATCAGGGCACTTTCCTAGTGTATGAAGATAGGGACCACCAAATTAGCCCCCCAAATTAGTCCTCCAAACTGCCCGAAAACATTTGGCATCCCTGGTAAAATTTTCTGGGAGCTAATGACACCCTTTCTCCATCGGGGTACCAAGCTTACACAGACAATTATACCAGCATCCCTCTATACCAATCCCTCCATGCTGCAAATACAGGGGCCTGTGGGACAGTCAGGAAAAACCGAGTGGGGTTTCCGTCACAGTTGGCGTCCAGACGTTTGGAGAAGGGGGCGTCATTCTCACTTGCAAGTGACAACCTTCTTGCAGTGAAGTGGAATAACAGGAAGGATGTGTACATGCTAACCATGCTGCATGCAGACACCACTGTGATAGTCAGAGACAGGGGTGTCACCAGGGACAAACAGAAACCAATCTGTGTAACCAATTACAATAAATTCATGTCAGATCAGGTGTTTCAACCCTATCTGGTAAAGCGGAAGACCAGGGCCTGGTACAAAAAGGTGGCAATCTACCTCATTCAGATTGCTACCTACAATAGCTTTGTCCTGTATAAAAAAATCCCAAGGAGCACTGATATTCCTCCAGTACCAGGAGAAAATTGTCCAGTATCTCATATTTGACTCGACGGCACAGGAGGAAGCCTTCGCGTCAGAGGATGTCTGGAGACTTGCGTAGCGTAATTTTATTTGCCCCATCCCTGCCACTCAAACCAAAAAGGATCCCCAAAAAAGATGCTGGGTTTGTAGTAAGCACGGTAGAAGGAGTGATTCCCAGTACTATTGCCCCATGTGCCCATCCCAACCAGACCTTTGTATTATCCCCCAGTTTTGAGACATACCACAAATCTTAGAATTATTAGTTGTTTTTTTTTTTCAAATTTATATTTTCTATTTAGTGGGCCCCAGTAGAGAAATTTTTATGGAACAAGTAATGAAGAGAATATTTTCATCAGTAAATCACATTTTACCCCATTTTACAGTTAATTCCAGGCCGTGATCAATCACATACCAAACTACCTAATCAGACAAATTCTTGTCCACATGCCCACGTCTGTATACACCAAAATGTGCACCCCACAAATGTTCTTGAAACTACTCAGGTCATCTGATAATTCCAGGACTTGACCTATCACATACCAAACTACTAATCAGACAAATTCCCATACACATGCCCATGTCTGCATACCCCAGAATGTGGACCCCACAAATGTTCTTCAAAATAGTCATGTCATCTGACAATTCCAGGACTTGATCAATCACATACCAAACAACTAATCAGACAAATTCTCATCCACATGCCCACGTCTGTATACCCCAGAATGTGGACCCCACAAATGTTCTTGAAAATAGTCAGGTCATCTGACAATTCCTGGACTTGATTATTCACAAACATTTTTGACCATTTATCTTAGTTTGACTGTTTTTACGACTATGTCTTGCTGCACAAAACTTTTGTTTCCATTTATATTACTTATATATTTATGTTGGTGATACAGGCATGATCTTTTTATTGGAGGATCTCTAATACTGAGGCTGTTCCGTACTTATACACTATGGGCTTTACTGTATGGTTCTTGCCGAACCTCCTGCACCAGACAATACTTTCAGGATTCTGTAGGGGATTGGTTGTTTTGTGCACGTAGTGATTCCTACCTTGGCGGGTAGGAGCTTGCTATGGTGTACCACGTTTATTGGCACATTCGTCCCTCATATAGGGATTGATGGAGCTAAACGGACCTTGTACGACCAGTCTCTGAAACGTAAACCTGTCATTCTAGCCCTGCTGGTATTCTTTCATCTTTGGAACAAACTCAGGTTTGCCACATAGTTGGGTGCATTTTCCTCCACATTTTGCCCTTCACTCGAGAACAATTTATTCTTCCTGCTATAATATACGCAATTGCAGGATAACTGTTTTGTTAGCAAGACCAAGTTTTATAATCAGCAAATGCGTTTTTAGGGGCATTTGTCCCGCTATGAGTAATAACTCCTAGAACGATTTTCTTGTTTTGTAGCTCAATGTCTCTGTAAGGTTTGAATGGATCCTGAAATTCCATCAATTTTACCCTAAAGATCAAATGGTGCACCATCTATTATAGGCACAATCTTGTGTCCAGTGCTCACATTGGTGCCATATTGGATGTACTTTTGAACACTGAAAAACTAGTGCAATAAAATTTGAGGTGTGTTCCTCAGAACGTACAAAAAAGATTTATACAGTTGTGCTCAAAAGTTTACATACCCCAGAAGAATTTTTCCTTTCTTGGCCTTGTTTCAGAGAATATGAATGATAACAAAAAACTTTTTCTCCACTCATGTTTATTGGTTCGGTGAAGCCATTTATTGTCAAACTGTTGTGTTTTCTCTTTTTAAATCTTAATGACAACCAAAAACCCTGATCAAAAGTTCACATACCCTGATGATTTTGGCCTGATAAAACGCACAGAATTTGAAGCAAATGGGGTTGAATGGCTACTAAAGGTAACATCCTCACCTGTGACCTGTTTGCTTGTAATCAGTGTGTGTGCATAAAAGCTGAGTGAGTTTCTGGGATCCAGACAGACTCTTGCATCTTTCATCCAGCCACTGATGTTTCTGGATTGTGAGTCATGGGGAAAGCAAAAGAATTGTCAAAGTATCTACGGGAAAAGGTGGTTGAACTGTATCACACAGGAAAGGGATACAAAAAAATATCCAAGGAATTGATAATGCCAGTCAGCAGCATTCAAACTGTGATTAACAAATGGAAAATCAGGGGCTCTGTAAAAACCAAACCACGGTCAGGTAGACCAACAAGAATTTCGGCCACAACTGCCAGGAAAATTGTTCGGGATGCAAAGAAAAACCTACAAATAACATCAGCTGAAATTCAGAACTCTCTGAAAACTAGCGTTGTGTGGCTGTTTCAAGATGCACAATAAGGAGGCACTTGAAGAAAATTGGGCTGCATGGTCGATTCGCCAGAAGAAAGCCATTACTGCACAAATGCCACAAAGTATCTCGCCTACAATACACCAAACAGCAAAGAGACAAGCCTCAAAACTTCTGGTACAAGGTAATTTGGAATGATGAGACCAAAATTGAACTTTTTGGCCACAACCATAAACGTTACATTTGGAGAGAGGTCAACAAGGCCTTGATGAAAGGAACACCATTGCTACAGTAAAGCACGGAGGTGGATCGCTGATGTTTTGGGGATGTGTGAGCTACAAAGGCAAAAAACACAAGGCCAAGTCGACCTATCATTGGCTACAGCAGAACAAAGTGAAGGTTCTGGAGTGGCCATCTAAGTCTCCTGACCTTAATATCATTGAGCCACTCTGGGGAGATCTCAAGTGCTCAGTTCATGCTAGACAGCTCAGGAATTTACAGGAACTGGAAGAATGGACAGCTTTACCATCTGAGAAATTAAAGAACCTCATCCACAACTACCACAAAATACTTCATGCTGTCATTGATGTTAGAGGGGGCAATACACGGTATTAAGAACTGGGGTATGTGAACTTTTGATCAGGGTCATTTGGATGGTTTTGGTTGTCATTAAGATTTAAAAAGAGAAAACACAGTAAACTGTCAATAAATGGCTTCACCCAACCAATAACTATGAGTGGATAAAAAGTTTTTTTTGTTATCATTCATATTTTCTGAAACAAGGCCAAGAAAGGAAAAATTCTGCCGGAGTATGCAAACTTTTGAGCACAACTTTAAATTAGACAGTGAAAAAAATGCAAATTGGCAATTTTAAAACTAGTGTTGCATCAACTGCATAAAAAATGGTCTAACTACATACTACCTCCCTAGATAAATAAATTGCGGGGTATAATTTTCAAAAAAGACATTTACGGCAGATTTTTGTTGCTCTTGAACCACACAGGCTCTGCAAATATGACAATCTATTCCAAATATAGCCACATTTGTGTTCCGAAATTCAAATATTGCTCTGCTGTTTGTCCAAACAGAACTTTTTGACTACATGTGGGGTATCACCATGCTCATCACCATGGGGTCCACTTTTTGGTGTTCTCTCTGGAAAAAGTGAGAAATTTGGGGCTAATGCAAGATTTTTCTGAAAAAAAATGAACTTTTTAAATATGATGACCTAATGTTATCAAATTCTGTGAAATACCTGTGGGTTGAAAATTCTCACTATACCCATGGATAAAATCCTTGAGGGGTCTAGTTTCCAAAATGGGGTCATTTGTGGGGAATTTCTGCTGTGTAGGCACCTTAGCGACTCTCCAAGCCCAACTTGGTGTTTGCTCTCGATTCCAGACAATTTTGAGTTCAAAAAGTCATATGGCGCTCCTTCCCTTCCAAGCCCTGCCGTGCACCCAAAGAGTGTTTTTTCCCCAACATATGGGGTATCAGCGTGCTCTGGAGAAATTGAACAACAAATTTTGTGGTCCATTTTCTTGTTACCCTTGTGAAAATTAAAAAAAATTGTATCTGAAATAAAATGCTTGTGAAAAAAAGTTAAATGTTAATTTTTTCCTTCCACGTTGCTTCAGTTCCTGTGAAGCAAATACATGAAGGGTTAATAAACTTCAGAGGTTGTCGTGGGAATATGACCTGGTGTCCATGGTTGTATGTCATGCTTTTGCGCATGCCTAGTGACAATGTCTCGCTGATGGCTAGTCATTGCTGTGGTTACTTGTCCTTGCACCTCTTGCGCATGTCCAGTAGTTGCATTCTGCTATTCACCAGCAAGTTACCATGGCGATGCGTCCCAACATGTGTAGTTAGGTAAAGCGCTTTTCGCACATGCCCAATAGCGGCACCTTGTTATTGGCTGCCGATTGCCATGGTGATGCGTCCCTGCGTCCAGGGTCAAGAAAGGTGCCTATTATGCATACAAAGAAGTTCCCATCACCGCTGTTTGGCGGTTACCAAGATGACGCATCGCAGCCTTGAAGATTAAATTACCCGGCTCCCTGTTCACGCTTCTCTCACTGTGACCATGGAACAATGTCATATCAGACAGAGGGAATCATGTTTGTTCTCTCCGACTCCTATTAATCTGCAAAGATGGAAGGGGGTGGAATTTTGAAAGGGGGAGGGGTGGAGAGGACAGTGGGGCAAGTGTGGTAGATGTGTGCACTGTTTTTACTATCTGCCAGTATGCAGATCATTATTATCCCACAAGCTCTCCAATATACAGGGTGGGCCACCCTGTATAACCCAGGCCTCAAAAATAAATATAGAGTATAGGGAAGCAAAAAAGATGTGGTATTAGCTATAAAAAAACCTCCAGTACCGGGGATTGGTATTTATCCATCCCTCATCAACAAAGGAGATACATTTTCAATGGGGATGGTCAGAATCCCATTATTGAATACCTCCTGAAAGGTCAAAGTAACATCTCTGGAGTGGGGAAGACCATCAAAAGTAGAGGACTAAATTCTAATTTATGCCCATTCACTCATAACAGAGCTGAAAAGACACCCCTTAGTGACCGGGCCAAATTTTTAAAATCTGGTCTGTGTCACTTTACGTAGTAACAACTCTGGAATGCTTCAATATATCCCATTGATTTTGATATTGTTTTTTCATGACACATTGTACTTATGCTAATGTTAAACTTAGGTCCATATGTTTTACGTTTATTTATAAAAATATGAATTTTACAAAACTTTCAAAAAAGTAGCAATTTTCAAATTTTGAATGATTATCCTTTTAATCGACATAGTCATACCACACAAAAACAATAATTAATAACAATAACCTCATGTCTGCCCTACATCAGTACTATGTGTAAAATGTTGTTTTATTTTGTTAGCATTTTAGAAGGTTTAAAAATGTAGCAGTAATTTTTCATTCTTTTGAAGGAAATTTACAAAACTTATTTTTTAAGAGACCTGATAAGTTTTGAATTGATTTTGGGGGTCCTATATATTGGAAACCCCCAAAAGTGATACCATTTTAAAAACATCGCCCCTCAACATATTCAAAATTGCTTTCAGGAAGTTTATTAACCATTCAGGTGCTTTTTAGGAGTTGATGCAATGTGGCATAACAGGAAGAAATTTATTTTTACCATCTAAATTTTAATAATTTCTGAACAGGCCACTATAGCTGGCAGACTTTAAGGTCATTATTTGGCCGTGAATTGTCATGGCAAACATCAGGACCACATGATCAAGATCTCAGGGTGCTGTGGGGTTAGAGAAGGAGCCCCCACACTCTGTTAACCATCTAGATGCTGTAGTCATTATTGACAGTGTAGCGTTTGGTAATAGCTTTATATAGAGCATTAAAAAATACTTTATTAAATACCTTTAAAAACTTTTTGTTTTCAAAAAAGTGCAAAAAATAGTGCTCTCACACGTGATGCAGAGTAGTCCCTGTATCCATCAGGGAACTATAAGGAGGTGCCTGTGACTCTCCCCCTGGGCCGTGGGGCACTCGGAGACGGGCAATCGGGAAACGATGGGGGTAGTAGTGGCAACCCGGTTCCGTGGTGCAGGGTGGTCAGACCATTGGTAGTCTGCGACGCGCTGTTGATGTGTCCGACTACGCCACCCGTGGATTGCGGTCAGTGCGGACCGCCGCTGCCAGGTAGACTGCTGGGGCTGATGATGTATGCAGCTGGGATAGTGTGACTCCCCACGGGAAGAGTGCGGCCCCAGGGCAGTATAATGGAAGATGGGGGTGATGGTGCAGGACGTCCCAGTACCGTTAGTGCTGGAGGAGCAAGGAGCACACAGACAACAGGTTGCAGTCCAGGGTCTTTACTAGAACAGGTGAACTGACCCACAATCAGGCCCGGCTAGGAGGGGGCCTGGACGTCTGAGAGCAAACGGGAAATTGGCCCTGGTCAGGGTGAGGGTGTAGGCCTACCGTGCTCTCTGCGCTCCTTCTGGCTATCTCCTCTTGGTAGGGTAACAGCCCACGGTCCCGAGCTCACCGTGTCCTCTCGCCCGTATGGTTTGCAACGTGGGTTCCTTTCTACTCCCGGCCTGGTATGGCTCTGCTGGTCCCTTCTGCTGTGGCGGAGCCTCCAGGCTTCTTAGGCCAAGGAACGTACAGTCCCCTGCGGACTGGTTATCTGCTGTAGGACGTGGAATCCTCACAGCCTCAGACGCCAAAGTCTGGTAAATTTGGTTCTTTATCTGCCAGGACAGGCGTACTTCACCTCTTGTCCCTGGCTTGTGGCTCTCCTACTGCCACATGTCCTCTTAGGGTGCAATACAACTGTCCCTCACTGCTCTGGGACACCTCTCAATCCAGAGACAGGTCGTCCAGTTCTCTCTAACCCTGCCCCCAGTTCCAGCTTTTATAGGGGGAGTCTGCTCCCCCTACTGGCCTGAGACAGGAGGTATTGCATGCTAATGTTCCCTTGACCAGAGAACCTCCCCCTTGCTCTTAGACACAGCTTTATTATATTTGTGGCATCCAGGCCAGGGTGACTCATTCCCCCCTAGTAGAATTTAGTACTCCGGGACTAAACAGTAAACAAAGATAATATACATGACTATAAAACATTATTAGACAAACGATGCACAGGTTGAGTTCTTAAGGTCACAGTGTGGTCTGTGACTGGGTGTCCATATCACCAACACAGCGGGGAGCCTTAACCAGGAGGGGGTCTGTCCTACCCCAAGTCCTTTACAGTCTTAGTTCATTCCTTGGTCAGGCTCCGAACGCAGTCCATACAAAGTCCCGGTTATTAAAAGTCCATAACCTTTGAGCCCGTACGGTAACTGTAAGAAACTGAAACACAAAATTACCAATCATGCATGTAACTTTGCAAACATTTCAACACTTGGCAACAGGGTTATTTACAATTTTAGTGCACCCTATATTCTCCAGCGAGCGGGTATCTGCCCCTTTGTGCTCCTGGTTGACCTGCGTAACCCACTGTGTGGTGGTGGACCGACCTGGCTTTCCCCACTAGCGTTAGGGGTACAGCTACCAGCTGGACTTACAGGCAGGGCAGGCAGCTGTCTGCAGGTCCTTTGGCTTACCGCAGGCATGGCAGGCTCACTGTCAGCAGAGGGTTGATTCTCCTGGGCTGCTGGTACAGGCTCTTCTGCCTCTGGAACTGCTTGCTCTTCTTCACCTTCCGGCTCTGGTGCATGTTGTTGCTCAGTCGGTTGCAGGAAATGCAGGACGGGTACCACTATGGCATTGTTTATTCGAGTCCAGGACTGAGGGAACTCTCCGAGAACGTGCTGATCATTTCTTCCTTGTCCTCTGCGGGTTCAAGGTCATTTTGATCCTCTTCTGCACTACGGAGTTGCTCGGGGCATCTTTTGAGGTGGTCTCTAGAGACGGTACTAGTGGTTTCTCCTCCGTCCTTGGTGATCACGCACACCTTCGGGTTGTCGTGGTCAGACTGCAGTACGGTGTAGGGTTCCCTCTTCCACTGGTCGTCCAACTTGTGAAGCCTTCTCTTTTGCTTCAGTACCTGCTCACCAGGTTCTAGGGGACCAGCAGGGGCGTGTTTGTTGAAGAGTCTTTCTTGCCTTTCTCTCACCTGGGCCAGGCTCTTCTCCACACTCTCCTGTACCTTCTTGTACTGCAGTTGCCTTTCCGTATCCCAGTCCGCATCCGGGGAGGTGTCCTCAGGTGTTAGGACTCCCATCTCCAGGTCTACGGGCAGCTTACCTGGTCTAGCTCGCATCAGGTAAGCCGGGGTGCAGTTTGTAGCATTCACCGGGATATGGTTGTATAAGTCTATTAGATCCAGCAGTTTTTCTGGCCACAGGCTGCGTTCCTCCAGGGGCAACGTCTTCAGGAGATCAATGACTAAATTGTTCATTTTCTCACACATCCCGTTGGTTTGTGGGTGGCAACGCGTTGTCCCAATCTTCTTACAGCCATAGAGGTTGCAGAACTCTTGGAAGATTTCAGCTTCGAACGCTGGACCCTGGTCCGTCAGGACCTGTTCCGGATACCCGTGTGGACGGCAGAAGTATTGCTGGAAGGCTCTGGCTGCTGTTTGGGCTGTCAAGTCTTTCACCGGGACCACCACTAGAAAACTGGAATAGTGGTCCACGATTGTCAGGGCGTAGATTTGTCCTGACAGGCTTGGAGCCAGTTTGACGTGGTCCAGAGCTACCAGCTCAAGAGGCTGTTGGGTGATGATGGGCTTCAAGGGTGTCTTCTGGCTGGTCTTTTCTCCTTAAGTTACAAGGGCCACAGTCCCTGAACCACTTCTCTACAGCCCCTCTCATGCCGACCCAAAAGAACCGTCCTATTAGCAGGAATTCCAGTTTCTTCCAACGAAAGTGCCCCGCTCTGTCATGGTAAGCCCCCAGGACCAGGGTTGCATCCCGCCTTGGGACCACGACTTGCCAGGTCAGCTCGTGTGTCCGGTGGTTGACAAGTCTTCTGCACAGCTTGCCTTCATAGAGGAACAGCTTGCTCTTCTCTTTCCATAGCTGCTTGGCTTCCTCTGGAGCATCCGGATCTAAGCGGGCATCTTCCTGGGTCAGCAGATCTTTCACCAGGCGGATTGCAGGGTCACTATCTTGGGTCACGGCCCAGCTGTGGTGAGGTAGGGGATTGATCATAACAGTTGTTAAATCTTCCTCTTTCATGCGGTGGGAGTATTGAGCAGCCCCATACCGGTGAAATGCGGGGAGTTCTACCTCCTCCAACTCTTCTGGGTCTTCGTCACCTTCAGGTAAGTGAGGCATTCTTGACAGCGCGTCAGCATTGGCATTGGTTTTGCCTGCCCGGAACTTGATCACGAAGTCATAATTGGAGAGACGGGCCATCCACCACTGTTCCAGGGCACCAAGTCTTGCACTGTCTAGGTGTGTTAACGGGTTGTTGTCCGTGTACACAGTGAACTTTGCGGAGGCCAGGTAATGCTTGAAACGTTCCGTTACGGCCCACACCACCGCCAAGAATTCTAGCTTGAAGGAGCTGTAATTCTCCGGGTTCCTCTCGGTGGGCCTCAGCTTCCGGCTGGCGTACGCGATCACCCTTTCTCTGCCCTGTTGGTTTTGTGACAGTACGGCTCCCAGTCCCACATTACTGGCATCTGTGTGGAGAATAAAAGGCTGGCCATAATCAGGGTAGGCGAGGATTAGAGATGAGCGTTGTTCTACTCGAACTGTTCGCCAATCTCAAATTCGAGCTGTTTTGGGCGGTGTTCGAGCCGTTCGGCGAACACAACAATTTGAGAAAAATTCGGCTGTTCGAGGTTATGTTCGATAACTGTTCGTGCACCAAAATCATAACTGGATTTTTTCTCAGTAATGATGAAAATTAATGTTAATACGCAGTTTGATTGTACAGAGGGGTGGGGGGAGGGGCAGGGGATGGATATCTGCAGGAACAATGAAGATCTCCATTTTTTTTTCTCTTTCCCGCATTTGCAGTGGGGAGGTGCAATCTGTCAGCCTATCAGCAGCGCACACACGGAGCGAAGTGCTTTTTTTCACACAAGCAAGGGCATGTGTCATTGGCAGTGTATGTCACATGTCCTTGCCCTATAAGACCAAGCCATTTTCCCCGTCGCCACCATTTTCTCACTGCTGCAGCTGCGTGTTAGACGGCACCGCTGTTGCTGTGTGCGCTATACCTTGTTAATTTCAAGCCAATTTTCGCACAAATCTACAGATAGCTTGGGAGTAGAGAATAGTTGTGATTGCAGTCCTTTTAAGGACTAGGTTACAGCATTTCCTACGACTTATCAGGCAGGTCTGTGCTCTTAAATAGATAGATTGTGGGAGTAAAGACTAATTGTAATTGGAGTCCTTTTCAGGACTAGGTTACATCAGTTCCTATCAGTTTTTGCCAGGCAGGTCTGTGCCAGTGCTGTGCAAGTTTTTTTCACAGCATTTGGCTGAATCTAGCAAAGCTAATCCTTTTTGGCCTATTGCAGAGTGTGTTAGTCAGTGGAGTAGCCTATCTGTGTTGCAAGATATACCACCTGTGTATAGAATACCAATTTTTTTACTGCACCTAGTGAAGTAAAATCTTTTGGGCATAGCATCATTCTATTAGTCCATCTATACTGACCTCCATCAGGTTGCAAATTGAATATAATTTTTTTCTGCATCTAGCTCTGAAAAAATATTGGGCTTCTAGCTGTGTGTGGGACTTGTTCTATTAATCCATCTATACAGACCTCCATCAGGTTGCAAACTGAATATATTTTTTCTGCATCTACCTCTGAAAAAATATTGGGCTTCTAGCTGTGTGTGGGACTTGTTCTATTAATCCATCTATACAGACCTCCATCAGGTTGCAAACTGAATATATTTTTTTCTGCATCTACCTCTGAAAAAATATTGGGCTTCTAGCTGTGTGTGGGACTTGTTCTATTAATCCATCTATACAGACCTCCATCAGGTTGCAAACTGAATATATTTTTTTCTGCATCTACCTCTGAAAAAATATTGGGCTTCTAGCTGTGTGTGGGACTTGTTGTATTAGTCCATCTATACTGACCTCCATCAGGTTGCAAACTGAATATATTTTTTTCTGCATCTACCTCTGAAAAAATATTGGGCTTCTAGCTGTGTGTGGGACTTGTTGTATTATTCCATCTATACTGACCTCCATCAGGTTGCAAACTGAATATATTTTTTTCTGCATCTACCTCTGAAAAAATATTGGGCTTCTAGCTGTGTGTGGGACTTGTTCTATTAATCCATCTATACAGACCTCCATCAGGTTGCAAACTGAATATATTTTTTTCTGCATCTACCTCTGAAAAAATATTGGGCTTCTAGCTGTGTGTGGGACTTGTTCTATTAATCCATCTATACAGACCTCCATCAGGTTGCAAACTGAATATATTTTTTTCTGCATCTACCTCTGAAAAAATATTGGGCTTCTAGCTGTGTGTGGGACTTGTTCTATTAATCCATCTATACAGACCTCCATCAGGTTGCAAACTGAATATATTTTTTTCTGCATCTACCTCTGAAAAAATATTGGGCTTCTAGCTGTGTGTGGGACTTGTTGTATTAGTCCATCTATACTGACCTCCATCAGCTTGCAAACTGAATATATTTTTTTCTGCATCTACCTCTGAAAAAATATTGGGCTTCTAGCTGTGTGTGGGACTTGTTCTATTAATCCATCTATACAGGCCTCCATCAGGTTGCAAACTGAATATATTTTTTTCTGCATCTACCTCTGAAAAAATATTGGGCTTCTAGCTGTGTGTGGGACTTGTTCTATTAATCCATCTATACAGACCTCCATCAGGTTGCAAACTGAATATATTTTTTTCTGCATCTACCCCTGAAAAAATATTGGGCTTCTAGCTGGGTGTGGGACTTGTTCTATTAATCCATCTATACAGACCTCCATCAGGTTGCAAACTGAATATATTTTTTTCTGCATCTACCTCTGAAAAAATATTGGGCTTCTAGCTGGGTGTGGGACTTGTTCTATTAATCCATCTATACAGACCTCCATCAGGTTGCAAATTGAATATAATTTTTTTCTGCATCTAACCCAGCCAATAGTTTTGGCCTAATACCACAGTTTGGCCACTCAGCTCTGCTCGGTTCCCATCCATTGTTTTTTTGTGCAAACAACTCCAGAGTTGTGAATTAGTTAACCACCAAAATGAGTGGAAAAAGGCCTGCTGCTGGTGGAAAGGGGAATAGGCGTGTTGGGAAGGGGAAAAAAGGTTGTGTCCGTGGGGTAGGTGTTAAAGCAACAGTAACATCTGCAGAAGAAAGACCATCTTCCAGCCAAACTAAAATGTCTACTTCTTTTAGCGGACAATGTGATAAGATCCCTTTCTTACGGCCACGCCAATCGCTGCAAATTCCAGATGAGGCACAAAAACAGCAGGTGCTTCAACGGATATCAAGTGCTCCTTTAAGTGGGCTCTCCTCCACATCAACTTCAACATCACAAATACTCCAGTCCTCAAAGGTGACACCCCCATCGCACTTGCTTCCTCACAGCTCCCAAATCTCCAGCTGCCCATCTGAGTATGAGGTAGAACAGATGGTTGAGTCTGCAGAGCTGTTTACTCATACTATAGCCTGGGAATCAGAGGTCGACTCCAGCGCTTCTGTGAATCCAGACGAGGAAATGATCTGCACTGATGCCCAGAATCTTTATGAGTTGGATCCAGGACCAGACGCAGAAGGTTCTGACCATAATGTAGACCCTCATTCCCAAACTGTAACTCCTGTTGGTGGAGACAATGAGGAAGACGATGATAAGACTCAAATACCTGATTGGAGCGACAACTTTAGTTTTTTGTCAGGGCAGGAACAGGTTGGCTCTGAGGACGACGGGTGTGATAACGCACAGGGTGATGATGATGAGGTTGGAGATCCCACTTACTGTCAACCCACAGTCAGACAAGAGATGAGGTCAGCAGAGGAGGTGGAGGAAGATGCTAGTGACGACGAGGTCAGGTTGCGCCTTCCTGGACAGAGACGTAGTACTGGAAGCACGTCAACAACTGCATCCTCAAACACAACTCTGCCTCTCACCACAAGTCGTGGTGGCTCTTCAGGTCGCATGGGTGCTAAGCCTTGCATAGCCTGGGCATTTTTTCAGATCGATAAAGATGACCCAACTCGTGTTATCTGTAACATTTGTCAGCAAAAGCTAAGTAGAGGCCAAAAAATACATAGTTTGAGTACTTCATGCATGAACCGGCACATGGACATGAAGCATAAGTTGCAGTGGGAAGCTCAGTGTGCTACAATGCGGCCTAGCCGGCCGGGCCAACCACCGTCTGCCATATCTTGTGCATCCGCGGCCTCTTCATCCTCTGTGACTGGGGGGACAGCAGTCACACCTGTTTTGGGGCGCAGACCTGCCACCTCTTTACCCGCAACAGCCAGCGTGATTGGCAGGTCATCATTTTCTTTGGAGGTGGTAACACCAGCTGGTGTTGAGCGCTGTCCGACATCGATAGCACCACCTTTGGATCAAGGCAACCTAACATGTCCGCCTGCATCTTCCTCACAGACCGGCAGTTTGCCGGGGACACCCTTATCAACCCCGTCTAAGCACAATAGCCAGTCCTCGGTCCCTCAGATGTGGACAAGTAAAAGCCCATTTCCTCCTAGCCATGAGAAAGCTAAGAGGTTGAATTTCACCATCTGCAAGCTCTTGGCTACAGAAATGCTGCCTTTCCGCCTGGTGGACACAGAGGATTTTCGAGACCTTATGTCCGTCGCAGTGCCCCAGTACCAGATGCCCAGTCGGCACTACTTCTCAAAGAAAGGTGTGCCTGCGCTCCACCAGCATGTCGCACACAACATCACCGCTTCTTTGAGAAACTCTGTGTGTGACAGGGTGCATTTCACCACAGACACTTGGACGAGTAGGCATGGACAGGGGCGTTACATGTCGCTGACTGGGCACTGGGTAACTATGGTGACAGCAGGACAAGGGGCTGCTGTCCAAGTCTTGCCGTCCCCACGAGTTGTGCGTCAATCCTCTTTATGTCAAAGTTCCTCCACTGCTTCTGCCTCCTCAACCTCCTCTCGGTCTTCCACCTGCACCCAAAGCCTGTCTGGTCATGCCACAAGCTTTCTAACTGCGCAGAAGGGATCCTGCACACCTCCTTACTATGCTGGCAGTAGGGCTCAACATCATCAGGCGGTTTTTACATTGAAATGTCTGGGAAATGTGAGTCACACAGCTGAGGAGTTGTGGTCAGCTCTGGAGAACCAATTTCATGAATGGTTCTCTCCACTGGACCTGAAACCAGGGAAGGCCGTGTGCGACAATGCTGCAAACCTGGGTGCGGCCCTTCGCCGGGGCAATGTCACACACGTGCCTTGTATGGCTCACGTGTTGAACCTGGTTGTCCAGCAATTTTTAGCCCACTATCCCAGACTAGATGGCCTTCTGCAGAGGGCACGGTCGCTGTGTGCTCTCTTCCGCCGTTCGCATCCCGCAGCTCAGCGACTTACATCTCTACAGAAGTCGTTGGGCCTGCCACTTCACCGGCTAAAATGCGATGTGCCTACCCGGTGGAATTCAACTCTGCACATGTTGCAGCGACTGTGGCAGCACCGACAAGCCCTGGTGCAATACGTTCTGACGTATAGCCTAGGCCAACGAGATTCAGAGGTGGGGCAAATCACGCTGGAGGAGTGGTCTCAGATCAGGGACCTATGCACCCTTCTGCACAGTTTTGAAATTGCGAAGAAGATGTTTAGTGCTGACGATGCCATTATCAGCATGACTATTCCGGTGATTTACATGCTGGAGCACATGTTAAACAGAATTCGGAGTCAGGTGGTGGCACAAGAGGAGGTGGAGGAAGTAGAGGAGGAGGAGTTGTATGCGGAAGGGCTAACATCTGCAAGGTCCAGACGGTCGGCAGCACCAAGGCGGCAGGCATGTGAGGGTGGGGGAGATGGTTTTACCAGGGCGCATGGTAGCAGCCAAACTAGTGAGGAAGGTGCAGGAGCCCAGGAAGAAGTGGAGGACGAACTGATGGAAGACTCATCAGATGAGGGAGACCTTGATCACATTTCTGTTGTGCGAGGTTGGGGGGAGAGGACAGAGGAAGGAAGCATGATTGTTACCTCGCCACCAACACAACAGGGACTTGGTGCTCCTGGATGCGCAACAAACATGAGTGCCTTCTTGCTGCACTACCTGCAACATGACCCTCGAATTGTGAGAATTAGAAATAATCCTGACTACTGGGTTGCCACACTGTTAGATCCCCGGTACAAAAGTAAATTTGCAGAAATTATTCCTGCCATAGAAAGGGATGCACGCATGCAGGAGTATCAGCAGAGACTGTTGCAGAATCTTACATGTGCTTTTCCACAAAATACCAGTGGTGCACATAGTGAATCTCACAGTTCCAACTTGCCAACCGTGGGACCGTCAAGTGTTCAGCACTCAAACCGTAACAGAACCACAGTATCTGCTGGTAACATCAATTTTGCGGAATCATTTCACCACTTTTTTAGCCCATCCTTTGCAAGGCCACAGGAGACAAGAAGTCTGACACATAGTCAACGCCTAGAGACGATGGTACAGGAGTATCTCCAAGTAAACATTGAAGCCACGACTGTGTCACTGGACCCTTGCTCTTTTTGGGCTTCCAATCTGGATAAATGGCCGGAGCTAGCCACTTACGCCTTGGAGATCTTGTCATGCCCCGCAGCCAGCGTTCTGTCTGAACGTGTGTTCAGCGCTGCTGGTGGTGTGCTGACAGATAAGCGCACGCGGCTCTCCACTGATAATGTAGACAGACTCACGTTCATAAAGATGAACAAATCATGGATCCGAAACGACTTTTCTACCCCTGTGTCATCCTGGGGAGAGTAAAAGGTTGATGATTGGTTAAAATCACCCTACCAACCGTTTTAAGCTTTCAAATTACTAATCATGTTTATCTGTATCTTGGCTGGAAAATAATTTGGGCTTTGTAGCAGTGTGCAGCACTGATCCTATTAGGCCATCTATACTAAAGCTTCACCAGATTTAAAATTAAAAATAATTTTTAGCTGCATCTAGCCCGGAAAATAATTTTGGGGCTCCGAGATGCGCAAGACACATAAGTGCCTTCTTGCTGCACTACCTGCAGCATGACCCTCATATTGTCAGAATTCGAAGTAATCATGACTACTGGGTTGCCACACTCTTAGATCCCCCAAACTTTTCGATCAACCTTTTCATTTTAATAAAGACCAAAAAAATGGTCATTTTTGAAATTATAAGCATTAGCAGGTTGTTAGAAACTGAAATCAAACAGTTTTCAACTCAAAACTTTATTCTAGGTGATGTTACATTTTCATATAGGACCCCTTGTTCGAAAGGAGCTTCTGAACGCTCTCGTCCATTGAATTTGTCAGGTTTTGGATGGTTTCTGCTTCAATTGTTTTGCATGAGGACAGAATACCCTCCCAGAGCTGTTGCTTAGATGTGAACTGCCTCCCGCCATCATAGACACTCCTTTTAATGATGCTCCAAAGGTTCTGAATGGGGTACAGGTCAGGGGAGCATGGGGGTCACACCATTAGTTTGTCCCCTTTTATGCCCATATCAGCCAGAGATGCAGATGTTTTATGTGCAGCATGAGATGGTGCATTATCATGCAGAAAAATGATCTTGCTGTGAAATACACGGTTCTTCTTCTTGAACCATGGCAGGAAGTGCTGTTTGAGAAAATCCACATACATTATGGAGTTCATCTTTAGCGCCTTCAGGGATCCTAAAGGGGCCGACAATCTCTCTCCCCATGATTCCAGCCCAAAACATTACTCCACCTCCTCCTTGTTGGTGCTGTAGCCGTGTTTGCGTGGGGTGTCCATCAACCAGCCATCCTCCACTCCATCCATCTGGACCATCGAGCGCTGCACGGCACTCATCCGTGAACAAAACAGTTTTGAAATCAGTCTTCATGTAATGTTTGGCCCACTGGAGCCGTTTCTGCTTGTGTGAAGTGGATAGAGGAGGTCGACAGGATGGCGTATGCACAGCTGCAAACCTCTGAAGGACCCTGCATCTTGTTGTTCGGGGGACGTTGGAGGCACAAGCAGCTTCAAAAACTTGTCTGCTGCTATGACAAGGCTTTTTTGCCGCTGCTCTTTCAACCTGACGTAATTGCTTGTAGGAAAGAGTCCTCAATTTGCCCTTATCAGCACGCACACGTGTGTACTGTGAATCAGCTACATACTTCTTGATTGCCAAGACACTTCATCCTGATCATCGCACAATGTTGATTGTAGTCATGCCTTGACCTAAACACTCCACAATTTGTTGCTTCTCAGCAGCCGACACATCCTTTTTCTTTCCCATTTTGGCAGAAAATGTAGGCTGCCTCCCTCCTCAATCCACCTAATATTGGGGTTATGGCGAATTGATGAGAGCAGGTGCTCCGTCACTAGGATGTATAAGAGAGGGGACAGAGGACATCCCTGCCTTGTCCCATTGGTGATTGTGAAAGGTGATGAAAATGTTCTGATGCACCCCCTGGGCCTTGGGACACCCGGAGCCGGACCCTTTTTGGTGGATGCTGGTGGTTGTAGTCTTCGTGGCGGCGACCCGGTTCCGTGGCTCAGGGTGGTCAAACCAGTGGCGGAACTATTTATGTGGTTTTGATGTTTAAATGTCCGACTACGCCTCCCGTGGATTGCGGTCAGAGTGAACCGCCGCTGCAGGGCAGACCGCTGAGGCTGGTGTTCTGGGTGCAGCAGAGCGTAGCATAACTCCCCACGGGAGGAGTATAGCCTCAGGGCAGTGTATGCGGAGGATGGGGGTGATGGTGCAGGGCAGCAGCAGTAACGACACGGAGTCAGTGATGCAGTCCAGGGCCTTTACTCACAGTTCTTATTATCCAGACCACGTCTGCAGGTAACGGCTGCCCACGTCGTACTGTGCTCACCAGGTGAGGGGCTCAGACAACTCCCAGAAAACTTTGGAGCACTTCACAGGACCCCCTTTGTGTGTCCTTTGTCTGGCCTTTCTTACCAACCCTCCTGTCCGGCTGCCTCGGGCCTCCTCTTGGTAAACTTGGCGCCAGTTTCCCTGACCCTATGTGGTGCCTTCCTAGCGGGTGTAGCGAGGGGCTGCGCCACATAAAATGTCACAGCCTCTGGTTTCTAGCTGAGGGTCGTTTCCTGCCTCCACTAGTTTCAGGGACCGGTCTCCCCCTTTGGCCTGACCCCTCCACACAGGTGGATTCGGGCGTGCGGTGGCGACTCGCCCGTCCGCACCCCTGGGATCCCTTCATTCCTCGTTCCTGGAGCCTTCTCCGCTCCTCTTCCTTCCTTCTCCCTCTTCCAGGCCTGGGCCTCTGTTACTAGGCCCGCCTCCGGAGCAGAGCTCATGCAGAGCCCCTGCTCCCTGCCACTTCTGCTCAGACTTCTCTGCACTGAACTAAGATGGTGCCCACCTTTTATACTCCCTTCTCAATGCACCCAGGAACTGCTTCCTCCCTGCTCCTGCACTACAGGGTTCCCCTTCCTCAGTGTTCCCTCCCCCCCACTCCAGCCAGGGACAGGGACTGTCGTGCCCATCTCAGGGGCATATTGGTCGCCCTGCCCCACGGCAATGTGGTGTAATGCATGCAGGTGTCGGGTCCTGATCCACACTCCATCCTTACCTGAGAGTGAGATATCACACATCTGGGTGAGGTGCAATACCTCTGTAGCAACCGATCCCTCAGGGTGCTACAGTTCCATTTATCTTCAGCCTAGGTGACGTATTGTGATACAGGGCCGTGATTTTGGCTATAAAAGGGTCCCCTAGACCCCTACCGCAAGCTTTTTAAGAGAATCATATATGGCGTGTCAGGAGACTCTATGGAATGCTTTCTCAGCATCCAACGAGAGTATCTAATTACAAATTTTTAACTGCATCTAGCCCAGGAAATACTTTATGCCTAGTAGCAGTGTCTGCTAGTCAGCGGATTATCCCGGCTGTTAAGCAAGCTACACCACCTGTAGTTTAGACACTTAATTTTTTCAAAGGAAATGCTTCGAGACCATGGGATACTCAGTGAAGAGCATCAGGAGGCACCCCAAGGCATAGGGGCTGGGACTGGCAGTAGGATGCCTTGCGGTGGACAGCCGAGCTCGATCCTTATAAAAGCTTTTTAACTGCAGCAGCTTTAGTGGACGCTACTGGAGCTGGAATTACGCGGCTGCTGGCATGAGACTTGCCCTCCAATAGATCCTTGTAAATGGATTTAAAGTGTATTCATTCAAATTAGAGAGACAATTTAAATTAAAAAGCTTAGAGCTGCCTCCACCACAGGGGATCTCGCTCAACCCACCAGCGGACAGGCACCAGTATTGGGAGAGGGGGGCTGGCCATCAGGGTTCACCGCGGCTCTGGCACAAACCCGGCGACACGGAGGTGGCACGGGCAGGAGCGGACTGGCCGTGTCGGCTTCTCACTTTTTGGATTTTAGAAGGGCATGACATGCCTATATCTGTGTCTCCCCCTCCTTTTACTCCTCCACCTCTTTTATTTTCGCATGACTATACGTACTTGTCACTTTTCCATGTGTTAGTTATGTCTTCTGAGCAGTTTGTCAACTTTTGGACACCTTTGAAGGTGTTTTCTATGTGTTTCTATGTGTTTTTGTTTGCCTGCCATTGGTTTTAACGGTGTTCGAAGGTGTTCGACGAACAGTTCGGCGAACACACGGGTGTTCGACGAACCGAACCGAACTCGAACACTACGGGGGTGGCTCAACACTAGCGAGGATCTCATCTCCTGTGAGGGCCATCTTCAACTGGCGGAAGGACTCCTCTTCGGGTTTATCCCACTTGAAGGGTGGCTTTTGGCTTCTGGACTTAGACTGTCCTATCAGGAGGTCCTACATAGGAGCTGCCATCTTAGTGATCCCGGGGATGAACCTTCGGTAGCAGCCTACCAACCCGAGGAACTGCCTCACTTCCTTGATGTTCGTGGGGCTTGGCCAGCTCTTGATTGCTGTGACCTTGTCAGGGTCGGGGGCAACTCCTTCTGCACTTACCACGTGCCCTAGGTACTGGACCTTTGGTTTCAACAGGTGACACTTCAATGGTTACCCCTTCAGGCCATTGCCTGCTAGGGCTTCGAAAACCTCGGCCAGGTGCTTTAGATGGTCCACGTAAGTCTTCGAATAGACGATCACGTCGTCCAGGTAAAGGAGGACTGTCTCGAAGTTTCGGTGCCCTAGACAGCATTCCATCAGCCTCTGGAAGGTCCCTGGTGCGTTGCAGAGCCCGAAGGGCATACAGTTGAACTCACTCAGTCCCATCAGGGTTGTGAAGGCGGTCTTCTCCTTGTCAGCCTCTGCCACAGGAACCTGCCAGTACCCGCTAGTAAGGTCCAAAGTAGAAAAGAAGTTAGCTGATTTTAGTGCGGCTAAAGACTCTTCTATTCTAGGCAGTGGATATGCGTCTTTGTGGGTGATACGGTTGATTTGTCTATAGTCCACGCACATTCTCATGGTGCCGTCTTTTTTTTTTTACCAGAACCAGGGGGGCTGCCCAGGGGCTACAGCTATCTCTAATGACCCCTGCTTCTTTCATTTCCCGCAGCATACCCTTGGTGTTCTGATAATGTGCAGGCCTGTGTCTCTCTTTTATTGGTGGGTGGCTCCATGTGGGGATGTGGTGTTCTATCCCTTTTACTCTGCCGATGTCTAGCGGGTGCTTACTAAAGACTCTCTCGGACTCCTGTACCACCCGGTAGACTCCTTGTTTTTGGTGCAGGGGAGTGGAGTCAGCACCCACATGGAGTTTATGGCACCAGTCCTCCTTTTGTTTCTGGGAGCCATTACCCTCCGCCTGTGGAGATGGAGGCAAGGGTTCCACGGCCCTGATAGCTTTGTGCTCAACCGCAAACAGTTTGGCTAGTGTAACGTACCTGGGTAAATGTACCTCCCTCTCCCCAATGTTGAGGATGCGGACGGGCACCCTCCCATGACGGACATCAACCACCCCCCGGGCTGTCAAAATGGTGGGCCTGCTGTCCGAGTACACGGGTTCTACCATGGCTTGGTAGTCTCTACCTCTCAACCCGATTGCAGTCCGACACCAGATCATCATTTCACTTTTGAGAGGCATGGAGATGGGGAATGGGTCACTCCTTCTTACGCTACCGATCTCACCACCAGACAGTTCTACCTGCTGCCGTCTCATCAGGGCTTTTATCTCTTTGTTGAGGACTCTGTTGGCTGGAACTAGCATTCACCGCCACCTGTTGTAGAATTACAATTACCTCTGAAAGACAATTTTCAATCACGCTAGTACCCACAGTTATTTTAGGGTGACTTTCACGACGGTCAATGTCCACAATAATCACTCCCTGTGCCGGTAGTTCAACTTTACCAATTTTAATGGTCATCTCCTTGAACCCCATCTGCGGCACAGGCAAACCATTACTGGCGATGATGCTCAAGTCACTGTCTGGATACCGTGTTATATGAGCATCAGTCCAATACTGCTTAAAAAGTACATAAGGGATAGTGGTTACTTGCGACTAGAGATGAGCGTTGTTCTACTCGAACTGTTCGCCAATCTCAAATTCGAGCTGTTTTGGGCGGTGTTCGAGCCGTTCGGCGAACACGAACGATTTGAGAAAAATTCGGCTGTTCGAGGTTATGTTCGATAACTGTTCGTGCACCAAAATCATAACTGGATTTTTTCTCAGTAATGATGAAAATTAATGTTAATACGCAGTTTGAGTGTACAGCGGGGTGGGGGGAGGGGCAGGGGATGGATCTCTGCAGGAATAATGAAGATCTCCATTTTTTTTCTCTTTCCCGCATTTGCAGTGGGGAGGTGCAGTCTGTCAGCCTATCAGCAGCGCACACACGGAGCGAAGTGCTTTTTTTCACACAAGCAAGGGCATGTGTCATTGGCAGTGTATGTCACATGTCCTTGCTCTATAAGACCCAGCCATTTTCCCTGTTGCCACCATTTTCTCACTGCTGCAGCTGCGTGTTAGACGGCACCGCTGTTGCTGTGTGCGCTATACCTTGTTAATTTCAAGCCAATTTTCGCACAAATCTACAGATACCTTGGGAGTAGGGAATAGTTGTGATTGCAGTCCTTTTAAGGACTAGGTTACAGCATTTCCTACGACTTTTATCAGGCAGGTCTGTGCTCTTAAATAGATAGATTGTGGGAGTAAAGACTAATTGTAATTGCAGTCCTTTTCAGGACTAGGTTACACCAGTTCCTATCAGATTTTGCCAGGCAGGTCTGTGCCAGTGCTGTGCAAGTTTTTTTCACAGCATTTGGCTGAATCTAGCAAAGCTAATCCTTTTTGGCCTATTGCAGAGTGTGTTAGTCAGTGGAGTAGCCTATCTGTGTTGCAAGACATACCACCTGCCTGTGTATAGAATACCAATTTTTTTACTGCACCTATTGAAGTAAAATCTTTTGGGCATAGCATCATTCTATTAGTCCATCTATACTGACCTCCATCAGGTTGCAAATTCAAAATAATTTTTTGTCTGCATCTAGCTCTGAAAAAATGTTTGGGCTTCTAGCAGTGTGTGGGACTTGGTCTATTAGTCCATCTATACTGATCTCCATCAGGTTGCAAATTAAAAATAATTTTTATCTGCATCTAGCTCTGAAAAAATATTTCGGCTTCTAGCAGTGTGTGGGACTCATTGTATTATGCCATCTATACCAAGCTCCACCAGCTTTGAAATTAATAATAATTTTTAGCTGCATCTAGCCCTGAAAATAATTTTTCCCAATAGTGGTAGCAATAGAAATATGGGGCGCGCGCCTGGCTAACAAAAATATACGCTTCATAACACAAAACACCAGCCTAGCGCACTGCATTAATAAGATGGCATCATCGTCTCTCCCAGTGCTAGGCCTACTACGCAGGCTAGCATTCCTGTGCCTAAAACACAATGTATGGGTCCCCGCTAGCCACTATCCTGAGGGGTATAAAGCTGCTGCTAACGCTTTATAACAATTCAATTGGCAGATTTTCACAGAGCTCTTCCACAACGCCCACCCATCGGGCAACAGTTGCCCACCCTCCCTATGGGATCTAGTGGCGAATAGTTGATGCCATTAATCAGAGCGTCAGTTGCCCCGTCAACGTGGCAAGCATACGGTAAGGCATGGGAAGAGTGGACACGACTAGTAGCAGGCAGACGGGTTGACCAATGTGAACAAGCCAGATCACAAGTCACCATAGAATTTCTCCACCAGCTAATGATGAGGGGCATATCAGGAGCGTCAGCGCAGCGGTGTCTGACCGGAGTAGCATTTCACTTCCAACTACTGAATTGGGGAGATGTGACAAAGATTCATCATCAGACAATCCATAAAAGGGTGGAAAAGGGGTCAGCCAAGTCAGGAATGTAGACGTCCCGTCCCGTGTCACTAAAACTGATTTCTCACATCATATCCCTAACACCATTAACATGACACTCACAATTTGAAGCAACACTAATGTCTACTGCATTTGTGATCGCCTTCTTCGGGGCGCTATGTATAAGTGAATTAGTCCCTCAATCCAAAATTACCACCAGTAGAGGCTTATTACACCAGGACGTAGTCATAGCCAATAATGTAATACGTGTACGCATACACCAGTCGAAAACGGTTCCAGCGGGCAGGGGTACTTGGGTACTTCTACAACCCACAAACGGTACACTGAGTCGGGTAACAATAGTAAAAACATATCTAACCATCAGATCACAAAGTAATTTCTTCCTATCACACATTGATGGAACGCCATTATCAAGATACCTGTTCCAAGCTATATTTAATAAATGCATAACATCGGCAGGGAACCACCCCAAAGATTACGGGACACACTCATTCCGCATAGGTGCGGCCACGGAAGCAGCAAGAGCAGGACTGTCAGAAACGGAAGTTCAGAGGATAGGGAGATGGCGATCCACGTGTTTGGCGAGATACATAAGACCGGACTTGTTATCCTAACGTGGTTTGTTTCTTTTACAGGTGACGCTAAGCCAACAGTGTGAGTGATAGGCCACTCGTATATATATTGGGCACAAAAAAGGGCAAAAGTCCGCCCAGGCGGGATGAAATTAGAGTTTCATAACACATATTTCAACTGGAGAGGTATTAGAGGCCTGCTATGGCCACAGGTACTAATGGAGGTAATCAAGGTAGGGAGAGAGGCAAGAGGTCCGGTCATCTTAGTTATACAGACCGGGGGAAACAATCTAGGTCATCACAAGAGCGCATAACTAATGGCAATAATGAAACTAGACACTGAGCGCTTCAGAGAATTTTTCACAAAATTAGCTATAGTATGGTCAGAGATTGTGCCGATAGCGGTATGGCAAGGTGCGCGAGACATCACGGCCATCGAATGGACAAGGCGGGTAATAAATATTCGGATGGAAAAATTTAGAAGAGACAGAGGCGGTGTAGTGATACGACACCGACAACTGGAAGGAGATAAAGGAGGCCTCATATGGCCCGACGGTGTTCACTTAATAGATATTGGACTGGACATATTCCTGACAGGACTCCAGGACGGAGTGGAACAAGCGTTAAGAGTGATGGGTGGGGGTCAGAGTCCTGCATACGAGTACGCTGGATCCTCCGTGGCCTGGAAATAGAAAGGACATGTTGGAGAGTTACACTTGTTGGCCAACTTGCCGGAGTGGGGACCCAGGGCATGCTGCAACAAGCTGAATTATTTTAGAAATAAAATGCCTTTCTAATGGAATGAGTATAAAGAGTTAATAAAGCTGTGACCGATCCTCACCCATGCAGTTGTAAGAGTTACATTATTGTATTGTCCATGAAAGGGGGGCGGTAGGGGGGCTGAGCGTCTGGGTTTGGTTGGGGGTCTCCACAGTCTGCCTAGGCTAGATTCATTTAAAAATTCTTATTAGATACACAGGCGGTGCAGCTTGCTTCGCAGCTGGGCTACTACGCCCAAAGTATTGCCTAGGCTAGATGCAGTTAAAAATTCTACGCTGACTAGCAGACACTGAAGATTTGGAGCAGACCTCTGAGTAAACAGCTCTTCAGACTCAACCATCTGTGTTACCCCAAGCCATAGTGTATGTAGTTTCTTACAGTTAAAAGGGGGGGGTGCGACCCAACCCACCTGGAATTGACGATGCCAACGTCACGTAAGACACAGCAAGGGGACTCCCAAAATTGTGGCATAGACACCACTTAACCCTAGAACGCATACCTGTGGCCTTGCAGGCCCGCCCAGTTAATTGTTTTCTATTTTCTGCAAGATTACTTTAGTTAGAATTTTGAAATTCTAGGTATTCTTCATGTATATAGTTGTTTGTCATTTGAGTTTGAGTTATTCCATGTTATTTGCACACGGGCCTAAAGGGCCCCAGGTATGTGAAAGTGTAGATTTTTATGGTCATGCGTTAAGGGTTAAGTGGCATCAATTGCCCCACTGTTGCTTAAAATGGTTGGTGAGGTGATTTTACCAAATCCCCAAGCTTTTAGTCTCCCAAGGATGACACAGGGGTAGAAATGTCCTTGCGAATCCATGATTTGTTCATCTTTATGAACGTGAGTCTGTCTACATTCTCAGTGGACAGCCGCGTGCGCTTATCTGTCAGCACACCACCAGCAGCGCTGAACACACGTTCAGAGAGAACGCTGGCTGCATGGCATGACAAGATCTCCAAGACGTGAGTGGCGAGCTCCGGCGATTATTCCAGATTGGAATACCAAAATGAGCAAGGGTCCAGTGACACAGTCATGGCTTCGATGTTCACTTGGAGATTCTCCTGTACCATCCTCTCTAGGCATTGACTATGTGTCAGACTTCTTGTCTCCTGTGGCCTTGCAAAGGATGGTCTAAAAAAGTGGTGAAACGATTCCACAAAATTGCTGTTACCAGCAGATACTGTGTTACTGTTACTGTTTGAGTGATGAAGACTCGACAGTCCCACCGTTGGCAAGTTAGAACTGTGAGATTCACTACGTGCACCACTGGTGTTTTGTGGAAAAGCACATGTAAGATTCTGCAACAGCGTCTGCAGATACTCCTGCATTCGTCAATACCTTTTTATGGCAGGAATTATTTCGACAAATATACTTTTGTACCGGGGATCTAAGAGTGTGGCAACCCAGTAGTCGGGATTACTTCGAATTCTGACAATCTGGGGGTCATGTTGCAGGTAGTGCAGCAAGAAGGCACTCATGTGTCTTGCGCATCCAGAAGTACCAAGTCCTTGTTGTGTTGGTAGCGAGGTAAGAATCATGCTTCCTTCCTCTGCCCTCTCCCTCCAACCTCGCACAACAGAAATGTGATCAAGGTCTCCCTCATCTGATGAGTCTTCCATGCCCATCGCCAGTTCGTCCTCCACTTCTTCCTCAGCTCCTGCACCTTCCTCAACAGTTTGGCTGCTACCATGCGCCCTGGTTAATCCCTCTCCCCCACCCTCCCATGCCTGCCTCCTTGGTGCTGCCAACCGTCTGGACCTTGGAGATGTTATCCCTTCCGCATACGACTCCTCCTCTACTTCCTCCACCTCCTCTTGTCCCACCACCTGACTCTGAATTCTGTTTAATGTGTGCTCCAGCATGTAAATCACCGGAATAGTCATGCTGATAATGGCATCGTCGTCAGCACTAAACATCTTCGTCGCCATTTCAAAACTGTGCAGAAGGGTGTGTGGCGCCCCTGAGGGTTCAGTCGCCACAGAGTTACTGCATCTCACCCAGAGGTTGGTATCTCACCCTCAGGTAAGGAAGGCGTATGGTTCGGGACCCTGACTCCTGCATCCAACACATACCCGCAGTGGGGATAGGGCGAGATTGCTCCTAAGGGAGAGCAGAGTCCCAGGTCCCTAGCTGGTTTGAGGGTCCTATGTAGTGGGTGCTTAGGGGAGCAGCTTAGGGGAGCACATGACAAGGAGAGTATAAATAGGAAGCCATCTTAGAAAGAGCAAGCCAGACAGAGGAGGAAAAGTGACAGGAGCAGAGACTAGGCATGAGCTCTGCTCCGGAGGCGGGCCTAGCCTGGGAGGCCCAGGACTGAAGGAGATAAGAGGAGTGGGAGCTGGAAGGCTCCAGGAACCGAAGGGACCCTACGGCTACGGGCCGTGCAGAAGGCCACCCGTACTCCCGCTGCTACCAGGAGGTAGAGGGGTCAGGCCAGATAAGGGGAACCGGTCCCTCAACTAGCGGAGAAACAGCAAGGCTCAACTAGAAACCGGAGGCTGCTGCATTTCATGTACTGCAGGCCAAAGTCCACACCAGTCTCACTAAGAAGGTAGCCACATAGGACCCAGGGGACGGAACACACGTCACCCGCCAAGGCCCGAGGATACCGGATAGAAGTGTCACTGGGTGTGAGGTGCAGGGAGAAGGCCAGAGAAAGGACACACAGAAGGGGGTCCTGCTAAGTACTCCGGAGCTATCTGGGGGTGGACTGAGCCACTCACTGAGTATGCACAGCACGACGGGGGAGATTGCTCTGGTACCTGTAATCTGGACTACAACAACTGAGTAATATCTTGAGACGGCATCACACGGACTCTGTGTTCATTACTGACTCCCTGCACTACAACCACCATCATCCACCCACACTGCCCTGAAGCTACACTCTTCCTGTGGTGAGTAATAATACCGTTGCTGCAAAACCACCAGCTTCAGAGGACTGTTCCGCAGCGACGGCCCCTTTGGCCGCACTCCACAGGTGGCGTAGTCAGACATTATAAAATCCATATATACAAATTACCCTTGGATTGACCGCCCTGGGTCACGGACTGGGTCACCGCCACAGTGACTACAACCTCCAGCGTCTACCGGCCCGGCTCAGGGTACCCCATGGCCCAGGGGGCACGTCAACTTCATAGGTCCCTGATCTGAGACCACTCCTGCAGCGTGATTTGCCCCACCTCTGGATCTCGTTGGCCCAGGCTATACGTCAGAACGTATTGCACTAGGGCTTGTCGGTGCTGCCACAGTCGCTGCAACATGTGCAGAGTTGAATTCCACCGTGTCGGCACATCGCATTTCAGCCGGTGAACTGGCAGGCCCAACGACTTCTGTAGAGATGTAAGTCGTTGAACTGCGGGATGCGAACGGCGGAAGTGAGCACACAGCGACCGTGCCCTCTGCAGAAGGCCATCTAGTCCGGGATAGTGGGCTAAAAATTGCTGGACAACCAGGTTCAACACGTGAGCCATACAAGGCACATGTGTGACATTGCCCCGGCGAAGTGCCGCACCCAGGTTTGCAGCATTGTCGCACATGGCCTTCCCTGGTTGCAGGTCCAGTGGAGACAACCTTTCATGAAACTGGGTCTCCAGAGCTGACCACAACTCCTCAGCTGTGTGACTCACATTTCCCAGACATTTCAAAGTAAACACTGATGCCGTTGAGCCCTGCTGCCAGCATAGTAAGGAGGTGTGCAGGATTCCTTCTGCGCAGTTAGAAAGCAGGTGGCATTACCAGACAGGCTTTGGGTGCAGGTGGAGGACCGAGAGGAGGTTGAGGAGGCAGAAGCAGTGGAGGAACTTCGAGATAAAGAGGATTGACGCACAACTCGTGGGGACGGTAAGACTTGGACAGCAGCCCCTTGTCCTGCTGTCACCATAGTTACCCAGTGCCCAGTCAGCGACATGTAGCGCCCCTGTCCATGCCTTCTCGTCCAAGTGTCTGTGGTGAAGTGCACCCTGTCACACACAGAGTTTCTCAAAGAAGCGGTGATGTTGTGTGCGACATGCTAGTGGAGCGCAGGCACACCTTTCTTTGAGAAGTAGTGCCGACTGGGCATCTGGTACTGGGGCACTGTGATGGACATAAGGTCTTGAAAATCCTCTGTGTCCTCCAGGTGGAAAGGCAGCATTTCTGTAGCCAACAGCTTGCAGATGGTGAAATTCAACCTCTTAGCTTTCTCATGGCTAGGAGGAAATGGTCTTTTACTTGTCCACATCTGAGGGACCGAGGGCTGGCTGTTGTGCTTAGATGGTGTTGAGTAGGGTGTCCCCGGCAAACTGCCGGTCTGTGAGGAAGATGCAGGCGGACATGTTAGGTTGCCTTGATCCAAAGGTGGTGCTCTCGATGTCGGAGAGCGCTCAACACTAGCAGGTGTTTCCACTTCCCAATGAACTGACGACCTGCCAATCACACTGGCTGTTGCGGGTAAAGAGGTGGCAGGTCTGCGTCCAAAAACATGTGTGACTGCTGTCCCCCCAGTCACAGAGGATGAAGAGGCTGCGGATGCACAACATGGGGCAGACGGTGGTTGGCCCAGCCGGCTAGGCCGCATTGTAGCACAGTGAGCTTCCCACTGCAACTTATGCTTCATATCCATGTGACGGTACATGCATGAAGTACTCAGACTATGGATTTTTTGGCCTCTACTTAGCTTTTGCTGACAAATATTACAGATAACACAAGTTGGGTCATCCTTATCGATTTGAATAAATGCCCAGGCTATGCAAGGCTTAGAGCCCATGTGACCTGAAGAGCCACTATGACTTGTGGTCAGAGGCAGAGTTGTGTTTGAGGATGCAGTTGTTGACGTGCTTCCAGTACTCCGTCTCTGTTCAGGAAGGCGCAACCTAACTCCGTCGTCAATAGCATCTGTGATGCCCCGCTGCGCTTGGTATCACAGATCCTAGAAGAGTACATTGATGGAATCCTCCACAAGAGGCCCCCATAAACATTCACACATCTCCACCTTCCACCTCAGACCAGCAGAGGGAGCCCGTTAGGGATATAAATAGGGAAGGTGGAGCTAGGCAGTTCAGTTCCTCTGAAGAGTTCCTGCAGTAGAGAAGCCTAAGAGAGGTCAGTCTGCAGTGGAGCTCAGTCTAGTCTAGAGAACGCATTTAATAGTTCAGCAGTGGAGCACGAGGCTCCTGCTTGCTAGATTCAGGGAGCCCAGATAGAGCTTAAGGTGTGCCGGTGCCGTAAGATCAGTGAAGCGCGGCAAGCTGCCGTTAGTGTGTATAGCCTAGTGAGGGCCCGAGTAGGCCGAAGACTAGTGGCGAGTTAGTACATAAGGGGCAGAGGAGCTTAACCAGCTCACCCCGAAGCATTTACCGGACACAGGATCCGAGCTTACCGGTATCTCTATGACCCAGTAAGGCATAACCGGAATCCCTGGAGAACTACAAGTCCCAGGATCGCTAAGGTGCTGATATGTAACAGAGCCAGGAGACGCTTAGGCCCCGCATACTGGGAGCGTGAACTCCAAGAGAAGGCCCTACCACAAGGTCAGCCAGCGCAGGACAGAGACAAAGTTAGGCCTAGCTCCAGGCAGGTCAGAAACTTACTTGCAGAGGCAAGAAACAGGAGGCCCTACACCCGCTCATTGGGGAGGATCCTGATATGCACCCTTCACCCTACAGTGCTCCGGGATGTGTCTGAATTTCCACCAGTAAAAGGTACTGAAGTGACTACCGTGTCCGTTCCCATTCTTGCTCTGACCCAGCTGGGTCTCGCCTGTCCTGCATTCCCCCTGCATACGCTGCCCTGAGACCTAGGTCCACCTGTGGGGACCTATACCATCGAGCTGCCTTATCACCGGCCTCAGTGGACTGCTGCAGCGCTGGTGCTTGTCACCAGATACCACAGGTGGCGTCATGAACTCTTATAAAATTAACAATTATCCACCCTTTTAAAGAGAGACCCCAGGGTACGGGCCAGGGAGCCGACCACCGCGACATCCCCAAGGCCAGGCAAATGCCCGGGTACGGAGTCATCCCCATCCCCAGGGCTAGTCACATCCTCCTCCACCTCCTCTGCTGACCTCATCGACTGGCTGACTGTGGGTTGACAGTAAGTGGGATCTCCAACCTCGTTATCATCACCCTGTGTGTTATCACACCCGTCGTCCTCAGAGCCAACCTCTTCCTGCCCTGACCGAAAAGTCAAGTTGTCGCTCCAATCAGGTATTTGAGTCTCATCATCGTCTTCATCATTGTCTCCACCAACAGGAGTTACAGTTTGGGAACAAGGGTCTACATTATGCTCAGAACCTTCTTCATCTGGTCCTGGATCCGACTTATAAAGATTCTGGGCATCAGATCAGATCATTTCCTCATCTGGATTAACAGAAGCTCTGGAGCAGACCTCCGTTTCCCAGGCTATAGTATGAGTAAACAGCTGTGCAGACTCAACCATCTGTGCTACCCCATACTCAGACGGGCAGCTGGAGACTTGGGAGCTGTGAGGAAGCAAGTGCGATTGAGGTGACACCTCTGAGGACTGGAGTATTTGTGATGTTGAAATTGAGGTGATGGAGAGCCCACTTGAAGGAGCACTTGATATCCGTTGAAGCACCTGCTGTTTTTGTGCCTCATTTAGAATTTGTAGCGATGGGCGTGTCCGTAAGAATGGGATCGTATCACATTGTCCACGAAAAGAAGTCGACATCTTCGTTGGGCTGGAAGATGGTCTTTCTTCTGCAGATGTTACTCCCCCCCCCACCGTGGGGGGCCTCGACCCACCAGCGGACAGGCACCAGTATTGGGATAGGGGGGCTGGCCGTCAGGGTCCACCGCGGCTCTGGCACAAACCCGGCGACACGGAGGTGGCACAGGCAGGAGCGGACTGAACGTGTCGGCTTCTCACTTTTTGGATTTTAGAAGGGCATGACATGCCTATATTTGTGTCTCCCCCTCCTTTTACTCCTCCACCTCTTTTCTTTTCGCATGACTATATGTACTTGTCACTTTTCCATGTGTTAGTTGTGTCTTCTGAGCAGTTTTTCAGCTTTTGGACACCTTTGAAGGTGTTTTCTATGTGTTTCTATGTGTTTTTGTTTGCCTGCCATTGGTTTTAACGGTGTTCGAAGGTGTTCGACGAACAGTTCGACGAACAGTTTGGCGAACACACGGGTGTTCGACGAACCGAACCGAACTCGAACACTACGGGGGTGGCACAACACTACTTGCGACCTGGTATCCAGCAAGGCGCTCATGGGGATACCATCCAGCACCAAGAGTAAAACCGGGCGCCCCCCAACGTACTTATTATGCCAATTGTAAGGGCCTGGTGATCTTATGCCTGTGGGTTGGCCCTCTGCCCCAGGTTGGTCCCGTTTAAATTACAGTACCTGGAAATGTGTCCGGGCTGGTTGCATCGACGGCAAATGGGCTGTCCATCCTCTGCGTAGCGGTCTGTGGGCCTCCCTCGGAATGACGGGATCCTCCTCTGTCGACGCCACGGGACATCCTCCGGACTTGAAGCCAGCTCGATGGGTCTTGACTGGTCCACTTGTAACGCCTGGACGGTCCTGGTCAACGCTGCGACGCTCCTGGTCAGCTCCTGGACTTGGTGATGCAGATCTTTCGACGGGGCTTGGTTCAGGGCCTGCGCATCGGCCCCCACAGAGTCCAAAGAGGAGGGCGCCGCCTCCTGGTGGTAGGTGAGAGCAGGGTGCCGGGGGTTTATAGCGCGACTTGTTGCGGGTTCACGGAGCACCCATATGGCCCTGTCCTTAAATTGGGCAAAGGTCAGATCAGGGTTCTGAAAGAACATGAGGCGCAACTGGGTCCTGTGGGCGCTAGATAGCAGACCTTCTATAAACTGTTCTGTTAGTAGCTTATCCGTATCCTGCATGCTGCCAGGGTCAGCTTGTTGGATGGCCCTCAAAGCTTTCTGCAAATTTAGGGCATAGTCTCTGATGATGTCCTGTGTCCGCTGCTTACATCCATAGAACCTCATTTTAATTTCAGCGGAGGTACGTGTGTCAAAGGTACCCTGCAGCCGGGCCAGAATACACTTCACAGTTCTTTTCTCCTCAGTGGGCCATGACTTTATCTCCCGCTGGGCTGCGCCAGTTAACTGCCCTGTCAGTATGCTAACCTTCTGTTCCTCTGTCAGGGGGTAAACTTGGAATAAACTGTACAGCCTTTCCTTAAAGTCAGTTAGGCAGCCAGGCCGCTCCAGGGATGTAAGGCAGGGAAAATGGCATCACCGCTGCTGCAGCTGCGCTGGTGGTAGTGGGCGCCTCCGTGTCCAACATCTTCCTCCCCCCTAGTTAAGCGTGGCCTACCTTCCGACGATCCTCTTCTGTAGGCCGCGGCTCCGCTGGTGCTGCTCTGGACGAGGACCTTGCGTTGCGTCCTGGTGACGTCAGCATCGCTCTCTCTCCCTTACAGGACCATGCGCAGCGTCGGTGCGTTGGGCGGAGCTTCGGGTCTCGCGCGGTTTGGACGTCCACGCCCCTCTTCTTCCCGCGCGGTGTCCTGAAGATGGCGGGAAAAAAGCTGAAGATGGCGGAAACCGACAGAAGATGGCGGGAGACAGCTGAAAACGGCGGGAAACGGCTCCGGATGGCGGGAAACCTCTGCTTCAGGTACGTGTACAGTCTTTTTTTCAGGCACGCAATACCCGTTTGTGGTGGGTTGGTTACTATCCTGCCGACTACGCCAAAGCTGACTCACCCCCTGGGCCGTGGGGCACTCGGAGCCGGGCAATCGGGAAACGATGGGGGTAGTAGTGGCAACCCGGTTCCGTGGCTCAGGGTGGTCAGACCATTGGTAGTCTGCGACGCGCTGTTGATGTGTCCGACTACGCCACCCGTGGATTGCGGTCAGTGCGGACCGCCGCTGCCAGGTAGACCGCTGGGGCTGATGATGTATGCAGCTGGGATAGTGTGACTCCCCACGGGAAGAGTGCGGCCCCAGGGCAGTATAATGGAAGATGGGGGTGATGGTGCAGGACGTCCCAGTACCGTTAGTGCTGGAGGAGCAAGGAGCACACAGACAACAGGTTGCAGTCCAGGGTCTTTACTAGAACAGGTGAACTGACCCACAAACAGGCCCGGCTAGGAGGGGGCCTGGACGTCTGAGAGCAAACGGGAAATTGGCCCTGGTCAGGGTGAGGGTGTAGGCCTACCGTGCTCTCTGCGCTCCTTCTGGCTATCTCCTCCTGGTAGGGTAACAGCCCACGGTCCCTTCTGCTGTGGCGGAGCCTCCAGGCTTCTTAGGCCAAGGAATGTACAGTCCCCTGCGGACTGGTTATCTGCTGTAGGACGTGGAATCCTCACAGCCTCAGACGCCAAAGTCTGGTAAATTTGGTTCTTTATCTGCCAGGACAGGCGTACTTCACCTCTTGTCCCTGGCTTGTGGCTCTCCTACTGCCAAACGTCCTCTTAGGGTGCAATACAGCTGTCCCTCACTGCTCTGGGACACCTCTCAACACAGAGACAGGTCGTCCAGTTCTCTCTAACCCTGCCCCCAGTTCCAGCTTTTATAGGGGCAGCCTGCTCCCCCTACTGGCCTGAGACAGGAGGTATTGCATGCTAATGTTCCCCTGACCAGAGAACCTCCCCCTTGCTCTCAGACACAGCTTTATTATATTTGTGGCATCCAGGCCAGGGTGACACACCTGTATATGCCTACTTCTTTAATAAAGTCAAATGGCTACAGGAGACACCGTCTCTTATTTAGCTGGCCAAAGTAACGATATGTTCGCATTAGAAAGGAGATGGTTTGCTATACATTTATAGGGTATGCAGTGAGTCCAACGGCTGCCAAAATTTAGGAAAAACCCCACTAACAATTTAAAGACACAGAGCTGTGCCAAAATAACGACATGTTCCCAATAGAAAGTAGCGGGTCTGCTATACAGTTATAGGATATGCATTGAGTCCAACGGCTGCCAAAAATTTAGGACAAACTCCACTAACAATTTGAAGAAACAGAGCAGGGCCACAATAACGAGTATGACATGTTCCCATTAGAAAGGAGAGGGTCTGCTATTTAGTTATAGGGTATGCAGTGAGTCCAATGCCTGCCAAAATTTAGGAAAAACCCCACAAACAATTTAAAGACACATGGAGCAGGACCACAAAACCGACATGTTTCCATTAGAAAGGAGAAGGTCTGATATACAGTAATAGGGTATGCAGAGAGTCCAACGGCTACCAAAATTTAGGAAAAACCCCACAATCAATTTAAAAACACATACAGCTGGGCCAAAGTAACGACATGTTCCGATTAGAAAGGAAAGGGTCTGCTATACAGTTATAGGGTATGCAGTGAGTCCTATGGCTGCCAAAATTTAGCAAAAACCCCACTAACCATTTAAAGACACATAGAGCTGGGCCAAAGTAACGACTTGTTCCCATTAGAAAGGAGAGGGTCTGCTACACAGTTATAAGGTATGCAATAAGTCCAATGGCTGCCAAAATTTAAGAAAAACACCACTAACAATTTAAAGACACATAGAGCAGGGCCAAAGTAACGACATGTTTCCATTAGAAAGGAGAGGGTCTTATGTATAGTTGTAGGGTATGCAGTGAGTCCAATGGCTGCCAAAATTTTGGAAAAACTGCACTAACAATTTAAAGACACAAACCAGGGCCACAGTAACGACATATTTCCATTAGAAAAGAGCCGGTCTGCTATACAATTATAGGATATGCAGTGAGTGCAACAGCTGCCAAAATTTAAGAAAAACTCCACTAACAATTTAAAGACACATAGAGCAGAGTCACAGTAACAACATTTTTCCATTAGTTCTGCTATACTGTTATAGGGTATGCAGTGAGTCTAACAGCTGCCAAAATTTAGGAAAAACTCCATTAACAATTTAAAGACACCTAGAGCAGGGCCACAGTAATGACATGTTCCCATTAGAAAGGAGAGGGTCTGCTATACAGTTATAGGGTATGCAATGAGTCCAATGGCTGCCAAAATTTAGGAAAAACCCAACTAAGAATTTAAAGACACAGAGAGCAGGGCCACAATAATGACATGTTTCCATTAGAAAGGAGAGGGTCTGCTATACAGTTATAGGGTATGCAGTGAGACTAGCGGCTGCCAAAGTTTAGGAAAAACCAAACTAACAATTTAAAGACACATAAACCAGGGCCACAGTAACAACATATTTCAATTAGAAAAGAGTGCGTCTGCTACACAATTCTAGGATATGCAATGAGTCCAACGCCTGCCAAAATTTAAGAAAAACTCCACTAACAATTTAAAGACACATAGAGCAGAGTCACAGTAACGACATGTTTCTGTTAGAAAGGAGCAGGTCTGCTATACAGTTATAGGGTATGCAGTGAGTCCAACGGCTGCCAAAATTTAGGAAACACCCCAATAACAATTTAAAGACACATAGAGGTGGGCCTCAGTAGCAACATATTCCCATAAGAAAAAAGCAGGTCTCCCATACTTTTTGCCTATGCAGTGACTGCAATGGCTGTCAAAAATTTGGAAGCACTCCAATGCCCCTTGCAAAAGATGTAGAGGTCGGAAGGCTTCCTAAAAAAATTGCTCCCATTATTAGGAAGTGGGTCTCCCATACTGTTTGCCTATGCAGTGAATGTAACGTCTGCCAAAAATTTGGAGGAATTCCAAAGTCCCTTGCAAGAGACGTAGATATGTTTGTATGGTACGTATGGTGGTTATATAATGGTGGAGGATGAGGATACAGAGAAGGAGGAGGACAAGAGCAAATAGACAAAATCAGGAAGCATATACCCATGTCTGGGTGTGAAGACAGAGGTGCATGGGAATAGAGTTAGACTTCCAAAAAAAGACACTGTACTTGAGTTTATGTTACGCTGCTATCATTCGGTGGTGTTGAGAAGTCTGGCCCAATCCAACCCTTGTTCATTTTTTTCTATAAGTGTCAGCCTGTCAGCATTTTCAGTCGACAGGCTGATGCGCCTCTCAATTATAATTCCACCAATGGCACTAAAAACCCGCTTGGACAAACCTCTAACGGCAGGGCAGGCCAGGACCTCCAAGGCGTAGAGAGCCAGTTCATGCCACGTGTCCAGCTTGGATACCCAATAATTATAAGGCACAGAGGAATCACAGAGGACGCTGGTACGGTCGGCAAGGTACTCCCTCACCATCTTCCAAAACTTTTCCCTCCTTGTGAGAGTACCCAGCACATCAGGGCTTGTGCGATTAGAGGGTCTGAGAAAACTGTCCCAGAACTTTGACAGTGTTCCCTTTCCTCCGCTGGACTGCATTTGTGTCTCTCTCGCCTGTACTCCTTGGTTCTCCAACGAACTATGACCTCTGCCGCCAGCGTTTTCATATGGGAGTTTTTTAAATATGTCCGCAACAAAGGCCTTTTCTTACTGCCCCATTTTATTAGGCCTGTCCTGCGCAGGAATAAGAGACAGAAAGTTCTCCTTGTTGTGCGAGTCTAGAAGTGTCACCAACCAATAATGACTGTCACCCAAAATTTGGACAACTCAAGGGTCACGGGAAAGGCAGTGTAACATAAACTCAACCATGTGTGCCAGACTGCAAAGAGGCAAGACTTCGTCACCTCTCACCAAGAGGATGACTGACCATGCTCTCCTCCTCATTCTCCTCCTCTTTCTCCTCCCTGTCCTCAGGCCATCCACGCTGAACAAATAGTATGACAGTTGTGCAGGTAGTACCGTCTATAGCGCAGGAAACTAGCTCCTGTTCTTCCTCCTCTTCCTCATTGTTACCCAATCCACGTTGGGACGAGATGAGGCTAGGCTGTGTTTAATCAGCCTGTATGGTTCCTTGCTCCATCTCATCGTGCTCCGCCTGCAATGCCTCTTTAATTGTGAGCAGAGAGTGTTTCAGAAGACAGAGAAGCGGGATAGTGACGCTAATTATGGCGTCATTGCCGCTCACCATCTTGGTGGAGTCCTCAAAGTTTTGGTGGATTGTACATATGTCTGATATCCATGTCCACTCCTGAGGTCTTATGCGTGGAGTCTGAACTGAATACCAACAGCCTTATTGATGCTTGTAGTCCACATCTGCCCTCTTCTACCCACAAATCGTTCCCAACATCTGCAATGTAGAGTTCCAATGCATGGGGACATCACAGATCAGTTGGTGAGCTGGAAGCTGCAAATGCTGCTGAAGCACGGCAAGGACGGAGGAAGCTGTAGCTGACTTTCTAAAATGGGCACACAGGCGGCATACTTTGACAAGCAGATCCAACAGATCAGGGTAGGTTTTGAGAAACCGCTGAACCACGAGGTTAAGCACATGGGTCAGGCATGATACGTGTGTGAGCTCACCTCGCCTCAGAGCCACCAGGTTCCGGCCATTGTCACACACGACCATGCTTGGCTGTAGGGTCAGCGGTGTGAGCCACAGATCTGCCTGCTCTTTCAGAACTGTCCACAACTCTTCAGCATTGTGTGGTTTGTGACCTAAGCATATTAGCTTCAACACAGCCTGTTGCTGCTTGGCCGAGGCAGTGCTGCAGTGCTTCCAGCTTGCGACTGATGTGGTCATTTCGGAGATGGAGGCTGAAGAGGATGAGGTGCAGGAGCTGTAGAATGTGGGAGCAACCCTGATTGACCCAGGGCCCGCAATCCTTGGCATCAGAAGGACATGTTCCATCCCAAGGTCCAACTGGGTTCCAGCTTCCACTGTATTCACTCAATGTGCCGTCAGCGAGATGTACCATCCCTGCCCACAAGCACTTGTTCACGTGTCCATGGTTAGGTGGACTTTCCCAGTAACTGCGTTATTGAGGGCACGGCTAATGTGGGACGCGTTCTTGTGTAATGCGGGGATGGCACACCTGGAGAAATAGTGGAGGCTGGGGACCGAGTACCGAGGGATGGCCACCACCATCAGGTTGCGGAAAGCTTCCGTCTCCATGAACCTAAAAGGCAACATTTCGAGAGCAAGCATTCGCGAAATGTGGTAATTTAGTAGTGTGGTCTGTAAGGTGTTGGCTGCGTATTTACTCTTGCATTCCAAGGACTGGGGTGGGGACAACTCAACACTGCGCTGGGACAAGGACATGGACGTGCTTGCTGATGGTGCTACTTGAGAGTGTGCTATGGCAGGTGCAGGGCGGGAGGCATCTTGGCATGCGCCATGGACAGGGGATTGGCAATCACACACAACAGCGGAAGAAGCAGTGGTGTCACCCACAGACACTGTTGCTAGGCCCTAGGGTTCGGTCCACTAAGTCAGGTGCTTTGCTGTCATGTGCCTGATCATGCTGGTGGTGGGCATGCTGCTAGTTTTGCTACCCCTGCTGATGCTGGCCTGGCAGGTGGTGCAAATGGCCTTTTTGGGATTATCTGCAGAGTCATTAAAAAATAACTAGACTAGGGAAGACCTAACAGTTGTACTGGCAACTTACATCATGTTGTCGTTACGAGGAATGCTTTCCCTCCTTCTGTCTGCGGCCACCATACTGCTTCTTCCTGCCTGTTGTGGTGCTTTGCCTCCCTCCCCCTGTGTGCTGCTGTCCTCGCTCTGAATGTCCCCCTGCCAGGTTGGGTCAGTTACTATGTCATCCAAAACCTTGTCTTCCACTTCCACCCTGGTCCTCCTCCTGACTTTCTGGCAATTGTGTCTCATCATCATCATCCACCTCTTGTGACAGTAATTGCACTTTCCCACCATCGCCTTCGTGTGACCATGGCTGCTCCAATATTTGGGCATCGCTACACACATTCTCCTCTTGACTCGCTTGAAGCTGGCCGGGCAAGAGGCCCAAATCTACAAATGGAAAAATGAACAGTTCCTCTCAGTGTCCAAGTGTTGGATCAGTTGTCTCCAGGCACTCAGCATGGTGGGAGGAAGGAGGATCAGGGAGAGGAATATGCGGTCCTGACTCATGGCTACTGAGACTTGATCGTGTGAAAGACAGGGTGGTGGTGGTGGTGGCAAAGTGACTGGAAGCATTATCTGCTATCCAACAAGCAACCTTTTGACACTGCTCTGGGTTCAATAGTGGTGTACTGCGGTCCCCTAGTAATTGGGACAGGAAAGTTAAGCTACAAGATGTGGGTGTCTGTTTCACAATTTCAGCTTGCCCACAGCCACGTGCTCGGCCTCGGCCTCTGCATGTACCATCATCATGACGTCCACTTCCCCGTCTCTTGCCCATTTTAAATGGAGGACAATATATTCCACGTTCACTAGAAATGGCTGATTTTTTAACTCATTTCTATGTGATACGTCTGACAGAGAAGCACGATTTTAAATACCAGGTCTGTAATTTACTAAAGTTATTCTACACAAAGACCTAGAGTGAATAGCTTGACCGACATACTGCAACAGAATGGAAATGGAAGAAATGTCGGATTTTGGAACAGTTGTATAGGTGATATGTCTGACAGAGAACCACATTTTTAAATAGCAGGCCTGTAATTTGCTAATACTATTGTTCCCAGACACCTAGTGTGAATAGCTTGACCGACACACTGCAACAGAATGGAAATGGAACAAATTTCTGATTTTGGAACAGTCTTATAGGTGATATGTCTGCCAGAGAACCACGGTTTTAAATAGCAGGCCTGTAATTTACTAATACTATTGTTCACAGACACCTCGTGTGAATAGCTTGACCGACATACTGCAACAGAATGGAAAAGGAGACCAATATTTCCCATGTTCAGTTCAAATTTCTCGATTCTTATCGCTGAAATATGGAACAGATCTGGCTTTATTCTGCAGTGCTAACAAACAAATGGAGCAGAAAATGGTGTACTCTGGATTGCTTTTTAAGCAAATAACCAGAATTAAGATAAAAAAAAAATTGCCCTGGCCCATGATATCTGGGGCTATGCCTGTAAATATCTGTAATTATTACAGCAGCAGACAGGACGTTCAATGGACCCTATTGTGCTGTATCATACACTGCATTGTGCCACATACACTGCCTGCTTGCCTAGTACTGATTATATGCAGCTGGATTAGTCTTCAGAAGAACTGTTAGTTCAGTTGGATATACAATACAAACCAAAAGTTTGGACACACCTTCTCATTTAAAGATTTTTCTGTATTTTCATGACTATGAAAATTGTGCATTCACACTGAAGGCATCAAAACTATGAATTAACACATGTGGAATTATATACTTAACCAAAAAGTGTGAAACAACTGAAAATATGTCTTATATTCTAGGTTCTTCAAAGTAGCCACCTTTTGCTTAGAAGACTGCTTTGCACACTCTTGGCATTCTCTTGATGAGCTTCAAGAGGTAGTCACTGGAAATGGTCTTCCAACAATCTTGAAGGAGTTCCCAGAGATGCTGAGCACTTGTTGGCCCTTTTGCCTTCACTCTGTGGTCCAGCTCACCCCAAACCATCTCGATTGGGTTCAGGTCTGGTGACTGTGGAGGCCAGGTCATCTGGCGTAGCACCCCATCACTCTCCTTCTTGGTCAAATAGCCCTTACACATCCTGGAGGTGTGTTTGGGGTCATTGTCCTGTTGAAAAATAAATGATGGTCCAACTAAACACAAACCGGATGGAATAGCATGCCGCTGCAAGATGCTGTGGTAGACATGCTGGTTCAGTATGCCTTCAATTTGGAATAAATCCCCAACAGTGTCACCAGCAAAGCACCCCCACACCATCACACCTCCTCCTCCATGCTTCACGGTGGGAACCAGGCATGTAGAGTCCATCCGTTCACCTTTTCTGCGTCGCACAAAGACACGGTGGTTGGAACCAAAGATCTCAAATTTGGATTAATCAGACCAAAGCACAGATTTCCACTGGTCTAATGTCCATTCCTTGTGTTCTTTAGCCCAAACAAATCTCTTCTGCTTGTTGCCTGTCCTTAGCAGTGGTTTCCAAGCAGCTATTTTACCATGAAGGCCTGCTGGATAAAGTCTCCTCTTAACAGTTGTAGTAGAGATGTGTCTGCTGCTAGAACTCTGTGTGGCATTGACCTGGTCTTTAATCTGAGCTGCTGTTAACCTGTGATTTCTGAGGCTGGTGACTCGGATAAACTTATCCTCAGAAGCAGAGGTGACTCTTGGTCTTCCTTTCCGTGCGCGGTCCTCACGTGAGCCTGTTTCTTTGCAGCGCTTGATGGTTTTTGCAACTGCACTTGGGGACCCTTTCAAAGTTTGCTAAATTTTTCGGACAGACTGACCTTCATTTCTTAAAGTAATGATGGCCCCTCGTTTTTCTTTACTTAGCTGGTTTTTTCTTGCCATAATACAAATTCAAACAGTCTATTCAGTAGCACTATCAGCTGTGTATCCACCTGACTTCTGCACAACACAACTGATGGTCGCAACCCCATTTATAAGGCTAGAAATTCCACTTATTAAACCTGACAGGGCACACCTGTGAAGTGAAAACCATTTCCGGTGACTAGCTCTTGAAGCTCATCAAGAGAATGCCAAGAGTGTGCAAAGCAGTCATCTAAGCAAAAGGTGGCTACTTTGAAGAACCTAGAATATAAGACATATTTTCAGTTGTGTCACACTTTTTTGTTAAGTATATAATTCCACATGTGTTAATTCATAGTTTTGATGCCTTCAGTGTGAATGTACAATTTTCAAAGTCATGAAAATACAGAAAAATCTTTAAATGAGAAGGTATATCCAAACTTTTGGTCTGTACTATATATATATATATATATATTATATACAGTTATATGAAAAAGTTTGGGCACCCCTATTAATCTTAAGCTTAATGTTTTATAAAAATTGGTGTTTTTGCAACAGCTATTTCAGTTTGATATATGTAATAACTGTTGGACATAGTAATGTTTCTGCCTTGAAATGAGATTTATTGTACTAACAGAAAATGTGCAATCTGCATTCAAACAAAATTTGACAGGTGCATAAGTATGGGCACCCTTATCATTTTCTTGTTTTAAATACTCCTACCTACTTTTTACTGACTTACTAAAGCACTTTTTTTGGTTTTGTAACCTCATTGAGCTTTGAACTTCATAGCCAGGTGTATGCAGTCATGAGAAAAGCTACTTAAAGTGGTCACTTGCAAGTTGTTCTCCTGTTTGAATCTCCTCTGAAGAGTGGCATCATGGGCTCCTCTAAACAACTGTCAAATGATCTGAAAACAAAGATTATTCAACATAGTTGTTCAGGGGAAGGATACAAAAAGCTGTCTCAGAGATTTAACCTGTCAGTTTCCACTGTGAGGAACATGGTAAGGAAATGGAAGAACATAGGGACAGTTCTTGTTAAGGCCAGAAGTGGCAGGCCAAGAAAAACATCAGAAAGGCAGAGAAGAAGAATGGTGAGATCAGTAAAGGACAATCCTCAGACCACCTCCAGAGAGCTGCAGCATCAACTTGCTGCAGATGGTGTCACTGTGCATCGGTCAACTATACAACGCACTTTGCACAAGGAGAAGCTGCATGGGAGAGTGATGCGAAAGAAGTCGTTTCTGCAAGCACGCCACAAACAGAGTCGGCTGAGGTATGCAAAAGCACATTTGGAGAAGCCAATTTCTTTTTGGAAGAAGGTCCTGTGGACTGATGAAACCAAGATTGAGTTGTTTGGTCATACAAAAAGGCGTTATGCATGGCGGCAAAAAAACACAGCATTCCAAGAAAAACACTTGCTACCCACAGGAAAATTTGGTGGAGGTTCCATCATGCTTTGGGGCTGTGTGGCCAATGCCGGCACCGGGAATCTTGTTAAAGTTGAGGGACGCATGGATTCCACTCAGTATCAGCAGATTCTTGACAATAATGTTCAAGAATCAGTGATAAAGTTGAGGTTACGCAGGGGATGGATCTTTCAGCAAGACAATGATCCAAAACACCGCTCCAAATCTACTCAGGCATTCATGCAGAGGAACAATTACAATGTTCTGGAATGGCCATCCCAGTCCCCAGACCTGAATATCATTGAATATCTGTGGGATCATTTGAAGAGGGCTGTCCATGCTCGGCGACCATCAAACTTAACTGAACTGGAATTGTTTTGTAAAGCGGAATGGTCAAAAATACCTTCATCCAGGATCCAGGAACTCATTAAAAGCTACAGGAAGCGACTAGAGGCTGTTATTTTTGCAAAAGGAGGATCTACTAAATATTAATGTCACTTTTCTGGTGAGGTGCCCATACTTATGCACCTGTCAAATTTTGTTTGAATGCAGATTGCACATTTTCTGTTAGTACAATAAACCTCATTTCAAGGCAGAAACATTACTGTGTCCAACAGTTATTACATATATCAAACTGAAATAGGTGTTGCAAAAACAATAAGCTTAAGATTAATAGGGGTGCCCAAACTGTATATATATATATATATATATATATATATATATATATATATATATATATATATATATATATATATATATATATATATATATATATATATATATATATATATATATGTTGTGGAATACCTATGCCAACTATAAACAAGCAAATCTCTCCCTGACTAAGCAACACCTCTTCCTACTCTGCCTGATTCCGGGGTAGACTTTGACAAGCATAGCGGCACCTGGTGTTATATAGACTTGATGATGTTGTGTGGCCAGCCAATCACTGTAATGCCCACAACCAACATGGCTACGGCATTACAGTGCATGGCAGGAAATCCTTGCTGTTCATTGGCTCTCTAAAGAGCGCCAAACATGCAGAGAGGGGACCCGAGTTCCCGCCTGAGCAACCCGGAAATACTCGCCGAGCGCCAAGCTTCTCGGGCACAGTGAGGCTCGGGTGAGTATCGAGCAGTGGCGAGCATGTTCGCTTATCACTAATCCTAATACATACAAAATGAATGCTAAATCCCTGGATTAGGCAACTTGAGTCAACAAGTGCCAGAATCATATCAGGGTCCTCAATAAGCAGGTTGTTGTTGATTTGATACATTCTACTTAGAATGTAAGAATGGACTCTATATTAAAGTTACAATTATTAACTCTTTCATTACTGTATCTAAAATTACATATTGCTGTAACATTAGCTCTGACCTCATTTTCGAATATAACACCTGTCCTTTAACCCATTCACGCCACAGCTAATTTTCGGTTTTGCACTTTCATTTTTTCCTCCACTTCTATTAAGAACCATAACATTTTTATTTTTCCATCAACATAGCCAAATGAGAACTTATTTAAGGACAGGAGTGTAGTATTGAATAACGCTATTCATCTTCACATTCAATGTGTTGAAAAACGGGAAATAAATTCCAAGTGCTACAAAATTGTGAAAAAAATGCAATTCTGCAATGCATTTTGCTTTTTTGTTTTGTTTTTTTGGGGGGGGATTACTCTTTAATTATGACTCTCCCAGTCCATCGATTACAGCAATATCAAACTAGTTTAGAATTTTTTCATTTAAGTAAAGAAAAAAAATCTATACATTTGTAAAAAATAAACATATACATATATATATATATATATATATATACACACACACACACACACTGTATATTCGGAGCTTCAAAGGAAATAGCGAATTTCACTATACATTGCAATACTACAGTTTATACAGGTGCATCTCACTAAATTAGAATATCATCAAAAAGTTAATTTATTTCAGTTCTTCAATACAAAAACTAAAACTCATATATTATATAGAGTCATTACAAACAAATCGATCTATTTAAAGTGTTTATTTCTATTAATGATGATGATTATGGCTTACAGCCAATGAAAACACAAAAGTCATTATCTCAGTAAATTAGAATACTTTATAACAACAGCTTGGAAAATGTTTTTAAAATCTGAAATGTTGGCCTACTGAAATGTATGTTCAGTAAATGCACTCAATACTTGGCCGGGGTTCCTTTTGCATCAATTACTGCATCAATGCGGCGTGGCATGGAGGCGATCAGCCTGTGGCACTGCTGAGGTGTTATGGAAGCCCAGATTGCTTTGATAGCAGCCTTCAGCTCGTCTGCATTGTTGGGTCTGGTGTCTCTCATCTTCCTCTTGACAATACCCCATAGATTCTCCATGGAGTTAAGGTCAGGCGAGTTTGCTGGCCAATCAAGCACAGTGATACTGTTGTTTTTAAGCCAGATCTTGGTACTTTTGGCAGTGTGGACAGGTGCCAAGTCCTGCTGGAGAATGAAATTTCCATCTCCAAAAGGCTTGTCGGCAGAGGGAAGCATGAAGTGCTCTAAAATCTCCTGGTAGACGGCTGTGCTGACTTTGGTCTTGATAAAACATAGTGGACCTATACCAGCAGATAACATGGGTCCCCAAAACCATCACAAATTGTGGAAACCTCACACTAGACCACAAGCAGCTTGGATTGTGTGCCTCTCCACTTTTCCTCCAGACTCTGGGACCTTGATTTTCAAATGAAAATTGGAGCTCTGGGACCTTGTGGAGTGTGTCAATGACTGCCTTCTGGACATCTGTGAAGTCAGCAGTCTCCCCATGATTGTGGAGCCTACTGAAACAGACTAAGGGACATTTTTAAACACTTAGGAAGCCTTTGCAGGTGTTTTTTATTAATTATTTTAATTTACTGAGATAATGACTTTTGTGTTTTCATTGGCTGTAAGCCATAATCGTCAACATTAACAGAAATAAACACTTGAAATAGATTACTCTGTTTGTAATGACTCTATATAAGTCATTATAAATTTCACTTTCTGTATTGAAGAACTGAAATAAATTAACTTTTTGATGATATTCTAATTTAGTGAGATGCACCTGTATATTTAACACCTTTATGATGTGTGCGGCAATAGTACGACACACGTACCTTTCCGGGCACATGATAGCTGATCTATACAGCTAACATGTGCCCGCAACAGTCGCGGGTGTTAACTAGTTAAATGCCACTATCAATCTCTGACAGCGGCATTTAACTCGCACTTCGCGGAAGCGCGTCACTGGCTCCGCCCATCTGCGACCCCCGTCACATGATCGTGGGTCACCTATGGGTTGGCAGGAGACCCCTGCGGTTGTCATTGCCACATTGCTATGAGTGCCGCCCAGCAGTTGGAGTTCATAGCAAGTGAACAATTCTGATGATCACCTGTGTGTAATGCAAGCAATGAGACTAGTGCAGCTTCTAGTCTCCCATGGAGACTATTGAAGCAAGCAAAAAAAAATATTTTTTTGGCTTAAATCACCCCCTTTTCGCCCCATTCAAAATAAAATAATTAAAAAAAAAAATCACACATACGCATATTTGGTATCCCCGTGTTCAGAATCGCCACTACATTGAAATAAAATGCAATAACAGGCAATAAAAACTTCAGATCTACCCCAAAATGCTATCAATAAAAACATCAGCTCGGCGCGCAAAACATAAGCCCTCATCTGACCCCAGATCCCCAAAAATAGAGACGCTACAGGTCTCAGAAAAAGACACCATTTTTTTTTTAACAAACTTTTGAATTTTTTTTCACCACTTAAATAAAAAAGAATCTATACATTTTTGGTATCTCTGACAAACTCGTAATGGCCTGGAGAATCATGATGGCAGATAAGTTTTAACATTTAGTGAAAAAAAAAACTGTGGAATTGCACTTTTTTTGCAATTTTACCGCACTTTGATTTTTTTTCCCCATTTTCCAGTACACGATATGGTAAAACCAATGTTGTCGATGAAAAGTACAACTTGTCTCGCAAAAAATAAGCCCTCACCTGAGCATATTAACCAAAAAATATAAAAGTTATGGCTCTGGGAAGAAGGGGAGCAAAAAACGAAACCACAAAAATGAAAAATGGCCCAGTCATTAAAGGGTTAAAGTAATAAAGACTTTCATCTGTGTTTACTTGTGTTATTGTGACATGCAGAAGTAGTGCAGTTGCAAAGTGTGACATGCAGAAGTAGTGCTGTTGCTGTAAAAGCATTTAGCAACTATTAGAATTAACACAAGCACAGGAGACAGGAAGTGTTGTGCTCCAGAAGCATCCAGCAACTGGAGGAGTTATCACAGTCACATGAGAAGGGGAGTGTTTTAGCAGAGCCCCAGGGGGATTGTGGGGAAGTTGTTTACTGTCTGGCCGGAGCTGAAGAGAAAGGTGGCTTATGATCTGTATCTCACAGAAGGCAAGGGAACAGAATTCAGGTCAGGAGGGAAGCTAAACAAAGGTCAGTTAGACTCCCTGAGCTAACAGTGTGGAGTATTATCAGAGAGAAAGATAAAAACTGGACGGAAGCCTGTCAGAGATTATCTCCCTCGTCACACCCTTTCCCCCCCCTCCATCTCCATGTAGGATAAAGAATGCTGTGTATTATTGAGTCCTTGTGAAGGAAAAACCTGTGGTTGTGAATGCATTAAAACTGTGCTGTACTGTGCTACCGGATAATAGACTGTGTACTGCTGTGCTGCAAAAGGAGACTGTACTGTTATATATGGAGCCTGTTGCTCAAAGAGACATTTGCATTGCACTGGCCATGCCTCATTAAATGTTACTGTTCCACCTTTTATGAAGATCCTTGTCAGATTTGTTTGGTCAGCAACTGAATCTATCGTGTGCCTGAGAGAAGCTGCAGCCTATGGTCGCCCAGAGTAATGGTTCCCCCAGGATTCCAACGAATTCATGTAACTGGTCTCGCCCCTATCTGAACTTGGGCGGCATGCGTGTAATATTGGTGGCCCGTATGGGGAATCCTGAGAGGGAATTATCATGTAGAGGGAGAAGAGGAAAAGTGTCTGGAAAAACACAGCAACAGTGCACCTCAACTCAACTCTACTACACCAGTTAAAGGGGAGTAGCCCAAAATAAAAACTCATTAGCAGCAATGGATCTGGAAATACAAATGGACAGAATTAGGGAGCTGCTTCTTCAGTTAACCTGTGAAGAATTGAGAACAGTAGCAGAACATGTAAAGATGTCAGTAGAACAGATTTCCAAAGCACACAACGGCAAGTAACTGTTAGCATCCATTAATGCAAAAAATGGATGAGCTGTTGGAGAAAGATCTATCTTTCTGCAGTATCATCAGTGAAGAGGTGTTTTACTAGTACAAGTTATTGGAACAGAATGAGGGCACATTTGAGACAGAATTTGGACACTGGCTATGTCCTAGGCTCATGGCCTGAAAGAGGTGCTCAGTGCTAGGTCTCTGTTTCCCTAGAGGGGAGTCTCTCAGCCGAGTCCCAGAAGATGTGGAAGATGTTGAGTCTCAGGAAGGGACGAAAGCAAACACTGGAAAGGCACATTCCCAAGGAGCCTTCACTAACCAAAGATTTTGTCTTGCTCTGTATACTGCTGCCATGTATGGAAGAATTGCACAGTAAAAGTGAATCTGTTTACCCGGATCTACGATCTCCTGTCTTGATTGCGGTTGGTGTCGGTTCCATGAATGGTGTAACAGTGAGTACAGAAAATCCTCCATTGCAGCACACACTCTAGTCTCAGTCCTTAATAGTAGAGGGGGCATTGGGCGAAGAAAAGATAGTTCCGACACACAGCGTGATGGTAGTGGTCCCGTGTGCTTCCCTCTACACCTTCATACTTATTAGTAATTAAGAAGTGAGCTGCCAGCCGCAGCTCACTTCCTTTTGATTATGTATATGTCTGAAGGAGGAGGCAGTGAAGCAAATGGTGATTGGGCGCCAGGCTCACATGTCATAACAACTGCACGAGAGCCCCAGGAGCATGAGTGCTGATACCTCTGGAACAGCAGTGGCACGGGAGGTGAGTATAGGATTTTTTTATTTTCTCGGGACCAAACATGGGGAATGAGAAGGGGTTGTCCTAGTAGTGGATAATTCCTTTAAAGGAAATTTGTCAGCAACTTTTGGCTATGTAATCTGAAGACAACAGGAGATTAGGGCTGAAACACTGATTTCAGGGTTCCGTCTCTTATCACGCTCTGCCCTCTTTACTTGCAATGAATGTTTTAGCACCAGTAGCTTATCATTGCTCATACACAGCAGCATGTGAGCCCACGTCTGACATGCCCCCTTCTGTTTGAAGCACCTCACTGTCTATAGCTAAGTACACTGAGGGCCTGGTATGGACAGGGTTAGCTTCCTCAGCTCTGCTGCATTGCTAAATCTAAAAACTTTGATTGAGTCACAAGTACTGCACCCAGTAAACAAATTAATACATTATTGGATTCAGGGTCTTTTTGCCTACATTATGCTGCTCTCAGATGAGGTAGCAAAAACCTGCTGACAGATTCCCTTTAACCCCTTCCCAATATGACCAATTTCCAATTTTTGCGTTTTTTCTAATCCTCTTCCAAGAGCCATAACTATTATATTTTCCAGACCACACAAATGTGTGAGGGCTTATTTTTTGAGGGACAAGTTGTACTTTTGAATACCACCATTCATTTTACTTTGTAGTGAACTGGAAAATGAGAAAAAAAAAAAAAAAAACACAATTCTGACATTGTTTTTAGGGAATTTTTTTACAGCATATATTCTCTAGCAAAAATGACCTGATAATGTGGAATCTCCTCATCAGTACAATTATGGTGATACTAAACTTGTCTAGTTTTTTTGTTTTAGTGGTTAAAAAAAAAAAATCAGAAATGTAAAAAAAATATTTTTTTTATGTTTTGCGATTTTGTCGCCATTTTCTGAGACTCATATCGCTTTCATTATTTGGCTGATACATATATGTCAGGACTTATTTTTTGGGGATGAGACAATGTTTTTATTAATATCATTTAGGTATAGATATGACATTTTCATTATTTCTTACAGTATTTTTCGAAGGTATTGCTACAATCAAAAATAAATATTTTGGCTATTTTTTTTCTGATTACGCTAATTACTGAGCAGGTTAATTATTTTTATATTTTGATAGATTGGATTTTTCTGAATGATGATTTGAACTTATTTATTTTTTTATATTTTTCACATTTTTTAAAACTTTGATACTTTTTACTGCATTTGTTAGCTTGAACCTATGACCATCTGATTGTTTGTACTACATAGAGCAATACCACAGTATTGCTGCATATTGTAAAAATCATGGTGTTCTTTGAAGCCCAGCGACATCCTAAGACTATTTTACCAACGAAGTATGCAAAAAAAATTTTTTTTTTCAGCATACACTGTTTGTGATGTAGACAATTGTGTTTCAATTTCTGGATTATGGAGATTTTCCTTTAGGAAGTAAAAGAAAAATATGGCTTTCATGTCCTACAAGCTATGACACACAAGCCTTGGATTCAGGATTTTGTTTTAGTAGCTAAAATAGCACAAGTTGGTTAAAACTGCCCTATTTTTTTGCAGTCTGTGAAGAAAAATAAAAGGCTTTCATTAAGGTGCTGCTACTCCAGTATATCTATAGAATCAGTCATACTGAGTGATTGTACATGTATAAAACCTCTCTGTATATCACTGGCATCTTTGAATTAATATTCGCAGACTGAGACTAGCACTCCCATTTTCAATTGGTTTATGCAATGAAGTAGTACACCACAGGCAAATTAGGCCTCTTTCTATCCCTGTGTGGAATGAGCTGTGAGCTCTGACCTATCTCTATGTTAAACAAGCATAAAGTGCCTCTCCTTGGCTGGCCCCATCTTGGCTTTAAACTGTCTGTGATAGCCTCCTGATAGCACTTCTGGGAAAGCTGCCTGCCTTATGTCATTAGCCTGCTCTTTGAGTCTTCAACAGTATGGAAAAGGGCAACTGGCATTTTTTTTCTTTGATCCTCACATATTGATTCTAAGACTGTTTGAATTCACTGAAACCTGTAAATTTGAGGAAATTTGACTCAGTCGATCCTCGGCGATCAATCCACTCAAATTTTTCCACTTCCCAATGCAAAGTGAGCAGAATGAGAGGAACCCAATGTAGTTTTTTCTATTGTTTTAGACTAGATTTTGTTTTCCTAACCCCAGTCATTAAAGGCCAACACACCATAGAGAAGGTTTACAATTACCTTGTGAGAATTTATTATTGAAAAACCAACATTTTCATGCACGCTTACTGTTACTTTAGTGAGATTGTTCATTCAATACTAATCATTTCCTTTTGCTGTGTGTTTTACATGATGAGAAGTACGAGCAGTTTTTGTGCACGTCTCAGAGCTTGTGACTCGAGGCAAAGTAAATAAGGAAATTTGGAATAGGTAAAACAGTCAGCAATTAATTCCAGTGGATTAAATATTATTTTTAGCTTTTTGTTTCCCAAGTTTCTTTATTACCATGTGTATAAATTTGCATGCAATGGGTTCTAGTTTAATATACTTACAATAGTGTCATTGTCATGCCTTGGCAGATACTGTGTGTTCATCAGAATCACGGGCTTTCAGAGTTGCCTTACAGACTGTTTTGTTCTCATTTTTGTATTTTGAGGTATTTACACAGCACGAATGAAGCACGTGTGGTTGGTACATTATTGCAGATATTTACAGTGTACAACTAAATGATGAGACCATACAGGGATCCTTCTAATGATTTTTTACACATAGGCCTGCAACGGTAACAAGGGAGTATCCTCTACATTTAGAAGAAAGAAGGATTCTGCATGATCACTGTCAGTGACTTTTTTATTGCAAGAGCAGTGAGATTATGGAACTCTCTGCCATATGATGTTGTAATGGTTGATGCAATAAAAAATGACAAGGACTAGATGTTTTTCTTCAAAAATATAATATTACAGGCTATGGGAACTAGATTCTGTAATGGGACATAAATCCAGGGAACCAGTCTGATTGCCATATGTGCCTCATTAAATATGGCAATTAGCATCTGACGCGCCCCCTGGGCCATATTCTTTAGGGGGAATATCCGGAGCCGGATCAGATGGGAGTTGTAGTCTTCCGAGTGGCTGTGACCCGGGCCGTGCCCAGGGTGTCAAACTCAGTTGTATGTGGCAGTCTTACAGATGTTAATAAGTTCTTAATGTCGACTACGCCACCCGTTGTATTGCGGTCACTATGGCCGCCGCTGCAGCAGGGTCCGCTGAGGCTGATGGTGTAGGTGCAGCTTTTGATGGTATAACCCCCAACGGGTGGGGTATAGCCTCAGGGGGTCAGGTGCAGAGGATGGGGGTTGTGGTGGTGCAGCATAGATGTTAAAGGAAGACAGAGTCGGGTTATGCAGTTAAGGGTATTTACTCACTGCTGATGTTCCGGTCACTCCAGCTTCAAGTGACCTCCCGAGCCGTGCTGCATCCACCAGGTCCTGGATCCAGCCAACCCCCAAGCGAGTCCGGAGCGTGACCCTGAGCTCTCCTTCTGTCCTTTCTCTGGCCGTCCCCACTAGTGATCCACCCAGGTCCAGCTCCCTCGGGCCTTCTGTTGGGAGACCCTTGGCCTTGGGTTCCCTGACCCTCCACGTGGTATGCCTTCGGGGTGGATGTGGTGGGTGGCCGTGGCAGACGCTGCCCACGGCCTCCGGTCTCTGGCTGGGGTGTGTTTTTGCCCCCACCAGCTTGGGTTCCGGTACCCTGATGCCGACTCTTCACCCGTGCATTGGATTTGGGGTCGCAGAGTCCTCTCTTCTGTTTCCCCCTCTGGGTCTCTCTTGCTTTCTCCTCTCTCTCTCTGGGGCTGCTCTGCTCCTCTGCTTCTTACTCTGACAGACTGACTGACCCTGTTCTTTGATGGTGCCCACCTTATATACACCCTCTATGTGTGAGCTCAGGTGACCAGCACCCAATGAGCTCCTATCTTTACCCAGGCTGCTCCCCCTATCTGCCCCTACACTACTTGGGATGTACCACCCCCCTCCCACTCCAGCCAGGAACAGACTCGGTCGTACCTGCACATTTCTAAGTGGGAGTACCGTCGGTCTGCTCCTCGGAAATGGGATGTGTGTAGTGCATGCAGCCTACGGAGCTCAGGTCCACACTCCATCCTTACTCGGGAGTGGAATATCACACCTCTGGGTTGAGGTGCAATACCCCTGTAGCAGCCGAATCCTCAGGGTGCTACATTCCCCCCTGGTAAATCACAGCACGTCCTCGGGCTGTAAGACATAACACCAAAACATACAAATTTTTGCATAAACATATAAAACATTATATATATATATATCAATATAAAACATTCTCGTCGCCTCTGGCTCCTCCTCCGGTCACTGTGCAACGTGTGACCGGGTAAAGTGCGACAGTCTCTCTGGAAAACTGGTTTTCCTATAAAACCGGTAGGGGGCGCTTTAGGACGCGCAACTATATACAAGGATATGGCCGCTCTCAGTCCTCGGCCAGGTATTAGGGAGGAATGACCGCTCTCAGTCCTCGGTCAGTGGGATTAAGGGAAATACGGGTAACAGTTCACACATGCTGGTCCCAACGGGGACTATATTAGCAACAGCAACAGTTTCAGTTTCAGTTCCAGTTTCAGTTCACGGTTTCAGTTCACGGTGCCCCGACGGGCAACTATATACAGCTTCTGCTTCGCTGTCCTTAGCGACGGCGTCCTCCTGCTCTTGCTTTATGGTTACCTTTGGCTTCAGACCCGTCCGGGTCCTCTTGCTCTTCCTCCTCACACCGCAGCTCTTCCTCCGTCAGGCGATGCACATGGAGGGCGTAGGGACCTTTGGCACACTTGTGCCGGGTGAAGGTGACCTCGTCCCCGATGTAAAGGTCACGACCTCTGTGTCCCTCCGGTAGGTGGGACTCAACGTCTCTCCTGGTTACGAAGACGTCGCCTAGGGTGTGGTGGTCTCGGATGAAGCCCCACCCATGCTGCAGGTTAAACTTTATCACAGTCCCGGTGGTGCGGGGACTATGCGCTGCACGGGGGTCTCTCCTGGCCCGGCTCTTCTGCTCCGCGCTCTTTACTTGAGCTAGCTGTTCCCGGACCCGCCTCTCTCTCCGCTCCCTCTCGAAGTCCTCGAGCTGTTGGCGGCAGCACTCAGCACGCTCCGCTGCAGCTGCCCGAGTCTCTTGAGTGAACCCCATAAGATCTTCTCCGGTGGGGTCCCACTCAAACTGTGCTTCCGCTAGCGGGGGCGAGATCCTCTTTACGGGCTTTGGAGCCGGGATCAGGGGTTCATCCAGGGGTCTCTCTCTCCGGAGTCGGGGATGGTGAAACTCCGGTGGCCATATAAATGGCTGCCCATCCGGGCACGTATGCTGGGAGTACAGGTCCTCTCCCAGATGCGGCACTCTTGGTCTTATGGGCGCGGTGGTGGTGGTGCCCGGGTTGCCCGGGCCTTGCGGCCAGGCCTGGGGTATCTGGAAGGTAAAGGGCACCGTAAGGACGGCGGCGCCCTGGGCTACCTGGCCCTGCGACCAGGCCGGGGGCTCCGCGGAGGTAGGGGGCGCTGTTGGTATTGCGGCGCCCGGGGGTACTAGGCCTTGCGACCAGGCTGGTGGTACTTCCTGCTTGGTCACGCTCGGGGTCGAGGCGTGTGACGTCACAGGGGTCGCGGCTCCCGTTTGAGGCCTAGTCTGCGGCGGTGACGTTGCAGCGACGGGCACGGCAGGATAGACTTCGGGCTCTGCGACGGGGAGCTGGGGCAGGTACGCGGTTTCCCGGTCTGGGGTATAGACGTCCCCTTTACCTGCCTCCACTCGTTCGGCTCCCTTCTCGGCGCCGTCTCCGGCCTTCAGTCCTCCCGCGCCATCCTCAGAGGCGGTCTGTCTCCTCGTCTCGGGTGGCGTGCTCCGCTGACAGGTCTCGGTCTGCTGGGCCATCTCACGGCTCCACTCCGCCAACGTCTCTCGCTGCACCCGGGCCATCCTCCTTGCGAGGCCCTCCAGAGCGGTCTGTGCACACTCCCGGTCTCGGGGGAGCTGTGCTAGGACCTCCACTAGGCCTAGTGGGGTCGTTGTTTCCAGCAGGCTCCTGACCAACGGGTCGGTGCTGCTCTGCTCTCCTACAGTCGTCTCCAGCAGGCTCCTGGCCAGCGGGCCGGTGCTGCTCTGCTTTCTCGCCATCTCCGGGTAAGCTCCTCCGATACTCTTCTCCAGGCTTCTTGCCTCCGGGTGCGCTCGCTCTAGACTGCTCCAGGCGGCACCCATCTTTGTTCTCTCCTTTCGTCTCCTCCCCCCTCGAGGGCGGTCCCGGGGCCACTTGGTGACTGTCAGCTCCAGGGGTTGTTCTTTCACGCTGACAGACACCTCTAGCATCACAGTCTCTGTTGGTGGGGGCGGTTTCCACTTTTGGCGCCATTTTCGGTCCTGGCCCACGATGGGAGGTGGCCTCTCGCCACCCTCTGGCACGCCCATAATGGCGTCCGCTCTTCCAAGGCGGGAAACCTTTGGAAATGGCGGGAATCGCTTCCCAGTGGCGGGAAACTCTGCAGATGGCGGGAAAACGCGGTTAATGGCGGACAACCGGCTGGAATCGACTGGTGATGGGGTCCGATGGCGGGGACCCTCCGGAACCGGCAGGAGACTTCTTTTTGAGGTAAACTCATTCTTTTCTTCAGGCACGCAGTACCCGGTTGTTGCGGGCACGTAATCCTGCCGACTACGCCAAAGTTGACGCGCCCCCTGGGCCATATTCTTTAGGGGGAATATCCGGAGCCGGATCAGATGGGAGTTGTAGTCTTCCGAGTGGCTGTGACCCGGTCCGTGCCCAGGGTGTCAAACTCAGTTGTATGTGGCAGTCTTACAGATGTTAATAAGTTCTTAATGTCGACTACGCCACCCGTTGTATTGCGGTCACTATGGCCGCCGCTGCAGCAGGGTCCGCTGAGGCTGATGGTGTAGGTGCAGCTTTTGATGGTATAACCCCCAACGGGTGGGGTATAGCCTCAGGGGGTCAGGTGCAGAGGATGGGGGTTGTGGTGGTGCAGCATAGATGTTAAAGGAAGACAGAGTCGGGTTATGCAGTTAAGGGTATTTACTCACTGCTGATGTTCCGGTCACTCCAGCATCAAGTGACCTCCCGAGCCGTGCTGCATCCACCAGGTCCTGGATCCAGCCAACCCCCAAGCGAGTCCGGAGCGTGACCCTGAGCTCTCCTTCTGTCCTTTCTCTGGCCGTCCCCACTAGTGATCCACCCAGGTCCAGCTCCCTCGGGCCTTCTGTTGGGAGACCCTTGGCCTTGGGTTCCCTGACCCTCCACGTGGTATGCCTTCGGGGTGGATGTGGTGGGTGGCCGTGGCAGACGCTGCCCACGGCCTCCGGTCTCTGGCTGGGGTGTGTTTTTGCCCCCACCAGCTTGGGTTCCGGTACCCTGATGCCGACTCTTCACCCGTGGATTGGATTTGGGGTCTCAGAGTCCTCTCTTCTGTTTCCCCCTCTGGGTCTCTCTTGCTTTCTCCTCTCTCTCTCTGGGGCTGCTCTGCTCCTCTGCTTCTTACTCTGACAGACTGACTGACCCTGTTCTTTGATGGTGCCCACCTTATATACACCCTCTATGTGTGAGCTCAGGTGACCAGCACCCAATGAGCTCCTATCTTTACCCAGGCTGCTCCCCTTATCTGCCCCTACACTACTTGGGATGTACCACCCCCCTCCCACTCCAGCCAGGAACAGACTCGGTCGTACCTGCACATTTCTAAGTGGGAGTACCGTCGGTCTGCTCCTCGGAAATGGGATGTGTGTAGTGCATGCAGCCTACCGAGCTCAGGTCCACACTCCATCCTTACCCGGGAGTGGAATATCACACCTCTGGGTTGAGGTGCAATACCCCTGTAGCAGCCAAATCCTCAGGGTGCTACACATCTGCCTCCAGGGATTTTTGCTTTCCTCTACATCATACATATCAAACTCTGGTCTGCAGGGTGGTTTTGTTTGGCCCGTGACACCAAAACAACCACCCCTATGTGGGGCCATTATTCTGTATGGAGGACTATGTAGGACCCATTATTCTGTATGGAGGACTATGTGGGGCCCATTAATCTATATGTGGGGCCCATTATAGTGTATTCTGGTTGGCCTGCGGCTTTGTCCAAGTTTTTCATTTTGGCCCTCTGGGTTTTTGAGCTTGACTTCCCGGCTCTAGATTAACATGTTAGGTTATAGGTTGATCTCGATGGATGTGTGTATTTTTCAACCTTAAAACTATTAATTAATGAAACATTATGACTATGACAATATCCTTAGTACTTTCCTTATGACTTATAACCCCCGCCACCTGCTTTTTTCGTCCCTCATAGAGCCCCTGGCAGCTTATTTCCACCTCCAATAAAGCCCCGCTAAACCGCTTCTGTTCACCCTCACTGACATATTTCACATATCATGTTGGCAAGCCTAACTCACAGATCCACTGAAACTTTCTGATTGCCCTGACCTTTGGTAATGATGCCACCTACTTTACTACCCCTCTTCTAACAAAGTAATTGACCTGATGCATCATTTGCATTTTTTAAGACACTTTTCTAGTGTTGAGCGAGCATGCTCGACATTTCTCGTTACTCGCCCGAGCATCACGCTACTCGGAATGTTCGGCGAGCACCGAGCATTTCCGGGTTACTCGGACGGGAGCTCGGGTTTCCGCTCTGCACGTTAGGCGCTCTTTACAGAGCCAATGAACATGCAGGGATTGCCAGCCAGTCACTGTAATGCCGCAGCCATGTTGTTTGTGGGCATTACAGTGATTGGCTGGCCGCACAGCGTCACCTCGAGTATTTAAAACCGGGCGCCGCCATCTTGGACACTGTCGCTCCGGATCAGACAGTGTACAGAGAGTGCTGCTGAGTTAGGAAGAGATATAGTGCAAAATAGGTAGTGTAGGGTCCCTAAAGCCTGCCAAATCAAACAAATAGTCCTTCTCAGGACTAATATCCATCCCAGATATCAGGCAGGCAGGCAGGCTGTATAGAAGACGCAGTGGTTATACCAGCAAACGCTGCATTACAGTCTTGTGTGCTCCTGTTGGTCAAATTGCTAAACTTATCACCCCGGTCTCAGGGGCCAGGAAATTTTTTTTTTTTTTTTCATCTAAATCCTGTATTTTTCTTTTTTCCTCAGTCAGACTGTCCCAATACGCGTCTAATTAACCTTTTGGTATTCCCCCCCCCCCCAGAAAAAAAATTGAGTGTGTCTGTGACTGTTCAGACACCAATATATCTGTTTAAAAGAATCTGGTGTAGGCCAGAAAAATATAATTGTAGTTTTGCAGTTCCACAGGTCAAATCTCTGTATTATCCTGTTTTTGGCATTTTTTGCCGTAAAAAAAAGCAGTAATAGCGTCTCCCTGACTGGTCAGACACCAATATATCTGTTTGAAAGATTCTGGTGTACGCCACATAACCTTAACTGTGGTTTTGCAGTTCCAGTGTTCAAATCTCTGTATTATCCAGCTTTTGGCCTGTTTTACGAAAAAAAACCCCAGTAATAGTGTCTCCCTGTCTGTTCAGTCACAAATATATCTGTTTAAAAGATTCTGGTGAAGGCCAGAGAAATAGAACTGTGGTTTTCCTCTTCCACGGTTCTAATCTCCTTTTTATTACCCTTTTTCCATTGATAGTGCGAGAGTAAGCTATTTTACTTCATTTACAATGGGCAAGGCGCGTAGTAAGGGACGTGGAACTGGACGTTCTGGTGATGGTGGGTGTAGAGGAAGGGGCCGTGGCCGAGGTGAAAATGTGCCACAACCAACAGCCACATCTTCTCGCTCACACTTCTTGACCGAATTACTATGGAAGCACACTACAACACCAGTATTGCGAACAGGTTATTAATTGGATAGCAGATAATACTTCCAGTTACCTGGGCACCACAACCTCCGGTCTGTCTTCCACACGGTCAAGTTTTAGTAGCCATGAGTCTCGACCGCATACTCCTCCTCACCCTGATGCTCCTTCCTCCCACCATGCCGAGTGTCGTCAGACAGCAACTGATCCCACACTTGGACACTCTGAAGAGATGTTCACTGGTCCATTTCCATATTTGTGCCCCTCGCCTGCTCCGTTTGAAGTGGTGGAAGAGGAGATCCCATGCAGCGATGCCCAAATATTTGAACAGCCACGGCCACAGGAAGTCGACGCTGGCAATTTGTCACAAGAGGTGGACGATGACGAGACACAATTGCCAGGAAGTGAGGAGGAGGATCGTGGTGCACAAGTGGAAGAGGAGGAGGTGGTGGATGATCTAGTAATTGACCCAACGTGGCAGGAGGACACGCAGAGCGAGGCCAGCAGCACACAGGGGGAGGGAGGCAGAGTACCCCAACAGGCAGGAAGAAGCACTGTGGTGGCCACACACAGAAGGCTGGCAACAGTTTCCCGTAACACCAACACGAGGGACGTTGCCAGTACAAGCGGTAGGTCTTCCAGAGTCTGGAATTTTTTTAAAGACTCTGCTGATAACCCCAAAAAGGCTATTTGTTCCATCTGCCATGCCAGCATCAGCAGGGGTGACAAATCTACCAGCCTGACCACCACCAGCATGATCAGGCACATGGCAGCAAAGCACCCGACTTTGTGGGGCGAACCCCAGGGTCCACGACCAGTGTCAGCGGGTGTCACCACTGCTTCTTCCACTGTTGTGCGTGTAAGAGAACCCCCTGTTGTGCATGCAAGGCAATTTCCTGTCCATACTGCATGCTAAGATGCCCCCTCCTCGCAGTCTTCACTTGTTATGGCAGTTTCTCAAGAAACAGCATCAACATCCACGTCCACGTCCCACCGCAGCGTTCAATTGTCCATATCCCAGAGCTTTGAATGAAAGCACAAATTCGCAGCCAACGACCCACCAGCCACAGTCCTAAATTCACACATTTCACGACTGCTTGCGTTAGAAATGCTGCCTTTTAGGCTGGTGGAGACGGAATCCTTCTGCAACCTTATGACGGTGGCCGTCCCTCGGTACTCGGTCCCCAGCCGACACTATTTTGCCCGGTGTGCCATCCCCGCACTACACAAGCACGTGTCCCAAAACATCTGACATACCCTCAACAATGCAGTTACTGGGAGAGTCCACCTGACAACGGACACGTGGACACGTGCTTGTAGCCAGGGACGGTACATCACCCTGATGGCACACTGGGTAAACATAGTGGAAGCCGGGACCCAGTCGGACCTTGGGACAGAACACATCCTCCCCACACCGAGGATTGCGGGCCCTATGTCAGTCAGAGTTGCCCCCACAGTGTACAGCTCCTGCGCATCATCCTCCTCCTCATGTTCAGCCTCCATCTCAGATATCACCACATCAGTTACAAGCTGGAAGCACTTCAGTACTGCCTCAGCCAAGCAGCAACATTCTGTGCTGAAACTCATAAGCTTAGGTGATAAACCTCACACTGCTTGTGAGTTGTGGACAGCTGTGAAAGAGCAGGCAGATTTGTGGCTGAGACTGCTGAACCTACATCCAGGTTGACTAGTGCTCAACTTCTTCCACCCCCAGCTATAGCCTTACGCCAGGGATAGTAGGGCGAGGCATGTGATCGGCGACAGCTGCGGAGGCTGTATAGGGACGTTAGGGGGAGACAGGGGGATGCCAGATTAGGAGGTTACCTCTTCCCCCTTTCCCTTACCACTCTGTGTTGCACTCACACCTGGCGTGACACTCAAGTAGCAGCATCAGTAAGCATCAGGAAGCACATCCATGTCCTTTTCCCAATGCAGCATTCAGTTGTCCATACCCCAGTCCTTGGAACGCAAGAGCAAATAAGCAGAAAATGCCCCACAGGCCACACTACTAAATTCCCACATTTCGTGACTGCTTGAGCTCAAAATGTTGCCTTTTATGCTCGTGGAGATGGAAGCTTTCCGCAACCTGATGGCAGTGGCCATCCCTCGGTATTCGGTCCCCAGCTGCCACTATTTCTCCTGGTGTGCGATTCCCGCATTACTCAAGCAAGTGTCCCACAACATTAGCTGTGCCCTCAACAATGCAGTTACTGGGAAAGTCCACCTAACTACGGACATGTGGACAAGTGCTTGTGGGCAGGGAGGGTACATCTTGCTGATAGCACACTGGGTTAACATACTGGAAGCCGGGACCCAGTCAGACCTAGGGACGGAACACATCCTCCCGACGCTGAGGATTGTGGGCCCTGGGTCAATCAGGGTTTCCCCCACAGTCTACAGCTCCTGCACCTCATCCTCCTCAGCCTCCTCCTCCTCTTCAGCGTCCATCTCCGAAATGCCCACATCAGTCACAAGCTGGAAGCACTGCAGCACTGCCTCGGACAAGCGGCAACATGCTGTGCTAAAGCTAATATGCTTAGGTGACAAACCACACAATGCTGAAGAGTTGTGGACAGCTCTAAAAGTGCAGGCAGCTCTGTTGCTCACACCGCTGAACCTACAGCCAGGCATGGTTGTGTGTGACAATTGCGGGAACCTGGTGGTGGCTCTGAGGCGAGGCGAGCTCACACACGTATCATGCCTGGCCCATGTGCTTAACCTCATGGTTCAGCGGTTTCTCAAATCCTACCTGGAGCTGCCGGATCTTCTTGTCAAAGTATGCCGCCTGTGTGCCCATTTTAGAAAGTCAGTTACAGCTTCCGCCACCCTTGCTGCGTTTCAGCAACATTTGCAGCATCTGGCTCACTGACAGGTGTGTGATGTCCCCACGCATTGGAACTCTACACTGCAGATGTTGGGAAGGATTTGTGAGCAGTAGAGGGCAGTTGTTGAGTACCAGCATCAACAAGGCCGTCAGCATTCAGTTGAGACTCCACACATAAGACCTCAGGAGTGGACATGGATGTCAGACATATGTACCATCCTCGAAAACTTTGAGGACTCCACCAAGATGGTGAGCGGCGATGACGCCATAATTAGCGTCACCATCCTGCTTCTCTGTTTTTTGAAACGCTCTCTGCTCACAATCAAAGAGGATGCAATGCAGGCGGAGCACGATGAGATGGAGCAAGGAACCATACAGGATGATTACACACAGCCCAGCCTCATCTCATCCCAACGTGGATTGGGTGACAATGAGGAAGAGGAGGAGGAGGAAGAGAATGAGCTAGTTCCATGCGCTACTACCTGCACAACTGTCATACCGTTTGGTAAGCGTGGATGGCCTGAGGACAGGGAGGAGGGGAGGAAGTGGAGGAGGAAGAGAGCATTGTCAGTCATGCTCTTGGTGAGGACACGGAAGTCTTGCCTGTTAGTAGTCTGGCACGCATGGCTGAGTTTATGTTATGCTGCCTTTCCCATGACCCTCGCGTTCTCCAAATTTTGGGTGACAGTCATTACTGGTTGGTAACACTTCTAGACCCACGCTACAAAGAAAACTTTATATCTCTTATTCCAGAGGCAGACAGGTCTACAAAATGGGGCAGTATCAGAAGGCCCCTGTTGTGGAACTATTAAAAAAATTCCTATCTGCAAATGCTGGTGGCAGAGGTCACAGTTCATTGGACAACCAAGGAGTACATCCTAGAGAGACAGAACTCCAATCCAGCAGAGGCAGGGGAACACTGTCAAAGTTCTGGGAAAGTTTTCTCAGACCCTCTCATTGCACAGGCCCTGAGGCGCGGGGTACTCTCACAAGGAGTGCCAAGTTTGGGAAGATGCTGAGGGAGTACCTTGCCGACCGTGCCAACGTCCTCCGTGATTCCTCTGTGCCTTATTATTGGCTATCCAAGCTGGATACGTGGAATGAACTGGCTCTCTACACATTGGTGTTCCTGGCCTGCCCTTCCGCTAGCGTTTTATCAGAGCGGGTTTTTAGTGCCACTGGTGGAATTATAACTGATAAGCGCATCCGCCAGTCAACTGAAAATGCTGACAGGCTGATTCTTATAAAAATGAACAAGGGCTGGATTGGGCCAGACTTTTCAACACCACCGAATGATAGTAGCGTTACATAAACTCAAATCCAGTGTCTTTTTTTGGGAGGTGTATTCCCATACACCTATTCACACCCACACATGGGTATACGCTTCCTGATTTTGGCTATTTGCTCTTGTCCTCCTCCTTTTCTCATCTTCATCCTCCACCACCATATCACCAGGGTGACCATGGTCCGTGATGCAACACCCACATAATTTTTTTAAAGGGTGTTTATGATGCCCGTAAAATAATTTTTTATACAGTATGTTCATGTATACCCCAAAGGGGTAAATGTTTGTCAGCCCATACACTTAGTGCACGGGCATTACAAGTATTAGAGACCCGCTCCTTTCTAATGGGAACATTTTTTATGAGGCTCTCCTCCATGTTTCTTTCAAGGGGCATTGGAGTGTCTCCAAATTTTTGGCAGTCCTTGCATTCACTGCATAGGCAAACACAATCGGAGACCCACTTGCTAATACTGGGAATATTGTTTTCAGGTGGCCTTCTGACCTCCATGTCTCTTCCAAGGGGCATTGGAGTGCCTCCAAATTCTTGGCAACCCTTGCATTCACTGCATAGGCCAACACTATGGGAGACCCACTTCTTAATAATGGGAACATTGTTTTCAGGAAGCCCTCCTCTAAGTCTCTGAAAGGTCAGTGCTGTTTCTTCTGAAAGTCTGTGAAGCTGTACCACATAGCCCTGCTCACAAAAGCCCCCAATACACTTTAAAGGGTACCTGACTACTACCCTAGCCCCATAAACCAGCATCACCGCTGACTGTTTGCAAATTTTGTGAATGCGAACATTTTTCTACTCTACACAGTGAAAGGGAGGATTAGTCCAGTGAAATCAGTACCCCCTGATTAGTTAGTAACCCACTTATTTACATAGCTCGAGACCAGGTTTAACTCCTTCTCAGTCCCTTGTCCCTTGTAAAATAATCAGAGGTATATGACCCCAAGGCTATAGGGTCTAGGAGAGGGGAAAAGACAGAAAACACAGGCGCAGATCTAAGTGCAGATTATTAGGTTCAGCTATTTTTCAGAAGCTAGTTTGCTCACCTTTGATGTAGCTTGTGGCATAGCGTATCGACCTCTTAGGTCTGACTGAGATGCCTTGACTCCTTGGTGTGCAGCTATAGTCTGGATACAACGGATCTCTCAGCCAGGAGACCGTGGAATGAAGGTCAGGAGAAAATGAAAGGATTCATCCAGTCAGTTCAGCGCTCCCAGGAGACAGGCACCAGGCAGAGGTATTAAAAGTCTTCAGAAATTTACTTAGATAAAAATCATCATAAAAAAAGAGACATAGAACAATGCGTTTCGGCTATATATTGGTACAGAATAGCCTTCCTCAGGTAAGATATTGCTTTACAGTCTGTTAGAGTTATATAGTCTATATAGGTTCACTTGAATAAATTAATTATGTTAAATGGTCAAAACCTGGTGGTTCTTCATTAGCTTAATTGCTGCTTGGTGGTTTTCAGTATGCAGCTTTAGCTTATCCTTGTTTCAAGTATATTTGCAGTACATGATAAAATACATGGTGAAAAACACACACACATAAAAAACTTTACAAACATTGATTTGCGTGTATACAGCATGAGTGGGTGTATAAAAAAAATGTAAATCTATAACATTATCCACACATACAACATATATTCAATGATCATATTAGGACTATTATATTATACTTCTTTTACTAGAAAAACTTTGCTTATGAGAGAAAACACAACACAAAAGAAAAAAATAAATAAATAAATAATAAAAAAAAGAAGAAAAAAATAAATAAATAAATAAATAAAATTAAAAAAATAAATAAATAAATAAAAATAAATAAATAAATAAATAAATAAAAAAAATAAATAAAATGAGAAAAAAAATAAAAATAATAATTATATTACATTAATCTAGTCATATTGTGAGTTCTATATCTTTAATTGCTGTGGGAACTTTTTTGATAAGTTAGTTTTTTCTACTGGGATTGAACTCGTGTAGTCCACACTCCAGGGTCTATTGTGTTTCTCTCATTGGTATTTACCTCTATGCTATGGATGTCCTCATGATGCTAGCTTCACTAGTCAGGGGTTTATGGGCAAACCCAAGAGTATATCATAAAAAATATATCTAGCCTGGGTTACCATATATTCTATTCTTTCTATATATTTCTATTGGTCAGCAGTGCTGTCCTGATCTAATTCGATGTTCTATATGTTCTCCAGTCTATCATTGAGTCTGTCCGGATGTAGAGAGCGCAATCTGTACATCCAGAAAGCCTCTTTCTTATTCAGTAGATGGATTCTGTTTGATATATTCTGCGGAATTTCTTCGACAGGAGTCAAACTTATCTCAAAGCTCTTATTATGATTTAGTAAGAGATGTCTCGATAGGCTATGTGTTAGTAGCCCAATTTTCGCATTATGTCGGTGTGCGTTTAACCGTGATCTGACCATCTGTGTCGTCCGGCCAACATATTGCATTCCGCAACTACATGTAATTACATATATAACATAGCTGCTAGTGCAAGTCAGGTGATGTTTTATGGGAAAGGTTTCTCCTGTACTATTGGAGGTGATAGATTGATGGCCATGGGTTATTGTTTGGCAGCATTGGCACTTTTTCTGGTTGCACTTAAAAGTGCCATTGAGTGTATTGGTTGTCTTTTTTGTTATAGGATTAGTAGTTTTAAATTGGAGAGACGTTTGTTTTTTTCTTCCAGAGCTTTTCACTACAGATGTTTTCAAGCGACTAGGTGCTATAATGTTTCTGAGTGTTTTACCCCTTCTAAAGGTGATGTCTGGTCTCTCTGGTAGTACATCCCGTAGAAGGGGATCTTGTCTCAGTATGTACCAGTATTTTTGTAGTATTTCTCTAATTTTTTGGTTACCTTTATTATAAGTTGTGACAAAGTTGTGTGCCCATCTCCTGGGATTGTCTATTTTCTGAGCATTTCTTTTTTTATTGTCTGGTGAGGTAAGATTCCCCAAACAATCCTTCTGAGTTTTATTTAAATTAATCCTGTATGCCTCATTGACAATTTTTTTAGGGTATTTTTTTATCCGATGGTAAATACTACCAAAAACTATCTACAGATCCATCAAAAATCTTCACAAAAGAATATCATGATCTAATTGATAGGGCTTTCTCCGAAGGCATTCTGAATAAAAAGGAAAGGAATTTTTTAGTTAATAAAGAGGCTTCCACTGCCTTTTTTTACCATTTGCCTAAAGTCCATAAGGACCCTACCAACCCTCCGGGACGCCCCATCATCTCAGGGATTAATTCCCTGACTAGTCCTCTATCTCACTTCCTTGACCTTCATCTCCAAGAACATGTTAAGGAATTACCTTCTTACCTTAAAGATTCTACCCAGCTAATCCATGAATTAAACACAATATCTTGGAATGAAAATTACTGGATAATCACATTGGACGTAAATGCCTTATACTCCAATATAGATCATGAGTTAGGAAAAAATGCGACTAAATTTTATCTACAAAAAAATGGAAATATGCCTGAAAAACAGGTAGAATTTCTTGTGACGGCTCTGGACTTCATACTCAAACATAATCTGTTCGAGTTTGAGGGCCAGTTGTACTTACAGAGACACGGGACCGCGATGGGGACTCGGGTAGCCCCAAGTTTCGCTAACTTGTTCATGGGGCTATTCGAGTCCCTATCACCCCTGTTCTCCTCCAGATATGCACAGAATATAATACTATATAGACGCTATATTGATGATTTGATCATCATATGGAACGGTACCCGAGAGGATGCTGAACTATTGGTTAAAGATCTGAATGATAATACTTGGGGCATATCATTTGTCCCAAATATAGAGAAAGAGAAAGCAGTTTATTTAGATCTTGAAATTATGCATGAAAATAACAGAATAATCACCAAGACTCATTTCAAATCAGTAGATGTGAATGGGTACTTGGATTACAGGAGTGCCCATTATACCAAATGGAAGAACAATATCCCCCATGGCCAGTTCTTTTGTATTAGAAAGAATAATACGAGGGAATTGGACTATGAACAGCAATCTGATCTTCTAAAGGAAAGATTTATGATGAAAAAATACCCTAAAAAAATTGTCAATGAGGCATACAGGATTAATTTAAATAAAACTCAGAAGGATTGTTTGGGGAATCTTACCTCACCAGACAATAAAAAAAGAAATGCTCAGAAAATAGACAATCCCAGGAGATGGGCACACAACTTTGTCACAACTTATAATAAAGGTAACCAAAAAATTAGAGAAATACTACAAAAATACTGGTACATACTGAGACAAGATCCCCTTCTATGGGATGTACTACCAGAGAGACCAGGCATCACCTTTAGAAGGGGTAAAACACTCAGAAACATTATAGCACCTAGTCGCTTGAAAACATCTGTAGTGAAAAGCTCTGGAAGAAAAAAACAAACGTCTCTCCAATTTAAAACTACTAATCCTATAACAAAAAAGACAACCAATACACTCAATGGCACTTTTAAATGCAACCAGAAAAAGTGCCAATGCTGCCAAACAATAACCCATGGCCATCAATCTATCACCTCCAATAGTACAGGAGAAACCTTTCCCATAAAACATCACCTGACTTGCACTAGCAGCTATGTTATATATGTAATTACATGTAGTTGCGGAATGCAATATGTTGGCCGGACGACACAGATGGTCAGATCACGGTTAAACGCACACCGACATAATGCGAAAATTGGGCTACTAACACATAGCCTATCGAGACATCTCTTACTAAATCATAATAAGAGCTTTGAGATAAGTTTGACTCCTGTCGAAGAAATTCCGCAGAATATATCAAACAGAATCCATCTACTGAATAAGAAAGAGGCTTTCTGGATGTACAGATTGCGCTCTCTACATCCGGACGGCCTCAATGATAGACTGGAGAACATATAGAACATCGAATTAGATCAGGACAGCACTGCTGACCAATAGAAATATATAGAAAGAATATAATATATGGTAACCAGGCTAGATATATTTTTTATTATATATTTTTTATGACATACTCTTGGGTTTGCCCATAAACCCCTGACTAGTGAAGCCAGCATCAAGAGGACATCCATAGCATAGAGGTAAATACCAATGAGAGAAACACAATAGACCCTGGAGTGTGGACTACACGAGTTCAATCCCAGTAGAAAAAACTAACTTATCAAAAAAGTTCCCACAGCAATTAAAGATATAGAACTCACAATATGACTAGATTAATGTAATATAATTATTATTTTTTTTTTTTCTCATTTTATTTTATTTTTTATTTTTTTATTTTTTTATTTTTTTTTTTAATTTTTTTTTTATTTATTTATTTATTTTTAATTTTATTTATTTTTTATTTATTTATTTATTTTTTTTTATTATTTTTTTTTTATTTATTTATTTTTTTTTTTCTTTTGTGTTGTGTTTTCTCTCATAAGCAAAGTTTTTCTAGTAAAAGAAGTATAATATAATAGTCCTAATATGATCATTGAATATATGTTGTATGTGTGGATAATGTTATAGATTTACATTTTTTTTATACACCCACTCATGCTGTATACACGCAAATCAATGTTTGTAAAGTTTTTTATGTGTGTGTGTTTTTCACCATGTATTTTATCATGTACTGCAAATATACTTGAAACAAGGATAAGCTAAAGCTGCATACTGAAAACCACCAAGCAGCAATTAAGCTAATGAAGAACCACCAGGTTTTGACCATTTAACATAATTAAATTTATTCAAGTGAACCTATATAGACTATATAACTCTAACAGACTGTAAAGCAATATCTTACCTGAGGAAGGCTATTCTGTACCAATATATAGCCAAAACGCGTTGTTCTATGTATCTTTTTTTATGATGATTTTTATCTAAGTAAATTTCGGAAGACTTTTAATACCTCTGCCTGGTGCCTGTCTCCTGGGTGCGCTGAACTGACTGGATGAATCCTTTCATTTTCTCCTGACCTTGTAAAATAATAACACCTTTACTCACCTGCAAGGGGCAGTTCCAGAGATGTCAGCGCTGGCTGTTCCAGGGATTGCATAACATTGATATGTCACACAATCCCTGTGGCTAATCATTGCTGGCTTCACTCTCCTAGCTTTTGGACAAATCCAGACATCTAGTGGAAGTGAGTGAAACCGCCACTGGATTGCCATAGGGATTGCCTGAAACTGCGCCATCATTGAAGATGAGTATAAGTGGGAGAAATAAAAAAATAGTGATTGAAAAGGGACTGTCCAAGTAGTGGACAACCTCTCTTAATTTTACATTTATCTTCAATCACTAATCAACAAAAAGGGGCTGATGAAAGTGTACAAAAATGGTGCAATACAGTCATGGTGGCGGTTTAGGAAGTTAAGGCAGATTACAGATTCCCTTTAATGGTATATTTAGGTGCAGTAAATGCATCTTTTAAAGGGTTGGTCCAAAGCTAATAATGCATTTCGTCCTAAATTACTATTTATCGTAATAATCTAATAGCTTTTCTAATAAGTTTTAATTAATAAGTCCTTATCATTCCCTTTCTAATCTAACTACTTTAGTTTTTTTTTTTTTTTTTTTTAATTATTTCCTTTTTGACGATGTTCCGTTTGAGAATCCCCATTGCATGCTGGGATACTCAAATGAGTCGTCATCAGGAGGCAGAGGCTGAGTTCAGTGTCACAGCCTCTGTGCCCACACTGAAACAAAGTGTCATCCAGGGGTGGATGTATCATTGGTGCAACCTATGCAGCCGCACAGGGGCCCAAGAGGTAATGGGGCCCATTTCCACCTTCAAAACAGGTGGAATTGTGCATTATGATGAACTATTGGACTAGAAAGGGCCCATATACTGTTCTTGTACAAGGGCCTTTTCTGTTTGTGTCCGCCAGTGGCGTCATCAGTGACGTCCATTTCAGGGGCTGGGCTAGTCCCTGCTCTACTGAGCATTCGTAGGTTGTCAATTATGACATTTCATCAGTAGGAGATTATCACTGTGCAATATTCTTTTCAGTGCACAGTGACAGGGCACAACCTAATGAGAAGTGATGAGCTGGAAAAAGAGTGCATTGTATGGAGGAAACGGGGAGAGCAGAGACTAGCCCTCCTCCCCTGATAGTGAGTTCACTTTTGATGGTGGGGATGGCCCTAGTCACTGCGTTCCACCCTTTACTGACAGCCAGCTGTCCATCAGTGCACAGCTGGCTATTAGTCAAAGTGCTGGGGCGTGCTTACAGCTGCCGTTTTGACTGTGAATGGTGACTGTAATTGTTCCTGGCACACCTGCATGACTGAATGCTCCTGGGAGAAATAAGTTTATTATGTTTCGGGTGCCGCACTTTCAGTACAGAGGCTGAGCACCTTCATAATGCTATTAATCTGCAGATTGATCCTATATCTTCAGATAAATAGAGTTATCTGACCTGACAGGTCCCCTTTAAATTTCACATAGTGTTATTCTTGCTTCACATCAGTTTGTATTCTGTAAATGTGACACAAATCTCGAGCGATCCACAAAAATCAACGAACATACAGTACAGACCAAAAAGTTTGGACACCCATTCTCATTTAAAGATTTTTCTGTATTTTCATGACTATGAAAATTGTACATTCACACTGAAGGCATCAAAACTATGAATTAACACATGTGGAATTAAATACTTAACAAAAAAGTATGAAACATCTGAAAATATGTCTTAGCACTTGTTGGTCCTTTTGCCTTCACTCTGCGGTCCAGCTCACCCCAAACCATCTCGATTGGGTTCAGATCAGGTGACTGTGGAGGCCAGGTCATCTGGCGTAGCACCCCATCACTCTTCTTCTTGGTCAAATAGCCCTTACACAGCCTGGTGGTGTGTTTGGGGTTATTGTCCTGTTGAAAAATAAATGATGGTCCAACTAAATGCAAACCAGATGGAATAGCATGCCGCTGCAAGATGCTGTGGTAGCCATGCTGGTTCAGTATGCCTTCAATTTTGAATAAATCCCCAACAGTGTCACCAGCAAAGCACCCCCACACCATCACACCTCCTCCTTCATGCTTCATGGTGGGAACCAGGCACGTAGAGTCCATCCGTTCACCTTTTCTGCGTCGCACAAAGACACAGTGGTTGGAACCAAAGATCTCAAATTTGGACTCATCAGACCAAAGCACAGATTTCCACTGGTCTAATGTCCATTCATTGTGTTCTTTAGCCCAAACAAGTCTCTTCTGCTTGTTGCCTGTCCTTAGCAGTGGTTTCCTAGCAGCTATTTTACCATGAAGGCCTGCTGCACAAAGTCTCCTCTTAACAGTTGTTGAAGAGATGTGTCTGATGCTAGAACTCTGTGTGGCATTGACCTTGTCTCTAATCTGAGCTGCTGTTAACCAGCGATTTCTGAGGCTGGTGACTCGGATAAACTTATCCTCAGAAGCAGAGGTGACTCTTGGTCTTCCTTTCCAGGGGCGGTCCTCATTTGAGCCAGTTTCTTTGTAGTGCTTGATGGTTTTTGCCACTGCACTTGGGGACTCTTTCAAAGTTTTCCCAATTATTCGCACTGACTGACCTTCATTTCTTAAAGTAATGATGGCCACTCGTTTTTCTTTACTTAGCTGCTTTTTTCTTGCCATAATACAAATTCTAACAGTCTATTCAGTAGGACTATCAGCTGTGTTTCCACCAGACTTCTGCACAACACAACTGATGGTCCCAACCCCATTTATAAGGCAAGAAATCCCACTTATTAAACCTGACAGGGCACACCTGTGAAGTGAAAACCATTTCCGGTGACTACCTCTTGAAGCTCATCAAGAGAATGCCAAGAGTGTACAAAGCAGTCATCAAATCAAAAGGTGGCTACTTTGAAGAACCTAGAATATAAGACATATTTTCAGTTGTTTCACACTTTTTTGTTAAGTATATAATTCCACATGTGTTAATTCATAGTTTTGATGCCTTCAGTGTGAATGTACAATTTTCATAGTCATGAAAATACTGAAAAATCTTTAAATGAGAAGGTGTGTCCAAACTTTTGGTCTGTACTGTATATCACATTAACTTCAAGTGAGCCTGTGGGATCTCAAATGCCAGGGCTGAATTTGAGTCTCAGTCTGACCGTGCATTTAAAGAAAAAAAAAAGTGTTCTTATCTTTTAAGTCCAAAACTGACTTAGTGTTCTAAAAAAGTTTCATCAATATTTGTCTTACACCTATGGCCTAAATATGTTCAGTGCAAGAAAAATGTATGTAAATCTCATTTGCATATTTTTTTCCAATACTGTGCGATACGGATGATGTTGCCTTTAAAGTTTATTTTTATGTCCTGTAATAGTAGTAAATGAGGTTTTATTTAAGTACTGTATTCAGAGTTACAGCTCTGTCATGAATGGGATTATATGCAAGAATGATTGCATATAACAGCTGGCCAGGCATATTTTACTCTCATGCCAGTAACTGTTAAACGCTGTAAAACACAGAGGAAAGCGTAGCTCATAAGCAAGATTGAGTTCATATATTTCTCTGTTAGAGTTTCCTTCTGTATATTGTTCTCTCTAATCTTTATTTATGGGCTCCATATACACTTCCTGCATTTAAAATATCTCATTTTGCAACTGATGTCAGAGAATAGGGAGCAAAGACGATTTGAGTAATGCAGATATATTACCATCATACATATATTTATATGCAGACAGACAAATCAAATGGATAAGCAAACATTTGTCAATGTGTTCACATCTAAATATTTTCATAAAATTGAAGCCATAAACAATTGGGGGAAAAAAGCACTTATTATCTCAGTCGCTACTATTATTTCCTAATGTGAATTTTGTTGTGTTTTGGATTTGTTCACAATGGAGAATATGTATATGGTCAGTACTTTGTAGAATGTTTTCCTCACCTTCGTAAAACGTTTGCAAAGTAAGACTACTTTCAAAGGCAGAAGTGTTAATAGTTTATTTTTATCAAATAACAAAATACAAATTGAGTAAACAAAAGATAAATCTAAATCAAATCGATATTTGGAAAGACTAAAAACAGCATAAGGCTCCCTTCACACTTCCGTGTTATGTCCATTTTCACACCGGAAATATGTACACGAGCACACCCATTATAATCTAGGGGGCTGAAAATATGTCCATATTTTCACATGGACCCATGGTCCATGTGACCTACACTTTGACCAGTCCGTTTTTTTCCCGGCAGGGCAGATGACAATATGTACCGCACAGGGATAACATAAAGTGTGACATCTGTGTGAGACGTACCGGAATAGAAATTACAATTTTTTTTTGTGTTAAATATATGCAAAGAAAGAGATAGATATGTATCCGTGAGATCTATAATTAGTGCCATGCATGTGTAGCTTACTGTACATGTATTAACCTAATAAATAAATGAATACCCAGGAAAGGTAAAGCAGACAGCTGTGAGCTGATATTATCAGGCTGGGAAGGTCTCTTATTATTGGGCGCTTCCCAGTCTAAAAATATCATCCCCCAGCAGCCCCACAAGTGGAGCATCATATAAGATACTACAATTCTGTCTCTTTACCTTGGCCCTTACTAATTGTCCTTGCAATCAGGGTCATGGGGCTTGGAGTTGATGACAGCAGTGAATTGTCCAAACTGGGTAAGGACTCAGAAGGGAAGGATCACCATTTGAATTGTGGAACACAAATTTAGCTGAAATAGATTCCGGGCGGCATTGCGCATTTCCAGAGCCCCTAATGTACCTAAACAGCAAAAAGCCACACAGGTGACCCCATTTTCGAAACTACAGCCCACAAAGATTTTATCCAGGGGTTTAGCAAGAATTTTGAATGCACAGGTACTATACAGAATTTGATAACATTATGTCGTCATGTTGAAAATATAAATTTTTTTCACAAAAATGTTGCTTTAGCCCCAAATGTTTCACTTTTTTAAGAGGTAACAAGAAAAAGTAGACCACACATTTTGTTACACAATTTCTTCTGAGCAAGGCGATATCCTACATGTAATCAAAAAGTTTTGTTTGGACATACGGCAAGGCTCAGAAGGAAAGAAGCGACATTTGGTATTTGGAATGTACTATACATTTGGCTGGAATAGATTGCAGATACCATGTCTCATTTACAGAACCCCTAAGGTACCAAAACAGCAGAAATCCCCACAAGTAACCCCATTTTGGAATTAATCTAAGGGTGTGTTGAGCTTGTTGAACTTGTAGGTGCTTCACAGAACATTTTAAAAAGTAAATGTGAAAATGAAAATTATGTTTCTTTTCTGCTAAAATGTTGTTTTAACCCCAAATTTGTAATTTTCACAATGGATAATAGGAGAAATGGACTCCATAATTTGTTACGCAATTTCTCCTAAATATATTAATGCCCTATATGTGGTCAAAAACTGCTGTTTGAGCACATGGCAGGGCTTGGAAAGGAAAGAGCGCTATTTGATTTTTAGAGCGTAAATTTGGCTGTAATAGATTGTGAATGCCATGTCACATTTGCAGAGCCCCATAACAGCAGGAACTCCCCACAAGTGACCCCATTTTGAAAACTAGACCCCTCAAGAATTCATCTATTGCTGTACTGAACATTTTTAGCCTACGGGTTATTCACAGAATTTTATAATATTTAGAATTGAAAACAAAAATGTACCTTTCTTCCACTATTTTATAATATCCATGCCGTGCTTTTTTTCTTGAGAATTGCAAATATATCAGTTTAGTGCCCATACATTGTGCTCCCATACAGTGTAGTGCCCCTATAAATTGTAGTGCCCCCATACATTGTGCCAGGCTTGTATTTTTGGTGACACGCAGCTCGTAAATTGTTAAGTGCACTGTCCCCACTACAATACTGCTAAACATGTGGCCACTGACTGCGCTTAGGCAGTAAGCGCTCAAAGGAGGACAAATGTGAGCTGAGCCTTCTTCTGAATTTTGGGAGGTAGAATGAACAAATAGACAGCAGTGCAAGAATAGTTCTTATTTTTATTTTTGCGCAGTTCACCATGCAATATAAGTGATAAGGCGGATTTATTCTTCGGGTCGGTGCAATTACAGTGATATCAGATTTATATATTTTTTTTTATGTTTTGCTGCTATCATACAGTAAAAATTCTTCTTTTTTAAATATAGTTTTTTCGTCACCATATTTTGAGATCTATAAACTTTATATTTTTTTGGTGACAGAGCTACATAAAGGCATTTTTTTTTTGCGTGACAAGTTGGAGATTTTATTGGTACCATGTTGGTGTACGCTTTTTAAATAAGATTTTTCAGGCGCAGAATGAACAAAAAACAGCAATTCAGTTATTGTTTTTACCTTTTCTTTTGCACGATTCATTGGTGGTAAAAGTAATAAGACCAATTTTTTTGTTGGGTCGGTATGATTAAAGATACCAGATTTATATAGTTTTTTTATGCTTTGCAACTTCTACAGACTAAAAAAAATATTTTACAAAAATTAATTTTTAAAGGTAATAGGACTTGCGTTGGTATCAGAGGAGAACAGATATAAAGGGCATAGGTCAAATGATGGAGTAAAACTAATTTTATTAGAGGTAGATTTCACAGTGTAAAATAGATAGTTAAAAATATACAGTATATATATAAAGGAATATAAACGTATAAGATGGATTATGTAGGGATCCAAATTAATCCTAATCAGTAGTAGTGTAGTATATCTGCATAGACCATGGATTCTAAAAAGTAAGCAAGGGTAGTTAAAATGAGTGAACTAAAATTGATGTATCTAAAAGGCTCCTATTAGATACATCAATTTTAGTTCACTCATTTTAACTACCCTTGCTTACTTTTTAGAATCCACATATACTACACTCCTACTCATTAGGATTAACTTAGACCCCTACGTAATCCATTTTATACGTTTATATTCCTTTATACTGTATATATTTTTTTTTAACTATCTATTTTACACTGTGAAATCTACCTCTAATAAAATTAGTTTTACTCCATCATTTGACCTATGTCCTTTATATCTGACCTCCTCCTTTGATACCTTTATTTATTTTAACCTAAAGACAACTGTGGTAGTTGTCACTCTTGCTGCGGTATAGAGAGCTACCGGAAGCTCCACCACTCTTTTTATTTTCTTTTATCTTCTTTAAAAATTAATTTGTGTTTGCATCACCATATTCTTTTTTACTTTTTTGAGGAATGGGCCATATTAGGGCTTGTTTTTTGTGGGACAGTTTGACGTTTTCAATTATACCATTTTTTTCTACCTATGACTTTGTGATTGCTTTTTATTCATTTTTTTGTGTGTCAGTATGATAAAAAAGTGAAATTTTTGGGGTGTATTTTATATTCTTTTGCTTTTGCTGTACGGAATGAATGACATGACAGTTTTATAGATGGGATCATTCCAGACACGGTGATAAAAATTCTGAGTATTTTTTTTATTTGCTTTTGTTTAATCACAAAGGTTTAGTTTTTAGTGCCAAAAAGGCTTTTCGTGATTTTTGTGTGCTTTTTTTTTTCTTCTTTTTTTTACTTTATTACATTTTTTTTTTTGCTTTTCCACTTTGTCCCGCTGTGGGACATGCATCATTTTTACTTTGATCGTGGGTCTCATGCACTGCATTACTCGTGTACTGCAGTGGACGAGACCTGTCAGTGTCAGTGAGTCACTGACAGAGCCTGTAAGACTCTGCTTATAGCAGGATCTTACAGGCCACTGTAACCTGGCGTCATCAGAGGACCTCAGGGTACCAAGGCATTGATCAGCACCTGCGATTACAATTGTGGGGGGTTGATCCTGACAAAGGGGGTCTTTTAACCCCCTTTACCCACTTAAATACCACTGTCTCGATTTACAGCAGCATTGAGGGGGTTAATTGGCCCCGATCGGTTTCAAAACCCACCGGGGCTGATACCGCAGGGTGTCAGCTGGCATGTCATGTAAAACCGTTACTAGATTAGGAAGAGACAAGTTGCAAGCTCCTATGGGATGTGATGGGATGTAGAACAAACCATGATTTTTTGAGAGTCTGTCCAGAAAAAATAAGAGATCAAGTTGGCAACCCGGATTGCATATAGGCAGTAAAGTGAGATAAAGGTCCATACAGGGCCATTGTAGACAAAGTGCAGCCCTGGGCAAATATTTAAAGTTAGGCCCCAAATGCTAATGTAATGCCCCAAAGTTGTATGTGTATGTACCTTTAAGATGTAGCAGAGCCAGCAGCTACTTCATTATGTTTGCACAATGTTTATATTTCCCTTTGCAGATAATACACAGAATACACAGAGTTAATGAATTAGCCCTGCTTTCCATATATGGCAATAAGGTCACATGGTTAGACCACATGACAAGGTCCTGAGCTTAGGGCATTGTGTGCTGGGGAGAAGGAGAGAGGAGGAGACATTGTGTGTACAGTGTTCATTTTAGGACATGATCAGATATCAAAATCAAACTTCAGAATAATGTCAGTTTGAGGCTAAATAGCCTGTCTGAGAACTGATTATGATAAGTGATTCTGACAAATGATCCTGACAAAGGATTCTGACAAGTGATCCTGACAAGTGATTCTGACAAGTGATCCTGACAAATGATTCTGACAAGTGATCCTGACAAATGATTCTGACAAGTGATTCTGACAAGTGATCCTGACAAGTGTGAGGCATTGACCGGGACCGGGATCGTATACAAGGGACGTTATATATTCCCCAGAATGTGTACAGAGACCTATTAAATCCATTGGAGTGCATTGCAGTCACAAACTCAGCTGCGGCTGCAATGCAGGAATGAAGGTGAGCATTGACCTGGTCAGGCTATTTGTGCCCACGATGTGTTTTTTTAAGCGTTTCCGCAGCAGCAAAAACGCTGCAGAAACGCTTAAAAAACGCATGGTAGGAGGCCTGCCATGTTCCCCAATGATAATCCGCATGTGCTATGCACATGCTGCGGAAATTTCCGCTGCGGATTATCATTGCGGAAAAATACGCAGCATGTCCATTAATTTTGCAGACACGCAGCATAATTGCCGCCATTGACTTGCATTGAAATACTTGGATTCCGCATCACTGCATCTGTAAAAAAAAGAATAAAATAAAAAATAAATATGATACTTAAATTCTGATTAGTGTTGAGCGAGCATGCTCGACACTGCTCGATATTCGCCCGAGCATCTCGCTACTCGGGATGTTCGGCGAGCACCGAGCATTTCCGGGTTACTCGGGTGGGAGCTCGGGTCTCCGCCCTGCATGTTTGGCGCTCTTTACAGAGCCAATGAACATGCAGGGATTGCCAGCCAGTCACTGTAATGCCGCAGCCATGTTTGTTGTGGGCATTACATTGATTGGCGGGCCGCACAGTGTCACCTCGAGTATTTAAAACCGGGTGCCGCCATCTTGGACACAGTAGCTCCGGATCAGACAGTGTAGGGAGAGTGCTAATGAGCTAGGGAGAGATTTATACTTCAAAATACTTAGTGTAGGGTCTCTAAAGCCTACCAAATCAAACAAACAGTCCTTCACAGGACTAATATCCATCCCAGATATCAGGCAGGCAGGTTGTATAGGAGACGCAGTGGTTATACCAACAAACGCATTACAGTCCTGTGTGCTCCTGCTGCTCAAATTACTAGACTTAGTCCCAGGTCTCGGGGACCAGGAAAAATCCTTTTTCTTTTCATCTAAATCCTCTTTTTTTTTTTTTCCTCCTTCAGACTGTACAAATACCCATCTTATTAACCTTTTGGTGTCCCCCCAACCCCCCCCCCAAAAAAAAGAGTGTGTCTGTGAGTGTTCAGACACAAATATATCTGTTTAAAAGATTCTGGTGTGGGCCACATAACTATAACTGTGGTTTTGCAGTTCCACGGTTCAAATCTCTGTATTATCCTGCTTTTGGCCTTATTCCGTAAAAAAAACAGTAATAGTGTCTCTCTGACTATTCAGACACAAATATATCTGTTTCAAAGATTGTGGTGTAGGCCACATAACTATAACTGTGGTTTTGCAGTTCCACGGTTCAAATTTCTGTATTATCCAGCTTTTGGCCTTTTTTCCATAAAAAAAAACAGTAATAGTGTCACCCTGACTGTTCAGACACAAATATATCTCTTTAAAAGATTCTGGTGTAGGCCACATAACTATAGCTGTGGTTTTGCAGTTCCACGGTTCAAATCTCTGTATTATCCAGCTTTTGGCCTTTTTTCCGTTAAAAAAAACAGTAATAGTGTCTCCCTGACTGTTCAGACACAAACATATCTGTTTAAAAGATTCTGATGTAGGCCACATAACTATAACTGTGGTTTTGCAGTTCCACGGTTCAAATCTCTGCATTATTCAGCTTTTGGCCTTTTTTCCATAAAAAAAACAGTAATAGTGTCTCGCTGACTGTTCACACACAAAAATATCAATTTAAAAGATTCTGGTGTAGGCCAGAGAAATAGAACTGTGGTTTTCGTCTTCCATGGCTCTAATCTCCTTTTTATTACCCTTTTTCCATTGATAGTGCGAGTATAAGCTATTTTACTTCATTTACAATGGGCAAGGCGCGTGGCAAGGGACATGGAACTGGACAATATGGTGATGGTGCGTGTAGAGGATGGAGCCGTGGCCAAGGTGAAAATGTGCCACAACCAACAGCCATATCTTCTCGCTCCCACTTCTTGAACGAATTACTAGGGAAGCACACAGCAACACCAGTATTGCGAACTGATCAGTGTGAACAGGTTATTAATTGGATAGCAGATAATACTTCCAGTTATCTGGGCACCGCCACCTCCGGTCTATCTTCCACACTGTCAAGTTTTAGTAGTCGTGAGTCTCGACCGCATACTCCTCCTCACCCTGATGCTCCTTCCTCCCACCATGCCGAGTGTCGTCAGACAGCAACTGATCCCACAGTTGGACACTCTGAAGAGCTGTTCACTGGTCCATTTCCATATTTGTGCCCCTCGCCTGCTCTGCTTGAAGTGGTGGAAGAGGAGATCCCATGTAGCAATGCCCAAATATTTGAACAGCCACGGCCACAGGAAGGCGACGCTGGCAATCTGTCACAAGAGGTGGACGACGACGAGAAACAATTGCCACGAAGTGAGGAGGAGGATCGTGGTGAGCAAGTGAAAGAGGAGGAGGTGGTGGACGATCTAGTAACTGACCCAACGTGGCAGGAGGACACGCAGAGCGAGGTCAGCAGCACACAGGGGGAGGGAGGCAGAGCACCCCAACAGGCAGGAAGAAGCAGTGTGGTGACCGCACACAGAAGGCGGACAACCGTTCCCCGTAACACCAACACGAGGGACGTTGACAGTACAACCGGTAGGTCTTCTAGAGTCTGGAATTTTTTTAAAGACTCTGCTGATAACCCCAAAAAGGCCATTTGTACCACCTGCCATGCCAGCATCAGCAGGGGTGACAAAACTACCAGCCTGACCACCACCAGCATGATCAGGCACATGTCAGCAAAGCACCCGACTTTGTGGTGCGAACCCCAGGGTCCACGACCAGTGTCAGCGGGTGTCACCACTGCTTTTTCCGCTGTTGTGCGTGTAAGAGAACCACCTGTTATGCGTGCAAGGCAATCTCCTGTCCATACTGCATGCAAAGATGCCCCCTCCTCTCAGTCTTCACTTGTTATGGCAGTTTCTCAAGAAACAGCATCAACGTCCACGTCCCACCGCAGCGTTCAATTGTCCATATCCCAGACCTTTGAACGAAAGCGCAAATTCGCAGACAACGCCCCACAGGCCACAGTCCTAAATTCGCACATTTCACGACTGCTTGCGTTGGAAATGCTGCCTTTTAGGCTTGTGGAGACGGAATCCTTACGCAACCTTATGGCGGTGGCCGTCTCTCGGTACTCGGTCCCCAGCTGACACTATTTTGTCCGGTGTGCCATCCCCGCACTGCACAATCACGTGTCCCAAAACATCTGCCATGCCCTCAACAACGCAGTTACTGGGAGAGTCCACCTGACAACGTACACGTGGACAAGTGCTTGTGGTCAGGGATGGTACATCTCCCTGACGGCACACTGGGTAAACATAGTGGAAGCCGGGACCCAGTCGGACCTTGGGACGGAACACATCCTCCCCACACCGAGGATTGCGGGCCCTATGTCAGTCAGAATTGCCCCCACAGTGTACAGCTCCTGCGCATCATCCTCCTCCTCATGTTCAGCGTCCATCTCAGATATCATAACAACAGTTACACTGCAACCTCCACCACTCTTCCAAGGGTCATTTAAACCATCTTGTTAAACCACTCTGAAGTCCACAGCTCTTCCAAGGGGCATGAAAACCATCTTGTTAAGCTACTGTGACATCCACGTCTCTTCCAAGGGGCATTGATATTGTCTTTTTATTCCACTGTAACCTCCACCACTCTTCCAAGGTGCATTGATATTGTCTTTTTATTCCACTGCGACCTCCACCACTCTTCTAAGCAGCATTAAAACCGTCTTGTTAAGCTATTGTGACCTCCACTTCTCTTCCACGGGGCATTGATATTGTCTTTTTATTCCAATGTAACTTCCACCACTCTTCCAAGGGGCATTGATATTGTCTTTTTATTCCACTGTGACCTCCACCACTCTTCCAAGGGGGATTGATATTGTCTTTTTATTCCACTGCGACCTCCACCACTCTTCCTCTTCCAAGGGGCATTGATATTGTCTTTTTGTTCCACAGCGACCTCCACCACTCTTCCAAGGGGCATAGATATTGTCTTTTTATTCCACTGCGACCTCCACCACTCTTCCAAAGGGCATTAAAACTGTCTTGCTAAACCACTCTGAACTCCACAGCTCTTCCAAGGGGCAATAAACTCGTCTTGTTAAACTACTGTGACCTCCACGTCTCTTCCATGGGGCATTGATATTGTCTTTTTATTCCACTGCGACCTCCACCACCCTTCTAAACAGCATTAAAACCGTCTTGTTAAGCTATTGTGACCTCCACGTCTCTTCCACGGGGCATTGATATTGTCTTTTTATTCCACTGTAACTTCCACCACTCTTCCAAGGGGCATTGATATTGTCTTTTTATTCCACTGTGACCTCCACCACTCTTCCAAGGGGGATTGATATTGTCTTTTTATTCCACTGTGACCTCCACCACTCTTCCTCTTCCAAGGGGCATTGATATTGTCTTTTTGTTCCACAGCGACCTCCACCACTCTTCCAAGGGGCATAGATATTGTCTTTTTATTCCACTGCGACCTCCACCACTCTTCCAAAGGGCATTAAAACTGTCTTGCTAAACCACTCTGAACTCCACAGCTCTTCCAAGGGGCAATAAACTCGTCTTGTTAAGCTAGTGTGACCTCCACGTCTCTTCCACGGGGCATTGATATTGTCTTTTTATTTCACTGCGACCTCCACCACTCTTCCAAGGGTCATTAAAACTGTCTTGTTAAGCTACTGTGACCTCCACGTCTCTTCCAAGGGCATTAAAACCGTCTTGTTAAACCACTCTGAAATCCAAAGTTCTTCCAAGGGGAATTAAAACCGTCTTGTTAAGCTACTGTGACCTCCACGTCTATTCCAAGGGGCATTAAAACCGTCTTGTTAAACCACTCTGAACTCCACAGCTCTTCCAAGGGGCATGAAAACCGTCTTGTTAAGCTACTGTGACCTCCAAGTCTCTTCCACGGGGCATTGATATTGTCTTTTTATTCCACTGCGACCTCCTCCACTCTTCCAAGGGGCATTAAAACCATCTATTAAGCTACTGTGACCTCCACGTCTCTTCCAAGGGGCATTAAAACCGTCTTGTTAAGCTACTGTGACCTTCACGTCTCTTCCACGGGGCATTGATATTGTCTTTTTATTCCACTGTAACCTCCACCACTCTTCCAAGGGTCATTGATATTGTCTTTTTATTTCACTGGGACCTCCACCACTCTTCCAAGGGGCATTAAAACCGTCTTGTTAAGCTACTGTGACCTCCACGTCTCTTCCACGGGGCATTGATATTTTCTTTTTATTCCACTGCGACCTCCACCACTCTTCCAAGGGGCATCGATATTGTCTTTTTATTCCACTGCGACCTCCACCACTCTTCCAAGAGGCATTGATATTGCCTTTTAATTCCACTGCGACCTCCACCGCTCTTCCAAGGGTCATATATATTGTCTTTTTAATTCCACTGCAACCTCCACCACTCTTCCAAGAGTCATTAAAACCATCTTGTTAAGCCACTCTGAACTCCACAGCTCTTCCAAGGGGCATGAAAACCATCTTGTTAAGCTACTGTGACATCCACGTCTCTTCCAAGCGGCATTGATATTGTCTTTTTATTCCACTGTAACCTCCACCACTCTTCCAAGGTGCATTGATATTTTCTTTTTATTCCACTGCGACCTCCACCACTCTTCTAAGGGGGATTGATATTGTCTTTTTATTCCACTGCGACCTCCACCACTCTTCCTCTTCCAAGGGGCATTGATATTGTCTTTTTGTTCCACAGCGACCTCCACCACTCTTCCAAGGGGCATAGATATTGTCATTTTATTCCACTGCGACCTCCTCCACTCTTCCAAAGGGCATTAAAACTGTCTTGCTAAACCACTCTGAACTCCACAGCTCTTCCAAGGGGCATTAAACTCATCTTGTTAAGCTACTGTGACCTCCACGTCTCTTCCACGGGGCATTGATATTGTCTTTTTATTTCATTGCGACCTCCACCACTCTTCCAAGGGTCTTTAAAACTGTCTTGTTAAGCTACTGTGACCTCCACTTCTCTTCCAAGGGGCATTAAAACTGTCTTGTTAAACCACTCTGAACTCCAAAGTTCTTCCAAGGGGAATTAAAACTGTCTTCTTAAGCTACTGTGACCTCCACGTCTATTCCAAGGGGCATTAAAACCGTCTTGTTAAACCACTCTGAACACCACAGCACTTCCAAGGGGCATTAAAACCGTCTTGTTAAGCTACTGTGACCTCCACGTCTCTTCCACGGGGCATTGATATTGTCTTTTTATTCCACTGCGACCTCCTCCACTCTTCCAAGGGGCTTTAAAACCATCCATTAAGCTACTGTGACCTCCACGTCTCTTCCAAGGAGCATTAAAACCATCTTGTTAAGCTACTGTGACCTCCACGTCCCTTCCACGGGGCATTGATATTGTCTTTTTATTCCACTGTAACCTCCACCACTCTTCCAAGGGGCATTGATATTGTCTTTTTATTTCACTGGGACCTCCACCACTCTTCCAAGGGGCATTAAAACCGTCTTGTTAAGCTACTGTGACCTCCACGTCTCTTCCACGGGGCATTGATATTTTCTTTTTATTCCACTGCGACCTCCACCACTCTTCCAAGGGGCATCGATATTGTCTTTTTATTCCACTGCGACCTCCACCACTCTTCCAAGAGGCATTGATATTGCCTTTTAATTCCACTGCGAGCTCCACCACTCTTCCAAGGGGCATTGATATTGTCTTTTTATTCCACTGCGACCTCCACCACTCTTCCAAGGGGCATATATATTGTCTTTTTAATTCCACTGCAACCTCCACCACTCTTCCAAGAGTCATTAAAACCATCTTGTTAAACCACTCTGAACTCCACAGCTCTTCCAAGGGGCATGAACACCGTCTTGTTAAGCTACTGTGACATCCACGTCTCTTCCAAGCGGCATTGATATTGTCTTTTTATTCCACTGTAACCTCCACCACCCTTCCAAGGTGCATTGATATTTTCTTTTTATTCCACTGCGTCCTCCACCACTCTTCTAACCACCATTAAAACCATCTTGTTAAGCTATTGTGACCTCCACGTCTCTTCCACGGGGCATTGATATTGTCTTTTTATTCCACTGTAGCTTCCACCACTCTTCCAAGGGGCATTGATATTGTCTTTTTAGTCCACTGCGACCTCCACCACTCTTCCAAGGGGGATTGATATTGTCTTTTTATTCCACTGCGACCTCCACCACTCTTCCTCTTCCAAGGGGCATTGATATTGTCTTTTTGTTCCACAGCGACCTCCACCACTCTTCCAAGGGGCATAGATATTGTCTTTTTATTCCACTGCGACCTCCACCACTCTTCCAAAGGGCATTAAAACTGTCTTGCTAAACCACTCTGAACTCCACAGCTCTTCCAATGGGCATTAAACTCATCTTGTTAAGCTACTGTGACCTCCACGTCTCTTCCACGGGGCATTGATATTGTCTTTTTATTTCACTGCGACCTCCACCACTCTTCCAAGGGTCATTAAAACTGTCTTGTTAAGCTACTGTGACCTCCACGTCTCTTCCAAGGGGCATTAAAACCGTCTTGTTAAACCACTCTGAACTCCAAAGTTCTTCCAAGGGGAATTAAAACCGTCTTGTTAAGCTACTGTGACCTCCACGACTATTCCAAGGGGCATTAAAACGTCTTGTTAAACCACTCTGAACTCCACAGCACTTCCAAGGGGCATTAAAACCGTCTTGTTAAGCTACTGTGACCTCCACGTCTCTTCCACGGGGCATTGATATTGTCTTTTTATTCCACTGCGACCTCCTCCACTCTTCCAAGGGGCATTAAAACCATCTATTAAGCTACTGTGACCTCCACGTCTCTTCCAAGGGGCATTAAAACCGTCTTGTTAAGCTACTGTGACCTCCACGTCTCTTCCACGGGGCATTGATATTGTCTTTTTATTCCACTGTAACCTCCACCACTCTTCCAAGGGGCATTGATATTGTCTTTTTATTTCACTGGGACCTCCACCACTCTTCCAAGGGGCATTAAAACCGTCTTGTTAAGCTACTGTGACTTCCACGTCTCTTCCACGGGGCATTGATATTTTCTTTTTATTCCACTGCGACCTCCACCACTCTTCCAAGGGGCATCGATATTGTCTTTTTATTCCACTGCGACCTCCACCACTCTTCCAAGAGGCATTGATATTGCCTTTTAATTCCACTGCGACCTCCACCACTCTTCCAAGGGGCATTGATATTGTCTTTTTATTCCACTGCGACCTCCACCACTCTTCCTAGGGGCATATATATTGTCTTTTCAATTCCACTGCGACCTCCACCACTCTTCCAAGGGTCCTTAAAACCATCTTGTTAAACCACTCTGAACTCCACAGCTCTTCCAAGGGGCATGAAACCATTTTGTTAAGCTACTGTGACATCCACGTCTCTTCCACGGGGCATTGATATTGTCTTTTTATTCCACTGTTACCTCCACCGCTCTTCCCAGGGGCATTGATATTGTCTTTTTATTGCACTGCGACCTCCACCACTATTCTAAGCGGCATTAAAACCGTCTTGTTAAGCTACTGTGACCTCCACGTCTCTTCCACGGGGCATTGATATTGTCTTTTTATTCCACTGTACCTTCCTCCACTCTTCCAAGGGGCATTGATATTGTCTTTTTATTCCACTGCGACCTCCACCACTCTTCCAAGAGGCATTGATATTGTCTTTTTATTCCACTGCGACCTCCACCACTCTTCCTCTTCCAAGGGGCATTGATATTGTCTTTTTGTTCCTCAGCGACCTCCACCACTCTTCCAAGGGGCATAGATATTTTCTTTTTATTCCACTGCGACCTCCACCACTCTTCCAAAGGGCATTAAAACCGTCTTGCTAAACCACTCTGAACTCCACAGCTCTTCCTAGGGGCATTAAACTCGTCTTGTTAAGCTACTGTGACCCCCACGTCTCTTCCACGGGGCATTGATATTGTCTCTTTATTTCACTGCGACCTCCACCACTCTTCCAAGGGTCATTAAAACCATCTTGTTAAGCTACTGTGACCTCCACGTCTCTTCCAAGGGGCATTAAAACCGTCTTGTTAAACCACTCTGAACTCCAAAGTTCTTCCAAGGGGAATTAACACCGTCGTGTTAAGCTACTGTGACCTCCACGTCTATTGCAAGGGGCATTAAAACCGTCTTGTTAAACCACTCTGAACTCCACAGCTCTTCCAAGGGGCATTAAAACCGTCTTGTTAAGCTACTGTGACCTACACGTCTTTTTCACGGGGCATTGATATTGTCTTTTTATTCCACTGCGACCTCCTCCACTCTTCCAAGGGGAATTAAAACCATCTTGTTAAGCTACTGTGACCTCCACGTCTATTCCAAGGGGCATTAAAACCGTCTTGTTAAACCACTTTGAACTCCACAGCTCTTCCAAGGGGCATTAAAACCATCTTGTTAAGCTACTTTGACCTCCACTTCTCTTCCACGTGGCATTGGTATTGTCTTTTTATTCCACTGCGACCTCCTCCACTCTTCCAAGGGGCATTAAAACCATCTATTAAGCTACTGTGACCTCCACGTCTCTTCCAAGGGGCATTAAAACCGTCTTGTTAAACCACTCTGAACTCCACAGCTCTTCCAAGGGGCATTGAAATGTTGTTTTTAATTACCTCTAACCTCCACGACTCTTCCAACGGGCTTTGCATTTCCTCCTAATTTTAGTCAGCTTTTGCTTTTCAATGCATAGGCGAAAACTAAGGTAGACCCACTCCCCAATAATGGGTAGAAGGTTTTTAGTATGCTGTAATCCACGTCTGTTTCAAGGGGAATTGCTGTTCCTCATAATTTTTGGAAAGCCTTCCATTCACTGCTTAGGCCAACAGTGTACAGGAGACCCAGTTGCTATAAATGGAAAAAACGGTTTAGTTAAGGCCTTCTGACCTCCATGTCACTTCCAAGGGGCATTGGAGTGGCTCAAAATTTTTGGTAGGCATTGCACTCACTGTATGCCCTATAACTGTGTAGCCGAACCGCTCCTTTTGTTACAGAAACATATCCTACAAGACATGTGTGGTTGACTGGCCTGATATTGATGTGAATGGTCCCTGTTCCTCCTGCTCTTTCTCCTTTGCCACCACCTCTTCCATCATTCATCACCTGAAACTTTGTTTTAACAGGAGTCATAGAACTGGGATAGTAGCAGGAAAACATCCAGCAATCCTCGGAGGAGGTAGGATATGTGCCAAAACGCTGACAACCTCAGGCCTAGCCGCTACTACTTACATGGGCTTGCATTCCAAGGAACAGAAAGCTAAGGTGATGGATGGCCTCATGAATGATCATGAATAATTTACTCGTTGTGTAGGAGGCTGACCACTGCTGCTGTCTACCTTCTGAACTTTGTGTTGAAGCCTGATTAACCCAGGACCCGCAATCCTCTATGTCTGGAGGAGGTGTTGCATCCACAATATTAGCCCCCTGACGAAGGCCTGCCGAAACGCGCGTAGGGGTGACACCATAAGGCCCCCCCCTCTTTTCCCCCTATTTGTACTCACTATTGGTACTTGCAATTTGGGTAACTATTGGCTGTTTATATATCCTTTTGCCTTTCATTCCTTATAGGCTTTACTTACCCTCCTTTTGCATACTTTCAGATATCTGGGAAATGTCCCTTTCTGGAGTTGTTACAGATACATATATTTATGGTAGTATTAATATACACCCTTTTTGTTGTCTACATTGGGTTATTGTTGTGGGGGCTTTTTGGTGTCCTTGGTTTTTTAACTACATATGTGGCACTCTGTGCCTTTAAGCTCTTCAAATGTATCACTTTTTGACATGTGTATCCAATAAATTTATACTTTTTCTATGCTTATTTGGGGCTCTGTTGTCGCTTTTCTTTTTTTCTCATTTTTAATATTAACCCAGTGTGAAGGCGTCAGTGAGATGGACCATCCATGGCCACATTCACTTGTCCACGTGTTTGTGGTTAGGCTGTCCTTCCCACTAAATGCACTGTGGAGGGCACAGGTAATGTTTTGGTATGCGCGCTTGTGTATAAGGCGTACTGGGACAAATAGGGGCGGCTGGGGACTGTTTTAGGACACCCTGCCACCCCCAGGCGGCTGGGGACCGTGTGTGGGCACCCGGCCGCAGGGCGGCTGGAGACCGAGTATGGACACCCGGCCACCCCCTTGCGGCTTGGGACCGAGCGTGGACACCCGGCCGCCGGGCGGCTGGGGACTGAGTATGGATACCAGGCCGCCGACGCAGCCATGACATGGTGGCCGGCGTCTGCCTCCACAAGCCTTAAAGGCCTCATTTTAAGGGAAAGCAAGCTAGCAGTATGGTATTGCAGCCTGGGGGTGGGTGGGTGTCAGGCTGCACACTTACGCTTGCATTCCAAGAAAACAAAGCAGATGCTAACTTCTATCATCATCATCATGCTCCTCACCTTGGCACTCTCAACTCCCCTGATGGAGAAGCCAGGGCCCACCGGAGGAGTATTTAGAAGTGAGAGTCAGTTCAAAGGTAGGCAACTAGATTATTACAAGGTACAGAAGGCCTCTCGTGATGAGAGGTTGAAAAAGTTGAGCTTGTTCAGCTTATAAAAACGACTCCTCAGAGGGGATCTTATTTACATGTTGTGAGGCAGTAAGAGGGATCATATGCGAGGGACGGTATGTATCTCCCAGGATGCGCGTAGAGGCACATTGAACCCGCTGATGTGCATTGCTATCACAGAAACAGCTGTGGTTGCAGTGCAAAATAAAAGTAAAATTTGAACTTGGTCAAACTATTTGGCCAAGTTAGATTTAAGAAAACCCGTCATGGGCTTTTATTTTTGGAGTGAACTACAGGTGGCAGTTGGGCGGTTCACTCCATCCTGCCAGGTCTTACAAGTGGCCCATGGCCACAGATTCCATTTAAAAACCTGCAGCAATGATTGGGTGTGTCACTGGTTTGTCTGCAAGCTGCAAAGTAGGTGGCTCTGCAACGCAGGCCTGTGTGAAGCAAACACAGAGCCAAGGTAAGCAAAACTCCTGGTGCATCTCAGCGCGACACGCTTGTGCAGTCGCCTATGGTAATGGGTTTAGAGACGGATTGTGTTACGACCCGCCTGCGATCTGGAGGATACCATTTACCTTTACTTTGTGAGTTTTTGAAAAATAAAGATATTTAAGTCAAACTTTACTGGGTAACTGCCTCATTACCGCACAGTGTGAACACCGCCGCCCTACAATATGGTGGAGAATGCGGGCAGTGTAAATCGAGGCATACCCCAAAAGCTGCATGTCTGTGATCAAGCCTGCAAAGCTACAGTTTAGGCCTGCTGACAACATGGTGGAGCTATTAAAGCAGTTGGGCTTCACCCAGCAGCAGCAGCTGCAACAGCAGCAGCAGCTACTGTATCAACAACAGCAGAAAACTAACGCACTGATTTTGCAAATTGCGGCCCTGCAAGAGACGCCCCCAACACCGACCCCGATTCTTTCTGAGGCCCAGGACAAAGTCAGGTCAGCATTGAGGAAGATGAGTCCTGAGGACGACATGGAATCTTTCCTCACCGTGTTTGAACGCACAGCGGAGCGAGAGAGCTTACCAATTTCTCAGTGGACTGAGGTCGTGGCCCCGTTCCTGATGGAAGGCATACTTTGACCTCACCCGGGAGGATGCCCTGAACTACGGGAAGCTTAAAGGTGAAATCCTTGCCCGACTGGGGGTTAACACTTATGTGCTGGCACAAGATGTGTACCAGTGGTCTTTTGCGGAGTCCCGACCCTCTAGGTCTCAGGCATATGACTTTTTACAATTTCTCAAAAAGTGGCTCCAGCCTGAGACCTTGAGCCCAGCCCAAATGGTGGAAAGGTTAGTGGTGTGAACTCTGCCAGCAGCCATACAGCATTGGGTTGGGCAAGGGGACCCGGGGTATCTAGACCAGGTGGTTAGCCTGATCGAGTGGTATACAGCCACCCAGGACTTTGTACGGAACTCTGCCCCCCTGCAGGTAGCACGCCGGCCCCTGCAAGCCCAGGAGCCTGGAAGGTGGTCAAGTCCCCTTGCTAGGGACAGTTGGAACCAAGCCCATACTGAGGGGGTATCCCGGAGTGAGGGTGGCAGGGGACTTGTTTCCTCTAAAATGGTCTCAAGGACTAACAGTGCTTCCACTATTAGGTGCTGGTGATGCCAAGGGCCCAGACATGTGACTGATAAACTCTGACTGTAGAACCCACGGACTGCGGGTTTACTCGCCAGGTGTTCATGTATGCTCAGACAGTCTGCACCGCAAATGCATACACGACGAGCAGTGAACCCCAACTGTGCCATGTACACGTCAATGGGTAGCCGACAGAGGCCCTTTTGGACTCAGGGAGCCTGGCAACACTTGCCCCTGTTCTGGTACCTGTGGGAGAACAAAATTATCCCTCCCGGGGTAAATGTCATTCCGGGGGCACGGAACCCAAAGATCCTGAGTCCGGGATACCTGCCATAGGGGTCGCCTTGGCAGGAGAGGTCGAGGAGACCCCATTGATTCCAGAGCTGGAAGTGTCACCTGGCATGTTTGGGACAGCTCAGCTCCAGGAGCCCACTCTAGCCCGAGCACGAGAAAGGGTGGTTGAAATAAATAGGGTGGCTTAGGAATCGGGTGCAGAGATGGTTTTTCCACGCATGGCTATCAACCAGGATTTATTATATAGGGTTGATAACATCCAGGATGAAGTGGTGGAACATCTGGTAGTGCCCCAGTCGTACCGTCATGCTAGAGATGGCTCACACGCACATGCTGAGTGGACACTTTAGGGGTAAAGAAAACACAAGAATGTATTCTGCAGCAGTTCCTTTGGCCCGGGATTTATGCCGAGGTGAAGAGTGTTACGCTCATGCCCGGACTCTTTGGCGTGAGTGTGGTTAGTTAGGCATCCTATGGGGCTGCTGGATGTAGCCAAGGAGATGTGGGAACAAGAGCCAACTCCACATAGGAGTGTAATTGAGCATGTGGCAAGCATGCAGGATCGGATCACGGCGGTCATGCCTATAGTAAAAGAGCATCTAATGGATGCCCAGGCAGCACAGTGTCGCACGTATAATAAAAGAGCCACGGTCAGGTCCTCTAAAGAAGGGTATTTGGTGTTAGTGTTAGTGCCCACAGCAGAGAATAAACTCATTTCTAAGTGGCAAGGGCCATATGAAGTACGGGAAAAGGCGGGAGAGGTGAATTAGAGTGTACCAGCCCGGAAAGAGCAAACCGGAACAACAGTATCATGTGAACCTGCTTAAAGCCTGGAAAGACTGGGAATGTTTGGCTACGGATGCGACTCCAGTCGTACCATCGGGGAACCCTCTGTCTCCGGCCAGGGACGCGGTCGGCAGTGAGGTTAAGATAAATGACGCTCTCACTAAATAGCAGCGATGGGAGGCTCGGAATCTGGTGCAGCAGAATACAGATGTATTCTCAGAACTGCCCGGTCGGACCTCGGTGATCCGTCATGACACTGTCACTGAGCCTCGGGTAAGGGTACGAATGAAACCATACCATGTGCCAGAAGCCCGGAGGCAAGCCATCACGGCTGAAGTAAAACAAATGCTCCTGTTAGGAGTCATCGAGGAATCCAGGAGTGAGTGGGCTAGCCCCATTGTGCTGATTCCAAAGTCAGCCGGGTCATTACGATTCTGTAATGACTTCCGGAAATTGAATGAGGTGTCAAAATTTGACTTTATCCAATGCCTCGGGTAGACGAGCTAATTAAGAGCACAAGCGTAACAACACTGATGTCCAGTGGGGAATGGGAGACAGGTGCTGAGTAATAAAGAGTGAAGAGATCACATGACCAAGACACCCAGCACCAGAGGAAAAGACTAGAAGCCAGCAAACCACAACAAGATGGCCGATAGTAAAACAACATAGATTCTAACAGTACCTCCCCTTTTAAAAGGATCCTCCAGATCTTCTAAGCCAAGCCTTGCCAGGAAATCTCCTGTGAAAAGCCTTAATTAGCTTTGAGGCTGAGACGTCCTCGGCCTTCATCCAGGAATTATCTTCGGGGCCGAAACCTCTCCAGGACACAAGATACTGTAGTCTTCCTCTATGCCACCTGGAATCCAAAATGGGAGAAATCTCAAATTCACCATCCTCATCAACAGGAGGAACAGTAGGCTTTGCCTGCTTATCAGGCGTGTCCGCCTTCTTAGATAACGACACATGAAACACAGAATTAATCCTCCAGGAAGAGGGAATGCCCAACCTCACCGCTGCCGAGTTGAAAATCTGAACCACTTTGAAAGGACCCACAAATTTAGGCCCCAGTTTTTTAGAAGGAATTTTCAAATGAAGATTCCTAGAGAACAACCAAACCATATCCCCAACAGCAAACAAGGACTCATTTCTTATTTTGTCAAAATACCTTTTTGATCTCCTGTTAGCCTCTTTAACGTTCAGTCGTACACTGGTCCAAACCTTCTCCAAATCACCAGAAAAATTGTCCTCCTCCGGTACAGCAGCTCCAACTTTGGAAAATGGACCAAAAGATGGATACCTGCCAGAACAACAAAAAAAAGTAGAACAACCAGTCGAGGAAGAAGTATGATTATTAAGGGCAAACTCCGCAAGTGGTAGAAATTCTGACCACATTTCCTGATTGTCTGCCACAAAACATCTCAAAAACTGCTCGACATCCTGGTTCTTCCTTTCAGTTTGTCCATTGGACTCTGGATGATACCCCGATGAGAATGACAAATGAATTTTCAATCTGTCACAAAAAGCACGCCAAAAGCGAGCCACAAATTGTGGTCATCTATCAGAAACAATGTCCGTGGGAACACCATGGAGCCTGACAATCACCTTCACAAAATCTTTAGCTACAGTCTTGGCGCAAGGTAACTTGTTGAACGGAACCAGATGACACATTTTACTAATCCGGTCCACAACAACCCAGATGACAGAAAAACCCTCCGATAAAGGCAGATCGGTGTTAAAATCCATGGCAAGGTGCGTCCATGGCGAATTAGGAACTTCCAAGGGGCACAGCAACCCCACAGTCGGAGCGTGAGAGGCCTTCGACCTAGCGCACACAGAACACTGATGCACCCACTTGATGACTTCCCTTTGCTACCCTGGCCACCAGAAACTCCGACCGATAGACTTCCTAGTTTCCGAAATCCCTGGGTTACCCACCAACCGAGACTCATGACATTCAACAAACAACGCTCTCCTCAAGGCTCTAGGCACAAACAATTTACCGCACAGAGTGTTAGTTGGTGCCACACTCTGAGCTCCTAGGATGCTATTCTCCAACTCAGAATCCAATGCGGTCACCTCTCTACAAAATACACTCCTCCCTCTCAGCATTCACCGCTGGAGAGAAACTACGAGACAAAGCGTCAGCTTTAATATTCTTTGTCCCCGGAAACTAAGGTTACAGAAAAATTGAACCGGGCAAAAAACAGTGCCCACCCAGCCTGACGGGCATTCAAGCATTTAGCTGCGTCCAGATAAATCAAATTCTTATTATCAGTGAAAACCTGTATAAGATCTCGAGCCTCCTCCAAAAAATGTCGCCAATGCTCGAATGTGAGTTTAATAGCCAACAACTCACGATTCCCAACATCATAGTTGAGCTCTGTCTCAGAAAATGTTTTTGAAAAGAAAGCACAGGGATGCACCCCATCCTCACCCTCCTGGGACAGAACTGCCCCTGCCACCTCAACCAAAAATGGCTAGGTCTCATCCATCTGGATAAGAGCAGGAGCAGAGCTGAACCTCTCCTTGAGATACTGAAAAGCTTCAATAGCCTCAGTGGACCATTGGACTGTATTAGCACCCTTCTTGGTGAGATCAGTAATGGGTTAAGCGATGACAGAGAAATTCTTTATGAATTTCCTGTAAGAATTGGCAAACCCCAAAAACCTCTGTACGGACTTCAAACCCTCAAGCCTCGGCCACTCCAGCACAGCCTGAAGTTTCACCGGGTCCATCTCAAATCCATCACATGAGACAAAGTAACCCAAAAAACTAATTTTCTGGACACCAAACTGACACTTCTCCAATTTAGCAAAGAGTGTGTTATCTCTCAATATCTGAAGAACTTAGCGGATAGTGTTGAGCATTTCGATACTGAAATATCGGGTATCGGCCGATATTCGCGGTATCGGAATTCCGATACTTAATTCCGATACTTTTACAATATCGAATACCGGAATCGGAAGTTCCCATAATGCCTGCGCTCTGCAGTGTCTCTGAAGGATGACAAGCTGGATGGCAGCGCTCAGCTGCGATCCAGCCTGTCATCAGAATGCCATCCCAGCGTGAGAGAATTCTCCTGATTGTTTAAAAGCCGGCGGGCGATAAAAAGCCGCCGGCTTTTAAACAATCACACAGCCCCATACTGCTTCCCCGCAGCCTCCCACCCCGATCGTAAGTTAGGACCGGGTAGGGAGCACAGCACCAAGGAGCGGGGAGTGAAGGACCCGGGCGGGGAAGCCGGCAGTGAAAAGACTTCACCGCCGGCTTTCCCGTTCTGTGCCTGGCTTTCCCGCTGGTTATTTCAAATGAACAGATGAGGTATCAGGTGATGCTGATCAGCTGTTCATTTGAAGTAGCCGCGGTGCCCTCAGAGGGTTCATGTGAGTTCATGCTTGACTGCATTGCATGAACTCACATGAACTTTCCCACGGCCGCACAGGTCAGCCTCACCTCCCAGACCATCAGACCCGTCATGATTGGTGTGTGTGGGTGTCTGTGCGATGTCTGCGGGTGTGTGCGCGGTGTCTATGCGATGTCTGCGAGTGTGTGCGGTGTCTGTGCGATGTCTGTGCGATGTCTGCGAGTGTGTGTGGGTGTGCGCGGAGTTTGTGCGATGTCTGGGGGGGGTGTGCGTGCAGGCAGACATAGGCCGATGTGACACTACTACTCCCATCAGCCTATGTCTGTCCCCCGTGGACTCGTGCCAGCAGGATCAGCTCGATGGGAGCAGTAGTTCCCATCAGCCTGATCCTGCTATTTAAATTGCCCTACTGTGTCCCCAATAAATTTTAAATACATGTCATTGGTGGCCAGTGGTTACCTACAATAAATTAGTTCATACATTACCTGTCCCCGCCGATCGCCACCTAAAATAAAGTAAAAAATAAAAAAATACACCTATACTCACCTAGACACCTAATTCCCCGAAGCCATCGATCTCCTGTAATAAAATCTAAAATAATAAACCACAACCTTATCCTTACCCCTCCGTAGTAGTCCACGAGTGTCCCACGATGATCTCCAGTTTAGAGCAGCCACATAGAATGTGACCGCTCTGAACCGCTGCCGCTGCTAGAATGATGGGGCCGTAAAGCGTCCCCGTCATTGCATAAGCGGGTTCGCCGGAGTTCAGGCAGCGCTGCTTCGGTTAGCGCCTTTACGGCCCTGCTGTATCGTGAGAAATTCCCACGGTACAGCAGTGCCGTAAAGGAGATCTCCGGAGCTGCGCTGCCTGAATGCACTCCGGTGACCTCAGTCAGGGGCTCCCGCTGCCGGGAGCGGACGTGTTCCCGGCAGCGTGAGCTTACAGCAGCCATGCACAGCTGTCACCATCTCCAGATGTTTATAGAGTAAATAATTGGCGTGCACTCTTGTCATAAGAAGAGAGGTGCTGATGAAGAGACACGAGGTGCCCAATACGTATATAAAATTATATCATCGCACACTCATGGGTTCTAATGCAGTGTTCATTTATTAACATTGGCATAACATCAAACCGATCAAACGTGATTGCGACAGTGATTCGCGACAGAAGACGTTTCGGCCTTATCCAGGCCTTATTCATTGAGTCGCACTACTAAAAGAGAGGAAATACGGTGTTAAGAGTAGGAATATAGGAAATCACATTGGTTAAACAGAAAGTCCATATTACACACTATTGAAGGACGAGAGGGGGAAAGGGGAGGGGGGGGGGGAAGGGACAAAAAAGGAATGGGGGGGAGAGGGGAGAGAGAGATAGAAGCAAAGGGAGGCAGAATAAAATCACAATTATACATATATACATTATATACAGTGGAATCATCGAGTAACATAAAGTATGCTGTAGGGTTACCTTAAGTGGGTTCAGATGAAGGTATATGCCATAAGAGATAGAATAGAAATCTTTAAATTGTGCTGTAATGGTAAGGAATGCATGTTAAGCGCCTAGAGAATCATGCAGGGTATTTTTAGAGAAGACGGACCACTACCTTTAATGTCTCTTGGTTTACGGCCTATAGGAGACTTTCTTACTGGTGTGACGTGAAGTCTCTACGTCTTGATACAGTGCTGGGGTCCCTGTTGTGGCTGTTTCATGTAGTAGAGAGGAGCGGTGTGGCCTTTTTCCTGTATTGCTATTCATATAGTGTGGAGGACTGGAGTAGGGAGAATGTCCCAATTAGTAGGTGAGGTGGGGGAAGAGGGAAAGGGGAGGGCTCCTGGGAGCTGGGTACCTTGTTCCTGTTAGCTTCCGCTTCTGGCTGTGGTGCAGGAGTCCCAGATATGGCTCGTTGTAGCAGGGGAGGAGGAGGGCGGCGTGACCGTCTCCCAGCGCTGTGGAATGTGCACTGGGAGTCCTCATGTAAGTATGTGCGCGCTGAACGCAGGGGCGGAAATGCGTCACAAAAGGGGGCGGGGAACCGGAAGTGACGTCGCGCAAGTGGAAAACACATGTATGTGTGTTTTGGTTGCTATGGTGCGCTGTAATCACTGATGGCTGGCTGGCTAACGCACGCGCAGAGCGTGTACACATCACAGCATATCGTGTCATGCCAGTAAAGGAGCATTCAGCGCTGCTAGGGGTGAGAGCTCCATAGGGAGAGAAAAGAGGGTACTCCAGTAAATCATCCATGAGGAATATATAATCCACAGGAATTGTGGTAGTGGAACAGGATTAAGGTGACTAAACCTCATTTTTAGAGAAAGGAAATCTATGTGCACAAACTGTTCACTATATGTCCTGGGTCCCTTAATACAGTATATGTAGTCATTGGTAGTACAGATAGTAGTGTACTTGTAGTAGTGTTGCCTATTAAGGGGGGCAAATGATAAGAGGGATATCATGGCATATACAAGGGCACATCAATAAGTCAGAAAGGGTAACTCACCTAAGAGTGTGTTCAATGGGTCTGTAGGAACAAAAAGGTCAGTGATTAGGGGTGAGAGAAATAAACTCAGTAGGTTAAATGGCAATTTGTAGAATCAATGGATCCAGTCAATTTCTCGGTTCAAGCCTTTAGGGGATAGTGTCTGGAGTGTGTGGATCCAGTAGGACTCCCGCTGTTTCAGTAATTTAATATGTTTGCCACCCCTCCGTGGTCTTGCCACATGTTCAATTACTTGGAAGCGGAGTTGGGCCACTGTGTGTCTAGCTCTGGTAAAGTGATCGGGTAATTGGAGCCAATTTTTGCAGCAGCGGATGGTAGACTTGTGGCTCGCTATGCGATCTTTAATATGTTGTGTGGTTTCCCCTACGTATAGAAGACCACAAGGGCATTTGATGATGTAGACCACAAAATTTGAATCACATGTGAAAAAGCCTCTGATGGGGTAGCTTTTCCCTGTCCTTGGGTGCGTGATGGTATCAGATTTAATGATGTTGGAACATGCTGCACAATTGAGGCAGGGGAAAGTACCGTGACGACGGGTACTGAGTAGGCGTTGGGAGGCAGTTGTGCGGGAAGATCCTATGTAAGCCCTAATAATCCTATCTCTGATGCTAGGGGCCCGCTTGACGCACATAAGTGCAGGATTGGTAAATGCGGGGATTTCTGGATAGGCTCTAGATAGGAGAGGCCAGTGCTTCCTAATGGTGGCTTGGACTTTAGGTATTAGCGGATGGAAGGTATGTACAAATGGTATTCTCTCAGGGCTAGTAGTAATCAGCTGGGGTGGTTTGGGTTCTAATGCTCGGTCTGTCTCTTGTTGTAGGAGTTGGGTGGGGTAGTCACGTACTTTGAATTTAGTCGCCATTACCTGCAGACGTCGAGAGAGTGTGTCCGGGTTGGATACGATTCGAGTCAACCTGTGGAATTGGGAACGTGGAAGGCTGTTTTTTGTAAATTTGGTGTGGCAGCTTGAGTAATGTAGGAGGCAGTTACAGTCGGTGGGTTTCGAAAAGATGTCGGTTATTAGTTTATTATTGCCATCACGGATGACTAAGGTGTCAAGGAAAGAAATTTGGTTGTAATCATTGGTAATTGTGAACTGTAATTCAGGTCTGATTGAATTGATATGTGTGAAAAAGGAATCAAGTGTTTCTGGTGGGCCCTGCCATATGAGAAAGATGTCATCTATGTATCGATGGTAAGTGGTACAGTACTGTTTGAATAGCTCGTTGGGGTATACAAAATCTTCCTTAAACTTGTGCATATATAGGCGTTGGCATAAGCTGGAGCTACATTAGAGCCCATTGCGGTGCCCCATCTTTGTATATAGAAGTCATCGCCGAATAGGAAGTGGTTTTGATGTAGGACTAGGGACAGTATATCCAATCAGAATTGGATAGAGAGGGGGGAAAGATCAAATTCTGAGAGAAGATGTGCTGAAGCTTCAAGGCCTAGTTCATGGGTTATGGAAGTATACAGACTGTTGACATCCAGTGTAACCAGTTGACTGGTCGGGGAAAGGCATGGGGTTTTCCTGATGATTTCCAGAAAGGCGTTAGTGTCAAGTAAGAAGGCTCTAGTTTTCTTCACAAATGGTGTTAGAATTTTCTCAAGATAAATCGCTAGAGGGGAAAGGATGGAGTCGGTAGAGGCTACTATCGGTCGCCCCGGAGGATTGGTCAGTGATTTGTGTATCTTAGGGAGTATATAGAACACTGGGGTTATTGGGTGGGAGTTGGTTAGGAATGTAGCGTTTTTTTGGTCAATTACCTTACAATTAGTGTTGAGCCACCCCCGTAGTGTTCGAGTTCGGTTCGGTTCGTCGAACACCCGTGTGTTCGCCGAACTGTTCGTCGAACTGTTCGTCGAACACCTTCGAACACCGTTAAAACCAATGGCAGGCAAACAAAAACACATAGAAACACATAGAAAACACCTTCAAAGGTGTCCAAAAGCTGACAAACTGCTCAGAAGACACAACTAACACATGGAAAAGTGACAAGTACATATAGTCATGCGAAAAGAAAAGAGGTGGAGGAGTAAAAGGAGGGGGAGACACAGATATAGGCATGTCATGCCCTTCTAAAATCCAAAAAGTGAGAAGCCGACATGCTCAGTCCGCTCCTGCCCGTGCCACCTCCGTGTCGCCGGGTTTGTGCCAGAGCCGCGGTGAACCCTGACGGCCAGCCCCCCTCTCCCAATACTGGTGCCTGTCCGCTGGTGGGTCGAGCGAGCCCCCCTGTGGTGGAGGCAGCTCTAAGCTTTTTAATTTAAATTGTCTCTCTAATTTGAATAAATACACTTTAAATCCATTTACAAGGATCTATTGGAGGGCAAGTCTCATGCCAGCAGCCGCGTAATTCCAGCTCCAGTAGCGTCCACTAAAGCTGCTGCAGTTAAAAAGCTTTTATAAGGATCGAGCTCGGCTGTCCACCGCAAGGCATCCTACTGCCAGTCCGAGTCCCTATGCCTTGGGGTGCCTCCTGATGTTCTTCACTGAGTATCCCGTGGTCCCGAAGCATTTCCTTTGAAAAAATGAAGTGTCCAAACTACAGGTGGTGTAGCTTGCTTAACAGCCGGGATAATCCGCTGACTAGCAGACCCTGCTACTAGGCACAAAGTATTTCCTGGGCTAGATGTAGTTAAAAATTTGTAATTAGATACTCTCGTTGGATGCTGAGAAAGCATTCCATAGAGTCTCCTGGCACGCCATATATGATTCTCTTAAAAAGCTTGGGGTAGGGGTCTAGGGGACCCTTTTATAGCCAAAATCACGGCCCTGTATCGCAATACGTCACCTAGGATGAAGATAAATGGAACTGTCGCACCCTGAGGGCTCGGTTGCTACAGAGGTATTGCACCTCACCCAGAGGTGTGATATCTCACTCTCAGGTAAGGATGTAGTGTGGATCAGGACCCGACACCTGCATGCATTACACCACATTGCCGTGGGGCAGGGCGACCAATATGCCCCTGAGATGGGCACGACAGTCCCTGTCCCGGGCTGGAGTGGGGGGAGGGAACACTGAGGAAGGGGAACCCTGTAGTGCAGGAGCAGGGAGGAAGCAGTTCCTGGGTGCATTGAGAAGGGAGTATAAAAGGTGGGCACCATCTTAGTTCAGTGCAGAGAAGTCTGAGCAGAAGTGGCAGGGAGCAGGGGCTCTGCATGAGCTCTGCTCCGGAGGTGGGCCTAGTAACAGAGGCCCAGGCCTGGAAGAGGGAGAAGGAAGGAAGAGGAGCGGAGAAGGCTCCAGGAACGAGGAACGAAGGGATCTCAGGGGTGCGGACGGGCGAGTCGCCACCGCACGCCCGAATCCACCTGCGTGGAGGGGTCAGGCCAAAGTGGGAGACCGGTCCCCGAAACTAGTGGAGGCAGGAAACGACCCTCAGCTAGAAACAGGATGCTGTGACATTTTATGTGGCGCAGCCCCTCGCTACACCCGCTAGGAAGGCACCACATAGGGTCAGGGAAACTGGCGTCAAGTTTACCAAGAGGAGGCCCGAGGCAGCCGGACAGAAGGGTTGGTAAGAAAGGCCAGACAAAGGACACACAAAGGGGGTCCTGTGAAGCACTCCAAAGTTATCTGGGAGTTGTCTGAGCCCCTCACCTGGTGAGCACAGTACGACGTAGGCAGCCGTTACCTGCAGACGTGGTCTGGATAATAAGAACTGTGAGTAAAGGCCCTGGACTGCATCACTGACTCCGTGTCATTACTGCTGCTGCCCTGCACCATCACCCCCATCCTCCGCATACACTGCCCTGAGGCTATACTCCTCCCGTGGGGAGTTATGCTACGCTCTGCTGCACCCACAACACCAGCCTCAGCGGTCTACCCTGGAGCGGCGGTTCACTCTGACCGCAATCCACGGGTGGCGTAGTCGGACATTTAAACATCAAAACCACATAAATAGTTCCGCCACTGGTTTGACCGCCCTGAGCCACGGAACCGGGTTGCCGCCACGGAGACTACAACCACCAGCATCCACCAAAAAGGGTCCGGCTCCGGGTGTCCCAAGGCCCAGGGGGCGCGTCAGAACATTTTCATCACCTTTCACAATCACCAATGGGACAAGGCAGGGATGTTCTCTGTCCCCTCTCTTATACATCCTAGTGACGGAGCACCTGCTCTCATCAATTCGCCATAACCCCAATATTAGGTGGATTGAGGTGGGAGGCACCGAGTACAAGTGCTCTCTATTTGCTGATGATGTCCTAGTATATATCACTCAATCACATATATCCATCCATGCTGTTATGGCTGAAATAGATCACTTTGTTACATGGTCAAATTTTAAAATCAATGCAGCGAAGTCTGAGGCCCTCGATGTCTCCCTCCCCAAATCTATATAGGATTCCATCCAGTCCAACTTTCCCTTTGCCTGGCCCTCACAGGGTATCAAATACTTAGGAATTCCTATTCATAGAGACCTCTCCCATCTATGCTATCTTAATTTTGGGCCCTTTATTGAACAACTCCATACAGACCACGGTTGGCAAGTTAGAACTGTAAGATTCACTACGTGAACCACTGGTGTTTTGTGGAAAAGCACATGTACACTGTGTTCCAAATTATTATGCAAAAAGTGTTTAGGAGTGATAAGGGAAGAATTTGTTTGTTTGTCAGTTAAACTCATTGATGGTGATGTGTGTCAGGGCTCTTTATATCACTGTAAGCAATTGCAGACACCTGTGCTAATTAGTTTGGCAGGTGTGTCCAATGAAAGGCAAGACTACTTAAGAAGGCTGTCTCACGCTATTAAGCAGCCTACATTTTCTGCCAAAATGGGAAAGAAAAAGGATGTGTCGGCTGCTGAGAAGCAACAAATTGTGGAGTGTTTAGGTCAAGGCATGACTACAATCAACATTGTGCGATGATCAGGATGAAGTGTCTTGGCAATCAAGAAGTATGTAGCTGATTCACAGTACACACGTGTGCGTGCTGATAAGGGCAAATTGAGGGCTCTTTCCTACAGGCAATTACGTCAGGTTGAAAGAGCAGCGGCAAAACAGCCTTGTCATAGCAGCAGACAAGTTTTTGAAGCTGCTTGTGCCTCCAACGTCCCCCGAACAACAAGATGCAGGGTCCTTCAGAGGTTTGCAGCTGTGCATACGCCATCCTGTCGACCTCCTCTATCCACTTCACACAAGCAGAAACGGCTCCAGTGGGCCAAACATTACATGAAGACTGATTTCAAAACTGTTTTGTTCACGGATGAGTGCCGTGCAGCGCTCGATGGTCCAGATGGATGGAGTGGAGGATGGCTGGTTGATGGACACCCCACGCAAACACGGCTACAGCGCCAACAAGGAGGAGGTGGAGTAATGTTTTGGGCTGGAATCATGGGGAGAGAGATTGTCGGCCCCTTTAGGATCCCTGAAGGCGCTAAAGATGAACTCCATAATGTATGTGGATTTTCTCAAACAGCACTTCCTGCCATGGTTCAAGAAGAAGAACCGTGTATTTCACAGCAAGATCATTTTTCTGCATGATAATGCACCATCTCATGCTGCACATAAAACATCTGCATCTCTGGCTGATATGGGCATAAAAGGGGACAAACTTATGCTCCCCTGACCTCTACCCCATTCAGAACCTTTGGATCATCATTAAAAGGAGTGTCTATGATGGCGGGAGGCAGTTCACATCTAAGCAACAGCTCTGGGAGGGTATTCTGTCCTCATGCAAAACAATTGAAGCAGAAACCATCCAAAACCTGACAAATTCAATGGATGAGAGAGTTCAGAAGCTCCTTTCGAACAAGGGGTCCTATGTGAAAATGTAACATCACCTAGAATAAAGTTTTGAGTTGAAAACTGTTTGATTTCAGTTTCTAACAACCTGCTAATGCTTATAATTTCAAAAATGACCATTTTTTTGGTCTTTATTAAAATGAAAAGGTTGATCGAAAAGTTTGGGGGATCTAAGAGTGTGGCAACCCAGTAGTCATGATTACTTCGAATTCTGACAATATGAGGGTCATGCTGCAGGTAGTGCAGCAAGAAGGCACTTATGTGTCTTGCGCATCTCGGAGCCCCAAAACTATTTTCCGGGCTAGATGCAGCTAAAAATTATTATTAATTTTAAAACTGGTGAAGCTTTAGTATAGATGGCCTAATAGGATCAGTGCTGCACACTGCTACAAAGCCCAAATTATTTTCCAGTCAAGATACAGATAAACATGATTAGTAATTTTAAATCTGGTGGAGCTTATTATAGATGGCCTAATAGAATCAGTGCTGCACACTGCTACAAAGCCCAAATTATTTTCCAGCCAAGATACAGATAAACATGATTAGTAATTTGAAAGCTTAAAACGGTTGGTAGGGTGATTTTAACCAATCATCAAGCTTTTACTCTCCCCAGGATGACACAGGGGTAGAAAAGTCGTTTCGGATCCATGATTTGTTCATCTTTATGAACGTGAGTCTGTCTACATTATCAGTGGAGAGCCGCGTGCGCTTATCTGTCAGCACACCACCAGCAGCGCTGAACACACGTTCAGACAGAACGCTGGCTGCGGGGCATGTCAAGATCTCCAAGGCGTAAGTGGCTAGCTCCGGCCATTTATCCAGATTGGAAGCCCAAAAAGAGCAAGGGTCCAGTGACACAGTCGTGGCTTCAATGTTTACTTGGAGATACTCCTGTACCATCGTCTCTAGGCGTTGACTATGTGTCAGACTTCTTGTCTCCTGTGGCCTTGCAAAGGATGGGCTAAAAAAGTGGTGAAATGATTCCGCAAAATTGATGTTACCAGCAGATACTGTGGTTCTGTTACGGTTTGAGTGCTGAACACTTGACGGTCCCACGGTTGGCAAGTTGGAACTGTGAGATTCACTACGTGCACCACTGGTATTTTGTGGAAAAGCACATGTAAGATTCTGCAACAGTCTCTGCTGATACTCCTGCATGCGTGCATCCCTTTCTATGGCAGGAATAATTTCTGCAAATTTACTTTTGTACCGGGGATCTAACAGTGTGGCAACCCAGTAGTCAGGATTATTTCTAATTCTCAGAATTCGAGGGTCATGTTGGAGGTAGTGCAGCAAGAAGGCACTCATGTGTGTTGCGCATCCAGGAGCACCAAGTCCCTGTTGTGTTGGTGGCGAGGTAACAATCATGCTTCCTTCCTCTGTCCTCTCCCCCCAACCTCGCACAACAGAAATGTGATCAAGGTCTCCCTCATCTGATGAGTCTTCCATCAGTTCGTCCTCCACTTCTTCCTGGGCTCCTGCACCTTCCTCACTAGTTTGGCTGCTACCATGCGCCCTGGTAAAACCATCTCCCCCACCCTCACATGCCTGCCGCCTTGGTGCTGCCGACCGTCTGGACCTTGCAGATGTTAGTCCTTCCGCATACAACTCCTCCTCCTCTACTTCCTCCACCTCCTCTTGTGCCACCACCTGACTCCGAATTCTGTTTAACATGTGCTCCAGCATGTAAATCACAGGAATAGTCATGCTGATAATGGCATCGTCAGCACTAAACATCTTCGTCGCCATTTCAAAACTGTGCAGAAGGGTGCATAGGTCCCTGATCTGAGACCACTCCTCCAGCGTGATTTGCCCCACCTCTGGATCTCGTTGGCCCAGGCTATACGTCAGAACGTATTGCACCAGGGCTTGTCGGTGCTGCCACAGTCGCTGCAACATGTGCAGAGTTGAATTCCACTGGGTAGGCACATCGCATTTTAGCCGGTGAAGTGGCAGGCCTAATGACTTCTGTAGAGATGTAAGTCGCTGATCTGCGGGATGCGAACGGCGAAAGTGAGCACACAGCGACCGTGCCCTCTGCAGAAGGCCATCTAGTCTGGGATAGTGGGCTAAAAATTGCTGGACAACCAGGTTCAACAGGTGAGCCATACAAGGCACGTGTTTGACATTGCCCCGGCGAAGGGCCGCACCCAGGTTTGCAGCATTGTCGCACACGGCCTTCCCTGGTTTCAGGTCCAGTGGAGACAACCATTCATGAAATTGGTTCTCCAGAGCTGACCACAACTCCTCAGCTGTGTGACTCACATTTCCCAGACATTTCAATGTAAAAACCACCTGATGACGTTGAGCCCTACTGCCAGCATAGTAAGGAGGTGTGCAGGATCCCTTCTGCGCAGTTAGAAAGCTTGTGGCATGACCAGACAGGCTTTGGGTGCAGGTGGAAGACCGAGAGGAGGTTGAGGAGGCAGAAGCAGTGGAGGAACTTTGACATAAAGAGGATTGACGCACAACTCGTGGGGACGGCAAGATTTGGACAGCAGCCCCTTGTCCTGCTGTCACCATAGTTACCCAGTGCCCAGTCAGCGACATGTAACGCCCCTGTCCATGCCTACTCGTCCAAGTGTCTGTGGTGAAATGCACCCTGTCACACACAGAGTTTCTCAAAGAAGCGGTGATGTTGTGTGCGACATGCTGGTGGAGCGCAGGCACACCTTTCTTTGAGAAGTAGTGCCGACTGGGCATCTGGTACTGGGGCACTGCGACGGACATAAGGTCTCGAAAATCCTCTGTGTCCACCAGGCGGAAAGGCAGCATTTCTGTAGCCAAGAACTTGCAGATGGTGAAATTCAACCTCTTAGCTTTCTCATGGCTAGGAGGAAATGGTCTTTACTTGTCCACATCTGAGGGACCGAGGGCTGGCTATTGTGCTTAGACGGGGTTGATAAGGGTGTCCCCGGCAAACTGCCGGTCTGTGAGGAAGATGCAGGCGGACATGTTAGGTTGCCTTGATCCAAAGGTGGTGCTATCGATGTCGGACAGCGCTCAACACCAGCTGGTGTTACCACCTCCAAAGAAAATGATGACCTGCCAATCACGCTGGCTGTTGCGGGTAAAGAGGTGGCAGGTCTGCGCCCCAAAACAGGTGTGACTGCTGTCCCCCCAGTCACAGAGGATGAAGAGGCCGCGGATGCACAAGATATGGCAGACGGTGGTTGGCCCGGCCGGCTAGGCCGCATTGTAGCACACTGAGCTTCCCACTGCAACTTATGCTTCATGTCCATGTGCCGGTTCATGCATGAAGTACTCAAACTATGTATTTTTTGGCCTCTACTTAGCTTTTGCTGACAAATGTTACAGATAACACGAGTTGGGTCATCTTTATCGATCTGAAAAAATGCCCAGGCTATGCAAGGCTTAGCACCCATGCGACCTGAAGAGCCACCACGACTTGTGGTGAGAGGCAGAGTTGTGTTTGAGGATGCAGTTGTTGACATGCTTCCAGTACTACGTCTCTGTCCAGGAAGGCGCAACCTGACCTCGTCGTCACTAGCATCTTCCTCCACCTCCTCTGCTGACCTCATCTCTTGGCTGACTGTGGGTTGACAGTAAGTGGGATCTCCAACCTCATCATCATCACCCTGTGCGTTATCACACCCGTCGTCCTCAGAGCCAACCTGTTCCTGCCCTGACAAAAAACTAAAGTTGTCGCTCCAATCAGGTATTTGAGTCTTATCATCGTCTTCCTCATTGTCTCCACCAACAGGAGTTACAGTTTGGGAATGAGGTTCTACATTATGGTCAGAACCTTCTGCGTCTGGTCCTGGATCCGACTCATAAAGATTCTGGGCATCAGTGCAGATCATTTCCTCGTCTGGATTCACAGAAGCGCTGGAGTCGACCTCTGATTCCCAGGCTATAGTATGAGTAAACAGCTCTGCAGACTCAACCATCTGTTCTACCTCATACTCAGACGGGCAGCTGGAGATTTGGGAGCTGTGAGGAAGCAAGTGCGATTGGGGTGACACCTTTGAGGACTGGAGTATTTGTGATGTTGAAGTTGATGTGGAGGAGAGCCCACTTAAAGGAGCACTTGATATCCGTTGAAGCACCTGCTGTTTTTGTGCCTCATCTGCAAATTGTAGCGATTGGCGTGGCCGTAAGAAAGGGATCATATCACATTGTCCGCTAAAAGAAGTAGACATTTTAGTTTGGCTGGAAGATGGTCTTTCTTCTGCAGATGTTACTGTTGCTTTAACACCTACCCCACAGACACAACCTTTTTTCCCCTTCCCAACACGCCTATTCCCCTTTCCACCAGCAGCAGGTCTTTTTCCACTCATTTTGGTGGTTAACTAATTAACAACTCTGGAGTTGTTTGCACAAAACAACAATGGATGGGAACCGAGCAGAGCTGAGTGGCCAAACTGTGGTATTAGGCCAAAACTATTGGCTGGGTTAGATGCAGAAAAAAATTATATTCAATTTGCAACCTGATGGAGGTCAGTATAGATGGACTAATAGAGAAAGTCCCACACACTGCTAGAAGGCCAAATATTTTTTCAGAGCTAGATGCAGATAAAAATTTTTTTTAATTTGCAACCTGATGGAGGTCAGTATAGATGGACTAATAGAGAAAGTCCCACACACTGCTAGAAGGCCAAATATTTTTTCAGAGGTAGATGCAGAAAAAAATATATTCAGTTTGCAACCTGATGGAGGTCTGTATAGATGGATTAATAGAACAAGTCCCACACACAGCTAGAAGCCCAATATTTTTTCAGAGGTAGATGCAGAAAAAAATATATTCAGTTTGCAACCTGATGGAGGTCAGTATAGATGGACTAATACAACAAGTCCCACACACAGCTAGAAGCCCAATATTTTTTCAGAGGTAGATGCAGAAAAAAATATATTCAGTTTGCAACCTGATGGAGGTCTGTATAGATGGATTAATAGAACAAGTCCCACACACAGCTAGAAGCCCAATATTTTTTCAGAGGTAGATGCAGAAAAAAATATATTCAGTTTGCAACCTGATGGAGGTCAGTATAGATGGACTAATACAACAAGTCCCACACACAGCTAGAAGCCCAATATTTTTTCAGAGGTAGATGCAGAAAAAAATATATTCAGTTTGCAACCTGATGGAGGTCTGTATAGATGGATTAATAGAACAAGTCCCACACACAGCTAGAAGCCCAATATTTTTTCAGAGGTAGATGCAGAAAAAAATATATTCAGTTTTCAACCTGATGGAGGTCAGTATAGATGGACTAATACAACAAGTCCCACACACAGCTAGAAGCCCAATATTTTTTTAGAGGTAGATGCAGAAAAAAATATATTCAGTTTGCAACCTGATGGAGGTCTGTATAGATGGATTAATAGAACAAGTCCCACACACAGCTAGAAGCCCAATATTTTTTCAGAGGTAGATGAAGAAAAAAATATATGCAGTTTGCAACCTGATGGAGGTCAGTATAGATGGACTAATACAACAAGTCCCACACACAGCTAGAAGCCCAATATTTTTTCAGAGCTAGATGCAGAAAAAAATTATATTCAATTTGCAACCTGATGGAGGTCAGTATAGATGGACTAATAGAATGATGCTATGCCGAAAAGATTTTACTTCACTAGGTGCAGTAAAAAAATTGGTATTCTATACACAGGTGGTATATCTTGCAACACAGATAGGCTACTCCACTGACTAACACACTCTGCAATAGGCCAAAAAGGATTAGCTTTGCTAGATTCAGCCAAATGCTGTGAAAAAAACTTGCACAGCACTGGCACAGACCTGCCTGGCAAAAACTGATAGGAACTCATGTAACCTAGTCCTGAAAAGGACTCCAATTACAATTAGTCTTTACTCCCACAATCTATCTATTTAAGAGCACAGACCTGCCTGTTAAAAGTCGTAGGAAGTGCTGTAACCTAGTCCTTAAAAGGACTGCAATCACAACTATTCCCTACTCCCAAGCTATCTGTAGATTTGTGCGAAAATTGGCTTGAAATTAACAAGGTATAGCGCACACAGCAACAGCGGTGCCGTCTAACACGCAGCTGCAGCAGTGAGAAAATGGTGGCGACGGGGAAAATGGCTTGGTCTTATAGGACAAGGACATGTAACATACACTGCCAATGACACATGCCCTTGCTTGTGTGAAAAAAAGCACTTCGCTCCGTGTGTGCGCTGCTGATAGGCTGACAGATTGCACCTCCCCACTGTAAATGCGGGAAAGAGAAAAAAAAAATGGAGATCTTCATTGTTCCTGCAGAGATCCATCCCCTGCCCCTCCCCCCATCCCGCTGTACACTCAAACTGCGTATTAACATTAATTTTCATCATTACTGAGAAAAAATCCAGTTATGATTTTGGTGCACGAACAGTTATCGAACATAACCTCGAACAGCCGAATTTTTCTCAAATTGTTCGTGTTCGCCGAACGGCTCGAACACCGCCCAAAACAGCTCGAATTTGAGATTGGCGAACAGTTCGAGTAGAACAACGCTCATCTCTACTTACAATTAAGATATCTGGTAAGAATTGCTTGAATTTTAGAGTGAATGTTATGGGTGGGGTCATGGGTGATATGATCGTAGGTTGTAGTGTCCGCCAGCTGGCGATTAACCTCGTCTATGTAATTCGTCCGGTCCATGATGACCGTCGCACCCCCCTTGTTTGCTGGTTTAATCACAATGTTTTTGTTATCACTCAGACTCTTGAGGGCCCTTTTCTCCTCATTTGATAGGTTTTGATGAGTGGGAAAGAAACCTAACTGTTGCTCATGTATCAGGCTTCTAATGTCCCTTGTGATGAGGGCAATAGTTGTCTCGGTTGGTGGTTGGTGTGTGGGGGATTGAATGTACTGTGCGTGCGTAACCCCAGATTGACTATTGAAAACTCCGTTACAGTATCACCCCCAGGTGGAGGTGCTCTGCATATGGAGGTCTCTTTTGACAGTCCAAAGTGAGTCTTCAATCGTAGGGATCGATAGAAGCGTTGCAAGTCCTTCTCCACAGTCTTCTGTCACGCAACCGAGACAACTATTGCCCTCATCACAAGGGACATTAGAAGCCTGCTACATGAGCAACAGTTAGGTTTCTTTCCCACACATCAAAACCTATCAAATGAGGAGAAAAGGGCCCTCAAGAGTCTGAGTGATAACAAAAACATTGTGATTAAACCAGCAGACAAGGGGGGTGCGACGGTCATCATGGACTGGACGAATTACATAGACGAGGTTAATCGCCAGCTGGCGGACACTACAACCTACGATCGTATCACCCATGACCCCACCCATAACATTCACTCTAAAATTCAAGCAATTCTTACCAGATATCTTGATTGTAAGGTAATTGACCGAAAAACCGCTACATTCCTAACCAACTCCCACCCAATAACCCCAGTGTTCTATATACTCCCTAAGATACACAAATCACTGACCAATCCTCCGGGGCGACCGATAGTAGCCTCTACCGACTCCATCCTTTCCCCTCTAGCGATTTATCTTGAGAAAATTCTAACACCACTTGTGAAGAAAACTAGAGCCTTCTTACTTGACACTAACGCCTTTCTGGAAATCATCAGGAAAACCCCATGCCTTTCCCCGACCAGTCAACTGGTTACACTGGATGTCAACAGTCTGTATACTTCCATAACCCATGAACTAGGCCTTGAAGCTTCAGCACATCTTCTCTCAGAATCTGATCTTTCCTCCCTCTCTATCCAATTCTGCTTGGATATACTGTCCCTAGTCCTACATCAAAACCACTTCCTGTTCGGCAATGACTTCTATATACAAAGACGGGGCACCGCAATGGGCTCTAATGTAGCTCCAGCTTATGCCAACGCCTATATGCACAAGTTTGAGGAAGATTTCGTATACCCCAACGAGCTATTCAAACAGTACTGTACCACTTACCATCGATACATAGATGACATCTTTCTCATATGGCAGGGCCCACCAGAAACACTTGATTCCTTTTTCACACATATCAATTCAATCAGACCTGAATTACAGTTCACAATTACCAATGATTACAACCAAATTTCTTTCCTTGACACCTTAGTCATCCGTGATGGCAATAATAAACTAATAACCGACATCTTTTCGAAACCCACCGACTGTAACAGCCTCCTACATTACTCAAGCTGCCACACCAAATCTACAAAAAACAGCCTTCCACGTTCCCAATTCCACAGGGTGACTCGAATCGTATCCAACCCGGACACACTCTCTCGACGTCTGCAGGAAATGGCGACTAAATTCAAAGAAAGTGACTACCCCTCCCAACTCCTACGACAAGAGACAGACCGAGCATTAGAACCCAAACCACCCCAGCTGATTACTACTAGCCCTGAGAGAATACCATTTGTACATACCTTCCATCCGCTAATACCTAAAGTCCAAGCCATCATTAGGAAGCACTGGCCTCTCCTATCTAGAGCCTATCCAGAAATCCCCACATTTACCAATCCTGCACTTATGTGAGTCAAGCGGGCCCCTAACATCAGAGATAGGATTATTAGGGCTGACATAGGATCTTCCCGCACAACTGCCTCCCAACGCCTACTCAGTACCCGTCGTCACGGTACTTTCCCCTGCCTCAATTGTGCAGCATGTTCTAACATCATTAAATCTGATACCATCACGCACCCAAGGACAGGGAAAAGTTACCCCATCAGAGGCTTTTTCACATGTGATTCAAATTTTGTGGTCTACATCATCAAATGCCCGTGTGGTCTTCTATACGTAGGGGAAACCACACAACATATTAAAGATCGCATAGCGAGTCACAAGTCTACCATCCGCTGCTGCAAAAATTGGCTCCCATTACCCGATCACTTTACCAGAGCTAGACACACAGTGGCCCAACTCCGCTTCCAAGTAATTGAACATGTGGCAAGACCAAGGAGGGGTGGCAACCATATTAAATTACTGAAACAGCGGGAGTCCTACTGGATCCACACACTCCAGACACTATCCCCTAAAGGCTTGAACCGAGAAATTGACTGGATCCATTGATTCTACAAATTGCCATTTAACCTACTGAGTTTATTTCTCTCACCCCTAATCACTGACCTTTTTGTTCCTACAGATCCATTGAACACACTCTTAGGTGAGTTACCCTTTCTGACTTATTGATGTGCCCTTGTATATGCCATGATATCCCTCTTATCATTTGCCCCCCTTAATAGGCAACACTACTACAAGTACACTACTATCTGTACTACCAATGACTACATATACTGTATTAAGGGACCCAGGACATATAGTGGACAATTTGTGCACATAGATTTCCTTTCTCTAAAAATGAGGTTTAGTCACCTTAATCCTGTTCCACTACCACAATTCCTGTGGATTATATATTCCTCATGGATGATTTACTGGAGTACCCTCTTTTCTCTCCCTATGGAGCTCTCACCCCTAGCAGCGCTGAATGCTCCTTTACTGGCATGACACGATATGCTGTGATGTGTACACGCTCTGCGCGTGCGTTAGCCAGCCAGCCATCAGTGATTACAGAGCACCATAGCAACCAAAACACACATACATGTGTTTTCCACTAGATCGACGTCACTTCCCGTTCCCCGCCCCCTTTTGTGACGCACATCCGCCCCAGCGCTCAGCGCGCACATACTTAAATGAGGACTCCCAGTGCACATTCCACAGAGCTGGGAGACGGTCACGCCACCCTCCTCCTCCCCTGCTACAACGAGCCATATCTGGTACTCCTGCACCACAGCCAGAAGCGGAAGCTAACAGGAACAAGGTACCCAGCTCCCAGGAGCCCTCCCCTTTCCCTCTTCCCCCACCTCACCTACTAATTGGGACATTCTCCCTACTCCAGTCCTCCACACTATATGAATAGCAATACAGGGAAAAGGCCACACCGCTCCTCTCTACTACATTAAACAGCCACAACAGGGACCCCAGCACTGTATCAAGACGTAGAGACTTCACGTCACACCAGTAAGAAAGTCTCCTATAGGCCGTGAACCAAGAGACATTAAAGGTAGTGGTCCGTCTTCTCTAAAAATACCCTGCATGATTCTCTAGGCGCTTAACATGCATTTCTTACCATTACAGCACCATTTAAAGATTTCTATTCTATCTCTTATGGCATATACCTTCATCTGAACCCACTTAAGGTAACCCTACAGCATACTTTATGTTACTTGATGATTCCACTGTATATAATGTATATATGTATAATTGTGATTTTATTCTGCCTCCCTTTGCTTCTATCTCTCTCTCCCCTCTCCCCCCCATTCCTTTTTTTTCCCTTCCCCCCCCCCCTCCCCTTTCCCCCTCTTATCCTTCAATACTGTATAATATGGACATTCTGTTTAACCAATGTGATTTCCTATATTCCTACTCTTAACACCGTATTTCCTCTCTTTTAGTAGTGCGACTCAATGAATAAGGCCTGGATAAGGCCGAAACGTCTTCTGTCGCCAATCACTGTCGCAATCACGTTTGATCGGTTTGATGTTATGCCAATGTTAATAAATGAACACTGCATTAGAACCCATGAGTGTGCGATGATATAATTTTATATACCATCTCCAGATGTGACAGCTGTGCATGGGAGATCAGCGCAGGAACATGGACAGGTAACTATTTTTTTTTAGTAAACTAAGAATTAAATAAAATGGTGTGTTTTATTTCAAATAAATTATTTTTTTCTGGGTGTAGTGTGTTTTTTTCTTTTTAACACTTTGTAGATTAGTAATGGGGGTGTCTTATAGACGCCCATCATTACTAACCTGGGCTTCATGGCAGCTGGCGCTGACATGAACCCCAACCCTATTACCCCCTGCCACCGCACCAGGACAGCGTGGAAGAGCGAGGCTAAGTGCCAGAATTGGCGCATACTATGGTTGCGCCATTTCTGGGGCGGCTGACGGCTGGTGTTTCTAGCCTGGGAGGGGGCCAATATTCATGGCACCCTTCCTGGGCTATTAATATCAGCCCCCAGCTATCTGCCTAGCCTTTGCTAGCTATTAAAATAGGGGGGACCCCACATCATTTTTTTGGGGGGGTCCCCCATTTTAATAGCTAGTAAAGGCTAGGTATTCAGCTGGGGGCTGATATTAGTAGTCTGGGAAGCTCCGAGGGTATTACCCCCTTCCCAGGCTTCAAACATCTGCCCCAGCAGTCGGCTTAACCTCCGCTAGAGACTAAAATTATGGGGGATCCCACGCCAATTTTTTTTTAAATAAATCCTTTATTTTAACACTAAATGACATTTGAGGAGTTAATAAAGATGCAGTCCCTAAATTATTATTTATTTTTTAATTAATTTTTCCCAAAAACTTTGACATGGGCTTTGCCATATTTTTGTATGCCAGCCAGGTACAGCATCCAGCTTCTATGAACGCGCCATTTTCCGGGGTGGCTGCGGACTGCAATTTGCAGCGGGGGGGGGGGCCAGAAAGCTTAGGCCTCCCTGCGCTGCAGATTCCAGCCCCCAGCTGCCTAGTTGTACCTGGCTAGACACAAAAATAGGGAGAAGCCCCACGTATTTTTTTTTTTTTATTATTTCATGAAATTCATGAAATAATAAAGAAAAAAAGGGCTTCCCTATATTTTTGTGTCCAACCAGGTACAAATAGGCAGCTGGTGGTTGGGGGCAGCCCCTTCCTGCCTGCTGTACCTGGCTGGACACAAATATAGGGCGAAGCCCCACGTCAATTTTTTTTAAATTATTTCAGGAAATTCATGAAATAATTTAAAAAAAATTGATGTGGGGCTTCGCCCTATATTTGTGTCCAGCCAGGTACAGCAGGCAGGAACGGGCTGCCCCCAACCACCAGCTGCCTATTTGTACCTTTCCGGACACAACAATATAGGGAAGCCCTTTTTTTCTTAATTATTTCATGAATTTCATGAAATAATTAAAAAAAAAAAAAAGTAGAGCTTCGCCCTATTTTTGTGCCCAGCCAGGTACAACTAGGCAGCTGGGGGCTGGAATCTGCAGCGCAGGGAGGCCCAAGCTTTCTGGGCCCCCCCCCCCCGCTGTAAATTGCAGTCCGCAGCCACCCCGGAAAATGTCGCGTTCATAGAAGCGCCATCTTCTGGCGCTGTACCCAACTCATCCAGGGCCCTGGTGCGGTGGCACACTGGGTAATAAAGGGGTTAGGGCCAGCTTGGCATTATCAGCTGGCCCTAAGCCCGAAATTCATGGGGTCACGCCAATATTAGACATGACCGCCATGAATTTCTAGTAAAGTATTTAAAAAAAAAACACAACACCCAGAATAAAGTCCTTTAATTGAAATAAACACACAATTCTTTATTGTTCTAAATTAAACCATACTTACCATCACGCCCATTCCAGCTGAAGCCAACGATCTTCTGCAATAAATGAAAAATAATAAACCAACCTCATCCTTACCTTTCCATGGTTCCCAGGACAGCTTCAGCTCTGCTACATCGAGATGACAGGCTGGACCTGCAGAACGCTGCCATCCAGCCTGTCATCCCGCGGACACTGAGAAGCGGAGGCATGCTTGCGCTCCTCAGTGTCAGGCTGTGACGGCATCCAGATGAGCCGAGTCTCTCACGGTCACCGCATGGGCAGGAGAATTCTCCCATGCTGTCAGTGACGTGCATGAGGTGAGCTGAGTTCATTGTCGGCTCATCTGGATGCCGTCACAGCCAGACACTGAGGAGCGCAAGCATGCCTGCGCTTCTCAGTGTCTGCGGGATGACAGGCTGGATGGGAGCGTTCTGCTGCGGTCCAGCCTGTTATCTCGATGTAGCAGAGCTGAAGCTGTCCTGGGAACCATGGGAAGGTAAGGATGATGTTGCTTTATTATTTTATTTTTATTGCAGGAGATCGTTGGCTTCAGCTGGAATGGGCGTGACGGTAAGTATGGTTTAATTTAGAACAATAAAGAATTGTGTGTTTATTTCAATTAAAGGATTTTATTCTGGGTGTTTGTGTTTTTTTTAACTTTGACTATGGGGTTAGTAATGGGGGTGTCTTATAAACGCCTCTCCATTACTAACCTGGGCTTGATGTCAGCTGGCATTATAAGCTGACATCAACCCCAACCCCATTACCCCACTGCCACCGCTACAGGGCAGTGGGAAGAGCGAGGCTAAGTGCCAGAATTGGCGCATCCTATGGATGCGCCATTTCTGGGGCGGCTGACGGCTGGTGTTTCTAGCCTGGGAGGGGGCCAATATTCATGGCACCCTTCCTGGGCTCTTAATATCAGCCCCAGCTGTCTGCCTAGCCTTTGCTAGCTATTAAAATAGGGGGGACCCCACGTCATTTTTTTGGGGGGGTCCCCCATTTTAATAGCTAGTAAAGGCTAGGTATTCAGCTGGGGGCTGATATTAGTAGCCTGGGAAGCTCCGTGGGTATTACCCCCTTCCCAGGCTTCAAACATCTGCCCCAGCCGTCTGCTTAACCTCCACTAGAGACTAAAATTAGGGGGAACCCCACGCCAATTTTTTTTTTATAAATCCTTTATTTTAACACTAATTGACAAGTACAGTAATCAACACTATCACTGTACTTCTTATATATGTGACTGACATGTTTCTATCTATCTAATCTATGTGTGATGCTCCATTCTTTCTGTTATAAATTGTCGGGTACAGATGCTGAATTGCCGGCCGGCTTTTTTAAAGAGACGGTGCATGAAAACACTAATATTTTTTTAAATAAATCCTTTACACTAAATGACAAGTACAGTAAGCAACACTGTCACTGTACTTCATATATATGTGACTGACATGTTTCTATCTATCTAATCTATGTGTGAAGCTCTATTCTTTCTGTTATAAATTGTCGGGTACCGGTGTATGCTGCTGCTGAATTGCCGGCTTTTCATGTTTCACTGTGAGCACTGTTCCCATCGATTTGGGCAACCACCTCCCCCAATACATTCTACATTATTGTTAGTTGTTTTCCTTCATGTAGAATTAACCTACAAGGAAAGAAAGGGTTTATTTTCATTCTGATATTTGTGTCCCATTGACTTGCATTCGTTTCCGGTATCGGAATTGGCGATATCCGATACTTTTTGGGTATCGGCCCGATCCAATCCGATCCGATATTTCCTGATATCGGAAGGTATCGCTCAACACTATTCGCGGACTCTCTGCCAATGAGACTCAAGATCCGATGAATAAATCAAAATATCATCCAGATAAACAATAACACTCCTACTAGTCAAGGGTCTCAGAATGTCATTGATGACATTTTTAAAAAATTCAGGGGCATTAGTAAGCCCAAAAGGCATCACCAAACACTCAAAATGACCTTCCGGGGTGTTAAAAGCTGTCATCCATTCATCTCCGTCCTTCACCCACAGCAAATTATATGCCCCTCGAAGGTCAATCTTAGAAAACCATTTAGCTCCGGTCAATTGGTTAAACAAATCCGGAATAAGTGGTAATGGGTAAGGATTGTGCACAGTGATCTTATTAATCTCCCAAAAATCTAGACATGGCCTAAGACCCCCATCCTTCTTTTTGACAAAAAAGAACCCAACCGCCACAGGAGACTTAGAGGGTCTTATGTGACCTGCAGCTAAACTAGTCTGAAGGTACTCCTTCAAAGCCTCCCTCTCGGGAATTGTCAGATTAAACAACCGACTCTTAGGGAGCTTAGCATCAGGGACGAAGTCAATAGCGCAATCGTGATCTCTATGAGGTGGTAAAGCTTTCGACTCCACCTCCGAAAAAACCCTCCAAAAATCCAGAATGGGTTCAGGTAACTCCCCCTTCACAACAGCAGCAATGTGAACATTACAACACTTACCATAACACCCCTGACCCCAGGATCTTATGGAACCAGACGACAAGTCCAGCAAAGGATTATGCACTTTTAACCAGGGCAACCCCAGGACGACTGGGGAAGGCAACTTAGCAAGTACAAATAAGTCAATCTGCTCCTGATGTTCCATATTCATCGTAAGCGGAAACCCAGTGACCTTTTGAAGAATGCTCCCATGCTCCAGGGGAGTATTATCAATCGCCACCACAGGAAAAGGAGACGACAAAGGTTCAGAATCAAACTTATACTTTTCAAGAAATTGTTGATCAATCAAATTAAGAGCAGAACCACAATCCACCATAACCTGAAACTCAATCGAACGACCCTGACAGGTGGTATTACCAGGAAAAAACACCCCAGCAAAACTTAAAAACGCAATGCGAACAGGAGTGTTATTTCTACTGACCATTTTTTTTTCTTTCCTTAGGCGAACCTCACATTGCTTTAGAAAATAATCAGCCTTACCGCAATACAAGCAAAGTCCCTCAGAGAACCTCCTGTCCCTCTCCTTGGAACAGGATGACATTGCCCCCACCTGCATAGGTTCCCCAGTGTCGGCAGGAATATCATAAGAAACAGAATCCAGCAATACAGGAAACTTCTCCTCATTCTGTCTGTCCCACAACCTTCTGGATTGCAATGAGCAAATCTTTAACCCTTTGACTCAAGCCTGCCAGAAACTGAAACTTGAGTGTAGGGTCGTTCCACCAGACCTCTGTAGACCATCGCCTGAACAGGGTGCAATAACTCTTAGCATCAAGAGAACCCTGTTTGAGACGTCTGAGCTCTGCCTCAGCTGATGTAACCCGATTAGGATCATCATACAGCAAACCCATGGCATCAAAAAATGCCTCCACAGACCTCAAACAATGAACATCAGGAGACAAGGAAAACTCTCAGATTTGAGATTCTTTATGCAATAGAGACATAATAATCCCTACACACTGTAGTTCACTCCCAGAAGATCTAGGTCTGAGCCGAAAATACAACAAACAAGCATTTTTAAATGAAAAAAAATCCTGCCGTTTCCCCAAGAAGCACTCAGGTAATCCTACCTTAGGTTCTTCATAGCGTTCTGCAGGGTATTTACTCACGTAATGCTGAAGACCGGTGACCTCCAGAGTCAACTCCTGCAAGCGTTGAGCGAGCTCTTGGATGGTACTCATACTGAAGAAAACCCAGGAAGAGGAGAGGAGAAGAAAAAAAAAGTTTTTTTGTTTTTTTTTTTTAAACGGGGCTGGACATACTGTTATGTTCTGCAACCTAGAACTAAGGAATAGGAGGGAAAAGCTGTCCCTGCACTGAGACTCAGTTAAACCCTACGCTGGGGTGGGTGCCCTATTCCTTGTGAATAGCCCCACTGAAACTCCTGCACTGAACTCAAATGAAGACCTGAAGGAAGTTGAAAGGGGTCCCTAAAAGATCTAAGGACTGGGAGCAAAAACAGGAGACATCCTAACAGAAAAGTTAGTTTTAGAAACAAAGATTAAAGGGAACAAAACTGGTGGAACAAGAAGTCCCAGGATATCAATTGTCCAAAGTGCAGAGAGCTTAACTAGGCATCTTAGCCATAGCTCAAGCATAACAAAACTGATGCCCAGCAGGGAACGGGAGACAGGTGCTGAGTATTAAAGAGTGAAGAGGTCAAGACACCCAGCACCAGAGGAAAAGACTAGAAGCCAGCAAACCACAACAAGATGGCCGATAGTAAAACAACATAGATTCTAACAACTGTGATGTTCGCAGTTTTAACACCAGAAACCTCCCCAGTAATGCAGGACTGCTATGATTAGTGCATTTTCGGCTTGCTATCATTGAGGGTCTTGGGCAATTGCCCAGTTTTCCCTCTGTAATGCCGGCCTTGGGTCCATGACGCAAAATAGGAATAGCACAACATGGACCATGCACGGGCTTTAATCCCTGAAGGTTTTATGTATCAACCAGCATACATAGCTAATCTCTGGATAATAAATCAGATGTAATAGCTGAATTCTTGATATTCATAATTGTATAAAAATATCTGCATGAATATTTAGTGAAATACATTTCTGGTCACTTTATGCAGATTGATTTGATTGTCTGAGGCCTCTCACTTTCCATCACAGCAAGTTAAATGTGTTGGTAATCAACAAATGACGTCAAAAAACAACTTTGGGAATATAGGACTTCCTGAGGCAGACAACTCACAAGAGAGTTGGCATGATCTGCATAAGAAATGTCGTCTGGAATTACCCTTGTGTATTGGTGATGAATTCTGTGAATGTGCTGCATCATTTAAGGGTAATAAAGAATTAGAATATTGCCATCTGTTCTTGCATGTAGAGATAATTAAACAAGCCAATTCGGCTACAAATATGGAGATGAAATTCATGATTGAATTAAATACAAGCTTTTATGAGACAATGGGTGAGGATAAGAGATGATTCATTTAGATATTAGTGTTTAATTTGGAATATAATAAATACTCGTGTTTGTAAATATATACTACTGCGAATTCTAAATGGCATTACTCTGTGACAATGATTATTAAACGTTATATCTTAATACATTCATTAAATACAGGAGTTTTGCGGTAAAACAATGTTGTAATTTACTGTACAGCATATTCCCCTATAAACGGTGATTTTTTTTCCGGTAGGAGCCAGGGCACAATATTTTATGGGTGTAGTTGTACTTGTAACTGTATGTTTATGGTATGATGTCAAATCTAGTACTAAGTAATAAATAAAAATAATTGTGCACAGGTCTTTACATATTGTAGTTGGATAGTGACAAAGGCATATACTCTAAGAGACAATAACATTGCACTCACCCAAGATGAATCAGTTGCTTCTTTAATTCTTCACAATAGGTATTCACAAAGGATGAACAGTCACAAATGTGTGGCGCTCCTGCGGGTCCAGTTGCCGCGGAGGTACTGCATCTCATCCAGAGGTGTGGTACCCCACTCGCAGGTAAGGAGGGAGCACTACCCGGGACCCACACACCTACATCCAACACTACACCACTCCAGACCAGCAGGAGGGGCAAGATGCACTTGGTCACTACTGAGCCCTGTCCCTGGCTGGAAGGGGGGGAACCAAGAGAGGGGGAACCATGTAGTTGGTGAAGAAGTTCATGGGAGCACTGAGAGAAGCATATAAAAAGAAGGGTATATATAGAAGGAGTTCTGAGGGGAGTTCTGCTCAGGAGCAGTTGAGTTCAGTCCTGCTCAGGAGAGCAGAGGAGTGGGGCCTAGTGAGAGAGGCCTAGGATGAAAGTGAGGGAAGAAGACAGGAGCAGTGGGAAAGGCTCCAGTGAGACAGAAGGGATCCCAGGGGCATGGCGAGTGCAGGATGCCACCCGTGCACCCGAATTCACGCTGACGTGGAGGGATCAGGCCGCAGTAGGGGACCGGCCCCAGCCTAGTGGAGTACTTCAAGTTTCAGCTAGCAAACCGGAGGCTGCAGCATTTCAGGTGCTGCAGTCACACTCCACACCTAATCGCCGAAAAGGTGGCCATAGAGGATCCAGGGGACTCGGAGGACGTCGCCCGACAAGGCCCGCGGCCACTGGCTTGGGACAATGAGTGTGAGGCGCCGGGAAGGAGGGTGAGAGCCAGCGCAGTGAGACAACCTGTAAAGGTACATAGAGCGGGGTCCTGTCCAAGTGCTCCTGAGATACCTGAGAGTTTGCTGGATCACTACCCCGGAGGACACAGGACGCCGTGGGTGGTTGCACACTGATAACTGTAACTTGGAGAACTTAAGAACTGTGAGTAAAACCTGAAGACTGACCCCACTGTGTCCTCTGCTAATTACTGCGTCACCTGCCCTGCACTACACTGAACCAACAACATCTACCTCCACAGTTCTTCATATACTGCCCTGGAGCTTAGCTCTGCCTGTGGAGAGCTGAAACAACTCTGCTGCGTCACCATCTGCTCCAGTGGATCTGCACCGCAGCGGTGGCCCCATATAGCCGCATACCACAGGTGGCGTCACGAACATTATCTCTAAAATCTTTATTCCCCTTTTCCTTTAATTGACCACCCGGGGCCACGGACCGGGTCACTGCCACCGTGACATCTCCAGCACCGACCGGCCCGGCTACCGAGTACCCCACGGCCCCAGGGGGCGCGTCAAATGCAGTCATGGACATGGTAATCATAATCAGCTGCACAGGGCTGCAGCCACTCTGGCCACATGCTGTGGTGTTTCTACCTATTAAATACGTGTTATGCATTTTATGATGAGGTATAGAAAGAATCTATTCATCCTGGGTGAGAGATTCAGTGTACGTACCATATATACGTAAAAGAAGTCTCATCGAAATTTGTATTCCATAATCCATCAATCCATCCTAATTATGTATGTAATGGTGTATAACTAGTGTGTCATACAGTTAACAAATAATACAATCTGACTTCCATTTTGACATTCTGCTTGTCTGTTTCATTTTTAGAAAAGACAAAATGAAATTCATGAGCAAAAAAATATCCATCACAGAACTTATCCAAAAAGAAGGAGTCAACTGATTACTATGGGGTCCATCTGGGTATAGTTGAAATACTAACTAATCGTCATCTTCCCCAGTTCCCAACACCGCTCTGGTCTCTTTTTGGCTCACGTGACCTGAGTTCAGACAAGCCAGCTCACAAACAGATTTATTTGTGGACGGGAAATCACTTACTCTATGAAAGTCTATAGAGTCTTGTTCTTAGTTTCATTGTTTTACACTGGTAAAGCAACAGCTGTGTGCTCCGGCAAAACTGCAGAGTGGTTACATGGGCCAAAAGAGGATCGGATCGGAGCTGGAAACCGGAGAAGATGGCAATCGGTAAGTATTTTACCTTTATCCAGATGGTCTCGATAATAATAAATGGAATCCCTCTGCTTCTGTTGGATAAGTTATGCATTGCATAGTCTTGTGCTCATGAATTCCATTTGAGTTTTCTAAAAATGGAACAGAAAAACAGAAAGTCAGAACACTAGTCAAAACTAGTGATGAGCAAGCATGCTCGCTACTGCTCGGTGCTCGCCGGAGCTTCTCACTGCTCGGCGGGAGCTCGGGTCCCCTCCCTGCATGTTTGGCGCTCTTTAGAGTACCAATGAACATGCAGGGATTGTCTGCCACACACTGTAATGCTGCCGCCATGTTGGTTGTGGCATTACAGTGATTGGCTGGCCGCACAGCGTCATTAGGTCTGTATCAGACCTGGCGCCGCCACAGTCTACTCCAGAATCAGGCAGTGTAGGGAGAGGTGCTGCTGAGCTAGGGAGAGATTTGCTTGTTTCTTAGTTAGTGTAGGTATATCACCATATATTATTCACATATCCATCACAACTAACAGTCCTTCTGAGGACTAATCCTGCTCTATAGATATCAGTGCAAGGCAGGCAGGCAGTGTATGTGGCAGACTGCAGTGCATATAGCAAGAGGGTCCATTCCAGTTCTGTCTGCTGGTGCTTTTACAGATATTTCTACAAATAACCCCAGGTATCCGGGGCCAGTAATAATTTTTTTTGGATCTTAATCCTGATTATTTGCTTAAAAAGCAATCCAAAGAACACCGTTTTTCTGCACCATTTGCTTGTTGGCACTGCAGAATCCAGCCGGATCCTTTCCATATTACAGCGCTAAATATCCATCTATTTAAAACTGTGGTTTGTCTGTCACATGGATCACATATAAGTGTGCTGAAAATTCTGCTATTTCTGGCCTCCAATGAAATTTTGTTGCAGTGTGTCAGCGAAGTTATTGACACCAGCTATTTAAAAACTGTGGTTTTCCATCACACGTATCACATATCACTGTGGTTCAAATCCAGCTATTTGTGGTGAACGTGGAAAATATTGTCCTCCATTTAAAGTGGGCAAGGCGCATGGCAAGGGACAGGGAAGTGGACGTGATGGTGATGATGGTGAATGCAGAGGACGAGGCCAAGGCTGTGGGCTAGCTGAAATTGTGCCACAACAAACACCCACATCTTCTCGCTCGACCTTCCTGTCCCAATTAATAGGGGACCGCAGAACACCACTATTGAACAAAGACTAGCGTGAAAAGGTTATTTGTTGGATAGCAGATAATGCTTCCTGTCACTTAGCCACCACCACCACCACCCTGTCTTCCACATGGTCAAGTCTCTGTAGCCGTGAGACTGGACCGCATATTCCTCACCCTGATCCTCCTCCCTCCTACCATGCCGAGTGACAGGAGACACCTGATCCCACACTTGGACACTCCGAAGAGCTGTTCACTTTTCCATTTATAGATTCGTGCCTCTCGCCCGGTCCACTTGAAGCAGGGCAAGAGGAGATCGCATGTAGCGATGTCCAAATATTTGAGCAGCCACGGTCACACGAAGGTGATGGTGGGAAGCTGTCACAAAAGGTGGACGATGATGAGACACAATTGCCAGAGAGTCAGGAGGAGGACCAGACTGCGGAAGTGGAAGACGAGATGGTGGATGATATAGTAATTGGCCTAACCTGGCTGGGGGACATACAGAGCAAGGACAGCAGCACACGGGGGAGGGAGGCGTAGCACCACAACAGGCAGGAAGAAGCAGTGTGGTGGCCGCAGATAGAAGGTGGCCAATCGTTCCCCGTAACATCAAGATGACGGAATTTGCCAGTACAACTGTTAGGTCTTCCCGAGTCTGGTTGTTTTTTAAAGACTCTGCCGATAACCCCAAAAAGGCCATTTGCACCAACTGCCAGGCCAGCATAAGCAGGGGTAGCAAAAAGACCAGCCTGACCACCACCAGCATGATCAGGCACATGACAGCAAAGCACCCGACTAAGTGGGCCGAACCCCAGGATCCATTAACAGTGTCTGCGGGTGGCACCACTGCTTCTTACGCTGTTGTGCGTGCAAGCCAATCCTTTGTCCATGGCGCATGCGAAGATGCCTCCTGCCCTGCACCTGTCGTTGCACACTCTCAAGTAGCACCATCAGCAAGCACATCCACCTCCTTGTCCCAGCGCAGCGTTCAGTTATCCCTACCCCAGTCCTTGGAACGCAAGTGCAAATACGCGGCCAACGCCCCACAGGCCACACTACCAAATTCACACATTTCGCAACTGCTTGCGCTCGATATGTTGCCTTTTAGGCTCGTGGAGATGGAAGCTTTCCGCAACCTGATGGCGACAGCCATCCCTCAGTACTCGGTCCCCAGCCGCCACTATTTCTCCCATTGTGCCGTCCCCGCATTACACGAGCACGTGTCCCACAACATTAGCCGTGCCCTCAACAACGCAGTTACCAGGAAAGTCTACCTAACCACGGACATGTAGACAAGTGCTTGTGGGCAGGGACGGTGCATCTCGCTGATGGCACACTGGGTTAACATAGTGGAAATCAGGACCCAGTCGGACCTTGGGACAGAACACGTCCTCCCGATGCCGAGGATTGCGGGCCCTGGATCAATCAGGGTTGCCCCCACATTCTACAGCTCCTGCACCTCCTCCTCTTCAGCATCCATCTCCGAAATGACCTCATCAGTCACAAACTGGAAGCACTACAGCACTGCCTCGGCCAAGGGGCAACAGGCTGTGCTGAAGCTAATATGCTTAGGTGACAAACCACACAACGCTGAAGAGTTGTGGACAGCTCTGAATGATCAGGCAGATCTGTGGCTGACACAGCTGAACCTAGAGCCAGGCATGGTCATGTATGACAATGGCTGGAACCTGGCTGCGGCTCTGAGGCGAGGCGAGCTCACACACATATCCTGCCTGGCCCATGTGCTTAACCTCGTGGTTCAGCAATTTCTCAAAACCTACCCGGAGCTGCTGGATCTGCCTGTCAAAGTACACTGCCTGTGTGCCTATTTTAGAAAATCACCTACAGCTTCCGCTGCCCTTGCAGTGTTTCAGCAGCATTTGCAGCTTCCGGCTCACAGACTGGTGTGTGATGTCCCCATGCATTGAAGCTCTACATTGCAGATGTTGGGAAGGATTTGTGAGCAGAAGAGGGCAGTTGTTGACTACCAGCATCAACAAGGCCATCGGTATTCAGTTCAGACTCCACACATAAGACCTCATGAGTGGACATGGATGTCAGACATATGTACTATCCTCCAAAATTTTGAGGACTCCACCAAGATGGTGAGCGGCGATGACGCCATAATTAGCATCACCATCCTGCATCTCTGTCTTCTGAAACTCTCTCTGCTCACAATCAGTGAGGATGCATTGCATGCGGAGCACGATGAGATGAAGCAAGGAACCATACAGGGTGATTACATACAGCCCTGCTTCATCGCATCCCAATGTGGATTGGGTGACAATGAGGAAGAGGAGGAGGAGGAGCTAGTTTCATGCGCTATAGACGGTACTACCTGCACAACTGTCATATCGTCTGTTCAGCGTGGAAGGCCTGAGGACAAGGAGGAGGAGAGCATGGTCAGTCGTCCTCTTGGTGAGGATATGGAAGTCTTGCCTGTTAGAAGTCTGGCACTCATGGCTCAGTTAATGTTACGCTGCCTCTCCCGTGATTCTCGCGTTCTCCAAATTTTGGGTGACAATCATTACTGGTTGGTGACACTTCTCAACCCACGCTGCAAGTAGAACTTTCTTTCTATTATTCCCGAGGTGGACAGGTCTACTAAAATGGGGCAGTACCAGAAGACCCTTGTTGCGGAATTATTAAAACAATTCCCATCTGAAAACGCTGGCCACAGAGGTCACAGTTCGTTGGGCAACCAAGGAGTACAGGCGAGAGAGACACAACTCCAATCCAGCAGAGGCAGGGCAACACTGTCAAACTTCTGGGACAGTTTCCTCAGACCCTCCCATCTTACAGACCCTGAGGTGCTGGTTACTCTCAGAAGGAGTGCAAAGTTTGGGAAGATGGTGAGGGAGTACCTTGCCGACCGTACCAACATCCTCCGTGATTCCTCTGTGCCTCATAATTACTGGGTATCCAAGCTGGACACGTGGAATGAACTGGCTCTTTACGCCTTGGAGGTCCTGGCCTGCCCTGCCGCTAGCGTTTTATCAGAGTGGGTTTTTAGTGCCGCCGGTGGAATTATAACCGATAGGCGCATCCGCCTGTCAACTGAAAATGCTGACAGGCTGACTCTTATAAAAATGAACAGGGGCTGGATTGGGCCAGACTTCTCAACACCACCGAATGATAGCAGTGTAACCTAAACTCAAAAACAGTGTCGTTTTTTTGGGAGGTCTAATTCTATTCACATGCACCTTTATCTTTTGCATTCACTGCATAGGCATACACTATGGGAGACCTACTTCAAAATAATGGGAACATTGTTTTTAGGAGGCTCTCCGACCTCTACGTCTCTTCCAAGGGGCATTGGAGTGCCTCCAAATTTTTGGTAGCTTTTGCATTCACTGCACAGGCAAACACTATGGGAGACCCACTTCCTAGTAATGGGAACATTGTTTTTCGGAGGCTCTCCGACCTCTACGTCTTTCCAAGGGTCATTGGAGTGACTCCAAATTTTTGTCAGCACTTGTAGTCACTGCATAAGCAATAACAGTATAGGAGACCAACTCGTTAATAATGGGAACAACAAAGCATAGCTGGCTGATGGTTCTCTAACAATAGCGAGGTTCGACTGCGGGCCCTTTAAGAATAGTAAGGGCCGTCTGATGGCCCTATAAAAGTAGGCTTTGTGACTTTCAGAGTCCCTCCATCATAAATGAAACAGGATGTGTCTGATGATGTGTCACACACCACATGGCCAGATAAGGTTGCAAAATGTGAAAATGACATTTACCAGTGAATGCATTTGTCTTGGTTGAAAGCAATGCAAAAGTGCAAAAACGCATCAAAAATGGTATGTGTGAACATAGCCCAAGGTGTGGAGGAGAATTTTTGTTTTTGGTTATTTATTTTGCCTTATACACAAGTCATTACCCTGGAAAAGATGTTCCTTAACATATGTCCCAGGAAAATCCATTTTGGTTTTGTTTTTGTATGTTTTATTGTGAGTCCGCAAAAGTGGCGTAATACCTCTGACAACGTTGTTGACAGCAGTGACCTGGGAATCAGAAATGCTTTCAGGGGTCTTCCCCATGCTGTTCCCTTGTCATTTGAGCACTGTTCCCATCGATTTGGGCAATTTCTAGTTCCTCTGCAGACCGCGGGGGGGAGCCGCCTGAAAAATGCTTGAGTTTCCCATAGACTTACATTGGGGTCGTTGCTCGGGCCGAGCACCCGAACATTCCAATTTGCTCGACCCGAGCATCGAGCACCCGAGCAATTTAGTGCTCGCCTATCAGTCAGAACACATTATTTGTTAACGATATGATTTTAAAATTGCTCTTTATTACACAGTAATTTATTAAAGAGTTCTGTGTAAAAGTTTTAGGTAAGTGTTGAAATAATGCTGCAAAGTACAAATACTTTCAAAAATAGACATTTTAATAAATTATTTCTATGAATTTAAAAAAATGCAAAGTAAATGAACAAAAGAAAATTTTAAATCAAATTAAAATTTGTGTGTCCATCCTTTCTCGCCAATAGAGCATCAAAGCGTAAATTCTTCTAGGTACACTTGCACAGAGTTTTTGAAGGAACTCAGTAGGAAACTTGTTCCAAACATCTTGGGGAACTAATCACTAGTGTTGAGCCACCCCCGTAGTGTTCGAGTTTGGTTCGGTTCGTCGAACACACGTATGTTCGCCGAACTGTTCGTCGAACACCTTCGAACACCGTTAAAACCAATGGCAGGCAAACAAAAACACATAGAAACACATAGAAAACACATAGAAAACACTTCAAAGGTGTCCAAAAGCTGACAAACTGCTCAGAAGACACAACTAACACATGGAAAAGTGACAAGTACATATAGTCATGCGAAAAGAAAAGAGGTGGAGGAGTAAAAGGAGGGGGAGACACAGATATAGGCATGTCATGCCCTTCTAAAACAAAAAAAGTGCGAAGCCGACACGGCCAGTCCGTTCCTGCCCGTGCGACCTCCGTGTCGCCGGGTTTGTGCCAGAGCTGCGGTGGACCCTGACGGCCAGCCCCCCTCTCCCAATACCGGTGCCTGTCCGCTGGTGGGTCGAGCGAGCCCCCCTGCGGTGGAGGCAGGTCTAATCTTTTTAATTTAAATTGTCTCTCTAATTTGAATGAGTACACTTTAAATCCTTTTACAAGGATCTATTGGAGGGCAAGTCGCATGCCAGCAGCCGCGGTAATTCCAGCTCCAGTAGCGTCCACTAAAGCTGCTGCAGTTAAAAGGCTTTTATAAGGATCGAGCTTGGTGGTCCACCCGAAGGCGTACTACCGCCAGTCCCAGCCCCTGTGCCTTGGGGTGACTCCCCGGTGCTCTTCACTGAGTGTCCCGGGGGCCCGAACCATTTCCTTTGAAAAAATTAAGTGTCCAAACTACAGGTGGTGTAGCCTGCTTAACAGCTGGGTTGATCCACTGACTAGCAGAAACTGCTACTAGGCCCAAAGTATTGCTTGGGCAAGATGCAGTTAAAAATTTGTAATTAGATACTCTCGTTGGATGCTGAGAAAGCATTCCATTGAGTCTCCTGGCATGCCTTATATTATTCTCTTAAAAAGCTTGGGGTAGGGGACTCTTTTATAGCCAAAATCATGGCCCTGTATCGCAATCCGTCAGCTAGGCTGAAGATAAACGGAACATTATCATCACCTTTCATAATCACCAATGGGACAAGGCAGATATATCACTCAACCACATATATCCATCACTGCTGTTATGGCTGAAATAGATCACTTTGGTACATGGTCAAATTTTAAAATCAATGCAGCGAAGTCTGAGGCCCTCGATGTCTCCCTCCCCAAATCCATACAGGATTCCATCCAGTCCAACTTTCCCTTTGCCTGGCCCTCACAGTGTATCAAATACTTAGGAATTCATATTCATAGAGACCTCTCCCGTCTATTTTATCTTAATTTTGGGCCCTATATTGAACAACTCCATAGAGATCTTGCTTCTTGGCCGGTGAAGGATTTTTCCTGGTTCGGCAGAATAAATATACTAAAAATGAACGTCCTACCTAAACTCTTATACCTCTTCCAAACCATTCCCGTGGTAATTCCCTCAAAATTTGGAAAAGACTACGCAGTAGCTTTTGCAGATTTTTTTGGGCAAGTGGGCATCCACACATTCGGGGGAACGTTCTGATCAGACACAAACTAAAGGGGGGCCTTAGCCTTCCGGATTGTAGAAGGTATTACATGGCAGCAGTACTCGCTAGAATCCTGGACTTCTTCCATCATTCGGAGCGGAAATTGTGGGTCAAAATAGCTCAATCCATTTGTCCTAAAGCTCTTACCACTCTCCCATGGTGCCCCCATTTAATTGTCCCCTCTCTTGGCCTCATGTCATATAGTACTTATGCCACTGCTTTGGCTTTGAGATCCCCAAAAAAATCTTATCCTCAATCGACCCCCAGGGCCCCTTGCTCCTGATTTCAGATAATCCAGATTTCCCACCAGGACTATCTGCAAATAGATTTCTTGGTTCAAATAAATCCCATCCGATATTATTTTCTCATGTCATCTCCAATACTTCGCTGCTCCCCCTCAATCACTTGTTACAGGGAAGAGCCACTTCCCCGAAGGCTAATTTTGAATATAGCCAGTTACAACACTTCTATTCAACTGTGAAGAAGCGCACACATCTTCATAGAGATCTCACAAACTTTGAAAAATTGAGCCTATCATTGTCACCCCCTACACACTCCATCTCCCTACTGTATAATCTCCTCATTGCCCAGGTAACCGACAATAGGCCAGGATTCTGCGGTGCATGGGAAAGGGAACTGGGGAAGTCCTTCTCTGACTCAGAATGGGATAAATGTTTCTTCCTAACACATAAAACCTCAATAGGGTCCAAAGCTCAGGAAACCTCCTTCAAAATTATCTCTAGATGGTACCGGGTACCAGCAGTCCTTCATAGATGGTATCCAGTGGTCTCAGAAAGATGTTGGAGATGTGGGGAGGGGGAAGGGACAATGTCACACATATGGTGGGCATGCCCTATAATAAATGCATTTTGGGCAAAGGTGGTTCCCATGATTGAGAAAATAACTGGTTTGACTATCCCTAATACGCCAGAAGCCCACCTTTTATCAATGTTACCAATAAGTAAACGTAGTTATAAAAGGTCATCAATAGGCTACCTAATACAGGCGGCTAAGAATGTCATTCCACGACACTGGAAAAGCAGAGACCCACCCACTGTGGAGGAATGGTTTGCGGAGATCTCCCTCCTTAATAGGATGGAGCATCTGATTGCCATCTCACCGGCTGATGTTGATGGATACTGTGTGATTTGGAGGGATTGCATTGATTTGCAAAACTCTGACGCCTACCAACTAGCCCCCAACTAAAGTTATCCGTGATGTCGGCACAACAATGATCATAATCGCACTCTATTGATTGGTGGTCTGCCGTGGTCCGCTCCCTCTCTCTCTATTTTTCATATGGAAAAATACACGCTTGATCTGGATATTGATGGAAAACCCTCCCTGTACCCCCCAATGTACTGTCGTTATGCATAGATTTATAGTTATACTACCCCTTTTACTATGTATATTGTATTTTCTTGTACTTTTTCAACACAAAAATAAAAAAAAACTTGAATTTGAAAAAAAAAATTGTAATTAGATCTACAGGCGGTGGCTACTCCGCTGACTAGCAGACACTGAAGCTTTGGAGCAGACCTCTGAGTAAACAGCTCTTCAGACTCAACCATCTGTGTTACCCCAAGCCATAGTGTATGTAGTTTATTATGGTTAAAAGGGGGGGGGGAAACCCGACCCACCTGGAACTGACGATGGCAACGGCATGTAAAACACAGCAAGGGGACTCCAAAAAGAGTCTCAATTTTTTCCCAAAATTGTGGCACAGACACCACTTAAGTGGCATCAATTGTCCCAGAGTTGCTTAAAATGGTTGGTGAGGTGATTTTCCAAAATCCTCAAGCTTTTAGTCTCCCCAGAATGACACAGGTGGGGCAGATGGTGGTATTCCCGGCCCGCTAGGCCGCATTGTAGCACAGTGAGCTTCGCACTGCAACTTATGCTTCATATCCGTGTGACGGTTCATGCATGAAGTACTCAAACTATGGATTTTTTGGCCTCTACTTAGCTTTTGGTGACAAATGCTACAGATAACACGAGTTGGGTCATCCTTATCGATCTGAAAAAATGCACAGGCTATGCAAGGTTTAGAGCCCATGCGACTCTGCTACTAGCAATACTATCAAATGATTGGCTGGGTTAGATGCAGAGCGTCTGGGTTTGGTTGGGGGTCCCCACAGTCTGCCTAGGCTAGATGCAATTAAAAATTATTATTAGATACACAGGCGGTGCAGCTTGCTTCGCTGCTGGGCTATACTATTAGTATAGTATTGGTAGAGTCTATACTAAATAAGGAAGGATTCACTGACTGTGGTGTCCCCTCCGTGGGCCGTGGCGATTGGTGGAGATTTGGTGGATGAATATAGGAGAAAGCTCCTTAATAGAGAAAGTTGGTGGATTTATACTTTAAATACACGTGTACCAGCGGGTTTAAACATCAGACATGATTTGATGTATCAATATGAATGATCATATATAGATTATTATTATATATATGTTCCTTTTTTCTTCTTTTCTTTTTCTTTTGGATTATTTACATTTATATGCATTGTTTCTATGCTATACGATTTTAACATGGTATGTGTGTTTAAATTTCTGATTAACTCAGCCTTGAACAGGTGCATAGCAGGACATGACATATAAATACCACTTCCTTGCTGTTTTTTTGCTATGCAATGATTAAGAACCTTTAGTTCGAAACGCGTTTGCTGTTCTTCTCCAAGGTGGACTTTTAAAATATTTTTTGTATGACCTAATAAAAAGTGGATTTTAGAAGATTTGTTCAGCTGGATCTTCCTGGTTCCTCATGTTCGTCTGGTAGCACTCCTGGCTCCGTGCTGTTGATCTTCTAGGTGGGTGAGCTGATTTTTTCCTTTTTTTTCTGCCATGTGGCAATTGGTCATCCACTTTCGCTGCGCCTTACTCAACGAATTCACAAACATCTCCCGTCAGTTTGGAGTCCCATTATGACTAACCAAAAACATAGGCCCCACAACTAAAAAAAATCGTTCTTAGGCATCGAAATCGACACCACAGCAAGGTTGTTCCGCCTCCCATGGGAAAAAATACCAAAACATTACACCTGATCTAGGTTTTTTGCGCAGTATGGAAAGTAACACTACAGCAGATGCAAGTATTACTAGGTCTCCTCGTGTTTGCAAGCCGGGTGATGCCAGTCGGAAGGGTTTTTTCTCTTCATTTATCGCCCGCAACAAAAGGGGCATCTAAACCGAGTCATACAATCAGAATCAGCAGGCAGCTACGGGCGGACTTAGAGGTGTGGAAAACCTTCTTATAATCATTCAACGGTCACACGTTATTTATGTCAGCAGAACAGTCCAACATTCATCTAAGATTATTCACCGGGGCGGCAGAATCAGGCGGCTATGCAGCGATACTAAATAACCAATGGTGCACAAGCTTATGGCCTCCGTATTGGGCAGAACAAGTGCTGACAAAAAAACAGACAGTCCTGGAACTGTTTCCAATAGTGGTAGCAATAGAAATATGGGGCGCGCGCCTGGCTAACAAAAATATACTCTTCATAACAAAAACACCAGCCTAGCGCACTTCATTAATAATATGGCATCATCGTCTCTCCCAGTGCTAGGCCTACTACGCCGGCTAGCATTCCTGTGCCTAAAACACAATGTATGGGTCCGCGCTAGCCACGATGCTGAGGGGTCTAACGCTGCTGCTAACGCTTTATCACAATTCAATTGGCAGATTTTCACAGAGCTCCTCCCTAATGCCCAGCCATCGGGCAACAGTTTCCCAGCCTCCCTATGGGATCTAGTGGAGAATAGTTGATGCCATTAATCAGAGCGTCAGTTGCCCCGTCGATGTGGCAAGCATACGGTAAGGCATGGGAACAGTCGACACGACTAGTAGCAGGAAGACGGGTTGACCAATGTGAACAAGCCAGATTACAAGTCACCATAGAATTTCTCCACCAGCTAATGATGAGGGGCATATCAGGGGCGTCAGCACAGCGGTGGCTGACCGGAGTAGCATTTCACTTCCAACTACTGAATTGGGGACATGTGACAAAGAGATTCATCATCAGACAATCCATAAAAGGGTGGAAAAGGGGTCAGCCAAGTCAGGAGTGTAGACGTCCCGTTCCGTGTCACTAAAACTGATCTCACATCATATCCCTAACAACTTTAACATGATACTCACAATTCGAAGCAACACTACTGTCTACTGTATTTGCGATCGCCTTCTTCGGGGCGCTATGCATAAGCGAATTAGTCCCTCAATCCAAAATTAACACCAGTGGAGGCTTATTACACCAGGACGTAGTCATAGCCAATAATGCAATACGTCTACGTATACTCAAATCGAAACGGTTCCAGCGGGCAGGGGCACTTGGGTACTTCTACAACCCACAAATGGTATGCTGAGTCGGGTAACAATAGCAAAAACATATATAACCATCAGATCACAAAGTAATTTCTTCCTATCACACATTGATGGAACGCCATTATCAAGATACCAGTTCCAGGCTATATTTAATAAATGCATAACATCGGCAGGGAACCACCCCAAAGATTATGGGACACACTCATTTCGCATAGGCGTGGCCACGGAAGCAGCAAGAGCTTGACTGTCACAAACGGAAATTCAGAGGATAGGGAGATGGCGATCCACGTGTTTGGCGAGATACATAAGACCGGACTTGTTATCCTAACGTGGTTTGTTTCTTTTACAGGTGATGCTAAGCCAACAGTGTGGGTGATAGGCCACTCATATATATATTGTGCAGAAAAAGGGCGAAAGTCCGCCCAGGCGGGAGGAAATTTGAGTTTCATAACACATATTTCAACTGGAGAGTAGTGTTGAGCGATACCTTCCGATATCGGGAAATATCGGATCGGATTGGATCGGACCGATACCGAAAAAGTATCGGATATCGCCGATTCCGATACCGGAAACCAATGCAAGTCAATGGGACATAAATATCGGAATTAAAATAAACCCTTTCTTTCCTTGTAGGTTATTTCTACATGAAGGAAAACAACTAAGAATAATGTAGAATGTATTGGGGGAGGTGGGGGAGACAATAAAGGCATAGAGGTTTAGCCCAGTCAAATGGAATAGCAGGAATTAATATTTTTTTATTATGTTCTGAGTTACGGAAATATTAACTATGTTAAGTATTTTTATATTTTGTCAGATATTTATGTTTCACTACTTCCATGCTCTTCACCTTCTTTTTTACTTCTCCCACACTTTCTCCTTCATCATCCTCAGCATCTTTTTCATCCACTTCTTCTTCACCTTCTTCTTCTTCACCTTCTTCGTATTATTCTTTTTTTTACATTCTTCATATTCTACTTCTTCATCTTCTTCATATTCTTCTTCTTCATCATATTCTTATTTGTGACAGGCATTCCTGTAGTTGTTATCTATAAAAGGTTGGACATTACACCTTTCGTTCTGCCCGTCACAAAAGATTTACAACAGGATTTGTCCGCGTTCAGTTTGGCCTGCAGCAGCAGGTCTTTTCCAGGGGCACCACGAGGAGGAACGGACTCACCCCCATACACTGCTTAGTCATCTTCTGCTTATAATTTAGATATTATCTTTTGCTCTGATTTTTAGTCTTATGCTTAATGTTCTTCCGCTTTTTGTTCTGCAGCTTCTTGTATTTCTGCTTCTTGGTTTTCTGTCTCTTGTTTTTCTGTATCTTGGTGCTAGTCTTCTCTTCTTTGTCTTCTTGGTCAACTTCTTCAGGGTCATCTTCTTGGTCTTCTTCGGGGTGGTCTTCAGGGTCGTCGTCTTCGGGGGTCCTCGTCTTCGGGGTCCTCGTCTTCTTCGGGTTGGTCTTCTGGGTCCTCGTCTTCGGGGTCCTCGTCTTCTTCGGGGTGGTCTTCAGGGTCCTCGTCTTCTTCGGGGTGGTCTTCAGGGTCCTCGTCTTCAGGGTCATTGTCTTCGGGGTCCTCGTCTTCTTAGGGTTGGTCTTCAGGGTCCTCGTCTTCAGGGTCCTCGTCAGGGAGATCCAGAGTGATTACCAAGAACCATTTCAAAAAGCTTGAACTTGGAAATGTAGCAGAAGGTACAAGAAAGCTGAGGAACTACCGAGGACCAGCTGACGGTACTGGAACCCGGATGGATAGCAGAAGGTACAAGAGCCAATGGAACTACCGAGGACCAGCTGATGTTACTGGAACTCGGTTACTAAGCAGGAGGTACCTGTGCCAGAAAGCACTACCAAGGACCAGCAGACGTTGGTGGAACTTGGATACCGAGAAGGAGGCACCTAATCCAAAGGCACTGCCGAGAACCAGCTGACGGTACTGGAACCCGGATGGGTAGCAGAAGGTACAAGAGCCAATGGAACTACCGAGGACCAGCTGATGTTACTGGAACCCGGATGGGTAGCAGAAGGTACAAGAGCCAATGGAACTACCGAGGACCAGCTGATGTTACTGGAACTCGGTTACTAAGCAGGAGGTACCTGTGCCAGAAAGCACTACCAAGGACCAGCAGACGTTGGTGGAACTTGGATACCGAGAAGGAGGCACCTAATCCAAAGGCACTGCCGAGAACCAGCTGACGGTACTGGAACCCGGATGGGTAGCAGAAGGTACCCATGTAAAAAAAAAGTTCAAGGCCGCGAGCCGGCCGCAGTTACCAAAACCCACAGTCCTACAGAGGGTGCTTGTCCTATTGGCACTATGGAACCAGCCTTCATTGCCAGATCCCGCAGCCCACATAGGAGTCACCTAAACTGCAGGCACCATAGAGTCGGCTAACCCGACCGCAACACGACAGGACAACGCATTGGAGGCAAAGTGACGTTGACACTACCCGGAAACAGCTGGCATGCTGGAACCAGGCTGGGCAGGAGGGAGTACCCGTGCCAAAGACACTGCCGAGAACCAGCTGACGGTACTGGAACCCGGATGGGTAGCAGAAGATACAAGAGCAAATGGAACTACCGAGGACCAGCTGATGTTACTGGAACCCGGATGGGTAGCAGAAGGTACAAGAGCCAATGGAACTACCGAGGACCAGCTGATGTTACTGGAACTCGGTTACTAAGCAGGAGGTACCTGTGCCAGAAAGCACTACCAAGGACCAGCAGACGTTGGTGGAACTTGGATACCGAGAAGGAGGCACCTAATCCAAAGGCACTGCCGAGAACCAGCTGACGGTACTGGAACCCGGATGGGTAGCAGAAGGTACCCATGTAAAAAAAAAGTTCAAGGCCGCGAGCCGGCCGCAGTTACCAAAACCCACAGTCCTACAGAGGGTGCTTGTCCTATTGGCACTATGGAACCAGCCTTCATTGCCAGATCCCGCAGCCCACATAGGAGTCACCTAAACTGCAGGCACCATAGAGTCGGCTAACCCGACCGCAACACGACAGGACAACGCATTGGAGGCAAAGTGACGTTGACACTACCCGGAAACAGCTGGCGTGCTGGAACCAGGCTGGGCAGGAGGGAGTACCCGTGCCAAAGACACTGCCGAGAACCAGCTGACGGTACTGGAACCCGGATGGGTAGCAGAAGATACAAGAGCAAATGGAACTACCGAGGACCAGCTGACGGTACTGGAACCCGGATGGGTAGCAGAAGGTACAAGAGCCAATGGAACTACCGAGGACCAGCTGATGTTACTGGAACTCGGTTACTAAGCAGGAGGTACCTGTGCCAGAAAGCACTACCAAGGACCAGCAGACGTTGGTGGAACTTGGATACCGAGAAGGAGGCACCTAATCCAAAGGCACTGCCGAGAACCAGCTGACGGTACTGGAACCCGGATGGGTAGCAGAAGGTACCCATGTAAAAAAAAAGTTCAAGGCCGCGAGCCGGCCGCAGTTACCAAAACCCACAGTCCTACAGAGGGTGCTTGTCCTATTGGCACTATGGAACCAGCCTTCATTGCCAGATCCCGCAGCCCACATAGGAGTCACCTAAACTGCAGGCACCATAGAGTCGGCTAACCCGACCGCAACACGACAGGACAACGCATTGGAGGCAAAGTGACGTTGACACTACCCGGAAACAGCTGGCGTGCTGGAACCAGGCTGGGCAGGAGGGAGTACCCGTGCCAAAGACACTGCCGAGAACCAGCTGACGGTACTGGAACCCGGATGGGTAGCAGAAGATACAAGAGCAAATGGAACTACCGAGGACCAGCTGACGGTACTGGAACCCGGATGGGTAGCAGAAGGTACAAGAGCCAATGGAACTACCGAGGACCAGCTGATGTTACTGGAACTCGGTTACTAAGCAGGAGGTACCTGTGCCAGAAAGCACTACCAAGGACCAGCAGACGTTGGTGGAACTTGGATACCGAGAAGGAGGCACCTAATCCAAAGGCACTGCCGAGAACCAGCTGACGGTACTGGAACCCGGATGGGTAGCAGAAGGTACCCATGTAAAAAAAAAGTTCAAGGCCGCGAGCCGGCCGCAGTTACCAAAACCCACAGTCCTACAGAGGGTGCTTGTCCTATTGGCACTATGGAACCAGCCTTCATTGCCAGATCCCGCAGCCCACATAGGAGTCACCTAAACTGCAGGCACCATAGAGTCGGCTAACCCGACCGCAACACGACAGGACAACGCATTGGAGGCAAAGTGACGTTGACACTACCCGGAAACAGCTGGCGTGCTGGAACCAGGCTGGGCAGGAGGGAGTACCCGTGCCAAAGACACTGCCGAGAACCAGCTGACGGTACTGGAACCCGGATGGGTAGCAGAAGGTACAAGAGCCAATGGAACTGCCGAGAACCAGCTGGCGGTGCTGGAGCCCAGGGTAAATACTAAAAACAGAAGAGCCAGAGGTGTATTTGGAGGAGGTTTTAAATCCGTACTACAGTGGATGTGGACAAAGCAGGAGAATTTGCCGGACACACAGCTGGGGATCAGCTGACGTTACTGAATCCCAATAACACTGGAGCAAGCGTTGACTGTGCAGACGGCACTTCTGAGCAGCAACTAGCGGTATTGGAGCCCAGGGTAAATACTAAAAACGGAGGAGCCAGAGGTGTAATTGGAGCAAGTTTTAAATAAGTAGCACAGTGAATATGGACAGAGCAGGAGAAATTGCCGTGAACACAGCAGGGGAACAGCTGACGTTACCGAACCCCAATAACACCGCAGCAAGTGTTGACTGTGCAGACGGCACTTCCGAGCGCCAACTGGCGGTGCTGGAGCCCAGGGATAAGAATGAAAACAGAGGAGCCAGAGGTGTAATTCGAGCAACTTTAAAATGTGTAGTACAGTGGATGTGGACAAAGCAGGAGAAATTGCCGTCCGCACAGCAGGAGAACAGCTGACGTTACTGAACCCCAATAACACGGCAGCAAGTGTTGACTGTGCAGACAGCACTTCCGAGCGCCAACTGGCGGTGTTGGAGCCCAGGGTAAATACTAAAAACGGAGGAGCCAGAGGTGTAATTGGAGCAAGTTTTAAATAAGTAGCACAGTGAATATGGACAGAGCAGGAGAAATTGCCGTGAACACAGCAGGGGAACAGCTGACGTTACCGAACCCCAATAACACCGCAGCAAGTGTTGACTGTGCAGACGGCACTTCCGAGCGCCAACTGGCGGTGCTGGAGCCCAGGGATAAGAATGAAAACAGAGGAGCCAGAGGTGTAATTGGAGCAACTTTAAAATCTGTAGTAGTGAGAATGTGGACAGAGCAGGAGAAATTGCCGTCCGCACAGCAGGGGAACAGCTGACGTTACTGAACCCCAATAACATGGTAGCAAGTGTTGACTGTGCAGACGGCACTTCCGAGCGCCAACTGGCGGTGCTGGAGCCCAGGGATAAGAATGAAAACAGAGGAGCCAGAGGTGTTATTCGAGCAACTTTAAAATGTGTAGTACAGTGGATGTGGACAAAGCAGGAGAAATTGCCGTCCGCACAGCAGGAGAACAGCTGACGTTACTGAACCCCAATAACACGGCAGCAAGTGTTGACTGTGCAGACGGCACTTCCGAGCGCCAACTGGCGGTGCTGGAGCCCAGGGATAAGAATGAAAACAGAGGAGCCAGAGGTGTAATTCGAGCAACTTTAAAATGTGTAGTACAGTGGATGTGGACAAAGCAGGAGAAATTGCCGTCCGCACAGCAGGAGAACAGCTGACGTTACTGAACCCCAATAACACGGCAGCAAGTGTTGACTGTGCAGACAGCACTTCCGAGCGCCAACTGGCGGTGTTGGAGCCCAGGGTAAATACTAAAAACGGAGGAGCCAGAGGTGTAATTGGAGCAAGTTTTAAATAAGTAGCACAGTGAATATGGACAGAGCAGGAGAAATTGCCGTGAACACAGCAGGGGAACAGCTGACGTTACCGAACCCCAATAACACCGCAGCAAGTGTTGACTGTGCAGACGGCACTTCCGAGCGCCAACTGGCGGTGCTGGAGCCCAGGGATAAGAATGAAAACAGAGGAGCCAGAGGTGTAATTGGAGCAACTTTAAAATCTGTAGTAGTGAGAATGTGGACAGAGCAGGAGAAATTGCCGTCCGCACAGCAGGGGAACAGCTGACGTTACTGAACCCCAATAACATGGTAGCAAGTGTTGACTGTGCAGACAGCACTTCCGAGCGCCAACTGGCGGTGCTGGAGCCCAGGGATAAGAATGAAAACAGAGGAGCCAGAGGAGTAATTGGAGCAACTTTAAAATGTGTAGTACAGTGGATGTGGACAAATCAGGAGAAATTACCGTCCGCACAGCAGGAGAACAGCTGACGTTACTGAACCCCAATAACACGGCAGCAAGTGTTGACTGTGCAGACGACACTTCCGAGCGCCAACTGGCGGTGTTGGAGCTCAGGGATTACAGTTCAGGTGGTAGAAACATGAACAGAACAGGAGACCTGGATACTGTTGCCAACCAATTATTTATTCTGGAAGAGGACTGGCAAATTCATGAGAGATCCAGGCCTTGTTCATTTTGAGAAAAGTAAGCCGGTCAACGTTATCGGAGGATAGTCGCATGCGACGGTCTGTTAGTACACCACCTGCGGCACTAAAGACGCGTTCCGATAATACACTAGCAGCAGGGCAAGCTAGCACCTCCAGTGCATACTGACTAAGCTCTGGCCATGTATCCAGCTTACAGACCCAAAACTTGAAGGGAGAAGAGCCGTCTGGGAGTACACTAAGAGGGCAAGACATGTAGTCTGTCACCATCTGACGGAAACGTTGCCTCCTGCTGACTGGAGCTGTCTGTGATGGTGTAGACATTTGTGGCGGCGGGGACACAAAACTTTGCCACATTTCGGCCATACTGGTCTTGCCTTGTGCTGAGGCGCTGCTTCTGCTCCCTCTTTGTGCAGAGCTTCCTCCACTGCCTCGACGCACTGAGCTGCTATGTAAAGCACTAGCAGCACTGCTCTCGGTTGGAATGGAGAACATGATGGAATGCACCAGTGCGTCTTGGTACTCCCGCATTTTACGCTCCCGGTTCAATGGTGTTATGAGGCTTTGTAAGTTGTCCCGGTAGCGAGGATCTAGGAGGGTGGACACCCAATAATCAGCCGTGTTGAGAATGTGGGCGATGCGGCGGTCGTTTCTGAGGCACTGCAGCATGAAATCAACCATGTGCTGCAGACTGCCAACTGGCCAAGAAACGCTGTCCCCTGCTTGAGGCGTGATCTCTGCCTGCTCTGCATCACCCCACCCTCGCTCTAGATACTGACTACTAGAGCATTGTGTACCTCCCTCCTCTGGACAGATGTCTTCCTCATCCATTGACTCCTCCTCATCCTCCTCACAAAGTGTCCCCTGCCTAGGCCTTTGTGAGGAACCACGTTGCGCAGACTGTAGAGAAGCAGATGGCATTTGTGACTCCTCATCCTCCACCTCTTCCAAAACCTCGTCCCTTAGTGCTTGCAGTGTTTTTTCAAGCAGGCAGATAAGGGGGATAGTCATGCTGACTAGTGCATCATCTGCACTCGCCATCCGCGTGGAATAATCGAAGGCACGCAAAACGTGGCAAATGTCCTTCATAGAGGCCCACTCAGTGGTGGTGAAGTGTGAACGGCGCGCACTGCGACTTGTTTGCGCCTGCTGCAGCTGGTACTCCATTACTGCTGCCTGCTGCTCACACAACCTCTCCAACATATGTAACGTTGAATTCCACCTGGTGGGTAGGTCACATATGATGCGATGTTCTGGAAGACATAATCGGCGCTGCAGAGCTGCAATGCGTGATCTTGCATTGCTGGAACGCCGCAAGTGAGCGCACTCTATGCGGACCTTGTGAAGCAGTGCATCAAGATCCGGATAGTCCCTCAAAAAACTCTGCACGACCAAGTTGAGCACATGTGCCAGACATGGGATGTGAGTGAGGTTGCCTAGGCCCAGAGCTGCCACCAGATTTCGGCCATTGTCACACACTACCATGCCTGGCTGGAGATTCGCTGGCACAAACCACACGTCACTCTGCTGCTTGATGGCATTCCAGAGCTCCTGCGCTGTGTGGCTTCGATTCCCCAAAGAAATTAATTTTAATACGGCCTGTTGACGTTTGGCCACGGCTGTGCTCATATCGGTCATCATAACAGGTAACCGTTCACGGGTCGATGTGGAGGTAGACCGTGATGGCTCCTGCAGCGCTGATTCAGAGGAACTGGAGTATGAGGAGGAGTCAATGTGTACAGACTGGATTCCTGCAATCCTTGGAGTTGGCAGAACACGTACAGCGCCACTCTCAAGATCTGTACCCGGCTCCACAACATTTACCCAATGGGCAGTGAGGGAAAGGTATCGTCCCTGTCCATGCTTACTGGTCCACGCATCAGTGGTCAGGTGGACCTTGCTACTGACGGCGTTTTGTAGCGCATGTTTAATTTTTCCCTCCACATGATGTTGCAGGGCAGGGACGGCTTGCCTGCTGAAATAAAAGCGGCTGGGCACGTTGTATTGTGGGACTGCCAATGCCATAAAGTTACGGAATGTGTCAGTCTCCACCAGCCTGAATGATAGCATTTCAAGGGCCAGTAGTTTAGCAATGCCAGCATTCAGAGCCTGTGCTCGGGGGTGGTTTGCCGAGTATGGGCGCCTTTTCTCCCATGCCTGTGCTAACGATGGCTGTAGACTGGCCTGGGAGTGTGAGGATGACTGGGAAAGTGGTGCTGTGGGTGGAATTACACTGTGTCTCTGTACAACAGTGCCAGAGATTCTTCCATGGCGATCCTGTGAGGAAGCCGAACCAGCTGTGTGTGAGCTGGAGGAAGAGGCTACAACACGAGCTGAAGAGGTGGTAGGTGGCGCTGTAGGTTGGCCTAGGTCTTCAGTGTGTTTGTGTAACTCCACCACGTGCTTGGTCCGCACATGTTTCCACATATTTGTGGTATTGAGGTTGCTGACACTTTTCCCTCTTTTCACCTTCTGATTACACAGCTTGCATTTGACAAAGCAAATGTCATCTGCAACTGTGTCAAAAAAGGACCAGGCACTGCAAGTCTTGGGAGCGCCCGCTTTGGATTTTGGAAGAGCCATGCTCCTAATGGGTGCCGAAGTGGAGGCTACAGGCAACCAAGTCTGCCCCCTCCCTCTCCCTCCTTTTTGGGCCGTTCGGGGAATCTCTTCCTCAGAGCTGCTCCCACCACCTTCCTGTCCCTCACGCCATGATGGGTCAAGGACCTCATCATCTACACCACCCTCTTCAAACAACTGCTTCTCCTGGGTAGTCTCGACAGCACAGTACGCACCAGAAAGTGGCACCTGAGTCTCATCATCAGATGCGTACTGAGGTGTGCTGCTGACCATAGGCACTGGCCCACCCGCCTCTTCAGATTCAGAGAGACAAAACGGTTGCGCATCACTGCATACTACCTCTTCTTCAAATTCTCGAATTCTGCTTGGCTGGCCCCCTCTTTCCAAGCCAAGAGATTCAGAGAACAGAAGTAGAGATGGCTCCTGTCCAGGGCTCTCTGACTGCCTGGGCAATTTGGCAGGTGGTGAAGAGACAGATGGGTGCTCTTCAGTGCTCAGGACCTGAGAGGATCTGGAACTAATTGAAGTCGATGCGTTAGCTGCCATCCATCCGACAACGGCTTCAATTTGGTCCTCGCGCAGCAGTGGGGTACGGCTAGCTCCTACAAAGCTGCGCATAAAGGACTGTTCCCTGGTAAAACTGGGGGATGCTGAGTCACTGGTGCCCGCAGCAGGCACAGAATCCCCACGTCCTCTCCCTGCAGGCACAGAATCCTCACGTCCTCTCCCTGCAGAAACTCCACGCCCACGCCCACGACCACGACCACATGCCTTACTCCCTGCCTTCTTCATCTTGGTAGACTGATAAAGATAGGCAGAAAAGTACTAAGGGCTTAGTGTGCTTATTCCTGAACAGCTGCTAACAGGTATAAGAAACACTAATTTTATAAAGTGTGGACTAGACTTTAATATGAGCTAATGTGGCCTACACAACTGTAAAGTGGAGTGTTTGGTGAACTTTATTTAGGTTTTTTTTGTCACAAAAAGACACTGGATGTGCCTAAAGATGTAATAACGATAGTATCACAAACTTTTTGTAGCTATTACAATGTAGGAAGGTAACCTACAATGCAATAGATGAGGCTGCAAAAAATAGGCTAATACTAATCTGGCTGGGGCTGCAGGGCCCAATGCTGCAGAAAGGCTCCTCTATCTACTCCTATATAGTGTGTTTGGAATCAATTTAGCTGAATATGGATGGAACCACCACACTAATAGGAGATATCAGGAAAAATTATGAATTGGCAATAAAGGACAATGTATGAGGCAGTGACACACACTGAGTGCACTACAACCAGACGGGGTTGAAGCACACACTACAGGGTGAGCTGCACTCACACACCAGACCTTGCAGACAGCGGTGAACAGTACAGATGCAGAGCACTGTGCACTAGTGCTGCAAGACGGAAAAAAATTCTCTATCTACTCCTATATAGTGTGTTTGGAACCAATTTAGCTGAATACAGATGGAACCACCACACTAATAGGAGATATCAGGAAAAATTATGAATTGGCAATAAAGGACAATGTATGAGGCAGTGACACACACTGAGTGCACTACAACCAGACGGGGTTGAAGCACACACTACAGGGTGAGCTGCACTCACACACCAGACCTTGCAGACAGCGGTGAACAGTACAGATGCAGAGCACTGTGCACTAGTGCTGCAAGACGGAAAAAAATTTCTCTATCTACTCCTATATAGTGTGTTTGGAACCAATTTAGCTGAATACAGATGGAACCACCACACTAATAGGAGATATCAGGAAAAATTATGAATTGGCAAAAAAGGACAATGTATGAGGCAGTGACACACACTGAGTGCACTACAACCAGACTTGGCTGAAGCACACACTACAGGGTGAGCTGCACTCACACACACAGACCTTGCAGATAGCGGTGAACAGCACAGGGAACTGTGCACTAGCACTGCAAGGCACAGTGATTTAGAAAGTAGCTTGGGTAAAGCAGTATAGAGCAAATAGGTAGCTAAAACTGTCCCTCAGAACAACAGCGTCCTATCCCTAACTGAATTCACAGCAGAGTGAGCTCAAAATGGCGGCGGTGGCTTTTATAGTGCATCATGACATCATTTCAGCAGCCAATCACAGCCATGCCATTAGTTAAGATGCCTACATGCCTAACAGGATGTGCCCACACTTCTTAGGATCCTCATTGGCTGAATAAAATGAAAATGTCTCATTGCATTATGGGAACTTCCGATTCCGGTATACGATATTGCAATAGTATCGGAATTAAGTATCGGAATTCCGATACCGCGAATATCGGCCGATACCCGATATTTCAGTATCGGAATGCTCAACACTACTGGAGAGGTATTAGAGGCCTGCAATGGCCAGATGTACTAATGGAGGTAATCAAGGTAGGGAGAGAGGCAAGAGGTCCGGTCATCTTAGTTATACAGGCCGGGGGAAATTACCTAAATTATCACAAGAGCGCATAACTAATGGCAATAATGAAATTAGACAATGAGCGCTTCAGAGAATTTTTCACAAAAATAGTCAGAGATTGTGCCGAGCGTGGTATGGCAAGGTGCCCGAGACATCACAGCCATCGAACGGACAAGGCGGCTAATAAATATTTGGATGCCAAAATTTATAAGAGACAGATGTGGACAACTGGAAGGAGATAAAGCAGGCCTCATATGGCCCGACTGTGTTCACTTAATGGATATTGGACTGGACATATTCCTGTCAGGACTCCAGGACGGAGTGGAACAAGCGTTAAGAGTGATGGATGGGGGTCAGAGTCCTGCATACGAGTATGCAGGATCCTCCGTGGCCTGGAAATAGAAAGGACATGTTGGAGAGATACACTTGTTGGCCAACTTGCCGTTGTGGAGACTGGAGATACAGGGCATGCTGCAACAAGCTGAATTATTTCAGAAATAAAATGCCTTTCTAATGTAATGAGTATAAACAGTTAATAAAGCTGTGACCGATCCTCACCCATCCAGTTGTAAGAGTTACATGATTGTATTGTCAATGAAAGGGGGGCGGTAGGGGGCTGAGCGTCTGGGTTTGGTTGGGGGTCACCACAGTCTGCCTAGGCTAGATGCAGTTAATCATTATTAGATACACAGGCGGTGCAGCTTGCTTTGCAGCTGGGTTACTACGCTGACTAGCAGACACTGAAGCTTTGGAGCAGACCTCTGAGTAAACAGCTCTTCAGACTCAACCATCTGTGTTACCCCAAGCCATAGTGTATGTAGTTTCTTACAGTTAAAAGGGGGGGGGGGAAGACCCGACCCACCAGTAATTGACGATGCCAACGTCACGTTAAACACAGCAAGGGGACTCCAAAAAGAGTCTCCATTTTTTCCAAAAATTTGGGGCACAGACACCACTTAAGTGGCATCAATTGCCCCAGAGTTGCTTAAAACGGTTGGTGAGGTGATTTTAACAAATCCTCAAGCTTTTACTCTCCCCAGGATGACACAGGGGTAGAAAAGTCCTTGCGGATCCATGATTTGTTCATATTTATGAACGTGAGACTGTCTACATTGTCAGTGGACAGTCGCGTGCGCTTATCTGTCAGCACACCACCAGCAGCGCTGAACACATGTTCAGAGAGAACGCTGGCTGCGGGACATGTCAAGATCTCCAAGGCGTGAGTGGCGAGCTCCGGCCATTTATCCAGATTGGAAGCCCAAAAAGAGCAAGGGTCCAGTGACACAGTCATGGCTTCGATGTTCACTTGGAGATACTCCTGTACCATCGTCTCTAGGCGTTGACTATGTGTCAGACTTCTTGTCTCCTGTGGCCTTGCAAAGGATGGGCTAAACAAGTGGTGAAAGGATTCCGCAAAATCGCTTTTACCAGCAGATATTGTGTTTCTGTTACGGTTTGAGTGCTGAAGACTCGACAGTCCCATGATTAGCAAGTTAGAACTGTGAGATTCACTACGTGCACCACTGGTGTTTTGTGGAAAAGCACATGTAAGATTCTGCAACAGTCTCTGCTGATACTCCTGCATGCGTGAATCCCTTTTTATGGCAGGAATTATTTCGGCAAATTTACTTTTGTACCGGGGATCTAAGAGTGTGGCAACCCAATAGTCAGGATTATTTCGAATTCTGACAATTCGAGGGTCATGTTGCAGGTAGTGCAGCAAGAAGGCACTCATGTGTCTTGCGCATCCAGGAGCACAAAGTCCCTGTTGTGTTGGTGGCGAGGTAAGAATCATGCTTTCTTCCTCTGCCCTCTCCCCCAACCTTGCACAACAGAAATGTGATCAAGGTCTCCCTCATCTGATGAGTCTTCCTTTCCCATCGCCATTTCGTCCTCCACTTCTTCCGGGGCTCCTGCACCTTCCTCACTAGTTTGGCTGCTACCATGTGCCCTGGTTAATTCCTCTCCCCCACCCTCCCATGCCTGCCGCCTTGGTGCTGCCGACCGTCTGGACCTTGCAGATCTTAGCCCTTCCGCATACAACTCCTCCTCCTCTACTTCCTCCACCTCCTCTTGTCCCACCACCTGACTCAGAATTCTGTTTCACATGTGCAGCTAAAAATTATTAGTAATTTAAAAGCTGGTGGAGCTTAGTATAGATGGCCTAATGGAATGAGTACCACACAGTGCTACAGGCCCAAAATTATTTTCCAGGCAAGATGCAGCTAAAAATTATTATTAATTTGAAAGCTGGTGGAGCTTAGCATAGATGGCCTAATAGAATGAGTACCACACACTGCTACAGGCCCAAAATTATTTTCCAGACAAGATGCAGCTAAAAATTATTAGTAATTTGAAAGCTGGTGGAGCTTATTATAGATGGCCTAATAGAGTGAGTACCACACACTGCTACTATGCCCAAAATTATTTTCCAGGCAAGATGCAGCTAAAAATTATTAGTAATTTGAAAGCTGGTGCAGCTTAGTATAGATGGCCTAATAGAATGAGTACCACGCACTGCTTCTATGCCAAAAATTATTTTACAGGAAGATGCAGCTAAAAATTATTAGTAATTTGAAAGCTGGTGGAGGTTACTATAGATGGCCTAATAGAATGAGTACCACACACTGCTAATATGCCCAAAATTATTTTACAGGCAAGATGCAGCTAAAAATTATTATTAATTTGAAAGCTGGTGGAGCTTAGTATAGATGGCCTAATAGAATGAGTACCACACACTGCTGATATGCCCAAAAGGTTTTATTTGGCTAGGTGCAGTAAAAAATTTGTATTACATACACAGGTGGTGTAACTTGCAACACAGATAGGCTACTCCACTGACTAACACACACTGCTAATATGCCCAAAAGGTTTTACTTGGCTAGTTGCAGTAAAAAATTTGTATTACATACACAGGTGGTGTAGCTTGCAACACAAATAGGCTACTCCACTGACTAGCACACACTGCAAGAGGTCCAAAAGGATTTGCTTAGCTAGATTTAGCCAAATGCTGTGAAAAACACTTGCACAGCACTAAAACAGACCAGCCTGGCAAAAAGTGATAGGAGCTGATGTAACCTAGCCCTCAAAAGGGCTGGAATTACAACTAGTCATTACTCCCAACCTATCTTTCTATTTAAGAGCACAGACCTGCCTGCTAAAAGTCGTAGGAAATGATGTGACCTAGCCCTCAAAAGGGCTGCAATTAGAACTAGTCCCCACTCCCAAGCTATCTGTCTATTTCAGATAAAATTCGCTTGCAATTCACACAGTTATACTGTATAGCGCGCACACAGCAGCAGCGGTGCCGTCTAACACTCAGCTGCAGCAGTGAGAAAATGGTGGCGACGGGGAAAATGGCTGGGTCTTATAGGGCAAGGACATGTGACATACATAGCCAATGACACATGCCCTTGCTTGTGTGAAAAAAAGCACTTCGCTCCGTGTGTGCGCTGCTGATAGGCTGACAGACTGCACCTCCCCACTGTAAATGCGGGAAAGAGAAAAAAAAATGGAGATCTTCATTATTTCTGCAGAGATCCATCCCATGCCCCTCCCCCCGCCCCGCTGTACACTCAAACTGTGTATTAACATTGATTATCAGCATTACTGTGAAAAAATCCAGTTACGATTTTGGTGCACGAACAGTTATCGAACATAACCTCGAACAGCCTGATTTTTTTCAAATCGTTCGGGTTCGTCGAACGGCTCGAGCACCACCCAAAACAGCTCGAATTTGAGATTAGCGAACAGTTTGATTTGAACACCGCTCATCTCTATTCTAGACTGACAAAAATGGATCCCTTCTCCCAGAAATCCACAGAACTCCCTCCCACTATGGGCTGTACTTAGTTAACCCTCAAACGGTCTTTGTACCTGATGTCTGCATCTTGTCTTGTATCTGGGCAGATTTCACCTATATTCTATACCAGAGTGAAAAGAAAGACAGTGAAATCTTGTGGCCTCCGGTCCACACTGCAGCCCACAGGGAAATTATCATTAAATACATAGCAGTAACATGCATGTAAAATACATTAAACCAACAGAAATATCAGAGGAGTGGGATGCCATCCTCACCACCCTCACACACTCCAAAAAATTTCACCATTATTACCGCAGTAATATGCGATCACGTGTGATGTGATGTTAAAGTTTCTCTGCTTACACAGTAGAGCAATGTGAAAAAAATCCCAAAAATCTGCCTGTATTCTGCTAACAAGCAAATTGAGCAGTAAAATGGAGTACTGTATTGCTTTTTAAGCAAATAATCAGGATTAAGAGCAAAAAAAAATAAATAGCCATGATATGTAAGGCTATGTAGATATGTAAAAGCAGCAGCAGACAGAACGTGCACAGAACTTGCAATGGACCCTATTGTGCTGTATACACTGCCACAAACCCTGCCTAACTCCTGCTATCACCAGTAATATATACAGCTGGATTAATTCTCAGAAGGACTGTTAGTTCAGATGGATATATACATAGTGGAGAAAAAGAGAAAACACATTAGTGTGACAATGAATGGCTTCACCCAACCAATAACCATGAGTGGAGAAAAAGTTTTTTTGTTATCATTCATATTCTCTGAAACAAGGCCAAGAAAGGAAAAATTCTGCCAAGGTATGTAAACTTTTGAGCACAACTGTATATCTTGCTGGGGAATACCTATACTAACTAATAAACAAGCTAATCTCTCCCTCACTCAGCAGCACCTCTCCCTACTCTGCCTGTTTCTGGGGTGCACTGTGACGAGTATAGGGTCACCAGGTCTTATACACTGTGTGCAGAATTATTAGGCAAGTTGTATTTTAGAGGATTATTTTTATTATTGATCAACAACTATGTTCTCAATCAACCCAAAAGACTCATAAATATCCAAGCTTAATATTTTTGGAAGTTGGAGTGGGTTTTTTTTTAGATTTGGCTATCTTAGGAGGATATCTGTTTGTGCAGGTAACTATTACTGTGCCGAATTATTAGGCAACTTAATAAAAACCAAATATAATCCCATCTCACTTATTTATTTTCACCAGGTAAACCAATATCAGTGCACAAAATTTAGAAATAAACATTTCTGACATGTAAAAAAAAAAAAAAAATTAGTGATCAATATAGCCACCTTTCTTTATGATGACACTCAACAGCCTTCCATCCATAGATTTTCTCAGTTGCTTGATCTGTTTTCGATCAACATTGCGTGCAGGAGCCACCACAGCCTCCCAGACACTGTTTCAAGAGGTGTACTGTTTTCCCTCCCTGTAGAACTCACATTTTATGATGGACCACAGGTTCTTTATGGGGTTCAGATCAGGTGAACAAGGGGGCCATGTCATTATTTTTTCTTCTTTCAGACCTTTACTGGCCAGCCACGCTGTGGAGTAGTTGGATGCATGTGATGGAGCATTGTGCTGCATGAAAATCATGTTTTTCTTGAACGATACCGACTTCTTCCTGTACCACTGCTTAAAGAAGTTGTCTTCCAGAAACTGGCAGTAGGTCTGGGAGTTGAGCTTCACTCCATCCTCAACCTGAAAAGGTCCCACAAGTTCATCTTTGATGATACCAGCCCATACCAGTACCCCACCTCCACCTTGCTGGCATCTGAGTCGGAGTGGAGCTCTATGCCCTTAACAGATCCAGCCTCTGGCCCATCCATCTGGCCCATCAAGAGTCACTCTCATTTTATCAGTCTATAAAACCTTTGAAAAATCAGTCTTAAGATGTTTCTTGGCCCATTCTTGACGTTTTATCTTATGTTTCTTGTTCAAAGGTGGTCGTTTTTCAGCTTTCCTTACCTTGGCCTTGTCCCTGAGTATCACACACCTTGTGCTTTTTGATACTCCAGTAATGTTGCAGTTCTGACATATGGCAAAACTGGTGGCGAATGGCATCTTGGCAGCTTCACGCTTGATTTTCTTCAATTCATGGGCAGTTATTTTGCGCCTTTTTTGGCCAACACGCTTCTTGCGTCCCTGTTGGCTATTTGCCATGAAACGCTTGATTTTTCGGTAATCACGCTTCAAAAGTTTGGAAATTTCCAGACTGCTGCATCCCTCTGCAAGACATCTCACAATTTTGGACTTTTCAGAGCCCGTCAAATCTCTCTTCTGACCCATTTTGCCAAAGGAAAGGAAGTTGCCTAATAATTAAGCACAAATTATATAGTGTGTTGATGTCATTAGTCAACACCCCTCCTCATTATAGAGATGCACATCACCAGATTTACTTAATTGGTAGTTGGCTCTCAAGCCTATGCAGCTTGGAGTAGGACAACATGTATAAAAAGTATCATGGGATCAAAATACTCATTTGCCTAATATTTCGGCACACAGTGTATTTTAGGGTATGCACACACTTTACGTTTTTCTTGTGCATTTTTCACATGTATTTGATACGTAATATACGCAGTGTTTTACAGTGCCAGCAAAGTGAATGAAATTTCTGAAATCTCATGCTCATGTTGCTTATTTTTTCCTTGTAGGTTTAAAACAGATTCAGGTCTGCAGAATGTTAATTTTTGCAGTGTTTTTGCAGCATATTTCACCCATAATAATGAGTGGGGAAAACAACAAAAATATATGACATAAAAGGGTAAAAAACGTGGCAAATACAGGTGTATTTTATGCAGTGTTTTTCCAGCCAGCACATCCGGATTTGCAGTAGAATTTTCTGAATGTGAATGTGTGCGCATAGCTTTAACCCCTTAAGGACCCTGGGATTTACCGTTTTTGCATTTTTGGTTTTTGCTCCCCTTGTTCCCAGAGCCATAGCGTTTTTATTTTTTGGTCAATATGGCCATGTGAGGGCTTATTTTTTGCAGGATGAGTTGTACTTTTGAACGACATTACTGGTATTACCATATTGTGTACGGGAAAACGGGAAACAAATTCCAAGTGTGGTGAAATTGCAAAAAAAGTGCAATACCATAGATTTTTTTTTTTTTTTCTACGTTCACTGAATGCTAAAACTGACCTGCCATTATTATTCTCCAGGTCATTATGACTCCTGTATGGCTGCTTTTTTACTGAGGAGGTAACTGGAGAACCTGGGGGAAACCCCCGCAAACACAGGGAGAACATACAAACTACTTGCACATGTTGACCTCTATCATCATAAAGGAGTTAGCTTGTTGTCTATGAGACCAACCACCGCTGCTGTCTACCTTGTGAACATTGTGTTGTAGCTTGCAAGGTGTCACGGGTTTACCGTGACAGAGAGGAGCCAGAAGACCGCATAGTCTGATTCCTCCCACTCCTGCACAAATTAGAAGCATTTTGCCATCAAAATAATTGGTGCAGGGGTTAATCTGCTCAGTTGTGAGCTCCTGGAAGCTTACCGTGATTTAGGCTCTTAGTAGATTTATTCCGTGCATCTCCCCTACTGTGATAACGCTGTATCCCAACACATCAGACTGTTGCCTACTGTGGAAACCTTGAAAAGGAAGCTGAAGACCCACTTCTTGTGACAAGAGTACAATCTGCAATAACCTTGGCTCCAGCATACCGCTGCACGACAAGCTGTACCCTGACCTACTGTACCCTCACCCATCCTTTGTACATTGTTTGTGCGCCCTCACGGGCAGGGTCCTCTCTCCTCTTGTACCAGTCGGTGACCCCTTTTCACATGTAACGCGCCACGGAGTAAATATCGCTGTAATAGTAATAATAATTATAGTACTTGTACTCTGGGTCAATTGATGGCATTTCCCTGGTGTCTACCCCTAATTTGATGTGTTTTGGCAGCTTTTGGGCCAATTTGAAGGTCTTGTATATGCTTTTTTTGTCCCCCCCATTGAATCATATGGTGTTTAAAAATGTTCGATGAACATTCGACAAATACATTCGGCAAATATCTAAATATTCGGTGAACATTTCCAGACCGAACATTGAAATGTTCGCTCATCTCTACTCAGAGCATAACACTTGGCTCAAAAAAAATGGCGCCAGGCTCCCTCTCCAGATGTACATTGTGTATGCCAGCCATTTTGCATAATGCGTAATTGATAGGGGATAGGAGATAGGGTCGAAGAGTAAGCCCTTAGGATTACTATAAAGTGGCTATGAGTGACCACCAGTGACTTTTTCTCCCTCTTCCGTAACAACTCATTTTGATTGGGAGAAGAAAAAATAAGTTTTGTGATGGCTGGCTATTAAGGTATGAAGGAGGAAAGATTTTTTTAATATCGTAGCATTTAAAGTTATATTGCTTGGCAATATAAAATAATTACATTTACCTTTACCACTTCTTCTAAAACAAGGTGGGAAATAAGATGTGTGATGGCTGGCTATTAAAGGGAGTCTGTCACCAGGTTTTTGCTATGTAATCTGAGAGCCCAAAATGTAGCAGCAGAGTCTTTCATTACAGCAATGTGGCACTTACTGGACTGTGTTTTGCTGTTTGAATACAATCAACATGGCACATGCAGAATAGTCCAACAATGACCCCAGCACTTATTAACAGGTTATGTTACTATACAATGTACACAGAAAGCTGTGGAGTGGGTGAGGTTATACACAGCTCAGCAATTGAGCTCTGCTAGATCTGCAGCAGGGAAAAATGTGACTCTATTATTAATGATACATCGTTGGAATCAGGGTCTCTGTCCCTACCTCATGGTGCTGTCAAATTACATAGTTAAAACCTGCTAACAAATTCCATTAAGGTGAGAAGGAGGCCATATTTTTTAGAATAGAAAGGTCAGATGGAAAGTATTAAGTCAATAAAAGAAAAACATAATAATTTTTCTAATATCGCAAATAAAAGAAAAAAGAAAAAAATAATTTGTTATTATTTCTATATGCTAGATGTCTGAAGAAATGCTGAGGGTGACTAAATTTAGTAAAGGTCAAATGCTCAGGAAACATTAAGAATATTTAAAAAAGGAAACTCTAACATCTAACGCATCCACCCTATTATTTTTATCTGTGCCCCTCACCTCATTACAGAGACTGGGTGAAAGACAAATAACAATGTTTGGTTTTATTTTTGATTGCCCTTCCGACAGGCAATGACTTGTTCGTTATAATTGGTTACTCCGTAACCTTTGTGAACCCATCCAGTTTTGGAGCCATCAGCTCCAAAAACATTTATGTGGTCTCATCACTACAGAGTATACAACCCCTGGCAAAAATTATGGAATCACCGGGCTCGGAGGATGTTCATTCATTTGTTTAGTGTTGTGGAAAAAAAGCAGCTCACAGACATGGCACAAAACTAAAGTAATTTCAAATGGCAACTTTATGGCTTTAAGAAACACTAAAAGAAATCAAGAAAAAAAATGTGGTACTCAGTACGGGTAATTTTTTTCAGACCAAGCAGATGGAAAAAATTATGGGATCGCTCAATTCTGAGGAAAAAATTATGGAATTATGAAAAACAAACACACAAAATAACACTCCAATACATCACTAGTATTTTGTTGCACAACCTCTGGCTTTAAGAACAGCTTGCAGTCTCTGAGGCATGGACTTAATGAGTGACAAACAGTACTCTTCATCAATCTGGCTCCAACTTTCTCCGATTGCTGTTACCAGATCAGCTTTGCAGCTTGGAGCCTTGTCATGGACCATTTTCTTCAACTTCCACCAAAGATTTTCAATTGGATTGAGATCCGGACTATTTGCAGGCCATGACATTGACCTTATGTGTCTTCTTTCAAGGAATGTTTTCACAGTTTTTGCTCTATGGCAGGATGCATCATCATCTTGAAAAATGATGTCATCATCCCCAAACATCCTTTCAATTTATGAGATAAGAAAACTGCCCAAAATATCAATGTAAACTTGGGCATTTATTGAAGATGTAATGACAGCCATCTCCCCAGTGCCATTACCTGACATGCAACCCCATATCATCAATGACTGTGGAAATTTGCATGTTCTCTTCATGCAGTCATCTTTATAAATCTCATTGGAATGGCACCAAACAAAAGTTCCAGCATCATCACCTTGCCCAATGCAGATTCGCGATTCATCACTGAATATGACTTTCATCTGGTCATCCACAGTCCACGATTGCTTTTCCTTAGCCCATTGTAACCTTGTTTTTTTTCTGTTTAGGTGTTAATGATGGCTTTTGTTTAGCTTTTCTGTATATAAATCCCATTTCCTTTAGGCAGTTTCTTACAGTTCGGTCACAGACATTGACTCCAGTTTCCTCCCATTCGTTCCTCATTTGTTTTGTTGTGCATTTCCTGTTTTGGAGACATATTGCTTTAAGTTTCCAGTCTTGACGCTTTGATGTCTTCCTTGATCTACCAGTATGTTTGCCTTTAACAACCTCCCCATGCTGTTTGTATTTGGTCCAGATTTTAGACACAGCTTACTGTGAACAACCAACATCTTTTGCAACATTGTGTGATGATTTATCTTCTTTTAAGAGTTTGATAATCCTCTCCTTTGTTTCAATTGACATCTCTGGTGTTGGAGCCATGATTCATGTCAGTCCACTTGGTGCAACAGCTCTCCAAGGTGTGATCACTCCTTTTTAGATGCAGACTAACGAGCAGATCTAATTTGATGCAATTGTTAATTTTGGAAATGAAAATTTACAGGGTGATTTCCTCAGAATTGAGTGATCCCATAATTTTTTCCTTCTGCTTCGTCTGAAAAAAATTACCCTTACTGAGTACCACATTTTTTTTCTTGATTTCTTTTAGTGTTTCTTAAAGCCATAAAGTTGCCATTTGAAATTACTTTAGTTTTGTGCCATGTCTATGATCTGCTTTTTTCAGCAACATTAAACAACTGAATGAACATCCTCCGAGCCCAGTGATTCCATAATTTTTGCCAGGGGTTGTAGAATCCCAGTAGTCTTCATATTTTTCAGTATGGACCCTGAAAAATTGTGGGAGAGGATTCCTTCATGGATGACACCCATGCATGCCATTTCTCTGCAGTGTACGCCATATTGTATCACGTGAAATACTCTTGCCGTTTGGCTTTATATTTCTTTAGATAGCTGTGGTGAACTCTCATGTTGATTTTCTTCATCCCTTCTCATCAAAAGAAGCTCCTGTTTAGATGTAAACTTCTGCAGTCATTATGCAAGTCTCTGATGGTTGCACCTCCATCTTTGTAAAATGTTTGTTTTACTTTTACTACAGTACTCTTACAGATATGTAAAGCTGTGCTGACCTTCTTGTGGCTTTAACTTTCTTGTGCAAAGAAATTAATTCCTTTATGAAGTCTTGTGACATTTCTCTTCCATGTGGTGCCATTGGTGACAGCATGAAATGGGAAGGGATTTTCTTTTGTAAGTCACACCATTTATAGTCAGCTGTATGCTGGACATTTATTCAATGAATAAGTTAACTTATCTTTGGTTAAATTTTTGTTAATTAGGTTTGTAGTCTAAAAATTAGCTCCTAACACTTTCATTGGGGTGTACTAATTTTTCCAGCATGATCTTGAATAAATATGATAGGAAAATTACTTTTTTGTATGTGCAAAATAACAAATGTTCTTTGCAATCAATGGCCCTCGTTTGTGGGAGTTTTTGTAGTATGGAATCCCATAAAAAATGTTGATTCTGAAAGGAAACTAAAGGATTTCTGACAAATCTGTTGGGGTGTTCTCATTTATGCTGAGCACTGAGTTTGTGGGGCTATAGCACAACTTCAAGGAGTCTTTGTCATTAAGAACTATCTTCTGCATAAAGAAGAACAAGGAGTCCTGGAACTGATGATATGGCCAAACAGAGCTCTGATCTCAACATCATCATTGAATCTGTCTGGGATTACATGATGCATAATGATTTATACAAGCCTACATCCACAGAAGGTCAGTGATTAGTAGAGATGAGCGGTGTTTGAATCGAACTGTTCGCCAATCTCAAATTCGAGCTGTTTTGGGCGGTGTTCAAGCCGTTCGATGAACCCGAACGATTTGAAAAAAATCCGGCTGTTCGAGGTTATGTTCGATAACTGTTCGTGCACCAAAATCGTAACTGGATTTTTTCACAGTAATGCTGATAATCAATGTTAATACACAGTTTCAGTGTACAGCGGGGCGGGGGGAGGGGCATGGGATGGATTTCTGCAGAAATAATGAAGATCTCCATTTTTTTTTCTCTTTCCCGCATTTACAGTGGCGAGGTGAAGTCTGTCAGCCTATCAGCAGCGCACACACGGAGCGAACTGCTTTTTTTCACACAAGCAAGGGCATGTGTCATTGGCTGTGTATGTCACATGTCCTCGCCCTATAAGACCCAGCCATTTTCCCCGTCGCCACAATTTTCTCACTGCTGCAGCTGAGTGTTAGACGGCACTGCTGCTGCTGTTAGGTTACAGCAGTTCCTAGCACTTTTAGCAGGCAGGTCTGTGCTCTTAAATCGACAGATAGGTTGGGAGTAGTGACTAGTTGTAATTCCAGCCCTTTTGAGGGCTAGGTTACATCAGTTTCTATCACTTTTTGCCAGGCAGGTCTGTTTTAGTGCTGTGCAAATGTTTTTCACAGCATTTGGCTAAATCTAGGTAAGCAAATCCTTTTGGGCCACTTGCAGTGTGTGTTAGTCAGTGGAGTAGCGTATCTGTGTTGCAAGCTAAAATACCTGTGTATGTAATACAAATTTTTTACTGCGCCTAACCAAGTAAAACCTTTTGGGCATAGTAGCAGTGTGTGGCACTCATTGTATTAGGCCATCTATACAAGCTCCACCAGCTTTGAAATTAATAAGAATTTTTAGCTGCATCTAGCCCAGAAAATAATTTTGGGCATAGTATCAGTGTGTGGTACTAATTGTATTAGGCCATCTATACCAAGCTCCACCAGCTTTGAAATTAATAATAACTTTTAGCTGCATCTAATCCGGAAAATAATTTAGTGCATAGTAGCAGTGTGTGGTACTAATTGTATTAGGCCATCTATACCAAGCTCCACCAGCTTTGAAATTAATAATAACTTTTAGCTGCATCAAGTCCGGAAAATAATTTAGTGCATAGTAGCAGTGTGTGGTACTCATTGTATTAGGCCATCTATACCAAGCTCCCCTAGCTTTGAAATTAATAATAATTTTTAACTGCATCTAGCCCGGAAAATAATGTTGGGCATAGTAGCAGTGTGTGGTACTCATTGTATTAGGCCATCTATATCAAGCTCCACCAGCTTTGAAATTAATAATAATTTTTAGCTGCATCTAGCCCGGAAAATAATTTTGGGCTTAGTAGCAGTGTGTGGCACTCATTGTATTAGGCCATCTATACCAAGCTCCACCAGCTTTGAAATTAATAATAATTTTTAGCTGCATCTAGTCCGGAAAATAAGTTTGGACTTAGTAGCAGTGTGTGGTACTCATTGTATTAGGCCATCTATACCAAGCTGCACCAGCTTAGAAATTAATAATAATTTTTAGCTGCATCTAGCCTGGAAAATAATTTTGGGCATAGTAGCAGTGTGTGGTACTCATTGTATTAGGCCATCTAAACCAAGCTCCACCAGCTTTGAAATTAATAATAATTTTTAGCTGCATCTAGCCCGTAAAATAATTTTGGGCTTAGTAGCAGTGTGTGGTACTCATTGTATTAGGCCATCTATACCAAGCTCCACCAGCTTTGAAATTAATAATAATTTTTAGCTGCATCTAGCCCGGAAAATAATTTTGGGCTTAGAAGCAGTGTGTGGTATTCATTGTATTAGGCCATCTATATCAAGCTCCACCAGCTTTGAAATAAATAATAATTTTTAGCTGCATCTAGCCCGGAAAATAATTTTGGGCTTAATAGCAGTGTGTGGTACTCATTGTATTAGGCCATCTATACCAAACTCCACCAGCTTTGAAATTAATAATAAATTTTTAGCTGCATCTAGCCCGGAAAATAATTTTGGGCTTAGTAGCAGTGTGTGGTACTCATTCTATTAGGCCATCTATACTAAGCTCCACCAGCTTTTCAATTACTAATAATTTTTAGCTGCATCCTGCCTGGAAAATGATTTTTGGCCTGTAGCAGTGTTTGGTACTCATTCTATTAGGCCATCTATACCAAGCTCCACCACCTGTGTATCTAATAAAATTGTTTTACTGCTTCAAACCCAGCCAATCCTTTTGGGCTAGTACCACAATTTGGCCAATCAGCTCTGCTCCATTTCCATCCATCGTTTTTTGTGCAAACAACTCCAGAGTTGTCAATTAGTTAACCACCAAAATGAGTGGCAAAAGGCCTGCTGCTGGTGGAAAGGGGAATAGGCGTGTTGGGAAGGGAAAAAAAGGTTGTGTCCGTGGGGTAGGTGTTAAAGCAACAGTAACATCTGCAGAAGAAAGACCATCTTCCAGCCAAACTAAGATGTCTACTTCTTTTAGTGGACAATGTAATACGATCCCTTTCTTACGGCCACGCTCATCGCTACAAATTCCAGATGAGGCACAAAAACAGCTAGTGCTTCAACGGATATCAATTGCTCCTTTAAGTGGGCTCTCCTCCACCTCAACTTCAACATCACAAATACTCCAGTCCTCAGAGGTGTCACCCCAATCGCACTTGCTTCCTCACAGCTCCCAAGTCTCCAGCTGCCCGTCTGAGTATGAGGTAGAACAGATGGTTGAGTCTGCAGAGCTGTTTACTCATACTGGGAATCATACCTGGGAATCAGAGGTCGGCTCCAGAGCTTCTGTGAATCCAGACTAGGAAATGATCTGCACTGATGCCCAGAATCTTTATGAGTCGGATCCAGGACCAGATGAAGAAGGTTCTGAGCATAATGTAGACCCTCGTTCCCAAACTGTAACTCCTGTTGGTGGAGACAGTGAGGAAGACGATGATGAGACTCAAATACCTGATTGGAGCGACAACTTGAGTTTTTTGTCAGGGCAGGAAGAGGTTGGCTCTGAGGACGACGGGTGTGAGAACACACAGGGTGATGATGACGAGGTTGCAGATACCGCTTACTGTCAACCCACAGTCAGCCAGTCGATGTGGTCAGCAGAGGAGGTGGAGGAGGATGCTAGTGACGACGAGGTCAGGTTGTGCCTTCCTGGACAGAGACGTAGTACTGGAAGGACGTCAACAACTGCATCCTCAAACACAACTCTGCCTCTGACCACAAGTCGTGGTGGTTCTTCAGGTCGCAAGGGTTCTAAGCCGTGCATAGCCTGGGCATTTTTTCAGATCGATAAGGATGCCCCAACTCATGTTATCTGTAACATTTGTCACCAAAATCTAAGTAGAGGCCAAAAAATCCATAGTTTGAGTACGCTATGCATGAACCGTCACATTGATATGAAGCATAAGTTGCAGTGGGAAGCTCACTGTGCTACAATGCGGCCTAGGAGGCCGGGCCAACCACCGTCTGCCCCATCTTGTGCATCCGTGGCCTCTTCATCCACTGTGACTGGGGGGACAGCAGTCACACCTGTTTTGAGACGCAGACCAGCCACCTCTTTACCCGCAACAGCCAGTGTGATTGGCAGGTCAACATTTCATTTGGAAGTGGAAACACCAGCTGGTGTTGAGCGCTCTCCGACATCGAGAGCACCACCTTTGGTTCAAGGCAACCTAACTTTTCCGCCTGCATCTTCCTCACAGACCGGCAGTTTACCGGGGACACCCTACTCAACCCCGTCTAAGCACAACAGCCAGCCCTCGGTCCCTCAGATGTGGACAAGTAAAAGACCATTTCCTCCTAGCCATGAGAAAGCTAAGAGGTTGAATTTCACCATCTGCAAGCTCTTGGCTACAGAAATGCTGCCTTTCCGCCTGGTGGACACAGAGGATCTTCGAGACCTTATGTCCGTCGCAGTGCCCCAGTACCAGATGCCCAGTCGGCACTACTTCTCAAAGAAAGGTGTGCCTTCACTCCACCAGCATGTCGCACACAACATCACCGCTTCTTTGAGAAACACTGTGTGTGACTTGCCGTCCACACGAGTTGTGCGTCAATCCTCTTTATCTCGAAGTTCCTCCACTGCTTCGGCCTCCTCAATCTCCTCTCGGTCCTCCACCTGCACCCAAAGCCTGTCTGGTCATGCCACCCGCTTTCTAACTGCGCCGAAGGGATCCTGCACCCCTCCTTACTATGCTGGTAGCAGGGCTCAAAGTCATCAGGCGGTTTTTACTTTGAAATGTCTGGGAAATGTGAGTCACACAGCTGAGGAGTTGTGGTCAGCTCTGGAGAACCAGTTTCATGAATGGTTGTCTCCACTGGACCTGAAACCAGGGAAGGCCGTGTGCGACAATGCTGCAAACCTGGGTGCGGCCCTTCGCTGGGGCAATATCACACACGTGCCTTGTATGGCTCACGTGTTGAACCTGGTTGTCCAGCAATTTTTAGCCCACTATCCCGGACTAGATGGCCTTCTGCAGAGGGCACGGTCGCTGTGTGCTCACTTCCGCCGTTCGCATCCCGCAGCTCAGCGACTTACATCTCTACAGAAGTCATTGGGCCTGCCACTTCACCGGCTAAAATGCGATGTGCCAATATGGTGGAATTCAACTCTGCACATGTTGCAGTGAATGTGGCAGCACCGACAAGCCCTGGTGCAATACGTTCTGACTTATAGCCTTGGCCAACGAGATCCAGAGGTGGGGCAAATCACGCTGGAGGAGTGGCCTCAGATCAGGGACCTATGCACCCTTTTGCACAGTTTTGAAATGGCGACGAAGATGTTTAGTGCTGACGATGCCATTATCAGCATGACTATTCTGGTGATTTACATGCTGGAGCACATGTTAAACAGAATTCGGAGTCAGGTGGTGGGACAAGAGGAGGTGGAGGAAGTAGAGGAGGAGGAGTTGTATGCGGAAGGGCTAGTATCTGCAAGGTCCAGAAGGTCGGCAGCACCAAGGCGGCAGGCATGGGAGGGTGGGGGAGAGGGATTAGCCAGGGCGCATGGTAGCAGCCAAACTAGTGAGGAAGGTGCAGGAGCCCAGGAAGAAGTGGAGGACAAACTGGCGATGGGCATGGAAGACTCATCAAATGAGGGAGAACTTGATCACATTTCTGTTGTGCGAGGTTGGGGGGAGAGGGCAGAGGAAGGAAGCATGATTCTTACCTCGCCACCAACACAACAGGGACTTGGTGCTCCTGGATGCGCAAGACACATGAGTGCCTTCTTGCTGCACTACCTGCAACATGACCCTCGAATTGTCAAAATTCAAAATAATCCTGACTACTGGGTTGCCACACTCTTAGATCCCCGGTACAAAAGTAAATTTGCCGAAACAATTCCTGCCATAGAAAGGGATTCACGCATGTAGGAGTATCAGCAGAGACTGTTGCAGAATCTTACATGTGCTTTTCCACAAAACACCAGTGGTGCACGTAGTGAATCTCACAGTTCTAACTTGCCAACCGTGGGACTGTCGAGTCTTCAGCACTCAAACCGTAACAGAAACACAGTATCTGCTGGTAACAGCAATTTTGCAGAATCCTTTCACCACTTTTTTAGCCCATCCTTTGCAAGGCCACAGGAGACAAGAAGTCAGACACATAGTCAATGCCTAGAGACGATGGTACAGGAGTATCTACAAGAGAACATCGAAGCCATGACTGTGTCACTGGACCCTTGCTCTTTTTGGGCTTCCAATCTGGATAAATGGCCGGAGCTTGCCACTCACGCCTTGGATATCTTGTCATGCCCCGCAGCCAGCGTTCTCTCTGAACGTGTGTTCAGCGCTGCTGGTGGTGTGCTGACAGATAAGCGCACGCGACTGTCCACTGACAATGTAGACAGACTCACGTTCATAAAGATGAACAAATCATGGATCCGCAAGGACTTTTCTACCCCTGTGTCATCCTGGGGAGACTAAAAGCTTGAGGATTTGTTAAAATCACCTCACCAACCGTTTTAAGCTTTCAAATTAATAATAATTTTTAGCTGCATCTAGCACGGAAAATAATTTTGGGCCTGTAGCAGTGTGTGGTACTCATTCTATTAGGCCATCTATAATAAGCTCCACCAGCTTTCAAATTACTAAAAATTTTTAGCTGCATCTTGTCTGGAAAATAATTTTGGGCATAGTAGCAGTGTGTGGTACTCATTCTATTAGGCCATCGATACTAAGCTCCACCAGCTTTCAAATTACTAATAATTTTTAGCTGCATCATGTCTGGAAAATAATTTTGGGCATAGTAGCAGTGTGTGGTACCCATTCTATTAGGCCATCTATACTAAGGTCCACCAGCTTTCAAATTACTAATAATTTTTAGCTGCATCATGTCTGGAAAATAATTTTGGGCATAGTAGCAGTGTGTAGTACTCATTCTATTAGGCCATCTATACTAAGCTCCACCAGCTTTCATATTACTAATAATTTTTAGCAGCATCTTGTCTGGAAAATAAATTTGGGCATAGTAGCAGTGTGTGGTACTCATTCTATTGGCCATTTATACTAAGCTCTGCCAGCTTTCAAATTAATAATCATTTTTGCTCTCTCTGAACGTGTGTTCAGCGCTGCTGGTGGTGTGCTGACAGATAAGCGCATGCAGCTGTCCACTGACAATGTAGACAGACTCACGTTCATAAAGATGAACAAATCATGGATATGCAAGGACTTTTCTACCCCTGTGTCATCCTGGGGAGAGTAAAAGCTTGAGGATTTGTTAAAATGACCTCACCAACCGTTTTAAGCAACTCTGGGGCAATTGATGCCACTTAAGTGGTGTCTGTGCCCCAAATTTTTGGAAAAAATGGAGACTCTTTTTGGAGTCCCCTTGCTGTATTTTACGTGACGTTGGCATCGTCAATTACTGGTGGGTCGGGTCTCCCCCCCCCCCTTTTAACCGTAAGAAACTACATACACTATGGCTTGGGGTAACACAGATGGTTGAGTCTGAAGAGCTGTTTACTCAGAGGTCTGCTCCAAAGCTTCAGTGTCTGCTAGTCAGCGTAGTAACCCAGCTGCAAAGCAAGTTGCACCGCCTGTGCACCTAATAATGATTTTTAACTTCATCTAGCCTAGGCAGACAGTGGTGACCCCCAACCAAACCCAGACGCTCAGCCCCTTACCGCCCCCCTTTCATTGACAATACAATCATGTAACTCTTACAGATGGATGGGTGAGGATCGGTCACAGCTTTATTAACTGTTTATACTCATTACATTAGAAATGCATTTTATTTCGAAAATAATTCAGCTTGTTGCAGCATGCCATGTATCTCCAGTTTCCACAACGGCAAGTTGGCCAACAAGTGTAACTCTCCAACATGTCCTTTCTGTTTCCAGGCCACGGAGGATTCTGCGTACTCGTATGCAGGACTCTGACCCCCATCCATCACTCTTAACGCTTGTTCCACTCTGTCCTGGAGTCCTGACAGGAATATGTCCAGTCCAATATCCATTAAGTGAACACAGTCGGGCCGTATGCGGCCTGCTTTATCTCCTTCCAGTTGTCCGCCTCTGTCTCTTATAAATTTTGGCATCCAAATATTTATTAGCCGCCTTGTCCATTCGATGGCCGTGATGTCTCGGGCACCTTTCCATACCGCGCTCAGCACAATCTCTGAAGCGCTCAGTGTCTGGTTTCATTATTGCCATTAGTTATGCGCTCTTGTGATAACCTAGGTCGTTTCCCCCAGCCTGTATAACTAAGATGACCGGACATCTTGCCTCTCTCCCTACCTTGATTACCTCCATTAGTACCTGTGGCCATTGCAGGCCTCTAATACCTCTCCAGTTGAAACATGTGTTATGAAACTCAAATTTCCTCCCGCCTGGGCGAACTTTCGCCCTTTTTTCTGCACAATATATATACGAGTGGCCTATCACCCACACTGTTGGCTTAGTGTCACCTGTAAAAGAAACAAACCACATTAGGATAACAAATCCGGTCTTATGTATCTCGCCAAACACGTGGATCGCCATCTCCCTATCCTCTGAACCTCCGTTTGTGACAGTCCTGCTCTTGCTGCTTCCGTGGCCGCGCCTATGCGGAATGAGTGTGTCTCATAATCTTTGGGGTGGTTCTCTGCTGATGTTATGCATAGAGATGAGTGGTGTTCGACTCAAACTGTACGCCAATCTCAAATTCAAGCTGTTTTGGGCGGTGTTCGAGCCGTTCGGCGTACACGAACAATTTGAAAAAAATTCGGCAGTTCGAGGTTATGTTCGATAACTGCTCGCACACCAAAATCATAACTGGATTTTTTCTCAGTAATGCTGAAAATTAATGTTAATACGCAGTTTGAGTGTACAGCGGGGAGGGGCAGGGGATGGATCTCTGCAGAAATAATGAAGATCTCCATTTTTTTTTCTCTTTCCCGCATTTACAGTGGGGAGGTGCAATCTGTCAGCCTATCAGCAGCGCACACACGGAGCGAACTGCTTTTTTTCACACAAGAAAGGGCATGTGTCATTGGCAGTGTATGTCACATGTCCTTGCCCTATAAGACCCAGCCATTTTCCCCGTCGCTTCCATTTTCTCACTGCTGCAGCTGCGTGTTAGACGGCACCGCTGTTGCTGTGTGTGCTATACTTTGTTAATTTCAAGCCAATTTTCGCACAAATCTACAGATAGCTTGGGAGTAGAGATGAGCGGTGTTCGACTAGAACTGTTCGCCAATCTCAAATTCGAGCTGTTTTGGGCGGTGTTCGAGTTGTTCGACGAACCCGAACGATTTGCAAAAAATTCGGCTGTTCGAGGTTATGTTCGATAACTGTTCGTGCACCAAAAGCGTGTCCTGCATGTCTGGCGCTATTTAGAGCACCAATCATGCAGGGATTGTCTGCCACTCACTGTAATGCCACAGTCATGGTGGTTGTGGCATTACAGTGATTGCCCAAATCGATGGGAACTGTGCTCACAGTGAAACACGAAAAGCCGGCAATTCAGCAGCGGCATTCACCGGTACCCGACAATTTAGAACCGAAAGAATAGAGCTTCACACATAGATTAGATAGATATAAACATGTCAGCCACATATATACGAAGTACAGTGAAAGTGCTGCTTACTGTACTTGTCATTTAGCGTAAAGGATTTCTCAAAAAAAATAATAGTGTTTTCATGCACCGTCTCTTTAAAAAAGCCGGCCGGCAATTCAGCAGCGGTACCCGACAATTTAGAATAGAAGGAATAGAGAATCACACATAGATTAGATAGATAGAAACATGTCAGTCACATATATATGAAGTACAGTGACAGTGTTGATTACTGTACTTGTCATTTAGTGTAAAGGATTTATCAAAAAAAATAATAGTGTTTTCATGCACCGTCTCTTTAAAAAAGCCGGCCGGCAATTCAGCATCTGTACCCGACAATTTAGAATAGAAGGAATAGAGCTTCACACATAGATTAGATAGATAGAAACATGTCAGTCACATATATATGAAGTACAGTGACAGTGTTGCTTACTGTACTTGTCATTTAGTGTAAAGGATTTATTAAAAAAAATAATAGTGTTTTCATGCACCATCTCTTTAAGAAAGCCGGCCTGCAATTCAGCATCTGTACCCGACAATTTATAACAGACAGAATAGAGCTTCACACATAGATTAGATAGATAGAAACATGTCAGTCACATATATATGAAGTACAGTGATAGTGTTGGTTACTGTACTTGTCATTTAGTATTAAAATAAAGGATTTATTATTAAAAAATTGGCGTGGGGTTCCCCTTAATTTTAGGCTCTAGCGGAGGTTAAGCAGACAGCTGGGGCAGATGTTTGAAGCCTGGGAAGGGGATAATACCCACGGAGCTTCCCAGGCTACTAATATCAGCCCCCAGCTGAATACATAGCCTTTACTAGCTATTAAAATGGGGGACCCCCCCCCCCAAAAAATGACGTGGGGTCCCCCCTAATTTAATAGCTAGCAAAGGCTAGGCAGACAGCTGGGGGCTGATATTAATAGCCCAGGAAGGGAGCCATGAATATTGGCCCCCTCCCAGGCTAGAAACACCAGCCGTCAGCCGCCCCAGAAATGGCGCATTCATAGGATGCGCCAATTCTGGCACTTAGCCTCGCTCTTCCACGCTGCCCTGGTGCGGTGGCAGGGGGTAATAGGGCTGGGGTTGATGTCAGCTTATAATGCCAGCTGACATCAAGCCCAGGTTAGTAATGGAGAGGCGTCTATAAGACACCCCCATTACTAACCCCATAGTCAAAGTTAAAAAAAACACAACACCCAGAATAAAGTCCTTTAATTGAAATAAAGACACAATTCTTTATTGTTCTAAATTAAACCATACTTACCGTCACGCCCATTCCAGCTGAAGCCAACGATCTCCTGTAATAAAAATAAAATAATAAAGCAACCTCATCCTTACCTTTCCATGGTTCCCACGACAGCTTCAGCTCTGCTACATCGAGATGACAGGCTGGACGGCAGCAGAACGCCGCCATCCAGCCTGTCATCCCGCAGACACTGAGAAGAGCAGGCTTGCTTGCGCTCCACATTGTCTCTCTGTGACGGCATAAAGATGAGCCGAGGTCATGTCCAATGAACTCGGCTCACCTCATGCACGTCACTTACAGCGTGGGAGAATTCTCACGCTGAAGCGCTGAGTGCAGGAGAATTTTCCCACGCTGTCAGTGAGGTGCATGAGGTGAGCTGAGTTCATTGGACATGAGCTCACCTCATGCACGTCACTGACAGCGTGGGAGAATTCTCCTGCACTCAGCACTTCAGCGTGAGAATTTTCCCACGCTGTCAGTGACGTGCATGAGGTGAGCCAAGTTCATTGGACATGACCTCGGCTCATCTGAATGCCGTCACAGCGAGACACTGAGGAGCGCAAGCATGCCTGCTCTTCTCAGTGTCTGCGGCATGATAGGCTGGATGGCAGCGTTCTGCTGCGGTCCAGCCTGTCATCTCGATGTAGCAGAGCTGAAGCTGTCATGGGAACCATGGAAAGGTAAGGATCAGGTTGGTTTATTATTTTTCTTTTATTGCAGGAGATCGTTGGCTTCAGCTGGAATGGGCGTGATGGTAAGTATAGTTTAATTTAGAACAATAAAGAATTGTGTGTTTATTTCAATTAAAGGACTTTATTCTGGGTGTTGTGTTTTTTTTAAACACTTTACTAGAAATTCATGGCGGTCATGTCTAATACTGGCGTGACCCCATGAATTTTGGGCTTGGGGCCAGCTGATAATACCAAGCTGGCCCTAACCCCTTTATTACCCAGTGAGCCACCGCACCAGGGCCCTGGATGAGTTGGGTACAGCGCCAGAAGATGGCGCTTCTATGAACGCGCCATTTTCCGGGGTGGCTGCGGACTGCAATTTGCAGCGGGGAGGGGCCCAGAAAGCTTGGGCCTCCCTGCGCTGCAGATTCCAGCCCCCAGCTGCCTAGTTGTACCTGGCTGGACACAAAAATAGGGCGAAGCCCCACGTATTTTTTTTTTAATTATTTCATGAAATTCATGAAATAATTAAGAAAAAAAGGCCTTCCCTATATTGTTGTGTCCGGCCAGGTACAAATAGTCAGCTGGTGGTTGGGGGCAGCCCGTTCCTGCCTGCTGTACCTGGCTGGACACAAATATAGTGCGAAGCCCCACTTCAATTTTTTTTAATTATTTCAGGAAATTCATGAAATAATTAAAAAAAAATTGACCTGGGGCTTCGCACTATATTTGTGTCCAGTCAGGTGCAGCAGGCAGGAACGGGCTGCCCCCAACCACCAGCTGCCTATTTGTACCTGGCCGGACACAACAATATAGGGAAGCCCTTTTTTTCTTAATTATTTCATGAAATAATTTAAAGAAAATTGACGTGGGGCTTCGCCCTGTTTTTGTGTCTAGCCAGGTACAACTATGCAGCTGGGGGCTGGAATCCGCAGCGCAGGGAGGCCCAAGCTTTCTGGGCCACCCCCGCTGCAAATTGCAGTCCGCAGCCACCCCGGAAAATGGCGCGTTCATAGAAGCGCCATCTTCTGGCGCTGTACCCAACTCATCCAGGGCCCTGATGCGGTGGCTCACTGGGTAATAAAGGGGTTAGGGCCAGCTTGGCATTATCAGCTGGCCCTAAGCCCAAAATTCATGGGGTCACGCCAATATTAGACATGACCACCATGAATTTCTAGTAAAGTATTTAAAAAAAACACAACACCCAGAAAAAAGTCCTTTAATTGAAATAAACACACAATTCTTTATTGTTCTAAATTAAACCATACTTACCGTCACGCCCATTCCAGCTGAAGCCAACGATCTCCTGAAATAAAAGAAAAATAATAAAGCAACATCATCCTTACCTTTCCATGGTTCCCATGAAAGCTTCAGCTCTGCTACATCGAGATGACAGGCTGGACCGCAGCAGAACGCTGCCATCCAGCCTGTCATCCCGCAGACACTGAGAAGCGCAGGCTTGCTTGCGCTCCACAGTGTCTCTCTGTGAGGGCATCCAGATGAGCCGAGTTAATGTCCAATGAACTCGGCTCACCTCATGCACGTCACTGACAGCGTGGGAAAATTCTCCTGCACTCAGCGCTTCAGCGTGGGAGAATTCTCACACTGAAGCGCTGAGTGCAGGAGAATTCTCCCACGCTGTCAGTGACATGCAGTAGGTGAGCTGAGTTCATTGGACATGAGCTCACCTTATGCACGTCACTGACAGCGTGGGAAAATTCTCCTGCACTCAGCGCTTCAGCGTGGGAGAATTCTCACGCTGAAGCGCTGAGTGCAGGAGAATTCTCCCACGCTGTCAGTGACGTGCAAGAGGTGAGCTGAGTTCATTGGACACGAGCTCACCTTATGCACGTCACTGACAGCGTGGGAGAATTCTCCTGCACTCAGCGCTTCAGCGTGAGAATTTTTCCACGCTGTCAGCGACGTGCATGAGGTGCGCCGAGTTCATTGGACATGAACTCGTCTCATCTTTATGCCGTCACAGCCAGACACTGCAGAGCGCAAGCATGCCTGCGCTTCTCAGTGTCTGCGGGATGACAGGCTGGATGGCAGCGTTCTGCTGCGGTCCAGCCTGTCATCTCGATGTAGCAGAGCTGAAGCTGTCGTGGGAACCATGGAAAGGTAAGGATGATGTTGCTTTATTATTTTTCTTTTATTGCAGGAGATCGTTGGCTTCAGCTGGAATGGGCGTGATGGTAAGTATGGTTTAATTTAGAACAATAAAGGATTGTGTCTTTATTTCAATTAAAGGACTTTATTCTGGGTGTTTGTGTTTTCTTTTAACTTTGACTATGGGGTTAGTAATGGGGGTGTCTTATAGACGCCTCTCCATTACTAACCTGGGCTTGATGTCAGCTGGCATTATAAGCTGACATCAACCCCAGCCCTATTACCCCCTGCCACCGCTACAGGGCAGCGTGGAAGAGCGAGGCTAAGTGCCAGAATTGGCGCATCCTATGAATGCGCCATTTCTGGGGCGGCTGACGGCTGGTGTTTCTAGCCTGGGAGGGGGCCAATATTCATGGCTCCCTTCCTGGGCTATTAATATCAGCCCCCAGCTGTCTGCCTAGCCTTTGCTAGCTATTAAATTAGGGGGGACCCCACGTCATTTTTTTGGGGGGGTCCCCCATTTTAATAGCTAGTAAAGGCTATGTATTCACCTGGGGGCTCATATTAGTAGCCTGGGAAGCTCCGTGGGTATTACCCCCTTCCCAGGCTTCAAACATCTGCCCCAGCTGTCTGCTTAACCTCCGCTAGAGACTAAAATTAAGGGGAACCCCACGCCAATTTTTTTTAATAATAAATCCTTTATTTTAATACTAAATGACAAGTACAGTAACCAACACTATTACTGTACTTCATATATATGTGACTGACATGTTTCTATCTATCTAATCTATGTGTGAAGCTCTATTCTGTCTGTTATAAATTGTCGGGTACAGATGCTGAATTGCCGGCCGGCTTTTTTAAAGAGACGGTGCATGAAAACACTATTATTTTTTTAAATAAATCCTTTACACTAAATGACAAGTACAGTAAGCAACATTGTCACTGTACTTCATATATATGTGACTGACATGTTTCTATCTATCTAATCTATGTGTGATGCTCTATTCTGTCTGTTATAAATTGTCGGGTACAGATGCTGAATTGCCGGCCGGCTTTTTTAAAGAGGCGGTGCATGAAAACACTATTATTTTTTTTAATAAATCCTTTACACTAAATGACAAGTACAGTAAGCAGCACTTTCACTGTACTTCATATATATGTGACTGACATGTTTCTATCTATCTAATCTATGTGTGAAGCTCTATTCTGTCTGTTATAAATTGTCGGGTACAGATGCTGAATTGCCGGCCGGCTTTTTTAAAGAGACAGTGCATGAAAACACTATTATATTTTTTAATAAATCCTTTACACTAAATGACAAGTACAGTAAGCAACACTGTCACTGTACTTCATATATATGTGACTGACATGTTTCTATCTATCTAATCTATGTGTGAGGCTCTATTCCTTCTTGTCTAAATTGTCGGGTACCGGTGTATGCCGCTGCTGAATTGCCGGCCGGCTTTTTTAAAGAAAGCGTCTTCTGAGCAGTTTGTCAGCTTTTGGACACCTTTGAAGGTGTTTTCTATGTGTTTCTATGTGTTTTTGTTTGCCTGCCATTGGTTTTAACGGTGTTCGACGGTGTTCTAAGGTGTTCGACGAACAGTTCGACGAACAGTTCCTCGAACATCCCGGTGTTCGACGAACCGAACCGAACCCGAACACTACGGGGGTGGCTCAACACTACTTCGGAGTAGGGAATAGTTGTGATTGCAGTCCTTTTAAGGACTATTTTACATCATTTCCTACGACTTTTATCAGGCTGGTCTGTGCTCTTAAATAGATAGGTTGGGAGTAAAGACTTAATGTAATTGCAGTGCTTTTCAGGGCTAGGTTACATCAGTTAATATCACTTTTATCAGGCAGGTCTGTGCTCTTAAATAGATAGGTTGGGAGTAAAGACTAATTGTAATTGCAGTCCTTTTGAGGGCTAGGTTACATCAGTTCCTATCACTTTTTGCCAGGCAGGTCTGTTTTAGTACTGTGCAAGTTTTTTTCACAGCATTTGGCTAAATCTAGCAAAGCAAATCCTTTTTGGCCTCTTGCAGTGTGTGCTAGTCAGTGGAGTAGCCTATCTGTGTTGCAAGCTACACCACCTGTGTATAGAATACAATTTTTTTACTGCACCTAGTGAAGTAAAACCTTTTGGGCATAGCATCATTCTATTAGTCCATCTATACTAACCTCCACCAGGTTGCAAATTCAAAATAACTTTTATCTGCATCTAGCTCTGAAAAAATATTTCGGCTTGTAGAAGTGTGTGGGACTTGTTCAACTAGTCCATCTATACTAACCTCCACCAGGTTGCAAATTCAATATAATTTTTTTCTGCATCTAGCTCTGAAAAAACATTTTGGCTTGTAGCAGTGTGTGGGACTTGTTCTAATCGTCCATCTATACTAATCTCCACCAGGTTGCAAATTAAAAATAATTTTTATCTGCATCTAGCTCTGAAAAAATATTTCGGCTTGTAGCAGTGTGTGGGACTAGTTCTATTAGTCCATCTATACTGACCTCCATCAGGTTGCAAATTAAAAATAATTTTTATCTGCATCTAGCTCTGAAAAAATATTTGGCCTTCTAGCACTGTGTGGGACTTGTTCTATTAGTCCATCTATACTGACCTCCATCAGGTTGCAAATTAAAAATAATTTTTTGTCTGCATCTAGCTCTGAAAAAATATTTGTCCTTCTAGCAGTGTGTGGGACTTGTTCTACTAGTCCATCTATACTGACCTCCATCAGGTTGCAAACTGAATATAATTTTTTTCTGCATCTACCTCTGAAAAAATATTTGGGCTTCTAGCAGTGTGTGGGACTTGTTCTATTAGTCCATCTATACTGACCTCCATCAGGTTGCAAATGAAAAATAATTTTTTGTCTGCATCTAGCTCTGAAAAAATATTTGGCCTTCTAGCAGTGTTTGGGACTTGTTCTATTAGTCCATCTATACTGCCCTCCATCAGGTTGCAAATTGAATATAATTTTTTTCTGCTTCTAGCTCTGAAAAAATATTTGTCCTTCTAGCAGTGTGTGGGACTTGTTCTACTAGTCCATCTATACTGACCTCCATCAGGTTGCAAATTCAAAATATTTTTTTTTCTGCATCTAGCTCTGAAAAAATATTTGTCTTTCTAGCAGTGTGTGGGACTTGTTCTACTAGTCCATCTATACTGACCTCCATCAGGTTGCAAACTGAATATAATTTTTTTCTGCATCTACCTCTGAAAAAATATTTGGGCTTCTAGCAGTGTGTGGGACTTGTTCTATTAGTCCATCTATACTGACCTCCATCAGGTTGCAAACTGAATATAATTTTTTTCTGCATCTAGCTCTGAAAAAATATTTGTCCTTCTAGCAGTGTGTGGGACTTGTTCCACTAGTCCATCTATACTGACCTCCATCAGGTTGCAAATTCAAAATAATTTTTTGTCTGCATCTAGCTCTGAAAAAATATTTGGCCTTCTAGCAGTGTGTGGGACTTGTTCTATTAGTCCATCTATACTGACCTCCATCAGGTTGCAAACTGAATATAATTTTTTCCTGCATCTACCTCTGAAAAAATATTTGGGTTTCTAGCTGTGTGTGGGACTTGTTCTATTAGTCCATCTATACTGGCCTCCATCAGGTTGCAAATTGAATATAATTTTTTTCTGCATCTAGCTCTGAAAAAATATTTGGGCTTCTAGCAGTGTGTGGGACTTGGTCTATTAGTCCATCTATACTGACCTCCATCAGGTTGCAAATTGAATATAATATTTTTCTGCATCTAGCTCTGAAAAAATATTTGGCCTTCTAGCAGTGTGTGGGACTTGTTCTATTAGTCCATCTATACTGACCTCCATCAGGTTGCAAACTAAATATAATTTTTTTCTGCATCTACCTCTGAAAAAATATTTGGGCTTCTAGCTGTGTGTGGGACTTGTTCTATTTGTCCATCTATACTGACCTCCATCAGGTTGCAAATTGAGTATAATTTTTTTCTGCATCTAACCCAGCCAATAGTTTTGGCCTAATTCCACAGTTTGGCCACTCAGCTCTGCTCGGTTCCCATCCATTATTTTTTTGTGCAAACAACTCCAGAGTTGTGAATTAGTTAACCACCAAAATGAGTGGAAAAAGGCCTGCTGCTGGTGGAAAGGGGAATAGGCGTGTTGGGAAGGGGAAAAAAGGTTGTGTCCGTGGGGTAGGTGTTAAAGCAACAGTAACATCTGCAGAAGAAAGACCATCTTCCAGCCAAACTAAAATGTCTACTTCTTTTAGCGGACAATGTGATAAGATCCCTTTCTTACGGCCACGCCAATCGCTACAAATTCCAGATGAGGCACAAAAACAGCAGGTGCTTCAACGGATATCAAGTGTTCCTTTAAGTGGGCTCTCCTCCACATCAACTTCAACATCACAAATACTCCAGTCCTCAAAGGTGTCACCCCAATCGCACTTGCTTCCTCACAGCTCCCAAATCTCCAGCTGCCCGTCTGAGTATGAGGTAGAACAGATGGTTGAGTCTGCAGAGCTGTTTACTCATACTATAGCCTGGGAATCAGAGGTCGGCTCCAGCGCTTCTGTGAATCCAGATGAGGAAATGATCTGCACTGATGCCCAGAATCTTTATGAGTCGGATCCAGGACCAGACGCTGAAGGTTCTGACCATAATGTAGACCCTCATTCCCAAACTGTAACTCCTGTTGGTGGAGACAATGAGGAAGACGATGATGAGACTCAAATACCTGATTGGAGCGACAACTTTAGTTTTTTGTCAGGGCTGGAACAGGTTGGCTCTGAGGACGACGGGTGTGATAACGCACAGGGTGATGATGATGAGGTTGGAGATCCCACTTACTGTCAACCCACAGTCAGCCAAGAGATGAGGTCAGCAGAGGAGGTGGAGGAGAATGCTAGTGACGAGGAGGTCAGGTTGCGCCTTCCTGGACAGAGACGTAGTACTGGAAGCACGTCAACAACTGCATCCTCAAACACAACTCTGCCTCTCACCACAAGTCATGGTGGCTCTTCAGGTCGCATGGGTGCTAAGCCTTGCATAGCCTGGGCATTTTTTCAGATCGATAAAGATGACCCAACTCGTGTTATCTGTAACATTTGTCAGCAAAAGCTAAGTAGAGGCCAAAAATACATAGCTTGAGTACTTCATGCATGAACCGGCACATGGACATGAAGCATAAGTTGCAGTGGGAAGCTCACTGTGCTACAATGCGGCCTAGCCGGCCGGGCCAACCACCGTCAGCCATATCTTGTGCATCCGCGGCCTCTTCATCCTCTGTGACAGGAGGGACAGCAGTCACACCTGTTTTGGGGCACAGACCTGCCACCTCTTTACCCGCAACAGCCAGCGTGATTGGCAGGTCATCATTTTCTTTGGAGGTGGTAACACCAGCTGGTGTTGAGCGCTGTCCGACATCGATAGCACCACCTTTGGATCAAGGCAACCTAACATGTCCGCCTGCATCTTCCTCACAGACCAGCAGTTTGCCGGGGACACCCTTATCAACCCCGTCTAAGCACAATAGCCAGCCCTCGGTCCCTCAGATGTGGACAAGTAAAAGACCATTTCCTCCTAGCCATGAGAAAGCTAAGAGGTTGAATTTCACCATCTGCAAGCTCTTGGCTACAGAAATGCTGCCTTTCCGCCTGGTGGACACAGAGGATTTTTAAGACCTTATGTCCGTCGCAGTGCCCCAGTACCAGATGCCCAGTCGGCAATACTTCTCAAAGAAAGGTGTGCCTGCGCTCCACCAGCATGTCGCACACAACATCACCGCCTCTTTGAGAAACTCTGTGTGTGACAGGGTGCATTTCACCACAGACACTTGGACGAGTAGGCATGGACAGGGGCGTTACATGTCGCAGACTGGGCACTGGGTAACTATGGTGACAGCAGGACAAGGGGCTGCCATGACTGTGTCACTGGACCCTTGCTCTTTTTGGGCTTCCAATCTGGATAAATGGCCGGAGCTAGCCACTTATGCCTTGGAGATCTTGTCATGCCCCGCAGCCAGCGTTCTGTCTGAACGTGTGTTCAGCGCTGCTGGTGGTGTGCTGACAGATAAGCGCACGCGGCTCTCCACTGATAATGTCGACATACTCACGTTTATAAAGATGAACAAATCATGGATCCGAAACGACTTTTCTACCCCTGTGTCATCCTGGGGAGAGTAAAAGCTTGATGATTGGTTAAAATCACCTCACCAACCATTTTAAGCTTTCAAATTACTAATCATGTTTATCTGTATCTTGGCTGGAAAATAATTTGGGCCTTGTAGCAGTGTGCAGTACTGATTCTATTAGGCAATCTATACTAAATTCCACCAGATTTAAAATTACTAATCATGTTTATCTGTATCTTGGCTGGAAAATAATTTGGGCCTTGTAGCAGTTTGCAGTACTGATTCTATTAGGCCATCTATACTAAGCTCCACCAGCTTTCAAATTAACAATAATTTTTAGCTGCATCTAGCCCGGAAAATAATTTGGGGGCTCCTAGATGCGCAAGACACATGAGTGCCTTCTTGCTGCACTGCCTGCAACATGACCCTCAGATTGTCAGAATTCGAAATAATCCTGACTACTGGGTTGCCACATTCTTAGATGCCCCACTCTCTTCGATCAACCTTTTCATTTTAATAAAGAACAAAAAAATGGTCATTTTTGAAATTATAAGCATTAGCAGGTTATTAGAAACTGAAATCAAACAGTTTTCATCTCAAAACTTTATTCTAGGTGATGTTACATTTGCACATAGGACCCCTTGTTCGAAAGGAGCTACTGAACTCTCTCGTCCATTGAATTTGTCAGGTTTTGGATGGTTTCTGCTTCAATTGTTTTGCATGAGGACAGAATACCCTCCCAGAGCTGTTGCTTAGATGTGAACTGCCTCCTGCCATCATAGACACTCCTTTTGATGAGGCTCCAGAGGTTCTCAATGGGGTTGAGGTCAGGGGAGCATGGGGGTCGCACCATAAGTTTGTCCCCTTTTATGCCCATATCAGCCAGAGATGCAGATGTGTTAAGTGCAGCATGAGATGGTGCATTATCATGCATGAAAATGATCTTGCTGCGGAATACACGGTTCTTCTTCTTGAACCATGGCAGGAAGTGCTGTTTGAGAAACTCCACATACATTATGGAGTTCATCTTTACCCCTTCAGGGATCCTCTCTCCCCATGATTCCAGCCCTAAACATTACTCCACCTCCTTCTTGTTGGCGCCGCAGCCGTGTTTGCATGGGGTGTCCATCAACAAGCCATCCTCCACTCCATCCATCTGGACCATCGAGCGTTGCACGGCACTCATCGGTGAACAAAACAGTTTTGAAGTCAGTCTTCATGTATTGTTTGGCCCACTGGAGCCGTTTCTTCTTATGTACAGTGGATAGAGGAGGTCGACAGGATGGCTTACGCACAGCTGCAAACCTCTGAAGGACCCTGCATCTTGTTGTTCGGGGGACGTTGGAGGCACCAGCAGCTTCAAAAACTTGTCTGCTGCTATGACAATGCTTTTTTGCCGCTGCTCTTTTACCCTGACGTAATTGCCTGTAGGAAAGAGTCCTCAATTTTCCCTTATCAGCACGCACACATGTGTATTGTGAATCAGCTACATACTTCTTGATTGTGCGATGATCAGGATGAAGTGTCTTGGCAATGTTGATTGTAGTCATGCCTTGACCTAAACACTGCACAATTTGTTGCTTCTCAGCAGCCAACACATCCTTTTTCATTCCCATTTTGGCAGAAAATGTAGGCTGCTTAATAATGTGGGACAGCCTTCTTAAGTAGTCTTGCCTTTCATTGGACACACCTGTCAAACTAATTAGCACAGGTGTCTGCAATTGCTTACAGTGATATAAAGAGCCCTGACACACATCACCATCAATGAGTTTAACTGATAAACAAAAAAATTCTTACCTTATCACTCCTAAACACTTTTTGCATAATAATTTGGAACACAGTGTACATGTGCTTTTCCACGAAACACCAGTGGTTCACGTAGTGAATCTTACAGTTCTAACTTGCCAACCGTGGTCTGTATGGAGTTGTTCAATAAAGGGCCCAAAATTAAGATAACATAGACGGGAGAGGTCTCTATGAATACAAATTACTAAGTATTTGATTCCCTGTGAGGGCCAGGCAAAGGGAAAGTTGGACTGGATGGAATCCTGTATGGATTTGGGGAGGGAGACATCGAGGGCCTCAGACTTCGCTGCATTGATTTTAAAATTTGACCATGTAACAAAGTGATCTATTTCAGCCATAACAGCAGGGATGCATATATGTGATTGAGTGATATATACTAGAACATCATCAGCAAATGCAGAGCACTTGTACTCGGTGCCTCCCACCTCAATCCACCTAATATTGGGGTTATGGCGAATTGATGAGAGCAGGTGCTCCGTCACTAGGATGTATAAGAGAGGGGACAGAGGACATCCCTGTCTTGTCCCATTGGTGATTATGAAAGGTGATGAAAATGTTCCATTTATCTTCAGCCTAGGTGACGTATTGCGATACAGGGCCGTGATTTTGCCTATAAAAGTGTCCCCTAGACCCCTACCCCAAGCTTTTTAAGAGAATAATATATGGCGTGCCAGGAGACTAAATGGGATGCTTTCCCATCCAACGAGAGTATCTAATTACAAATTTTTAACTGCATCTTGCCCAGGAAATACTTTGTGCCTAGTAGCAGTGTCTGCTAGTCAGCGGATTATCCCAGCTGTTAAGCAAGCTACACCACCTGTAGTTTGGACACTTAATTTTTGCTTCGGGCCCCCGGGACACTCAGTGAAGAGCATCGGGAGGCACCCCAAGGCACAGGGGCTGGGACTGGCGGTAGGACACCTTGCGGTGGACCGCCAAGCTTGATCCTTATAAAAGCTTTTTAACTGCAGCAGCTTTAGTGGACGCTACTGGAGCTGGAATTACCGCGGCTGCTGGCATGAGACTTGCCCTTCAATAGATCCTTGTAAAAGGATTTAAAGTGTACTCATTCAAATTAGAGAGACAATTTAAATTAAAAAGATTAGACCTGCCTCCACCGCAGGGGGGCTTGCTCGACCCACCAGCGGACAGGCACCAGTATTGGGAGAGGGGGGCTGGCCGTCAGGGTCCACCGCGACTCTGGCACAAACCCGGCGACACGGAGGTCGCACGGGCAGGAACGGACTGGCCGTGTCGGCTTCGCACTTTTTTGGTTTTAGAAGGGTATGACATGCCTATTTCTGTGTCTCCCCCTCATTTTACTCCTCCACCTCTTTTCTTTTCGCATGACTATATGTACTTGTCACTTTTTCCATATGTTAGTTGTGTCTTCTGAGCAGTTTGTCAGCTTTTGGACACCTTTGAAGGTGTTTTCTATGTGTTTCTATGTGTTTTTGTTTGCCTGCCATTGGTTTTAACGGTGTTCGAAGGTGTTCGACGAACAGTTCGACGAACAGTTCGGCGAACATATGGGTGTTCGACGAACTGAACCGAACTCGAACACTACGGGGTTGCTCAACACTAGTCTAGAAGAGTAAGAGAAAGAAGGAAGACAGATTGTTCCTTGTGTGGAACTACAAGGCTCATGAGAAAAAGGACCTAGTTACAGAGGCAGCAGGATGACACAGGCAGGTGGGGAACCCTGCAGGAGGAAAGCTTATAAGTCCAGGAAGCGTACTGTCCAGCGAGAAAGGGGACCTTGGAATGAAATGGCACCCTGCTGTGCGTACTGAAGCGTGCTGTCCAGTGAGAAGGGGACCTTGGGACAAGGCATCGCCCTGCTATGGGTACTGAAACAAGGAGCATATCTCTTCGACTGGCCCCTGGGACTGATATAAGCAAGGACACAGGGCATCAGGGCACAGCGACACACATGGACCCTACCCCTAAGGAAAATGCAGGCATTTAAGATCTCTCCTCACTAATGTGCCGTAACTGTTGCCAGAAGCAAAGTGCGGACTGTAACTCTGAGAATGGAGCCTGTGTACTGTGTGGCAAGTGAAAAAAAATGCGTAACCTGTTACTCTATGTTCACCTGTTTGTCTGTGCATAAAAAGAACACTGTTTATAAGAGCTGGTTTGGCTTCTTGACAGAGAGGATTAAACGGGACAGTTCTGCACCCAGCGCATTAACAGGGACTGTGGAGATCTCAGATCTCAAAGCATCGTCGTACATGTAACCCCACAGTACACTATTTCCTGTAGTGAGCGGGGTGTCAAAGAAGCGACACTTGCCCATGACTATCACCCTGAACCCCATTACAAGAGTATCAAATATTCCACTCCATTTAATTTAGCCATCTTAGTTTTATTGAACCTATTAACACTTGGTTGTTGCCCAATACTATACTACAAGGCCACAACCTAAAACCGTGGTCGTCACACGTGATCGCATATTACTGCAGTAATAATCGTGACATTTTTTGGAACATGCCAAATATTCCACTCCATTTAAAGTTAGCCATCTGTGTTTTATTGAACCTATTCACACTTGGTCGTTGACCAATACTCTAGTACAAGTCCACAGCCTAAAACCGTGGTCGTCCCACACCAAATATTACACTCCATTTAAAATTATAAAAGCACGTGGCAAGGGACGGTAAAGTGGACGTGATGGTGATGGTGCACGCAGAGGCCAGGGCCGTGGGCAAGATGAGACTGTGCCTGCTGAGGGAGCACAACAAACACCCACATCATGTTGAACTACCTTCCTGTCCCAATTACTAGGGGACCGCAGAACACCACTCTTGAAGCCAGAGCAGTGTGAAAAGGTTGTTGGTTGGATAGCAGATAATGCTTCCAGTCACTTTGCCACCACCACCACCACCACCCTGTCTTCCACAGTCAAGTCAAGTCAGGTGAGTCAAGTCTCAGTAGCCGTGAGTCTGAACCACATATTCCTCACCCTGATCCTCCTTCATCCCACGATGCCAAGTGCCGATAGAAAAGTGATACCACACTTGGTCACTCCGCGGTGTAGCACCACAACAGGCAGGAACAAGCAGTGTGGTGGCCACAAACACAAGGCGGACAACTGTTCCCCGGAACACCAACACAACGGAAGTTGCCAGTACAACTGTTAGGTCTTCCCATGTTTGGATGTTTTTTAAAGACTGTCCACATAACCCCAAAAAGGCCATTTGCATCATCTGCCAGGCCAGCATCAGCAGAGACAGCACAACTACCAGCCTGACCACCACTAGCATGCTCAGGCAAATGACAGCTAAGCACCCTACTAGATTGGCTGAAAGCCAGGGTCCAGAAACAGTGTCTGCGGGTGTCAGTGTTTGCGAGTGACACCACTGCTCGTTCCGCGGTTGTGCGTGCACGCCAATCCCCTGTCCATGACTTGTATACTGTATAAGGCAAAATAAATATATAAAAACAAAAATGCTCCTACACACCATGGGCTATGTTCACACGTAGCGTTTTTGATGCATTTTTGCACTTTTGCATTGTTTTCAACCAAGACAAATACATTCAGCAGGAAATGTAATTTTAGCATTTTACAACCTTATCTGGCCATGTGGTGTGTGACACATCATCAGACACATGCATATAGTGCTGAAAAGACATGAGAGCAGCATAGGAAAGACCCCTGGAAGCGTCTCTGACTCCCAGGTCACTTCATAAAAGTGTGCCCATCATAAGTGGTCCTTGGCGCATGCGAAGATGCCTCCCGCCATGCACCCGTCGTTGCAGACTTGCAACAATCACCGTCCATGTCCTTGTCCCAGCACAGCGTTCAGTTGTCCCTGCTCTTTTCCTTGGAATACAAGTATGTAGCCAGCCACCCACCCACAGGCTGCCAAATTTTTGACAGCTGCTTGCACTTGAAATGTGGCCTTTTAGGCTCGTGGAGGCGAAAGCTGTCCACAACGTCATGGCGGCGGCCGGGTGTCCATACTCGGTCCCCAGCCGCCACTATTTCTCCTCGTGTTTTCTCCGCCTTCCACAAGCACGGGTCCCAAAACATTACCCATGCCCTCCCCAGTGCACTTAGGTGGGAAGTACCGCCTAACCACAAACAGGTGGACAGGTAAATGTGGCCAGGGACAGTACGGAGCCAGTCCACATTCAAAATGCAGCCATAGAGTGTCCGGGAACCTTCCCACACACTTTTCTTAGCCAGGGCTGCTTCTCGGCAGCGTTGGACGGGCCCACAAGAGAACCGAAGACTCCTCCGGGGATCCCTGGCTTCTCCATCAGGAGAGTAGGAGAGTTCATAGTGCCGAGGTGAGGACTCGTGATGATGATAGAGGCCAACATCTGCTTAGTTTTCTGTTACTTGGAATACAAGCAAGTATGCAGCCAGCCACCCACCCACAGGCCGCAATACTAAACTGCCAGATTTCTGGGCAGCTGCTTGCACTTGAAATGTGGCCTTTTAGGCTCGTGGAGGCGGAAGCTGTCCAAAACCTCATGGCGGTGGCGGCCTGGTGTCCATACTCGGTCCCAAGCCGCCACTATTTCTCCCGGTATCGTCTCCGCTTTCCACAAGCAAGGGTCCCTGAACATTACTGCTGGTACTTTTCTGAGAGAATCTGCTTGCCTCCTACCAGCCTGGAATATTTCTAGTGAACTATGGTATGATGCTATGGTATTAGGACTGCCCCCAGTACCAGTAGCGAAGGCATCCCCAATTTCCTTCTCAGGAATTTTATTTTTTAGACATAGTGGCTGCCCAAATACATTAGTTTCTCACAAAGGAGCTGAAGATAGAGTGGCAGTAGGTGCAGGTTTCTCCAGCCTGTTAGATATCAGAGGGTGAACGGCAGCACATTGGCTCAGTGGTTAGCACTGAAGCCTTGCAACGCTGGGATCCTGGGTTCAAATCCCAGCAAGGACAACATCTGCAAGGATTTTTATGTTCTCCCCGTGTTTGCTTGGGTTTCCACCTCAGTAAAAAAGCAGCCTTAGAGTGTCCGGGAACCTTTCCACACACTTTTCTTAGCCAGGACTGCTTCTCGGCAGGGTTGGACGGTCCCACCAGGGAATCCTCGGGTGGGCCCTGGCTTCTCCATCAGGAGAGTTCATGATAGTGCAAACTTTGCAGCAGGTATGGGGCTCTTGAGCGGGGGAGAAAGTTGAGCCCTCAGAATCAAATCTTCTGGTGGACCCAATGTTTATCAGTTTGAAACTGCTTCTCAGTGGGAGTTGTATTTAACCACAGCCATATTCCGTAGCTTGGTGAAAGGACTGGCATAGAGGGAATCCGTATCCATCCCGGCTGTCATTTCTCCGTCACCACCAGGTTTCGCCCATTGTCACACACGACCATTCCTGGCTGTATGTTCAGTGGTGAGAGCCACAGATCAGGCTGCTGTGTTACAGCTTTCAACAACTCTGCAGCGGTGGGTGGTTTGTCACCTAAGCATTAAGCATGTTATCTTCAGCACAGCCTGTTGCCACTACGCCAAGGCAGTGCTGCAGTACATTCAGCTTGTTACTGATGTGGTAATTTTGGAGGCCGAACTGGAGGAGGAAGTGAAGGAGCTGAACAATGTGATTACATTGAAGTTACATTGGCGAGTTTGGTTTTTATACTAAACAAAGATCCGACTGTGTTTTGATTTATTATTATTTTTTTTATGTTATTTTTTAAGACAAATGCATTCACCGGGAAATGTCATTTTAACATTTTACAACCTTATCTGGCCATGGGGTATGACACATCATCAGACACATACTGTTTCATTTATGATGGAGGGACTCTGAAAGTCACAAAGCCTATATTTATAGGGTCATCAGGCGGCCCTTGCTATTCTTAAAGGGCCAGCAGTCGGCCCTCGCTATTGTTGAGAGCCATCAGCCGGCTATGCTTTGTTGTTCCCATTATTAACGAGTGGATCTCCTATACTGTTATTGCATATTCAGTGACTGCAAGGGCCGCCAAAAATTTGGACGCAACCCAATACCCCTTTTAAGAGACATAGAGGAGGGTCTCAGAAAAAAAATGTTCCCATTATAAAGGAGCAGGTCTTCTATAGAGGTAATATCCATGCTCTGACTGCAAGGACTTTCAAAATTTGGGAAAAACCCCACTAACAATTTAAAGACACATTGAGCTGGGCCACAGTAATGACATGTTCCCATTAGGAAGGAGCGGGTCTGCTATACAGTTAAAGGGTATGCAGTGAATGCAACAGTTGCCAAAAATTTGGAGGAACTCCAATGTCCCTTGCAAAAGACATAGAGGTCTAAGGGCCTCCTGCAAAAAATGCTCCCATTATTAAGAAGTGTGTCTCCCATACTGTTAGCCTATGCAGTGAAGCAACGGCTGCCAAAAATTTGGAGGAACTCTAATGCCCCTTGCAAGAGACGTAGATATGTTGATATGGTACATACAGTTATATGAAAAAGTTTGGGCACCCCTATTAATCTTAAGCTTAATGTTTTCTTAAAATTGGTGTTTTTGCAACAGCTATTTCAGTTTGATATATGTAATAACTGTTGGACACAGTAATGTTTCTGCCTTGAAATGAGGTTTATTGTACTAACAGAAAATGTGCAATCTGCATTCAAACAAAATTTGACAGGTGCATAAGTATGGGCACCCTTATCATTTTCTTGTTTTAAATACTCCTACCTACTTTTTACTGACTTACTAAAGCACTTTTTTTGGTTTTGTAACCTCATTGAGCTTTGAACTTCATAGCCAGGTGTATGCAATCATGAGAAAAACTACTTAAAGTGGCCACTTGCAAGTTGTTCTCCTGTTTGAATCTCCTCTGAAGAGTGGCATCATGGGCTCCTCAAAACATCTGTCAAATGATCTGAAAACAAAGATTATTCAACATAGTTGTTCAGGGGAAGGATATTAAAAGCTGTCTCAGAGATTTAACCTGTCAGTTTCCACTGTGAGGAACATAGCAAGGAAATGGTAGAACACAGGGACAGTTCTTGTTAAGGCCAGAAGTGGCAGGCCAAGAAAAACATCAGAAAGGCAGAGAAGAAGAATGGTGAGATCAGTCAAGGACAATCCTCAGACCACCTCCAGAGAGCAGCAGCATCAACTTGCTGCAGATGGTGTCACTGTGCACTGTGATGCGAAAGAAGCCGTTTCTGCAAGCACGCCACAAACAGAGTCGGCTGAGGTATGCAAAAGCACATTTGGAGAAGCCAATTTCTTTTTGGAAGAAGGTCCTGTGGAATGATGAAACCAAGATTGAGATGTTTGGTCATACAAAAAGGCGTTATGCATGGCGGCAAAAAAACACAGCATTCCAAGAAAAACACTTGCTACCCACAGTAAAATTTGGTGGAGGTTCCATCATGCTTTGGGGCTGTGTGGCCAATGCCGGCACCGGGAATCTTGTTAAAGATGAGGGACGCATGGATGACACTCAGTATCAGCAGATTCTTGACAATAATGTTCAAGAATCAGTGATAAAGTTGAAGTTACGCACGGGATGGATCTTTCAGCAAGACAATGATCCAAAACACCGCTCCAAATCTACTCAGGCATTCATGCAGAGGAACAATTACAATGTTCTGGAATGGCCATCCCAGTCCCCAGACCTGAATATCATTGAACATCTGTAGGATCATTTGAAGAGGGCTGTCCATGCTCGGCGACCATCAAACTTAACTGAACTGGAATTGTTTTGTAAAGAGGAATGGTCAAAAATACCTTCATCCAGGATCCAGGAACTCATTAAAAGCTACAGGAAGTGACTAGAGGCTGTTATTTTTGCAAAAGGAGGATCTACTAAATATTAATGTCACTTTTCTGGTGAGGTGCATTGTTTGAATGCAGATTGCACATTTTCTGTTAGTACAATAAACCTCATTTCAAGGCAGAAACATTGCTGTGTCCAACAGTTATTACATATATCAAACTGAAATAGCTGTTGCAAAAACACCAATTTTTATAAAACAATAAGCTTAAGATTAATAGGGGTGCCCAAACTTTTTCATATAACTGTGTGGTGCTGATATGGTGTGGGAAGATGAGGATGCGGAGAAAGAGGAGGACTAGAGCAAACAGACAAAATCAGGAAGCGTATACCTATGTCTGGGTGTGAGGACAGAGGTGCATGGGAATAGAGTTAGACCTCCCAAAAAGACCCACTGTATTTGAGTTTATGTTATGCTGCTTTCATTCGGTATTTTTCCTTTTTCCTGCCTCTTTTTCTTTGTTTGTGTTTTTGGGTTGTTGCCACGTTTTTTACATTATCACCCGGGTTCCCTTAAATCCCTCCCCTTTTGTACCTTTAGTGGTATATGACAGCTACATTCTTGCTACCTCTCTTGTCCCGCTAGTGCACATGCGCACCCATGGTACCCACAGACTTCCGGTCCGGCGCTACAGGAACAGCATGCATTCCACCATACGTTCCACAGCGCCGCAGACGGAAGTCACATTTCATGTGGGCGGCCGCTAAGTGCTTCATGCGTCGCCTCCTGGCTGGGACAACGTTCTCGGGATTGGCCAGATCCAGACCACTAGGTATCTATTGGAGCATTCGCCACTCTTCTTGTTAACGCCCCTTGGAAGAAGCATTAGGCAAAACGGCGGCGTCGGGGTTCACGTGCGGTCAGATCCGTCATTAGCAGTGGGTATTACCTCTTATTAACTTTTTCTTCTTTATGCTTTGCAGCCCATACCCTCTTGCATATGGTAGTTTGTCTTTTCACCTTTTTAGGCAGCTTGTACATGCATACATAAGCTCTCACTTGTATTACCCTAAGTCTCTTTAGCACTGGATAGTATACAAAACTTTCTTAAAGGGATATACACCAGCATTTAACTGGGGATATATTGCAGTGCTAGATCTTCCGGATTCATTGCTTTTTCTCTTTTAGTTCTAATTTGCTGTTTCTTTATGATTGGGGTATACAGAGATATATACAGAGGCACATATAATTTTAAAACTCTAGGTATAATGCATTAATACTTTTTGAAAAAAGGCATATATCATTATGTGGGTGAGATATACCAAGGGTTGATAAGATACTTTGATTGTTCCAATATACTCCTCTCTTGATAGAGGTTAAATACTCTCTAGTTAAGGGGGACAGGGATTCTGCATATTGTGCATTACGAATTGATATTGTTTGCTGCTATAAATTAAATCTTATTATCAATTTTTGATGGATCTGTCTTGCTGACAGTTTTTATTCATTTCCTGTTTTGATTGTAGTTTGTGAATTTTAAATACTTTAATAAAAATAATGTTTTTATAGCATTGAATTCTCTTCTTGTTTGTTGAGCCGATGTCCTTGGGCTCAACATAGTGTTGAGATATTGATCCTTTTTGAAGAGTATTGATTCATTTTTGGACATTGGTGATTATATCATTCGGTGGTGTTGAGAAGTCTCGCCAAATCCAGCCCTTGTTCATTTTTATAATAGTCAGCCTGTCAGCATTTTCAGTTGATAGGCAGATGCGCCTATCTGTTATAATTCCACCAGCGGCACTAAAAACACGCTCTGAGAAAACGCCAGCAGCAGGGCAGGCCAGGACCTCCAAGGCGTAGAGAGCCAGTTCATGCCACGTGTCCAGCTTGGATACCCAATAATTATAAGGCACAGAGGAATCACGGAGGACTTTGGTACGGTCGGCAAGGTACTCCCTCACCATCTTCCGAAATTTTGCACTCCTTGTGAGAGTACCCTGCACCTCAGGGCCAGTGCGATGGGAGGGTTTGAGAAGACTGTAACAGAACTTTGACAGTGTTACCCTGCCTCTGCTGGATTGCATTTGTGGCTTTCTTGCCTGTACTCCTTGGTTGTCCAACGAACTGTGACCTCTGCTGCCAGTGTTTTCAGATGGGAATTTTTGTAATAATTCCGCAACAAGGGACTTCTCATACTGCACCATTTTATTAGGCCTGTCCTGCAAGGGAATAAGAGACAGAAAGTTCTCCCTGTAGCGTGGGTTTACAAGCGTCACCAACCAGTAATGACTGTCACCCAAAATTTGGACAATGCGAGGGTCACGGGAAAGACAGCATAACATAAACTCAGCCATGTGTGCCAGACCGCAAAGAGGCAAGACTTCCATGTCCACACCAAGAGGACGACCGACCATGCTCCCCTCCTCCTCCTCCTCTTTCTCCTCCTCCCTGTCCTCAGGCCATCCACGCTGAACAGATGGTATGACAGTTGTGCAATTAGTACTATCTATAGCGCAGGAAACTAGCTCCTGTTCTTCCTCCTCCTCTTCCTCATTGTCACCCAATCTACTTTGGGATGAGATGAGGCTGGGCAGTGTGTAATCACCCTGCATGGGTCCTTGTTCCATCTCATTGTGCTCCGCCTGCACTGCATCCTCTTTAACTGCAAGCAGAGAGCGTTTTAGAGAAAGAGAAGCTGGATGGTGACAGTAATTATGGTGTCATTGCCGATCACAATCTTGGTGGAGTCCTCAAAGTTTTGGAGGATGGTACACATGTCTGACATCCATGTCCACTCCTGAGGTTTTATGTGTGGCGTCTGACATGAATACCGATGGCCTTGTTGATGCTGGTAGTCAACAACTGCCCTCTTCTGCTCAGTAATCCTTCCCAACACCTGCAATGTAGAGTTCCAACGTGCAGGGACGTCGCAGATCAGTCGGTGAGCTGGAAGCTGCAAATGCTGCTGAAGCACGGCAAGAGCGGCGGAGGCTGTAGCTGATTTTCTAAAATGGGCACACAGGCTGCGTACTTTGACAAGCAGATCTGACAGATATGGATAGGTTTTGAGAAATCGCTGAACCACGAGCTTAAGCACATGGGCCAGGCATGGTATGTGTGTGAGCATTGCCTCGCCTCAGAGCCGCCACCAGATTCCGGCCATTGTCATACACGACCATGCCGGGCTGTAGGGTCAGAGGTGTCAGCCACAGATCTGCCTGCTCTTTCATAGCTGTCCACAACTCTTCAGCATTGTGTGGTTTGTCACCTAAGCAAATTCTCCACAAGCCTAAAAGGCAACATTTCAAGCGCAAACATTCACGAAATATGTGAATTTATTAGTGTGGCCTGTGGGGCGTTGGCTTCGTATTTGCGCTTGCGTTCCAAGGACTGGGGTAGGGACAACTGAACGCTGTGCTGAGACAAGGACATGGACGTGCTTGCTGATAGTGCTAGTTGAGCGTGTTTAACGACAGTTGCAGGGCAGGAGGCATCTTGGCATGCGCCATGGAGAGGGGATTGGCGTGCACGCACAACAGCGAAACAAGCAGTGGTGACGCGCCCCCTGGGCCGTGGGGTACTTGGCAGCCGGGCCTCTTACGGATGCCGGTATGGGGAATATCACGTTGGCTGGCCCGGTCCGTGACCCAGGGCGGTCAGTAAAAAGGGGGATATCTATAGGGGATTTGGAAAGTTTGTGACGCCACCTGTGGATTGCGGCTAAACATTATAAGGACACTTTTTTGATAACATTTCTGTAACAGGGTAAAACGGTAGCAGCATGAGGGACCCGTCTGCAAACCCTCAACGTAGGCCCTGGGCGTGGCTGCAGGGCATAGGTGATCCTGGAGTTGGACCACGTCTTCCACCACGCCAATCGGGTTTTCCTTCTGAGGTCATGGTTGCCAATATAAAACCAATTGGGTGCACTTTAAGAAGTGCAGAACTATTTACAAGGTCAGTCTCCTGGCTGTTCACAGTCCCCTGCCTGAAGTCTATATACCCTGATGGGTAATTAGGCACATATTAAACAACTGGTGGTACCCTTACGGGTGACTATTTACAGTTAGTTTCAACTACTGGCCTAGTAGTGAGGTCGCCGCCTGGGGTACTGCTGGTTCTTACCTGACCCAGCCAGGTCATAAGGTTTGTCCTGCGGGGGGGTGTGTTCGATGATGCGGTACACTTGCAGGGCGTACCACCCGCGCTCCCCGTGGTGACGTGTGTAGGTGACTCGGTCACCAGGGTATAGATTTTGGTCGGGATGGCCCTGTTTCAGCTCGGGCTCAACATCCCGCCGGTTCACGAAGATGTCCCTCGCAAAGTTAGAATCTCGCATGAACCCCCACCCAGCCTTCAGGTCGAACTTCACTACGAGTCCTTCTTCACGGGGGCTGGGGTGGGCTGACTTCGCCTAACGCAATTGAGCCTTTGCGGCTTTGTTCCGGGTCTCCAGACGCTCGCAACGCTCCCGCCAAGCGCGCCGCTCCTTCTCCAGCTGCTGGAGCTCCCACCTGCAGAATTCCTTCCTCTACAGGGCTTCGGCCTGGGTCTCCCATGGGAACCCCATCAGGTTCCCCCCCCGGTTGTCCCAGCAAAACTCCACTCCGCTGGTGTAGGCAACCGGGGGTGCTGGTGTCGGGAGTAGTGGGCACGGCTGCTGGTCCTCGAACCGGGCAGACCAATCAAAGGCCGGCAAGCTGCACACCCACTCGGGTGCCGGGGGTGGAGGCTCCGGGATGGCGTCAAGTAGAGGGCCCCTGACTTCGGCGCCTGGGAGTGGTGGTTCCTGGAGGGCACCAGGTGGAAGGTCCTCGAGTTCAGCACCCGGGGGTGGAGGTTCCGGGCTGAGCAGCTGCTCCAGAGAGGGCATGGCGGAATACTGGGAGTGCTGATGAAGGAGGCCCAGGAGCAGGTCAGCGCTTGCAGTGCCCGGGACAGGGGATTCCTTCCTACCTGCTCCTGTGCTGCTCATGGCCTCCTGGGATTCAGCGGGCTCCGACGGGGCTGGGGTGCCGCTGCTGGTTTCCGGTGCTACTCTCCGCCGTGCTGCCATTTTCTCCAACAGCTCGCTCCTCCATCTAATGACCGCTGCCTGCTGAGCCTTCTCAGCTTGCTGGCTCAGCTCCAGGATTTCACTCTGGAGGAACTCCACGTCCTCCGGGGACAATTTTCCGGCTTCTCCCTCCTGGGTGAGGGGAGTCGCTGGCCACTGCAGCAGGCCAGAGGCGGAGGCTTGTTCCTGGAGTCCGTCCATGCTGGCTGCCGGGTGCGGTCTGTCTAGACTGGTTAAGACCACACCCTGTTAAACACCGTTAAAACCAATGGCAGGCAAACAAAAACACATAGAAACACATAGAAAACACCTTCAAAGGTGTCCAAAAGCTGACAAACTGCTCAGAAGACACAACTAACACATGGAAAAGTGACAAGTACATATAGTCATGCGAAAAGAAAAGAGGTGGAGGAGTAAAAGGAGGGGGAGACACAGATATAGGCATGTCATGCCCTTCTAAAATCCAAAAAGTGAGAAGCCGAGACGGCCAGTCCGCTCCTGCCCGTGCCACCTCCGTGTCGCCGGGTTTGTGCCAGAGCCACGGTGAACCCTGACGGCCAGCCCCCCTCTCCCAATACTGGTGCCTGTCCGCTGGTGGGTCGAGAGAGCCCCCCTGTGGTGGAGGCAGCTCTAAGCTTTTTAATTTAAATTGTCCCTCTAATTTGAATGAATACACTTTAAATTCATTTACAAGGATCTATCGGAGGGCAAGTCTCATGCCAGCAGCCGCGTAATTCAAGCTCCAGTAGCGTCCACTAAAGCTGCTGCAGTTAAAAAGTTTTTATAAGGATCGAGCTCGGCTGTCCACCGCAAGGCATCCTAGTGCCAGTCCCAGCCCCTATGCCTTGGGGTGCCTCCTGATGCTCTTCACTAAGTATCCCGTGGTCCCGAAGCATTTCCTTTGAAAAAATTAAGTGTTCAAACTACAGGTGGTGTAGCTTGCTTAACAGCCGGGATAATCCGCTGACTAGCAGACACTGCTACTAGGCACAAAGTATTTCCTGGGCTAGATGCAGTTAAAAATTTGTAAGTAGATACTCTCGTTGGATGCTGAGAAAGCATTCCATAGAGTCTCCTGGCACGCCATATATGATTCTCTTAAAAAGCTTGGGGTAGGGGTCTAGGGGACCCTTTTATAGCCAAAATCACGGCCCTGTATCACAATACGTCACCTAGGCTGAAGATAAATGGAACTGTAGCACCGAGGGCTCGGTTGCTACAGACGTATTGCACCTCACCCAGAGGTGTGATATCTCACTCTCAGATAAGGATGGAGTGTGGATCAGGACCCGACACCTGCATGCATTACACCACATTGCCGTGGGGCAGGGCGACCAATATGCCCCTGAGATGGGCACGACAGTCCCTGTCCCTGGCTGGAGTGGGGGGAGGGAACACTGAGGAAGGGGAACCCTGCAGTGCAGGAGCAGGGAGGAAGCAGTTCCTGGGTGCATTGAGAAGGGAGTATAAAAGGTGGGCACCATCTTAGTTCAGTGCAGAGAAGTCTGAGCAGAAGTGGCAGGGAGCAGGGGCTCTGCATGAGCTCTGCTCCGGAGGCGGGCCTAGTAACAGAGGCCCAGGCCTGCAAGAGGGAGAAGGAAGGAAGAGGAGCGGAGAAGGCTCCAGGAACGAGGAATGAAGGGATCCCAGGGGTGCGGACGGGCGAGTCGCCACCGCACGCCCGAGTCCACCTGCGTGGAGGGGTCAGGCCAAAGGGGGAGACCGGTCCCCGAACTAGTGGAGGCAGGAAACGACCCTCAGCTAGAAACCGGAGGCTCTGACATTTTATGTGGCGCAGCCCCTTGCTCCACCCGCTAGGAAGGCACCACATAGGGTCAGGGAAACTGGCGCCAAGTTTACCAAGAGGAGGCCCGAGGCAGCCGGACAGAAGTGTTGGTAAGAAAGGCCAGACAAAGGACACACAAAGGGGGTCCTGTGAAGCGCTCCAAAGTTATCTGGGAGTTGTCTGAGCCCCTCACCTGGTGAGCACAGTACGACGTGGGCAGCCGTTACCTGCAGACGTGGTCTGGATAATAAGAACTGTGAGTAAAGGCCCTGAACTGCATCACTGACTCCATGTCGTTACTGCTGCTGCCCTGCACCATCACCCCCATCCTCCGCATACACTGCCCTGAGGCTATACTCCTCCCGTGGGGAGTTATGCTACGCTCTGCTGCACCCACAACACCAGCCTTAGCGGTCTGCCCTGTAGCGGCGGTTCACTCTGACCGCAATCCACGGGTGGCGTAGTCGGACATTTAAACATCAAAACCACATAAATAGTTCCGCCACTGGTTTGACCGCCCTGAGCCACGGAACCGGATCGCCGCCACGAAGACTACAACCACCAGCATCCACCAAAAAGGGTCCGGCTCCGGGTGTCCCAAGGCCCAGGGGGTGCGTCAGAACATTTTCATCACCTTTCACAATCACCAATGGGACAAGGCAGGGATGTCCTCTGTCCCCTCTCTTATACATCCTAGTGACGGAGCACCTGCTCTCATCAATTCGCCATAACCCCAATATTAGGTGGATTGAGGTGGGAGGCACCGAGTACAAGTGCTCTCTATTTGCTGATGATGTCCTAGTATATATCACTCAATCACATATATCCATCCCTGCTGTTATGGCTGAAATAGATCACTTTGTTACATGGTAAAATTTTAAAATCAATGCAGCGAAGTCTGAGGCCCTCGATGTCTCCCTCCCTAAATCCATATAGGATTCCATCCAGTCCAACTTTCCCTTTGCCTGGCCCTCACAGGGTATCAAATACTTAGGAATTCCTATTCATAGAGACCTCTCCCATCTATGTTATCTTAATTTTGGGCCGTTTATTGAACAATTCCATACAGACCACGGTTGGCAAGTTAGAACTGTAAGATTCACTACGTGAACCACTGGTGTTTTGTGGAAAAGCACATGTACACCGCGTTCCAAATTATTATGCAAAAAGTGTTTAGGAGTGATAAGGGAAGAATTTGTTTGTTTGTCAGTTAAACTCATTGATGGTGATGTGTGTCAGGGCTCTTTATATCACTGTAAGCAATTGCAGACACCTGTGCTAATTAGTTTGGCAGGTGTGTCCAATGAAAGGCAAGACTACTTAAGAAGGCTCTCTCACATTATTAAGCAGCCTACATTTTTTGCCAAAATGGGAAAGAAAAAGGATGTGTCGGCTGCTGAGAAGCAACAAATTGTGGAGTGTTTAGGTCAAGGCATGACTACAATCAACATTGTGCGATGATCAGGATGAAGTGTCTTGGCAATCAAGAAGTATGTAGCTGATTCACAGTACACACGTGTGCGTGCTGATAAGGGCAAATTGAGGACTCTTTCCTACAGGCAATTACGTCAGGTTGAAAGAGCAGCGGCAAAAAAGCCTTGTCATAGCAGCAGACAAGTTTTTGAAGCTGCTTGTGCCTCCAACGTCCCCCGAACAACAAGATGCAGGGTCCTTCAGAGGTTTGCAGCTGTGCATACGTCATCCTGTCGACCTCCTCTATCCACTTCACACAAGCAGAAACGGCTCCAGTGGGCCAAACATTACATGAAGACTGATTTCAAAACTGTTTTGTTCACGGATGAGTGCCGTGCAGCGCTCGATGGTCCAGATGAATGGAGTGGAGGATGGCTGGTTGATGGACACCCCACGCAAACACGGCTACAGCGCCAACAAGGAGGAGGTGGAGTAATGTTTTGGGCTGGAATCATGGGGAGAGAGATTGTCGGCCCCTTTAGGATCCCTGAAGGCGCTAAAGATGAACTCCATAATGTATGTGGATTTTCTCAAACAGCACTTCCTGCCATGGTTCAAGAAGAAGAACCGTGTATTTCACAGCAAGATCATTTTTCTGCATGATAATGCACCATCTCATGCTGCACATAAAACATCTGCATCTCTGGCTGATATGGGCATAAAAGGGGACAAACTTATGGTGTGACCCCCATGCTCCCCTGACCTCTACCCCATTCAGAACCTTTGGAGCATCATTAAAAGGAGTGTCTATGATGGCGGGAGGCAGTTCACATCTAAGCAACAGCTCTGGGAGGGTATTCTGTCCTCATGCAAAACAATTGAAGCAGAAACCATCCAAAACCTGACAAATTCAATGGACGAGAGAGTTCAGAAGCTCCTTTCGAACAAGGGGTCCTATGTGAAAATGTAACATCACCTAGAATAAAGTTTTGAGTTGAAAACTGTTTGATTTCAGTTTCTAACAACCTGCTAATGCTTATAATTTCAAAAATGACCATTTTTTTGGTCTTTATTAAAATGAAAAGGTTGATCGAAAAGTTTGGGGGATCTAAGAGTGTGGCAACCCAGTAGTCATGATTACTTCGAATTCTGACAATATGAGGGTCATGCTGCAGGTAGTGCAGCAAGAAGGCACTTATGTGTCTTGCGCATCTCGGAGCCCCAAAATTATTTTCCGGGCTAGATGCAGCTAAAAATTATTTTTAATTTTAAATCTGGTGAAGCTTATTATAGATGGCCTAATAGGATCAGTGCTGCACACTGCTACAAAGCCCAAATTATTTTCCAGTCAAGATACAGATAAACATGATTAGTAATTTGAAAGCTTAAAACGGTTGGTAGGGTGATTTTAACCAATCATCAAGCTTTTACTCTCCCCAGGATGACACAGGGGTAGAAAAGTCGTTTCGGATCCATGATTTGTTCATCTTTATGAACGTGAGTCTGTCTACATTATCAGTGGAGAGCCGCCTGCGCTTATCTGTCAGCACACCACCAGCAGCGCTGAACACACGTTCAGACAGAACGCTGGCTGCGGGGCATGACAAGATCTCCAAGGCGTAAGTGGCTAGCTCCGGCCATTTATCCAGATTGGAAGCCCAAAAAGAGCAAGGGTCCAGTGACACAGTCGTGGCTTCAATGTTTACTTGGAGATACTCCTGTACCATCGTCTCTAGGCGTTGACTATGTGTCAGACTTCTTGTCTCCTGTGGCCTTGCAAAGGATGGGCTAAAAAAGTGGTGAAATGATTCCGCAAAATTGATGTTACCAGCAGATACTGTGGTTCTGTTACGGTTTGAGTGCTGAACACTTGACGGTCCCACGATTGGCAAGTTGGAACTGTGAGATTCACTACGTGCACCACTGGTATTTTGTGGAAAAGCACATGTAAGATTCTGCAACAGTCTCTGCTGATACTCCTGCATGCGTGCATCCCTTTCTATGGCAGGAATAATTTCTGCAAATTTACTTTTGTACCGGGGATCTAACAGTGTGGCAACCCAGTAGTCAGGATTATTTCTAATTCTCACAATTCGAGGGTCATGTTGCAGGTAGTGCAGCAAGAAGGCACTCATGTGTGTTGCGCATCCAGGAGCACCAAGTCCCTGTTGTGTTGGTGGCGAGGTAACAATCATGCTTCCTTCCTCTGTCCTCTCCCCCCAACCTCGCACAACAGAAATGTGATCAAGGTCTCCCTCATCTGATGAGTCTTCCATCAGTTCGTCCTCCACTTCTTCCTGGGCTCCTGCACCTTCCTCACTAGTTTGGCTGCTACCATGCGCCCTGGTAAAATCATCTCCCCCACCCTCACATGCCTGCCGCCCTGGTGCTGCCGACCGTCTGGACCTTGCAGATGTTAGCCCTTCCGCATACAACTCCTCCTCCTCTACTTCCTCCACCTCCTCTTGTGCCACCACCTGACTCCGAATTCTGTTTAACATGTGCTCCAGCATGTAAATCACCGGAATAGTCATGCTGATAATGGCATCGTCAGCACTAAACATCTTCGTCGCCATTTCAAAACTGTGCAGAAGGGTGCATAGGTCCCTGATCTGAGACCACTCCTCCAGCGTGATTTGCCCCACCTCTGAATCTCGTTGGCCCAGGCTATACGTCAGAACGTATTGCACCAGGGCTTGTCGGTGCTGCCACAGTCGCTGCAACATGTGCAGAGTTGAATTCCACCGGGTAGGCACATCGCATTTTAGCCGGTGAAGTGGCAGGCCCAACGACTTCTGTAGAGATGTAAGTCGCTGAGCTGCGGGATGCGAACGGCGGAAGTGAGCACACAGCGACCGTGCCCTCTGCAGAAGGCCATCTAGTCTGGGATAGTGGGCTAAAAATTGCTGGACAACCAGGTTCAACACGTGAGCCATACAAGGCACGTGTGTGACATTGCCCCGGCGAAGGGCCGCACCCAGGTTTGCAGCATTGTCGCACACGGCCTTCCCTGGTTTCAGGTCCAGTGGAGACAACCATTCATGAAATTGGTTCTCCAGAGCTGACCACAACTCCTCAGCTGTGTGACTCACATTTCCCAGACATTTCAATGTAAAAACCGCCTGATGACGTTGAGCCCTACTGCCAGCATAGTAAGGAGGTGTGCAGGATCCCTTCTGCGCAGTTAGAAAGCTTGTGGCATGACCAGACAGGCTTTGGGTGCAGGTGGAAGACCGAGAGGAGGTTGAGGAGGCAGAAGCAGTGGAGGAAAAATGACATAAAGAGGATTGACGCACAACTCGTGGGGACGGCAAGACTTGGACAGCAGCCCCTTGTCCTGCTGTCACCATAGTTACCCAGTGCCCAGTCAGCGACATGTAACGCCCCTGTCCATGCCTACTCGTCCAAGTGTCTGTGGTGAAATGCACCCTGTCACACACAGAGTTTCTCAAAGAAGCGGTGATGTTGTGTGCGACATGCTGGTGGAGCGCAGGCACACCTTTCTTTGAGAAGTAGTGCCGACTGGGCATCTGGTACTGGGGAACTGCGACGGACATAAGGTCTCGAAAATCCTCTGTGTCCACCAGGCGGAAAGGCAGCATTTCTGTAGCCAAGAGCTTGCAGATGGTGAAATTCAACCTCTTAGCTTTCTCATGGCTAGGAGGAAATGGTCTTTTACTTGTCCACATCTGAGGGACCGAGGGCTGGCTATTGTGCTTAGACGGGGTTGATAAGGGTGTCCCCGGCAAACTGCCGGTCTGTGAGGAAGATGCAGGCGGACATGTTAGGTTGCCTTGATCCAAAGGTGGTGCTATCGATGTCGGACAGCGCTCAAGACCAGCTGGTGTTACCACCTCCAAAGAAAATGATGACCTGCAAATCACGCTGGCTGTTGCGGGTAAAGAGGTGGCAGGTCTGCGCCCCAAAACAGGTGTGACTGCTGTCCCCCCAGTCACAGAGGATGAAGAGGCCGTGGATGCACAAGATATGGCAGACGGTGGTTGGCCCGGCCGGCTAGACCGCATTGTAGCACACTGAGCTTCCCACTGCAACTTATGCTTCATGTCCATGTGCCGGTTCATGCATGAAGTACTCAAACTATGTATTTTTTGGCCTCTACTTAGCTTTTGCTGACAAATGTTACAGATAACACGAGTTGGGTCATCTTTATCGATCTGAAAAAATGCCCAGGCTATGCAAGGCTTAGCACCCATGCGACCTGAAGAGCCACCACGACTTGTGGTGAGAGGCAGAGTTGTGTTTGAGGATGCAGTTGTTGACGTGCTTCCAGTACTACGTCTCTGTCCAGGAAGGCGCAACCTGACCTCGTCGTCACTAGCATCTTCCTCCACCTCCTCTGCTGACCTCATCTCTTGGCTGACTGTGGGTTGACAGTAAGTGGGATCTCCGACCTCATCATCATCACCCTGTGCGTTATCACACCCGTCGTCCTCAGAGCCAACCTGTTCCTGCCCTGACAAAAAACTAAAGTTGTCGCTCCAATCAGGTATTTGAGTCTTATCATCGTCTTCCTCATTGCCTCCACCAACAGGAGTTACAGTTTGGGAATGAGGGTCTACATTATGGTCAGAACCTTCTGCGTCTGGTCCTGGATCCGACTCATAAAGATTCTGGGCATCAGTGCAGATCATTTCCTCGTCTGGATTCACAGAAGCGCTGGAGTCGACCTCTGATTCCCAGGCTATAGTATGAGTAAACAGCTCTGCAGACTCAACCATCTGTTCTACCTCATACTCAGACGGGCAGCTGGAGATTTGGGAGCTGTGAGGAAGCAAGTGCGATTTGGGTGACACCTTTGAGGACTGGAGTATTTGTGATGTTGAAGTTGATGTGGAGGAGAGCCCACTTAAAGGAGCACTTGATATTCGTTGAAGCACCTGCTGTTTTTGTGCCTCATCTGGAATTTGTAGCGATTGGCGTGGCCGTAAGAAAGGGATCTTATCACATTGTCCGCTAAAAGAAGTAGACATTTTAGTTTGGCTGGAAGATGGTCTTTCTTCTGCACCTACCCCACGGACACAACCTTTTTCCCCTTCCCAACACGCCTATTCCCCTTTCCACCAGCAGCAGGCCTTTTTCCACTCATTTTGGTGGTTAACTAATTCACAACTCTGGAGTTGTTTGCACAAAAAAACAATGGATGGTAACCGAGCAGAGCTGAGTGGCCAAACTGTGGTATTAGGCCAAAACTATTGGCTGGGTTAGATGCAGAAAAAAATTATTTTTAATTTGCAACCTGATGGAGGTCAGTATAGATGGACCAATAGACCAAGTCCCACACACCGCTAGAAGCCCAAATATTTTTTCAGAGCTAGATGCAGAAAATTTTTTTATTCAATTTTCAACCTGATGGAGGTCAGTATAGATGGACTAATAGACCAAGTCCCACACACTGCTAGAAGCCCAAATATTTTTTCAGAGCTAGATGCAGAAAAAAATTATTTTTAATTTGCAACCTGATGGAGGTCAGTATAGATGGACTAATAGACCAAGTCCCACACACCGCTAGAAGCCCAAATATTTTTTCAGAGCTAGATGCAGAAAAAAATTATTTTTAATTTGCAACCTGATGGAGGTCAGTATAGATGGACTAATAGACCAAGTCCCACACACCGCTAGAAGCCCAAATATTTTTTCAGAGCTAGATGCAGAAAAAAATTATATTCAATTTGCAACCTGCTGGAGGTCAGTATAGAAGGACTAATAGAACAAGTCCCACACACTGCTAGAAGCCCAAATATTTTTTCAGAGCTAAATGAAGAAAAAAATTATTTTTAATTTGCAACCTGATGGAGGTCAGTATAGATGGACTAATAGACCAAGTCCCACACACTGCTAGAAGCCCAAATATTTTTTCAGAGCTAGATGCAGAAAAAAATTATTTTTAATTTGCAACCTGATGGAGGTCAGTATAGATGGACTAATAGACCAAGTCCCACACACTGCTAGAAGCCCAAATATTTTTTCAGAGCTAGATGCAGAAAAAAATTATTTTTAATTTGCAACCTGATGGAGGTCAGTATAGATGGACTAATAGACCAAGTCCCACACACCGCTAGAAGCCCAAATATTTTTTCAGAGCTAGATGCAGAAAAAAATTATATTCAATTTGCAACCTGCTGGAGGTCAGTATAGAAGGACTAATAGAACAAGTCCCACACACTGCTAGAAGCCCAAATATTTTTTCAGAGCTAAATGAAGAAAAAAATTATTTTTAATTTGCAACCTGATGGAGGTCAGTATAGATGGACTAATAGACCAAGTCCCACACACTGCTAGAAGCCCAAATATTTTTTCAGAGCTAGATGCAGAAAAAAATTATATTCAGTTTGCAACCTGATGGAGGTCAGTATAGATGGACTAATAGAATGATGCTATGCCCAAAAGATTTTACTTCACTAGGTGCAGTAAAAAAATTGGTATTCTATACACAGGTGGTATATCTTGCAACACAGATAGGCTACTCCACTGACTAACACACTCTGCAATAGGCCAAAAAGGATTAGCTTTGCTAGATTCAGCCAAATGCTGTGAAAAAAACTTGCACAGCACTGGCACAGACCTGCCTGGCAAAAACTGATAGGAACTGATGTAACCTAGTCCTGAAAAGGACTCCAATTACAATTAGTCTTTACTCCCACAATCTATCTATTTAAGAGCACAGACCTGCCTGATAAAAGTCGTAGGAAATGCTGTAACCTAGTCCTTAAAAGGACTGCAATCACAACTATTCCCTACTCCCAAGCTATCTGTATATTTGTGCGAAAATTGGCTTGAAATTAACAAGGTATAGCGCACACAGCAACAGCGGTGCCGTCTAACACGCAGCTGCAGCAGTGAGAAAATGGTGGCGACGGGGAAAATGGCTTGGTCTTATAGGGCAAGGACATGTGACATACACTGCCAATGACACATGCCCTTGCTTGTGTGAAAAAAAGCACTTCGCTCCGTGTGTGCGCTGCTGATAGGCTGACAGATTGCACCTCCCCACTGCAAATGCGGGAAAGAGAAAAAAAAATGGAGATCTTCATTGTTCCTGCAGAGATCCATCCCCTGCCCCTCCCCCCGCCCCGCTGTACACTCAAACTGCGTATTAACATTAATTTTCATCATTACTGAGAAAAAATCCAGTTATGATTTTGGTGCACGAACAGTTATCGAACATAACCTCGAACAGCCGAATTTTTCTCAAATTGTTCGTGTTCGCCGACCGGCTCGAACACCGCCCAAAACAGCTCGAATTTGAGATTGGCGAACAGTTCGAGTAGAACAACGCTCATCTCTAGTCACGTATCCTGTTCGTGACGCCAGAGCTGACGCGCCCCCTGGGCCGTGGGGTACTCGGCAGTCGGGCCTCTTACGGATGCCGGTATCGGGAATATCACGGTGGCTAGCCCAGTCCGTGACCCAGGGCGGTCAGTAAAAAGGGGGATATCAATAGGGGATTTGGAAAGTTCGTGACGCCACCTGTGGATTGCGGCTAAAGGGTGCCGCCGCTGCAGAGCAGTCCTCTGGAGCTGGTGTTATGGCAGCAGGGATGGTGTGGCTCTCCACAGGTAGAGCTAGCTCCAGGGCAGTGTAGGATGCGAAAGTTGCGCGGGGCATTGTAGTACCGTGAGGGAGAGATGGCGCAGATGAAAGAAGGGACGGAGGCAGTGCGGTGCAGTCATCCGAGTGTTTACTCACAGTTCTTATGACAGTTCCACTGGTGCACTATACAGTTGTCGGCCTCCCACGTCGCGCTGCGTTCACCAGGCAGGGGTTCAGCACTTCCTCAGGCAGATTAGGAGTACCTGACAGAACCCCACTTTCTTGTGTTCCTAACTAGACTGTCTTCTCGCTGGGTCTTTCTCCCTCCTGCCCTGCGCTTCCCACTCTCAATCCTGCTCGGGTGCTCTTGAAGTCCCTCCTGTCTCGTCGGAGTTCCCAGACCTGCTTGACCCTCACGGTGATTAGAATGAGGCTTCGGCAACTTACTATATAAGCCAGAAACCTCCGGTTTTCCCAGCCGGGAGGTAGAGTAACACGGCAGGACCAGGGGCCAGTCCCCTTCTTGCGGCCCATGATCCCTCTGTCTTCTGACAGATGCGGGGCTTACAGGTGCCTTCCTGCCCTCACCGTACCCCCTAGGATCCCTTCTTAGAACGGAGCCTACTCCTCTGCTCCCCACCTGGGCCTCTAGGACTGGGCCCTACACGTGGAGCAGAGCTCCTAAAGAGACTCTGCTCCCTGACTGACTTCTTTCTCTTACTGAGCTACTGTTCTCTCCTGCCACCTAAGATGGCTTCCCTTTAAATACCTCCTTCTATTGTGCTCCCCTAAACTGCTTCCTCCACCCACACCCACTACTGGTTCGCCCCTACCTTTGGGTTCCCCCCACTCCAGCCAGGGACAGGGCTCAGCAGGAAAACACATTGCATCTTGCCCTTCCAGCCGGCCTGGAGCAGTGTAGTGTTGGATGCAGGTGTTGGGGTTCCGGGCAGCACTCCCTCCTTACCTGAGAGAAGGGGATACCACACCTCTGGGTGAGGTGCAGTACCTCTGTGGTGACTGAACCCTCAGGGGCGCCACGGTGGTGTCACCCGCAGACACTGTTGCTGGACCCTGGGGTTTGGCCCACTTAGCAGGGTGCTTTGCTGCCAAGTGCCTGATCATGCTGGTGTTCAGGCTGCTAGTTTTGCTACCCCTGCTGATGCTGGCCTGGCAGGTGGTGCAAATTGCCTTTTTGGGGTTAACTGCAGAGTCTTTAAAAAATAACCGGACTCGGGAAGACCTAACAGTTTTACTGGCAGCTTCAATCGTGTTGGCGTTACAAGGAACGCTTTCCCGCCTTGTGTCTGCGGCCACCACACTGCTTCTTCCTGCCTGTTGTGGTGCTATGCCTCCCTTCCCCTGTGTGCTGCTGTCCTTGGTCTCTGTGTCCCCCTGCCAGGATGGATCAGTTACTATATCATCCACCACCTCGTCTTCAACTTCCGTACTCGGGTCCTCCTCCTGACTTTCTGGCAATTGTGTCTCATCATCATCATCCACCTCTTGAGAGTAATTGCACTTTCCCACCATCGCCTTCGTGTGACCGTTGCTGCTCCAATATTTGGGCATCGCTACATGGGTTCTGCTCTTGACTCACTTGAAGCTGGCCGGGCGAGTGGCCCGAATCTACAAATGGAAAAGTGAACAGCTTTTCTGAGTGTCCAAGTGTGGGATCACTTGTCTCTGGGCACTCGGCATGGTAGGAGGAAGGAGGATCAGATTGAGGAATATGCTACTCAGACTTGACCGTGTGGAACACAGGGTGGAGGTGCTGGTGGCCAAGTGACAGGAAGCATTATCTGCTATCCAACCAATAACCTTTTCACACTGCTCTTTGTTCAATAGTGGTGCTCTGCGGTCCCCTAGTAATTGGGACAGGAAGGTCGAGCAACAAGACGTGGGTGTTTGTTGTTGCACAATTTCACCTTGCCCACGGCCACATCCTCGGCCTGTGCATGCACCATCACCATCATGTCCACTTCCCCGTCCCTTGCCACGCACCTTGCCCATTTTAAATGGAGGACAATATCTTCCACGTTCACGTGAAATGGATGATTTTGGAAAGCTGTTACAGTGGGTACGGAAAGTATTCAGACTTCTTTATATTTTCACTCTTGGTTTCATTGCAGCTATTTGGTAAATTCTAAAAAGTTCATTTTTTTCTTATTAAAGTACACTTCGCACCCCAGCTTGACTGAAAAAAACAGAAATGTAGAAATTCTTGTAAATGTAATAAAAAAGAAAAACTGAAATATCCCATGGTCATAAGTATCCAGACCCTTTGCTTAGACACTCATATTTAAGTCACATGCTGTCCATCCCCTTGTTATCCTCTTTGAGATGGTTCTACTCCTTCATTGGAGTCCAGCTGTGTTTAATTAAACTGATAGGACTTGATTTGGAAAGGCACACACCTGTCTATATAAGACCTCAAAGCTCACAGTGCATGTCAGACCAAATGAGAATCATGAGCTCAAAGGAACTGCCCAAGGAGCTCAGAGACAGAATTGTGGCAAGGCACAGATCTGGCCAAGGTTATAAAAGAATTTCTGCATTACTCAAGTTTCCTAAGAGCACAGTGGCCTCCATAATCCTTAAACGAAAGAAGTTTGGGACCACCAGAAGTCTTCCTAGACCTGGTCGTCCAGCCAAACTGAGCAATTGTGGGAGAAGAGCCTTAGTGAGAGAGGTAAAGAAGAACCCCAAGATCACTGTGGCTGAGCTCCAGAGATGCAGTAGGGAGATGGGAGAAAGTTCCACAAAGTCAACTGCAGCCCTCCTCCAGTCGGGCCTTTATGGCAGCATGGCCCAACGGAAGCCTCTCCTCAGTGCAAGACATATGAAAGCCCGCATAGAGTTTGCTCAAAAATACATGAAGGACTCTCAGACTATGAGAAATAAGATTTTCTGGTCTAATGAGACGAAGATAGAACTTTTTGGTGATAATTCTAACTGGTATGTGTGGAGAAAACCAGGCACTGCTCATCACCTGCCCAATACAATCCCAACAGTGAAACATGGTGGTGGCAGCATCATGCTATGGGGGTGTTTTTCAGCTGCAGGGACAGGACGACTGGTTGCAATTGAAGGAAACATGAATGCGGCCAAGTACAGAGATATCCTGGATGAAAACCTCTTCCAGATTGCTCTGGACCTCAGACTTGGCCGAAGGTTCACCTTCCAACAAGACAATGACCCTAAGCACACAGCTAAAATAACAAAGGAGTGGCTTCAGAACAACTCTGTGACCATTCTTGACTGGTCCAGCCAGAGCCCTGACCTAAACCCAATTGAGCATCTCTGGAGAGACCTGAAAATGGCTGTCCACCAACGTTCACCATCCAACCTGACGGAACTGGAGATGATCTGCAATGAAGAATGGCAGAGGATCCTCAAATCTAGGTGTGAAAAACTTGTTGCATCATTCCCAAGAACATTCATGGCTGTACTAGCTCAAAAGGGTGCTTCTACTCAATACTGAGCAAAGGGTCTGAATACTTATGAGCATGTTACATTTCAGTTTTTCTTTTTTAATAAATTTGCAAAAATGTCTACAGTTCTGTTTTTTTCAATCAAGATGGGGTGCAGAGTGTACTTTAATGAGAAAAGAAATGAATTTTTTAGGTCTGAATACTTTATGTACCCACTATACACTGTGTGCTGAATTATTAGGCAAATAAGTATTTTGATCACATGATACTTTTTATACATGTTGTCCTACTCCAAGCTGCATAGGCTTGAGAGCCAACTACCAATTAAGTAAATCTGGTGATGTGCATCTCTGTAATGAGGAGGGGTGTTGACTAATGACATCAACACCCTATATAAGGTGTGCTTAATTATTAGGCAACTTTCTTTCCTTTGGCAAAATGGGTCAGAAGAGAGATTTGACGGGCTCTGAAAAGTCCAAAATTGTGAGATGTCTTGCAGAGGGATGCAGCAGTCTGGAAATTTCCAAACTTTTGAAGTGTGATCACCGAACAATCAAGCGTTTCATGGCAAATAGCCAACAGGGTCGCAAGAAGCGTGTTGGCCAAAAAAGGCGCAAAATAACTGCCCATGAACTGAGGAAAATCAAGCGTGAAGCTACCAAGATGCCATTCGCCACCAGTTTTGCCATATGTCAGAGCTGCAACGTTACTGGAGTATCAAAAAGCACAAGGTGTGTGATACTCAGGGACATGGCCAAGGTAAGGAAGGCTGAAAAATGACCACCTTTGAACAAGAAACATAAGATAAAACGTCAAGAATGGGCCAAGAAATATCTTAAGACTGATTTTTCAAAGGTTTTATAGACTGATAAAATGAGAGTGACTCTTGATGGGCCAGATGGATGGGCCAGAGGCTGGATCTGTTAAGGGCAGAGAGCTCCACTCCGACTCAGACGCCAGCAAGGTGGAGGTGGGGTACTGGTATGGGCAGGTATCATCAAAGATGAACTTGTGGGACCTTTTCAGGTTGAGGATAGAGTGAAGCTCAACTCCCAGACCTACTGCCAGTTTCTGGAAGACAACTTCTTCAAGCAGTGGTACAGGAAGAAGTCGGTATCGTTCAAGAAAAACATGATTTTCAGGCAGGACAATGCTCCATCACATGCATCCAACTACTCCACAGCGTGGCTGGCCAGTAAAGGTCTAAAAGAAGAAAAAATAATGACATGGCCCCCTTGTTCACCTGATCTGAACCCCATAGAGAACCTGTGGTCCATCAAAAAATGTGAGTTCTACAGGGAGGGAAAACAGTACACCTCTCGAAACAGTGTCTGGGAGGCTGTGGTGGCTGCTGCATGCAATGTTGATCGAAAACAGATCAAGCAACTGAGAGAATCTATGCATGGAAGGCTGTTGAGTGTCATCATAAATAAAGGTGGCTATATTGATCACTAATTTTTTTTTTTTTTACATGTCAGAAATGTTTATTTCTAAATTTTGTGCACTTATATTGGTTTTGCTGGTGAAAATAAGCAAGTGAGATGGGATTATATTTGGTTTTTATTAAGTTGCCTAATAATTCGGCACAGTAATAGTTACTTGCACAAACAGATATCCTCCTAAGATAGCCAAATCTAAAAAAAAAACCACTCCAACTTCCAAAAATATTAAGCTTGGATATTTATGAGTCTTTTGGGTTGATTGAGAACATAGTTGTAGATCAATAATAAAAATAATCCTCTAAAATACAACTTGCCTAATAATTCTGCACACAGAGTATATGTAATACGTCTGACAGAGAACAACCTAGCATAGCTTCACTGACACACTGCAACGGAATGAAAATGGAAGAAATGTATGATTTTTGAATAGTCTTTTAGGTGACATGTCTGACAGAGAACCACGGTTTTTAATAGTAGGCCTGTAATTTACTAATATTATTCTACACGGAGACCTAATGTGAATAACTTCACCGACATTGCAACGGAATGAAAATGGAAGAAATATATGCTTTTTGAACAGTCTTTTAGGCGATATGTCTGACAGAGAACCACGGCTTTAAATTGTAGGCCTGCAAATTGCTAATACTATCCTTCACAGACACCTAGTGTGAATAACTTGACGGACATACTGCAATGGAATGAAAATAGAAGAAATGGCTGATTTTGGAACACTGTTATAGGTGTTATGTCTGACAGAGAACCACGGTTTTAAATAGCAGGCCTGTAATTTACAGAGACCTAGTGTGAATAGCTTGATCAACACACTGTAACAAAATAAAAATGGGAGAAATGCTGATTTTGGAACACTCTTATAGGTGTTATGTCTGACAGAAAACCACGGTTTTAAATAGCAGGCTTGTAATTTGTTAATACTATTCTTCACAGACACCTAGTGTGAATAGCTTGACTGACACACTGCAACGGAATGAAAATGGAAGAGTTGTCTGTTTTTTGAACAGTCTTATATGTGATATGTCTGACAGAGAACCACGGTTTTAAATAGCAGGCCTGTAATTTGCTATTACTATCCTTCACAGACACCTAGTGTGAATAGCTTGATCGACACACTGCAACAAAATGAAAATGGAAGAAATGGCTGATTTTGGAACACTCTGATAGGTGACATGTCTGACAGAGAACCACGGTTTTACATAGCAGACCTCTAATTTACTAATACTATTCTACACAGCGAACTAGTGTGAATAGTTTGACCGACTCACTGCAACGGAATAAGAATGGAAGAAATGTCTGGTTTTTCAACAGTCTTTTAGGTGATATGTCTGACAGAGAACCACGGTTTTAAAGTGTAGGCCTGCAAATTGCTAATACTATCCTTCACAGACACCTAGTGTGAATAGCTTGACGGACATACTGCAATGGAATGAAAATGGAAGAAATGGCTGATTTTGGAACATGCTTATAGGTGTTATGTCTGACAGAGAACCACGGTTTTAAATAGCAGGCCTGTAATTTACTAATACTATTGTACACAGAGACCTAGTGTGAATAGCTTGATCAACACACTGCAACAAAATGAAAATGGGAGAAATGGATGATTTTGCAACACTCTTATAGGTGTTATGTCTGACAGAGAACCACAGTTTTAAATAGCAGGCCTGTTATTTGCTAATACTATTCTTCACAGACACCTAGTGTGAATAGCTTGACCGATACACTGCAACAAAATGAAAATGGAAGAAATGGCTGATTTTGGAACACTCTTATAGGTGTTATATCTGACAGAAAACCACGGTTTTAAATAGCAGGCCTGTAATTTGCAAATAATATTCTTCAAAGACACCTAGTGTGAATAGCTTGACGGACATACTGCAACGGAATGAAAATGAAAGAAATGGCTGATTTTGGAACACTCTGATAGGTGATATGTCTGACAGAGAACCATGGTTTTAAATAGCAGGCCTGTAATCTAATATATAAAATTGTCTTATCCTGTCTGTCTTTCTGTCTGTCTGTCCTTCTGTCTAGGAAATCCCGCGTCGCTGATTGGTCCGGCCACTGCCAATCAGCGATGCGGGATTTCAGAAAAAGATGGCGGCCGTTAGCAGCTCATCTGCCGCACGGAGGTCAGCGGTGATGCAGCCGGTCATCTGCCGGCTCCTCGCAACAGAACTACCCCGACCGGCGGCGCCGCAGACCTACATGCGGCTACCGTCGGGAGATCAGCTGCTAGGGCCGCTGATCTCCCGACGGCAAGTGTGTAGGGAGGACCGGGGAGCGGCGCCGCCAGTTGGGATGCTTCTGCTGCGAGCAGCCGCTCATCTCCCGGCAGCTCGCAGCGGAAGTACCCGCACAGGCAGCGCCGCTCTCGGGCCCACACTAATACGACGCGGATTGGTCGCGGCCGCCATATTGGCGCCAAGTTTAAACACCGCTCTGCACAGAGGTCAGCGGCGATGCAGCCGAAGTACCCCGACCGGCAGCGCTGCTGACCTCCATGCAGCTACCGTCAGGAGATCAATGGCTAGGGCTGCTGATCTCCCGACGGCAAGTGTGAAGGGAGGACCGGGGAGCGGCGCTGCCGGTTGGGATACTTCTGCTGCGAGCAGCCGGTCATGTTCCGGCTGCTCGCAGCAGAAGTACCCGCACAGGCAGTACGGAAAGGTCTAGTAAAATGTTAAAGTACCAGAAGGCCCTGATGCACGGTGTATTCTGACAAGGAGGTAAAGATGTGAAGATGCTGAAGGAGTACTTTGCTGACTGTACCAATGTCCTCCTTGATTCCTCTGTGCCTTATTATTATTGGGCATCCAAGCTGGACACGTGGCAAGAACTGGCTCTTTATGCCTTGGAGGTCCTGGCCTGCCTTTTGTCAGAGCGGGTTTTTAGTGTCGCCGGGGGCATTATAACTGATAGTTGCCCCCCACGTGTCAACTAAAAATGCTGACAGGCTGGATTGGGCCAGACATCTCAACACCACCAGATGATAGCAGCGGAACATAAGGTCAAATCGAGTGCCTGTTTTTAGGAGGTCTATTCCTATGCACCTCCTCTCACCCAGATATAGGTATATACTTCCTGATTTTGGCTATTTTCTGTTGTCCTCCTCCTTCTCCTCATTCTCCACCACCACTTAGTGCATGGGCATTACCAGTGTAGGAGACATATTCCTTAACAATGGTAACAATTTTTTTAATGAAGACCCCCTCTACATCTTTTCAAAGGGGTATTGGAATATGTCAAATTTTTTGCCAGCCCTTGCAGTCACTGCATGGGCATTACCAGTATAAGAGACGCGCTCCTTTATAATGGGAAAAAAAATTTTACTGAGGCCCTCCTCTATGTCTCTTCAAATTGGTATTGGGCTTTTTCCAAAATGTAGTTTACCGTTGCAGTCACTGCATATGCTATAACTATATAGCAGAACCGCTCCTTAATCATGGGAAAAATTTTTTACTCAGGCCCTCCTCTATGTGTCTTCAAGTTGGTATTGGGGTTTTTCCAAAATTTAGGCAGCCGTTGCAGTACCGCATACGCTATAACTGTGTAGCATAACCGCTCCTTTATAATGGGAACATTTTTTTAACTGTGGCCCTCCTCTATGTGTCTTTAAATTGGTATTCAGCTTTTTCCAAAATTATGGCAGCCGTTGTAGTCACTGCATGCGCAATAACTGTATAGCAGAACTGCTCCTTTATAATGGGAAAATTTTTTACTGAGGCCCTCCTCTATGTGTCTTCAAATTAATATTGGGGTTTTTCCAAAATTTGGGCAGCCCTTTCAGTCACTGCGTACGCAATAACAGTATAGGAGACCCGCTCCTTAATAATGGGAAATTATTTTTTTAAATCAGGCCCTCTGTCTTTTCAAATTGGTTTTGGGTTTTTTCCAAATTTTCGGCAGGCCTTGAAGTCATTGCATATGCTATTAACAGTATAGGAGACCCACTCCTTAATAATGGGAACAACAAAGCATAGCCAACTGATGACCCTCTAACAATAGTGAGGGCCGACTTCTGGCCCTTTAACAATAGTAAGGACAGCCTGATGGCCCTATTAAAATAGGCTTTGAAACTGTGACTTTCAGAGTCCCTCCATCATAAATGAAACAGGATGTGTCAGATCATGTCTCACACACATCATGGCCAGATAAGGAAGTAAAATGTTAAAATGACATTTACTGGTAAATGTATTTTTCGCAGTTGAAAGCAATGCAAAAGTGCAAAAACGCATCAAAAACGCGACGTGTGAACATAACCCAAGATGTGGATGATCATTTTTGGTTTTGGTTATTTATTTTGCCTGATATACAAGTCATTACCCTGGAAATGATGTTCCTTAACATTTTTTCCTAGGAAAATCCATTTTAGTTTTGTTTTTGTATGTTTTATTGTGAGCCCATAAAAGTGGCGTAATTCCTCTGACAACATTGTTCACAGCAGTGACCTGGGAGTCAGAGATTCTTCCAGGGGTCTTCCTCATGCTGTTCCCATGTCATTTGAGCACTTTTCCCATCGATTTCAACAATTTTTAAGCCCCCTGCTGAAACTCCGGGGGGGCCACTGGAAAAATGCTTGAGTTTCCCATAGACTTACATTGCTTGGGTCGAGCACACGAGCATTCAAATTTGCTCGATACGAGCACCCAAGCATTTTAATGCTCGCTCATAACCATTGTTAATTGTACTAAATCTTAATTATTTTTTAACTCAAGGTTTCTTATAGCATTCTCCATAGGCCTGAGCCTATGGAGAAGTATATAACCAAGAGGATTGTATTGTGAGGTATCTCCCTCGCCCCAACGCTGTTTCACTTTCTCTTCTTCCTCTTGGTGGTTCCAACTATAGGTAAATTGCGCGGTCTATTATTGTCTCCCATATATGAGATTACCACTCTATGGGCATGTGATCATATTGCTAGCTGTATTTATTGATGATAGCCTCCAGTTACTGGTACTATCTAAACTAACCTGTGATTACGTTACTCCACATGCTGCTACCCTTATAATGACATTAATGGCACTATGCACCTTACTTAGCCATACCTCTAAGGGTTTTTCCATTTAGCAGCTGATAAGGCAATTGCCTTGTTATACACTTCTACTGCACTGTGACCCTTAATAGCCCATTGCTCTGTTATCTGTATTCCACCATATGGATTGTGTATCTTGAGGTCCTCCCCTCCTTTAGAGGTTCCCTTTTCTTGTTTTTCTTGTTGTTCTTATGTATATCAATAAAATTTTGTAATTTTATGATAATTGTAGCTGGAGTTTCTTTTGCCCTTGGCCATGATTATGACCTATAGGGATCCTGGCGTATAAGATGTATGTATAAGTGTCTAGCATTGATTGGTATTTATCTGAACTCATGAGATTAATTATATATATACTGCATGTTGTGTTTACTTGTGTTATCTTTGTCTAATATTTAAATTTGTTTTGTGATCTGAAAGATTTAAGTGTGACAAACATGCAAAAGAATAAGAAATTAGGGTGGGGGCAAACACTTTCTTACACCAAGGTATATATATATACTTATATGTATTATTTATATACTATATGTAGACAAGGCCATCAATGTCAGTTTACTGTGTGTCCAAATCCCAGTACCCCCGATCATCAGCTATTTGAAGGGGCAGCAGTGCTCGCCTGGCCCCCTGAGTTTACACTTCTGTTACCTATTTTGTGATAGCCCTTTTTTGGTAAAATCCTTTATGAGGTTTAAGCCTGGAAGTGTAGTTTAAAAAGTTTGGGTCATTACAAAACACATCGACTGCTCAATTTTTCCAATCTCATAGTTAAAGTGGATTAGAGCTAATAGAGCAGAGGGTTCACACATTGTATTGATGGCCTTTGATTGTTTTCGGGAAATAAATAAATTCATAATGACTGCTTCCTTCTATCAGAGAAATTAGCTGCTGGACTCTTTCAAGTGGATATTTATGATTGTGCTTCATATAGAAGACTTATCAATTCACATATGCATGGGATTATATTAGGATGATCCCTGCTTTCATAGCCAATATAATATAACCAATTCAGTGTGAAATCTGATAACAAATTAATATTGTTTTTCCTGGGTAACGACTTCTGGGCCACCAATAGTTTTTAAACATCTGGCGCAGTCCACATTCTACTCTGCAGTGATGTTCTAAAACAGAGTATTTGAGCAGGATTTGGTAAGATTCTGCTCAGTTTTGGTTCTTAAAAATAAGTGTGAACATACGCTAACTTACACTGAGTTTTTTGGAGCAGAAACTGAGCAGAATCTCATCAAAACCTCTTCATAATCTCAAATCTCTATGTTTTGCAGATTTTTAAGTACTAACATAGCCATGAAATTGGATTGCTACAAGTGATGAGCAAGCATGTTCGCTACTGCTCGGTGCTCCTCCGAGCATCTTACTGCTCATGCAGGGATTGCCTGCCACTCACTGTAATTCCGCAGCCATGTTGGTTGTGGCATTACAGTGATTGGCTGGCCGCACAGCGTCATCAGATCTATATCAGACCTGGCGCCGCTGTGCTCGTCACAGTCTCTCCGGAATCAGACAGTGTAGGGAGAGGTGCTGCTGAGCTTGGGAGAGATTTGCTTGCTTTTAGTTAGTGTAGGTGTACCAAACTATATTAGAGACACATATCCATCTCAACAAACTGTCCTTCGGATGACTAATCCATCTGCAGAGATAGCAGGCAGTGTATATAGGCAGGCAGGGTATATAGCAAACTGCAGTGCACATGGGACAAGAAGCTCCATTCCTGTTTTGTCTGCTGCTGTTGCTGCTGTTAGATATTTCTAGAAATAGGCCCAGGTCTCAGGGGCCAGGTATAATTTTTTTTTTTGGATCTTAATCCTCATTATTTGCTTAAAAAGCAAACCAGAGAACACCGTTATTCTGCGCCATTTGCTTGTTGGCACTGCAGAATACAGCCAGGTGCTTTTCATATAACAGCGCTAAAAATCCAGCTATTTAAAACTGTGGTTTGTCCGTCAGAAAGATCATATATAATTGCACTGAAAATACTGCCATTTCTGACCTCCATTAAAAATTTGTTTCAGTGTGCCAATGAAGCAATTGACACCAGATTGCTGTTCAAAATAGTGACCGACAGGCAAGGTATTTAAAACTGTGTTTTCTCCATCACATGGATCACATATAACTTTTCAAAGAATACTGCCATTTCTGGCCTCCATTAAAAATTTGTTTCAGTGTGTCAGTGAAGCAATTGACACCAGATTGCTGTTCAAAATATTTACCTACAGGCCAGGTATTTAAAACTGTGTTTACTCCGTCACATGGATTACATATACATTTTCAGAAATTACTGCCATTTCTGACCTCCATTAAAAATTAGTTTCAGTGTGCCAGTGAAGCGATTGACACCAGATTGCTGTTCAAAATAGTTACCTACAGGTCAGGCACTTAAAACTGTGTTTTCTCCATCACATGGATCACATATACGTTTTCAGAAAATACTACCATTTCTGGCCTCCATTAAAAATTTGTTTCAGTGTGTCAGTGAAGCAATTTACACCAGATTGCTGTTCAGAATTGTTACCTACAGCCCAGGCATTTAAAACTGTGTTTTATCCGGCACACGGATCACATATGCGTTTTCAGAAAATACTGCTAATTCTGGCCTACATTAAAAATTAGTTTCAGTGTGCCAGTGAAGCAATTTAGACCAGATTGCTTATCAAAAAAGTTACCTACAGGCCAGGTATTTAAAACTGTGTTTTCTCCGTCACACGGATCACATATACCTTTTCAGAAAATACTGCCATTTCTGACCTCCATTAAAAATTTGTTTCAGTGTGCCAGTGAAGCAATTGACACCAGATTGCTGTTCAAAATAGTTATCTACAGGACAGGTATTCAAAACTGTGTTTTCTCCGTCACACAGATCACATGCATGTTTTCAGAAAATACTGCCATTTCTGGCCGCCATTAAAAATTAGTTTCAGTGTGTCAGAGAAGCAATTTACACCAGATTGCTGTTCAAAATTTTTACCTGCAGGCCAGGTATTTAAAACTGTGTTTTCTCTGTCCCATGGATCACATATACGTTTTCTGAAAATACTGCAATTTCTGACCTCCATTAAAAATTTGTTTCAATGTGCCAGTGAAGCAATTTACAACAGATTGTTGTTCAAAATAGTTACCTACAGGCCAGTTATTTAAAACTGTGCTTTCTCTTCACACGGATCACATATACGTTTTCAGAAGATATTGCCATTTCTGGTCTTCATTGAAAATTTATTTCAGTGTGTCAGTGAAGCAATTGACACCAGATTGCTGTTCAAGATTGTTACCTACAGGCCAGGTATTTAAAACTGTGTTTTCTCTGTCCCACGGATCACATATACCTTTTCAGAAAATACTGCCATTTCTGGCCTCCATTAAAAATTTGCTTTAGTGTGTCAGTGAAGCAATTGACACCAGATTGCTGTTCAAAATAGTTACCTACAGGCCAAGTATTTAAAACTGTGTTTCCTCCATCACACGGATCACATATACGTTTTCAGAAAATACTGCAATTTCTGGCCTCCATTTAAAATTTGTTTCAGTGTGTCAATGAAGCAATTGACACCAGATTGCTGTTCAAAATAGTTACCTACAGGCCAGGTATTTAAAACTGTGTTTTCTCCGTCACACGGATCACATACACATTTTCAGAAAATACAGCCATTTCTTCCCTCCATTAAAAATTAGTTTCAGTATGTCAGTGAAGCAATTGACACCAGATTGCTGTTCAAAATAGTTACCTACAGGCCAGCTATTTAAAACTGTGTTTTTCCCATCACACGGCTCGCATATACGTTTTCAGAAAATACTGCCATTTCTGGCCTCCATTAAAAATTTACTTCAGTGTGTCAGTGAAGCAATTGACACCAGATTGCTGTTCAAAATAGCTACCTACAGACCAAGTATTTAAAACTGTGTTTCCTCCGTCACACGGATCACATATACATTTTCAGAAAATACTGCCATTTCTGGCCTCCAATAAAAAAAAATTCAGTGTGTCAGTGAAGCAATTTACACCAGATTGCTGTTCAAAATTGGTACCTACAGGCCAGGTATTTAAAATTTTGTTTTCTCCATCACACGGATCACATACTGTATACCTTTTCAGAAAATACTGCCATTTCTGAACTCCATTAACAATTGTTTCAGTGGGGCAGTGAAACAATTGACACCAGATTGCTGTTCAAAATAGTTACCTACAGGCCAGGTATTTAAAACTGTGTTTTCTCCGTCACACGGATCACATATACGTTTTCAGAAAATACAGCCATTTCTGACCTCCATTAAAAATTAGTTTTAGTGTGCCAATGAAGCAATTTACACCAGATTACTGTTCAAAATTGATACCTACAGGCCAAGTATTTAAAACTGCGCTTTCTCCGTCACACGGATCACATATACCTTTTCAGAAACTACTGCCATTTCTCGCCTTCATTAACAATTTGTTTCAGTGTGCCAGTGAAGCAATTTACAGCAAATTGATGTTCAAAATAGATACCTACAGGCCAGGTATTTAAAACTGTGTTTTCTCCATCACACGGATCACACATACCTTTTCAGAAAATACTACCATTTCTGACCTCCATTAAAAATTTGTTTCAGTGTGTCAGTGAAGCAATTTAAACCGGACTGCTGTTCAAAATAGTTACCTACAGGCCAGGTATTTAAAACTGTGTTTTTTCCATCACACGGATCACATATACTTTTTCAGAAAGTACTGCCATTTCTGACCTCCATTAAAATTTCATTTCAGTGTGGCCGCAAGGCAATTGACACCACATTGCTATTCAATATAGTTACCCACAGGCCAGGTATTTAAAACTGTGTTTTCTCCATCCCACGGATCACATATATGCTTTCAGAAAAACTGTCATTTCTGGCCTCCACTAAAAATTTGTTTCAGTGTGTCAGCGAAGCAATTGGCACCAGATTGCTGTTCAAAATAGTTATCTACAGGCAAGGTATTTAAAACTGTGTTTTCTCCGTCACACGGATTACATATCCGTTTTCAGAAAATACTGCCATTTCTGGCCTCCATTAAAAATTTGCTTCAGTGTGCCAGTGAAGTAATTGACACCAGATTGCTGTTCAAAATAGTTACCTACAGGCCAGGTATTTATAACTGTATTTTCTCCATCACACGGATCACATTTACATTTTCAGAAAATACTGCCATTTCTGACTTCCATTAAAAATTTGTTTCAATGTGTCAGTGAAGCAATTGCCACCAGATTGCTGTTCAAAATTATTACTTACAGGCCAGGTATTTAAAACTGTGTTTTCTCTGTCACACGGATCAAATATATGTTTTTAGAAAATCCTGCCATTTCTTACCTCCATTAAAAATTTGTTTCAGTGTGTCAGTGAAGCAATTCACACCAGATTGCTGTTCAAAATAGTTACCTACAGGCCAAGTATTTAAAACTGTGTTTCCTCCGTCACACGTATCATATATATGTTTTCAGACAATACTGCCATTTCTGGCCTCCATTAAAAATTTGTTTCAGTGTGCCAGTGAAGCAATTAACACCAGATTGCTGTTCAAAATAGTTATCTACAGGACAGGTATTCAAAACTGTGTTTTCTCCGTCATACAGATCACATGTATGTTTTCAGAAAATACTGCCATTTCTGGCCGCCATTAAAAATTAGTTTCAGTGTGTCAGTGAAGCAATTTACACCAGATTGCTGTTCAAAATTTTTACCTGCAGGCCAGGTATTTAAAACTGTGTTTTCTCTGTCCCATGGATCACATATACTTTTTCTGAAAATACTGCCATTTCTGACCTCCATTAAAAATTTGTTTCAATGTGCCAGTGAAGCAATTTACAACACATTGTTGTTCAAAATAGTTACCTACAGGCCAGGTATTTAAAACTGTGCTTTCTCTGTCACACGGATCACATATACGTTTTCAGAAGATATTGCCATTTCTGGTCTTCATTGAAAATTTGTTTCAATGTGTCAGTGAAGCAATTGACACCAGATTGCTGTTCAAGATTGTTACCTACAGGCCAGGTATTTAAAACTGTGTTTTCTCTGTCCCACGGATCACATATACCTTTTCAGAAAATACTGCCACTTCTGGCCTCCATTAAAAATTTGCTTTAGTGTGTCAGTGAAGCAATTGACACCAGATTGCTGTTCAAAATAGTTACCTACAGGCCAAGTATTTAAAACTGTGTTTCCTCCATCACACGGATCACATATACGTTTTCAGAAAATACTGCAATTTCTGGCCTCCATTTAAAATTTGTTTCAGTGTGTCAATGAAGCAATTGACACCAGATTGCTGTTCAAAATAGTTACCTACAGGCCAGGTATTTAAAACTGTGTTTTCTCCGTCACACGGATCACATACACATTTTCAGAAAATACAGCCATTTCTTACCTCCATTAAAAATTAGTTTCAGTATGTCAGTGAAGCAATTGACACCAGATTGCTGTTCAAAATAGTTACCTACAGGCCAGCTATTTAAAACTGTGTTTTTCCCATCACACGGCTCGCATATACGTTTTCAGAAAATACTGCCATTTCTGGCCTCCATTAAAAATTTACTTCAGTGTGTCAGTGAAGCAATTGACACCAGATTGCTGTTCAAAATAGCTACCTACAGGCCAAGTATTTAAAACTGTGTTTCCTCCGTCACACGGATCACATATACATTTTCAGAAAATACTGCCATTTCTGGCCTCCAATAAAAAAAAATTCAGTGTGTCAGTGAAGCAATTTACACCAGATTGCTGTTCAAAATTGGTACCTACAGGCCAGGTATTTAAAATTTTGTTTTCTCCATCACACGGATCACATACTGTATACCTTTTCAGAAAATACTGCCATTTCTGAACTCCATTAACAATTGTTTCAGTGGGGCAGTGAAACAATTGACACCAGATTGCTGTTCAAAATAGTTACCTACAGGCCAGGTATTTAAAACTGTGTTTTCTCCGTCACACGGATCACATATACGTTTTCAGAAAATACAGCCATTTCTGACCTCCATTAAAAATTAGTTTTAGTGTGCCAATGAAGCAATTTACACCAGATTACTGTTCAAAATTGATACCTACAGGCCAGGTATTTAAAACTGCGCTTTCTCCGTCACACGGATCACATATACCTTTTCAGAAACTACTGCCATTTCTCGCCTTCATTAACAATTTGTTTCAGTGTGCCAGTGAAGCAATTTACAGCAAATTGATGTTCAAAATAGATACCTACAGGCCAGGTATTTAAAACTGTGTTTTCTCCATCACACGGATCACACATACCTTTTCAGAAAATACTACCATTTCTGACCTCCATTAAAAATTTGTTTCAGTGTGTCAGTGAAGCAATTTAAACCGGACTGCTGTTCAAAATAGTTACCTACAGGCCAGGTATTTAAAACTGTGTTTTTTCCATCACACGGATCACATATACTTTTTCAGAAAGTACTGCCATTTCTGACCTCCATTAAAATTTCATTTCAGTGTGGCCGCAAGGCAATTGACACCACATTGCTATTCAATGTAGTTACCCACAGGCCAGGTATTTTAAACTGTGTTTTCTCCATCCCACGGATCACATATATGCTTTCAGAAAAACTGTCATTTCTGGCCTCCACTAAAAATTTGTTTCAGTGTGTCAGCGAAGCAATTGGCACCAGATTGCTGTTCAAAATAGTTATCTACAGGCAAGGTATTTAAAACTGTGTTTTCTCCGTCACACGGATTACATATCCGTTTTCAGAAAATACTGCCATTTCTGGCCTCCATTAAAATTTGCTTCAGTGTGCCAGTGAAGTAATTGACACCAGATTGCTGTTCAAAATAGTTACCTACAGGCCAGGTATTTATAACTGTATTTTCTCCGTCACACGGATCACATTTACATTTTCAGAAAATACTGCCATTTCTGGCTTCCATTAAAAATTTGTTTCAATGTGTCAGTGAAGCAATTGCCACCAGATTGCTGTTCAAAATTATTACTTACAGGCCAGGTATTTAAAACTGTGTTTTCTCTGTCACACGGATCAAATATATGTTTTTAGAAAATCCTGCCATTTCTTACCTCCATTAAAAATTTGTTTCAGTGTGTCAGTGAAGCAATTCACACCAGATTGCTGTTCAAAATAGTTACCTACAGGCCAAGTATTTAAAACTGTGTTTCCTCCGTCACACGTATCATATATATGTTTTCAGACAATACTGCCATTTCTGGCCTCCATTAAAAATTTGTTTCAGTGTGCCAGTGAAGCAATTAACACCAGATTGCTGTTCAAAATAGTTATCTACAGGACAGGTATTCAAAACTGTGTTTTCTCCGTCATACAGATCACATGTATGTTTTCAGAAAATACTGCCATTTCTGGCCGCCATTAAAAATTAGTTTCAGTGTGTCAGTGAAGCAATTTACACCAGATTGCTGTTCAAAATTTTTACCTGCAGGCCAGGTATTTAAAACTGTGTTTTCTCTGTCCCATGGATCACATATACTTTTTCTGAAAATACTGCCATTTCTGACCTCCATTAAAAATTTGTTTCAATGTGCCAGTGAAGCAATTTACAACAGATTGTTGTTCAAAATAGTTACCTACAGGCCAGGTATTTAAAACTGTGCTTTCTCTGTCACACGGATCACATATACGTTTTCAGAAGATATTGCCATTTCTGGTCTTCATTGAAAATTTGTTTCAGTGTGTCAGTGAAGCAATTGACACCAGATTGCTGTTCAAGATTGTTACCTACAGGCCAGGTATTTAAATCTGTGTTTTCTCTGTCCCACGGATCACATATACCTTTTCAGAAAATACTGCCATTTCTGGCCTCCATTAAAAATTTGCTTTAGTGTGTCAGTGAAGCAATTGACACCAGATTGCTGTTCAAAATAGTTACCTACAGGCCAGGTATATAAAACTGTGTTTTCTTCATCACACGGATCACATATACATTTTCAGAAAATATTGCCACTTCTGGCCTCCATTAAAAATTTGTTTCAGTGTGTCAGTGGAGCAATTGACACCAGATTGCTGTTCAAAATAGTTACCTACAGGCCAGGTATTTAAAATTGTGTTTTGTCCATCACACGGATCACATATATGCTTTCATAAATACGGTCATTTCTGGCCTCCATTAAAAATTTGTTTTAGTGTGTCAGTGAAGCCAGAGACACCAGATTGCTGTTCAAAATAGTTACCTACAGGCCTGGTACTTAAAACTGTGTTTTCTCCATCACAGGGATCACATATACCTTTTCAGAATATACTACCCTTTCTGGCCTTCATTAAAAATTTGTTTCAGCCTGTCAGTGAAGCAATTTACACAAGACTGCTCTTCAAAATGGTTACCTACAGGCCAGGTATTTAAAACTGTTTTTTCCATCCCACGGATCACATATACATTTTCAGAAAATACTGCCATTTCTGACCTTCATTAAAAATTCATTTCAGTATGGCCTCAAAGCAATTGACACCAGATTGCTATTCAATATAGTTACCTACAGGCCAGATATTTAAAACTTTGTTTTCTCTGTCTCACAGATCACATATACGTTTTCAGAAAATACTGCCATTTCTGACCTCCATCAAAAATTTGTTTCAATGTGCCAGTGAAGCAATTTACACCAGATTGCTGTTCAAAACAGTTACCTACAGGCCAGGTATTTAAAACTGTGTTTTCTCCGTCACACGGATCACATATACGTTTTCAGAAAATAATTCTATTTCTGGCCTCCATTAAAAATTTGTTTCAGTGTGCCAGTGAAGCAATTGATACCAGATTGCGGTTCAAAATTGTTACCTACCGGCCAGGTATTTAAAACTGTGTTTTCTCCGTCACACGGATCACATATACCTTTTCAGAAAATACTGCCATTTCTGACCTCCAATAAAAATTTGTTTCAGTGTGCCAGTAAAGCAAATAACACCAGATTGCTGTTCAAAATAGTGCAAGCCAGTTATTTAAAACTGTGTTTTCTCCTTCACACGGATCACATATAAGTTTTCAGAAAATACTGCCATTTCTGGTCTACATTAAAAATTTGCTTCAGTGTGCCTGTGAAGCAATTGACACCAGATTGCTGTTCAAAATAGTTACCTACAGGCCAGATAGTTAAAACTGTGTTTTCTCCATCACACGGATCACATATACATTTTCAGAAAAAGCTGCCATTTCTGGCCTCCATTAAAAAAAATTTCAGTTTGTCAGTGAAGCAATTGACACCAGATTGCTGTTCAAAATAGTTACCTACAGGCCAGGTATTTAAAACTGTGTGTTCTTCATCACACGGATCACATATACATATTCAGAAAATACTGCCACTTCTGGCCTCCATTAAAAATTTGCTTTAGTGTGTCAGTGAAGCAATTGACACCAGATTGCTGTTCAAAATAGTTACCTACAGGCCAAGTATTTAAAACTGTGTTTCCTCCATCACACGGATCACATATACGTTTTCAGAAAATACAGCCATTTCTTACCTCCATTAAAAATTTGTTTCAGTGTGTCAGTGAAGCAATTGACACCATATTGCTGATCAAAATAGTTACCTACAGGCCAGCTATTTAAAACTGTGCTTTTCCCATCACACGGCTCGCATATACGTTTTCAGAAAATACTGCCATTTCTGGCCTCCATTAAAAATTTGCTTCAGTGTGTCAGTGAAGCAATTGACACCAGATTGCTGTTCAAAATAGCTACCTACAGGCCAAGTATTTAAAACTGTGTTTCCTCCGTCACACGGATCACATATACATTTTCAGAAAATACTGCCATTTCTGGCCTCCAATAAAAAAAAATTTAGTGTGTCAGTGAAGCAATTTACACCAGATTGCTGTTCAAAATTGGTACCTACAGGCCAGGTATTTAAAACTGTGTTTTCTCCGTCACACGGATCACATATACGTTTTCAGAAAATACAGCCATTTCTGACCTCCATTAAAAATTAGTTTTAGTGTGCCAATGAAGCAATTTACACCAGATTACTGTTCAAAATTGATACCTACAGGCCAGGTATTTAAAACTGCGCTTTCTCCGTCACACGGATCACATATACCTTTTCAGAAACTACTGCCATTTCTCGCCTTCATTAACAATTTGTTTCAGTGTGCCAGTGAAGCAATTTACAGCAAATTGATGTTCAAAATAGATACCTACAGGCAAGGTATTTAAAACTGTGTTTTCTCCATCACACGGATCACACATACCTTTTCAGAAAATACTACCATTTCTGACCTCCATTAAAAATTTGTTTCAGTGTGTCAGTGAAGCAATTTAAACAGGACTGCTGTTCAAAATAGTTACCTACAGGCCAGGTATTTAAAACTGTGTTTTTTCCATCACACGGATCACATATACTTTTTCAGAAAATACTGCCATTACTGACCTCCATTAAAATTTCATTTCAGTGTGGCCGCAAGGCAATTGACACCACATTGCTATTCAATATAGTTACCCACAGGCCAGGTATTTAAAACTGTGTTTTCTCCATCCCACGGATCACATATGCTTTCAGAAAAACTGTCATTTCTGGCCTCCACTAAAAATTTGTTTCAGTGTGTCAGCGAAGCAATTGGCACCAGATTGCTGTTCAAAATAGTTATCTACAGGCAAGGTATTTAAAACTGTGTTTTCTCCGTCACACGGATTACATATCCGTTTTCAGAAAATACTGCCATTTCTGGCCTCCATTAAAAATTTGCTCCAGTGTGCCAGTGAAGTAATTGACACCAGATTGCTGTTCAAAATAGTTACCTACAGGCCAGGTATTTATAAGTGTATTTTCTCCGTCACACGGATCACATTTACATTTTCAGAAAATACTGCCATTTCTGGCTTCCATTAAAAATTTGTTTCAATGTGTCAGTGAAGCAATTGCCACCAGATTGCTGTTCAAAATTATTACTTACAGGCCAGGTATTTAAAACTGTGTTTTCTCTGTCACACGGATCAAATATATGTTTTTAGAAAATCCTGCCATTTCTTACCTCCATTAAAAATTTGTTTCAGTGTGTCAGTGAAGCAATTCACACCAGAATGCTGTTCAAAATAGTTACCTACAGGCCAAGTATTTAAAACTGTGTTTCCTCCATCACACGTATCATATATATGTTTTCAGACAATACTGCCATTTCTGGCCTCCATTAAAAATTTGTTTCAGTGTGCCAGTGAAGCAATTGACACCAGATTGCTCTTCAAAATAGTTACCTACAGGCCAGGTATTTAAAACTGTGTTTTCTTCATCACACGGATCACATATACATTTTCAGAAAATACTGCCACTTCTGGCCTCCATTAAAAATTTGTTTCAGTGTGTCAGTGGAGCAATTGACACCAGATTGCTGTTCAAAATAGTTACCTACAGGCCAGGTATTTAAAACTGTGTTTTCTCCGTCACACGGATCACATATACGTTTTCAGAAAATACAGCCATTTCTGACCTCCATTAAAAATTAGTTTTAGTGTGCCAATGAAGCAATTTACACCAGATTACTGTTCAAAATTGATACCTACAGGCCAGATATTTAAAACTGCGCTTTCTCCGTCACACGGATCACATATACCTTTTCAGAAACTACTGCCATTTCTCGCCTTCATTAACAATTTGTTTCAGTGTGCCAGTGAAGCAATTTACAGCAAATTGATGTTCAAAATAGATACCTACAGGCCAGGTATTTAAAACTGTGTTTTCTCCATCACACGGATCACACATACCTTTTCAGAAAATACTACCATTTCTGACCTCCATTAAAAATTTGTTTCAGTGTGTCAGTGAAGCAATTTAAACAGGACTGCTGTTCAAAATAGTTACCTACAGGCCAGGTATTTAAAACTATGTTTTTTCCATCACACGGATCACATATACTTTTTCAGAAAATACTGCCATTTCTGATCTCCATTAAAATTTCATTTCAGTGTGGCCGCAAGGCAATTGACACCACATTGCTATTCAATATAGTTACCCACAGGCCAGGTATTTAAAACTGTGCTTTCTCCATCCCACGGATCACATATATGCTTTCAGAAAAACTGTCATTTCTGGCCTCCACTAAAAATTTGTTTCAGTGTGTCAGCGAAGCAATTGGCACCAGATTGCTGTTCAAAATAGTTATCTACAGGCAAGGTATTTAAAACTGTGTTTTCTCCGTCACACGGATTACATATCCGTTTTCAGAAAATACTGCCATTTCTGGCCTCCATTAAAAATTTGCTTCAGTGTGCCAGTGAAGTAATTGACACCAGATTGCTGTTCAAAATAGTTACCTACAGGCCAGGTATTTATAAGTGTATTTTCTCCGTCACACGGATCACATTTACATTTTCAGAAAATACTGCCATTTCTGGCTTCCATTAAAAACTTGTTTAAATGTGTCAGTGAAGCAATTGCCACCAGATTGCTGTTCAAAATTATTACTTACAGGCCAGGTATTTAAAACTGTGTTTTCTCTGTCACACGGATCAAATATATGTTTTTAGAAAATCCTGCCATTTCTTACCTCCATTAAAAATTTGTTTCAGTGTGTCAGTGAAGCAATTCACACCAGATTGCTGTTCAAAATAGTTACCTACAGGCCAAGTATTTAAAACTGTGTTTCCTCCGTCACACGTATCATATATATGTTTTCAGACAATACTGCCATTTCTGGCCTCCATTAAAAATTTGTTTCAGTGTGCCAGTGAAGCAATTGACACCAGATTGCTCTTCAAAATAGTTACCTACAGGCCAGGTATTTAAAACTGTGTTTTCTTCATCACACGGATCACATATACATTTTCAGAAAATATTGCCACTTCTGGCCTCCATTAAGAATTTGTTTCAGTGTGTCAGTGGAGCAATTGACACCAGATTGCTGTTCAAAATAGTTACCTACAGGCCAGGTATTTAAAATTGTGTTTTGTCCATCACACGGATCACATATATGCTTTCATAAATACGGTCATTTCTGGCCTCCATTAAAAATTTGTTTTAGTGTGTCAGTGAAGCCAGAGACACCAGATTGCTGTTCAAAATAGTTACCTACAGGCCTGGTACTTAAAACTGTGTTTTCTCCATCACAGGGATCACATATACCTTTTCAGAATATACTGCCCTTTCTGGCCTTCATTAAAAATTTGTTTCAGCCTGTCAGTGAAGCAATTTACACAAGACTGCTCTTCAAAATGGTTACCTACAGGCCAGGTATTTAAAACTGTTTTTTCCATCCCACGGATCACATATACATTTTCAGAAAATACTGCCATTTCTGACCTTCATTAAAAATTCAGTTCAGTATGGCCTCAAAGCAATTGACACCAGATTGCTATTCAATATAGTTACCTACAGGCCAGATATTTAAAACTTTGTTTTCTCTGTCTCACAGATCACATATACGTTTTCAGAAAATACTGCCATTTCTGACCTCCATCAAAAATTTGTTTCAATGTGCCAGTGAAGCAATTTACACCAGATTGCTGTTCAAAACAGTTACCTACAGGCCAGGTATTTAAAACTGTGTTTTCTCCGTCACACGGATCACATATACGTTTTCAGAAAATAATTCTATTTCTGGCCTCCATTAAAAATTTCTTTCAGTGTGCCAGTGAAGCAATTGATACCAGATTGCGGTTCAAAATTGTTACCTACCGGCCAGGTATTTAAAACTGTGTTTTCTCCGTCACACGGATCACATATACCTTTTCAGAAAATACTGCCATTTTTGACCTCCAATAAAAATTTGCTTCAGTGTGCCAGTAAAGCAAATAACACCAGATTGTTGTTCAAAATAGTGCAAGCCAGGTATTTAAAACTGTGTTTTCTCCTTCACACGGATCACATATAAGTTTTCAGAAAATACTGCCATTTCTGGTCTACATTAAAAATTTGCTTCAGTGTGCCTGTGAAGCAATTGAAACCAGATTGCTGTTCAAAATAGTTACCTACAGGCCAGCTAGTTAAAACTGTGTTTTCTCCATCACACGGATCATATATACATTTTCAGAAAAAGCTGCCATTTCTGGCCTCCATTAAAAAAAAATTCAGTTTGTCAGTGAAGCAATTGACACCAGATTGCTGTTCAAAATAGTTACCTACAGGCCAGGTATTTAAAACTGTGTGTTCTTCATCACACGGATCACATATACATATTCAGAAAATACTGCCACTTCTGGCCTCCATTAAAAATTTGCTTTAGTGTGTCAGTGAAGCAATTGACACCAGATTGCTGTTCAAAATAGTTACCTACAGGCCAAGTATTTAAAACTGTGTTTTCTCCATCACACAGATCACATATACGTTTTCAGAAAATACTGCAATTTCTGGCCTCCATTTAAAATTTGTTTCAGTGTGTCAATGAAGCAATTGACACCAGATTGCTGTTCAAAATAGTTACCTACAGGCCAGGTATTTAAAACTGTGTTTTCTCCGTCACATGGATCACATACACATTTTCAGAAAATACAGCCATTTCTTACCTCAATTAAAAATTTGTTTCAGTGTGTCAGTGAAGCAATTGACACCAGATTGCTGTTCAAAATAGTTACCTACAGGCCAGCTATTTAAAACTGTGTTTTTCCCATCACACGGCTCACATATACGTTTTCAGAAAATACTGCCATTTCTGGCCTCCATTAAAAATTTGCTTCAGTGTGTTAGTGAAGCAATTGACACCAGATTGCTAAAAGCTACCTACAGGCCAAGTATTTAAAACTGTGTTTCCTCCGTCACACGGATCACATACGTTTTCAGAAAATACAACCATTTCTGACCTCCATTAAAAAATTGTTTTAGTGTGCCAATGAAGCAATTTACACCAGATTGCTGTTCAAAATTGATACCTACAGGCCAGGTATTTAAAACTGTGCTTTCTCCGTCACACGGATCACATATACCTTTTCAGAAACTACTGCCATTTCTCGCCTTCATTAACAATTTGTTTCAGTGTGCCAGTGAAGCAATTTACAGCAAATTGATGTTCAAAATAGATACCTACAGGCCAGGTATTTAAAACTGTGTTTTCTCCATCACACGGATCACAGATACCTTTTCAGAAAATACTACCATTTCTGACCTCCATTAAAAATTTGTTTCAGTGTGTCAGTGAAGCAATTTAAACCGGACTGCTGTTCAAAATAGTTACCTACAGGCCAAGTATTTAAAACTGTGTTTTTTCCATCACACGGATCACATATACTTCTTCAGAAAATACTGCCATTTCTGACCTCCATTAAAATTTCATTTCAGTGTGGCCACAAGGCAATTGACACCACATTGCTATTCAATATAGTTACCTACAGGCCAGGTATTTAAAACTGTGTTTTCTCCATCCCACGGCTCACATATATGCTTTCAGAAAAACTGTCATTTCTGGCCTCCACTAAAAATTTGTTTCAGTGTGTCAGCGAATCAATTGGCACCAGATTGCTGTTCAAAATAGTTATCTACAGGCAAGGTATTTAAAACTGTGTTTTCTCCGTCACACGGATCACATATACGTTTTCAGAAAATACTGCCATTTCTGGCCTCCATTAAAAAAGTGCTTCAGTGTGCCAGTGAAGCAATTGACACCAGATTGCTGTTCAAAATAATTACCTACAGGCCAGGTATTTAAAACTGTATTTTCGTCGTCACACGGATCACATTTACATTTTCAGAAAATACTGCCATTTCTGGCCTCCATTAAAAATTTGTTTCAGTGTGTCAGGGAAGCAATTGCCACCAGATTGCTGTTCAAAATTATTACTTACAGGCCAGGTATTTAAAACTGTGTTTTCTCTGTCACACGGATCACATATATGTTTTTAGAAAATCCTGCTATTTCTTACCTCCATTAAAAATTTGTTTCAGTGTGTCAGTGTAGCAATTCACACCAGATTGCTGTTCAAAATAGTTACCTACAGGCCAAGTATTTAAAACTGTGTTTCCTCCGTCACACGTATCATATATATGTTTTCAGACAATACTGCCATTTCTGTCCTCCATTAAAAATTTGTTTCAGTGTGCCAGTGAAGCAATTGACACCAAATTGCTGTTCAAAATAGTTACCTACAGGCCAGGTATTTAAAACTGTCTTTTCTTCATCACATGGATCACATATACATTTTCAGAAAATACTGCCACTTTTGGCCTCCATTAAAAATTTGTTTCAGTGTGTCAGTGGAGCAATTGACACCAGATTGCTGTTCAAAATAGTTACCTAAAGGCCAGGTATTTAAAATTGTGTTTTCTCCATCACACGAATCACATATATGCTTTCATAAATACTGTCATTTCTGGCCTCCATTAAAAATTTGTTTCAGTGTGTCAGTGAAGCCATTGACACCAGATTGCTGTTCAAAATAGTTACCTACAGGCCTGGTACTTAAAACTGTGTTTTCTCCGTCACACGGATCACATGTACCTTTTCAGAATATACTGCCATTTCTGGCCTTCATTAAAAATTTGTTTCAGCCTGTCAGTGAAGCAATTTACACAAGACTGCTGTTCAAAATGGTTACCTACAGGCCAGGTATTTAAAACTGTTTTTTCCATCACACGGATCACATATACATTTTCAGAAAATACTGCCATTTCGGACCTCCATTAAAAATTCATTTCAGTATGGCAGGAAAGCAATTGACACCAGATTGCTATTCAATATAGTTACCTATAGGCCAGGTATTTAAAACTGCGTTTTCTCTGTCTCAAGGATCACATATACGTTTTCATAAAATACTGCCATTTCTGACCTCCATCAAAAATTTGTTTCAATGTGCCAGTGAAGCAATTTACACCAGATTGCTGTTCAAAACAGTTACCTACAGGCCAGGTATTTAAAACTGTGTTTTCTCCATCACACGGATCACATATACGTTTTCAGAAAATAATTCCATTTCTGGCCTCCATTAAAAATTTGTTTCAGTGTGCCAGTGAAGCAATTGATACAAGATTGCGGTTCAAAATTGTTACCTACAGGCCAGGTATTTAAAACTGTGTTTTCTCCGTCACACGGATCACATATACCTTTTCAGAAAATACTGCCATTTCTGACCTCCATTAAAAATTTGTTTCAGTGTGCCAGTAAAGCAAATAACACCAGATTGCTGTACAAAATAGTTCAAGCCAGGTATTTAAAACTGTGTTTTCTCCTTCACACGGATCACATATAAGTTTTCAGAAAATACTGCCATTTCTGGTCTACATTAAAAATTTGTTTTAGTGTGCCTGTGAAGCAATTGACACCAGATTGCTGTTCAAAATAGTTACCTACAGGCCAGGTATTTAAAACTGTATTTTCTCCGACACACGGATCACATTTACATTTTCAGAAAATACTGCCATTTCTGGCCTCCATTAAAAATTTGTTTCAGTGTGTCAGGGAAGCAATTGCCACCAGATTGCTGTTCAAAATTATTACTTACAGGCCATGTATTTAAAACTGTGTTTTCTCTGTCACACGGATCACATATATGTTTTTAGAAAATCCTGCTATTTCTTACCTCCATTAAAAATTTGTTTCAGTGTGTCAGTGAAGCAATTCACACCAGATTGCTGTTCAAAATAGTTACCTACAGGCCAAGTATTTAAAACTGTGTTTCCTCCGTCACACGTATCATATATATGTTTTCAGACAATACTGCCATTTCTGGCCTCCATTAAAAATTAATTTCAGTGTGCCAGTGAAGCAATTGACACAAGATTGCTGTTCAAAATAGTTACCTACAGGCCAGGTATTTAAAACTGTGTTTTCTCCTTCACACGGATCAGATATAAGTTTTCAGAAAATACTACCATTTCTGACCACCATTAAAGATTTGTTTCAGTGTGTCAGTGAAGCAATTGATACCAGATTTCTGTTCAAAATAGTTACCTAAAGGCCAGGTTTTTAAAACTGTGTTTTTGCTGTCAAACGGATCACATATACCTTTTCAGAAAATACTGCCATTTCTGACCTCCATTAAAAATTTGTTTCAGTGTGCCAGTGAAGCAATTGACACCAGATTGCTGTTCAAAATTGTAACATCCCTGGTGGCGTGCTGGCATGGCTTACCACCTCCCACCATGCAAGACGGCCATCTTACCTATCAGTCCATGCTGCACACTTTGCTCCAGTACCTGCTGTGTGCTTGTCTCTTGTTTGATTGCTTAGGGCAGAGGCTCGGTGACTGCCTGATTCTTAAAATTACTGTGTGTGCACTCCTAATGCGTCCCCAGCCTATTGCTGTGAGTCACTGGATACTTAAACCCCTTCCACCCAGTAGGAGGTGCCTGAGCAACACTTTCTTTCAGTGTGTTCCTTTCAACTGAGTTGCCAGGTCCTGTCCGGTATCTTGTCTGTTTCTGCCACCCTGGGGGCTGTGTACATAGGCCCGTTACCTGTATCTGTGACTTCTAGTCTGTTTCCGCCACCCTGGGGGCTGAGTTCCCAGGCTCCTTACCATATCTTGCTCCTGGTTCAGTTCCTGTCTGAACAGTGTCCTAGCCCGTTACCTGTTTGTCTCTATGTCCGTACCTCCCCTTTTCCTGCAGTGTCTGAACCTGCACCTAACTCCAACTCGTTGTCTCTGTACTTCTGTTTGTGAGTTTTGTGTTCACTCGTTACTTCATTGTAATTACCTTTTGTGTATCTGGTTCTGCTTGTCCCGTTTCCCTGCCTCTGTATCTACCTCCTGTGTTCTAGCTATCTTCCTGTGTTTCCCAGTCAGTTCCATGTGAACAGTGCCCTGTCCTGTCTGCTCTGCTTATCCACCGCACCTGTGGTTTCCCTCTGCTCTGCTTGTCCACCGCACCTGCGGTTTCGATCTGCTCCGCCTTGTCCACCGCACCTGCAGTTTCGCACTGCTCTGTCTTGTCCATCGCACTTGTGGTTTCGCTCTGGTCTGCTTTGTCCACCGCACCTGCGGTTTCGCTCTGCTCTGCCTTGTCCACCGCACCTGTGGTTTCGCTCTGCTCTGCCTTGTCCACCGCACCTGCGGTTTCGCTCTGCTCTGTCTTGTCCACCGCACCTGCAGTTTCGCTCTGCTCTGCCTTGTCCACCGCACCTGCGGTTTCGCTCTGCTGCTTGTCCACCGCGCCTGCGGTTTCGCTCTTCTCTGCTTGTCCACCGCGCCTGCGGTTTCGCTCTGCTCTGCTTGTCCACCACACCTGCGGTTTCGCTCTTCTCTGCTTATCCACCGCGCCTTCGGTTTCGCTCTTCTCTGCTTGTCCACCATGCCTGCGGTTTCGCTCTGCTCTGCTTATCTACCGTGCCTGCGGCTCCTTTCCTGTATCCCAGTTTGTACTGGTCCCTATCCAGCCTGCTTTCCTGTCTGCCAGTACCCACCTGTCAGCATACCAGCCGTGCCTACCAGTACCTGCCTGTCTGCATATCAGCCGTGCCTGCCAGTACCCACCTGTCTGCATACCAGCTGTGCCTGCCTGCTCCCCGGTGTGGGTCAACACCTGTGACCGGGGTCTGACCTGGAGTGGCACCTGGTCCCTCTGCTCGGTTCCTCCCTGGTTCACGGAGTCGACTGAGCCACCGTGCGACCTTGGTTGGACCGAGTTGATGCTTAGTCATGCCCCTCCAGGCACCCCTCGGTTCATGATCCAGTGGGATCACTAACCACGCTCACGTCAGTCAGTCTGGGCATGTGCATAACAAAAATAGTTACCTAAAGGCCAGATATTTAAAACTGTATTTTCTCCGTCATACGGATCACATATACCTTTTCAGAAAATACTGCCATTTCTGGCCTCCATTAAAAATTTGTTTCAGTGTGTCAGTGAAGCAATTGACAACAAATTGCTTTTCAAAATAGTTACCTACAGGCCAGGTATTTAAAACTGTGTTTTCTCCGTCACACAGATCACATATACGTTTTCAGAAAATACTGCCATTTCTGGCCTCCATTAAAAATTTGTTTCAGTGTGCCAGTGAAACAATTGACACCAGATTGATGTTCAAAGTAGTTACCTACAGGCCAGGAATTTAAAACTGTGTTTGCGCTGTCACATGGATCACATATACGTTTTCAGAAAATACTGCCATTTCTGACCTCCATTAAAAATTTGTTTCAGTGTGTCAGTGAAGCAATTGACACCAGATTGCTGTTCAAAATTGTTACCTACAGGCTAGGTATTTAAAACCGTGTTTTTTCCGTCACACGGATCACATATACGTTTTCAGGAAATAATGCAATTTCTGACCTCCTTTATAAATTTGTTTCAGTGTGCCAGTGAAGCAATTGACACAAGATTGCTGTTCAAAATTGTTACCTACAGGCCAGGTGTTTACAACTGTGGTTTGTCCGTCACAAGTATCACATATCAGTTCGCTCCAAATTCAGTCATTTCTTGTGAGCGTGGAAGATATATTCCTCCATTTAAAATGGGCAAGGCACATAGCAAGGGACAGGGAACTGGACGTGATGGTGATGATGGTGCATGTAGAGGCCAAGGCCGTGGGCAAGCTGAATTTGTGCCACAACAAACACCCACATCTTCTTGCTCGACATTCCTGTCCCAATTAATAGGGGACCGCAGAACACCACTATTGAACACAGAGCAGTGTGAAAAGGGTATTGGCTGGATAGCAGATAATGCTTCCAGTCACTTAGCCACCACCACCACCACCTTGTCTTCCATACGGTCAAGTCTGAGTAGCTGTGAGTCTGGACCGCATATTCCTCACCCTGAACCTCCTTCCTCCCACCATGCCGAGTGCCCAGAGACAACTGATCCCACACTTGGACACTCCGAAAAGCTGTTCACTTTCCCATTTATAGAATCTGGCCTCTCGTCCCGTCCACTTGAAGCGGGGCAAGAGGAGATCGCATGTAGCAATGCCCAAATATTTGAGCAGCCACGGTCACACGAAGGCGACGGTGGGAAAGAGTCACAAGAGGTTGACGATGATGAGACACAATTGCCAGAAAGTCAGGAGGAGGACCAAAGTGCGGAAGTGGAAGACGAGGTGGTGGATGATATAGTAACTGACCCAACCTGGCAGGAGGACATGCAGAGTGAGGAGAGCAGCACACAGGGAGAGGGAGGCATAGCACCACAATCGTGGCCGTAAAAAGAAGGCAGGCAACCTTTCCCCGTAACATCAACACAAAGGAAGTTGCCAGTACAACTGTTAGGTCTTGCCGAGTCTGGTTGTTTTTTAAAGACTCTGCCGATAACCCCAAAAAGGCCATTTGCACCATCTGCCAGGCCAGCATCAGCAGGGGTGCCAAAAAGACCAGCCTGACCACGACCAGCATGATCAGGCACATGGCAGCAAAGCACCCGGCTTTGTGGGCCGATCCCCAGGGTCCAGGAACAGTGTCTGCGGGTGACACCATTGCTTCTTCCGCTGTTGTGCATGCAAGCCAATCTCCTGTCCATGGTGCCTGCGAAGATGCCTCCTGCCCTGCACCTGTCGTTGCACACTCTCAAGTAGCAGCATCAGAAAGCACGTCCATGTCCTTGTCCCAGCGCAGCGTTCAGTAGTCCCTACCCCAGTCCTTGGAATGCAAGCGCAAATACGCAGCCAATGCCCCACAGGCCACAGTAATTCCCACATTTCACGACTGCTTGCGCTCAAAATGTTGCCTTTTAGGCTCGTGGAGATGGAAGCATTCCGCAACCTGATGGCAGCGGCCGTCCTTTGGTACTCGGTCCCCAGCCACCACTATTTCTCCCGGTGTGCTGTCCCCGCATTACACAAGCACGTGTCCCAAAACATTAGCCGTGCCCTCAACAACGCACTTACTGGGAAAGTCCACCTAACCACGGACACGTGGACAAGTGCTTGTGGGCAGGGACGGTACATCTCGCTGATGGCACATTGGGTTAACATACTGGAAGCCGGGACCCAGTCGGACCTTGGGACGGAACATGTCCTCCCGACGCCAAGGATTGTGGGCCCTAGGTCAATCAGGTTTGCCCCCACGGTCTAGAGCTCCTGCACCTCATCCTCCTCAGCCTCCTCCTTCTCTTCAGCCTCCATCTCCGAAATGACCACTTCAGTCACAAGCTGGAAGCACTGCAGCACTGCCTCGGCCAAGTGGCAACAGGCTGTGCTGAAGCTAATATGCTTAGCTGAAAAACCGCACAATGCTGAAGAGTTGTGGACAGCTCTGAAAGAGAAGGCAGATCTGTGGCTCACACTGCTGAACCTACAGCCAGGCATGGTCGTGTGTGACAATGGCCGGAACCTGGTAGCGGCTCTGAGGCGAGGCGAGCTCACAAACGTACCATGCCTGGCCCATGTGCTTAACCTCGTCGTTCAGCGGTTTCTCAAATCCTACACGGAGCTGCCGGATATGCTTGTTAAAGTACAACGCCTGTGTGCCCATTTTAGAAAGTCAGCTACAGCTTACGCCGCCCTTGCAGTGTTTCAGCAGTATTTGCAGCTTCCGGCTCACAGACTGGTGTGTGATGTCCCCACTCATTGGAACTCTACATTGCAGATGTTGGGAAGGATTTGTGAGCAGAAGAGGGCAGTTGTTGAGTACCAGCATCAACAAGGCTGTCGGTATTCAGTTCAGACTCCACACATAAGACTTCAGGAGTGGACATGGATGTCAGACATATGTACCATCCTCCAAAACTTTGATTACTCCACCAAGATGGTGACCGGCGATGACGCCATAATTAGCGACACCATCCTGCTTCTCTGTCTTCTGAAACGCTCTCTGCTCACAATTAAAGAGGATGCATTGCAGGCGGAGCACGATGAGATGGAGCAAGGAACCATACAGGGTGATTACACACAGCCAAGCCTCATCTCATCCCAACATGGATTGGGTGACAATGAGGAAGAGGAGGAGGAGGAAGGACCATCTGTTCAGCGTGGATGGCCAGATGACAGAGAGGAGGAGGAGGAGGAGGAGGAGAGCATGGTCAGTCATCCTCTTGTTGAGGACACGGAAGTCTTGCCTGTTACTAGTCTGGCACACATGGCTGAGTTTATGTTATGCTGCCTTTCCCATGACCCTCGCGTTCTCCAAATTTTGGGTGACAATCATTACTGGTTGGTGACACTTCTAGACCCACGCTTCAAGGAGAACTTTCTATCTCTTATTCCTGAGGCGGACAGGTGTACAAAAATGGGGCAGTCAAAGAAAGGCCCTTGTGGCGGAACTATTAAAAAAAATTCCCATCTGAAAATGCTTGCGGCATAGGGCACACTTCGTTGGACAACCAAGGAGTATAGGCGAGAGAGACACAAGTTCAATCAAGCAGAGGCAGGGGAACACTTTCAAAGTTCTGGGAGAGTTTTCTCAGACCCTCCCATCACTCAGGCCCTGCGGCGTGGAGTACTCTCACACGGAGTTCAAAGTTTGGGAAGATGCTGAGGGAGTACCTTGCCCACCGTACCAACGTCCTCCGTGATTCCGCTGTGCCTTATAATTATTGGGTATCCAAGCTGGATATGTGGAATGAACTGGCTCTCTATGCTTTGGAGGTCCTGGCCTGCCCTGCCACCAGCGTTTTATCAGAGCGGGTTTTTAGTGCCGCTGGTGGAATTATAACTGATAAGTGCATCCGCCTGTCAACTGAAAATGCTGACAGGCTGACTCATATAAAAATGAACAAGTGCTGGATTGGGCCAGACTTCTCAACACCACCGAATGATAGCAGCGTAAACTCAAATCCAGTGTCTTTTCTTGGGAGGTGTATTCCCATGCACCTTTTCACACCCACATATGGGTATACGCTTCCTGATTTTGGCTATTTGCTCTTGTCCTCCTACTTCTCCTCATCCTCCACCACCATATCACCAGGGTGACCGTGGTCCGTGATGCAACACCCACATAATTTTCTTAAAGGATGTTTATGATGCCCGTAAAAAAATTTTTTATACAGTATGTTCATGTATACCCCCCAGCAGTAAATGTTTGTCACCCATACACTTAGTGCATTGGCATTACAAGTATAGGAGGCCTGCTCCTTTCTAATGGGAACATTTTTTTATGAGGCCCTCCTCCACGTCTCTTCCAAGGGTCATTGAAGTGCCTCCAAATTTTTGGCAGCCCTTTCATTCACTGCATAGGCCAACACTATGGGAGACTCTTTTCTTTCTAATGGGAATTTGTCATTACTGTGGCCCTGCTCTATGTGTCTTTAAATTCTTAGTGGGGTTTTTCCTAAAATTGGTCAACCATTGGACTCACTGCATACCCTATAACTGTATAGCTGACTCTCTCCTTTCTAATGGGAACATGTCGTACCTTGTTACTGTGGCCCTGCTCCGTGTGTCTTTAAATTCTTAGTGGGGTTTTTCCTAAAATTGGTCAACCATTGGACTCACTGCATACCCTATCACTGTATAGCAGACTCTCTCCTTTCTAATGGGAACATTTCGTACTTGTTACAGTAGCCCTGCTCTGTGTGTCTTTAAATTCTTAGTGGGGTTTTTCCAAAATTTTGGCAGCCCTTGCATTCACAGCATGGGCATTACCAATATAGGAGACCCGCTCCTTTATAATGGGAAAAATTTTTTTACTGAGACCCTCCTCTATGTCTCTTCAAAGGGGTATTGGGTTGTGTCCAAATTTTTGGCAGCCCTTGCAGTCACTAGATACGCAATAACAGTAGGAAACCCACTTGTTAATAATGGGAACAACAAAGCATAGCCTGCTGATGGCTCTCTAACAATAGCTAGGGCCGACTGCTGGCCTTTTAAGAATAGTAAGGGCCGTCTGATGTCCCTATAAAAATAGGCTTTATAACTTTCAGAGTCCCTCCATCATAAATAAAGCAGGATGTGTCTGATGATGTGTCACACACCACATTTCCAGATAAGGTTGTAAAATGTTAAAATTACCTAACGTAAAAAAAACAAAACAATATGATCTTTCTTTAGTATAAAAAACAGCGTCACCTATTTAACCTCAATGTAATCACATTGTTCAGCTCATGCACCTCCTTCTCATTCTCCGAAATGACCACATCAGTCACAAGCTGACAGCACTGCAGCACTGCCTTGGCCAAGCGGCAACAGGCTGTGCTGAAGGTAACATGCTTAATGCTTAATTGACAAACCGCCCAGCGATGCAGAGTTGTTGAAAGCTGTAACACAGCAGCCTGATCTGCGACTCTCACCGCTGAACATACAGCCAGGCATGGTCGTGTGTGACAATGGGCGGAACCTGGTGATGGAGAAATGACAGCCGGGGTAGATACGGTTTCCCTCTATGTCAGTCCTTTCACTGAGCTAAAGAATATGGCTGTGGTGAAATACAACTCCTACTGAGAAGCTGTTTCAGATTGAAAAACATTGTGCCCACCAGAGGATTTGATTCTGAGGGCTAACCTTTCTCACCCGCTCAAGAGCCCCATAGCAGCTGCAAAGTTAGTGCTATCATGAACTCTCCTGAGGTAGAAGCCAAGGCACACCAGAGGATTCTTTGGTGGGACCGTCCAACCCTGCTGAAAAGCAGTCCTGGCTAAGAAAAGTGTGTGGGAAGGTTCCTGGATACTCTATGGCTGCTTTTTTACTGAGGAGGAAACACACGCAAACACGGGGAGAACATACAAAGTCCTTGCAGATGTTGTCCTTGCTGGGATTTGAACCCAGGATCCCAGCGCTGCAAGGCTTCAGTGCTAACCACTGATCCAATGTGCTGCCGTTCACCCTCTAATATCTAACAGGCTGGAGAAACTTGCACCTACTGCCACTTTATCTTCAGCTCCTTTGTGAGAAAATGTATTTGGGCAGCCACTCAGTCTACCAAATAAAATTCCTGAGACAGAAATTGGGGATGGCTTCGCTACTGGTACTGGGGGCAGTGCTAATACCATGGCGTCGTACCATAGTTTGCTGGAAATATTCCAGGCTGGTAGGAGGCAAGCAAATTCCCACAGAAAAGTACCAGCAGTAATGTCAGGCCACATTTCAAGTGCAAGCAGCTTTAGAGGACTTCCTGGGAGAAATGACAAGCAGGGTAGATACGGTTTACCTCTATGCCAGTCCTTTCACCGAGCTAATACAACTCTTAGGAAAAAAATTGTGGACTGGCTCCATACCATCCCTGGCCACATTCACCTGTCCACGTGTTTGTGGTTAGGCGGTCCTTCCCAGTAAGTGCACTGGGGAGGGCACGGGTAATGTTGTGGGAACCGTGCTTGTGGAAGGCGGAGGCGATACTGGGAAATATAGTGGCAGCTGGGGACCGAGTATGGACACCTGGCCGCCTCCGGCATGAGGTTGTGAAAAGCTTCCACCTCCAAGAGCTTAAAAGGCCATATTTCAAGTGCAAAGAGCTACCCAGAAATCTGGCAGTTTAGTGTTGCGGTCTGTGGGTGGGTGAGTGGCTGGCTGCATGCTTTCACTTGCATTCCAAGTATCAGAAAACTAAGCCGATGGTAGTGACGCGCCCCCTGAGCCGTGTGTGTGTGGGGATACCCGGAACCAGACCTTTTGTGGATGCTGGGGGTTGTAGTCTCCGTGGCGGCAACCCGGTCCGTGCCCAGGGCGGTCAAACCAAATGGCCAGTTTATATGCTGAATGTCCGACTACGCCACCCGTGGATTGCAGTCAGAGGGAACTGCCGCTGCAGGGCAGACCGCTGAGGCTGGTGTTGTGGGTGCAGCAGAGGGTAGTATAACTCCCCACGGGATGAGTGTAGCCTCAGGGCAGCGAGTGAGGATGTTGGGGGTGATGGTGCGCGGGAGCAGCAGTAACGACACAGAGTCCTGTAATGCAGTCCAGGGTATTTACTCACAGTTCTTTATCCACGTTACTCCAGCTGGTCAAAATGTCCCACGTCGTACTGTGCTCACCAGGTGAGGGGCTCGGCCTACTCCAAGATAACTTTGGAGCGTTTCACAGGACCCCCTTTGTGTGTCCTTTCTCTGGCCTGTCATACCCCACCAGTGACCTCGCTTCTGTCCGGCTGCGTCGGGCCTTCGTGGGTAAACGTGGTGCCGTTTCCCTGACCCTATGTGGTGCCTTCCTAGCGGGTGTAGCGAGGGGCTGTGCCACATAAAATGTCACAGCCTCCGGTTTCTAGCTGAGGGTAGTTCCCTGCCTCCACTATTTTCGGTGACCGGTCTCCCCCTTTGGCCTGAGCCCCTACGCAGGTAGATTTGGGCATGCGGTGGTGACTCGCCGATCCACACCCCTGGGGTCCCTTCGTTCCTTGTTCCTGGAGCCTCCTCCGCTCCTCTTCCTTCCTTCTCCTTCCTCCAGGCTCCGGCCGCTCTCTCAGGCCTGCCTGCGGAGCAGAGCTCGGTCTGAGCCTCTGCTCCCTGTCTTCTCCTCTTACTCTCAACTCTCTCTCCTTGCTCTTTCAGTGCTGGCTGGGCCTCACAGGCTAGGCCCGCCTCCGGAGCAGAGCCCCATGCAGAGGCCCTTACTCTGTCACTTTTTCTCTCTGACTGAACTGAACTTCTTCTCCTTGTCTCTAAGATGGCTCCCACCTTTTATACCTCCTTCTCAGTGCACCCAGGAACTGCTCTCTCCCTCCTATGCACTACAGTGTTCCCCTTCCTCAGTGTTCCCTCCCCCCCACTCAAGCCAGGGACAGGGACTGTGGCGCTCCACTTAGAGCATATCGGTCTCCCTGCCCCCCGGAAATGTGGTGGAATGCATGCAGGTGTCAGGGTCCTGATCCACACTCCATCCTTACCTGGAAGTGAGATATCGCACATCTGGTTGAGATGCAATACCTCTGTAGCGACCGAACCCTCGGGGCGCTACAGTAGCCTCTATCATCATCATGGCCTCACCTTGACACTATGAACTCTCCTGAAGGAGAAGCCAGGGCCCGCCGGAGGAGTCTCTGGGTCTCTGGTGGGCCCGTCCAACCTGCAGAAAAGCATACCTGGCTAAGAAAAGTGTGGGGGAAGGTTCCAGGACACTCTATTGCTGCTTTTTTAATGTGGATCGGCCATGCTTATGCATGTTATTTCTCAAAACGCATTACAGATCAGGCCATTGTCCAACTCTATATTCAAGAAATTAAATGCGCAGAGAAAGATGTGTGTGTGTCAAAGCACCACCGACAAGTGTGAGTTGATGTTGGACGGGCTGCCATTGCTTCTGCAACAAGCTTAATTACAGGACTTCCTGGGAGAAATGACACGCAGGGTACATACGGTTTCCCTCTATGCCAGTCCTTTCACCGAGCAAAATACAACTCTAAGGAAAAAAAGTTATGGACTGGCTCCTTACCATCCCTGGCCACATTCACCTGTCCACATGTTTGTGGTTAGGCGGTCCTTCCCAGTAAGTGCACTGGGGAGGGCACGGGTAATGTTGTGGGACTCGTGCTTGTGGAAGGCGGAGGCGATACCGGGAAATATAGTGGCGGCTGGGGACCGAGTATGGACACCCGGACGCTGCCGGCATGAGGTTGTGAAAAGCTTCCGCCTCCATGAGCCTAAAAGGCCACATTTCAAGTGCAAGCAGCTGTCAAAAATTTGGTATTATAGTATTGCAGCCTGTGGGTGGGCGGGTGGCTGCCTGCATACTTGCTGTTGCATTCCAAGGAATGGGGTAGGGACAACTGAACGCTGCACTGGGACAAGGACGTGGACGGTGATTGTTGCAAGTCTGCAATGACAGGTGCATGGCGGGAGGAATCTTCGCATGCGCCAAGGATCACTTATGATGGGCACACTTTTAGGCTGTGACCTGGGAGTCAGAGATGCCTCCAGAGGTCTTCCCCATGCTGTTCCCATGTCTTCTCAGCACTGTATGCATGTGTCTGATGATGTGTCACACACCACATGGCGAGATAAGGTTGTAAAATGTTAAAATTACATTTCCTGGTGAATGCATTTGTCTTGGTTGAAAGTAATGCAAAAGTGCAAAAACGCATCAAAAACGCTACGTGTGAACATAGCCCAAGGTGTGGAGGAGTATTTCTGTTTTTGGTTATTTATTTTGCCTTATATACAAGTCATTACCCTGGAAAGGATGTTCTTTAACATATTTCCCAGGAAAATCCATTTTGGTTTTCGTTTTTGTATGTTTTATTGTGAGTCCGTAAAAGTAGCGTAATACTCTGACAACGTTGTTGACAGCAGTGATCTGGGAGTCAGAAATGCTTCCAGGGGTCTTCCCCATGCTGTTCACATGTCATTTGAGCACTGTTCCCATCGATTTGGGCAATTTTTAGGCCCTCTGCAGACCGCCTTGGGGAGCCGCCTGAAAAATGCTTGAGTTTCCCATAGACTTACATTGGGCTCGTTGCTCGGGTCGAGCACCCGAGTATTCCAATTTGCTCGACCCGAGCAACGAGTACCCGAGCATTTTAATACTCGCTCATCACTATTTATTACCCCTGTGCTGTGACATCTGTGTGTTTATTATCCCTGTACTGTGACATCAATGTGTTTATTACCCCTGTGCTGTGACATCTGTGTTTTATTATCCCTGTACTGTGACATCAATGTGTTTATTACCCCTGTACTGTGACATCTGTGTGTTTATTACCCCTGTACTGTGACATCAATGTGTTTATTACCCCTGTACTGTGACATCCGTGTGTTTATTACCCCTGTACTGTGACATCAAAGTGTTTGTTACCCCTGTACTGTGACATACCGTGTATATTATCCCTGTACTGTGACATCAGTGTGTTTATTACCTCTGTACTGTGATATACCGTGTATATTATCCCTGTACTGTGACATCAGTGTGTTTATTACCCCTGTACTGTGACATACTGAGTATATTATCCCTGTACTGTGACATCAGTGTGTTTATTACCCCTGTACTGTGACATCAGTGTGTTTATTATCCCTGTACTGTGACATCAATGTGTTTAATACCCCTCTACTGTGAAATCAATATGTTTATTATCCCTGTACTGTGACATCAATATTTTTATTATCCCTGTACTGTGACATCAATGTGTTTATTATCCCTGTACTGTCACATCAATGTGTTTATTACGCCTGTACTGTGACATACCGTGTTTATTATCCCTGTACTGTGACATCATTGTGGTTACTGTTTATGTACTGTGGGTTAATTTTACTAATGTATGGGGGCCACAAAAGGTGTCACAAGCATTACTTACTATTGTATGTATAAGACAGATGGACACATTTTCATTGTGTGTGGGGGGCACAAATGGGGGCATCATTATTGTAATGCATTTTATTTTTGATTATACTGTTTAAGTGGGATGGGGATAAAACTGAGGTACTGGTATTGTGTAGGGCACCACAGGGGCCCTATGTTACTATTGGATTTGTCTACAAGTTGGGAAAAAAGTGGGGATGGTGCTCTAAAAGCAATTAGCCATAAATGTCTGTGTGTTCCTGGAAGGAGTCTTCGCGGTCATGTGCTAGATGAAGAAGGAAAGAGAAAATGAGTGCCTTTTATTGCATATATATGGTCTGCAGAGCACCTGTGTAATATTGTTATAAGTTACAGTGGTTATTTGTTAATCCTAAGATTTAAATACTTTTATAATATATAATTTCTTTGGTTAGTCAATAAAGATATCACTCTTAGAATACTTCTGTCTGTTTTGGGCATAAAAGTATTTATAAAGATTTTTCTGGCTAACACAGTACCATAATATATTTTGTTATCATACACATTAATGATCAGAATAATTCAGTCACCATTATATGTTCTGGTAATATATAGTCATGATGTTACATTATTATTTGTCCCTTGTATTTGGCATTATTGGTAATTTTGGTCTTGGTATAGTGGGTTTTGTCCAGTAACAGGATGGTGTTTATAATTAGACTCTATTTGGCGGCAATATATGGTCATTAGTGTTGAGCGAGCATGCTCAACACTGCTCGGTACTCGTCCGAGCATCACGCTACTCGGGATGTTCGGCGAGCACCGAGCATTTCCGGGTTACTCGGGCGGGAGCCCGGGTCTCCGCCATGCATGTTTGGCGCTCTTTACAGAGCCAATGAACATGCAGGGATTGCCAGCCAGCCACTGCAATGCCGCAGCCATGTTGTTTGTGGGCATTACAGTGATTGGCTGGCCGCACAGCGTCACCTCGAGTATTTAAAACCGGGCGTCGCCATCTTGGACACAGTCACTCCGGATTAGACAGTGTAGGGACAGCGCTGCTGAGCTAGGGAGAGATTTATCCTGCGAAATAGTTAGTGTAGGGTCTGTAAAGGCTGCCAGATCAAACAAACAGTCCTTCTCAGGACTAATATCCATCCCAGATATCAGGCAGGCAGGCTGGCAGGCTGTATAGGAGACGCAGTGGTTATACCAGCAAACGCTGCATTACAGTCCAGTGTGTTCCTGTTGCTGAAATTGCTGGACTTAGCTCCAGGTCTCGGGGCCAGTAAAAATCCTTTTTTTTCATCTAAATCCTCTTTTTTTTCCTCCTTCACACTGTACAAATACACGTCTTATTAACCTATTGGTGCCCCCCCCCCCCAAAAAAAAGAGTTGAAAAGAGTCTGGTATAGGCCACAGAAGCAGAAGTGTGGTTTTGCAGTTCCACGGGTCAAATCTCTGTAGTATCCAGTTTTGGGCATTTTGTATCTAAAAAAAAGCAGTTTGAGTGTGTTGCTCACTGTACAGCCGCAAATCTATATTTTTAAAAAAGTCAGGTAAACACCAGTAAATTAAAACTGTGGTTTTGCGGTTCCACGGTAAAAAATCTCTATTATCCTGTTTTTTGCATTTTTTTGCCTTAAAAAACACCAGTAGTGTCTCCTGACTGTTCTGACACAAAAATATATTTATTGAAAATAGTCTGTTGTAGGCCCGACAAATCCAAGTGTGGTTTTGCAGTTCCACTGGTCAGATCTCTGTATTATCCAGTTTTGGGCCGTTTATATCTAAAAAAAAAACAGTTTGAGTGTGTCGCTCACTTTTCAGCCGCAAATATATATATTTCAAAAAAGTCTGGTATACACCAGTAAATTAAAACTGTGGTTTTGCTGTTCCACGGTAAAAAATCTCTATTATCCTGTTTTTCGCATTTTTTGCCTTAAAAAAAAACAGTAGTGTCTCCTGACTGTTCTGACACAAAAATATATCTATTGAAAATAGTCTGTTGTAGGCCCGACAAATCCAAGTGTGGTTTTGCAGTTCCATGGGTCAAATCTCTGTATTATCCAGTTTTGGGCCGTTTGTATCTTAAAAAAAAACAGTTTGAGTGTGTCGCTCACTGTTCAGCCGCAAATATATATATTTTAAATTTTATGGTATACCCCAGTAAACAATAACTGTGGCTTTGCCATTCCACGGTAAAAAATCTCTATTATTCAGGTTTTGATATTTTTTCCGTAAAGAAAAACAGTAATAGTTTCTCCCTGATTGTTCAGATTGTTTAAAAGAGTCGGGTGTAGGCCAGAGAAATAGAACTGTGGTTTTCCTCTTCCACGGTTCTAATCTACTTTTTATTACCCTTTTTCCATTGATAGTGCGAGTGTAAGCTATTTTACTTCCTTTACAATGGGCAAGGCGCGTGGCAAGGGACGTGGAAGTGGACGTTCTGGTGATGGTGCGTGCAGAGGACGGGGCCGTGGCCAATGTGAAAATGTGCCACAACCAACAGCCACATCTTCTCGCTCCCACTTCTTGACCAAATTACTAGGGAAACACAGAACAACACTAGTATTGCGAACTGATCAGTGTGAACAGGTTATTAATTGGATAGCAGATAATACTTCCAGTTCCTGGGCACCACCACCTCCGGTCTGTCTTCCACACGGTCAACTCTTAGTAGCCGTGAGTCTCGACCGCATACTCCTTCTCACCCTGATGCTCCTTCCTCCCACCATGCCGAGTGTCGTCAGACAGCAACTGATCCCACACTTGGACACTCTGAAGAGCTGTTCACTGGTCCATTTCCAGATTTGTGCCCCTCGCCTGCTCTGCTTGAAGTGGTGGAAGAGGAGATCCCATGTAGCGATGCCCAAATATTTGAACAGTCACAGGAAGTCGACGCTGGCAATTTGTCACAAGAGGTGGACGATGACGAGACACAATTGCCAGGAAGTGAGGAGGAGCAAGTGGAAGAGGAGGAGGTGGTGGATGATCTAGTAACTGACCCAACGTGGCAGTAGGACATGCAGAGTGAGGCCAGCAGCACACTGGGGGAGGGAGGCAGAGTACCTCAACAGGCAAGAAGAAGCAGTGTGGTGGCCGCAGACAGAAGGCGGGCAACAGCATCAACGTCCACGTCCACGTCCCACTGCAGTGTTCAATTGTCCATATCCCAGACCTTTGAATGAAAGTGGAAATTCGCAGCTAACGCCACACAGGCCACAGTCCTAAATTCACACATTTCACGATTGCTTGTGTTGGAAATGCTGCCTTTTAGGCTGGTGGAGACGGAATCCTTTCGCAACGTTATGGCGGTGGCCGTCCCTCGGTACTCGGTCCCCAGCCGACACTATTTTGCCCAGTGTGCCATCCCTGCACTACACAAGCACGTGTCCCAAAACATCTGCCATGCCCTCAACAACGCAGTTACTGGGAGAGTCCACTTGACAACGGACACATGGACAAGTGCTTGTGGCCAGGGATGGTACATCTCTCTGACGGCACACTGGGTAAACATAGTGGAAGCCGGGACCCAGTTGGACCTTGAGACGGAGCACATCCTCCCCACACCGAGGATTGCGGGCCCTATGTCAGTCAGAGTTGTCCCCACAGTGTACAGCTCCTGCGCATCATCCTCTTCCTTCTCCTCATGTTCAGCCTCCATCTCAGATATCACCACATCAGTTACAAGCTGAAAGCACTGCAGTACTTCCTCCGCCAAGCGGCAACAGGCTGTGCTGAAACTCAAAAGCATAGGTGATAAACCTCATACTGCTTGTGAGTTGTGGACAGCTGTGAAAGAGCAGGCAGAGCTGTGACTGAGACCGCTGAACCTACTTCCAGGCATGGTCGTGTGTGACAATGGCCGTAACCTGGTGGCGGCTCTGAGGCGAGGCGAGGTCAGACACGTACCATGCCTGGCTCATGTGCTTAACCTCGTGGTTCAGCGGTTTCTTAAATCGCACCCCGAGTTGCCAGATCTGCTCGTCAAAGTAAGCCGCCTGTCATCTCATCTTCGCAAGTCGGCTACAGCTTCCGCCACCCTTGCTGTGTTGCAGCAGCGTATGCTGCTTCCGGCACACCGACTGGTGTGTGATGTCCCCACACGTTGGAGCTCTACCCTCCACATGTTGCTATGGATTTGTGAGCAGAAGAGAGCAGTTGTGGAGTACCAGCTGCAACAAGGCCGTCGATATTCAGGTCAGACTCCACACATAAGACCTCAGGAGTGGACCTGGAATTCTGACATATGTACCATCTTGACAAACTTTGAGGAGGCCACCAAGATGGTGAGTGGCGATGACGCCATCATTCGTGTCAGCATCCCACTTGTCTGTCTTTTGCAACGCTCTCTGCAGAGAATTAAAGAGGAGGCATTGCAGCCAGAGTATGATGAGATGGATCAAGAAGCCGTAGCGGGCGATTACACACAGCCCAGCCTCATCTCATCCCAACGTGCATTGGGGAACAATGAGGGAGAGGAGGAGGAGGAAGAACAGGAGCTGGTATCATGCGCTGTAGACGGTTGTACCTGTACAACTGTCATACCGTTGGTTCAGCGTGGGTGGCCTGAGAACAGAGGGGAGGAGGAGGAGGAGAGCATGGTCAGTTGTCATCTTGGTGAGTACACGGAAATCTTGCCCATTACCAGTCTGGCACGCATGGCTGACTTTATGTTGTGCTGCCTTAACCGTGACCCTCGCGTTGTCAAAATGTTGGGTGACAGTCATTACTGGTTGGTGACACTTGTAAACCCCCGTTACAAGGAGAACTTTCACTCTCTTATTCCTGAGGTGGAGAGATCTACAAAAATGGGCCAGTACCAGAAGGCCCTTGCTGCAGAACTGTTAAAAAAATTCCCATCTGAACACGCTAGCCTTAGAGGTCACAGTTCGTTGCCCAACCAAGGCGTACATGCGAGAGAGACACAACTCCAATCCAGCAGAGGCAGGGGAACACTGTCAACGTTCTGGGACAGTTTTCTCAGACCCTCCCTTCGGACAGACCCTGAGGCGCGGGGTACTCTCACAAGGAGTGGAAAGTTTCAAAAGATTGTGAGGGAGTACCTTGCCGACCGTACCAGCGTCTTCCGTGATTCCTCTGTGCTTTTTAATTATTGGGTATCCAAGCTGGACACTTGGAATGATCTCGCTCTGTACGCCTTGGAGGTCCTGGCCTGCCCTGCCGCTAGCGTGTCATCGGAGCGTGTTTTTAGTGCCACTGGGGGAATTATAACTGATAAGCGCACTCGCCTGTCAACTGACAAAGCTGACAAGCTGACCCTTATCAAAATGAACAAGGGCTGGATTGGGCCAGACTTCTCATCACCACCAAATGACAGCAGAGTAACATAAAGTCAAATCCACTGTGTTATTTCGGGAGGTGTATTCACATGCACCGCTTCACACCCACACATGGGTATATGCTTCCTCATTTCGGCTGTTTTATGTTCTTCTCCTTATCCTCAGCCTCCACCATCACTATAGCCATTGGGTGACTGTGGTCCGTGTTGCCATTATTGAAAGTTCTTCCATCCTGATTTTTGTCAGCTTTTGCTTGGAAGGCATAAGCAAAGACTGTGGGAGACCCACTCCCCAATAATGGCAATAATATTTTTAAGATGCTGTACTGTATGCCTCTTCCAAGGGGCATTAAAACCGTCATGTTATACCACTCTGACCTCCACGTCTCTTCTGAGGGGCATTAAAAGCATCTTGTTATACCACTCTGACCTCCACGTCTCTTGTAAGGGGCATTAAAACTATCTTGTTATACCACTCTGACCTCCACGTCTCTTCTGAGGGGCATTAAAAGCGTCTTGTTATACCACTCTGACCTCCACGTCTCTTCTGAGGGGCGTTAAAAGCATCTTGTTATACCACTCTGACCTCCACGTGTCTTGAAAGGGCCATTAAAACCATCTTGTTATACCACTCTGACCTCCACGTCTCTTCTGAGGGGCATTAAAAGCGTCTTGTTATACCACTCTGACCTCCACGTCTCTTCTGAGGGGCATTAAAAGTGTCTTGTTATACCACTCTGACCTCCACGTCTCTTCTGAGGGGCATTAAAAGCGTATTGTTATACCACTCTGACCTCCACGTCTCTTCTGAGGGGCATTAAAAGCGTATTGTTATACCACTCTGACCTCCACGTCTCTCCTGATGGGCATTAAAAGCGTCTTGTTATACCACTCTGACCTCCACTTCTCTTCTGAGGGGCATTAAAAGCGTCTTGTTAAGCTACTGGGACCTCCACGACTCTTCGAACGGGCATTGCATTTCCTCATAATTTTTGGAAGCTTTTGCTTGGAAGGCATAAGCAAATACTATGGGAGACCCACTCCCCAATAATGGGACTTATGTCTGTAATATGCTGTACTGCATGGCTCTTGTAAGGGGCATTGCAAGTTGCTCCATCCTAATTTTTGGAAGCTTTTGCTTGGAAGGCATAAACAAATACTATGGGAGACCCACTCCCCAATAATGGGACTAATGTTTGCAATATGCTGTACTGCATGGCTCTAGTAAGGGGCATTGCAAGTTGCTCCGTCCTAATTTTTGGAAGCTTTTGCTTGGAAGGAATAAGCAAATACTATGGGAGACCCACTCCCCAATAATGGGACTAATGTTTGTAATATGCTGTACTGCATGGTTCTTGTTATAGGCATTGCAAGTTGCTCCGTCCTAATTTTTGGAAGCTTGTGCTTGGAAGGAATAAGCAAATACTATGGGAGACCCACTCCCCAATAATGGGACTAATGTTTGTAATATGCTGTACTGCATGGCTCTTGTAAGAGGCATTGCAAGTTGCTCCGTCCTAATTTTTGGAAGCTTTTGCTTGGAAGGCATAAGCAAATACAATGGGAGACCCACTCCCCATTAATGGGACTTATGTTTGTAATATGCTGTACTGCATGGCTCTTGTAAGAGGCATTGCAAGTTGCTCCGTCCTAATTTTTGGAAGCTTTTGCTTGGAAGGCATAAGCAAATATTATGGGAGACCCACTCCCCAATAATGGGAATAATGTTTTTAAGATGCTATACTGTATGGCTCTTGTAAGGGGCATTAAACCGTCTAGTTAAGCTACTGTGACCTCCACGTCTCTTCTAAGGGGCATTAAAACAGTCTTGTTAAACCACTCTGAACTCCACAGCTCTTCCAAGGGGCATTAAAACCGTCTTGTTAAGCTACTGTGACCTCCACGTCTCTTCCACGGGGCATTGATATTGTCTTTTTATTCCACTGCAACCTCCACCACTCCTCCAAGGGGCATTAAAACCGTCTTGTTAAGCTACAGTGAACTCCATGTCTCTTCCACGGGGCATTGATATTGTCTTTCTATTCCACTGCGACCTCCACCACTCTTCCAAGGGGCATTAAAACCGTCTTGTTCAGCTACTGTGACCTACATGTCTCTTCAAAGGGGCATTAAAAGCGTCTTCTTAAGCCACTCTGGACTCCACAGCTCTTCCAAGGGGCATTGAAATGTTGTTTTTAATTACCTTACCTCTAATCTCCACGACTCTTCCAACGGGCATTGCATTTCCTCCTAATTTTAGTCAGCTTTTGCTTTTCAATGCAAAGTCAAAAACTAAGGGAGACACACTCCCCAATAATGTAGAAGGTTTTTAGTACGCTGCAATCCACGTCTGTTTCAAGGGGTATTGCAGTTCCTCATAATTTTTGGAAAGCCTTCCATTCACTGCTTAGGCCAACAGTGCACAGGAGACCCAGTTGCTATAAATGGAAAAAAAGGTTTAGTTAAGGCCCTCTTACCTCCATGTCATTTCCAAGGGGCATTAGAGTGCCTCAAAATTTTTGGTAGGCATTGCACTCACTGTATGCCCTATAACTGTGTAGCCGAACCGCTCCTTTTGTTACAGAAACATAACCTACAAGACATATGTGGTTGACTGGCCTGATATTGATGTAAATGGTCCCTGTTCCTCCTGCTCTTTCTCCTTTGCCTCTACCTCATCCATCATTTATCACCTGAAGCTTTGTTTTAACGGGAGACATAGAACTTGGATAGTAGCAAGAAAACATCCAGCAATCCTCGGAGGAGGTAGGATATGCGCCAAAACGCTGACCACCTCATGCCTAGCCGCTACTACATACATCAGCTTGCATTCCTTGAAAACAAAGCTGATGCTAACTTCTATCATCCTCATCATGCTCCTCACCTTGGCACTCTCAACTCCCCTGATGGAGAAGCCAGGGACCACCGGAGGAGTCTGGTTCTCTGGCGGGCTCGTCCAATGATGCCCTAAAGCAGGCCAGTCTAAGAAAAGTGTGTGGGTCGGTAACAGGAAAAATAGGGGCAGCTGGGGACTGTTTCTGGACACCCGGCCGCCCCTATGCGGCTGGGGACCGTGTGTGGACACCCGGCCGTGGGGCGGCTGGGGACCGAGCGTGGACACCCGGCCGCCGGGCGGCTGGGGACTGAGTATGGATACCTCGCTGCCGGAGCAGCCATGAGGTAGTGGCCAGCTTTGGCCTCCTCAAAGCTTAAAGGCCCCATTTCAAGTGCAAGCTAGCAGTATGGTATTTCAGCCTGTGGGTGGGTGGGTGGTTGGCTGCATATTTGCGCTTGCATTGCAAGGAATGGGGGAGGTACAATTGAACACTGCCCTGGGACAAGGACTTGCATGGGGATAGTTGCAAGTCAGCATCTTCTGATGCGGCAAGGATCACTTCTGATGGGCACACTTTTAGGCAGTGACCTGGGAGTCAGAGATGCTTCCAGGGGTCTTCCCCAGGCTGTCCCCATGTCTTTTCAGCACTGTATGCATGTGTCACACAGCACATGGCCAGATAAGGTTGTAAAATGTTAAAATGACATTTCCCGGTGAATGCATTTGTCACAGGTGAAAGCAATACAAAAGTGCTAAAATGCTTAAAAAATGCTACTTGTGAACATAGCCCAAGGTGTGGAGGAGTATTTTTGTTTTTGGTTATTTATTTTACCTTATACACAAGTCTTTACCCTGGAAAAGAAATTCCTTAACATATTTCACAGGAAAAAAGTTTCACTTTCGTTTTTGAACGTTTTATTATGAGCCTGTAAAAGTGGCTTAATACCTCTGAACACGTTGTTGACAACAGTGACCTGGGGGTCAGAAATGCTTCCTGGGGCGATCCCCATGCTGTCCCCATGTCATTTGAGCACTGTCACTATCGTTTTGGGCACTTTTTAGGCTTTCTACAGACTGCCGGGGGTGCCGCCGCAAAAATGCTCGGGTCTCCCATAGACTAACATTGGGCTCGTTGCTCGGGTTGAGCACCCGAGTATCACGGCGAGCTCGGCCCGAGCTTCAAGCACCCGAGCATTTTAGTGCTCGCTCAACACTAATGGTCATGTTAAGGCGGCATTATTTTCCGTTGTATAGTGATATTATTGTTAATATTGTCTTGGTACAATGAGTTTTGTTTATTGTAATATTTGTTATTTGGTAACTGTATGACTATTATTTACAAGCATTACTTCGAAAATGGATTTGTTGTTGTATTTACTGAAATATTTACGGTATATATTTGTATTATTATTTTTTTTCTACGAGCAACATTTAACAGTCAGACCTGGGATGCCAAACTCAAATACACAGGGGGCCAAAATTAAAAACTTGGACAAAGTCGCAAGCCAACATTGATATTAAAAAAAAAAACCTTACTATTTGGTGGGGTCACAGAGGAGCATATCTCACAACTTTGCAGCCCTTACAGAGTAATTTTTCTCCTATTGAAACCCCTAGAGTACCCTTTCATTGCCCCCATAAACTATGATGCCAAAAAAGTGCCCCCCAAACACAGTATGATACCCCACAGTGAATTCCTCCATAGTGCACTCCAAACGCACGGTATGATGATCCTACCCCCCTTTCACAACTCCCCTGGTAAAGTATGGTGACCCCAACACAGTATGATGTCCCAACTGTGATCCCTAACACAGCCCTCCATACAGAATAGTGGCACTGCCTAGTCCTCCATATGGTGTCGCAGGCCAAATATATTCACCCTGAGGGCCAAATTTGACATGTGTGAGTTAGAACAGAGGTCCCCAACCGCCGGTCCGCGGACCAGGACCGGGCCGTTGGGGTTTTTCAGCCGGTCCGCGGGGAGAGGGGGCCCCTCCAGCCTCCAGCAGGGCCGCCATCAGGGCATGACTGCCCTGACTCCAGTATGGGGCCCAGCCGGTAGGAGCCCCCTCGGAGCCCCCCTCTTGTGCGTCTCTCTCCTCATGGGGCCCCCGGCCGCATGCTAAGCGCCGGGTCCGGGACATCTTAGCGCTGCGCTGCTGCGGCAGCACCTTCATGATTCCCCTGACTTCCGGTCATGTGACGGCGCCGTCACATGGCCGGAAGTCAGGAGAACCTGGTGTCAGCGATTTGGACGAGCGCCAGGATTCTGCAGGGATCGCATGGGGGTAAGTATAACAAGTTTTATTTTTTTTTAAATACAATTAACTAGGAGTGGGGGGAATGGAAGATGCACATGGGGGGAGGGGAGAGATGAGAGATGCACATGGGGGAGGGGAGAGATGAGAGATCCACATGGGGGGGAGGGGAGAGATGAGAGATGCACATGGGGGAGGGGAGAGATGAGAGATCCACATGGGGGGGAGGGGAGAGATGAGAGATGCACATGGGGGAGGGGAGAGATGAGAGATCCACATGGGGGGGAGGGGAGAGATGAGAGATGCACATGGGAGGGAGGGGAGAGATGAGAGATGCACATGGGGGGAGGGGAGAGATGAGAGATGCACATGGGAGGGAGGGGAGAGATGAGAGATGCACGGGGGAGTGAGAGATGCACGGGGGGGTGAGAGATGCACGGGGGGTGGATGAGAGATGCACGGGGGGGTGAGAGATGCACGGGGGGGATGAGAGATGCACGGGGGGTGGATGAGAGATGCACGGGGGGGTGAGAGATGCACGGGGGTGAGAGATGCACGGGGGGTGGATGAGAGATGCACGGAGGGGGATGAGAGATGCACGGAGGGGGATGAGAGATGCACGGAGGGGGATGAGAGATGCACGGGGGTGAGCTGCACATGGGGGGGTGAGAGATGCACATGGGGGGGTTATGTTTACATAACTTTGTTGCCTTTTGAAGGGCGGGGGGGGCCCCCAAAAATTTCTTGCACAGGGGCCCACTACAGTCTGTGTCCGCCCCTGGGATGAAGTAAATGCAGCTGAACAGCAGCTGTCAGGACAGCTGCCCTGTCCTGCTGCAGGGCGTGATGGGGCCTCAGTGATGCGGCTCCTGGCACAGCACATTATGTGGGGCTCCTGGCATAGCTCCTGGCGGGGACCTGGTCTACACTATATGATAAGTATGCACTAAACTCCAAATCCCTCCATTACCCCGCCCTCATATGACCAAAGCCCCGCCCACCCCACCCCCTCCTTGCTGGGCCATGGAAAAATGATCTTGCTTCAAGCCGGTCCCTGGTGCAAAAAAGGTTGGGGACCACTGAGTTAGAAGGTCCTTCGGACACTAGCTGAGATGAGGTTGGCTTCTTTTTTTTTCTTGTATGTTTTGTACTGTACAGCTTCCAGTTACTATTTCTTTTGTAAAGCCTTGCTTTATCTGTATGTTTGTTATTTTTAACTAACGTTTATTTTTCATTAGCCTGAAATTTCACTACTTTGGAACCAATTGCTGTTTTTTTCATAGTTATTGTCTCAAGTTATATAGTTTTCAACAGGTTGTCTCCAAGCCAAAAAATAGAATAATTTTTGGGATATATATTCTTTTGGTTGTAATGTGTACATTTTGATATCTTTTTTTGATTTTTAAAATTGCTTGATTTATCGATTTCTGCTACATCGAACAAGATGTGAACATTTTGTCTGTGAAATTGAATCAAAAACCACAAACAACATTATAAAACCACTGCATATTCAAGACAGACAACAGCAATCCACGTGTCTTGTATTATGTCTAAAGGGTGTCAAAAGTTTTCTATTGATTTGATCCAATGATACAAAGTGACTGTGGAAAGTGACTGTGCTTTAATGAAAGAATTTATCTGTATGTTGAACACAAGCATATGATCTAATTACTATATATAAAGGAAACCACCCAACCACTATGGTCCTTATCTGCAAAGAGAAAATGTAAAACAGTTTCAAATAAAGTTATTTACTTATAATGTTAGAAATGTACAATAACAATGTGAATTTTACCTGACAAAAATGTAAAAAAAAAATCTAAAAGGAATGGTAGTATGTCCAGGTCTGCTATTAAATTGTGGTTATGTTTTAAAGATTGGATAATGGACTGCAGCCAGTATGTAACAAACAGACATTGACATTTAGCATAATATAATAAACTAAGTAATATTTTGTGTTAATAATAAAGAAGGAGAAGAAGAAAAAAAAAGACCGAAATTGGTTTATACAATTTTGACAGGTGAATAATTCATTTTAGAGATCAGAGCAATACAGAAAGTAATAAAGTGGTGATCTAGTGTAAATAACAAGATTACAGGAATTTGCAAGATGATAATAAAGAACCTAACAGATTGGAAACTTATTGGAGTTTTCCAATATTTATTTCTCAATAAACAGCTGTGAGTTAAAAACATCATCCTTTTCTTGGAATTCTTTCTTAACCTAATAAATAATTTTATTAAGGGTAAAAAACAAAATAGAAATGATTCGTCTGGCAACTGGAAATAATGATTAATTGAGCTAGTTACATCAATTCTTAAAGGGCGCTAGGATAAAACTCTTCATCATAACAACCTATCTAATTACTTATAGTAGGTTTCTCTCATGTTCTAAAACAGCTTTGACTCACTGAAACATTGTCCCAAAAAGAGCTTTGAAAGTGACCTGTGATTTTGAGTAGATCACTAAAGTCCTGTATAAATATGAGTGGATAAATTCTAGTGGAAGTGAATTTTACTCAAACTTTGCAAAAATCCACATTTGCCACAGATTGTCAGGATTCTGTTGTCCTTTTGCAGAATGACCACTAGTGGCTGCTATTATTCACTTTGATAATTGTGGTGCATTTCCACTACTTACCACTGGAGGCTGCTGTTTTGTTCTGCAATTGCCTTTTACTAAGTGGCAGATTCTAAACCTGTGGAAGGCATCTTATTGCAAGCTTGGGCCCAGTTAACCCCTTACTTACCGGGGACGTATTAGTACGCATATCTGCGTACCGCCGGTTCAGTGAGGGCTCCGGCGCTGAGCCCTCACTGAACCGAGCACATGTCAGCTTATTCTTACAGCTGACATGTGCCCGCAACAGCCGCGGGTGGAATCGCGATCCACCCGCGGCTGTTAACCAGTTAAATGCTGCTGTCAATCTCTGACAGCAGCATTTAACGCGCGCTTCCGGGTAGCGCGTCATAAGCCCCGCCCACCGGCGACCCCGTCACGTGATCGCGGGTCGCCGATGGGCGTGCATGACAACCCAGGGTCTGCAGCAGACGCCTGTGGTTGTCATGATCTTGTCGCTATGAGCGCCACCTAGTGGTCGGCGCTCATAGCACAGGACCATTTCTGCTGCATGCAGGGGATCTGCTGGTCCCCTGTATGTAGCAGAGGCGATCGGACAGTTGCTGCTTCTAGTCTCCTATGGAGACTATAGAAACATGCAAAAAGTAAAAAAAAAAAGTTTTTAAAAATATAAAAAAAAATAAAAAAATATAAAAGTTTAAATCACCCCCCTTTCACCCCATTCAAAATAAAATATATAAAAAAAAAACCCACATACACATATTTGGTATCGCCGCGTTCAGAATCGCCCGATCTATCAAAATAAAAAAAGAATTATTCCGATCGGTAAACGGCGTAGCGAGAAAAAAATTCTAAACGCCAGAATTACGTTTTTTGGTCGCCGCAAAATTGCAATAAAATGCAATAACGGGCGATCAAAACATCGGATCTACCCCAAATGTTATCAATAAAAACGTCAGCCTGGCACGCAAAAAATAAGCCATCAACCAGCCCCAGATCACGAAAAATGGAGACGCTACGGGTCTTAGAAAATGGCGCTATTTTTTTATTTTTTTTTTTACCAAATTTTGGAATTTTTTTTCACCACTTAAATATAAAAGAACCTATACATGTTTGGTGTCTATGAACTCGTAATGACCTGTAGAATAAGAAGGGCAGGTCAGTTTTAGCATTCAGTGAACATGGTAAAAAAAATAAATAAAAAACAACTGGGGTATTGCACTTTTTTTGCAATTTTACCGCACTTGGAATTTTTTTCCTGTTTTTCCGTACAGGATATGATAAAACTAGTAAAGGCGTTGAAAAGTACAACTCGTCCCGCAAAAAATAAGCCCTCACATGGCCATATTGACCAAAAAATAAAAACGCTATGGCTCTGGGAACAAGGGGAGCAAAAACGAAAATGCAAAAACGAAAAATGCTCCGGGGCTTAAGGGGTTAAAGGGGTTTTCCACTAACAAAAGTTAATTTTAATCAATAGATCTTGGAATAATAATAACTTCCACAATTGGATGTGTTTAAATAAAATGTTCCTGTGCTGAGTTAATCTTATAAATGTTTCCCGGAGAAATGGCTGTGTCTGACCGTGTGACGGAACACGGTCTGATCATACCACAGCTCCTAGGCAGGGGAGGAAGCAAAAGAGTATACAGACATTATAGCAGGAGATTGCAGTTGATTCTTTTTGTGAGGTAAAACATTTCTCTGCCTGTTTTTAAACAATGCTTTACTTCAAAGAGAGAATCAGCTGTGATCCCCTGCTGTAATGTCTGTATACTCTTTTGCTTCCTCCCCTGCCCAAGAGCTGTGGTATGATCAGACCATGTTCCATACATGGTCAGACACAGTCATTGATTAAAATGTACTTTTGTTTGTGGGAAAACCCATTTAAAGACACACGGAACACTCACTCATTGCTGTTTTCCTGGTTCAGTTTCCAGCTCCTTATTCTGCGAACAGTCTTACCCAAACTGTTCCATTTCTCTCCGAATTGTTGCTATAACTCCTAATACTATGTCCAAGGACTTCCACTACCACTTGCTGTTCTCTGCTCATGTGTCTCCAGCCATTGGATTCTAGCCGTGTTCCACCAGTATTGTAACACAGATATATTATCAGATTGAAACTTGCAGAATTTGAAGGCCGTGTCAATTCTTTCTCATGTTCTGTAAACCATTTCTGAAACAAAAATGTCTGCTTTGTGTCAGGGAACATTATCCTGATGAAAGAGGCAACTGGCATTAGGAATTAATGTGGGTATGAAGGGTTGTATCTGCAACAATGTTTAGGTAGATGGTACTTCTCAAAGTGACATCTACATAAATATCAGGATCCAAGGTTTACCATCAGAACATTGCCCAGAGCATGACATTTCCACACCAGCTTGTCTCCTTCTCTCACTTGATCATTACGTTTCAGCAGCTAGAGCATTCAGGTAAGAGTTCTAGACTTCGGCCCTTGTATTTTTGATTGCACACTAAATTAGAGTGCTACTGACCCAGACTTCCACCTGTAGCGATCATAAATTCACGTTTCTGCAGTGCTCTACTGCTGTAATCAGTGTCCAAGGCACCAGCTCCAGTGATAGTTTTTCACTTTTTAGAAGCATTCCACCTGGAATGTATTGTTTTGACTGACACAAGTTGGCAATAACATGAACAAACAAGGAAAGATCACATCAGCTAACCAGATTTGGACTTGAATCAATCTTTTAGGGAGCAGTGCACGGAGAGAGGTCTCGGGCAGGCTCCAGTGTAGGAATAGCTGCGTAAAAAGGCAGGTATCCAGCCAACCACTCTTTAAAAATATATATACACACGTGGTCAAAATTGTTTGTACCCCTCGTTTAATGAAAGAAAAACCCACAATGGTCACAGAAATAACTTGAATCTGACAAAAGTAATAATAAATTAAAAATCTATGAAAATGAACAAATGAAAGTCAGACATTGCTTTTCAACCCTGCTTCCACAGAATTTTTAAAAAAATTTAACTCATGAAATAGGCCTGGACAGAAATGATGGTACCCCTGAAAATAATGTGACAAAAGGGACATGTTAAATCAAGTTGTGTCCACTAATTAGCATCACAGGTGTCTACTATCTTGTAATCAGTCAGTTGGCCTGTATATAGGGCTACAGATACTCACTGTGCTGTTTGGTGACAAGGTGTATACCACACTCAACATGGACCAGAGGAAGCAAAGGAAAGAGTTGTCTCAGGAGATTAGAAAGAAAATTATAGACAAGCATGTTAAAAGGTAACGGTTATAAGACCATCTCCAAGCAGCTTGATGTTCCTGTGACTACAGTTGCACATATTATTCAGAAATGTAAGATCCATGGGACTGTAGCCAACCTCCCTGGACGTGGCCGCAGGAGTAAAATGGATGACAAATCGAAGATGGATAATACGAATGGTAACAAAAGAGCCCAGGACAACTTCTAAAGAGATTAAAGGTGAACTTCAAGCTCAAGGAACATCAGTGTCAGATCGCACCATCCGCCATTGTTTGATCCAAAGTAGACTTCATGGGAGACGACCAAGGAAAAAAAATCATAAAAAAGCCAGACTGTAATTTGCCAAACTACATGTTGACAAGCCACAAAGCTTCTGGGAGAATGTCCTATGGACAGATGAGACAAAAATGGAAATTTTTGGCAAGGCACATCAGCTCTATGTTCACAGACAGAAAAATGAATCATATCAAGAAAAGAACACTGTCCCTACTGTGAAAGATGGAGGAAGCTCTGTTATGTTCTGGGGCTGCTTTTTTGCATCTAGCACAGGGTGTCTTGAATCTGTGCAGGGTACAATGAAATCTCAAGACTATCAACGGATTCTAGAGAGAAATGTGCTTCCCAGTGTCAGAAAGCTTGATATCAATTGCAGGTCATGGGTCTTGCAACAGGATAAGGACTAGTGTTGAGCCACCCCCGTAGTGTTCGAGTTCGGTTCGGTTCGTCGAACACCCGTGTGTTCGCCGAACTGTTCGTCGAACTGTTCGTCGAACACCTTCGAACACCGTTAAAAACAATGGCAGGCAAACAAAAACACATAGAAACACATAGAAAACACCTTCAAAGGTGTCCAAAAGCTGACAAACTGCTCAGAAGACATAACTAACACATGGAAAAGTGACAAGTACATATAGTCATGCGAAAATAAAAGAGGTGGAGGAGTAAAAGGAGGGGGAGACACAGATATAGGCATGTCATGCCCTTCTAAAATCCAAAAAGTGAGAAGCCGACACGGCCAGTCCGCTCCTGCCCGTGCCACCTCCGTGTCGCCGGGTTTGTGCCAGAGCCGCGGTGAACCCTGACGGCCAGCCCCCCTCTCCCAATACTGGTGCCTGTCCGCTGGTGGGTTGAGCGAGCCCCCCTGTGGTGGAGGCAGCTCTAAGCTTTTTAATTTAAATTGTCTCTCTAATTTGAATGAATACACTTTAAATCCATTTACAAGGATCTACTGGAGGGCAAGTTTCATGCCAGCAGCCGCGTAATTCCAGCTCCAGTAGCGTCCACTAAAGCTGCTGCAGTTAAAAAGCTTTTATAAGGATCGAGCTCGGCTGTCCACCGCAAGGCATCCTAATGCCAGTCCCAGCCCCTATGCCTTGGGGTGCCTCCTGATGCTCTTCACTAAGTATCCCATGGTCCCGAATCATTTCCTTTGAAAAAATTAAGTGTCTAAACTACAGGTGGTGTAGCTTGCTTAACAGCCGGGATAATCCGCTGACTAGCAGACACTGCTACTAGGCACAAAGTATTTCCTGGGCTAGATGCAGTTAAAAATTTGTAATTAGATACTCTCGTTGGATGCTGAGAAAGCATTCCATAGAGTCTCCTGGCACGCCATATATGATTCTCTTAAAAAGCTTGGGGTAGGGGTCTAGGGGACCCTTTTATAGCCAAAATCACGGCCCTGTATCGCAATACGTCACCTAGGCTGAAGATAAATGGAACTGTAGCACCCTGAGGGCTCGGTTGCTACAGACGTATTGCACCTCACCCAGAGGTGTGATATCTCACTCTCAGGTAAGGATAGAGTGTGGATCAGGACCCGACACCTGCATGCATTACACCACATTGCCGTGGGGCAGGGCGACCAATATGCCCCTGAGATGGGCACGACAGTCCCTGTCCCTGGCTGGAGTGGGGGGAGGGAACACTGAGGAAGGGGAACCCTGTAGTGCAGGAGCAGGGAGGAAGCAGTTCCTGGGTGCATTGAGAAGGGAGTATAAAAGGTGGGCACCATCTTAGTTCAGTGCAGAGAAGTCTGAGCAGAAGTGGCAGGGAGCAGGGGCTCTGCATGAGCTCTGCTCCGGAGGCGGGCCTAGTAGCAGAGGCCCAGGCCTGGAAGAGGGAGAAGGAAGGAAGAGGAGCGGAGAAGGCTCCAGGAACGAGGAATGAAGGGATCCCAGGGGTGCGGACGGGCGAGTCGCCACCGCACGCCCGAATCCACCTGCGTGGAGGGGTCAGGCCAAAGGGAGAGACCGGTCCCCGAACTAGTGGAGGCAGGAAACGACCCTCAGCTAGAAACCGGAGGCTCTGACATTTTATGTGGCGCAGCCCCTCACTACACCCGCTAGGAAGGCACCACATAGGGTCAGGGAAACTGGCGCCAAGTTTACCAAGAGGAGGCCCGAGGCAGCCGGACAGAAGTGTTGGTAAGAAAGGCCAGACAAAGGACACACAAAGGGGGTCCTGTGAAGTGCTCCAAAGTTATCTGGGAGTTGTCTGAGCCCCTCACCTGGTGAGCACAGTACGACGTGGGCAGCCGTTACCTGCAGACGTGGTCTGGATAATAAGAACTGTGAGTAAAGGCCCTGGACTGCATCACTGACTCCGTGTCGTTACTGCTGCTGCCCTGCACCATCACCCCCATCCTCCGCATACACTGCCCTGAGGCTATACTCCTCCCGTGGGGAGTTATGCTACGCTCTGCTGCACCCACACCAGCCTCAGCGGTCTGCCCTGGAGCGGCGGTTCACTCTGACCGCAATCCACGGGTGGCGTAGTCGGACATTTAAACATCAAAACCACATAAATAGTTCCGCCACTGGTTTGACCGCCCTGAGCCACGGAACCGGGTTGCCGCCACGGAGACTACAACCACCAGCATCCACCAAAAAGGGTCCGGCTCCGGGTGTCCCAAGGCCCAGGGGGCGCGTCAGAACATTTTCATCACCTTTCACAATCACCAATGGGACAAGGCAGGGATGTTCTCTGTCCCCTCTCTTATACATCCTAGTGACGGAGCACCTGCTCTCATCAATTCGCCATAACCCCAATATTAGGTGGATTGAGGTGGGAGGCACCGAGTACAAGTGCTCTCTATTTGCTGATGATGTCCTAGTATATATCACTCAATCACATATATCCATCCCTGCTGTTATGGCTGAAATAGATCACTTTGTTACATGGTCAAATTTTAAAATCAATGCAGCGAAGTCTGAGGCCCTCGATGTCTCCCTCCCCAAATCCATATAGGATTCCATCCAGTCCAACTTTCCCTTTGCCTGTCCCTCACAGGGTATCAAATACTTAGGAATTCCTATTCATAGAGACCTCTCCCATCTATGTTATCTTAATTTTGGGCCCTTTATTGAACAACTCCATACAGACCACGGTTGGCAAGTTAGAACTGTAAGATTCACTACGTGAACCGCTGGTGTTTTGTGGAAAAGCACATGTACACTGCGTTCCAAATTATTATGCAAAAAGTGTTTAGGAGTGATAAGGGAAGAATTTGTTTGTTTGTCAGTTAAACTCATTGATGGTGATGTGTGTCAGGGCTCTTTATATCACTGTAAGCAATTGCAGACACCTGTGCTAATTAGTTTGGCAGGTGTGTCCAATGAAAGGCAAGACTACTTAAGAAGGCTCTCTCACATTATTAAGCAGCCTACATTTTCTGCCAAAATGGGAAAGAAAAAGGATGTGTCGGCTGCTGAGAAGCAACAAATTGTGGAGTGTTTAGGTCAAGGCATGACTACAATCAACATTGTGCGATGATCAGGATGAAGTGTCTTGGCAATCAAGAAGTATGTAGCTGATTCACAGTACACACGTGTGCGTGCTGATAAGGGCAAATTGAGGACTCTTTCCTACAGGCAATTACGTCAGGTTGAAAGAGCAGCGGCCAAAAAGCCTTGTCATAGCAGCAGACAAGTTTTTGAAGCTGCTTGTGCCTCCAACGTCCCCCGAACAACAAGATGCAGGGTCCTTCAGAGGTTTGCAGCTGTGCATACGCCATCCTGTCGACCTCCTCTATCCACTTCACACAAGCAGAAACGGCTCCAGTGGGCCAAACATTACATGAAGACTGATTTCAAAACAGTTTTGTTCACGGATGAGTGCCGTGCAGCGCTCGATGGTCCAGATGGATGGAGTGGAGGATGGCTGGTTGATGGACACCCCACGCAAACACGGCTACAGAGCCAACAAGGAGGAGGTGGAGTAATGTTTTGGGCTGGAATCATGGGGAGAGAGATTGTCGGCCCCTTTAGGATCCCTGAAGGCGCTAAAGATGAACTCCATAATGTATGTGGATTTTCTCAAACAGCACTTCCTGCCATGGTTCAAGAAGAAGAACCGTGTATTTCACAGCAAGATCATTTTTCTGCATGATAATGCACCATCTCATGCTGCACATAAAACATCTGCATCTCTGGCTGATATGGGCATAAAAGGGGACAAACTTATGGTGTGACCCCCATGCTCCCCTGACCTGTACCCCATTCAGAACCTTTAGAGCATCATTAAAAGGAGTGTCTATGATGGCGGGAGGCAGTTCACATCTAAGCAACAGCTCTGGGAGGGTATTCTGTCCTCATTCAAAACAATTGAAGCAGAAACCATCCAAAACCTGACAAATTCAATGGACGAGAGAGTTCAGAAGCTCCTTTCGAACAAGGGGTCCTATGTGAAAATATAACATCACCTAGAATAAAGTTTTGAGTTGAAAACTGTTTGATTTCAGTTTCTAACAACCTGCTAATGCTTATAATTTCAAAAATGACCATTTTTTTGGTCTTTATTAAAATGAAAAGGTTGATCGAAAAGTTTGGGGGATCTAAGAGTGTGGCAACCCAGTAGTCATGATTACTTCGAATTCTGACAATATGAGGGTCATGCTGCAGGTAGTGCAGCAAGAAGGCACTTATGTGTCTTGCGCATCTCGGAGCACCAAAATTATTTTCCGGGCTAGATGCAGCTAAAAATTATTTTAAATTTTAAATCTGGTGAAGCTTTAGTATAGATGGCCTAATAGGATCAGTGCTGCACACTGCTACAAAGCCCAAATTATTTTCCAGTCAAGATACAGATAAACATGATTAGTAATTTGAAAGCTTAAAACGGTTGGTAGGGTGATTTTAACCAATCATCAAGCTTTTACTCTCCCCAGGATGACACAGGGGTAGAAAAGTCGTTTCGGATCCATGATTTGTTCATCTTTATGAACGTGAGTCTGTCTACATTATCAGTGGAGAGCCGCGTGCGCTTATCTGTCAGCACACCACCAGCAGCGCTGAACACACGTTCAGACAGAACGCTGGCTGCGGGGCATGACAAGATCTCCAAGGCGTAAGTGGCTAGCTCCGGCCATTTATCCAGATTGGAAGCCCAAAAAGAGCAAGGGTCCAGTGACACAGTCGTGGCTTCAATGTTTACTTGGAGATACTCCTGTACCATCGTCTCTAGGCGTTGACTATGTGTCAGACTTCTTGTCTCCTGTGGCCTTGCAAAGGATGGGCTAAAAAAGTGGTGAAATGATTCCGCAAAATTGATGTTACCAGCAGATACTGTGGTTCTGTTACGGTTTGAGTGCTGAACACTTGACGGTCCCACGGTTGGCAAGTTGGAACTGTGAGATTCACTACGTGCACCACTGGTATTTTGTGGAAAAGCACATGTAAGATTCTGCAACAGTCTCTGCTGATACTCCTGCATGCGTGCATCCCTTTCTATGGCAGGAATAATTTCTGCAAATTTACTTTTGTACCGGGGATCTAACAGTGTGGCAACCCAGTAGTCAGGATTATTTCTAATTCTCACAATTCGAGGGTCATGTTGCAGGTAGTGCAGCAAGAAGGCACTCATGTGTGTTGCGCATCCAGGAGCACCAAGTCCCTGTTGTGTTGGTGGCGAGGTAACAATCATGCTTCCTTCCTCTGTCCTCTCCCCCCAACCTCGCACAACAGAAATGTGATCAAGGTCTCCCTCATCTGATGAGTCTTCCATCAGTTCGTCCTCCACTTCTTCCTGGGCTCCTGCACCTTCCTCACTAGTTTGGCTGCTACCATGCGCCCTGGTAAAACCATCTCCCCCACCCTCACATGCCTGCCGCCTTGGTGCTGCCGACCGTCTGGACCTTGCAGATGTTAGCCCTTCCGCATACAACTCCTCCTCCTCTACTTCCTCCACCTCCTCTTGTGCCACCACCTGACTCCGAATTCTGTTTAACATGTGCTCCAGCATGTAAATCACCGGAATAGTCATGCTGATAATGGCATCGTCAGCACTAAACATCTTCGTCGCCATTTCAAAACTGTGCAGAAGGGTGCATAGGTCCCTGATCTGAGACCACTCCTCCAGCGTGATTTGCCCCACCTCAGAATCTCGTTGGCCCAGGCTATACGTCAGAACGTATTGCACCAGGGCTTGTCGGTGCTGCCACAGTCGCTGCAACATGTGCAGAGTTGAATTCCACCGGGTAGGCACATCGCATTTTAGCCGGTGAAGTGGCAGGCCCAACGACTTCTGTAGAGATGTAAGTCGCTGAGCTGCGGGATGCGAACGGCGGAAGTGAGCACACAGCGACCGTGCCCTCTGCAGAAGGCCATCTAGCCTGGGATAGTGGGCTAAAAATTGCTGGACAACCAGGTTCAACATGTGAGCCATACAAGGCACGTGTGTGACATTGCCCCGGCGAAGGGCCGCACCCAGGTTTGCAGCATTGTCGCACACGGCCTTCCCTGGTTTCAGGTCCAGTGGAGACAACCATTCATGAAATTGGTTCTCCAGAGCTGACCACAACTCCTCAGCTGTGTGACTCACATTTCCCAGACATTTCAATGTAAAAACCGCCTGATGACGTTGAGCCCTACTGCCAGCATAGTAAGGAGGTGTGCAGGATCCCTTCTGCGCAGTTAGAAAGCTTGTGGCATGACCAGACAGGCTTTGGGTGCAGGTGGAAGACCGAGAGGAGGTTGAGGAGGCAGAAGCAGTGGAGGAACTTTGACATAAAGAGGATTGACGCACAACTCGTGGGGACGGCAAGACTTGGACAGCAGCCCCTTGTCCTGCTGTCACCATAGTTACCCAGTGCCCAGTCAGCGACATGTAACGCCCCTGTCCATGCCTACTCGTCCAAGTGTCTGTGGTGAAATGCACCCTGTCACACACAGAGTTTCTCAAAGAAGCGGTGATGTTGTGTGCGACATGCTGGTAGAGTGCAGGCACACCTTTCTTTGAGAAGTAGTGCTGACTGGGCATCTGGTACTGGGGCACTGCGACGGACATAAGGTCTCGAAAATCCTCTGTGTCCACCAGGCGGAAAGGCAGCATTTCTGTAGCCAAGAGCTTGCAGATGGTGAAATTCAACCTCTTAGCTTTCTCATGGCTAGGAGGAAATGGTCTTTTACTTGTCCACATCTGAGGGACCGAGGGCTGGCTATTGTGCTTAGACGGGGTTGATAAGGGTGTCCCCGGCAAACTGCCGGTCTGTGAGGAAGATGCAGGCGGACATGTTAGGTTGCCTTGATCCAAAGGTGGTGCTATCGATGTCGGACAGCGCTCAACACCAGCTGGTGTTCCCACCTCCAAAGAAAATGATGACCTGCCAATCACGCTGGCTGTTGCGGGTAAAGAGGTGGCAGGTCTGCGCCCCAAAACAGGTGTGACTGCTGTCCCCCCAGTCACAGAGGATGAAGAGGCCGCGGATGCACAAGATATGGCAGACGGTGGTTGGCCCGGCCGGCTAGGCCGCATTGTAGCACACTGAACTTCCCACTGCAACTTATGCTTCATGTCCATGTGCCGGTTCATACATGAAGTACTCAAACTTTGTATTTTTTGGCCTCTACTTAGCTTTTGCTGACAAATGTTACAGATAACACGAGTTGGGTCATCTTTATCGATCTGAAAAAATGCCCAGGCTATGCAAGGCTTAGCACCCATGCGACCTGAAGAGCCACCACGACTTGTGGTGAGAGGCAGAGTTGTGTTTGAGGATGCAGTTGTTGACGTGCTTCCAGTACTACGTCTCTGTCCAGGAAGGCGCAACCTGACCTCGTCGTCACTAGCATCTTCCTCCACCTCCTCTGCTGACCTCATCTCTTGGCTGACTGTGGGTTGACAGTAAGTGGGATCTCCAACCTCATCATCATCACCCTGTGTGTTATCACACCCGTCGTCCTCAGAGCCAACCTGTTCCTGCCCTGACAAAAAACTAAAGTTGTCGCTCCAATCAGGTATTTGAGTCTTATCATCGTCTTCCTCATTGTCTCCACCAACAGGAGTTACAGTTTGGGAATGAGGGTCTACATTATGGTCAGAACCTTCTGCGTCTGGTCCTGGATCCGACTCATAAAGATTCTGGGCATCAGTGCAGATCATTTCCTCGTCTGGATTCACAGAAGCGCTGGAGTCGACCTCTGATTCCCAGGCTATAGTATGAGTAAACAGCTCTGCAGACTCAACCATCTGTTCTACCTCATACTCAGACGGGCAGCTGGAGATTTGGGAGCTGTGAGGAAGCAAGTGCGATTTGGGTGACACCTTTGAGGACTGGAGTATTTGTGATGTTGAAGTTGATGTGGAGGAGAGACCACTTAAAGGAGCACTTGATATCCGTTGAAGCACCTGCTGTTTTTGTGCCTCATCTGCAATTTGTAGCGATTGGCGTGGCCGTAAGAAAGGGATCTTATCACATTGTCCGCTAAAAGAAGTAGACATTTTAGTTTGGCTGGAAGATGGTCTTTCTTCTGCAGATGTTACTGTTGCTTTAACACCTACCCCATGGACACAACCTTTTTTCCCCTTCCCAACACGCCTATTCCCCTTTCCACCAGCAGCAGCAGGCCTTTTTCCACTCATTTTGGTGGTTAACTAATTCACAACTCTGGAGTTGTTTGCACAAAAAAACAATGGATGGTAACCGAGCAGAGCTGAGTGGCCAAACTGTGGTATTAGGCCAAAACTATTGGCTGGGTTAGATGCAGAAAAAAATTATTTTGAATTTGCAACCTGATGGAGGTCAGTATAGATGGACTAACACAAATAGTCCCACACACTGCTAGAAGCCCAAATATTTTTTCAGAGGTACTGTAGATGCAGATAAAAATTATTTTTAATTTGCAACCTGATGGAGGTCAGTATAGATGGACTAATAGACCAAGTCCCACACACTGCTAGAAGCCCAAATATTTTTTCAGAGCTAGATGCAGAAAAAAATTATTTTTAATTTGCAACCTGATGGAGGTCAGTATAGATGGACTAATAGACCAAGTCCCACACACCGCTAGAAGCCCAACTATTTTTTCAGAGCTAGATGCAGAAAAAAATTATATTCAATTTGCAACCTGCTGGAGGTCAGTATAGAAGGACTAATAGAACAAGTCCCACACACTGCTAGAAGCCCAAATATTTTTTCAGAGCTAGATGCAGAAAAAAATTATTTTTAATTTGCAACCTGATGGAGGTCAGTATAGATGGACTAATAGACCAAGTCCCACACACTGCTAGAAGCCCAAATATTTTTTCAGAGCTAGATGCAGAAAAAAATTATTTTTAATTTGCAACCTGATGGAGGTCAGTATAGATGGACTAATAGACCAAGTCCCACACACCGCTAGAAGCCCAAATATTTTTTCAGAGCTAGATGCAGAAAAAAATTATTTTTAATTTGCAACCTGATGTAGGTCAGTATAGATGGACTAATAGACCAAGTCCCACACACTGCTAGAAGCCCAAATATTTTTTCAGAGCTAGATGCAGAAAAAAAATATTTTTAATTTGCAACCTGATGGAGGTCAGTATAGATGGACTAATAGACCAAGTCCCACACACCGCTAGAAGCCCAAATATTTTTTCAGAGCTAGGTGCAGAAAAAAATTATTTTTAATTTGCAACCTGATGGAGGTCAGTATAGATGGACTAATAGACCAAGTCCCACACACCGCTAGAAGCCCAAATATTTTTTCAGAGCTAGATGCAGAAAAAAAATATTTTTAATTTGCAACCTGATGTAGGTCAGTATAGATGGACTAATAGACCAAGTCCCACACACTGCTAGAAGCCCAAATATTTTTTCAGAGCTAGATGCAGAAAAAAATTATTTTTAATTTGCAACCTGATGGAGGTCAGTATAGATGGACTAATAGACCAAGTCCCACACACCGCTAGAAGCCCAAATATTTTTTCAGAGCTAGATGCAGAAAAAAATTATTTTTAATTTGCAACCTGATGGAGGTCAGTATAGATGGACTAATAGACCAAGTCCCACACACTGCTAGAAGCCCAAATATTTTTTCAGAGATAGATGCAGAAAAAAATATTTTTAATTTGCAACCTGATGGAGGTCAGTATAGATGGACTAATAGACCAAGTCCCACACACTGCTAGAAGCCCAAATATTTTTTCAGAGCTAGATGCAGAAAAAAATTATTTTTAATTTGCAACCTGATGGAGGTCAGTATAGATGGACTAATAGACCAAGTCCCACACACCGCTAGAAGCCCAAATATTTTTTCAGAGCTAGATGCAGAAAAAAATTATTTTTAATTTGCAACCTGATGTAGGTCAGTATAGATGGACTAATAGACCAAGTCCCACACACTGCTAGAAGCCCAAATATTTTTTCAGAGCTAGATGCAGAAAAAAAATATTTTTAATTTGCAACCTGATGGAGGTCAGTATAGATGGACTAATAGACCAAGTCCCACACACCGCTAGAAGCCCAAATATTTTTTCAGAGCTAGATGCAGAAAAAAATTATTTTTAATTTGCAACCTGATGGAGGTCAGTATAGATGGACTAATAGACCAAGTCCCACACACCGCTAGAAGCCCAAATATTTTTTCAGAGCTAGATGCAGAAAAAAATTATATTCAGTTTGCAACCTGATGGAGGTCAGTATAGATGGACTAATAGAATGATGCTATGCCCAAAAGATTTTACTTCACTAGGTGCAGTAAAAAAATTGGTATTCTATACACAGGTGTTATATCTTGCAACACAGATAGGCTACTCCACTGACTAACACACTCTGCAATAGGCCAAAAAGGATTAGCTTTGCTAGATTCAGCCAAATGCTGTGAAAAAAACTTGCACAGCACTGGCACAGACCTGCCTGGCAAAAACTGATAGGAACTCATGTAACCTAGTCCTGAAAAGGACTCCAATTACAATTAGTCTTTACTCCCACAACCTATCTATTTAAGAGCACAGACCTCCCTGATAAAAGTCGTAGGAAATGCTGTAACCTAGTCCTTAAAAGGACTGCAATCACAACTATTCCCTACTCCCAAGCTATCTGTATATTTGTGCGAAAATTGGCTTGAAATTAACAAGGTATAGCACACACAGCAACAGCGGTGCCGTCTAACACGCAGCTGCAGCAGTGAGAAAATGGTGGCGACGGGGAAAATGGCTTGGTCTTATAGGGCAAGGACATGTGACATACACTGCCAATCACACATGCCCTTGCTTGTGTGAAAAAAAGCACTTCGCTCCGTGTGTGCGCTGCTGATAGGCTGACAGATTGCACCTCCCCACTGCAAATGCGGGAAAGAGAAAAAAAAATGGAGATCTTCATTGTTCCTGCAGAGATCCATCCCCTGCCCCTCCCCCCGCCCCGCTGTACACTCAAACTGCGTATTAACATTAATTTTCATCATTACTGAGATAAAATCCAGTTATGATTTTGGTGCACGAACAGTTATCGAACATAACCTCGAACAGCCGAATTTTTCTCAAATTGTTCGTGTTCGCCGACCGGCTCGAACACCGCCCAAAACAGCTCGAATTTGAGATTGGTGAACAGTTCGAGTAGAACAACGCTCATCTCTAGATCTTATCACATTGTCCGCTAAAAGAAGTAGACATTTTAGTTTGGCTGGAAGATGGTCATTCTTCTGCAGATGTTACTGTTGCTTTAACACCTACCCCACGGACACAACCTTTTTTCCCCTTCCCAACACGCCTATTCCCCTTTCCACCAGCAGCAGGCCTTTTTCCACTCATTTTGGTGGTTAACTAATTCACAACTCTGGAGTTGTTTGCACAAAAAAACAATGGATGGTAACCGAGCAGAGCTGAGTGGCCAAACTGTGGTATTAGGCCAAAACTATTGGCTGGGTTAGATGCAGAAAAAAATTATATTCAATTTGCAACCTGATGGAGGTCAGTATAGATGGACTAATACAACAAGTCCCACACACAGCTAGAAGCCCAATATTTTTTCAGAGGTAGATGCAGAAAAAAATATATTCAGTTTGCAACCTGATGGAGGTCAGTATAGGTGGACTAATAGAACAAGTCCCACACACTGCTAGAAGGCCAAATATTTTTTCAGAGCTAGATGCAGAAAAATTTTTTATTCAGTTTGCAACCTGATGGAGGTCAGTATAGATGGATTAATAGAACAAGACCCACACACAGCTAGAAGCCCAATATTTTTTCAGAGCTAGATGCGGAAAAAAATTATATTCAGTTTGCAACCTGATGGAGGTCAGTATAGATGGATTAATAGAACAAGACCCACACACAGCTAGAAGCCCAATATTTTTTCAGAGCTAGATGCAGAAAAAAATTATATTCAGTTTGCAACCTGATGGAGGTCAGTATAGATGGATTAATAGAACAAGACCCACACACAGCTAGAAGCCCAATATTTTTTCAGAGCTAGATGCAGAAAAAAATTATATTCAGTTTGCAACCTGATGGAGGTCAGTATAGATGGATTAATAGAACAAGACCCACACACAGCTAGAAGCCCAATATTTTTTCAGAGGTAGATGCAGAAAAAAATATATTCAGTTTGCAACCTGATGGAGGTCAGTATAGATGGACTAATACAACAAGTCCCACACACAGCTAGAAGCCCAATATTTTTTCAGAGGTAGATGCAGAAAAAAATATATTCAGTTTGCAACCTGATGGAGGTCAGTATATGTGGACTAATAGAACAAGTCCCACACACTGCTAGAAGGCCAAATATTTTTTCAGAGCTAGATGCAGAAAAAAATTATATTCAGTTTGCAACCTGATGGAGGTCAGTATAGATGGATTAATAGAACAAGACCCACACACAGCTAGAAGCCCAATATTTTTTCAGAGCTAGATGCAGAAAAAAATTATATTCAGTTTGCCACCTGATGGAGGTCAGTATAGATGGATTAATAGAACAAGACCCACACACAGCTAGAAGCCCAATATTTTTTCAGAGCTAGATGCAGAAAAAAATTATATTCAGTTTGCAACCTGATGGAGGTCAGTATAGATGGATTAATAGAACAAGACCCACACACAGCTAGAAGCCCAATATTTTTTCAGAGCTAGATGCAGAAAAAAATTAGATTCAGTTTGCAACCTGATGGAGGTCAGTATAGATGGACTAATAGAATGATGCTATGCCCAAAAGATTTTACTTCACTAGGTGCAGTAAAAAAATTGGTATTCTATACACAGGTGGTATATCTTGCAACACAGATAGGCTACTCCACTGACTAACACACTCTGAAATAGGCCAAAAAGGATTAGCTTTGCTAGATTCAGCCAAATGCTGTGAAAAAAACTTGCACAGCACTGGCACAGACCTGCCTGGCAAAAACTGATAGGAACTGATGTAACCTAGTCCTGAAAAGGACTCCAATTACAATTAGTCTTTACTCCCACAACCTATCTATTTAAGAGCACAGACCTGCCTGATAAAAGTCGTAGGAAATGCTGTAACCTAGTCCTTAAAAGGACTGCAATCACAACTATTCCCTACTCCCAAGCTATCTGTATATTTGTGCGAAAATTGGCTTGAAATTAACAAGGTATAGCGCACACAGCAACAGCGGTGCCGTCTAACACGCAGCTGCAGCAGTGAGAAAATGGTGGTCTTATAGGGCAAGGACATGCATGTTTGGCGCTCTTTTCAGAGCCAATGAACATGCAGGGATTGCCAGCCAGTCACTGTAATGCCGCAGCCATGTTGTTTGTGGGCATTACAGTGATTGGCTGGCCGCACAGCGTCACCTCGAGTATTTAAAACCGGGCGCCGCCATCTTGGACACAGTCGCTCCGGATCAGACAGTGTAGGAACAGCGCTGCTGATTTAGGGAGAGATATATCCTGCAAAATAGTTAGTGTAGGGTCTGTAAAGGCTGCCAGATCAAACAAACAGTCCTTCTCAGGACTAATATCCATCCCAGGTATATCAGGCAGGCAGGCAGGCAGGCTGTATAGGAGACGCAGTGGTTATACCAGCAAACGCTGCATTACAGTCCTGTGTGCTGCTCCTGTTGCTGAAATTGCTGGACTTAGCTCCAGGTCCCGGGGGCCAGGAAAAATCCTTTTTTTTATCTAAATCCTCTTTTTTTTTTCCTCCTTCACAATGTAAAAATACCCATCTTATTAACCTTTTGGTGCCCCCCCCCCCCCCCCAAAAAAAAAGTGTGCCTCTGATTTTTAGGACACAAATATATCTGTTGAAAATAGTCTGATGTAGGCCAGAGAAATAGAAGTGTGGTTTTGCAGTTCTATGGGCCATTTGTATCTAAAAAAAACAGTTTGAGTGTGTCGCTCACTGTTCAGAAGCATATATATATATTTTAAAAAGCCTGGTATACACCAGTAAATTATTACTGTGGCTTTGATGTTCCATTGTAAAACATCTCTATTATCCTGTTTTTGGCATTTTTTGCTGTAAAAAAATAATAATAGTGTCTCCCTGATTTTTCAGACACAAATATATCTGTTGAAAATAGTCTGGTGTAGGCCAGAGAGACAGAAGTGTGCTTTTGCTATTCCACGGTAAAAAATCTCTATTATCCTGCTTTTTGCATTTTTTGCTGTTAAAAAAAAAAAAATAGTGTCTCCCTGATTTTTCAGACACAAATATATCTGTTGAAAATAGTCTGGTGTAGGCCCGAGAAATACAAGTGTGGTTTTGCAGTTCCACGGTACAAACCTCTGTATTATCCACTTTTGGGCCATTTGTATTTAAAAAAACAGTTTGAGTGTGTCGCTCACTGTTCAGCCGCAAATATATATATATTTTAAAAAGCCTGGTATACACCAGTAAATTATTACTGTGGTTTTGATGTTCCACGGTAAAACATCTCTATTATCCTGTTTTAGGCATTTTTTGCTGTATAAAAATAATAATAATGTCTCCCTGATTTTTCAGACACAAATATATCTGTTGAAAATAGTCTGGTGTAGGCCAGAGAGACAGAAGTGTGCTTTTGCTGTTCCACGGTAAAAAATCTCTATTATCCTGCTTTTTGCATTTTTTGCTGTAAAAAAAAAAAAATAGTGTCTCCCTGATTTTTCAGACACAAATATATCTGTTGAAAATAGTCTGGTGTAGGCCAGAGAGACAGAAGTGTGCTTTTGCTGTTCCACAGTAAAAAATCTCTATTATCCTGCTTTTTGCATTTTTTGCTGTAAAAAAAAAAAAAAAAATAGTGTCTCCCTGATTTTTCAGACACAAATATATCTGTTGAAAATAGTCTGGTGTAGGCCCGAGAAATACAAGTGTAGTTTTGCAGTTCCACGGTACAAACCTCTGTATTATCCACTTTTGGGCCATTTGTATCTAAAAAAAACAGTTTGAGTGTGTCGCTCATTGTTCAGCCGCAAATATATATATATATTTTCAAAATCCTGGTATACACCAGTAAATTATTACTGTGGTTTTGATGTTCCACGGCAAAACATCTCTATTATCCTGTTTTTGGCATTTTTTGCTGTATAAAAATAATAATAGTGTCTCCCTGATTTTTCAGACACAAATATATCTGTTGAAAATAGTCTGGTGTAGGCCAGAGAGACAGAAGTGTGCTTTTGCTTTCCACGGTAAAAAATCTCTATTATCCTGCTTTTTGCATTTTTTGCTGTAAAAAAAAAAAATAGTGTCTCCCTGATTTTTCAGACACAAATATATCTGTTGAAAATAGTCTGGTGTAGGCCCGAGAAATACAAGTGGGGTTTTGCAGTTCCACAGTACAAACCTCTGTATTATCCACTTTTGGGCCATTTGTATCTAAAAAAAACAGTTTGAGTGTGTCGCTCACTGTTCAGCCGCAAATATATATTTTAAAAAGCCTGGTATACACCGGTAAATTATAACTGTGGTTTTGGTAGTTTTTTCCGTAAAGAAAAACAGTAGTGTCTCCTGACTGTTGTGACACAAAAATATATCTGTTGAAAATAGTCTTGTGTAGGCCCGACATCCCAGTGTGGTTTCGCAGTTCCACGGGTCAAATCGCTGTACTATCCAATTTTGGGCCTTTGGTATCTAAAAAAAAAGCAGTTTGAGTGTGTCGCTCACTGTTCAGCCGCAAATATCTCTATTTAAAAAAGTGTGGTATACCCCAGTAAACAATAACTGTGGTTTTCCTCTTCCACGGTTCTAATCTACTCTTTATTACCCTTTTTCCATTGATAGTGCAAGTGTAAGCTATTTTACTTCATTTACAATGGGCAAGGCGCGTGGCAAGGGACGTGGAAGAGGACGTTCTGGTGATGGTTCGTGCAGAGGACGGGGCCGTGGCCAAGGTGAAAATGTGCCACAACCAACAGCCACATCTTCTCGTTCCCACTTCTTGACCGAATTACTAAGGAAGCACAGAACAACACCAGTATTGAGAACTGATCAGTGTGAACAGGTTATTAATTGGATAGCAGACAGTACTTCCAGTTACCTGGGCACCACCACCTCCGGTCTGTCTTCCACACGGTCAACTCTTAGTAGCCGTGAGTCTCGACCGCATACTCCTCCTCACCCTGATGCTCCTTCCTCCCACCATGCCGAGTGTCATCAGACAGCAAGTGATCCCACACTTGGACACTCTGAAGAGCTGTTCACTGGTCCATTTCCATATTTGGGCCCCTCGCCTGATACGCTTGAAGTGGTGGAAAAGGAGATCCCATGTTGCGATGCCCAAATATTTGAACAGCCACGGCCACAGGAAGTCGACATTGGCAATCTGTCACAAGAGGTGGACGATGACGAGACACAATTGCCAGGAAGTGAGGAGGAGGATCGTGGTGCACAAGTGGAAGATGAAGAGGTGGTGGATGATCTAGTAACTGGCCCAACGTGGAAGGAGGACATGCAGAGTGAGGCCAGCAGCACACAGGGGGAGGGAGGCAGAGTACCCCAACAGGCAGGAAGAAGCAGTGTGGTGGCCGCAGACAGAAGGCAGGCAACCGTTCCCCGTAACACCAACACGAGGGACGTTGCCAGTACAAGCGGTAGGTCTTCCAGAGTCTGGAATTTTTTTAAAGACTCTGCTGATAACCCCAAAAAGGCCATATGTTCCACCTGCCATGCCAGCATCAGCAGGGGTGACAAAACTGCCAGCCTGACCACCACCAGCATGATCAGGCACATGGCAGCAAAGCACCCGACTTTGTGGGGCGAAACCCAGGGTCCACGACCAGTGTCAGCGGGTGTCACCACTGCTTCTTCCACTGTTGTGCGTGCAATAGAACCCCCTGTTGTGTGTGCAAGGCAATCCCCTGTCCATACTGCATGTAAAGATGCCTCCTCCTCTCAGTCTTCACTTGTTATGGCAGTTTCTCAAGAAACAGCATCAACGTCCACATCCACGTCCCACCGCAGCGTTCAATTGTCCATATCCCAGACCTTTGAACGAAAGCGGAAATTCGCAGCTAACGCCCCACAGGCCACAGTCTTAAATTCGCACATTTCACGACTGCTCGCATTGGAAATGCTGCCTTTTAGGCTGGTGGAGACGGAATCCTTCCGCAATCTTATGGCGGTGGCCGTCCCTCGGTACTCGGTCCCCAGCCGACACTATTTTGCCCGGTGTGCCATCCCCGAACTACACAAGCACGTGTCCCAAAGCATCTGCCGTGCCCTCAACAACGCAGTTACTGGGAGAGTCCACCTGACAACGGACACGTGGACAAGTGCTTGTGGCCAGGGACGGTACATCTCTCTGACGGCACACTGGGTAAACATAGTGGAAGCCGGGACCCAGTCGGACCTTGGGACGGAACACATCCTCCCCACACCGAGGATTGCGGGCCATATGTCAGTCAGAGTTGCCCCCACAGTGTACAGCTCCTGCGCATCCTCCTCCTCCTCCTGCTCCTCCTCATGTTCAGCCTCCATCTCAGATATCACCACATCAGTTACAAGCTGGAAGCATTGCAGTACTGCCTCCGCCAAGCGGCAACAGGCTGTGCTGAAACTCATAAGCTTAGGTGATAAACCTCACACTGCTTGTGAGTTGTGGACAGCTGTGAAAGAGCAGGCAGATCTGTGGCTGAGACCGCTGAACCTACATCCCGGCATGGTCGTGTGTGACAATGGCCGTAACCTGGTGGCGGCTCTGAGGCGAGGTGAGATCACACACGTACCATGCCTGGCTCATGTGCTTAACCTCGTGGTTCAGCGGTTTCTTAAATCGTACCCCGAGTTGCCAGATCTGCTCGTGAAAGTACGCCGCCTGTCAGCTCATTTTCGCAAGTCGGCTACAGCTTCCGCCGCCCTTGCTGTTTTGCAGCAGCGTTTGCAGCTTCCGTCACACCGACTGGTGTGTGATGTCCTCACACGTTGGAACTCTACCCTCCACATGTTGCAAAGGATTTGTGAGCAGAAGAGAGCAGTTGTGGAGTATCAGCTGCAACAAGGCCGTCGATATTCAGGTCAGACTCCACACATAAGACCTCAGGAGTGGACCTGGATGTCTGACATATGTACCATCCTGACAAACTTTGAGGAGGCCACCAAGATGGTGAGTGGCGATGACGCCATCATTGGTGTCAGCATCCCACTTGTCTGTCTTTTGCAACGCTCTCTGCAGAGAATTAAAGAGGAGGCATTGCAGCCAGAGTATGATGTGATGGATCAAGAAGACGTAGCGGGCGATTACACACAGCCCAGCCTCATCTCATCCCAACGTGAATTGGGGGACAATGAGGGAGAGGAGGAGGAGGAGGAAGAACAGGAGCTGCTATCATGCGTTGTAGACGGTAGTACCTGTACAAGTGTCATACCGTCGGTTCAGCGTGGGTGGCCTGAGGACAGGGGGGAGGAGGAAGAGGAGGAGGAGAGCATGGTCAGTCGTTATCTTGGTGAGGACACGGAAATCTTGCCCGTTACCAGTCTGGCACGCATGGCTGACTTTATGTGACGCTGCCTTAACCGTGACCCACGCATTGTCAAAATGTTGGGTGACAGTCATTACTGGTTGGTGACACTTGTAGACCCCCGCTACAAGGAGAACTTTCACTCTCTTATTCCTGAGGTGGAGAGGTCTACAAAAATGGGGCAATACCAGAAGGCCCTTGCTGCAGAACTCTTAAAAAAATTCCCATCTGAACACGCTAGCGGCAGAGGTCACAGTTCGTTGCCCAACCAAGGCGTACAGGCGAGAGAGATGCAACTCCAATCCAGCAGAGGCAGGGGAACACTGTCAATGTTCTGGGACAGTTTTCTGACACCCGCCCAGCTTTTCTGGCCCTGAGGCGCGGGGTACTCTCACAAGGAGTCGAAAGTTTCAAAAGATGGTGAGGGAGTACCTTGCCGATCGTACCAGCATCCTCCGTGATTCCTCTGTGCCTTTTAATTATTGGGTATCCAAGCTGGACACTTGGAATGAACTCGCTCTGTACGCCTTGGAGGTCCTGGCCTGCCCTGCCGCTAGCGTGTTATCGGAGCGTGTTTTTAGTGCCTCTGGGGGAATTATAACTGATAAGCGCACTCGCCTGTCAACTGACAATGCTGACAAGCTGACCCTTATCAAAATGAACAAGGGCTGGATTGGGCCAGACTTCTCATCACCAACAAATGACAGCAGAGTAACATAAATTCAAATCCACTGTGTTATTTCGGGAGGTGTATTCACATGCACCGCTTCACACCCACACATGGGTATAAGCTTCCTCGTTTCGGCTGTTTAATCTTCTTCTCCTTATCCTCAGCCTCCACCACCACTGTACCACCAGGGTGCCCGCATTGCAAGTTCCTCCGTCCTAATTTTTGGCAGCTTTTGCTGGGAAAGCATAAGCAAATACCATGGGACACCCACTCCCCAATAATGGGACTTATGTTTGTAATATGCTGTACTGCATGGCTCTTGTAAGGGGCATTGCAAGTTGCTCCGTCCTAATTTTTGGCAGCTTTTGCTGGGAAAGCATAAGCAAATACTATGGGAGACCCACTCCCCAACAATGGGACTTATGTTTGTAATATGCTGTACTGCATGGCTCTTGTAAGGGGCATTGCAAGTTGCTCCGTCCTAATTTTTGGCAGCTTTTGCTGGGAAAGCAGAAGCAAATACTATGGGAGACCCACTCCCCAATAATGGGACTTATGTTTGTAATATGCTGTACTGCATGGCTCTTGTAAGGGGCATTGCAAGTTGCTCCGTCCTAATTTTTGGCAGCTTTTGCTGGGAAAGCATAAGCAAATACTATGGGAGACCCACTCCCCAATAATGGGACTTATGTTTGTAATATGCTGTACTGCATGGCTCTTGTAAGGGGCATTGCAAGTTGCTCCGTCCTAATTTTTGGCAGCTTTTGCTTGAAAGGCATAAGCAAATACTATGGGACACCCACTCCCCAATAATGGGACTTATGTTTGTAATATGCTGTACTGCATGTGACGCGCCCCCTGGGCTGTGTGTACACATGTGTGGGATACCCGGTGCCGGGTCTCTGGGGTCTGTAGTCTCCGTGGCGGTGACCCGGTCCCGTGGCTCAGGCTGGTCAAACTAGTGGCAATCTTTCTTAGGTTTTGAGGTTAATTGTCCGACTGCGCCACCCGTGGATTGCGGTCAGGGAGTACCACCGCTGCGAGGCAGACCGCTGAGGCTGGTGTTGTGTGCGCAGCATAAAATGGGATAACTCCCCTCGGGAGGAGTATAGCCTCAGGGCAGTGAGTGTGGATGATGGGGGTGATGGTGCACGAGCACAGCAGGAATGACTCAGAGTCTTTGCAGTGCAGTTCAGGGTCTTTACTGATGATTATAAGGTAGACCCTCCCAGGAGTACTGGCTAGCATAAGAGGCCTGGTCAGTCTGTGAGCAAGCAGGAGTTCCCCTGGCCAGGTGGAGTTGTATGCCTCCCCGTCTGTCTGCACTCTTCCTGGCTACCTTGCTGTAAGCGGGTAGAAGTAGCCCACGTCCCTGAGTGTACCGTGTAGTGCTCACCCGTATGGCTGGTGACTTGCGGCCTTCTGTTAGCCTCCACTCCACGACGGCGGTGCTGGTCCTTTGCTTGTGACTGAGCCTCCGGGCTTCTGTGGCCAGAGGACCTGAAATCCCCTGCTGGCTGGTTTCTGCTGCTGGATATATAAGTCCTCACAGCTTCGGACTCTTGTGTCCGGTTCCTATTGTCTTCTGCCAGGGCGAGCTCTGCTCAGCTTCCAGCCCCTCGTCTTTAGCTCCTAGCTCCTACAGAGCTCCTTGCTGTTACTTTCCCTTGCTCTCACTCTGACTCTGACTGTTCTCTGTTCTCTGACTCACTCAACCACACCCCAGATCCAGTTTATAAGGGCAGAATTCTCCCCTCCCAGGACTGGGGCAGGAGGATGTTGCATGTTTAAGGGATCCTGACCAGGAAACCTCCCACTTGCTCTCCGACCTAATCTCTATTACTGTGGTGACCAGACCCCAGGGGTGCCACACATGGCTCTTGTAAGGGGCATTGCAGTACCTCATAATTTTTGGAAAACATTCCATTCACTGCTTAGGCCAACAGTGCACAGGAGACCCAGTTGCTATAAATGTAAAAAAAGGTATAGTTAACGCCCTCTGACTAGTGTTGAGCCACCCCCGTAGTGTTCGGGTTCGGTTCGGTTCGTGGAACACCGGGATGTTCGAGGAACTGTTCGTCGAACTGTTCGTCGAACACCGTCGAACACCGTTAAAACCAATGGCAGGCAAACAAAAACACATAGAAACACATAGAAAACACCTTCAAAGGTGTCCAAAAGCTGACAAACTGCTCAGAAGACGCTTTCTTTAAAAAAGCCGGCCGGCAATTCAGCAGCGGCATACACCGGTACCCGAGAATTTAGACAAGAAGGAATAGAGCCTCACACATAGATTAGATAGATAGAAACATGTCAGTCACATATATATGAAGTACAGTGACAGTGTTGCTTACTGTACTTGTCATTTAGTGTAAAGGATTTATTAAAAAATATAATAGTGTTTTCATGCACCGTCTCTTTAAAAAAGCCGGCCGGCAATTCAGCATCTGTACCCGACAATTTATAACAGACAGAATAGAGCTTCACACATAGATTAGATAGATAGAAACATGTCAGTCACATATATATGAAGTACAGTGATAGTGTTGGTTACTGTACTTGTCATTTAGTATTAAAATAAAGGATTTATTATTAAAAAAATTGGCGTGGGGTTCCCCTTAATTTTAGGCTCTAGCGGAGGTTAAGCAGACGGCTGGGGCAGATGTTTGAAGCCTGGGAAGGGGGTAATACCCACGGAGCTTCCCAGGCTACTAATATCAGCCCCCAGCTGAATACATAGCCTTTACTAGCTATTAAAATGGGGGACCCAAAAAAAAAAATGACGCGGGGTCCCCCCTAATTTAATAGCTAGCAAAGGCTAGGCAGACAGCTGGGGGCAGATATTAATAGCCCAGGAAGGGAGCCATGAATATTGGCCCCCTCCCAGGCTAGAAACACCAGCCGTCAGCCGCCCCAGAAATGGCGCATTCATAGGATGCGCCAATTCTGGCACTTAGCCTCGCTCTTCCACGCTGCCCTGGTGCGGTGGCAGGGGGTAATAGGGCTGGGGTTGATGTCAGCTTATAATGCCAGCTGACATCAAGCCCAGGTTAGTAATGGAGAGGCGTCTATAAGACACCCCCATTACTAACCCCATAGTCAAAGTTAAAAGAAAACACAAACACCCAGAATAAAGTCCTTTAATTGAAATAAAGACACAATCCTTTATTGTTCTAAATTAAACCATACTTACCATCACGCCCATTCCAGCTGAAGCCAACGATCTCCTGAAATAAAAGAAAAATAATAAAGCAACATCATCCTTACCTTTCCATGGTTCCCACGACAGCTTCAGCTCTGCTACATCGAGATGACAGGCTGGACCGCAGCAGAACGCCGCCATCCAGCCTGTCATCCCGCAGACACTGAGAAGCGCAGGCATGCTTGCGCTCTGCAGTGTCTGGCTGTGACGGCATAAAGATGAGACGAGTTCATGTCCAATGAACTCAGCTCACCTCCTGCACGTCACTGACAGCGTGGGAGAATTCTCCTGCACTCAGCGCTTCAGCGTGAGAATTCTCCCACGCTGAAGCGCTGAGTGCAGGAGAATTTTCCCACGCTGTCAGTGACGTGCATGAGGTGAGTCGAGTTCATTGGACATTAACTCGGCTCATCTGGATGCCCTCACAGAGAGACACTGTGGAGCGCAAGCAAGCCTGCGCTTCTCAGTGTCTGCGGGATGACAGGCTGGATGGCAGCGTTCTGCTGCGGTCCAGCCTGTCATCTCGATGTAGCAGAGCTGAAGCTGTCATGGGAACCATGGAAAGGTAAGGATGATGTTGCTTTATTATTTTTCTTTTATTTCAGGAGATCGTTGGCTTCAGCTGGAATGGGCGTGACGGTAAGTATGGTTTAATTTAGAACAATAAAGAATTGTGTGTTTATTTCAATTAAAGGACTTTTTTCTGGGTGTTGTGTTTTTTTTAAATACTTTACTAGAAATTCATGGTGGTCATGTCTAATATTGGCGTGACCCCATGAATTTTGGGCTTAGGGCCAGCTGATAATGCCAAGCTGGCCCTAACCCCTTTATTACCCAGTGAGCCACCGCATCAGGGCCCTGGATGAGTTGGGTACAGCGCCAGAAGATGGCGCTTCTATGAACGCGCCATTTTCCGGGGTGGCTGCGGACTGCAATTTGCAGCGGGGGTGGCCCAGAAAGCTTGGGCCTCCCTGCGCTGCGGATTCCAGCCCCCAGCTGCCTAGTTGTACCTGGCTGGACACAAAAACAGGGCGAAGCCCCACGTCAATTTTCTTTAAATTATTTCATGAAATAATTAAGAAAAAAAGGGCTTTCCTATATTGTTGTGTCCGGCCAGGTACAAATAGGCAGCTGGAGGTTGGGGGCAGTCCGTTCCTGCCTGCTGCACCTGACTGGACACAAATATAGTGCGAAGCCCCACGTCAATTTTTTTTAAATTATTTCATGAATTTCCTGAAATAATTTAAAAAAATTGAAGTGGGGTTTTGCACTATATTTGTGTCCAGCCAGGTACAGCAGTCAGGAATGGGCTGCCCCCAACCACCAGCTGCCTATTTGTACCTGGCCGGACACAACAATATAGGGAAGGCCTTTTTTTCTTAATTATTTCATGAATTTCATGAAATAATTAAAAAAAATTGAAATGGGGCTTTGCACTATATTTGTGTCCAGCCAGGTACAGCAGGCAGGAACGGGCTGCCCCCAACCACCAGCTGACTATTTGTACCTGGCCGGACACAACAATATAGGGAAGGCCTTTTTTTCTTAATTATTTCATGAATTTTATGAAATAATTAAAAAAAAAATATGTGGGGCTTCGCCCTATTTTTGTGTCCAGCCAGGTACAACTAGGCAGCTGGGGGCTGGAATCTGCAGTGCAGGGAGGCCCAAGCTTTCTGGCCCCCCCCCGCTGCAAATTGCAGTCCGCAGCCACCCCGGAAAATGGCGCGTTCATAGAAGCGCCATCTTCTGGCGCTGTACCCAACTCATCCAGGGCCCTGGTGCGGTGGCTCACTGGGTAATAAAGGGGTTAGGGCCAGCTTGGTATTATCAGCTGTCCCCAAGCCCAAAATTCATGGGGTCACGCCAGTATTAGACATGACCGCCATGAATTTCTAGTAAAGTATTTAAAAAAAACACAACACCCAGAATAAAGTCCTTTAATTGAAATAAACACACAATTCTTTATTGTTCTAAATTAAACTATACTTACCATCACGCCCATTCCAGCTGAAGCCAACGATCTCCTGCAATAAAAGAAAAATAATAAACCAACCTCATCCTTACCTTTCCATGGTTCCCACGACAGCTTCAGCTCTGCTACATCGAGATGACAGGCTGGACCGCAGCAGAACGCTGCCATCCAGTCTGTCATGCCGCAGACACTGAGAAGAGCAGGCATGCTTGCGCTCCTCAGTGTCTCGCTGTGACGGCATCCAGATGAGCTGAGGTCATGTCCAATCATCTCGATGTAGCAGAGCTGAAGCTGTCGTGGGAACCATGGAAAGGTAAGGATGTTGCTTTATTATTTTATTTTTATTACAGGAGATCGTTGGCTTCAGCTGGAATGGGCGTGATGGTAAGTATGGTTTAATTTAGAACAATAAAGAATTGTGTCTTTATTTCAATTAAAGGACTTTATTCTGGGTGTTTGTGTTTTTTTTAACTTTGACTATGGGGTTAGTAATGGGGGTGTCTTATAGACGCCTCTCCATTACTAACCTGGGCTTGATGTCAGCTGGCATTATAAGCTGACTAGTGTTGAGCCACCCCCGTAGTGTTCGAGTTCGGTTCGGTTCGTCGAACACCCGTGTGTTTGCCGAACTGTTCGTCGAACTGTTCGTCGAACACCTTCGAACACCGTTAAAACCAATGGCAGGCAAACAAAAACACATAGAAACACATAGAAAACACCTTCAAAGGTGTCCAAAAGCTGACAAACTGCTCAGAAGACACAACTAACACATGGAAAAGTGACAAGTACATATAGTCATGCGAAAAGAAAAGAGGTGGAGGAGTAAAAGGAGGGGGAGACACAGATATAGGCATGTCATGCCCTTCTAAAATCCAAAAAGTGAGAAGCCGAGACGGCCAGTCCGCTCCTGCCCGTGCCACCTCCGTGTCGCCGGGTTTGTGCCAGAGCCGCGGTGAACCCTGACGGCCAGCCCCCCTCTCCCAATACTGGTGCCTGTCCGCTGGTGGGTCGAGAGAGCCCCCCTGTGGTGGAGGCAGCTCTAAGCTTTTTAATTTAAATTGTCCCTCTAATTTGAATGAATACACTTTAAATCCATTTACAAGGATCTATTGGAGGGCAAGTCTCATGCCAGCAGCCGCGTAATTCCAGCTCCAGTAGCGTCCACTAAAGCTGCTGCAGTTAAAAAGCTTTTATAAGGATCGAGCTCGGCTGTCCACCGCAAGGCATCCTAGTGCCAGTCCCAGCCCCTATGCCTTGGGGTGCCTCCTGATGCTCTTCACTGAGTATCCCGTGGTCCCGAAGCATTTCCTTTGAAAAAATTAAGTGTCCAAACTACAGGTGGTGTAGCTTGCTTAACAGCCGGGATAATCCGCTGACTAGCAGACACTGCTACTAGACACAAAGTATTTCCTGGGCTAGATGCAGTTAAAAATTTGTAAGTAGATACTCTCGTTGGATGCTGAGAAAGCATTCCATAGAGTCTCCTGGCACGCCATATATGATTCTCTTAAAAAGCTTGGGGTAGGGGTCTAGGGGACCCTTTTATAGCCAAAATCACGGCCCTGTATCACAATACGTCACCTAGGCTGAAGATAAATGGAACTGTAGCACCGAGGGCTCGGTTGCTACAGACGTATTGCACCTCACCCAGAGGTGTGATATCTCACTCTCAGATAAGGATGGAGTGTGGATCAGGACCCGACACCTGCATGCATTACACCACATTGCCGTGGGGCAGGGCGACCAATATGCCCCTGAGATGGGCACGACAGTCCCTGTCCCTGGCTGGAGTGGGGGGAGGGAACACTGAGGAAGGGGAACCCTGCAGTGCAGGAGCAGGGAGGAAGCAGTTCCTGGGTGCATTGAGAAGGGAGTATAAAAGGTGGGCACCATCTTAGTTCAGTGCAGAGAAGTCTGAGCAGAAGTGGCAGGGAGCAGGGGCTCTGCATGAGCTCTGCTCCGGAGGCGGGCCTAGTAACAGAGGCCCAGGCCTGCAAGAGGGAGAAGGAAGGAAGAGGAGCGGAGAAGGCTCCAGGAACGAGGAATGAAGGGATCCCAGGGGTGCGGACGGGCGAGTCGCCACCGCACGCCCGAATCCACCTGCGTGGAGGGGTCAGGCCAAAGGGGGAGACCGGTCCCCGAACTAGTGGAGGCAGGAAACGACCCTCAGCTAGAAACCGGAGGCTCTGACATTTTATGTGGCGCAGCCCCTTGCTCCACCCGCTAGGAAGGCACCACATAGGGTCAGGGAAACTGGCGCCAAGTTTACCAAGAGGAGGCCCGAGGCAGCCGGACAGAAGTGTTGGTAAGAAAGGCCAGACAAAGGACACACAAAGGGGGTCCTGTGAAGCGCTCCAAAGTTATCTGGGAGTTGTCTGAGCCCCTCACCTGGTGAGCACAGTACGACGTGGGCAGCCGTTACCTGCAGACGTGGTCTGGATAATAAGAACTGTGAGTAAAGGCCCTGAACTGCATCACTGACTCCGTGTCGTTACTGCTGCTGCCCTGCACCATCACCCCCATCCTCCGCATACACTGCCCTGAGGCTATACTCCTCCCGTGGGGAGTTATGCTACGCTCTGCTGCACCCACAACACCAGCCTTAGCGGTCTGCCCTGTAGCGGCGGTTCACTCTGACCGCAATCCACGGGTGGCGTAGTCGGACATTTAAACATCAAAACCACATAAATAGTTCCGCCACTGGTTTGACCGCCCTGAGCCACGGAACCGGATCGCCGCCACGAAGACTACAACCACCAGCATCCACCAAAAAGGGTCCGGCTCCGGGTGTCCCAAGGCCCAGGGGGTGCGTCAGAACATTTTCATCACCTTTCACAATCACCAATGGGACAAGGCAGGGATGTCCTCTGTCCCCTCTCTTATACATCCTAGTGACGGAGCACCTGCTCTCATCAATTCGCCATAACCCCAATATTAGGTGGATTGAGGTGGGAGGCACCGAGTACAAGTGCTCTCTATTTGCTGATGATGTCCTAGTATATATCACTCAATCACATATATCCATCCCTGCTGTTATGGCTGAAATAGATCACTTTGTTACATGGTAAAATTTTAAAATCAATGCAGCGAAGTCTGAGGCCCTCGATGTCTCCCTCCCTAAATCCATATAGGATTCCATCCAGTCCAACTTTCCCTTTGCCTGGCCCTCACAGGGTATCAAATACTTAGGAATTCCTATTCATAGAGACCTCTCCCATCTATGTTATCTTAATTTTGGGCCCTTTATTGAACAATTCCATACAGACCACGGTTGGCAAGTTGGAACTGTGAGATTCACTACGTGCACCACTGGTATTTTGTGGAAAAGCACATGTAAGATTCTGCAACAGTCTCTGCTGATACTCCTGCATGCGTGCATCCCTTTCTATGGCAGGAATAATTTCTGCAAATTTACTTTTGTACCGGGGATCTAACAGTGTGGCAACCCAGTAGTCAGGATTATTTCTAATTCTCACAATTCGAGGGTCATGTTGCAGGTAGTGCAGCAAGAAGGCACTCATGTGTGTTGCGCATCCAGGAGCACCAAGTCCCTGTTGTGTTGGTGGCGAGGTAACAATCATGCTTCCTTCCTCTGTCCTCTCCCCCCAACCTCGCACAACAGAAATGTGATCAAGGTCTCCCTCATCTGATGAGTCTTCCATCAGTTCGTCCTCCACTTCTTCCTGGGCTCCTGCACCTTCCTCACTAGTTTGGCTGCTACCATGCGCCCTGGTAAAATCATCTCCCCCACCCTCACATGCCTGCCGCCCTGGTGCTGCCGACCGTCTGGACCTTGCAGATGTTAGCCCTTCCGCATACAACTCCTCCTCCTCTACTTCCTCCACCTCCTCTTGTGCCACCACCTGACTCCGAATTCTGTTTAACATGTGCTCCAGCATGTAAATCACCGGAATAGTCATGCTGATAATGGCATCGTCAGCACTAAACATCTTCGTCGCCATTTCAAAACTGTGCAGAAGGGTGCATAGGTCCCTGATCTGAGACCACTCCTCCAGCGTGATTTGCCCCACCTCTGAATCTCGTTGGCCCAGGCTATACGTCAGAACGTATTGCACCAGGGCTTGTCGGTGCTGCCACAGTCGCTGCAACATGTGCAGAGTTGAATTCCACCGGGTAGGCACATCGCATTTTAGCCGGTGAAGTGGCAGGCCCAACGACTTCTGTAGAGATGTAAGTCGCTGAGCTGCGGGATGCGAACGGCGGAAGTGAGCACACAGCGACCGTGCCCTCTGCAGAAGGCCATCTAGTCTGGGATAGTGGGCTAAAAATTGCTGGACAACCAGGTTCAACACGTGAGCCATACAAGGCACGTGTGTGACATTGCCCCGGCGAAGGGCCGCACCCAGGTTTGCAGCATTGTCGCACACGGCCTTCCCTGGTTTCAGGTCCAGTGGAGACAACCATTCATGAAATTGGTTCTCCAGAGCTGACCACAACTCCTCAGCTGTGTGACTCACATTTCCCAGACATTTCAATGTAAAAACCGCCTGATGACGTTGAGCCCTACTGCCAGCATAGTAAGGAGGTGTGCAGGATCCCTTCTGCGCAGTTAGAAAGCTTGTGGCATGACCAGACAGGCTTTGGGTGCAGGTGGAAGACCGAGAGGAGGTTGAGGAGGCAGAAGCAGTGGAGGAAAAATGACATAAAGAGGATTGACGCACAACTCGTGGGGACGGCAAGACTTGGACAGCAGCCCCTTGTCCTGCTGTCACCATAGTTACCCAGTGCCCAGTCAGCGACATGTAACGCCCCTGTCCATGCCTACTCGTCCAAGTGTCTGTGGTGAAATGCACCCTGTCACACACAGAGTTTCTCAAAGAAGCGGTGATGTTGTGTGCGACATGCTGGTGGAGCGCAGGCACACCTTTCTTTGAGAAGTAGTGCCGACTGGGCATCTGGTACTGGGGCACTGCGACGGACATAAGGTCTCGAAAATCCTCTGTGTCCACCAGGCGGAAAGGCAGCATTTCTGTAGCCAAGAGCTTGCAGATGGTGAAATTCAACCTCTTAGCTTTCTCATGGCTAGGAGGAAATGGTCTTTTACTTGTCCACATCTGAGGGACCGAGGGCTGGCTATTGTGCTTAGACGGGGTTGATAAGGGTGTCCCCGGCAAACTGCCGGTCTGTGAGGAAGATGCAGGCGGACATGTTAGGTTGCCTTGATCCAAAGGTGGTGCTATCGATGTCGGACAGCGCTCAAGACCAGCTGGTGTTACCACCTCCAAAGAAAATGATGACCTGCCAATCACGCTGGCTGTTGCGGGTAAAGAGGTGGCAGGTCTGCGCCCCAAAACAGGTGTGACTGCTGTCCCCCCAGTCACAGAGGATGAAGAGGCCGCGGATGCACAAGATATGGCAGACGGTGGTTGGCCCGGCCGGCTAGACCGCATTGTAGCACACTGAGCTTCCCACTGCAACTTATGCTTCATGTCCATGTGCCGGTTCATGCATGAAGTACTCAAACTATGTATTTTTTGGCCTCTACTTAGCTTTTGCTGACAAATGTTACAGATAACACGAGTTGGGTCATCTTTATCGATCTGAAAAAATGCCCAGGCTATGCAAGGCTTAGCACCCATGCGACCTGAAGAGCCACCACGACTTGTGGTGAGAGGCAGAGTTGTGTTTGAGGATGCAGTTGTTGACGTGCTTCCAGTACTACGTCTCTGTCCAGGAAGGCGCAACCTGACCTCGTCGTCACTAGCATCTTCCTCCACCTCCTCTGCTGACCTCATCTCTTGGCTGACTGTGGGTTGACAGTAAGTGGGATCTCCGACCTCATCATCATCACCCTGTGCGTTATCACACCCGTCGTCCTCAGAGCCAACCTGTTCCTGCCCTGACAAAAAACTAAAGTTGTCGCTCCAATCAGGTATTTGAGTCTTATCATCGTCTTCCTCATTGTCTCCACCAACAGGAGTTACAGTTTGGGAATGAGGGTCTACATTATGGTCAGAACCTTCTGCGTCTGGTCCTGGATCCGACTCATAAAGATTCTGGGCATCAGTGCAGATCATTTCCTCGTCTGGATTCACAGAAGCGCTGGAGTCGACCTCTGATTCCCAGGCTATAGTATGAGTAAACAGCTCTGCAGACTCAACCATCTGTTCTACCTCATACTCAGATGGGCAGCTGGAGATTTGGGAGCTGTGAGGAAGCAAATGCGATTTGGGTGACACCTTTGAGGACTGGAGTATTTGTGATGTTGAAGTTGATGTGGAGGAGAGCCCACTTAAAGGAGCACTTGATATCCGTTGAAGCACCTGCTGTTTTTGTGCCTCATCTGGAATTTGTAGCGATTGGCGTGGCCGTAAGAAAGGGATCTTATCACATTGTCCGCTAAAAGAAGTAGACATTTTAGTTTGGCTGGAAGATGGTCTTTCTTCTGCACCTACCCCACGGACACAACCTTTTTTCCCCTTCCCAACACGCCTATTCCCCTTTCCACCAGCAGCAGGCCTTTTTCCACTCATTTTGGTGGTTAACTAATTCACAACTCTGGAGTTGTTTGCACAAAAAAACAATGGATGGTAACCGAGCAGAGCTGAGTGGCCAAACTGTGGTATTAGGCCAAAACTATTGGCTGGGTTAGATGCAGAAAAAAATTATTTTTAATTTGCAACCTGATGAAGGTCAGTATAGATGGACTAATAGACCAAGTCCCACACACCGCTAGAAGCCCAAATATTTTTTCAGAGCTAGATGCAGAAATTTTTTTTATTCAATTTGCAACCTGATGGAGGTCAGTATAGATGGACTAATAGACCAAGTCCCACACACTGCTAGAAGCCCAAATATTTTTTCAGAGCTAGATGCAGAAAAAAATTATTTTTAATTTGCAACCTGATGGAGGTCAGTATAGATGGACTAATAGACCAAGTCCCACACACTGCTAGAAGCCCAAATATTTTTTCAGAGCTAGATGCAGAAAAAAATTATTTTTAATTTGCAACCTGATGGAGGTCAGTATATATGGACTAATAGACCAAGTCCCACACACAGCTAGAAGCCCAAATATTTTTTCAGAGCTAGATGCAGAAAAAAATTATATTCAATTTGCAACCTGCTGGAGGTCAGTATAGAAGGACTAATAGAACAAGTCCCACACACTGCTAGAAGCCCAAATATTTTTTCAGAGCTAAATGAAGAAAAAAATTATTTTTAATTTGCAACCTGATGGAGGTCAGTATAGATGGACTAATAGAATGATGCTATGCCCAAAAGATTTTACTTCACTAGGTGCAGTAAAAAAAATTGGTATTCTATACACAGGTGGTATATCTTGCAACACAGATAGGCTACTCCACTGACTAACACACTCTGCAATAGGCCAAAAAGGATTAGCTTTGCTAGATTCAGCCAAATGCTGTGAAAAAAACTTGCACAGCACTGGCACAGACCTGCCTGGCAAAAACTGATAGGAACTGATGTAACCTAGTCCTGAAAAGGACTCCAATTACAATTAGTCTTTACTCCCACAATCTATCTATTTAAGAGCACAGACCTGCCTGATAAAAGTCGTAGGAAATGCTGTAACCTAGTCCTTAAAAGGACTGCAATCACAACTATTCCCTACTCCCAAGCTATCTGTATATTTGTGCGAAAATTGGCTTGAAATTAACAAGGTATAGCGCACACAGCAACAGCGGTGCCGTCTAACACGCAGCTGCAGCAGTGAGAAAATGGTGGCGACGGGGAAAATGGCTTGGTCTTATAGGGCAAGGACATGTGACATACACTGCCAATCACACATGCCCTTGCTTGTGTGAAAAAAAGCACTTCGCTCCGTGTGTGCGCTGCTGATAGGCTGACAGATTGCACCTCCCCACTGCAAATGCGGGAAAGAGAAAAAAAAATGGAGATCTTCATTGTTCCTGCAGAGATCCATCCCCTGCCCCTCCCCCCGCCCCGCTGTACACTCAAACTGCGTATTAACATTAATTTTCATCATTACTGAGAAAAAATCCAGTTATGATTTTGGTGCACGAACAGTTATCGAACATAACCTCGAACAGCCGAATTTTTCTCAAATTGTTCGTGTTCGCCGACCGGCTCGAACACCGCCCAAAACAGCTCGAATTTGAGATTGGCGAACAGTTCGAGTAGAACAACGCTCCTCTCTAAAGCTGACATCAACCCCAGCCCTATTACCACCTGGCACCGCACCAGGGCAGCGTGGAAGAGCGAGGCTAAGTGCCAGAATTGGCGCATCCTATGAATGCGCCATTTCTGGGGCGGCTGACGGCTGGTGTTTCTAGCCTGGGAGGGGGCCAATATTCATGGCTCCCTTCCTGGGCTATTAATATCAGCCCCCAGCTGTCTGCCTAGCCTTTGCTAGCTATTAAATTAGGGGGGACCCCACGTCATTTTTTTGGGGGGGTCCCCCATTTTAATAGCTAGTAAAGGCTATGTATTCAGCTGGGGGCTGATATTAGTAGCCTGGGAAGCTCCGTGGGTATTACCCCCTTCCCAGGCTTCAAACATCTGCCCCAGCTGTCTGCTTAACCACTGCTAGAGCCTAAAATTAAGGGGAACCCCACGCCAATTTTTTTAATAATAAATCTTTTATTTTAATACTAAATGACAAGTACAGTAACCAACACTATCACTGTACTTCATATATATGTGACTGACATGTTTCTATCTATCTAATCTATGTGTGAAGCTCTATTCTGTCTGTTATAAATTGTCAGGTACCGATGCTGAATTGCCGGCCGGCTTTCTTAAAGAGACGGTGCATGAAAACACTATTATTTTTTTTAATAAATCCTTTACACTAAATGACAAGTACAGTAAGCAACACTATCACTGTACTTCATATATATGTGACTGACATGTTTCTATCTAATCTATGTGTGATTCTCTATTCCTTCTATTCTAAATTGTTGGGTACCGCTGCTGAATTGCCGGTCGGCTTTTTTAAAGAGACGGTGCATGAAAACACTATTATTTTTTTTGATAAATCCTTTACGCTAAATGACAAGTACAGTAAGCAGCACTTTCACTGTACTTCGTATATATGTGGCTGACATGTTTATATCTATCTAATCTATGTGTGAAGCTCTATTCTTTCGGTTCTAAATTGTCGGGTACCGGTGTATGCCGCTGCTGAATTGCCGGCTTTTCATGTTTCACTGTTGGCACTGTTCCCATCGATTTGGGCAATCACTGTAATGCCACAACCACCATGGCTGTGGCATTACAGTGAGTGGCAGACAATCCCTGCATGATTGGTGCTCTAAATAGCACCAGACATGCAGGACACGCTTTTGGTGCACGAACAGTTATCGAACATAACCTCGAACAGCCGAATTTTTTGCAAATCGTTCGGGTTCGTCGAACAACTCGAACACCGCCCAAAACAGCTCGAATTTGAGATTGGCGAACAGTTCTAGTCGAACACCGCTCATCTCTACCTCTGACCTCCATGTCATTTCCAAGGGGCATTGGAGTGCCTCGAAATTTTTGGTAGGCATTGCACTCACTGTATGCCCTATAACTGTGTAGCCGAACCGCTCCTTTTGTTACTGAAATATATCCTACAAGACTTATCTGGTTGACTGGCCTGATATTGATGTGAATGGTCCCTGTTCCTCCTGCTCTTTCTCCTTTGCCACTACCTCATCCATCATTTATCACCTGAAGCTTTGTTTTAACGGGAGTCATAGAACTTGGATAGTAGCAGGAAAACATCCAGCAATCTTCGGAGGAGGTAGGATATGCGCCAAAACGCTGACCTCCTCAGGCCTAGCCGCTACTACATACATGCGCTTGCATTACAACAAAACAATGCAGATGCTAACTTCTATCATCCTCATCATGCTCCTCACCTTGGCACTCTCAACTCCCCTGATGGAGAAGCCAGGGCCCACCGGAGGAGTCTGATAGTCCGGTGGGCTCGGCCAATGCTGCCCTAAAGCAGGCCAGGCTAAGAAAAGTGTGAGAAAGGTTACCGGTACAAATAGGGGTGGCTGGGGACAGAGTATGGACACCCGGCCACCCCCTGGAGGCTGGGGAGCAAGCGGGGACACCCGGCCACCAGGCGGCTGGGGACTGAGTATGGATACCAGGCCGCCGACACAGCCATGGCGTGGTGGCCAGATTCCGCCTCCACATGCCTAAAAGGCCCAATTTAAAGTGCAAGCAAGCAAGCAGTATGGTATTGCAGCCTGGGGGTGGGTGGGTGGCAGGCTGCATACTTGCGCTTGCATTGCAAGGAATGGGAGAGGTACAATTGAACACTGCCCTGGGACAAGGACTTGAATGGGGATAGTTGCAAGTCTGCAACGACCGGTGCAAGGTGGGAGGCATCTTCGCATGTACCATGAACAGGGGTTTGGCATGCACACACTACAGCGGAATAGGCTCTCCTTCCCACTAAATGCACTGGGGAGGGCACAGGTAATGTTTTGGTATACGCGCTTAATCTTATGTATAAGGCACACCAGGACAAATAGGGGAGGCTGGGGACTGAGTATGGATACCTCGCTGCCGAAGCAGCCATGAGGTAGTGGCCAGCTTCGGCCTCCTCTAAACTAAAAGGCCCCATTTCAAGTGCAGGCTAGCAGTATGAATTGCAGTCTGGGGGTGGGTGGGTGGCAGGCTGCACACTTACACTTGCATTAAAAGAAAACATAGCAGATGCTAACTTCTGTCATCATCATCATGCTCCTCACCTTGGCACTCTCAACTCCACCGATGGAGAAGTCAGGGCCCACCGGAGGAGTCTGGTTCTCTGGTGGGCTCGTCCAATGCTGCCTAAAGCAGGCCGGGCTAAGAAAAGTGTGTGGGGGGGATGTTCCAAGGAGAAATGGGGGCGGCTGGGGACCGTTTATGGACACCCGACTGCCCCCAGGCGGCTGGGGACCGTGTGGACACTCGGCCGCGGGGCGGCTGGGGACTGAGTATGGACACCCGGCCGCCGGGCGGCTGGGGACTGATTATGGATTCCAAGCCGCCAACACAGCCATGACGTGGTGGCCAGATTCCGCCTCCACATGCCTAAAAGGCCCAATTTCAAGTTCAAGCAAGCAAGCAGTATGGTATTGCAGCCTGGGGGTGGGTGGGTGGCAGGCTGCATACTTGCGCTTGTATTGCAAGGAATGGGGGAGGTACAATTGAACACTGCCCTGGGACTAGAACTTGCATGGGGATAGTTGCAAGTCTGCATCTTCTGATGCGGCAAGGATCACTTATGATGGGCACACTTTTAGACAGTGACCTGAGATGCTTCCAGGGGTCTTCCCCATGCTGTTCCCATGTCTTTTCAGCACTTTATGCATGTGTCACACAGCACATGGCCAGATAAGGTTGTAAAATGTTAAAATGACATTTCCCGGTGAATGCATTTGTCATAGTTGAAAGCAATACAAAAGTGCAAAAACGCATAAAAAATGCTACTTGTGAACATAGCCAAAGGTGTGGAGGAGTATTTTTGTTTTTGGTTATTTATTTTACCTTATACACAAGTCTTTTCCCTGGAAAGGATGTTCCTTAACATATTTCACAGGAAAAAAGTTTCACTTTCATTTTATTTTGAGCCTGTAAAAGTGGCTTAATACCTCTGACCACGTTGTTGACAGCAGTGACCTGGGGGTCAGAAATGCTTCCTGGGGTGATCCCCATGCTGTCCCCATGTTATTTGAGCACTGTCACTATCGTTTTGGGCACTTGTTAGGCTTTTAAAAGACTGCCGGGGGTGCCACCGCAAAAATGCTCGAGTCTCCCATAGACTAACATTGGGCTCGTTGCTTGGGTCGAGCACCCGAGTATCACGGCGAGCTCGGCCCGAGCTTCGAGCACCCGAGCATTTTAGTGCTCGCTCAACACTAGCTAAGATTAAAACATTGGACTATTCTGAAATGGCATTTTATGAACCCTGACCTAAATCCTATTGAGCATCTTTGGAAAGAGATAAAACATGCCGTCTGGAAAAGGCAACCTTCAAACACAAGACAACTGGAGCAGTTTGCTCATGAGGAGTGGGCCAAAATACCTGTCGAGAGGTGCAGAAGTCTCATTGACAGTTACAGGAATCGTTTGATTGCAGTGATTGCCTCAAAAGGTTGTTCAACAAAATATTAAGTTAAGAGTACCATCAATTCGTCCAGGTTTATTTCATGAGTTTAATTTTTTTTTTTTAATTCTGTGGAAGCAGGGTTGAAAAGCAATGACTGACTTTCATTTGTTCACTTTCATAGATTTTTTATTTATTATTACTTTTGTCAGATTCAAGTTATTTCTGTGACCATTGTGGGTTTTCTTTCATTAAATGAGGGGTACCAACAATTTTGACCACGTGTGTATATAAAGGGAAAATAAAAAAGAGGAAACACACAGTTTCGAGTCGTAGCCTATATTTTTTAAAGAGAAATTACTACATTTTTTGCTGATACCTTCCACCTTCTAAGACACATCAGAAAATAGTAAATGCTGCGCCCATAACTATTAAGACCCCATCGCTCGCTAATAAATTAAAATATGAATTACAACTTACCATAGTTAAGAGACGGGACAGGAGAACACTCACATATAAAACAACATACAGTAAGTGCTCACAATATTACACTCCCATTTAAAATTTGCAGGTGAATGAGCAGTGTATGGCCCCATTAATCAGGTAACATAAAGGGTATCATGATGGACAAATAAATTCCAAAGCATAAAAGCAATGTAAGATCTTCAGTATAACAGCCATCTGCCAGGTCAGAGGAGCTTACAATATCTTAATTGGTATTTTTTGGAAGCAGTCTGGCAAATTTATTACATTTTTATATGTATTTTGTTGTCCACTTTTGTCATTTTCAGTATGACAGGGTTGTTTATAAAATTGTGCGGTTTATCTCTTTGTCTAGTCAAGTTTTGATGATCGCTTTTAAGTAACACATTTGTGGCAGCCTGGGAAAGCAAAGGCAATGTTCAGCATTACCCACAAAATGTGCTGGCATACAGGACATAGTAAATATAGCACGTGTAAGATAGAAAAGCAAATAACGTCTACATCATTTACACATTACATATTTCATAAATTTCCCATCTATTGGATCATATATTCACCTTTCAAACTCATCAACAATATAACAGCAGCAGTAGAATAGATTCTACAATATATAAATGCAAGAACCTACACAACAATAGTCTTACAATGAACATAATGTTTTGATAAAAGAAATGAAGGCAGCTTGCTATATATAAATATATAAATTCTTTTTATTTACATTAGGCTCATATCCATTACATGAACATCATATTCATACATGCTACTTACATATGTTCTTACACTCTGGAATTTCATGTACAGAAACGTTCAACCAAAAAGAACAGAGCAACTTTCCTCTTAGTCTCATTTTGTTTTGTTTGTTTTTTCTTTTCATTTTTCTGTATGTCATTAGTTGATAACATATGGCTATGGGAATTCTTTGTGCCAGTGTATAATGGCATCTCAATATTGCCATCTAGTAGGAACCATGAAACTGGGCAGAGTTGATAAAAAGATTTAGCAGCCAATAAAAATATTTAGTAGTATGTGGCTGCCAGACTATAGCCATGCAAACCTACTCCCACCTGCCGGTATCCAAGGTGCTTGGTAAGCATGGTGCAATGATGACTTCACAACAGGCCTACTAATCAGTAGAGGCGCCGGGGATAGAAGAAGGTTGCAGGGCTCTGGTCTGGTGGCCACTGACTGACAAAGTCGCCGCTAGACGAGGAACCTGCAATTTTTTCTTGTTCTACTGTATTATCTATCACAATTTCTGTGCCAGGGATCTTTAAAGCTAGTACCCTATAAAAATGCAGTCACGCAACCTACTGCTGTCTCTCAGTCGAAGAGCTTGCTTTCTCAGTTCAAAAAGTGTAAATTGTGCTGTACTGCTATTTCCCATGAAGATTCTTTCTTTACTGTTGTTACCATGCTTAATATCATGACCTGGTATTCTGTTTGTATCAAGCCTCCTGATGAACCTGATGGGGAAATGCATCGAGGCAGCTATTTATATATAGTTCATCTATGTCCTCTGAGGGACAGCCACCAGTGAGCAGGGGCCCCCATTATCGTGTTTTAGGGTGCCAACCTGCATGGGTAGGCAGTAACCGATTGCTTTAGGAACAGCATGAGTGCATTATAGTTCCTTTCTTATCTATTCAGCTTTATCATTATATTATCTGTCCACAACAAGTTAATAAGCCATGTGGATTTGTTATTGTTAATTAGTGTGTTTTTTTCCATATGTGTTGTGAGTCCAGTTTTTAATGCATACCTAATAAAGGTGCAATATTTTATAAGGGGGTTTCCTATGTTAGCTACTACTGTCATAACCATGTAGCGGATAACCATTTTATACCTGTATCTTAATGCAGAAAGTATAAAATACACAGGCGATGTCAATCTCAGCGCCTCATATTTTCTCATGATATCTGTTATCAATTAAAAATAAAAACAGAATATCAAGCAAAATGTAAAAATCAGTAAGGACAATGCATGGGGAGAGGGAGATACTGCATTCAACCTCACTTGATCTATACTTCCACTTCCAGCCAATGGCATATTCTATATACACTGTGCAGGAGAAGCAAATCAGTCACACCCAACCCAAAAAGAATCAGTACATTCTTTGTAACAGGAATATGATGGGGAATCATTGATTACTGTGATGACTGCTGATTCCTTTACATAAAGACCATATTTATAGGTTAGTGTGCACAACATTTGATTTTACTTTCAACCATGCAAGGACCAATGTATTCTTGTGACAGTAAAACATGTCCATGCAGTTAACTAGGAATCATATTCATCTGCTTGTAATTTTTAAAATGAGCCATGTGCAATATGAAGAATTGGATTTCACCAGCTAGCAATCACAAACGGCCCATATTCAGCTCATGCAATGAGAGAATTAGGATTAACTTATAAAAATGGCACCTATGGCAGCAGAGATGACATCTGTGTGAGGAGAGTATTGACAAGCAGTTAAGCTATTTTACATGGCGTGTTAACAGGTATTGAGTACGCTGACGATTTTTCAGATTTGAGCATTTCAGCAGTGGCAAACTAGAGGAATTTTTAATAAATCTCATCTACACACTGTTAGAAAAATCTGAAAAGAAATATAAATGTAGTGCAGATATTAAATCCACAGTATATCAATTCTATCTGCTGACTTTTACCACAGATTTTGCTCTGCAAAGCATAGATTGAAATCTGAAGCAATTTTCTTTTTCTAAAGTGCATGTGTATGGGGCTAAAAATCATTTTTGCGATTCGGTTTCATTAACCACTTCGCGCCAGAGCCTGTTTTTGCCTTCGTGACCGGGCCAATTTTTTCAATTCTGACCACTGTCACTTTATGAGGTAATTACTCTGGAAAGCTTCAACGTATTCCCCTGATTCTGAGACTGTTTTTTCATGACATATTGTACTTCATGATAGTGGTAAAATTTCTTCCATATAACTTGCGTTTATTTGTGAAAAAATCGGAAATTTGGCGAAAATTTAGAAAATTTTGCAATTTTCAAACTTTGAATTTTCATGCCCTTAAATCAGAGAGATATGTCACACAAAATAGTTAATAAATAACATTTCCCACATGTCTACTTTACATCAGCACAATTTTGGAACCAAAATTTTTTTTTGTTAGGGAGCTATAAGGGTTAAAAGTTGACCAGCGATTTCTCATTTTTACAACAAAATTTACAAAAACATTTTTTTAGGGACCACATCATATTTGAAGTCACTTTGAGGGGTCTTTATGACAGAAAATCCCCAAAAGTGACACCATTCTAAAAACTGCACCCCTCAAGGTGCTCAAAACCACATTCAAGAACTTTATTAACCCTTCAGGTGCTTCACAGGAATTTTTGGAATGTGGAAAAAAAAAATTAACATTTAACTTTTTTCACAAAAATGTTTCTTTAGACCCAATTTTTTTTATTTTCACAGGGGTAACAGGAAAAAATGGACCCCAAATTTTTTTGTGCAATTTCTCTTGAGCGTGCTGATACCCCATATGTGGTGGAAAACCACTGTTTGGGCGCACTGCAGGGTTCGGAAGGGAAGGAGCGCCATTAGACTTTTTGAATGTAAAATTTGTCTGAATAATTAGCAGACACCATGTTGCGTTTGGAGGGCTCCTGATGTGCCTAAACAGTGGAAACCCCCCACAAGTGACACCATTTTGGAAACTAGACCCCTTAGGGAACTTATCTAGATGTGTGGTGAGCACCTTGAACCCCAAGGTGCTTCACAGAAGTTTATAATATTGAGCTGTAAAAATAAAATTTTCACATTTTTCCCACAAAACCGTTTTTCATCCCTTAATTTTGCATTATCATAGGGTAATAGGATAAATTGCACCATGAAATTTGTTGTGCAATTTCTCCTGAACACGCTGATACCCCATATGTGGAGGCAAATTACTGTTTGGGCGCATGGCAGGGTTTGAAAGGGAAGGAGCGCCATTTGACTTTTTGAATGTAAAATTTGTTTGAATAATTAGCAGACGCCATGTCGCATTTGGGGAGCCCCTAATGTGACTAAACAGTGGAAACCCCCCACAAGTGCCACCATTTTGGAAACTAGACCCCTTAGGGAACTTATCTAGATGTGTGGTGAGCACCTCGCACCCCCAGCTGCTTCACAGAAGTTTATAATATTGAGCCGTAAAAATAAAATTTTCACATTTTTCCCACAAAACCGTTTTTCATCCCTTAATTTTGCATTATCATAAGGGTAATAGGATAAATTGCACCATGAAATTTGTTGTGCAATTTCTCCTGAACACGCTGATACCCCATATGTGGAGGCAAATTACTGTTTGGGCGCATGGCAGGGTTTGAAAGGGAAGGAGCGCCATTTGACTTTTTGAATGTAAAATTTGTTTGAATAATTAGCAGACGCCATGTCGCATTTGGGGAGCCCCTAATGTGACTAAACAGTGGAAACCCCCCACAAGTGCCACCATTTTGGAAACTAGACCCCTTAGGGAACTTATCTAGATGTGTGGTGAGCACCTCGCACCCCCAGCTGCTTCACAGAAGTTTATAATATTGAGCCGTGAAAATAAAATTTTCACATTTTTCCCATAAAAAATGTTTTTCATCCCCTAATTTTGCATTATCATAAGGATAACCGGAGAAATTGCACCATGAAATTTGTTGTACAATTTCTCCTGAGTACGCCGATACCCCATATGTGGGGGAAAACCACTGCTTTGGTGTATGGCAGGGTTCGGAAGAGAAAGGAGCGCTATGTTGGCTGGGATAGGCAGCAGACACCATGTCACATTTGAAGAGTCGCTGACATGCCAAAACAGCAGAAACCTCCACAAATGACCCCATTTTGTAAACTACACCTCTCAAGGAATTCATCTAGGGAAGTAGTGAGTATTTTTTAATTTTTAAATTTATACCATTGGGCAGTGAAAAAATCATAATTATATTTTTACCACAAAAAAATGTTTTACCCTCAGATTTTACATTTTCACACAGGGCAATGGGTAAAAATGGTGCCGAAATGTGTCACACAATTTCTTCTAAAAGTGTCAATACCCCATATGTGGCTGTATCGTACCACTTAGCCATACGGTGAGATCTGGGGGGGACGGAGTGCTATTTGACAATTGGAGAACAAATTATTGTAGAATAGGCATTTGGATTTGGGAGCACAAAATTTTCTGAATTTCTTTTGGGGGGCAAGGGTCATTTTGCTTTTCCAGAGCCTTTCTGCTACCAGTAACTTGGAAGTCCCTTATATTTTTAACAGATGACGGACCTGAGTGGGGACTAGCTTTTTTTGAGGACTGAGTTGAAGCTTTTATTGGGAACATTTTACGTAACATTTATCCGGCGCTCTAGGCTGAGCACTTACATCGGGGTTTCCATCTAAATTTCCAAGTGATGTAATTCAGATGAAACCCCTGCAGGATCCATTCACTGTAATGAAGCAGCAGAGTTACTCTGGACACCGTCTGGCCTCTGTGTAGCGGTGTCCTTTTTTTCAGAAGTGCACAAAACTGTGGCCAACCGCACTTTTATGCACGCCTAAAACAAATGACACCGTGGGATCCCAGGCTAGACGGCGTCCACAGTGGCCTATATCTGTCTCATTACAGGGAATCTTCCGTCATGGGTTCCGGCTGAATCATGTATTTCAGAGATTTACACGGAAACTCTGGTGTAAGTGCTCAGCGCAGAGCACAGGATAAATGTGGGCAGAGCCTTACTGGGATCTTTGGGGACATAATAAACAAATCAGTAGCAGGTGAAGAATTGGTTTTATTTATTTTTTACGCCGTTCCTAGTGTGATATAACTGATTAGATTACTTTATTCTTCGGGTCGGTGTGATTACAGAGATACCAGATTGATATCGGGTTTTTATGACTGACAGCTGTCACACACTAAAAGACGCTTTTTTTGCAAAATCTAGTTTTTGCATCACCATATTTTGAGAGCTATAATTTTTCCATATTTCGGCCGACAGAGTCATGTGACGGCTTGTTTTTTGCGGGACGAGTTGACATTTTTATTGGTATCATTTTTGGGGACGTGACATTTTTTGATCGCTTTCTATTCCGTTTTTTGGGAGGTAAAATTAACAAAAACAAACAATTCAGGAATTGTTTTTTGAGTTTTTTTTATGCCGTTCTGCGTGTGGTAAAAGTGATCAGGCAGCGTTATTCTTCGGGTCAGTACGTTTACAGCGATACTACACTTACTGTATTTTTTTATGTTTTGGCGCTTTTACACAATAAAACTATTTTATAGAAAAAAATATTTTTTTTGCATTGCTTTATTCTGAGCGCTAAAACTTTTTTATTTTTCGGCTGATGGAGCTGTATGGCGGCTTTTTTTTTGCGTAACAAGATCACGTTTTCAGTGGTACCATTTTTATTTCTATTTTGTTTTTTGATCGCATTTTTTTCCACTTTTTGTTTGGCAATATGATGAAAAAGCATATTTTTTTGCTCCGTTTTTTATTTATTTTTATTACGGTGTGCACAGAAGGAGTTAATTAGTGTGACAGTTTTATAGCTCGGGTTGTTTCGGACGCGGCGATACCAAATATGTGTACTTTTTTTTGGTTTTGTAAAAATATACGGATTTATTGGTTTAATATTTTATTTATTTATTTTTATTTATTTTGTGATTTTTTTATTAATAGTTTAAAAATTTTTTTTTTACTTTTTTTCACATTTTTTCTTAGGCCCTGTATGGGACATTAATTTTTATTTTTCTGATCTCTGATCTCATGTAATGTAATAGACATATATTACATTACATGAGATCTTCCCTGACTGTTTCAGTCAGAGTCTCCTGTCTGGCTACAGCTGCAGCTGAGCCAGACAGGACACCATATATGGCAGAGCTGGAGGCGGTCATGTGACCTCCAGCTGCTATAGCAACCCCAGGTCCTGGAAGGACTCGGAGGTCTTCGGAGAGGTAAGTTGACGACCCCCTCTCCTCCTGCTGTCTCCTATATGCCGCGATCACTATAGATCACAGCATATAGAAGACAGCTAAGGGTTAACATCACTGGGACCTGATCTAATCAGGTCCCGATGATGTTCCCTGTCAGAGCTAATGCTCTGCACCGGAATCGCAGCGCTTGCAGGACCCTGGGGGTCCTGAGCGCTGCGAGACCACCCACCGTTTTTAAACGTCGGCGCTGCACAGAGCCCGGCAAGCGCCGACGTTTATCTACAGTGGGCGGTTGGGAACCGGTTAAAAATGTTGCACCATTTGACTTCTATAGCCTCTGTGTTGCACAGTTTATTGCAGCCTGAAGAAAGTCAACTAACAATCTTTCAGTGAGCTCATTCTGATGGTCTATTTCTGATCTCTTCTCAGTTGATTTATGTCTGCAGGTAACATTAAAGTTTAATGTGAAGGGAAATAAAGAGCTTGTTAAAGCCAAACGGTGCACCATTTTTAATAAAACCAAATTAAAAATTTTTTTTTAACAAAACTTGTTCCCAAAGTGGACAACTCCTTTAAAAGAAATTTCATGGTGAATTTGCAATGCATTTTTCCCTTTCATTTGCTCTATGTGAGAACCTAGCCTTACAGGACATTGCAGCATCCAGTAATGCCTTTCATAGCACCTTTATACACATCCCTCATTTATACCATTCCTGAGATTTATCTATCTAGTAGGGTTTTGCCTCCATCAAGTTTCAGATATTGCTATTTTACCAACTTACAACAGCTGGGTGTCAATTCAAAGTGTTGTATGTGGCTTGGCCAGTTGATAATGATCCAAACAGCAGTGCAACTATGCCCCATTAGCTTGAACTTTGGGTGTTCCAGCAGTTGAACAGCACTGATCATACGTTAATAGCAAAACTCCCTTTTCTCGCAAAATACATTTAAGTAATAAATCTTGGAATAATAATACGTTTCACAATTGGATATGTTAATAAAAATATTTCTGTGTTGATACAATCCTGTAAATGTCCCCATGCTATGTGCTGTACAATGGCTGTGTCTCACTGTGCAGAACTGCTCTATTTCTTGTTCTGCACACACCACAGCTCGTGGAAAGGAGGGGAAGCATAAGTCACTTATGGTAAGTGAGCATACAAAAAAAAGAAGGGGCTTGTAGCTGATATTTACTGAGTATTTCTGCTGCATCACCAGTCCTGTGAGCTCAACACAACTCAAGTCAGTGGCATATAAGCTTAGCGGTGCTGGAGCTCCCATGTCACTGACTTGATTTATGATTAGTTCAGAAGGCTGGAGACGTGGCAGAAACACTTGCTCCTAGGTTTCATCAGGCAGAGAAATGTGTTACCTCAGGCAGCAAAATATGTTACCTCAGGTAGGGAAATGTGTTACCTCAGGCAGGGAAATGTGTTACCTCAGGCAGGGAAATGTGTTACCTCAGGCAGGGAGATGTGTTACCTCAGGCAGAGAAATGAGTTACCTCAGGTAGGGAAATGTGTTACCTCAGGCAGGGAGATGTGTTACCTCAGGCAGGGAGATGTGTTACCTCAGGCAGGGAGATGTGTTACCTCAGGCAGGGAGATGTGTTACCTCAGGCAGGGAGATGTGTTACCTCAGGTAGGGAAATGTGTTACCTCAGGTAGGGAAATGTGTTACCTCAGGCAAAGAAATGTGTTACCTTAGGCAGAGAAATGTGTTACCTCAGGCAGAGAAATGTGTTACCTCAGGCAGGGAAATGTGTTACCTCAGGCAGAGAAATGTGTTACCTCAGGCAGAGAAATGTGTTACCTCAGGCAGGGAAATGTGTTACCTCAGGCAGGGAAATGTGTTACCTCAGGCAGGGAAATGTGTTACCTCAGGCAGAGAAATGTGTTACCTCAGGCAGGGAAATGTGTTACCTCAGGGAGAGAAATGTGTTACCTCAAGGAGGAAGATGTGTTACCTCAGGCAGGGAAATGTGTTACATCAGGTAGGGAAATGTGTTACCTTAGGCAGGGAAATGTGTTACCTCAAGGAGGAAGATGTGTTACCTCAGGCAGGGAAATGTGTTACATCAGGTAGGGAAATGTGTTACCTTAGGCAGGGAAATGTGTTACCTCAGGCAGAGAAATGTGTTACCTAAAGGAGGAAGATATGTTACCTGAGGCAAGAAAATGTGTTACCTCAGGCAGGGAAATGTGTTACCTCAGGCAGAGAAATGTGTTACCTCAGGCAGAGAAATGTGTTACCTCAGGCAGGGAAATGTGTTACCTCAGGCAGGGAAATGTGTTACCTCAGGCAGGGAAATGTGTTACCTCAGGCAGGGATATGTGTTACCTCAGGCAGGGAAATGTGTTACCTCAGGCAAAGAAATGTGTTACCTCAGGGAGAGAAATGTGTTACCTCAAGGAGGAAGATGTGTTACCTTAGGCAGAGAAATGTGTTACCTCAGGCAGAGAAATGTGTTACCTCAGGGAGAGAAATATGTTACATCAGGCAAAGAAATGTGTTACCTCAGGGAGAGAAATGTGTTACCTCAAGGAGGAAGATGTGTTACCTCAGGCAGGGAAATGTGTTACCTCAGGCAGAGAAATGTGTTACATCAGGTAGAGAAATGTGTTACCTCAGGCAAGGAAATGTGTTACCTCAGGCAGAGAAATGTGTTACCTCAAGGAGGAAGATATGTTACCTGAGGCAAGAAAATGTGTTACCTCAGGCAGGGAAATGTGTTACCTCAGGTAGGGAAATGTGTTACTTCAGGCAGGGAGATGTGTTACCTCAGGCAGAGAAAAGTGTTACCTCAAGGAGGAAGATATGTTACCTGAGGCAAGAAAATGTGTTACCTCAGGCAGGGAAATGTGTTACCTCAGGTAGGGAAATGTGTTACCTCAGGCAGGGAAATGTGTTACCTCAGGCAGGAAGATGTGTTACCTCAGGCAGGGAAATGTGTTACCTCAGGTAGGGAAATGTGTTACCTCAGGTAGGGAAATGTGTTACCTCAGGCAGGAAGATGTGTTACCTCAGGCAGGGAAATGTGTTACCTCAGGTAGGGAAATGTGTTACCTCAGGTAGGGAAATGTGTTACCTCAGGTAGGGAAATGTGTTACCTCAGGCAGAGAAATGTGTTACCTCAGGCAGAGAAATGTGTTACCTCAGGCAGAGAAATGTGTTACCTCAGGTAGGGAAATGTGTTACCTCAGGCAGAGAAATGTGTTACCTCAGGCAGGGAAATGTGTTACCTCAGGCAGGGAAATGTGTTACCTCAGGGAGAGAAATGTGTTACCTGAGGCAAGAAAATGTGTTACCTCAGGCAAGAAAATGTGTTACCTCAGGCAGAGAAATGTGTTACCTCAGGCAGAGAAATGTGTTACCTCAGGCAGAGAAATGTGTTACCTCAGGCAGAGAAATGTGTTACCTCAGGCAGAGAAATGTGTTACCTCAGGGAGAGAAATGTGTTACCTCAGGGAGAGAAATGTGTTACCTCAGGCAGGGAAATGTGTTACCTCAGGCAGAGAAATGTGTTACCTCAGGCAGGGAAATGTGTTACCTGAGGCAAGAAAAAGTGTTACCTCAGGCAAAGAAATGTGTTACCTCAGGGAGAAAAATGTGTTACCTCAGGCAGAGAAATGTGTTACCTCAGGCAGAGAAATGTGTTACCTCAGGCAGAGAAATGTGTTACCTCAGGCAGGGAAATGTGTTACCTCAGGCAGAGAAATGTGTTACCTCAGGCAGAGAAATGTGTTACCTCAGGGAGAGAAATGTGTTACCTCAGGCAGGGAAATGTGTTACCTCAGGCAGGGAAATGTGTTACCTCAGGCAGAGAAATGTGTTACCTCAGGCAGAGTAATGTGTTACCTCAGGCAGAGAAATGTGTTACCTCAGGCAGAGAAATGTGTTACCTCAGGCAGAGAAATGTGTTACCTCAGGCAGAGAAATGTGTTACCTCAGGGAGAGAAATGTGTTACCTCAGGCAGAGAAATGTGTTACCTCAGGCAAAGAAATGTGTTACCTCAAGGAGGAAGATGTGTTACCTGAGGCAAGGAAATGTGTTACCTCAGGCAGAGAAATGTGTTACCTCAGGCAGAGAAATGTGTTACCTCAGGCAGGGAAATGTGTTACCTCAGGCAGGGAAATGTGTTACCTCAGGCAGAGAAATGTGTTACCTCAGGCAGAGAAATGTGTTACCTCAGGCAGAGAAATGTGTTACCTCAGGCAGGGAAATGTGTTACCTCAGGCAGAGAAATGTGTTACCTCAGGCAGAGAAATGTGTTACCTCAGGCAGAGAAATGTGTTACCTCAGGGAGAGAAATGTGTTACCTCAGGCAGAGAAATGTGTTACCTCAGGCAAAGAAATGTGTTACCTCAAGGAGGAAGATGTGTTACCTGAGGCAAGGAAATGTGTTACATCAGGTAGGGAAATGTGTTACATCAGGCAGAGAAATGTGTTACCTCAGGCAGGGAAATGTGTTACCTCAAGGAGGAAGATGTGTTACCTGAGACAAGGAAATGTGTTACCTCGGGCAGAGAAATGTGTTACCTCAAGGAGGAAGATGTGTTACCTCAGGCAGAGAAATGTGTTACCTCAAGGAGGAAGATGTGTTACCTGAGGCAAGGAAATGTGTTACCTCAGGGAGAGAAATGTGTTACCTCAGGGAGAGAAATGTGTTACCTCAGGCAGGGAAATGTGTTACCCCAAGGAGGAAGATGTGTTACCTGAGGCAAGGAAATGTGTTACCTCAGGGAGAGAAATGTGTTACCTCAGGGAGAGAAATGTGTTACCTCAGGCAGGGAAATGTGTTACCTCAGGCAGAGAAATGTGTTACCTCAGGCAGGGAAATGTGTTACCTCAGGGAGAGAAATGTGTTACCTCAGGGAGAGAAATGTGTTACCTCAGGCAGGGAAATGTGTTACCTCAGGCAGAGAAATGTGTTACCTCAGGCAGGGAAATGTGTTACCTCAGGCAGAGAAATGTGTTACCTCAAGGAGGAAGATGTGTTACCTGAGGCAAGAAAAAGTGTTACCTCAGGCAAAGAAATGTGTTACCTCAAGGAGGAAGATGTGTTACCTGAGGCAAGGAAATGTGTTACCTCAGGGAGAGAAATGTGTTACCTCAGGGAGAGAAATGTGTTACCTCAGGGAGAGAAATGTGTTACCTCAAGGAGGAAGATGTGTTACCTCAGGCAGGGAAATGTGTTACCTCAGGCAGAGAAATGTGTTACCTCAAGGAGGAAGATATGTTACCTGAGGCAAGAAAATGTGTTACCTCAGGCAGGGAAATGTGTTACCTCAGGTAGGGAAATGTGTTACCTCAGGCAGGGAAATGTGTTACCTCAGGCAGAGAAATGTGTTACCTCAGGCAGAGAAATGTGTTACCTCAGGGAGAGAAATGTGTTACCTCAGGCAGAGAAATGTGTTACCTGAGGCAGGGAAATGTGTTACCTCAGGCAGAGAAATGTGTTACCTCAGGCAGAGAAATGTGTTACCTCAGGCAGGAAGATGTGTTACCTCAGGCAGGGAAATGTGTTACCTCAGGTAGGGAAATGTGTTACCTCAGGTAGGGAAATGTGTTACCTCAGGTAGGGAAATGTGTTACCTCAGGCAGAGAAAAGTGTTACCTCAGGTAGGGAAATGTGTTACCTCAGGCAGAGAAATGTGTTACCTCAGGCAGGGAAATGTGTTACCTCAGGCAGAGAAATGTATTACCTCAAGGAGGAAGATGTGTTACCTGAGGCAAGAAAATGTGTTACCTCAGGCAGGGAAATGTGTTACCTCAGGCAAAGAAATGTGTTACCTCAGGGAGGGAAATGTGTTACCTCAGGCAGGGAAATGTGTTACCTCAGGGAGAGAAATGTGTTACCTGAGGCGAGAAAATGTGTTACCTGAGGCAAGAAAATGTGTTACCTCAGGCAGAGAAATGTGTTACCTCAGGCAGAGAAATGTGTTACCTCAGGCAGAGAAATGTGTTACCTCAGGGAGAGAAATGTGTTACCTCAGGGAGAGAAATGTGTTACCTCAGGGAGAGAAATGTGTTACCTCAGGCAGGGAAATGTGTTACCTCAGGCAGGGAAATGTGTTACCTCAGGCAGGGAAATGTGTTACCTCAGGCAGGGAAATGTGTTACCTCAGGCAGGGAAATGTGTTACCTCAGGTAGGGAAATGTGTTACCTCAGGCAGAGAAATGTGTTACCTCAGGCAGAGAAATGTGTTACCTCAGGCAGAGAAATGTGTTACCTCAGGCAGGGAAATGTGTTACCTCAGGCAGAGAAATGTGTTACCTCAGGCAGAGAAATGTGTTACCTCAGGCAGAGAAATGTGTTACCTCAGGCAGAGAAATGTGTTACCTCAGGCAGAGAAATGTGTTACCTCAGGCAGGGAAATGTGTTACCTCAGGGAGAGAAATGTGTTACCTCAGGCAGGGAAATGTGTTACCTGAGGCAAGAAAATGTGTTACCTCAGGCAGAGAAATGTGTTACCTCAGGCAGAGAAATGTGTTACCTCAGGCAGAGAAATGTGTTACCTCAGGCAGAGAAATGTGTTACCTCAGGCAGAGAAATGTGTTACCTCAGGCAAAGAAATGTGTTACCTCAAGGAGGAAGATGTTTTACCTGAGGCAAGGAAATGTGTTACATCAGGTAGGGAAATGTGTTACATCAGGCAGAGAAATGTATTACCTCAGGCAGGGAAATGTGTTACCTCAGGCAGAGAATTGTGTTACCTCAGGCAGGAAGATGTGTTACATCAGGTAGGGAAATGTGTTACCTCAGGTAGGGAAATGTGTTACATCAGGCAGAGAAATGTGTTACCTCAGGTAGGGAAATGTGTTACCTCAGGTAGGGAAATGTGTTACCTCAGGGAGAGAAATGTGTTACCTCAAGGAGGAAGATGTGCTACCAGAGGCAAGGAAATGTGTTACCTCAGGCAGAGAAATGTGTTACCTCAAGGAGGAAGATGTGTTACCTGAGGCAAGGAAATGTGTTACCTCAGGCAGAGAAATGTGTTACCTCAAGGAGGAAGATGTGTTACCTCAGGCAGAGAAATGTGTTACCTCAAGGAGGAAGATGTGTTACCTCAGGCAGAGAAATGTGTTACCTCAAGGAGGAAGATGTGTTACCTCAGGCAGAGAAATGTGTTACCTCAAGGAGGAAGATGTGTTACCTCAGGCAGAGAAATGTGTTACCTCAAGGAGGAAGATGTGTTACCTGAGGCAAGGAAATGTGTTACCTCAGGGAGAGAAATGTGTTACCTCAAGGAGGAAGATGTGTTATCTGAGGCAAGAAAATGTGATACCTCAGGCAGGGAAATGTGTTACCTCAGGTAGGGAAATGTGTTACCTCAGGGAGAGAAATGTGTTACCTCAGGGAGAGAAATGTGTTACCTCAGGCAGGGAAATGTGTTACCTCAGGCAGAGAAATGTGTTACCTCAGGCAGGGAAATGTGTTACCTGAGGCAAGAAAAAGTGTTACCTCAGGCAAAGAAATGTGTTACCTCAGGGAGAAAAATGTGTTACCTCAGGCAGAGAAATGTGTTACCTCAGGCAGAGAAATGTGTTACCTCAGGCAGAGAAATGTGTTACCTCAGGCAGGGAAATGTGTTACCTCAGGCAGAGAAATGTGTTACCTCAGGCAGAGAAATGTGTTACCTCAGGGAGAGAAATGTGTTACCTCAGGCAGGGAAATGTGTTACCTCAGGCAGGGAAATGTGTTACCTCAGGCAGAGAAATGTGTTACCTCAGGCAGAGTAATGTGTTACCTCAGGCAGAGAAATGTGTTACCTCAGGCAGAGAAATGTGTTACCTCAGGCAGAGAAATGTGTTACCTCAGGCAGAGAAATGTGTTACCTCAGGGAGAGAAATGTGTTACCTCAGGCAGAGAAATGTGTTACCTCAGGCAAAGAAATGTGTTACCTCAAGGAGGAAGATGTGTTACCTGAGGCAAGGAAATGTGTTACCTCAGGCAGAGAAATGTGTTACCTCAGGCAGAGAAATGTGTTACCTCAGGCAGGGAAATGTGTTACCTCAGGCAGGGAAATGTGTTACCTCAGGCAGAGAAATGTGTTACCTCAGGCAGAGAAATGTGTTACCTCAGGCAGAGAAATGTGTTACCTCAGGCAGGGAAATGTGTTACCTCAGGCAGAGAAATGTGTTACCTCAGGCAGAGAAATGTGTTACCTCAGGCAGAGAAATGTGTTACCTCAGGGAGAGAAATGTGTTACCTCAGGCAGAGAAATGTGTTACCTCAGGCAAAGAAATGTGTTACCTCAAGGAGGAAGATGTGTTACCTGAGGCAAGGAAATGTGTTACATCAGGTAGGGAAATGTGTTACATCAGGCAGAGAAATGTGTTACCTCAGGCAGGGAAATGTGTTACCTCAAGGAGGAAGATGTGTTACCTGAGACAAGGAAATGTGTTACCTCGGGCAGAGAAATGTGTTACCTCAAGGAGGAAGATGTGTTACCTCAGGCAGAGAAATGTGTTACCTCAAGGAGGAAGATGTGTTACCTGAGGCAAGGAAATGTGTTACCTCAGGGAGAGAAATGTGTTACCTCAGGGAGAGAAATGTGTTACCTCAGGCAGGGAAATGTGTTACCCCAAGGAGGAAGATGTGTTACCTGAGGCAAGGAAATGTGTTACCTCAGGGAGAGAAATGTGTTACCTCAGGGAGAGAAATGTGTTACCTCAGGCAGGGAAATGTGTTACCTCAGGCAGAGAAATGTGTTACCTCAGGCAGGGAAATGTGTTACCTCAGGGAGAGAAATGTGTTACCTCAGGGAGAGAAATGTGTTACCTCAGGCAGGGAAATGTGTTACCTCAGGCAGAGAAATGTGTTACCTCAGGCAGGGAAATGTGTTACCTCAGGCAGAGAAATGTGTTACCTCAAGGAGGAAGATGTGTTACCTGAGGCAAGAAAAAGTGTTACCTCAGGCAAAGAAATGTGTTACCTCAAGGAGGAAGATGTGTTACCTGAGGCAAGGAAATGTGTTACCTCAGGGAGAGAAATGTGTTACCTCAGGGAGAGAAATGTGTTACCTCAGGGAGAGAAATGTGTTACCTCAAGGAGGAAGATGTGTTACCTCAGGCAGGGAAATGTGTTACCTCAGGCAGAGAAATGTGTTACCTCAAGGAGGAAGATATGTTACCTGAGGCAAGAAAATGTGTTACCTCAGGCAGGGAAATGTGTTACCTCAGGTAGGGAAATGTGTTACCTCAGGCAGGGAAATGTGTTACCTCAGGCAGAGAAATGTGTTACCTCAGGCAGAGAAATGTGTTACCTCAGGGAGAGAAATGTGTTACCTCAGGCAGAGAAATGTGTTACCTGAGGCAGGGAAATGTGTTACCTCAGGCAGAGAAATGTGTTACCTCAGGCAGAGAAATGTGTTACCTCAGGCAGGAAGATGTGTTACCTCAGGCAGGGAAATGTGTTACCTCAGGTAGGGAAATGTGTTACCTCAGGTAGGGAAATGTGTTACCTCAGGTAGGGAAATGTGTTACCTCAGGCAGAGAAAAGTGTTACCTCAGGTAGGGAAATGTGTTACCTCAGGCAGAGAAATGTGTTACCTCAGGCAGGGAAATGTGTTACCTCAGGCAGAGAAATGTATTACCTCAAGGAGGAAGATGTGTTACCTGAGGCAAGAAAATGTGTTACCTCAGGCAGGGAAATGTGTTACCTCAGGGAGGGAAATGTGTTACCTCAGGCAGGGAAATGTGTTACCTCAGGCAGGGAAATGTGTTACCTCAGGGAGAGAAATGTGTTACCTGAGGCGAGAAAATGTGTTACCTGAGGCAAGAAAATGTGTTACCTCAGGCAGAGAAATGTGTTACCTCAGGCAGAGAAATGTGTTACCTCAGGCAGAGAAATGTGTTACCTCAGGGAGAGAAATGTGTTACCTCAGGGAGAGAAATGTGTTACCTCAGGGAGAGAAATGTGTTACCTCAGGCAGGGAAATGTGTTACCTCAGGCAGGGAAATGTGTTACCTCAGGCAGGGAAATGTGTTACCTCAGGCAGGGAAATGTGTTACCTCAGGCAGGGAAATGTGTTACCTCAGGTAGGGAAATGTGTTACCTCAGGCAGAGAAATGTGTTACCTCAGGCAGAGAAATGTGTTACCTCAGGCAGAGAAATGTGTTACCTCAGGCAGGGAAATGTGTTACCTCAGGCAGAGAAATGTGTTACCTCAGGCAGAGAAATGTGTTACCTCAGGCAGAGAAATGTGTTACCTCAGGCAGAGAAATGTGTTACCTCAGGCAGAGAAATGTGTTACCTCAGGCAGGGAAATGTGTTACCTCAGGGAGAGAAATGTGTTACCTCAGGCAGGGAAATGTGTTACCTGAGGCAAGAAAATGTGTTACCTCAGGCAGAGAAATGTGTTACCTCAGGCAGAGAAATGTGTTACCTCAGGCAGAGAAATGTGTTACCTCAGGCAGAGAAATGTGTTACCTCAGGCAGAGAAATGTGTTACCTCAGGCAAAGAAATGTGTTACCTCAAGGAGGAAGATGTTTTACCTGAGGCAAGGAAATGTGTTACATCAGGTAGGGAAATGTGTTACATCAGGCAGAGAAATGTGTTACCTCAGGCAGGGAAATGTGTTACCTCAGGCAGAGAATTGTGTTACCTCAGGCAGGAAGATGTGTTACATCAGGTAGGGAAATGTGTTACCTCAGGTAGGGAAATGTGTTACATCAGGCAGAGAAATGTGTTACCTCAGGTAGGGAAATGTGTTACCTCAGGTAGGGAAATGTGTTACCTCAGGGAGAGAAATGTGTTACCTCAAGGAGGAAGATGTGCTACCAGAGGCAAGGAAATGTGTTACCTCAGGCAGAGAAATGTGTTACCTCAAGGAGGAAGATGTGTTACCTGAGGCAAGGAAATGTGTTACCTCAGGCAGAGAAATGTGTTACCTCAAGGAGGAAGATGTGTTACCTCAGGCAGAGAAATGTGTTACCTCAAGGAGGAAGATGTGTTACCTCAGGCAGAGAAATGTGTTACCTCAAGGAGGAAGATGTGTTACCTCAGGCAGAGAAATGTGTTACCTCAAGGAGGAAGATGTGTTACCTCAGGCAGAGAAATGTGTTACCTCAAGGAGGAAGATGTGTTACCTGAGGCAAGGAAATGTGTTACCTCAGGGAGAGAAATGTGTTACCTCAAGGAGGAAGATGTGTTATCTGAGGCAAGAAAATGTGATACCTCAGGCAGGGAAATGTGTTACCTCAGGTAGGGAAATGTGTTACCTCAGGGAGAGAAATGTGTTACCTCAGGGAGAGAAATGTGTTACCTCAGGGAAATGTGTTACATCAGGCAGAGAAATGTGTTACCTCAGGCAGAGAAATGTGTAACCTCAGGCAGAGAAATGTGTTACCTCAGGCAAAGAAATGTGTTACCTCAGGGAGAGAAATGTGTTACCTCAGGCAGGGAAATGTGTTACCTCAGGCAGGAAGATGTGTTACCTCAGGCAGGGAAATGTGTTACCTCAGGTAGGGAAATGTGTTACCTCAGGTAGGGAAATGTGTTACCTCAGGCAGGAAGATGTGTTACCTCAGGCAGGGAAATGTGTTACCTCAGGTAGGGAAATGTGTTACCTCAGGTAGGGAAATGTGTTACCTCAGGTAGGGAAATGTGTTACCTCAGGCAGAGAAATGTGTTACCTCAGGCAGAGAAATGTGTTACCTCAGGCAGAGAAATGTGTTACCTCAGGCAGAGAAATGTGTTACCTCAGGTAGGGAAATGTGTTACCTCAGGCAGAGAAATGTGTTACCTCAGGCAGGGAAATGTGTTACCTCAGGCAGGGAAATGTGTTACCTCAGGGAGAGAAATGTGTTACCTGAGGCAAGAAAATGTGTTACCTCAGGCAAGAAAATGTGTTACCTCAGGCAGAGAAATGTGTTACCTCAGGCAGAGAAATGTGTTACCTCAGGCAGAGAAATGTGTTACCTCAGGCAGAGAAATGTGTTACCTCAGGGAGAGAAATGTGTTACCTCAGGGAGAGAAATGTGTTACCTCAGGCAGGGAAATGTGTTACCTCAGGCAGAGAAATGTGTTACCTCAGGCAGGGAAATGTGTTACCTGAGGCAAGAAAAAGTGTTACCTCAGGCAAAGAAATGTGTTACCTCAGGGAGAAAAATGTGTTACCTCAGGCAGAGAAATGTGTTACCTCAGGCAGAGAAATGTGTTACCTCAGGCAGAGAAATGTGTTACCTCAGGCAGGGAAATGTGTTACCTCAGGCAGAGAAATGTGTTACCTCAGGGAGAGAAATGTGTTACCTCAGGCAGGGAAATGTGTTACCTCAGGCAGGGAAATGTGTTACCTCAGGCAGGGAAATGTGTTACCTCAGGCAGAGAAATGTGTTACCTCAGGCAGAGTAATGTGTTACCTCAGGCAGAGAAATGTGTTACCTCAGGCAGAGAAATGTGTTACCTCAGGCAGAGAAATGTGTTACCTCAGGCAGAGAAATGTGTTACCTCAGGGAGAGAAATGTGTTACCTCAGGCAGAGAAATGTGTTACCTCAGGCAAAGAAATGTGTTACCTCAAGGAGGAAGATGTGTTACCTGAGGCAAGGAAATGTGTTACCTCAGGCAGAGAAATGTGTTACCTCAGGCAGAGAAATGTGTTACCTCAGGCAGGGAAATGTGTTACCTCAGGCAGGGAAATGTGTTACCTCAGGCAGAGAAATGTGTTACCTCAGGCAGAGAAATGTGTTACCTCAGGCAGAGAAATGTGTTACCTCAGGCAGGGAAATGTGTTACCTCAGGCAGAGAAATGTGTTACCTCAGGCAGAGAAATGTGTTACCTCAGGCAGAGAAATGTGTTACCTCAGGGAGAGAAATGTGTTACCTCAGGCAGAGAAATGTGTTACCTCAGGCAAAGAAATGTGTTACCTCAAGGAGGAAGATGTGTTACCTGAGGCAAGGAAATGTGTTACATCAGGTAGGGAAATGTGTTACATCAGGCAGAGAAATGTGTTACCTCAGGCAGGGAAATGTGTTACCTCAAGGAGGAAGATGTGTTACCTGAGACAAGGAAATGTGTTACCTCGGGCAGAGAAATGTGTTACCTCAAGGAGGAAGATGTGTTACCTCAGGCAGAGAAATGTGTTACCTCAAGGAGGAAGATGTGTTACCTGAGGCAAGGAAATGTGTTACCTCAGGGAGAGAAATGTGTTACCTCAGGGAGAGAAATGTGTTACCTCAGGCAGGGAAATGTGTTACCCCAAGGAGGAAGATGTGTTACCTGAGGCAAGGAAATGTGTTACCTCAGGGAGAGAAATGTGTTACCTCAGGGAGAGAAATGTGTTACCTCAGGCAGGGAAATGTGTTACCTCAGGCAGAGAAATGTGTTACCTCAGGCAGGGAAATGTGTTACCTCAGGGAGAGAAATGTGTTACCTCAGGGAGAGAAATGTGTTACCTCAGGCAGGGAAATGTGTTACCTCAGGCAGAGAAATGTGTTACCTCAGGCAGGGAAATGTGTTACCTCAGGCAGAGAAATGTGTTACCTCAAGGAGGAAGATGTGTTACCTGAGGCAAGAAAAAGTGTTACCTCAGGCAAAGAAATGTGTTACCTCAAGGAGGAAGATGTGTTACCTGAGGCAAGGAAATGTGTTACCTCAGGGAGAGAAATGTGTTACCTCAGGGAGAGAAATGTGTTACCTCAGGGAGAGAAATGTGTTACCTCAAGGAGGAAGATGTGTTACCTCAGGCAGGGAAATGTGTTACCTCAGGCAGAGAAATGTGTTACCTCAAGGAGGAAGATATGTTACCTGAGGCAAGAAAATGTGTTACCTCAGGCAGGGAAATGTGTTACCTCAGGTAGGGAAATGTGTTACCTCAGGCAGGGAAATGTGTTACCTCAGGCAGAGAAATGTGTTACCTCAGGCAGAGAAATGTGTTACCTCAGGGAGAGAAATGTGTTACCTCAGGCAGAGAAATGTGTTACCTGAGGCAGGGAAATGTGTTACCTCAGGCAGAGAAATGTGTTACCTCAGGCAGAGAAATGTGTTACCTCAGGCAGGAAGATGTGTTACCTCAGGCAGGGAAATGTGTTACCTCAGGTAGGGAAATGTGTTACCTCAGGTAGGGAAATGTGTTACCTCAGGTAGGGAAATGTGTTACCTCAGGCAGAGAAAAGTGTTACCTCAGGTAGGGAAATGTGTTACCTCAGGCAGAGAAATGTGTTACCTCAGGCAGGGAAATGTGTTACCTCAGGCAGAGAAATGTATTACCTCAAGGAGGAAGATGTGTTACCTGAGGCAAGAAAATGTGTTACCTCAGGCAGGGAAATGTGTTACCTCAGGCAAAGAAATGTGTTACCTCAGGGAGGGAAATGTGTTACCTCAGGCAGGGAAATGTGTTACCTCAGGGAGAGAAATGTGTTACCTGAGGCGAGAAAATGTGTTACCTGAGGCAAGAAAATGTGTTACCTCAGGCAGAGAAATGTGTTACCTCAGGCAGAGAAATGTGTTACCTCAGGCAGAGAAATGTGTTACCTCAGGGAGAGAAATGTGTTACCTCAGGGAGAGAAATGTGTTACCTCAGGGAGAGAAATGTGTTACCTCAGGCAGGGAAATGTGTTACCTCAGGCAGGGAAATGTGTTACCTCAGGCAGGGAAATGTGTTACCTCAGGCAGGGAAATGTGTTACCTCAGGCAGGGAAATGTGTTACCTCAGGTAGGGAAATGTGTTACCTCAGGCAGAGAAATGTGTTACCTCAGGCAGAGAAATGTGTTACCTCAGGCAGAGAAATGTGTTACCTCAGGCAGGGAAATGTGTTACCTCAGGCAGAGAAATGTGTTACCTCAGGCAGAGAAATGTGTTACCTCAGGCAGAGAAATGTGTTACCTCAGGCAGAGAAATGTGTTACCTCAGGCAGAGAAATGTGTTACCTCAGGCAGGGAAATGTGTTACCTCAGGGAGAGAAATGTGTTACCTCAGGCAGGGAAATGTGTTACCTGAGGCAAGAAAATGTGTTACCTCAGGCAGAGAAATGTGTTACCTCAGGCAGAGAAATGTGTTACCTCAGGCAGAGAAATGTGTTACCTCAGGCAGAGAAATGTGTTACCTCAGGCAGAGAAATGTGTTACCTCAGGCAAAGAAATGTGTTACCTCAAGGAGGAAGATGTTTTACCTGAGGCAAGGAAATGTGTTACATCAGGTAGGGAAATGTGTTACATCAGGCAGAGAAATGTGTTACCTCAGGCAGGGAAATGTGTTACCTCAGGCAGAGAATTGTGTTACCTCAGGCAGGAAGATGTGTTACATCAGGTAGGGAAATGTGTTACCTCAGGTAGGGAAATGTGTTACATCAGGCAGAGAAATGTGTTACCTCAGGTAGGGAAATGTGTTACCTCAGGTAGGGAAATGTGTTACCTCAGGGAGAGAAATGTGTTACCTCAAGGAGGAAGATGTGCTACCAGAGGCAAGGAAATGTGTTACCTCAGGCAGAGAAATGTGTTACCTCAAGGAGGAAGATGTGTTACCTGAGGCAAGGAAATGTGTTACCTCAGGCAGAGAAATGTGTTACCTCAAGGAGGAAGATGTGTTACCTCAGGCAGAGAAATGTGTTACCTCAAGGAGGAAGATGTGTTACCTCAGGCAGAGAAATGTGTTACCTCAAGGAGGAAGATGTGTTACCTCAGGCAGAGAAATGTGTTACCTCAAGGAGGAAGATGTGTTACCTCAGGCAGAGAAATGTGTTACCTCAAGGAGGAAGATGTGTTACCTGAGGCAAGGAAATGTGTTACCTCAGGGAGAGAAATGTGTTACCTCAAGGAGGAAGATGTGTTATCTGAGGCAAGAAAATGTGATACCTCAGGCAGGGAAATGTGTTACCTCAGGTAGGGAAATGTGTTACCTCAGGGAGAGAAATGTGTTACCTCAGGGAGAGAAATGTGTTACCTCAGGGAAATGTGTTACATCAGGCAGAGAAATGTGTTACCTCAGGCAGAGAAATGTGTAACCTCAGGCAGAGAAATGTGTTACCTCAGGCAAAGAAATGTGTTACCTCAGGGAGAGAAATGTGTTACCTCAGGCAGGGAAATGTGTTACCTCAGGGAGAGAAATGTGTTACCTGAGGCGAGAAAATGTGTTACCTGAGGCAAGAAAATGTGTTACCTCAGGCAGAGAAATGTGTTACCTCAGGCAGAGAAATGTGTTACCTCAGGCAGAGAAATGTGTTACCTCAGGGAGAGAAATGTGTTACCTCAGGCAGGGAAATGTGTTACCTCAGGCAGAGAAATGTGTTACCTCAGGCAGGGAAATGTGTTACCTCAGGCAGAGAAATGTGTTACCTCAAGGAGGAAGATGTGTTACCTGAGGCAAGAAAATGTGTCACCTCAGGCAAAGAAATGTGTTACCTCAGGGAGAGAAATGTGTTACCTCAGGCAGAGAAATGTGTTACCTCAAGGAGGAAGATGTGTTACCTGAGGCAAGGAAATGTGTTACATCAGGTAGGGAAATGTGTTACATCAGGCAGAGAAATGTGTTACCTCAGGCAGGGAAATGTGTTACCTCAAGGAGGAAGATGTGTTACCTGAGACAAGGAAATGTGTTACCTCGGGCAGAGAAATGTGTTACCTCAAGGAGGAAGATGTGTTACCTCAGGCAGAGAAATGTGTTACCTCAAGGAGGAAGATGTGTTACCTGAGGCAAGGAAATGTGTTACCTCAGGGAGAGAAATGTGTTACCTCAGGGAGAGAAATGTGTTACCTCAGGCAGGGAAATGTGTTACCTCAGGGAGAGAAATGTGTTACCTCAGGCAGAGAAATGTGTTACCTCAGGCAAAGAAATGTGTTACCTCAAGGAGGAAGATGTGTTACCTGAGGCAAGGAAATGTGTTACATCAGGTAGGGAAATGTGTTACATCAGGCAGAGAAATGTGTTACCTCAGGCAGGGAAATGTGTTACCTCAAGGAGGAAGATGTGTTACCTGAGACAAGGAAATGTGTTACCTCGGGCAGAGAAATGTGTTACCTCAAGGAGGAAGATGTGTTACCTCAGGCAGAGAAATGTGTTACCTCAAGGAGGAAGATGTGTTACCTGAGGCAAGGAAATGTGTTACCTCAGGGAGAGAAATGTGTTACCTCAGGGAGAGAAATGTGTTACCTCAGGCAGGGAAATGTGTTACCCCAAGGAGGAAGATGTGTTACCTGAGGCAAGGAAATGTGTTACCTCAGGGAGAGAAATGTGTTACCTCAGGGAGAGAAATGTGTTACCTCAGGCAGGGAAATGTGTTACCTCAGGCAGAGAAATGTGTTACCTCAGGCAGGGAAATGTGTTACCTCAGGGAGAGAAATGTGTTACCTCAGGGAGAGAAATGTGTTACCTCAGGCAGGGAAATGTGTTACCTCAGGCAGAGAAATGTGTTACCTCAGGCAGGGAAATGTGTTACCTCAGGCAGAGAAATGTGTTACCTCAAGGAGGAAGATGTGTTACCTGAGGCAAGAAAAAGTGTTACCTCAGGCAAAGAAATGTGTTACCTCAAGGAGGAAGATGTGTTACCTGAGGCAAGGAAATGTGTTACCTCAGGGAGAGAAATGTGTTACCTCAGGGAGAGAAATGTGTTACCTCAGGGAGAGAAATGTGTTACCTCAAGGAGGAAGATGTGTTACCTCAGGCAGGGAAATGTGTTACCTCAGGCAGAGAAATGTGTTACCTCAAGGAGGAAGATATGTTACCTGAGGCAAGAAAATGTGTTACCTCAGGCAGGGAAATGTGTTACATCAGGTAGGGAAATGTGTTACCTCAGGCAGGGAAATGTGTTACCTCAGGCAGAGAAATGTGTTACCTCAGGCAGAGAAATGTGTTACCTCAGGGAGAGAAATGTGTTACCTCAGGCAGAGAAATGTGTTACCTGAGGCAGGGAAATGTGTTACCTCAGGCAGAGAAATGTGTTACCTCAGGCAGAGAAATGTGTTACCTCAGGCAGGAAGATGTGTTACCTCAGGCAGGGAAATGTGTTACCTCAGGTAGGGAAATGTGTTACCTCAGGTAGGGAAATGTGTTACCTCAGGTAGGGAAATGTGTTACCTCAGGCAGAGAAAAGTGTTACCTCAGGTAGGGAAATGTGTTACCTCAGGCAGAGAAATGTGTTACCTCAGGCAGGGAAATGTGTTACCTCAGGCAGAGAAATGTATTACCTCAAGGAGGAAGATGTGTTACCTGAGGCAAGAAAATGTGTTACCTCAGGCAGGGAAATGTGTTACCTCAGGCAAAGAAATGTGTTACCTCAGGGAGGGAAATGTGTTACCTCAGGCAGGGAAATGTGTTACCTCAGGGAGAGAAATGTGTTACCTGAGGCGAGAAAATGTGTTACCTGAGGCAAGAAAATGTGTTACCTCAGGCAGAGAAATGTGTTACCTCAGGCAGAGAAATGTGTTACCTCAGGCAGAGAAATGTGTTACCTCAGGGAGAGAAATGTGTTACCTCAGGGAGAGAAATGTGTTACCTCAGGGAGAGAAATGTGTTACCTCAGGCAGGGAAATGTGTTACCTCAGGCAGGGAAATGTGTTACCTCAGGCAGGGAAATGTGTTACCTCAGGCAGGGAAATGTGTTACCTCAGGCAGGGAAATGTGTTACCTCAGGTAGGGAAATGTGTTACCTCAGGCAGAGAAATGTGTGACCTCAGGCAGAGAAATGTGTTACCTCAGGCAGAGAAATGTGTTACCTCAGGCAGGGAAATGTGTTACCTCAGGCAGAGAAATGTGTTACCTCAGGCAGAGAAATGTGTTACCTCAGGCAGAGAAATGTGTTACCTCAGGCAGAGAAATGTGTTACCTCAGGCAGAGAAATGTGTTACCTCAGGCAGGGAAATGTGTTACCTCAGGGAGAGAAATGTGTTACCTCAGGCAGGGAAATGTGTTACCTGAGGCAAGAAAATGTGTTACCTCAGGCAGAGAAATGTGTTACCTCAGGCAGAGAAATGTGTTACCTCAGGCAGAGAAATGTGTTACCTCAGGCAGAGAAATGTGTTACCTCAGGCAGAGAAATGTGTTACCTCAGGCAAAGAAATGTGTTACCTCAAGGAGGAAGATGTTTTACCTGAGGCAAGGAAATGTGTTACATCAGGTAGGGAAATGTGTTACATCAGGCAGAGAAATGTGTTACCTCAGGCAGGGAAATGTGTTACCTCAGGCAGAGAATTGTGTTACCTCAGGCAGGAAGATGTGTTACATCAGGTAGGGAAATGTGTTACCTCAGGTAGGGAAATGTGTTACATCAGGCAGAGAAATGTGTTACCTCAGGTAGGGAAATGTGTTACCTCAGGTAGGGAAATGTGTTACCTCAGGGAGAGAAATGTGTTACCTCAGGGAGAGAAATGTGTTACCTCAAGGAGGAAGATGTGCTACCAGAGGCAAGGAAATGTGTTACCTCAGGCAGAGAAATGTGTTACCTCAAGGAGGAAGATGTGTTACCTGAGGCAAGGAAATGTGTTACCTCAGGCAGAGAAATGTGTTACCTCAAGGAGGAAGATGTGTTACCTCAGGCAGAGAAATGTGTTACCTCAAGGAGGAAGATGTGTTACCTCAGGCAGAGAAATGTGTTACCTCTAGGAGGAAGATGTGTTACCTCAGGCAGAGAAATGTGTTACCTCAAGGAGGAAGATGTGTTACCTCAGGCAGAGAAATGTGTTACCTCAAGGAGGAAGATGTGTTACCTGAGGCAAGGAAATGTGTTACCTCAGGGAGAGAAATGTGTTACCTCAAGGAGGAAGATGTGTTATCTGAGGCAAGAAAATGTGATACCTCAGGCAGGGAAATGTGTTACCTCAGGTAGGGAAATGTGTTACCTCAGGGAGAGAAATGTGTTACCTCAGGGAGAGAAATGTGTTACCTCAGGTAGGGAAATGTGTTACATCAGGCAGAGAAATGTGTTACCTCAGGCAGAGAAATGTGTAACCTCAGGCAGAGAAATGTGTTACCTCAGGCAAAGAAATGTGTTACCTCAGGGAGAGAAATGTGTTACCTCAGGCAGGGAAATGTGTTACCTCAGGGAGAGAAAATGTGTTACCTGAGGCGAGAAAATGTGTTACCTCAGGCAGAGAAATGTGTTACCTCAGGCAGAGAAATGTGTTACCTCAGGCAGAGAAATGTGTTACCTCAGGGAGAGAAATGTGTTACCTCAGGCAGGGAAATGTGTTACCTCAGGCAGAGAAATGTGTTACCTCAGGCAGGGAAATGTGTTACCTCAGGCAGAGAAATGTGTTACCTCAAGGAGGAAGATGTGTTACCTGAGGCAAGAAAATGTGTCACCTCAGGCAAAGAAATGTGTTACCTCAGGGAGAGAAATGTGTTACCTCAGGCAGAGAAATGTGTTACCTCAGGCAGAGAAATGTGTTACCTCAGGCAGAGAAATGTGTTACCTCAGGCAGAGAAATGTGTTACCTCAGGCAGAGAAATGTGTTACCTCAGGCAGAGAAATGTGTTACCTCAGGGAGAGAAATGTGTTACCTCAGGGAGAGAAATGTGTTACCTCAGGCAGGGAAATGTGTTACCTCAGGGAGAGAAATGTGTTACTTCAGGCAGGGAAATGTATTACCTGAGGCAAGAAAATGTGTTACCTCAGGCAGAGAAATATGTTACCTCAGGCAGAGAAATGTGTTACCTCAGGCAGAGAAATGTGTTACCTCAGGCAAAGAAATGTGTTACCTCAGGGAGAGAAATGTGTTACCTCAGGGAGAGAAATATGTTACCTCAGGCAGAGAAATGTGTTACCTCAGGCAAAGAAATGTGTTACCTCAAGGAGGAAGATGTGTTACCTGAGGCAAGGAAATTTGTTACATCAGGTAGGGAAATGTGTTACATCAGGCAGAGAAATGTGTTACCTCAGGCAGGGAAATGTGTTACCTCAGGCAGAGAATTGTGTTACCTCAGGCAGGAATATGTGTTACATCAGGTAGGGAAATGTGTTACCTCAGGTAGGGAAATGTGTTACATCAGGCAGAGAAATGTGTTACCTCAGGTAGGGAAATGTGTTACCTCAGGTAGGGAAATGTGTTACCTCAGGCAGGAAGATGTGTTACCTCAGGCAGGGAAATGTGTTACCTCAGGCAGGGAAATGTGTTACCTCAGGGAGGAAGATGTACTACCTGAGGCAAGGAAATGTGTTACCTCAGGCAGGGAAATGTGTTACCTCAGGGAGAGAACTGTGTTACCTCAGGCAGAGAAATGTGTTACCTCAGGCAGAGAAATGTGTTACCTCAGGCAGAGAAATGTGTTACCTCAGGCAGGGAAATGTGTTACCTCAGGCAGGGAAATGTGTTACCTCAGGCAGGGAAATGTGTTACCTCAGGCAGGGAAATGTGTTACCTCAGGCAGGGAAATGTGTTACCTCAGGCAGAGAAATGTGTTACCTCAGGCAGGGAAATGTGTTACCTCAGGGAGAGAAATGTGTTACCTCAAGGAGGAAGATGTGTTACCTCAGGCAGGGAAATGTGTTACATTAGGTAGGGAAATGTGTTACCTTAGGCAGGGAAATGTGTTACCTCAGGCAGAGAAATGTGTTACCTCAGGCAGAGAAATGTGTTACCTCAGGCAGAGAAATGTGTTACCTCAGGCAGAGAAATGTGTTACCTCAGGCAGGGAAATGTGTTACCTTAGGCAGGGAAATGTGTTACCTCAGGCAGAGAAATGTGTTACCTCAGGCAGAGAAATGTGTTACCTCAGGCAGAGAAATGTGTTACCTCAGGCAGGGAAATGTGTTACATCAGGCAGAGAAATGTGTTACCTCAGGCAGAGAAATGTGTTACCTCAGGCAGAGAAATGTGTTACCTCAGGCAGGGAAATGTGTTACATCAGGCAGGGAAATGTGTTACCTCAGGCAAAGAAATGTGTTACCTCAGGGAGAGAAATGTGTTACCTCAAGGAGGAAGATGTGTTACCTTAGGCAGACAAATGTGTTACCTCAGGCAGGGAAATGTGTTACCTCAGGCAGGGAAATGTGTTACCTCAGGCAGGGAAATGTGATACTCAGGGAGAGAAATGTGTTACCTCAAGGAGGAAGATGTGTTACCTTAGGCAGAGAAATGTGTTACCTCAGGCAGAGAAATGTGTTACCTCAGGCAGGAAGATGTGTTACCTCAGGCAGGGAAATGTGTTACCTCAGGCAGAGAAATGTGTTACCTCAGGCAGGGAAATGTGTTACCTCAGGGAGAGAAATATGTTACATCAGGCAAAGAAATGTGTTACCTCAGGGAGAGAAATGTGTTACCTCAAGGAGGAAGATGTGTTACCTCAGGCAGGGAAATGTGTTACCTCAGGCAGAGAAATGTGTTACATCAGGTAGAGAAATGTGTTACCTCAGGCAAGGAAATGTGTTACCTCAGGCAGAGAAATGTGTTACCTCAAGCAGGAAGATATGTTACCTGAGGCAAGAAAATGTGTTACCTCAGGCAGGGAAATGTGTTACCTCAGGTAGGGAAATGTGTTACTTCAGGCAGGGAGATGTGTTACCTCAGGCAGAGAAAAGTGTTACCTCAAGGAGGAAGATATGTTACCTGAGGCAAGAAAATGTGTTACCTCAGGCAGGGAAATGTGTTACCTCAGGTAGGGAAATGTGTTACCTCAGGCAGGGAAATGTGTTACCTCGGGCAGAGAAATGTGTTACCTCAGGCAGAGAAATGTGTTACCTCAGGCAGAGAAATGTGTTACCTGAGGCAGGGAAATGTGTTACCTTAGGCAGGAAGATGTGTTACCTCAGGCAGGGAAATGTGTTACCTCAGGTAGGGAAATGTGTTACCTCAGGTAGGGAAATGTGTTACCTCAGGTAGGGAAATGTGTTACCTCAGGCAGAGAAATGTGTTACCTCAGGCAGAGAAATGTGTTACCTCAGGTAGGGAAATGTGTTACCTCAGGCAGGGAAATGTGTTACCTCAGGCAGGGAAATGTGTTACCTCAGGTAGGGAAATGTGTTACCTCAGGCAGAGAAATGTGTTACCTCAGGCAGAGAAATGTGTTACCTCAGGCAGAGAAATGTGTTACCTCAGGCAGAGAAATGTGTTACCTGAGGCAGGGAAATGTGTTACCTCAGGCAGGAAGATGTGTTACCTCAGGCAGGGAAATGTGTTACCTCAGGTAGGGAAATGTGTTACCTCAGGTAGGGAAATGTGTTACCTCAGGTAGGGAAATGTGTTACCTCAGGTAGGGAAATGTGTTACCTCAGGCAGAGAAATGTGTTACCTCAGGCAGAGAAATGTGTTACCTCAGGCAGAGAAATGTGTTACCTCAGGCAGGGAAATGTGTTACCTCAGGGAGAGAAATGTGTTACCTGAGGCAAGAAAATGTGTTACCTCAGGCAAGAAAATGTGTTACCTCAGGCAGAGAAATGTGTTACCTCAGGCAGAGAAATGGGTTACCTCAGGCAGAGAAATGTGTTACCTCAGGCAGAGAAATGTGTTACCTCAGGCAGAGAAATGTGTTACCTCAGGCAGAGAAATGTGTTACCTCAGGGAGAGAAATGTGTTACCTCAGGCAGGGAAATGTGTTACCTCAGGCAGAGAAATGTGTTACCTCAGGCAGGGAAATGTGTTACCTCAGGCAGAGAAATGTGTTACCTGAGGCAAGAAAAAGTGTTACCTCAGGCAAAGAAATGTGTTACCTCAGGGAGAAAAATGTGTTACCTCAGGCAGAGAAATGTGTTACCTCAGGCAGAGAAATGTGTTACCTCAGGCAGAGAAATGTGTTACCTCAGGCAGAGAAATGTGTTACCTCAGGCAGAGAAATGTGTTACCTCAGGCAAAGAAATGTGTTACCTCAAGGAGGAAGATGTGTTACCTGAGGCAAGGAAATGTGTTACATCAGGTAGGGAAATGTGTTACATCAGGCAGAGAAATGTGTTACCTCAGGCAGGGAAATGTGTTACCTCAGGCAGAGAAATGTGTTACCTCAGGCAGGAAGATGTGTTACATCAGGTAGGGAAATGTGTTACCTCAGGTAGGGAAATGTGTTACCTCAGGTAGGGAAATGTGTTACCTCAGGCAGGAAGATGTGTTACCTCAGGCAGGGAAATGTGTTACCTCAGGGAGAGAAATGTGTTACCTCAGGCAGGGAAATGTGTTACCTCAGGTAGGGAAATGTGTTACCTCAGGGAGAGAAATGTGTTACCTCAAGGAGGAAGATGTGCTACCTGAGGCAAGGAAATGTGTTACCTCAGGCAGAGAAATGTGTTACCTCAAGGAGGAAGATGTGTTACCTGAGGCAAGGAAATGTGTTACCTCAGGCAGAGAAATGTGTTACCTCAAGGAGGAAGATGTGTTACCTCAGGCAGAGAAATGTGTTACCTCAAGGAGGAAGATGTGTTACCTGAGACAAGGAAATGTGTTACCTCGGGCAGAGAAATGTGTTACCTCAAGGAGGAAGATGTGTTACCTCAGGCAGAGAAATGTGTTACCTCAAGGAGGAAGATGTGTTACCTGAGGCAAGGAAATGTGTTACCTCAGGGAGAGAAATGTGTTACCTCAGGCAGGGAAATGTGTTACCTCAGGCAGAGAAATGTGTTACCTCAAGGAGGAAGATGTGTTACCTGAGGCAAGAAAATGTGTTACCTCAGGCAGGGAAATGTGTTACCTCAGGCAAAGAAATGTGTTACCTCAGGGAGGGAAATGTGTTACCTCAGGCAGGGAAATGTGTTACCTCAGGGAGAGAAATGTGTTACCTGAGGCAAGAAAATGTGTTACCTGAGGCAAGAAAATGTGTTACCTCAGGCAGAGAAATGTGTTACCTCAGGCAGAGAAATGTGTTACCTCAGGCAGAGAAATGTGTTACCTCAGGCAGAGAAATGTGTTACCTCAGGCAGAGAAATGTGTTACCTCAGGCAGGGAAATGTGTTACCTCAGGCAGGGAAATGTGTTACCTCAGGCAGAGAAATGTGTTACCTCAGGCAGGGAAATGTGTTACCTCAGGCAGGGAAATGTGTTACCTCAGGCAGAGAAATGTGTTACCTCAGGCAGAGAAATGTGTTACCTCAGGCAGGGAAATGTGTTACCTCAGGCAGAGAAATGTGTTACCTCAGGCAGAGAAATGTGTTACCTCAGGCACAGAAATGTGTTACCTCAGGCACAGAAATGTGTTACCTCAGGCAGAGAAATGTGTTACCTCAGGCAGAGAAATGTGTTACCTCAGGCAGGGAAATGTGTTACCTCAGGGAGAGAAATGTGTTACCTCAGGCAGGGAAATGTTTTACCTCAGGCAGTGAAATGTGTTACCTCAGGCAGAGAAATGTGTTACCTCAGGCAGAGAAATGTGTTACCTCAGGCAGAGAAATGTGTTACCTCAGGCAAAGAAATGTGTTACCTCAAGGAGGAAGATGTTTTACCTGAGGCAAGGAAATGTGTTACATCAGGTAGGGAAATGTGTTACATCAGGCAGAGAAATGTGTTACCTCAGGCAGGGAAATGTGTTACCTCAGGCAGAGAATTGTGTTACCTCAGGCAGGAAGATGTGTTACATCAGGTAGGGAAATGTGTTACCTCAGGTAGGGAAATGTGTTACATCAGGCAGAGAAATGTGTTACCTCAGGTAGGGAAATGTGTTACCTCAGGTAGGGAAATGTGTTACCTCAGGGAGAGAAATGTGTTACCTCAAGGAGGAAGATGTGCTACCTGAGGCAAGGAAATGTGTTACCTCAGGCAGAGAAATGTGTTACCTCAGGAAGGAAGATGTGTTACCTCAGGCAGAGAAATGTGTTACCTCAAGGAGGAAGATGTGTTACCTCAGGCAGAGAAATGTGTTACCTCAAGGAGGAAGATGTGTTACCTCAGGCAGAGAAATGTGTTACCTCAAGGAGGAAGATGTGTTACCTCAGGCAGAGAAATGTGTTACCTCAAGGAGGAAGATGTGTTACCTGAGGCAAGGAAATGTGTTACCTCAGGGAGAGAAATGTGTTACCTCAAGGAGGAAGATGTGTTATCTGAGGCAAGAAAATGTGATACCTCAGGCAGGGAAATGTGTTACCTCAGGCAGAGAAATGTGTTACCTCAGGCAGAGAAATGTGTTACCTCAGGCAGAGAAATGTGTTACCTCAGGCAGGGAAATGTGTTACCTCAGGCAGAGAAATGTGTTACCTCAGGCAGAGAAATGTGTTACCTCAGGCAAAGAAATGTGTTACCTCAAGGAGGAAGATGTGTTACCTGAGGCAAGGAAATGTGTTACATCAGGTAGGGAAATGTGTTACATCAGGCAGAGAAATGTGTTACCTCAGGCAGGGAAATGTGTTACCTCAGGCAGAGAATTGTGTTACCTCAGGCAGGAAGATGTGTTACATCAGGTAGGGAAATGTGTTACCTCAGGTAGGGAAATGTGTTACCTCAGGTAGGGAAATGTGTTACCTCAGGCAGGAAGATGTGTTACCTCAGGCAGGGAAATGTGTTACCTCAGGGAGAGAAATGTGTTACCTCAGGCAGGGAAATGTGTTACCTCAGGTAGGGAAATGTGTTACCTCAGGGAGAGAAATGTGTTACCTCAAGGAGGAAGATGTGCTACCTGAGGCAAGGAAATGTGTTACCTCAGGCAGAGAAATGTGTTACCTCAAGGAGGAAGATGTGTTACCTGAGGCAAGGAAATGTGTTACCTCAGGCAGAGAAATGTGTTACCTCAAGGAGGAAGATGTGTTACCTCAGGCAGAGAAATGTGTTACCTCAAGGAGGAAGATGTGTTACCTGAGACAAGGAAATGTGTTACCTCGGGCAGAGAAATGTGTTACCTCAAGGAGGAAGATGTGTTACCTCAGGCAGAGAAATGTGTTACCTCAAGGAGGAAGATGTGTTACCTGAGGCAAGGAAATGTGTTACCTCAGGGAGAGAAATGTGTTACCTCAGGCAGGGAAATGTGTTACCTCAGGCAGAGAAATGTGTTACCTCAAGGAGGAAGATGTGTTACCTGAGGCAAGAAAATGTGTTACCTCAGGCAGGGAAATGTGTTACCTCAGGCAAAGAAATGTGTTACCTCAGGGAGGGAAATGTGTTACCTCAGGCAGGGAAATGTGTTACCTCAGGGAGAGAAATGTGTTACCTGAGGCAAGAAAATGTGTTACCTGAGGCAAGAAAATGTGTTACCTCAGGCAGAGAAATGTGTTACCTCAGGCAGAGAAATGTGTTACCTCAGGCAGAGAAATGTGTTACCTCAGGCAGAGAAATGTGTTACCTCAGGCAGAGAAATGTGTTACCTCAGGCAGGGAAATGTGTTACCTCAGGCAGGGAAATGTGTTACCTCAGGCAGAGAAATGTGTTACCTCAGGCAGGGAAATGTGTTACCTCAGGCAGGGAAATGTGTTACCTCAGGCAGAGAAATGTGTTACCTCAGGCAGAGAAATGTGTTACCTCAGGCAGGGAAATGTGTTACCTCAGGCAGAGAAATGTGTTACCTCAGGCAGAGAAATGTGTTACCTCAGGCACAGAAATGTGTTACCTCAGGCACAGAAATGTGTTACCTCAGGCAGAGAAATGTGTTACCTCAGGCAGAGAAATGTGTTACCTCAGGCAGGGAAATGTGTTACCTCAGGGAGAGAAATGTGTTACCTCAGGCAGGGAAATGTTTTACCTCAGGCAGAGAAATGTGTTACCTCAGGCAGAGAAATGTGTTACCTCAGGCAGAGAAATGTGTTACCTCAGGCAGAGAAATGTGTTACCTCAGGCAAAGAAATGTGTTACCTCAAGGAGGAAGATGTTTTACCTGAGGCAAGGAAATGTGTTACATCAGGTAGGGAAATGTGTTACATCAGGCAGAGAAATGTGTTACCTCAGGCAGGGAAATGTGTTACCTCAGGCAGAGAATTGTGTTACCTCAGGCAGGAAGATGTGTTACATCAGGTAGGGAAATGTGTTACCTCAGGTAGGGAAATGTGTTACATCAGGCAGAGAAATGTGTTACCTCAGGTAGGGAAATGTGTTACCTCAGGTAGGGAAATGTGTTACCTCAGGTAGGGAAATGTGTTACCTCAGGGAGAGAAATGTGTTACCTCAAGGAGGAAGATGTGCTACCTGAGGCAAGGAAATGTGTTACCTCAGGCAGAGAAATGTGTTACCTCAAGGAGGAAGATGTGTTACCTGAGGCAAGGAAATGTGTTACCTCAGGCAGAGAAATGTGTTACCTCAGGAAGGAAGATGTGTTACCTCAGGCAGAGAAATGTGTTACCTCAAGGAGGAAGATGTGTTACCTCAGGCAGAGAAATGTGTTACCTCAAGGAGGAAGATGTGTTACCTCAGGCAGAGAAATGTGTTACCTCAAGGAGGAAGATGTGTTACCTCAGGCAGAGAAATGTGTTACCTCAAGGAGGAAGATGTGTTACCTGAGGCAAGGAAATGTGTTACCTCAGGGAGAGAAATGTGTTACCTCAAGGAGGAAGATGTGTTATCTGAGGCAAGAAAATGTGATACCTCAGGCAGGGAAATGTGTTACCTCAGGTAGGGAAATGTGTTACCTCAGGGAGAGAAATGTGTTACCTTAGGGAGAGAAATGTGTTACCTCAGGGAGAGAAATGTGTTACCTCAGGTAGGGAAATGTGTTACATCAGGCAGAGAAATGTGTTACCTCAGGCAGAGAAATGTGTAACCTCAGGCAGAGAAATGTGTTACCTCAGGCAAAGAAATGTGTTACCTCAGGGAGAGAAATGTGTTACCTCAGGCAGGGAAATGTGTTACCTCAGGCAAAGAAATGTGTTACCTCAGGGAGAGAAATGTGTTACCTCAGGCAGGGAAATGTGTTACCTCAGGGAGAGAAATGTGTTACCTGAGGCGAGAAAATGTGTTACCTGAGGCAAGAAAATGTGTTACCTCAGGCAGAGAAATGTGTTACCTCAGGCAGAGAAATGTGTTACCTCAGGGAGAGAAATGTGTTACCTCAGGCAGAGAAATGTGTTACCTCAGGCAGGGAAATGTGTTACCTCAGGCAGGGAAATGTGTTACCTCAGGCAGAGAAATGTGTTACCTCAAGGAGGAAGATGTGTTACCTGAGGCAAGAAAATGTGTCACCTCAGGCAAAGAAATGTGTTACCTCAGGGAGAGAAATGTGTTACCTCAGGCAGAGAAATGTGTTACCTCAGGCAGAGAAATGTGTTACCTCAGGCAGAGAAATGTGTTACCTCAGGCAGAGAAATGTGTTACCTCAGGGAGAGAAATGTGTTACCTCAGGGAGAGAAATGTGTTACCTCAGGCAGGGAAATGTGTTACCTCAGGGAGAGAAATGTGTTACCTCAGGCAGGGAAATGTATTACCTGAGGCAAGAAAATGTGTTACCTCAGGCAGAGAAATGTGTTACCTCAGGCAGAGAAATGTGTTACCTCAGGCAGAGAAATGTGTTACCTCAGGCAAAGAAATGTGTTACCTCAGGGAGAGAAATGTGTTACCTCAGGGAGAGAAATATGTTACCTCAGGCAGAGAAATGTGTTACCTCAGGCAAAGAAATGTGTTACCTCAAGGAGGAAGATGTGTTACCTGAGGCAAGGAAATGTGTTACATCAGGTAGGGAAATGTGTTACATCAGGCAAAGAAATGTGTTACCTCAGGCAGGAATATGTGTTACATCAGGTAGGGAAATGTGTTACCTCAGGTAGGGAAATGTGTTACATCAGGCAGAGAAATGTGTTACCTCAGGTAGGGAAATGTGTTACCTCAGGTAGGGAAATGTGTTACCTCAGGCAGGAAGATGTGTTACCTCAGGCAGGGAAATGTGTTACCTCAGGCAGGGAAATGTGTTACCTCAGGGAGGAAGATGTACTACCTGAGGCAAGGAAATGTGTTACCTCAGGGAGAGAAATGTGTTACCTCAGGCAGAGAAATGTGTTACCTCAGGCAGAGAAATGTGTTACCTCAGGCAGAGGAATGTGTTACCTTAGGCAGAGAAATGTGTTACCTCAGGCAGAGAAATGTGTTACCTCAGGCAGGGAAATGTGTTACCTCAGGCAGGGAAATGTGTTACCTCAGGCAGGGAAATGTGTTACCTCAGGCAGGGAAATGTGTTACCTCAGGCAGAGAAATGTGTTACCTCAGGCAGGGAAATGTGTTACCTCAGGGAGAGAAATGTGTTACCTCAAGGAGGAAGATGTGTTACCTCAGGCAGGGAAATGTGTTACATTAGGTAGGGAAATGTGTTACCTTAGGCAGGGAAATGTGTTAAGTCAGGCAGAGAAATGTGTTACCTCAGGCAGAGAAATGTGTTACCTCAGGCAGAGAAATGTGTTACCTCAGGCAGAGAAATGTGTTACCTCAAGGAGGAAGATATGTTACCTGAGGCAAGAAAATGTGTTACCTCAGGCAGGGAAATGTGTTACCTCAGGCAGAGAAATGTGTTACCTCAGGCAGAGAAATGTGTTACCTCAGGCAGGGAAATGTGTTACATCAGGCAGGGAAATGTGTTACCTCAGGCAGGGAAATGTGTTACCTCAGGCAAAGAAATGTGTTACCTCAGGGAGAGAAATGTGTTACCTCAAGGAGGAAGATGTGTTACCTTAGGCAGACAAATGTGTTACCTCAGGCAGGGAAATGTGTTACCTCAGGCAGGGAAATGTGATACTCAGGGAGAGAAATGTGTTACCTCAAGGAGGAAGATGTGTTACCTTAGGCAGAGAAATGTGTTACCTCAGGCAGAGAAATGTGTTACCTCAGGCAGAGAAATGTGTTACCTCAGGCAGAGAAATGTGTTACCTCAGGCAGAGAAATGTGTTACCTCAGGCAGAGAAATGTGTTACCTCAGGCAGGGAAATGTGTTACCTCAGGCAGGGAAATGTGTTACCTCAGGCAGGGAAATGTGTTACCTCAGGGAGAGAAATATGTTACATCAGGCAAAGAAATGTGTTACCTCAAGGAGAGAAATGTGTTACCTCAAGGAGGAAGATGTGTTACCTCAGGCAGGGAAATGTGTTACCTCAGGCAGAGAAATGTGTTACATCAGGTAGAGAAATGTGTTACCTGAGGCAAGGAAATGTGTTACCTCAGGCAGAGAAATGTGTTACCTCAAGGAGGAAGATATGTTACCTGAGGCAAGAAAATGTGTTACCTCAGGCAGGGAAATGTGTTACCTCAGGTAGGGAAATGTGTTACTTCAGGCAGGGAGATGTGTTACCTCAGGCAGAGAAATGTGTTACCTCAAGGAGGAAGATATGTTACCTGAGGCAAGAAAATGTGTTACCTCAGGCAGGGAAATGTGTTACCTCAGGTAGGGAAATGTGTTACCTCAGGCAGGGAAATGTGTTACCTCAGGCAGAGAAATGTGTTACCTCAGGCAGAGAAATGTGTTACCTCAGGCAGAGAAATGTGTTACCTCAGGCAGAGAAATGTGTTACCTGAGGCAGGGAAATGTGTTACCTCAGGCAGGGAAATGTGTTACCTCAGGCAGGGAAATGTGTTACCTCAGGTAGGGAAATGTGTTACCTCAGGCAGAGAAATGTGTTACCTCAGGTAGGGAAATGTGTTACCTCAGGCAGAGAAATGTGTTACCTCAGGCAGGGAAATGTGTTACCTCAGGCAGAGAAATGTGTTACCTCAAGGAGGAAGATGTGTTACCTGAGGCAAGAAAATGTGTTACCTCAGGCAGGGAAATGTGTTACCTCAGGCAGAGAAATGTGTTACCTCAGGCAAAGAAATGTGTTACCTCAGGGAGAGAAATGTGTTACCTCAGGCAGGGAAATGTGTTACCTCAGGCAGGGAAATGTGTTACCTCAAGGAGGAAGATGTGTTACCTGAGGCAAGGAAATGTGTTACATCAGGTAGGGAAATGTGTTACATCAGGCAGAGAAATGTGTTACCTCAGGCAGGGAAATGTGTTACCTCAGGCAGAGAATTGTGTTACCTCAGGCAGGAAGATGTGTTACATCAGGTAGGGAAATGTGTTACATCAGGCAGAGAAATGTGTTACCTCAGGTAGGGAAATGTGTTACCTCAGGTAGGGAAATGTGTTACCTCAGGCAGGAAGATGTGTTACCTCAGGCAGGGAAATGTGTTACCTCAGGCAGAGAATTGTGTTACCTCAGGCAGGAAGATGTGTTACCTCAGGTAGGGAAATGTGTTACATCAGGCAGAGAAATGTGTTACCTCAGTTAGGGAAATGTGTTACCTCAGGTAGGGAAATGTGTTACCTCAGGCAGGAAGATGTGTTACCTCAGGCAGGGAAATGTGTTACCTCAGGGAGAGAAATGTGTTACCTCAAGGAGGAAGATGTGCTACCTGAGGCAAGGAAATGTGTTACCTCAGGCAGAGAAATGTGTTACCTCAAGGAGGAAGATGTGTTACCTGAGGGAAGGAAATGTGTTACCTCAGGCAGAGAAATGTGTCACCTCAAGGAGGAAGATGTGTTACCTCAGGCAGAGAAATGTGTTACCTCAAGGAGGAAGATGTGTTACCTGAGACAAGGAAATGTGTTACCTCGGGCAGAGAAATGTGTTACCTCAAGGAGGAAGATGTGTTACCTCAGGCAGAGAAATGTGTTACCTCAAGGAGGAAGTTGTGTTACCTGAGGCAAGGAAATGTATTACCTCAGGGAGAGAAATGTGTTACCTCAGGGAGAGAAATGTGTTACCTCAAGGAGGAAGATGTGTTACCTTAGGCAGAGAAATGTGTTACCTCAGGCAGAGAAATGTGTTACCTCAAGGAGGAAGATATGTTACCTGAGGCAAGAAAATGTGTTACCTCAGGTAGGGAAATGTGTTACCTCAGGCAGGGAAATGTGTTACCTCAGGCAGAGAAATGTGTTACCTCAGGCTGAGAAATGTGTTACCTCAGGCAGAGAAATGTGTTACCTGAGGCAGGGAAATGTGTTACCTCAGGCAGAGAAATGTGTTACCTCAGGCAGAGAAATGTGTTACCTCAGGCAGAGAAATGTGTTACCTCAGGCAGGGAAATGTGTTACCTCAGGTAGGGAAATGTGTTACCTCAAGCAGGGAAATGTGTTACCTCAGGCAAAGAAATGTGTTACCTCAGGGAGAGAAATGTGTTACCTCAGGCAGGGAAATGTGTTACCTCAGGGAGAGAAATGTGTTACCTGAGGCGATAAAATGTGTTACCTGAGGCAAGAAAATGTGTTACCTCAGGCAGAGAAATGTGTTACCTCAGGCAGAGAAATGTGTTACCTCAGGCAGAGAAATGTGTTACCTCAGGCAGAGAAATGTGTTACCTCAGGGAGAGAAATGTGTTACCTCAGGGAGAGAAATGTGTTACCTCAGGCAGAGAAATGTGTTACCTCAGGCAGGGAAATGTGTTACCTCAGGCAGAGAAATGTGTTACCTCAAGGAGGAAGATGTGTTACCTGAGGCAAGAAAATGTGTTACCTCAGGCAAAGAAATGTGTTACCTCAGGGAGAGAAATGTGTTACCTCAGGCAGAGAAATGTGTTACCTCAGGCAGAGAAATGTGTTACCTCAGGCAGAGAAATGTGTTACCTCAGGCAGAGAAATGTGTTACCTCAGGTAGAGAAATGTGTTACCTCAGGCAGGGAAATGTGTTACCTCAGGCAGGGAAATGTGTTACCTCAGGGAGAGAAATGTGTTACCTGAGGCGAGAAAATGTGTTACCTGAGGCAAGAAAATGTGTTACCTCAGGCAGAGAAATGTGTTACCTCAGGCAGAGAAATGTGTTACCTCAGGCAGAGAAATGTGTTACCTCAGGCAGAGAAATGTGTTACCTCAGGCAGAGAAATGTGTTACCTCAGGCAGAGAAATGTGTTACCTCAAGGAGGAAGATGTGTTACCTGAGGCAAGAAAATGTGTCACCTCAGGCAAAGAAATGTGTTACCTCAGGGAGAGAAATGTGTTACCTCAGGCAGAGAAATGTGTTACCTCAGGCAGAGAAATGTGTTACCTCAGGCAGAGAAATGTGTTACCTCAGGCAGAGAAATGTGTTACCTCAGGGAGAGAAATGTGTTACCTCAGGGAGAGAAATGTGTTACCTCAGGCAGGGAAATGTGTTACCTCAGGGAGAGAAATGTGTTACCTCAGGCAGGGAAATGTATTACCTGAGGCAAGAAAATGTGTTACCTCAGGCAGAGAAATATGTTACCTCAGGCAGAGAAATGTGTTACCTCAGGCAGAGAAATGTGTTACCTCAGGCAAAGAAATGTGTTACCTCAGGGAGAGAAATGTGTTACCTCAGGGAGAGAAATATGTTACCTCAGGCAGAGAAATGTGTTACCTCAGGCAAAGAAATGTGTTACCTCAAGGAGGAAGATGTGTTACCTGAGGCAAGGAAATGTGTTACATCAGGTAGGGAAATGTGTTACATCAGGCAGAGAAATGTGTTACCTCAGGCAGGGAAATGTGTTACCTCAGGTAGGGAAATGTGTTACCTCAGGCAGGAAGATGTGTTACCTCAGGCAGGGAAATGTGTTACCTCAGGCAGGGAAATGTGTTACATCAGGGAGGAAGATGTACTACCTGAGGCAAGGAAATGTGTTACCTCAGGCAGGGAAATGTGTTACCTCAGGGAGAGAAATGTGTTACCTCAGGGAGAGAAATGTGTTACCTTAGGCAGAGAAATGTGTTACCTCAGGCAGAGAAATGTGTTACCTCAGGCAGGGAAATGTGTTACCTCAGGCAGAGAAATGTGTTACCTCAGGCAGGGAAATGTGTTACCTCAGGCAGGGAAATGTGTTACCTCAGGCAGGGAAATGTGTTACCTCAGGCAGAGAAATGTGTTACCTCAGGCAGGGAAATGTGTTACCTCAGGGAGAGAAATGTGTTACCTCAGGCAGAGAAATGTGTTACCTCAGGCAGAGAAATGTGTTACCTCAGGCAGAGAAATGTGTTACCTCAAGGAGGAAGATATGTTAGCTGAGGCAAGAAAATGTGTTACCTCAGGCAGGGAAATGTGTTACCTCAGGCAGAGAAATGTGTTACCTCAGGCAGAGAAATGTGTTACCTCAGGCAGGGAAATGTGTTACCTCAGGGAGAGAAATATGTTACCTCAAGGAGGAAGATGTGTTACCTTAGGCAGACAAATGTGTTACCTCAGGCAGGGAAATGTGTTACCTCAGGCAGGGAAATGTGTTACCTCAGGCAGGGAAATGTGATACTCAGGGAGAGAAATGTGTTACCTCAAGGAGGAAGATGTGTTACCTTAGGCAGAGAAATGTGTTACCTCAGGCAGAGAAATGTGTTACCTCAGGCAGAGAAATGTGTTACCTCAGGCAGAGAAATGTGTTACCTCAGGCAGAGAAATGTGTTACCTCAGGCAGGGAAATGTGTTACCTCAGGCAGGGAAATGTGTTACCTCAGGCAGGGAAATGTGTTACCTCAGGGAGAGAAATATGTTACATCAGGCAAAGAAATGTGTTACCTCAAGGAGGAAGATATGTTACCTGAGGCAAGAAAATGTGTTACCTCAGGCAGGGAAATGTGTTACCTCAGGTAGGGAAATGTGTTACTTCAGGCAGGGAGATGTGTTACCTCAGGCAGAGAAATGTGTTACCTCAAGGAGGAAGATATGTTACCTGAGGCAAGAAAATGTGTTACCTCAGGCAGGGAAATGTGTTACCTCAGGTAGGGAAATGTGTTACCTCAGGCAGGGAAATGTGTTACCTCAGGCAGGGAAATGTGTTACCTCAGGCAGAGAAATGTGTTACCTCAGGCAGAGAAATGTGTTACCTCAGGCAGAGAAATGTGTTACCTGAAGCAGGGAAATGTGTTACCTCAGGCAGGGAAATGTGTTACCTCAGGCAGGGAAATGTGTTACCTCAGGCAGAGAAATGTGTTACCTCAGGTAGGGAAATGTGTTACCTCAGGCAGAGAAATGTGTTACCTCAAGGAGGAAGATGTGTTACCTGAGGCAAGAAAATGTGTTACCTCAGGCAGGGAAATGTGTTACCTCAGGCAGAGAAATGTGCTACCTCAGGCAAAGAAATGTGTTACCTCAGGGAGAGAAATGTGTTACCTCAGGCAGGGAAATGTGTTACCTCAGGCAGGGAAATGTGTTACCTCAGGGAGAGAAATGTGTTACCTGAGGCGAGAAAATGTGTTACCTCAGGCAGAGAAATGTGTTACCTCAGGCAGGGAAATGTGTTACCTCAAGGAGGAAGATGTGTTACCTGAGGCAAGGAAATGTGTTACATCAGGTAGGGAAATGTGTTACATCAGGCAGAGAAATGTGTTACCTCAGGCAGGGAAATGTGTTACCTCAGGCAGAGAATTGTGTTACCTCAGGCAGGAAGATGTGTTACATCAGGTAGGGAAATGTGTTACCTCAGGTAGGGAAATGTGTTACATCAGGCAGAGAAATGTGTTACCTCAGGTAGGGAAATGTGTTACCTCAGGCAGGAAGATGTGTTACCTCAGGCAGGGAAATGTGTTACCTCAGGGAGAGAAATGTGTTACCTCAAGGAGGAAGATGTGCTACCTGAGGCAAGGAAATGTGTTACCTCAGGCAGAGAAATGTGTTACCTCAAAGAGGAAGATGTGTTACCTGAGGCAAGGAAATGTGTTACCTCAGGCAGAGAAATGTGTTACCTCAAGGAGGAAGATGTGTTACCTCAGGCAGAGAAATGTGTTACCTCAAGGAGGAAGATGTGTTACCTGAGACAAGGAAATGTGTTACCTCGGGCAGAGAAATGTGTTACCTCAAGGAGGAAGATGTGTTACCTCAGGCAGAGAAATGTGTTACCTCAAGGAGGAAGTTGTGTTACCTGAGGCAAGGAAATGTGTTACCTCAGGGAGAGAAATGTGTTACCTCAGGGAGAGAAATGTGTTACCTCAAGGAGGAAGATGTGTTACCTTAGGCAGAGAAATGTGTTACCTCAGGCAGAGAAATGTGTTACCTCAAGGAGGAAGATATGTTACCTGAGGCAAGAAAATGTGTTACCTCAGGCAGGGAAATGTGTTACCTCAGGTAGGGAAATGTGTTACCTCAGGCAGGGAAATGTGTTACCTCAGGCAGAGAAATGTGTTACCTCAGGCAGAGAAATGTGTTACCTCAGGCAGAGAAATGTGTTACCTGAGGCAGGGAAATGTGTTACCTCAGGCAGAGAAATGTGTTACCTCAGGCAGAGAAATGTGTTACCTCAGGGAGAGAAATGTGTTACCTCAGGCAGGGAAATGTGTTACCTCAGGGAGAGAAATGTGTTACCTGAGGCGATAAAATGTGTTACCTGAGGCAAGAAAATGTGTTACCTCAGGCAGAGAAATGTGTTACCTCAGGCAGAGAAATGTGTTACCTCAGGCAGAGAAATGTGTTACCTCAGGCAGAGAAATGTGTTACCTCAGGGAGAGAAATGTGTTACCTCAGGGAGAGAAATGTGTTACCTCAGGGAGAGAAATGTGTTACCTCAGGCAGGGAAATGTGTTACCTCAGGCAGAGAAATGTGTTACCTCAGGCAGGGAAATGTGTTACCTCAGGCAGAGAAATGTGTTACCTCAAGGAGGAAGATGTGTTACCTGAGGCAAGAAAATGTGTTACCTCAGGCAAAGAAATGTGTTACCTCAGGGAGAGAAATGTGTTACCTCAGGCAGAGAAATGTGTTACCTCAGGCAGAGAAATGTGTTACCTCAGGCAGAGAAATGTGTTACCTCAGGCAGAGAAATGTGTTACCTCAGGCAGGGAAATGTGTTACCTCAGGGAGAGAAATGTGTTACCTCAGGCAGGGAAATGTGTTACCTGAGGCAAGAAAATGTGTTACCTCAGGCAGAGAATTGTGTTACCTCAGGCAGGAAGATGTGTTACCTCAGGCAGGGAAATGTGTTACCTCAGGCAGGGAAATGTGTTACATCAGGGAGGAAGATGTACTACCTGAGGCAAGGAAATGTGTTACCTCAGGCAGGGAAATGTGTTACCTCAGGGAGAGAAATGTGTTACCTCAGGGAGAGAAATGTGTTACCTCAGGGAGAGAAATGTGTTACCTTAGGCAGAGAAATGTGTTACCTCAGGCAGAGAAATGTGTTACCTCAGGCAGGGAAATGTGTTACCTCAGGCAGAGAAATGTGTTACCTCAGGCAGGGAAATGTGTTACCTCAGGCAGGGAAATGTGTTACCTCAGGCAGAGAAATGTATTACCTCAGGCAGAGAAATGTGTTACCTCAGGCAGAGAAATGTGTTACCTCAGGCAGAGAAATGTGTTACCTCAGGCAGAGAAATGTGTTACCTCAGGCAGAGAAATGTGTTACCTCAGGCAAAGAAATGTGTTACCTCAAGGATGAAGATGTGTTACCTGAGGCAAGGAAATGTGTTACATCAGGTAGGGAAATGTGTTACATCAGGCAGAGAAATGTGTTACCTCAGGCAGGGAAATGTGTTACCTCAGGCAGAGAATTGTGTTACCTCAGGCAGGAAGATGTGTTACATCAGGTAGGGAAATGTGTTACCTCAGGTAGGGAAATGTGTTACATCAGGCAGAGAAATGTGTTACCTCAGGTAGGGAAATGTGTTACCTCAGGTAGGGAAATGTGTTACCTCAGGCAGGAAGATGTGTTACCTCAGGCAGGGAAATGTGTTACCTCAGGGAGAGAAATGTGTTACCTCAAGGAGGAAGATGTGCTACCTGAGGCAAGGAAATGTGTTACCTCAGGCAGAGAAATGTGTTACCTCAAGGAGGAAGATGTGTTACCTCAGGCAGAGAAATGTGTTACCTCAAGGAGGAAGATGTGTTACCTGAGACAAGGAAATGTGTTACCTCGGGCAGAGAAATGTGTTACCTCAAGGAGGAAGATGTGTTACCTCAGGCAGAGAAATGTGTTACCTCAAGGAGGAAGATGTGTTACCTGAGGCAAGGAAATGTGTTACCTCAGGGAGAGAAATGTGTTACCTCAGGGAGAGAAATGTGTTACCTCAAGGAGGAAGATGTGTTACCTTAGGCAGAGAAATGTGTTACCTCAGGCAGAGAAATGTGTTACCTCAGGCAGGGAAATGTGTTACCTCAGGCAGAGAAATGTGTTACCTCAGGCAGGGAAATGTGTTACCTCGGGGAGAGAAATATGTTACATCAGGCAAAGAAATGTGTTACCTCAGGGAGAGAAATGTGTTACCTCAAGGAGGAAGATGTGTTACCTCAGGCAGGGAAATGTGTTACCTCAGGCAGAGAAATGTGTTACATCAGGTAGAGAAATGTGTTACCTCAAGGAGGAAGATATGTTACCTGAGGCAAGAAAATGTGTTACCTCAGGCAGGGAAATGTGTTACTTCAGGCAGGGAGATGTGTTACCTCAGGCAGAGAAATGTGTTACCTCAAGGAGGAAGATATGTTACCTGAGGCAAGAAAATGTGTTACCTCAGGCAGGGAAATGTGTTACCTCAGGTAGGGAAATGTGTTACCTCAGGCAGAGAAATGTGTTACCTCAGGCAGAGAAATGTGTTACCTCAGGAAGAGAAATGTGTTACCTCAGGAAGAGAAATGTGTTACCTCAGGCAAGGAAATATGTTACCTCAGGCAGAGAAATGTGTTACCTCAGGCAGGGAAATGTGTTACCTCAGGCAGAGAAATGTGTTACCTCAGGCAGAGAAATGTGTTACCTCAGGCAGGAAGATGTGTTACCTCAGGCAGAGAAATGTGTTACCTCAGGTAGAGAAATGTGTTACCTCAGGTAGGGAAATGTGTTACCTCAGGTAGGGAAATGTGTTACCTCAGGTAGGGAAACGTGTTACCTCAGGCAGAGAAATGTGTTACCTCAGGCAGGGAAATGTGTTACCTCAGGCAGAGAAATGTGTTACCTCAAGGAGGAAGATGTGTTACCTGAGGCAAGAAAATGTGTTACCTGAGGCAAGAAAATGTGTTACCTCAGGCAGAGAAATGTGTTACCTCAGGCAGAGAAATGTGTTACCTCAGGCAGAGAAATGTGTTACCTCAGGCAGAGAAATGTGTTACCTCAGGCAGAGAAATGTGTTACCTCAGGCAGAGAAATGTGTTACCTCAGGCAGAGAAATGTGTTACCTCAGGTAGAGAAATGTGTTACCTCAGGTAGAGAAATGTGTTACCTCAGGCAGAGAAATGTGTTACCTCAGGGAGAGAAATGTGTTACCTCAGGCAGAGAAATGTGTTACCTCAGGCAGAGAAATGTGTTACCTCAGGCAGGGAAATGTGTTACCTCAGGCAGGGAAATGTGTTACCTCAGGCAGGGAAATGTGTTACCTCAGGCAGAGAAATGTGTTACCTCAGGCAGAGAAATGTGTTACCTCAGGCAGAGAAATGTGTTACCTCAGGCAGAGAAATGTGTTACCTCAGGCAGAGAAATGTGTTACCTCAGGCAAAGAAATGTGTTACCTCAAGGAGGAAGATGTGTTACCTGAGGCAAGGAAATGTGTTACATCAGGTAGGGAAATGTGTTACATCAGGCAGAGAAATGTGTTACCTCAGGCAGGGAAATGTGTTACCTCAGGCAGAGAATTGTGTTACCTCAGGCAGGAAGATGTGTTACATCAGGTAGGGAAATGTGTTACCTCAGGTAGGGAAATGTGTTACCTCAGGCAGGAAGATGTGTTACCTCAGGCAGGGAAATGTGTTACCTCAGGGAGAGAAATGTGTTACCTCAAGGAGGAAGATGTGCTACCTGAGGCAAGGAAATGTGTTACCTCAGGCAGAGAAATGTGTTACCTCAAGGAGGAAGATGTGTTACCTGAGGCAAGGAAATGTGTTACCTCAGGCAGAGAAATGTGTTACCTCAAGGAGGAAGATGTGTTACCTCAGGCAGAGAAATGTGTTACCTCAAGGAGTTAGATGTGTTACCTGAGACAAGGAAATGTGTTACCTCGGGCAGAGAAATGTGTTACCTCAGGCAGAGAAATGTGTTACCTCAGGGAGAGAAATGTGTTACCTCAGGGAGAGAAATGTGTTACCTCAGGTAGGGAAATGTGTTACCTCAGGTAGGGAAATGTGTTACATCAGGCAGAGAAATGTGTTACCTCAGGTAGAGAAATGTGTTACATCAGGCAGAGAAATGTGTTACCTCAGGTAGGGAAATGTGTTACCTCAGGTAGGGAAATGTGTTACCTCAGGCAGTAAGATGTGTTACCTCAGGCAGGGAAATGTGTTACATCAGGCAGAGAAATGTGTTACCTCAAGGAGGAAGATGTGTTATCTGAGGCAAGGAAATGTGTTACCTCAGGGAGAGAAATGTGTTACCTCAGGGAGAGAAATGTGTTACCTCAAGGAGGAAGATGTGCTACCTGAGGCAAGGAAATGTGTTACCTCAGGCAGAGAAATGTGTTACCTCAAGGAGGAAGATGTGTTACCTGAGGCAAGGAAATGTGTTACCTCAAGGAGGAAGATGTGTTACCTCAGGCAGAGAAATGTGTTACCTCAAGGAGGAAGATGTGTTACCTCAGGCAAGGAAATGTGTTACCTCAGGCAGAGAAATGTGTTACCTCAAGGAGGAAGATGTGTTACCTCAGGCAGAGAAATGTGTTACCTCAAGGAGGAAGATGTGTTACCTGAGGCAAGGAAATGTGTTACCTCAGGGAGAGAAATGTGTTACCTCAGGGAGAGAAATGTGTTACCTCAAGGAGGAAGATGTTTTATCTGAGGCAAGAAAATGTGATACTTCAGGCAGGGAAATATGTTACCAAAGGCAGGGAAATGTGTTACCTCAGGGAGAGAAATGTGTTACCTCAGGGAGAGAAATGTGTTACCTCAAGGAGAGAAATGTGTTACCTCAGGGAGGAAGATGTGTTACCTGAGGCAAGGAAATGTGTTACCTCAGGCAGAGAAATGTGTTACCTCAAGGAGAAAGATGTGTTACCTCAGGCAGAGAAATGTGTTACCTCAAGGAGGAAGATGTGTTACCTGAGGCAAGGAAATGTGTTACCTCAGGCAGGGAGATGTGTTACCTCAGGCAGGAAGATGTGTTACCTCAGGCAGGAAGATGTGTTACCTCAGGCAGGGAAATGTGTTACCTCAAGGAGGAAGATGTGTTACCTGAGGCAAGGAAATGTGTTACCTCAGGCAGGGAGATGTGTTACCTCAGGCAGGAAGATGTGTTACCTCAAGCAGGGAAATGTGTTACCTCAGGCAAAGAAATGTGTTACCTCAGGCAGGGTAATGTGTTACCTCAAGCAGCAAAATGTGTTACCTCAGGTAGAGAAATGTGTTACCTCAGAAAGCAGCAGCTGTGAGCCCCTGCTGTTTTGTCTGTATACTCAATTATCATAATTGACTTATGCATCCTACCCTACCAGGAAATGTGGTATGATCAGACCATGTCCCTGCATGGTCAGGCACAGCCATTACACAGTACACAGCAGGGGCACATTTATAAAAATATCTCAGCACAGGAACATTTCATTTAAACACATCCAATTGTGGAACTTATTATTATTTCTGGATCTATTGTTTAAAATCTACTTTGTGGGAAAACCCATTTAAGTCAATCTGATATAAAAATAAGATTAATGGGTTTTCTCAGCTGATGCAGCAGCCCCATTCTTTCTTCAATTAAGCAGGTGGTAAGTCATGGAAGATCAATCTCCAAGAAATAATCAGTAATCTACACTTATGGCGACCACAGTTGGCATTGCACATATATAGCAACTAGTATATTGAGAACAGGATTGTAATTGGACCCTTCTCAGAAATGCAGTTGTCTTACACCAATCATTTCTCACATTAAAGAAGGACATTTCATAAAAATGGATGACATTTCATGAAAGAATTAACTGAAAAAAAAACATTCTAATGTAAAAGTATCATGATCCAATGTGTGCATTCATTTTGTATTAGCACCTTTTTCCAGAGTAAATAATGAATATATGATACAATTATCCAATACTATCAATATTACTAGTTGTGAAATTGTTGGCTATAAAAAGAGATGAACGGATCAGGCAAAATTCAAATTCCTGTGAGATTCAAAGTTATTGTGAAAAGCCCATGGATTTCAATAACAGCAGGGGCGATCTAAAGGTGAACTGTGTAGAAGATATGTAGGGGCTGAAAAGATGAGCACAAAGTTGAGAATAGGGATTTTCTTTTTTATTTTAACGCTTTTTTACGACAGCTTTTTACGACCGAGCGGCAGCCATTTTGTTGAATCCTAATGGGAGCATACTACAAAAATATCCGTATTTTGGCTGTGTGAATGTGGATTTTTGTAATACTTGAGTAGAATTTAATTCTTCTTGAATCTATTTGCTTATCTCAAGTGATAACTTGCTGAGCAGTGTTCATCATTTATTTTAGTTGTCCATGAAAATGGCCATAAACATTTCCAAATAATTTACTCAATCTCTAAATTATATCTTTGGAGGGAGGCTTATTACATGCAAGTGGTTAGCACTGCAGCCTTGCAGCAATGGAGTCCTGGGTTCAAATCCCACCAAGGACAACACCTGCAAGGAGTTTATATGTTCTCCCCATGTTTGCGGGTTCTCCGGTTTCCTCCCACACTCCAAAGACTTACTGATAGGGAATTTAGATTGTGAGCCCCAATGGGGATAGCGACTAATGTCTGTAAAGCGCTGCGGAATATGTTTGCGCTATATAAAGATTATTATTATTATGGTCATTTTGCTTTTAAAGTGGCATATTGTCATGGCAAAGCTTTGACGTGTCCAGGCCCATTCAAGCAAGCAATAGTGACAATCAGCATTACTGGCTACAACAGTAAAATAAAGGCTGTAAAAAAGTTTTTTTAAATATTTTGGGAAAAAAAATCTCTTTATATAAATCAATATATATCTATTTTAGATGTGTTCATAGCTTAGGCTCTCTACTAAGATGGTTTGTCCAGAAGTTTAAACTCCCTTAAAAATTGCATAAATAACTACAGATTGCAAGAATAACAATAATTAATTTATATTATAAATGTCAATATTATATCAAATTATTTTCATTGCTTGTTTCCAGTTATTAGAATTGAAGGATCACACTTACATTACGTTAATGTCTAGTGGCCATTGCTGCTGATATTTACCTACTGCATATCTTTGCTTTCTATTCTAATATCAGCATTTATAAGGTGCGGAGTGGTTTCGAGTATTTTAAGATTATAGCAGAGATTCATTATTGTTCAGTGTCTGTCTACAACACTGCACCTCCGATGAATTTTGTATTGGATGATTCATATTTGAGAAATCAAAGTTCAAAGTGGATAGAAACACCGTCCACATAATTCCTCACAAATCTTTCACAAATCACTGTGAAGGATAATGCAATGCTCACCTTTATACCTGAGATGTTATGAAGAGCTCTGTGCAATAACTCTAATCCTATATCATCCAGAACTGATGACTAGGATCTAATCTTTAGCAACCTCACATCCAATATCTCGCTAGTGACCATTATAACACCTGGTCTCTTGTAACCCCATCTGCTATGTACAATGGAAGGGATTTGTGTGCAGCTTTTCGCCCTTTATAAGCAAGTATATGGCACAGATTCACGTAAAAGTCTGGTTATTGCCAAGTCGCAGGATTTGTTTAATGAAAATATCCGCCTGTTCTTCATCACGAAGGAACTTCCCATACACATCAGAAAGTTTCCCCATTAATAGCAGCTGAAATTCTTCATTGCCCACTTCGACAGCAGCTGCAAGGGCCAAGGAGAGGTAAGTGACGGCATCTTCTGCATCCTGTAAACAGGTAACACAGTTACGTCAGGACAGCTGTTCTATTCCTTTATCCAAGAGGAAGTATCATCACCTTTCAATCATCAGGAATAAAGCACACAGTACACGCAGACATGTTCACTTGCGGCTATGTACTCACATTGAATTGGAATGTTTACCAAGTTATTACATTGTCTTAGCATGTTATTTCCTTCCTATCTACTGTAAATAATGATGAAATTTAATATCATCCCTCCATAAAATGCTAAACTAAACTGTTGTAAACAGCAGACAGATCATGATCAGTTTAAAGGATCTGCCATATTTTTACATTTCTGTTTCTAAAATGCTTTCTTAATTTGTTAGTAGTTAGTAGTTCTACAGTATTTCAAATGGTTTACCAATAAAAAATTAAAGAATAACTAAACTTTTTGTCTTATTTTTCATATCTAGCAGGCACTTGAATTACCTTCAGATTGAAAGGGTCTAGGTCTTGAGACCACTACCGACCGTGCAATAGACTCCAAAGAAGTGAGCCACTCAGCAGACAAGAGCATACCCAGACCATAGTACGGATTCAATAACAAATAGAAAGAATAGACTACAAAGCTAATGATTTCCATTGAATCTGTACCCCGCCCTGTGTGTGCTCCTGTATGCTGACATACACATTTCTCAGGGGTTTATTGTGTGATTGGCAGGACCCTGACCCACACCGATCTGTAGGTTATTCAAGAGATTGCAAAATCCTGAAAAATCAGGAAGAATGTTTTGTTACTTTTTAATCATGACAATTGTAATTGTCATTATTGGCCACCAGATGTCAGCAGAAAAGTCTATACTTGCATGGTAAAGATATGTCATTTCACTGCCTACAGTAAACATGAGGGTTATCACATATAAAAATACTTTACTTTAAAGAAGTCAACCAAAATATAACATTTCAGAATGCTTTCCCCTTACAAACCAAGATTTCTTAAAGAGACCTGTCATTACAGATGAGCGAGTCGCATCGCACCATCTTGGCCCAAAGTCCAGGTCAGTACTGAACAGGAACTGTATGGATTTCCTTACCCTCCAGGATCTCAGGCTCGGCTTATAATTTGCCGGGCTGGCGCACCATAACCTGTGCACCACATGCCGCACAGAAGACGTCATGCCAGGCTGGCGAATCAAACACTCATGTTATTCGCACAGCTCCTGTCCATTGCCAGAGAGCATTGACCTAACCTGTGGACCAGGATTGAGTGGAACAATTCACTCATCTCTACTTGTCACTAGAGATGAGCGGTGTTCGACTAGAACTGTTCGCCAATCTCAAATTCGAGCTGTTTTGGGCGGTGTTCGAGTTGTTCCACGAACCCGAACGATTTGCAAAAAATTCGGCTGTTCGAGGTTATGTTCGATAACTGTTCGTGCACCAAAAGCGTGTCCTGCATGTCTGGCGCTATTTAGAGCACCAATCATGCAGGGATTGTCTGCCACTCACTGTAATGCCACAGCCATGGTGGTTGTGGCATTACAGTGGTTGCCCAAATCGATGGGAACAGTGCCAACAGTGAAACATGAAAAGCCGGCAATTCAGCAGCGGCATACACCTGTACCCGACAATTTAGAACCGAAAGAATAGAGCTTCACACATAGATTAGATAGATAGAAACATGTCAATCACATATATATGAAGTACAGTGATAGTGTTGCTAACTGTACTTGTCATTTAGTATTAAAATAAAGGATTTATTATTAAAAAAATTGGCGTGGGGTTCCCCTTAATTTTAGGCTCTAGCGGAGGTTAAGCAGACGGCTCGGGCAGATGTTTGAAGCCTGGGAAGGGGGTAATACCCACGGAGCTTCCCAGGCTACTAATATCAGCCCCCAGCTGAATACATAGCCTTTACTAGCTATTAAAATGGGGGACACCCCAAAAAAAATGACGTGGGGTCCCCCCTAATTTAATAGCTAGCAAAGGCTAGGCAGACAGCTGGGGGCTGATATTAATAGCCCAGGAAGGGAGCCATGAATATTGGCCCCCTCCCAGGCTAGAAACACCAGCCGTCAGCCGCCCCAGAAATGGCGCATTCATAGGATGCGCCAATTCTGGCACTTAGCCTCGCTCTTCCACGCTGCCCTGGTGCGGTGGCAGGGGGTAATAGGGTTGGGGTTGATGTCAGCTTATAATGCCAGCTGACATCAAGCCCAGGTTAGTAATGGAGAGGCGTCTATAAGACACCCCCATTACTAACCCCATAGTCAAAGTTAAAAAAAACACAAACACCCAGAATAAAGTCCTTTAATTGAAATAAAGACACAATCCTTTATTGTTCTAAATTAAACCATACTTACTGTCACGCCCATTCCAGCTGAAGCCAACGATCTCCTGCAATAAAAGAAAAATAATAAAGCAACCTCATCCTTACCTTTCCATGGTTCCCACGACAGCTTCAGCTCTGCTACATCGAGATGACAGGCTGGACCGCAGCAGAACGCTGCCATCCAGCCTCTCATCCCGCAGACACTGAGAAGCGCAGGCTTGCTTGCGCTGCTCAGCGTCTCTCTGTGACGACATCCAGATGAGCCGAGTTCATGTCCAATGAACTCGGCTCACCTCATGCACGTCACTGACAGCGTGGGAAAATTCTCACGCTGAAGCGGTGAGTGCAGGAGAATTCTCCCATGCTGTCAGTGACGTGCATAAGGTGAGCTCATGTCCAATGAACTCAGCTCACCTCCTGCACTTCACTGACAGCGTGGGAGAATTCTCCTGCACTCAGCGCTTCAGCGTGAGAATTCTCCCACGCTGAAGCGCTGAGTGCAGGAGAATTTTCCCACGCTGTCAGTGACGTGCATAAGGTGAGCTCATGTCCAATGAACTCAGCTCACCTCCTGCACGTCACTGACAGCGTGGGAGAATTCTCCTGCACTCAGCGCTTCAGTGTGAGAATTCTCCCACGCTGAAGCGCTGAGTGCAGGAGAATTTTCCCACGCTGTCAGTGACGTGCATGAGGTGAGCCGAGTTCATTGGACATTAACTCGGCTCATCTGGATGCCCTCACAGAGAGACACTGTGGAGCGCAAGCAAGCCTGCGCTTCTCAGTGTCTGCGGGATGAGAGGCTGGATGGCAGCGTTCTGCTGCGGTCCAGCCTGTCATCTCGATGTAGCAGAGCTGAAGCTGTCATGGGAACCATGGAAAGGTAAGGATGATGTTGCTTTATTATTTTTCTTTTATTTCAGGAGATCGTTGGCTTCAGCTGGAATGGGCATGATGGTAAGTATGGTTTAATTTAGAACAATAAAGAATTGTGTGTTTATTTCAATTAAAGGACTTTTTTCTGGGTGTTGTGTTTTTTTTAAATACTTTACTAGAAATTCATGGTGGTCATGTCTAATATTGGCGTGACCCCATGAATTTCGGGCTTAGGGCCAGCTGATAATGCCAAGCTGGCCCTAACCCCTTTATTACCCAGTGAGCCACCGCATCAGGGCCCTGGATGAGTTGGGTACAGCGCCAGAAGATGGCGCTTCTATGAACGCGCCATTTTCCGGGGTGGCTGCGGACTGCAATTTGCAGCGGGGGTGGCCCAGAAAGCTTGGGCCTCCCTGCGCTGCGGATTCCAGCCCCCAGCTGCCTAGTTGTACCTGGCTGGACACAAAAACAGGGCGAAGCCCCACGTCAATTTTCTTTAAATTATTTCATGAAATAATTAAGAAAAAAAGGGCTTCCCTATATTGTTGTGTCCGGCCAGGTACAAATAGGCAGCTGGTGGTTGGGGGCAGCCCGTTCCTGCCTGCTGTACCTGGCTGGACACAAATATAGTGCGAAGCCCCACGTCAATTTTTTTTAAATTATTTCATGAATTTCCTGAAATAATTTAAAAAAATTGAAGTGGGGCTTCGCACTATATTTGTGTCCAGCCAGGTACAGCAGGCAGGAACGGGCTGCCCCCATCCACCAGCTGCCTATTTGTACCTGGCCGGACACAACAATATAGGGAAGCCCTTTTTTTCTTAATTATTTCATGAATTTCATGAAATAATTAAAAAAAATTGAAGTGGGGCTTCGCACTATATTTGTGTCCAGCCAGGTACAGCAGGCAGGAACGGGCTGCCCCCAACTACCAGCTGCCTATTTGTACCTGGCCGGACACAACAATATAGGGAAGGCCTTTTTTTCTTAATTATTTCATGAAATTCATGAAATAATTAAAAAAAAAGTACGTGGGGCTTCGCCCTATTTTTGTGTCCAGCCAGGTACAACTAGGCAGCTGGGGGCTGGAATCTGCAGCGCAGGGAGGCCCAAGCTTTCTGGGCCCCCCCCCCCGCTACAAATTGCAGTCCGCAGCCACCCCGGAAAATGGCGCGTTCATAGAAGCGCCATCTTCTGGCGCTGTACCCAACTCATCCAGGGCCCTGGTGCGGTGGCTCACTGGGTAATAAAGGGGTTAGGGCCAGCTTGGTATTATCAGCTGGCCCCAAGCCCAAAATTCATGGGGTCACGCCAGTATTAGACATGACCGCCATGAATTTCTAGTAAAGTATTTAAAAAAAACACAACACCCAGAATAAAGTCCTTTAATTGAAATAAAGACACAATTCTTTATTGTTCTAAATTAAACCATACTTACCATCACACCCATTCCAGCTGAAGCCAACGATCTCCTGCAATAAAAGAAAAATAATAAACCAACCTCATCCTTACCTTTCCATGGTTCCCACGACAGCTTCAGCTCTGCTACATCGAGATGACTGGCTGGACCGCAGCAGAACGCTGCCATCCAGTCTGTCATCCCGCAGACACTGAGAAGCGCAGGCATGCTTGCGCTCCTCACTGTCTCGCTGTGACGGCATCCAGATGAGCCGAGGTCATGTCCAATGAACTCGGCTCACCTCATGCACGTCACTGACAGCGTGGGAAAATTCTCACGCTGAAGTGCTGAGTGCAGGAGAATTCTCCCACGCTGTCAGTGATGTGCATGAGGTGAGCTCATGTCCAATGAACTCAGCTCACCTCCTGCACGTCACTGACAGCGTGGGAAAATTCTCCTGCAATCAGCGCTTCAGCGTGAGAATTTTCCCACGCTGTCAGTGACGTGCATGAGGTGAGCCGAGTTCATTGGACATGAAATCGGCTCATCTGGATGTCGTCACAGAGAGACGCTGAGCAGCGCAAGCAAGCCTGCGCTTCTCAGTGTCTGCGGGATGACAGGCTGGATGGCGGCGTTCTGCTGCGGTCCAGCCTGTCATCTCGATGTAGCAGAGCTGAAGCTGTCGTGGGAACCATGGAAAGGTAAGGATGAGGTTGCTTTATTATTTTTCTTTTATTGCAGGAGATCGTTGGCTTCAGCTGGAATGGGCGTGATGGTAGGTATGGTTTAATTTAGAACAATAAAGGATTGTGTCTTTATTTCAATTAAAGGACTTTATTCTGGGTGTTTGTGTTTTTTTTAACTTTGACTATGGGGTTAGTAATGGGGGTGTCTTATAGACGCCTCTCCATTACTAACCTGGGCTTGATGTCAGCTGGCATTATAAGCTGACATCAACCCCAACCCTATTACCCCCTGCCACCACACCAGGGCAGCGTGGAAGAGCGAGGCTAAGTGCCAGAATTGGCGCATCCTATGAATGCGCCATTTCTGGGGCGGCTGACGGCTGGTGTTTCTAGCCTGGGAGGGGGCCAATATTCATGGCTCCCTTCCTGGGCTATTAATATCAGCCCCCAGCTGTCTGCCTAGCCTTTGCTAGCTATTAAATTAGGGGGGACCCCACGTCATTTTTTTTGGGGGGTCCCCCATTTTAATAGCTAGTAAAGGCTATGTATTCAGCTGGGGGCTGATATTAGTAGCCTGGGAAGCTCCGTGGGTATTACCCCCTTCCCAGGCTTCAAACATCTGCCCCAGCCGTCTGCTTAACCTCCGCTAGAGCCTAAAATTAAGGGGAACCCCACGCCAATTTTTTTAATAATAAATCCTTTATTTTAATACTAAATGACAAGTACAGTAAGCAACACTATCACTGTACTTATTATATATGTGACTGACATGTTTCTATCTATCTAATCTATGTGTGAAGCTCTATTCTTTCTGTTCTAAATTGTCGGGTACAGATGCTGAATTGCCGGCCGGCTTTTTTAAAGAGACGGTGCATGAAAACACTAATATTTTTTTTAATAAATCCTTTACACTAAATGACAAATGCAGTAACCAACACTGTCACTGTGCTTCTTATATGTGTGACTGACATGTTTCTATCTATCTAATCTATGTGTGATGCTCTATTCCTTCTTGTCTAAATTGTCGGGTACCGGTGTATGCCGCTGCTGAATTTGCCGGCCGGCTTTTTTAAACAGAGTGTCTTCTGAGCAGTTTGTCAGCTTTTGGACACCTTTGCAGGTGTTTTCTATGTGTTTCTATGTGTTTTTGTTTGCCTGCCATTGGTTTTAACGGTGTTCGACGGTGTTCTAAGGTGTTCGACGAACAGTTCGACGAACAGTTCCTCGAACATCCCGGTGTTCGACGAACCGAACCGAACCCGAACACTACGGGGGTGGCTCAACACTACTTGTCACCCATTACATGCTGTACAAACCTTACATAGCATACAGTTTAGAAATCCTTCAATATTGCAGAAAAGTATTTTTTACTCAGACATGCTTTTACCAGCCTATCTTAATTGGCATGTCTCTTTCTTTCTGTACATACAAAGCAATCTGTCAATTAAATGAAGCCAAGCGGGGAGAAGTCAGAGGGATCCACCTGACTCCTCTACCTGTCCAGCTCTTAAAACTATGTTTTTTCTCTGAAATACTGAAGTGTTTTAGAGTAAGACACGGCTTTATGTAATGAGGAAACCTATCTGTATTTAATCATGTATTCATAAAATGGTTAACAGGTTTCTTGAAGGCCAAAATAGAAATAAGGGTCCCCAAATGTAATAAGGTAGGGAGTGACTGCCCTATTTTGTTTTCTTTCCGGTTTGTTTTTCAGTTATATCATGCTTTAAATATAACATTTAGAAGATCTTTTACCTTTCGTCTGTGCAGTGCAATATCCCCCAGCCGCCAATACACCTTCACGTAATATCCAGCCTCCGCTGCATGTTGTATCGGTGAAGAACATGCAGACAGCGCCTTAAGATAACAGTACTCAGCAATCTCATAAATCTGCAAGGCATAGTAGATTTCTGCCAGTCGATGAAATGCAATCAGTTCATGTATTGGATCCCCTAGATTGAGACACAAAACAATTAGACAATAGGAGGGAGAAATTATTTTTGCTTTTGTCAATTACAGAATTATGGGTAAGTGTGCTATTAAATAGAGAGATCCATTTATTTCAAAAGAAGATTCCTTACACTCTCCATACTAAAAGGTGTCTTTTAAGTATACTGTATATTACAGTGTCTGTGCGATGTCTGCGGGTGTGCGCGATGTCTGTGCGATGTGTGCAGGTGTGCGCGGTGTCTGTGCGATGTGTGCGGGTGTGTGCGTGCAGGCAGACATAGGCCGATGTGACACTACTACTCCCATCGGCCTATGTCTGTCCCCCGTCCACTCGTACTTGCCGGATCAGCTCAATGGGAGCAGTAGTTCCCATCAGCCTGATCCTGCTATTTAAATTGCCCTACTGTGTCCCCAATAAATTTTAAATACATGTCATTGGTGGCCAGTGGTTGCCTACAATAAATTAGCTCATACATTACCTGTCCCCGCCGATCGCCACCTAAAATAAAGTAAAAAATAAAAAACTACACCTATACTCACCTAGACACCTAATTCCCCGAAGCCATCGATCTCCTGTAATAAAATATAAAATAATAAACCACAACCTTATCCTTACCCCTCCGTAGTAGTCCACGAGTGTCCCACGATGATCTCCAGTTTAGAGCAGCCACATAGAATGTGACCGCTCTGAACCGCTGCCGCCGCTAGAATGATGGGGCCGTAAAGCAGCCCCGTTATTGCATAAGCGGGTTCACCGGAGTTCAGGCAGCGCTGCTCCAGTCAGCTCCTTTACGGCCCTGCTGTATCGTGAGAAATTCCCACGGTACAGCAGTGCCGTAAAGGAGGTCTCCGGAGCAGCGCTGACTGAATGCACTCCGGTGACCTCAGTCAGTGGCTCCCGCTGCCGGGAGCGAAAGTGTTCCCGGCAGCGTGAGCTAACAGCAGCCATGCACAGCTGACACCATCTCCAGATGTGACAGCTGTGCATGGGAGATCAGCGCAGGAACGTGGACAGGTAACTATTTTTTTTTTTTTTAGTAAACTAAGAATTAAATAAAATGGTGTGTTTTATTTCAAATAAATTATTTTTTTCTGGGTGTAGTGTGTTTTTTCTTTTTAACACTTTGTAGGTTAGTAATGGGGGTGTCTTATAGACGCCCATCATTACTAACCTGGGCTTCATGGCAGCTGGCGCTGACATGAACCCCAGCCCTATTACTCCCTGCCACCGCACCAGGGCAGCGTGGAAGAGCGAGGCTAAGTGCCAGAGTTGGCGCATCCTATGGATGCGCCATTTCTGGGGCGGCTGACGGTTGGTGTTTCTAGCCTGGGAGGGGGCCAATATTCATGGCACCCTTCCTGGGCTATTAATATCAGCCCCCAGCTGTCTGCCTAGCCTTTGCTAGCTATTAAAATAGGGGGGACCCCACGTCATTTTTTTTGGGGGGTCCCCCATTTTAATAGCTAGTAAAGGCTAGGTATTCAGCTGGGGGCTGATATTAGTAGCCTGGGAAGCTCCGTGGGTATTACTCCCTTCCCAGGCTTCAAGCATCTGCCCCAGATGTCTGCTTAACCTCCGCTAGAGACTAAAATTAAGGGGAACCCCACGCCAATTTTTTTTTAAATAAATCCTTTATTTTAACATTAAATGACAAGTACAGTAATCAACACTGTCACTGTACTTCATATATATGTGACTGACATGTTTCTATCTATCTAATCTATGTATGATTCTCTATTCCTTCTATTATAAATTGTCGGGTACAGATGCTGAATTGCCGGCCGGCTTTCTTAAAGAGACGGTGCATGAAAACACTATTATTTTTTTAAATAAATCCTTTACACTAAATGACAAGTACAGTAACCAACACTGTCACTGTACTTCATATATATGTGACTGACATGTTTCTATCTATCTAATCTATGTGTGAAGCTCTATTCTGTCTGTTATAAATTGTCGGGTACCGCTGCTGAATTGCCGGCCGGCTTTTTTAAAGAGACGGTGCATGAAAACACTATTATTTTTTTTAATAAATCCTTTACACTAAATGACAAGTACAGTAAGCAACACTGTCACTGTACTTCATATATATGTGACTGACATGTTTCTATCTATCTAATCTATGTGTGGTGCTCTATTCTTTCTGTTGTAAACTGTCGGGTACCGGTGTATGCGCTGATGAATTGCCGGCTTTTCGCTTAATACATTCTACATTATTCTTAGTTGTTTTACTTCATGTAGAATTAACCTACAAGGAAAGAAAGGGTTTATTTTCATTCCGATATTAGTGTCCCATTGACTTGCATTGGTTTCCGGTATCGGAATCGGCGATATCCGATACTTTTTGAGTATCGGTCCGATCCAATCCGATACGATATTTCCTGATATCGGAAGGTATCGCTCAACACTAGTAATAACCTATTACTGATAAACTACTGTAAACTTTAAAGTTATATACTTAGTCTCTTGAGGTCCTATAAGTTTATTTGAACTGACACCACAGTCTATGGGCTATATTTTCTGTAATCCAATTAAGAAAAGTCTTAACCTTACATTTCATAAATACCAGAATGGTCAGGATGTTGGTCATGTCTTCTATTTCTATATTATATATGTAAATAAATAGTTTATTAATAAGCATATCTCTGGAAACCAGAAAAAATACACAAAATGATATAGAATTCTTAAATCTCATGTGAAAAATCAGAACTTTATGCTATATTTGGGATAGACCAGGAAGCTTTTCTCTTATGCCATTTCCACTATTATCCTCTTACAACTTTGCACATTTGAACATGTGTTTAGGATTTTATTTAGACCAGTTTCCTTGCAAATTCATCCATTCAAGTTTTTTTTTTCAATTTATTGTTGGCATGCCAACCAATATATTTCTTTTAAGTATTAGATTTTCTAAGGGCTTAAGGACCAGGTTCTGAAACTTACGCTAATATATATTTACAATTCAGGTTTACATGTTCTGCTTGGGTGATCAGGTACCCTATAGAGGGTAAATGAGTGCCCCTGGTCTTACATTTAAAGAAAAATAGCAGATTATGAGTTTTAATACTGTTTATTATGTATGCATTTCATTAGATTTCAAATGTCAACTGAAAAAAGAGGTATTTTTGTGTTGACATTTTTTAATCAGTCATTTTGATGTTTCTGGGTCTCTTACACAGGTAATGCATGCTTAGTCATAATCATTAATAACTATTACAGCTCCATCAAGGTATGGATTCTTCAAGAACTCTGAAGTATCTAGTGGTGTCTGGCACCCAGACGTTAGTGACATGTCCATTAAGTTCTGAGGCAGAACCTTGACTCTTTTTCTCAGTCTCATAGACAATAAATGTCTAGAAAATAATCAGACAACCTGACACTGCCTGTAGTTTACATAGCAAAATCCTGATGACAAGTTCACTTTAATCCTTTACCGAAACCATTGAGCAATTTTGGGGTGATCTCAGAAGTTGGACTTCCATCGTTCAATAATTTATCACCAATTCTGTGGATAGGCGATAAAGGGGTTGTCCGGTGAAAACAAGTTAAGTTATTACTTATTTTAAGTAGACAGATGTTAGAATACCTACCGACAAGTGTGCTGAGCCTGACAGCCATTGTAGCAAATTCCAGTGAAGATTTATAATCTTTCTGATGTATTAGCAGCTGAGTGAGTTTGTGAAAAATTCTGAGTTGTGATCGGGTGTCTTCAAGTTTCTTTGCCAGTGGCAGAGCTCCGTCCTGAAAATGATGACGCAAATTATGAATAAGCCTGTAATGTAAACTACTTGATGAATTTAAACAAACAGCTCCAATTTTTTTATTACATATTACAGATCAAGTCTATTATTTTAAGCAAACCATTCATATACCATACTTACGAGAATACAAGATTGTTCATGAATTTTTTTATTTTAGTCTATGTCTATTACACTTGGCAAAACACCAGTTGGTGCTCCAGACCTACTGTCCTTAAAATGTATATTTTACTTCCATAAAAACTCCTCTGTGACTTTTAGGACCTTTTAATGTTACTGCTCAAGTTGATAGCAAGTCTTCGCTGATGGAAGAATTAAGGAACACAATACCACATAGAGCAATCCTCTGGTACCAATTAAACATCTGATGGGGTATAAGGGCATCAGGATAACAGAATAGTATATGATTAATATAAGAATATAAGTATAAATTATGATCATTTAAACAGTAAAATAGTACTAAAAAAACATAAAATTACTGGTTATTTAGTCAGTTGTATGGGACTAATTGAAGAAGGGGATTTATAACAAAGAACATTCAACCTGTAAAAATGAAGGCCCAGATTCATAAAGACCGGCGTTTTTTAATACAAGCTGTGGCATCACACCGCTGTTGTGCCCCCTATCCAATCCATTTAGGTAGAGTAATTAGAAACTGGTGTGAAAATGCCAAAAGTTGCACAAAAAATTTGTGATTTTTCCAAACTTTTTACACCACTTTTCTTGGATAAAAGCTTTGATTAATGGGGGCCAAAGTGTAAAGCTACAGTTTCAAGCATTGGATAATATTTGATACTAAGGTATCTTCGGTAACTTTAGTTGATGTAATTATTTTTCCATCAGATTTTATTGACTAAGGTTCTGAACTGACCAAAGAGCTTTAAAATTTGTGAAGTTTATCCTCTATGATATGAATTATTTCTTCAGGTTAGACCATATTTTGAATATAGATTACAATATTTAGAGGAAAATTGTAAAAAAAACTTTCAGGATGCTGAAAGATCAGTGAAATAAATAATATACAGTATTGTAAGTGGTACAGGTGCTCAGTTTCCAATGGGTTAATTAGTTATAATGTGAATTATAAGCAATCGCTACCTTGTAAAAAGGAAGAGCCTTCTCTCTTGTCTGTAAACCGTGGAAGAACACATCTCCGGCAGCTTCATACAGGTGCAATGTAGCAGTAAAGTGCTCTGCTTTCATGGAAGCTTGGATGCCAGCCTGTAAGGAATTCATTTTATAACCATCAGTCATTAAGCTATTAAGCTGTCTTTTTGAGATAACTTAAGGCCATCTGGAGAATACACTTTTCTTACAAAATTCTCAGATTGGCTGAAAAAATGTAAGTAGGCATACTCACCTCATCTATCCTGTGCAGTAGCACCCCTTCTGACAATGTCAGGTCCCCAACCAGTTTCTACATTCTGTGGCAGCAAAAATGTCCAATTACAGGGACATGTGACCACTGCAGTCAATCACTGGTAGCAGCAGTGATCTGCTACAGCTGTGCAGAATTGGAATAGAATAAGTGGTGGAGGTTAAGCATTGCTTCTTTTATTTCTTTAAAGAAATGTGATCACTTATCAAGACAACCTCTTTAAAGTGACAGGGGCAGTCAGGGAATATGTGCAAGTGCTTAGAGAGCAATAAAAAGCTATTCTGCCTTGCCAACTGTCCTTAGGTGCAAGGCCAAGGGAGCCAGCTGAATTTATGACCCGAGTGAAGGAAAGTATAAATAGTAGTGATGAGCGAGCACTAAAATGCTCGGGTGCTCGAAGCTCAGGTCGAGCACATAGGAATACTCGGGTGCTCGACCCGAGCAACGACCCCAATGTAAGTCTATGGGAAACTCGAGCATTTTTCTGGCAGTCCCCCCGGCGGTCTGCAGAAGGTCAAAAATTGCCCAAATCGATGGGAACAGTGCTCAATTAAACATCAGGCAGGCAGAATATATAGGCAGACAGGCAGGCAGGGTATATAGAAGGGTGCATGAAAAACATAGCAGGGCACTTGGAACACATTAGTGCCCTCCGATTTTCATGCACCCTTCTCTTTAAAAAAGCCGGCAATTCAGCAGCGGCATACACTGGTACCCGACAATTTAGAACAGAAAGAATAGAGCATCACACATAGATTAGATAGATAGAAACATGTCAGTCACATATATAATAAGTACAGTGACAGTGTTGGTTACTGTACTTGTCATTTAGTGTTAAAATAAAGGATTTATTTAAAAAAAAATTGGCGTGGGGTTCCCCGTAATTTTAGTCTCTAGCGGAGGTTAAGCAGACGGCTGGGGCAGATGTTTGAAGCCTGGGAAGGGGGTAATACCTACAGAGCTTCCCAGGCTACTAATATCAGCCCCCAGCTGAATACCTAGCCTTTACTAGCTATTAAAATGGGGGACCCCCAAAAAAATGACATGGGGTCCCCCCTATTTTAATAGCTAGCAAAGGCTAGGCAGACAGCTGGGGGCTGATATTAATAGCCCAGGAAGGGTGCCATGAATATTGGCCCCCTCCCAGGCTAGAAACATCAGCCGTCAGCCGCCCCAGAAATGGCGCATCCATAGGATGTGCCAATTTTGGCACTTAGCCTCGCTCTTCCCACTGCCCTGTAGCGGTGGCAGTGGGGTAATAGGGTTGGGGTTAATGTCAGCTTATAATGCCAGCTGACATCAAGCCCAGGTTAGTAATGGAGAGGCGTCTATAAGACACCCCCATTACTAACCCCATAGTCAAAGTTAAAAAAAACACAAACACCCAGAATAAAGTCCTTTTGATTGACATAAAGACACATTCCTTTAATGTTCTAAATTAATCTCTACTTACCATCACGCCCGTTCCAGCTGAAGCCAATGATCTCCTGCAATAAATATAAAATAATAAACCAACCTCATCCTTACCTTTCCATGGTTCACAGGACAGCTTCAGCTCTGCTACATTGACATGACAGGCTGGAGCGCAGCAGAACGCTGCCATCCTGATTGCCATGCCGCAGACACTGAGAAGCTCCTCAGTGAAGCTCCTCAGTGTCTGGCTGTGATGGCATCCAGATGAGCCGAGTTCATGTCCAATGAACTCAGCTCACCTCATGCACGTCATTGACAGCGTGGGAGAATTCTCCTGCGCTCACAGCTTGAGCAGGAGAATTCTCCCACGCTGGGATGGCATTGAGATGACAGGCTGGATCGCAGCAGAGCGTTGCCAACCAGCTGCCATCTGCGCTCTGCAGTGTCTCAGAAGCGCTACCTGCAGTGTCTCTGAAGTGCTGGATCACAGCAGAGCGCTACCATCCAGCTTGTCATCCTTCAAAGACACTGCAGAGCGCAAGCATGCCTGCGCTCTGCAGTGTCTCTGAAGGATGACAAGCTGGTTGGCAGCACTCTGCTGTGATCCAGCTATTAATATCAGCCCCCAGCTGTCTGCCTAGCCTTTGCTAGCTATTAAAATAAGGGGGACCCCACGTCATTTTTTTAAAAATAAATCCTTTATTTTAACAATAAATGACAAGTACAGTAACCAACACTGTCACTGTACTTATTATATATGTGACTGACATAGTAACATAGTAACATAGTTTGTAAAGCCGAATAAAGACTTGCGTCCATCAAGTTCGACCTGTTAGTTCTGTAATTGCTAAAGTTGATCCAGAGGAGGGCAAAAACCCCAAATGATTTGGCCAATCTTCACCTGAGGAAAAATTCCCTCCCGACTCTGAAACCAGCAGTCAGAATAAATCCCTGTATCAACCTACTATTTTATTTTATTTTTAAGTATACGCTGAAATCTGCCTGGTATCTAGAAATGCATCCAGTCCCCGCTTGAACTGGTGTAGTGAATCCGACATTACCGTCTCCTCACTCAGTGAATTCCATATTCTCACTGCTCTTATAGTAAAGAACCCCTTCCTATGCTGGTGCTGAAACCTTTTCTCTTCCAATCTTAGTGAGTGCCCTCTTGTTACCGTAATATCCCTCCTTTTGAACAAATCCCGGGCAAGATCTCTATACTGTCCCCTAACATATTTGTACACATTTATTATGTCCCCCCTCAACCTTCTCTTTTCCAGGCTGAATAGTCCTAGTTTTGCCAACCTCTCTGGGTATTGCAGACATGTTTCTATCTATCTAATCTATGTGTGATGCTCTATTCTTTCTGTTCTAAATTTTCGGGTACCGATGATGAATTGCCGGCTGGCTTTTTAAAAGAGACGGGTGCATGAAAACACTATTATTTTTATTTAATAAATCCTTTATTTTAACACTAAATGACAAGTACAGTAACCAACACTGTCACTGTACTTATTATATATGTGACTGACATGTTTCTATCTATCTAATCTATGTGTGATGCTCTATTCTTTCTGTTCTAAATTGTTGGGTACCGGTGTATGCCGCTGATGAATTGCCGGCTTTTCATGTTTCACTATGAGCACTGTTCCCATTGATTTGGACAATCACTGTAATGCCACAACCACCATGGCTGCGGCATTACAGTGAGTGGCAGACAATCCCAGCATGATTGGTGCTCTAAATAGAGCCAAACATGCAGGACGGGGACCCGAGCTCCCGCCTGAGCATCTCGAAAGTACTCGGTGAGCTCCGAGCATCTCGAGTACTGAGATGCTCGGGCGAGTACCGAGCAGTGGCGAGCATGCTCGCTCATCACTAATAAATAGTATTACGAGTATAAGCTACACAAAAAAAATTGTGCTGATTCTTTAATAGAAAAAGTCACCAGACATATTTAGGGAAACGTAACATTCCCTCTTCCATCAATATGTTGTAAAATTGGTATTTGTGTAAAAATGTTATGTCTCTTTACCCTTTTTGGCACTTTCCTAAAAGGTAGATAACGCTTAGCATACTGCCAGATGACAAATTTACTATATATGTATGCCAGAAAACTGGCAGAAATTGCAGCTGAGATCTACATTGACTCTTAAGTGAAGTATATTTCATTTTCTGGTGTACGGACAATCCAAAAGATGTGTTCCCCCCTGAATAAATTTGTTGCATCTTACTTCAGCAGGCTGTTGGTTTCAGACTGGGGTACAATAAATTCCTTCCATAATTTATAAGTACGGTGTATTCATGAGGAGACTGCTCTTCTCACCTTGTCTTAACATTCTGCGCAGTAATTGATATCTGGCTACTGGTATATACACTGGATATGTGCCCTACAATTTTTCAGATTGCTTCTATTAGCCAAACTATATTTTTGTGCCAATTTGGCTACTAGGAGAGTGGATTTGTCCCCTTGTATTGTTTGTATTGCACAGATGAGCATAGCAAGATGACAAATCTGCTTTAATTTTTCTGAACTGAAAGCTTTGAGCATTCCTTGTCAGCTTCACATCTGCATAGAATTTATTTTGGTGACCTGCATTTAGGTATGTAACTTTTCCAAAGGCAATGAAATAAAGAAAACTATAAGGCACCCATGATGCTGAGCAGCAGAGCACATTGCATTGTGGAAATAAAAGGAATTTGTTAGGGTTGTCAGGAAAATGTTGTCTGTTTCCAATAGAAACCAGCAGAAATACAAAGCAGTTCTGGACTCAGAATACAGGATGATTTTAACTAATGCAATATATTTACAAAATAACTCAACAATCCAGGTAACTATATCTGCATATAAATAAAAAGTAATATGCATGCACATGCAAAGGGAATTTCCACAAAATATTTACCCATAAAAATTCTAATAGTGCTAGATAATTGACAAGTCCCCAATTAAATATACCTATGTGGGTGTTCTTAGGAGTCACATGCCAAGAAGCATGCCACAATGCCAAGTGAGCATTGGGCATTTCTTAAAGGGAATCTGTCAGTAGGATCAACCCTCTTAAGCCATCTATACGGGTATATAGGTCATAGGAAGCTGAATAAAATGAAACCTTGATATCTGCGATCTGATGTCTTATTCCATAAAAATCCACATTTTTCTTATATGTAAATGAGCTGTTCAGGACTATGGGCTGGACACAGATCTGCATAAGAATCAGCCTCCAGAGCTAATGTGGCACCCCAGGTCTGGTTGCCACAGTGGCAGCAATGTCATGTCTGAGAGAAGGTGGGAGGTTCCCTGGTTGGGGACAATTAGCATGCAGCACCTCCTGCCTCAGTCCAGGGAGGGGAGAAATCTGCCCTTTATAAACTGGATCTGGGGTGGGGTTAGAGAGACAAGTTCCAGACAAGGTTCCAGTGAAGTTGCAGATAGGGACAGGTCAGCAGCAGGCTGAGGAGTCCCTGTAGGCAGAGGAGGAACACGAGGTCAGGAGGGGAGCTAGCAGAGCTCGTCCTGGCTAGAGACCTACAAAGCCGGACACTGGAGTCCGAGGCTGTGAGGGTTATAAGCCCAGCAGCAGAAAACCACCACACAGGGGACTTCAAGTCCTCTGGCCCAAGGAAGCCCGGAGGCTCAGCCACACGAGAGGGACCACCACTGCCCCGGAGGGGTGAGAAGTACGGAAGGCCCGAGTCGCCAGTCATACGGGTGAGAACAACACAGTACACTCAGAGACGTGTGCTACCACCACACTACAGCGGGATAGCCAAGAAAAAGTGAAGTCAGCACGGTAGGCCTACAAACTTCCCCTGACCAGCGGGATTTCCCAGTTGCTCTCAGACTGACCAGGCCTCCATTGTTAACCTGTACTCTGGATGGGTCCCATAATAGCGCCAACAGTAAAGACCCTAAATTGCATGACAGACTCCCTGTGGTTACTACTGCACCCGTGCACCATCACCCCCAACATCCGCATTCGCTGCCCTGAGGCTATACTCCTCCCGTGGGGAGTTATACTACCCTCTGCTGCACCCACAACACCAGCCACAGCGGTCTGCCCTGCAGCGGCGGTTCACTCTGACCGCAATCCACGGGTGGCGTAGTCGGACATTCAGCATATAGACTGCCATTTGGTTTGACCGCCCTGGGCACGGGCCGGGTCGCCTCCACGCAAGGACTACAACCCCCAGCATCCACAAAAGGTCCTTTTCCGTGTATCCCCACACACACACGGCCCAGGGGGCGCGTCACTTATTCTAAAAGAAAGGGGGCGTTACCAGTGTGACACATGTAATGACTGACAGTCTGCTCATCTTATCAACAAGTCTCACATTAGTAACTCCCCCCTTCACTTAAAATAAGCTCTGGAGGCAGATTCTCAGGGAGATCTATGTCTGGCCCATAGAGCTTAAGGTGTAACCATCGTTTTAATTTTTATTTCATAAATCAATCAGTACCCATAAAAATAGGCAACTTTGTAATATATCTTATCAGACAAATCTTCTTTCGACGTCAGAACTGATCGTTTTCAAAATTCTCAATTTACAGGTAAAATGTTTATTCAGTGAAGTAAGACTTTCCCATTACTGAGATAGGAGATGGCAGTTACTGTTGATGAGATTCTCTATATAGAGGAAGGGAAGTAGAAGGGAGGAGCAATAGATAGAACTACTCCCCCTCCTCCCCCATACACAGCCTCTGTCATCTCCAATCTCAGTAATGTAAGACTGAGAATTTTAAAAATGAATGATCAGTCCAGGAGGAGAAGGAAACAGATTTCTCTGATAAGATATATTACAAAGTTACTTATTTTCATGTGTACTATTGATTTATGAAATAAAAATTAAAACAATAGTTATGCTTTAACAGATCACTTACATATTAAGTATAACGTGGATTTCTTGGAAATAACACATCGGATCTCAGATACCAAGGTGTCATGTATTCAATTTTCTATGGCCTGCAACGGGGGTTGATCCTTTTGATACTTTAAATGGAATCTGTCACCACATTTGACCTATCTAAACTATTAATATGGGCATACAGGTTATAGACAGCTGAGGAGAGTGATATCTGTATGCCTCATATCAGATGCCTTGTTAATGATAATTCATCTGTTATCACTGTAATATAAATGACCTCTTCCAGGCTATAAGGAGGACGCTGCCTGGAAGATAAATCTGCCTCCAGAGCTTATTTTACTTGAAGGGGGAGTTACCAGTGTAATGTGTAATGGTTACCAGTGTTACCAGTGTGACGTGTGATGGCCGCTTTCTGCTCTCTTGATCTCACTGCAGAGCTGTGTGTGATTATACCTGACACATCTGAGGGTCCTGTCAGCTCCAGCCACCAGCTCACAGGCAGACAGGGTTGCAATATTGTTGCAATACAGCAGATCTCAGAGAGAAGCAAAAAATGTGTTTACAAGAAGACAAGGTTAATTTCTCCTTTTCTGTGTTAGTTACTTGTCTCACACTGGTAACTCCCACTTCACGTAAAATAAGCTCTGGTGACAGAGTTATCTTCCAGACAACATCCTCCCCATAGCCTGGAAGAGGTCATTTGCATAAAGTGATAAAAGATGATTTATCAACAACAAGGCATCTGAACTGAGGCATACAGGTATCACTCTCCTCAGCAGTCTATAACTTGTATGCCCATATTAATATTAATAGTTTAGATAGGTCAAATGTGGTGATAGATTCCCTTTAACAGGGACATGTCCTGGGATCTCTGCACTGAATGCTTCCCAACACCTCCCCTCTGCTCTGTAGTGATCGCTTTAGTGTCCTCCTGTTATACTAGAGATGTCATGCAATAGCTGCGCAAAGAGAGACTCTTTGGACTCTGCTGTGTCACCCATTGTATTGGGTTCTGGTCACAATTGGCTTCAATTTACAATAGACCCATGATGACTATGCTAGTTCTGTTTTCAGACAGATTCTGCAAATCTTGATGGATCCCTTTAAAGCGGTGTTATAAAGGGAGATGTCAAAATTCCATTAGGATTAAAGTCTTTCAAATCTCCCTATTAGCTCTGCAGACCGCTTGCAATCAAAAATGCAGAAATCCAGATAGACTGGCAACAACACCATTATGAACTGAACCTTAGCAAACACATTTTATAATAGTATAACATATATAATTACATTTCAATTTCCATTTATGTTATTACTTACATGCAGGTAAATCTCTACAAGTTCATATTCTTGCAGCAGATAATATACTTTTCCAGCTTGAATCCACCTCTCCGCAGATTTCTCATGTTGCCCCAGATCAATAGAAATCCTTAGACTTTGCTTTGTATAGTCCAGAGCTTTTCTTAGAGATCTACAAATGAATACACTAATCTTAACACATCAATGAGAAAGCACAGAGGTGGAAATTGAAGCTATTCTGTCTCACCATTAATATCTGTAACATCAGCTGTTTATTTTCCTTATTTTATAGTGAAGGTTTTATTTGTATTACAAGATAATTGTGAAACTAGTAGAATTTCAGCAATTATATTATTTCAGTGTACCTTTGCACTGTCCATTTTTTATTTTGCTTTTCTTTAAGTTTGCATGCTAGGTCCCATAGTGGTCAAATTGAATGACAACCCGTTGACTCTATATTGCTGCACTACTACTGTAGTACACAACAAAAAATTAGCACAACAGTTTAGAGACAAGTATGTAACTGGGATTATTTAAACAAAATAATTAAGGCCATATATTGAGTATATTGAGAATATTGAAAGGGGATTCTCAAGTTGTCTCTTGAGAAGTTCAAAGCAATGCAGGCTCCTTAGGTTCCTAACTTCCAGTTTCTGGCAAGGCAGACACTCCTCCTTGAGTAATTGTTCTGGTGAATAGTAGAACTGTATTATTAGGAGAACTCAGCACCAGCTCTGCTATAATACATTCAGCCCTCAGTGGGTTGTTCTGAGTCTACACTGTTATGTTCATGCACAGAGATAACAGGCATTTAAACAAGCGCACAGCTTCAGAAAGCAAGATCAGAAAGCCAGGCTGGTGATTTATAACTGCATCTTTTCAGAAGGTGAGATGGAGGTGAGGAGCTAACTGCTATATACAAATCATTGAGATAGAGAGGACTGACTGGGATGTTAAGAGTTAACTCCTCTCCTGAAATGTAACTACTATGCACTTTGGCCTGGGTCTGGAAGCCAAGCTTTATGTGAGCTGCCCAGTATAAACGATAAAGCTGTCATTGCAGTAGAATGACAAGAGATAGAAAAGGCTTGTCAATTGCAAACTTACTTATATTCATGTTGTCTACCTAATTAAAGCAATTTAAGAACTTTAGAATACCCCTTTAATGGTGGACATGCTATTGAAGCTGTTGTCTCATGATTAAAAATTACTCTTATCAGCAAAAAAACAACATATTTTAACTACAATCATTAAAATAGCTTCTTTGTTTTGAGTATTGCTGTTACAGGCTTCTTTTAGTATCCCTTGCCGTTCTTTTGATTCCTTCTCAGAGTTTCCATCTAACACATATAAAGCTGATGATTACATATGCTCAGTAGTTCACGTCACAGCCAAGATCTTTTTGTACTTGGGTTGCAAAGTGATTCCAGCTTACTTGTAGGACATTCAATAAAAACTAGTACACAAGACATATCTAACCAGCACATAAAAACAAAAGGGGTACCATTACAAGTATGTAACAGCAATAGCTGCATACAGGAGCATTTTTTTTAAAATAACTCCAGTTGAAAAATTCCTGCATTTTACCTTTCTATCACAGAAGTAAAAAATGTATTAACAAGACAACCCCTTACAGAGAAATGTCTCCAAGTTTATTCTGCGATATATGCTTCAGTTTGCTAATTAGTTTTAATATATGAAAATACAATAAATGATATGTTTACAATAAACCAGTGAGTATATGCGTTTATCAAATGGCTCCTTAGTATCTGATATGTACAGTCAGCGAGTTGTGGTGACCACGAAAAACCTACTGATATCATATAGCACTTTACTATCTGAAATTAATGGTATATTTACACTGCAAGGTTATTGTAAACGAGCGTTCAAGTGAGAGCTCGTTTCATGATAATCTTGCAGTGTAAACAGGTTGCCGATCACCCGATGAAAAAGCAAAACACTCATTCATCAGGTGAAATAATTTTTCAGTAGTCTTAAAAATCATCTCTCTCAGCAGCGCATCATCCTGTTTAAACAGAAGATCAATAACAGCCTATGCACACTGAACGATCTGTTACAATTTGTTCAGTGCGCACTATTTAGCACGATCTGACTGTTTTAAGAGGCTTTAAAACAACTGCCGATCGGTAAATTTTTCTTAAACAAAGGGTTTTTAGTGCCACCAGTACGTTCGTGAAAACAAACCAATTGGGCTTGTTCACACATTGTTCACCGTATTTTCGGTCCGAGTGCTGTCTGTGAAAAAAAACGGACTGCATTGAGACCAACGTTATTCAATGGGGCAGCACAGATGAGCAATTTTTTTCACTGATCGAATCTGCATGTGAAAAAAATCTCAGCATGCAGTAGTTTCTTCCGTAAGTCAGATAAGACTCACCCATTCAAGTCTATGGGTCCATAAAAAATCAGATGTCATACAGAGACACAGTATGGCATCGGATTTTTATGGATACATTGGAATTCTGTAATATAGGAAAATGTAAATGGTCTTATAAATTATTACTATTTGCTGCTGTAAAATGAATTGCACACAGATGACTAGTGAGAAAAAAATCCTCCCACTTTTCTGGATACAACTCTGAACGATTTTTTATACGCTCTTGTGAACCAACCCTTTGAATCAGCGAGGCATGATAATTAGGGAGTACCTACTGTTACATATGGCACTCTACTATCTAAACTTTACAGTTCGTAAGAGATGGATACCAGGGATCACCTACTGCCACCATATGTCACCTTAGTATCTAAAGCTTTCAATCAGTTGATAGGTGGTGACAAGGGAGTACCCCCAGTCACCATACGGCACACATGATGCTGTGACCTCTTGTGCACTTGCCCAGAATCCTCCCGGGCCTCATCAAAGCCATAAGTGCTGACCCAGCATGGGAGGCCTGTGGATTTTAGTGGCGGCGATCTGAAGGTGTGGCAAGGACGGGATGGGTGGCAGTTAGGGGCCGGAGAGATAAGGTGGGTAAGGATTTAAAAAAATATATATATTTTGATGGCTTTTTATGGTTCAGAAAACAGGCAACCAGCGTCTGCCATTCTACCGAATCCGTGCGGAATCGAATTACAGAATATCTGCATTTTGGAGATTATGGATTTTTGTGAAATTTGAGTAGAATTCAATTTCACTCGAATTTATTCGCTTATCTCTAGTGGTGACCCATGTGCACCTACCGTTACTGTATGTAAAAAATATAATAAATTCTCAAAAATGTTTGCATCTTCACTACAAATACACACCTTATTATCAAGGACTAATTTAAAGTACAGCAAAATGTTACATTATTTAGCATATATTTTCCTGCAACAGTACTTACAATGACCCAGAACAAAAAATAAAAAGTCCATCTAGACAGCACACACTTTCCCAGAGCTAATAAGTTATTATAAGCATAAGTAACCTCCAGGCTAGGAAATAGTATTTTTAAAACAAAACCTTTTTGCCATTTTTCAAATACAGCTGCAGAAAAGGGATGTTATAAATGAAAATAATTTGCTCTTTTTAACAGCCTCGGAGAGTGATCTTAATTATTCAAATTGAATTTTATAATCTAAATGTTATTCTTACAAATTCAAAAGAAACAATTATCCAGATTCTATTTTATTTTAATGACTCTTTTATAGCAGTGCGCTTTGAGCTGAAATGTGAGTTGTCATATCTATAACACCAGGTTTTGTAATATAATCTCTAATTCGCTATCTGGATAAATGAGGATGATTTGTCTTGGAAGCCAACCAAAGCACTTGGGGTAAAAGTAATAGGTTTCTCCTGAAAGTTCAATCTTTAATCAGGGTAAAGGAAATTTATTGAATAAAGTATTACCTTTTTTCAAAAGTAGGATTTCATAAATTTAAGAAGGATGTGGACACCTTGATGGCAATTAACTTTACTTCATTACATGTAGTTTAGATTAAAAATATTTTTAGAATTGGGTTTCATGAATTATTTTTTTTTACAGTCTCTTGTTAGGTGTACAATACTTTGTTTCCTGCCTGCAGACTGAGTCAACTGGAAATCCTTCAGCAAGCTGGTCCTGAGTGGGAGTTTGTAAGTCATTTATCTGTCATTAGCAAAATGGCAAAAATGGAAGCTGGTACATTTAGAGCTTCTCAATAAATTAGCAAAAAGCAGTTCAGAAAAAATACAGAAAAGAGTTACAATCTCACTGTCAACAGGAGCTCAGTGACAGATTCTTTAACTCATTCTGCTGCCTGCAACATGCAAGAAAACAGAAAGCTTATAAGTGCAAATTATTTTATGAAATTTATTAAATTATTTTTATCCTAAGATATATTTATTTAAAGGGAACCTGTCACAAGAAAATGCTATTAACCTGCAAATATGGGGTTAATCTGCAGGTTAATAGCGTTATTATGCTGACTGGAGCCTGCAAGTAGCTTAACGTTGCAGGGAGAAAATAAACTTTATTCTCCCCCGCCAGCGTTCAGTTTCAGTCACGGGGGAGGGTGTGCGGGTTCTGTCATCGCTCTGAGAATACAGGGCGGCAGCTGTAACCGCGCCCCTGGCATTAGAGCCGGCTTTCAGTCAGGACTAGGAGCGCTGTTACAGCCACTGCTCTGTATTCTCAAAGTGGTGACTAAACCAGCACACGTGCCGCTCCCATGACTGAAACAGGAATGCTGCTGAGGAGAATAAAGTTAATTTTCTCCCAGCAGCATTAGGCTAAGTGCAGGCGCCGGGCAGCATAATAACGCTGTTAACCTGCAGATTAACCCCATATCTGCAGGTTAATAGCGTTTTTTTTGTGACAGGTTCCCTTTAAGTAAAAACAATATATTTCTATACATGTAAAAATGTTAAAGACCATTTGGTGCATTGTGAACCTGAGTGTCCAATTTTAGATTATTCTAAAATAAAGTGAGCCAAAACATAGCACAAAATGTTAATGTTTATTAGAAAGGCATAGGTTTCTTGTGCTTTTGTATCTTTTGTATTTATCCTTTGTTGATATTTAGTGTGAGTTTAATCTGAATATTTAGCTGGACATTTTTAGGCCAATTCATCAAGACTGACATAATGGAACTTGCACCACACTAGTTTTGCTGGAGTATAAAGCGCTGAATTCACTAAGAGGCGCACGTCCCTTAATGAATTTGGCACCTCTTCTGAGTGGCATACACATACCATTTCTGCATGGGCGTGAAAATGCCAATAGTAACAAAATTTTTATGCAACTCCGAGTTGCTCAAAAATATTGCGACTTTTCAAAGCTTTTACTACACTTTATTGGCATAAAAGCTTTGATGAATTGGACATATATATATATATATATATATATACACAGTACAGAACAAAAGTTTGGACACACCTTCTCATTTAAAGATTTTTCTGTATCTTCTTGACTATGAAAATTGTACACTCACACTGAAGGCATCAAAACTATGAATTAACACATGTGGAATTATATACTTAACAAAAAAGTGTGAAACAACTGAAAATATGTCTTATATTCTAGGTTCTTCAAAGCAGCCACCTTTTGCTTTGATGACTGCTTTGCACACTCTTGGCATTCTCTTGATGAGCTTCAAGAGGTAGTCACCGGAAATGGTCTTCCAACAATCTTGAAGGAGTTCCCAGAGATGCTTAGCACTTGTTGGCCCTTTTGCCTTCACTCTGCGGTCCAGCTCACCCCAAACCATCTCGATTGGGTTCAGGTCTGGTGACTGTGGAGGCCAGGTCATCTGGCGTAGCACCCCATCACTCTCCGTCTTGGTCAAATAGCCCTTACAAGGCCTGGAGGTGTGTTTGGGGTCATTGTCCTGTTGAAAAATAAATGATGGTCCAACTAAACGCAAACCGGATGGAATAGCATGCCGCTGCAAGATGCTGTGGTAGCCATGCTGGTTCAGTATGCCTTCAATTTTGAATAAATCGCCAACAGTGTCACCAGCAAAGAACCCCCACACCATCACACCTTCTCCTCCATGCTTCACGGTGGGAACCAGGCATGTAGAGTCCATCTGTTCACCTTTTCTGCGTCGCAGAAAGACACGGTGGTTAGAACCAAAGATCTCAAATTTGGACTCATCAGACCAAAGCACAGATTTCCACTGTCTAATGTCCATTCCTTGTGTTCTTTAGCCCAAACAAGTCTCTTCTGCTTGTTGCCTGTCCTTAGCAGTGGTTTCCTAACAGCTATTTTACCATGAATGCCTGCTGCACAAAGTCTCCTCTTAACAGATGTTGAAGAGATGTGTCTGCTGCTAGAACTCTGTGTGGCATTGACCTTGTCTCTAATCTGAGCTGCTGTTAACCAGCGATTTCTGAGGCTGGTGACTCGGACAAACTTATCCTCAGAAGCCGAGGTGACTCTTGGTCTTCCTTTCCTGGGGCGGTCCTCATGTGAGCTAGTTTCTTTGTAGCGCTTGATGGTTTTTGCAACTGCACTTGGGGATACCTTCAAAGTTTGCACAATTTTTCGGACTGACCGACCTTCATTTCTTAACCCCTTACTTACCGGGGACGTATTAGTACGCATATCTGCGTACCGCCGGTTCAGTGAGGGCTCCGGCGCTGAGCCCTCACTGAACCGAGCACATGTCAGCTGATTCTTACAGCTGACATGTGCCCGCAACAGCCGCGGGTGGAATCGCGATCCACCCGCGGCTGTTAACCAGTTAAATGCTGCTGTCAATCTCCGACAGCAGCATTTAACGCGCGCTTCCGGGTAGCGCGTCATAAGCCCCGCCCACCGGCGACCCCGTCACGTGATCGCGGGTCGCCGATGGGCGTGCATGACAACCCAGGGTCTGCAGCAGACGCCTGTGGTTGTCATGATCTTGTCGCTATGAGCGCCACCTAGTGGTCGGCGCTCATAGCACAGGACCATTTCTGCTGCATGCAGGGGATCTGCTGGTCCCCTGTATGTAGCAGAGGCGATCGGACAGTTGCTGCTTCTAGTCTCCTATGGAGACTATAGAAGCATGCAAAAAGTAAAAAAAAAAAAGTTTTTAAAAATATAAAAAAAAATAAAAAAATATAAAAGTTTAAATCACCCCCCTTTCGCCCCATTCAAAATAAAATATATAAAAAAAAAAACCACATACACATATTTGGTATCGCCGCGTTCAGAATCGCCCGATCTATCAAAATAAAAAAAGAATTATTCCGATCGGTAAACGGCGTAGCGAGAAAAAAATTCTAAACGCCAGAATTACGTTTTTTGGTCGCCGCAAAATTGCAATAAAATGCAATAACGGGCGATCAAAACATCGGATCTACCCCAAATGTTATCAATAAAAACATCAGCCTGGCACGCAAAAAATAAGCCATCAACCAGCCCCAGATCACGAAAAATGGAGACGCTACGGGTCTTAGAAAATGGCGCTATTTTTTTATTTTTTTTTTTACCAAATTTTGGAATTTTTTTTCACCACTTAAATATAAAAGAACCTATACATGTTTGGTGTCTATGAACTCGTAATGACCTGTAGAATAAGAAGGGCAGGTCAGTTTTAGCATTCAGTGAACATGGTAAAAAAAATAAATAAAAAACAACTGGGGTATTGCACTTTTTTTGCAATTTTACCGCACTTGGAATTTTTTTCCTGTTTTCCCGTACAGGATATGATAAAACTAGTAATGGTGTTGAAAAGTACAACTCGTCCCGCAAAAAATAAGCCCTCACATGGCCATATTGACCAAAAAATAAAAACGCTATGGCTCTGGGAACAAGGGGAGCAAAAACGAAAATGCAAAAACGAAAAATGCTCCGGGGCTTAAGGGGTTAAAGTAATGATGGCTACTCATTTTTCTTTACTTAGCTGCTTTTTTCTTGCCATAATACAAATTCTAACAGTCTATTCAGTAGGACTATGAGCTGTGCATCCACCTGACTTCTGCACAACACAACTGATGGTCCCAACCCCATTTATAAGGCAAGAAATCCCACTTATTAAACCGGACAGGGTACACCTGTGAAGTGAAAACCATTTCCGGTGACTACCTCTAGAAGCTCATCAAGAGAATGCCAAGAGTGTGCAAAGCAGTCATCAAAGCAAAAGGTGGCTACTTTGAAGAACCTAGAATATAAGACATATTTTCAGTTGTTTCACACTTTTTTTGTTAAGTATATCATTCCACATGTGTTAATTCATATTCATATATATATGTATATGAGCCAAATCGCTTGCGTTGCGTGTTCTGGCAGACGTGAAATGTTCGTATATTGCATGGATGGCCATTTATCTGAATACAAAATTTACTCAAATTTTTGCATGGCAGGTGCTCCTCAAGACAAATTGATTGTAGATAAAACTTGTAATAATATCTAGTTATAGTTTTTCTACCTGATTATTATTTATATATGCTTTACACTAATCAACTTACTTGACATCATCGAAAAAGTTGCCTGCACTTACTTGGCAGTGTTTAGCGTCTGATAGAGCCGACTCAGGGTACTAAGAACATCTCCTTCCTTTTGTCTGTCTTTCAGAACTTGCAGTAGATGGACCCAGTGTTCACAGTATGTTATATGAGCTCCAATGGTAGGACATACCTCACTGTAGAAACTGGACAGTTCTTCAATCACACTCAGTTGACCTGCATAATTAATGCATAGTACAATCAATAATTATTACAAATAACAAAACCTGTTTAACTTATCAAAATGTTAACTAAATCTGTCAATTACGTAACATTATGGACCCTACTGTCAAAATAAACATGTATATAAACTATATTAATATTAACTGTTTCATAACAAGCATATTTTGGATAAGATTTTAGCATTGCCTGTGTAAATTTAACATCATCAATCCACTTTGATTGTAAGGTACACACTCATTAATATTTTACACCATAAAGTCACTGTGTACCTATGCTGTGTATGATAGACACAGGGCCTTCCACGTAATATTGAAATTATGAATTACTGGAACTACAAGCAGTTACATAAAAGTTAATCAGAAGATGAAAGTAGTATTGTAAAACATTGAGTTGTTGCTTTAAGCAGAGTGTTTTATTGGAATAGTGTTTCATTGTGCAGAATGAATAGAGTGAAGGAGTAAAATGTAATTAAATGGAAAAGCTTCCCAACTACGACATACATCTATATGCAGAATATCGCTCAAGGGTCAAATTTTGAAAAACTGGATGAGCATTATGAACACAGATCATTATTGCTAATAGTTCTCGGATTCTTTCAATGGACCATTAAAGAAAATCTGTCAGTCCAGCCTGACAATATAAGCCAAGCACATAGGGTTCAATTCATCATTTGCAATTTTGAAATCACTTTTTTTTGTGTTGCGTTTTTACTTGAAAATCTTTGTACTTAATTCTTCAAAATGGCGCAGGAATCATGAATTATGCACAAAATCAAAAATGCTCTTTTTCATGTCAATCTCTCTTGTTGCTACTTTTTGCACTGAAAAGTCTCATGTTCTGCTAAAATATCACAAAATGTGCACCAAAATTTCAAACATACATCATTTTGCTCCAGTGGGACACTGGATTATATTTGCAAAAAAATTTACTTTTTAAAAAGTCACAATTAATGAATCAGCTGAACACATCTGGAAACCCCAAACCCTGCCCACAATCATGAACATTTACTTTAAACTGACATTGAAGGGATATTTCTATCTCCAAGATCCTTTCCCAATATGTAGTAGGTGTAATAATAATATTAGCTACCGAGTTGTTGCAATGCCCTGCACAATGAGTAAGCGACATAGCGAATCAGAAGAACTATACTACATTTCTAATTGGAGGTGTTTGCTAATTTTATTATTCTTACACCTACTACTACTACTACTACTACTATTGGGATAGGATCGTTATGATGGGAATACCCCTTTATCTGACATTAAGCATTAAAGAAACCCTCCCACAACGTTTTATTTGTACTAAACCTGTGTAGTGTAGTGTCTGTGTGTTAATATACTCCCCTACTGCTGCTTTCTCCGGAATCCAGAGACATTCTGCTCCTTTTCTCAGTAACGTCACTGTTCTTCAGACTAGTGGAATCACTCTATGCAGTATCCATGGAAGTCTGTTTTACAATTTAAGCCTATGGAGCCTCATTCTATCGATCCATAGGCTCACATTGTAAAAGACACTTTGTGGTCACTTAGAGTGCTGGATCTCGGAGAAGACGGTGGTAGGCGAGTATATTCACACACACTACAATGCATACACATTCGCACAGATTTAGTACAAAAAAAACTTCTTTAAGTTAACTGACTTTTAAAAAAATTAGGAGAATAAGGAGCAAATGAAAACAGTTGAACAACAGCAAAAAATAGACAAAGAAAGGCACAAATGCAATAATGAATGAAGCCCATAGCCTTATAGGGAATTTAACCCCTATAGAAATCATACCTTTAGTGTCCTAATCACTTTGCCCATTCTGCAGAAACTAAAGTTTAATCAAATATGCTAATGAGAGTGCTTGTTGCACCCATGGCATGGCTAAGAGGCTCAATGCACCATGGATTGTCCAATGGATTTGCATGTTCCCACCTCATTTATTGGTGATTGATAGTGCTGGCTTGTCTGAAGTGAGCACTATCTGCAGACGACTAAACCCAGGCTAGTCAGAGCGGTAAATCACCAGTGAGCGGAATGGTACAATGAACCTCTCTGGCCACACCAAGTGTGCACCAAGCACCTTGATCAGTAGGTTTGATTACACTTCAGTTTCTGTTGAATGGTGGCAGCAATTAGAACACTAAAAATGTGATATATATTTTTTTATAGGTGGTATATCCCCTACAAGGCTATGTGCTTAGCTCATGCTGTCCGTTTAGGCTGACATACTCCCTTTAACTATTGATCAACTTTTCCATGTCTTTTCAAAATGATAGTACTGCTGCACCTCACACGGCAATAGTGTTAATGCACAATGGGGAAATTTATCATCTCCTCTACACTAGAAAATTGGCATCAAAATCTCTCAACATTTCTGGCAATTGGTACTTTTAGATAATTTTATTTGGTGACTTCTTGCCCTTTCGCGGCAACCCCAGTATTTTTTTTAAAAAATGGATGAGATTTAGCAAAAAGGGGCATGGTATAGCATAATTAGGGATGAGCGAGTATACTCGTTACTATTCGGTACTCGCCAAATAGTACGGTACTCGGGCTACTCGTTACTCCCCAAGTTTCCTTGTGATTACCCGCTAGGAGTTATGAGTACAATGTAAGTCAATGGGAAATGTGAGTAAGCCTTCAGAGGGTTCATGTGAGTTCATGCTTGACTGCATGAACTCACATCAACTTTCCCACGGCCGCACAGCTCAGCTACACCTCTGGTAGAGAATCTCTACCAGAGATGTAGCTGAGCTAAAGTAGAAGACTCCATTGGACTACGTCGGACGGAAGATAATTTTTTTAATAAAGATGGAGTCTCTAATTTTTTTTTTTGTTTTATTTCTAATAAAAAATGTATTTCTCTGTGTTGAGTTTATTTTTTAATATTTCACTTAGAAATTCATGGCGGTCATGTCTAATATTGGCGTGACCCCATGAATTTCCGGCTTAGGGCCAGCTGATAATACAAAGCTGGCCCTAACCCTTTTATTACCCAGTGAGCCACCGCACCAGGGCCCTGGATGAGTTGGGTACTGCGCCCGAAAATGGCGCTTTTATGGCGAAGGCCACGTCAAATTTTTGGTGAAGAATTCATTAGCTACATCTCTGGTAGAGATTCTCTACCAGAGGTGTAGCTGAGCTGTGCGGCCATGGGAAAGTTGATGTGAGTTCATGCAGTCAAGCATGAACTCACATGAACCCTTTGAGGGCACTGCGGCAACTTCAAATGAACAGCTGATCAGCATCAGCTGGTACCTCAGCTTTTCATTTGAATTAACCGGCGGGAAAGCCGGCAGTGAAAAGACTTCACCGCCGGCTTTCCCGTTCGGTGCTGCACTCCCGCTCCCTGATGTACGCTCCCCCGCCGCCTCCCATCCCGATCCTAAGTTAGGGGGAGCAAAGCACCAGGGAGCGGGGAGCGTACATCAGGGAGCTGGGAGCGCAGCACAGAACGGGAAAGCCGGCGGTGAAGTCTTTTCACTGCCGGCTTCCCCTGCCGGGTCCTTCGCTTCCCACTCATCGGTGCTGCACTCGCCGCCCGGTCCAAACTTAGGATGGGATGGGAGGTGGTGGGGGGAGTGGAATATCGGGATAGGAGGCTGCGGGGAAGCCAGTATGGGGCTGAGTGATTGTTTAAAAGCCGGCGGCTTTTTACCACCGGCTTTTAAACAATCATGCACCCATTTCAGCCTTTTCCTCAGCCCCCAGACCGCTTTATAGGCTCCAGAAGACACTTACTCAGCTTACTCGCATTTCCCATTGACTTACATTGGACTCACTACTCGTAACGAGTACACGAGTATTGGGACCTACTCGTTACGAGTATAGCAAATCCGATTATTTCACTACTCTCTCATCCCTAATCATAATGCAACAAATTTACTATACTATACACAAGAAAACTGGTGTACATTGTAGCTGAAATTTACTCATGGCTGGCATACATTTAATTTTCTAGTGCATGTACAGTCCAAGAGATGCCAAACTCATCAAATTTATTAAAATGGGTGCAATTTTCAATATATTTGGCATTTCTTCTACATTGGGTAACAGGGTCAAGACGTATAAAAAGCTAGCATTGGTAAATTCCTTCCAGAGTGCTCAGGGACAGATTCATTTCCAAGAACATTTGACCACCACAATTACAGAGTCTCACATTGCTGAATTATTTTCTATAAAGATGCTATCAAACGTTTAGTTTACAAACATAAGATGATAAAACTTCTAACTGTATGGCTAAAAGAAATGTGTTGTAATTTTAACATCTATTGTAAGTATAATTTTTGGAAACTAATGCAAAAAAGGAATTTCTTTTCACGAATCTTAAATAATTGGTACTCACTTTTTAAGTTATTGGACTTCATAGCAAACAGCAATGCAAGCTCAAAACAGGTTCTGCCATCCTCAAACTTTTGCTGTTCAATCATAATTTTCCCCAACCAGTGCAGAACCTGGGATAGCTCTCTCTCTGCATCACCACTGTCCTGGACATCTATAAAAAGCTGGACAGACTTTACAAAGTATCTCTCTGCCATAATAAAAGCCTGGCAGGACACAGCCAATGCCCCAAGGTTTCCTAGGGCTATGGCTTGGTTTCTTCTGTTGCCTGTTTCAGTAGCCATTTTAAGGGCATATGAGTACCCTCTTGAAGATTCATGTACCTTTTTATTCCTCTTCTGTGCATTTGCAAGTAGATTATGCACAACACCGCACTGAGTGGTACTGTCAGTTTCCTGCATTGAGTCTAAAAGAGGCATTAAAATATGGCAAGCTTGTTCAAAATGGCCATTCAAAATACATAACCAACCTAAAAACAGAGAAGATTCAAAAGTTTCTTCTTCACTGGTCCATCTACCTAGTTCAACAGCCCTTTTAGTATAACCAATGGCACCAGATAGAAGACTTTGCTGGAGGTAGAGCTTGGCTAAAAGAAAACATAGTGTTCTTTGAGCTTTTATATCGCCACTTTCATAAGAAGAGGATAATGCATGTTTTAAGTAAGGAGCAGCTTGAGCTGGAATATGATTGCCTTTTAGTGGAGAACCCATAATTTTGGATATATTTTGCATAACTACACCAACTCTCCACAAAAGAGATGGCATCATTTTCTTGCCAATGGATTTGTACAGTCTGGCTGATGCCAAAGCAACATGAGGCAGGTATTTTTTATCATACAAGTAACTTAAAATGGGAATTACACTTGTATTGGAATTCAAAGTTTGGGAGCAAGAAGTAATAAGAAGAAATTGCAAACGTTCCAGAAATGGTAGGGCATCATCATGCCTTCCTAGCTGATATAGCAATCGGAATATGAGGAAGCAAGTACGAGATTCTAAGGAGGCATTGTTAACAATTACAGCTTTCCTAAAAACATATTTTAGCACCTCAAGCTCATTCTCTGAGCTAAAATTATGCTGACATATGCAAGTTAGAAGACTGGCAGCTTTTTCCAGCAAAAGTTCTTGCTTAGATTTCAAATTTTGCTTCAAGTAGATAGCAGATAAATTCCCATACAAGGCAGCCAAAAGTTGCAAATCTAGAAATCCATGGCTAATGGCACTTAAGGCTTCTTCAAAGTAAACTCTTGCCTGTGATAGCTTCATCCTCTTGGCACAAATCCGTCCCAGAAGGAAACAACATCGTATGTGTGCCCAAGACATGTTATTCCTTTTTGCCCAGTTCCGGGATGTTTCCAGGTACATTACCAAGTCTTCTTCTTCTGAAAACCCGTAAAATGTTGAGTTGAGAAAAGTCATAGAAAGGTCATATAAGGGCTGGAAATGAGAATCATAACCTTCTTTATTGAGGAAGGTCAAGACAGGATCAAAAACTTCAGAGTCTTCTAGATCTCCTGCATTTAAGTCAACAAAGAATTTCGGGTCATCAATATCTTCCTGCCCATGCACATGGAAGCCTTCAACTACATGTCTCCATTCAGAATCTGGACTTGACTTTTCAGATATACTGCATTTAGAAGATTCACTTAAAGCTTCAATTTCCTCCCAGCTATCAGAAATCTGTGTTTCACCAAACTCTTCCCTTCCACCTGAAAAAGTGCAATATAGTTTTATTATAGATTCTGACAACCATTTTACATGTTAGATGCATTTTAAATACAATCTCAGTTAAAAAACAAAGTACAGGTGCATCTCACTAAATTAGAATATTTTCAAAAAGTTAATTTATTTCAGTTCTTCAAACAGAGTGATCTATTTCAAGTGTTAATTTCTGTTAATGTTGATGATTATGGCTTACAGCCAATGAAAACACAAAAGTCATTATCTCAGTAAAGGAAATATTTAACAAAAAACACCTGCAAAGGCTTCCTAAGCATTTAAAAATGTCCCTTAGTCTGTTTCAGTCGGCTCCACAATCATGGGGAAGACTGCTGAATTGACAGATGTCCAGAAGGCAGTCATTGACACACTCCACAAGGTCCCAGAGCTCCAATTTTTATTTAGAATTCAAGGTCCCAGAGTCTGGAGGAAGAGTGGAGAGGCACACAATCCAATCTGCTTGAGGTCTAGTGTGAAGTTTCCACTATCAGTGATGGTTTGGGGAGCCATGTCATCTGCTGGTGTAGGTCCACTGTGTTTTATCAAGATCAAAGTCACGGCAGCCGTCTACCAGGAAATTTTAGAGCACTTCATGCTTCCCTCTGCCAACAAGCTGTTCGGAGATGGAAATTTCATTCTCCAGCGGGATTTGGCACCTGTCCACACTGCCAAAAGTACCAATACCTGGTTTAAAAACAACAGTATCACTGTGCTTGATTGGCCAGCAAACTCACCTGACCTTAACCCCATAGCGAATATATGGGGTATTGTCAAGAGGAAGAGGAGAGACACCAGACCCAACAATGCAGACAAGCTGAAAGCTGCTATCAAAGGAACCTGGGCTTCCATAACACCTCATCAGTGCCACAGGCTGATCACCTCCATGACACGCTGCATTGAAGCAGTAATTGATTCGAAAGGAGCCCCGACCAAGTATTGAGCGCATTTACTGCACATACATTTCAGTAGGCCAACATTTCGGATTTTAAAAACATTTTTCAAGCTGTTATTATAAAGTATTCTAATTTACTGAGATAATGAGTTTTGTTTTTCATTGGCTGTCAGCCATAATCATCAACATTAACAGGAATAAACGCTTGAAATAGATCACTCTGTTTGGAATGACTCTATATAATATATGAGTTTCACTTTTTGTGTTTAAGAACTGAAATAAATTAACTTTTTGATGATATTCTAATTTAGTGAGATGCACCTGTATGTTGCATTGAACCATGAATATTATCACTATATAAGCTTATTCAAATATTAATATAAATTATGGCTGAATAATTAATTTGCTAAATTGTGTCAGCCCTATTTTCAAATAAAAACATTATATAAAAGATTCCTCACTGCATTAAAAGTGCATAGAATAATAAATTACATTTCCTATCTCTCATTTAAAACTTGTTACACAATATCTTTAAACACTTTAAATACAAAAAAAAAGATTAAATAAACACAAGAAAAAATGGAGGGGAGGGGTAATAAGAGCTCCAGGCACTTGTTAATGAATATTTGGGAGACTGTATTTTTCATCCTATTAGACACTAAGGAGAAAATGTATTAGGACTAGAGAGTCATAAGCTGGTTTTAAACCACACTAAATTTTTTATATTTCACTACAATAAAAGGTGCCAAATTTATTAGGATGTACATATTTCTTTTTACTTTTGCCACATATTTGCCCATAAGTGTATCACCGATTGTGCCATAATTTACACTCAATGATCCTATTGGCCGAATGGTTTGGTGCATTTTCCCGTCTACATGTTCTCAGGCTTCCTCCGCCCTCTGTTCCTTCACAGGAACCAGCGCTGTCAGTATTGAAATCTTGGGCATGCACTGATGGTTAGAGTACCAGTGCATACACAGAATGGGGAGCAGAGTGACTCATGTATCTGTAATGATAATCAGCACAAGTGGAAGATTTCAGTTGAGATAGCACTGGTGGTACCTATGAAGCCAAAGCTGCCAATCAAGGAAAGAGGCAGAGATTGCTTGAAAACATGTAGTTGGGAAGGTGAGCGAAAACTCTTGGCCACATCCAAGATGCCCCAAGCACCTAGTTAGCATATGGGAACAAAGAACAATTAATTGGAACAGAAATTAATTGAAAATGTATTTATTTTTAGGGCATTGTCCCCTACAAGGTGCTGTGTATAATTTGAAAACTGACTGTGAGCTGACAGACTCCCTTAAAAACAGAAAATGTAATCTTCTCTAAAGAGAGTTATAAGAGTTGGTGAAAATTGATTTACAGGACTCTGCCCATCGGCCACATCAGGCAGTTCTTTTTTTGATTTGTCGGCCTGCTGCAACATTACATATGCATCACGCTACAACCATGATGTTGTGTCAGACTGGCTGATGAAAAGAAGAGCCGCGAAAGCTGTCAAGTAAGAGGCGGTTCTAAAGACTGTAGTCCTACGGCAACAGGTTACCGACATGGCTTATGGACTGGGTCCTGCAAATCGATCCGCACCAACTCTACAAAAGATGGCTACATGAAATTGTTTAAGAATGTGAATATTGTTTTAATTACAAAGGCTACTTTTTTCAATGTACTGTTTATTTTCATGGCTAACTTTGTAACTAAGATTTTATAGATAATGCTTAGGACTAGAGATGAGCGATCCCGAACTGTAAAGTTCGGGGTGCGTACCGGGCACCTAGTGTCCGGTGCTGAACTCCAAACATGGACTTCTCCAGGAGTTCCGGTAGAAGAGAGAGAGACACACAGCGAGAGACAGAGAGAGAGAGACTCTGTGGGGGTATTCTGCTTCCTTTGGCAGCCCCCAAACTCTTACTATGCCATTTTACAGCCCTTTTACAGCACGGGTTTGAGTTCAAGTTTGTATTGAGTTCGGGTACCAGAACGGAACTCTGGCCTAAAGTTCGGTCGAACCCGAACAGCCATGGGTCTGCTCATCCCTACTTAGGACCTTTGTACAGCACAGTTATTTGTCTCGATGTCCAAAATCAACATACCCCCTTTTTTGCTAAGACACACTGATAAAGTCATGGACCATCTAGGTTTTACTTCTTTTCATAAGAAGTTGGTGTACAAATTTCTGACATTTGCAAGATAAGACACCAAGTAAAACTATAATTGTGATAAATTGCCTTTAAGTTCCTAAAAGTTCAAACTGTGTTGGGACCAAATGTAGGTTTGTTTAATGTTTGAGTTGTCCCCAAATTTGCTTCAAAGTTGGGTAGGTCCCAAAGAGGTTATTATTAATAATTCTTAATTACCCCCTTCTTTCATCTTGGCATAATATATATTGTAGCAAAAGTGATATAATTGTTTGTAATTATAAAGCGATAAATGTAGAAAATAGTTTTAAATTACAATTAATCCATTAAGGACTTGTCAATTTTAGGTGTTTAAAAACAAAGTGTTTTCTTTTATTTTTTCATTTTTCATCATTGCATTCTAGAGGCCATAATATTTTTTTTAAAAATGTTGTCAACATGGCTATATTGTTTTTCGTGGAATGAGTTGAATTTCTCAATAGCACCTTTTTGGGGAGCATATAACTTGTTATCAAACTTTTATTAACCGGGGAAAAATAGAATAAAAAATCCAGTAGTGACATTGATTTTTATTTTTTGATGTTTTACATTTTACGCCATACACAAGCTGCACAAATAAGTTGTTAATTTTATTCCGTTGATCACCCTGATTAGTGCATTATCAAATTTATGGAATTTTATTTATGTTTTATGACTTTTGTACAATAAATACATTAAAAAAAATGTTTTCCATCAAAAGAGCTGGATGAGGGCTTATTTTTTGTGAAAAATATAGTTTTTAGTAGTACCATTTTCTGGTATATATGACTTTTTGAGAATTTTTTACTACACTTTTTGGGAGTATTTCTGGAAATTTTTGTATTTTTTAAACAATATTCACTATAGGTTCAAGTGCGACAAAGAATTCCTAACTCTTTGTGACCTACAAAAATAAAGTATAAAAACTAGATCTACTATATATCTTAGCTTAATCTAAAAGCCCACATTAAAAAAAAATGCTGGAATAATATGGATCTCTTATTTTGAACATTTATTATACATTTATTATTTCTGTACATATATTATTAAATATCTATGTCTATATCCACTCCACAGACAAAGGTAACCAAACATTACAGTTGTAACTGCTTATGTTTATATGATTTCCCATAGTGCGCTGTCCTCTCATAAAAGGAAACAGGAGAATGTGAAAGTTAACTTTAACAGGGAGTGGAAATAACTTTTACTATAAAATAAAGCTTGTTCAAGTACATCTGAAACATAAAACTGTGCTTAGAAATAACTATATTATATATATACAGGGTGGGCCATTTATATGGATACACCTAAATTAAATGGGAATAGTTGGTGAGATCAACTTCCTGTTTGTGACACATTAGTATATGGGAGGGGGAAAACTTTTCCAGATGGGTGGTGACCATGGTGGCCATTTTGAAGTCGGCCATTTTGGATCCAACTTTATTTTTTTCAATGGGAAGAGGGTCATGTGACACATCAAACTTATTGAGAATTTCATAAGAAAAACAATGGTGTTCTTGGTTTTAACGTAACTTTATTCTTTCATGAGTTTTTTACAAGTTTATGACCACTTATAAAATGTGTTCAAAGTGCTGCCCATTGTGTTTGATTGTCAATGCAACCCTCTTCTCCCACTCTTGACACACTGATAGCAACACCGCAGAAAAAATGCTAGCACAGGCTTCCAGTATCTGTTGTTTCAGATGCCGCACATCTCATATCTTGATGGCATGGGGTGGTATATGGGGTACAAAGATAGTGGGGCCATTCTTCATCAATGGAAACCTCAAGCCACTGGATATCTGAAATTGCTACATGATGATGTGTTGCCCTCTTTATGCACTGAAGATGGCACGTTCCCTGAGTTTTTCCAACAAGAGAGTGCACCACCACATTATGGGTGTCAGGTCTGAGCATTCCTACATGAACAGTTTCCTGGAAAGTGGATTGGTCATCGTGGGCCAGTTGAATGGCCACCAAGGTCTCCCGATCTGACCCCGTTAGACTTTTATCTTTGGGGTCATCTGAAGGCAATTGTCTATGCTGTGAAGATTAGTGTTGAGCCACCCCCGTAGTGTTCGAGTTCGGTTCGGTTCGTCGAACACCCGTGTGTTCGCCGAACTGTTCATCGAACTGTTCGTCGAACACCTTCGAACACCGTTAAAACCAATGGCAGGCAAACAAAAACACATAGAAACACATAGAAAACACCTTCAAAGGTGTTCAAAAGCTGACAAACTGCTCAGAAGACACAACTAACACATGGAAAAGTGACAAGTACATATAGTCATGCGAAAAGAAAAGAGGTGGAGGAGTAAAAGGAGGGGTAGACACAAATATAGGCATGTCATGCCCTTCTAAAATCCAAAAAGTGAGAAGCCGACACGTTCAGTCCGCTCCTGCCCGTGCCACCTCCGTGTCGCCGGGTTTGTGCCAGAGCCGCGGTGAACCCTGACGGCCAGCCCCCCTCTCCCAATACTGGTGCCTGTCCGCTGGTGGGTCGAGCGAGCCCCCCTGTGGTGGAGGCAGCTCTAAGCTTTTTAATTTAAATTGTCTCTCTAATTTGAATGAATACACTTTAAATCCATTTACAAGGATCTATTGGAGGGCAAGTCTCATGCCAGAAGCCGCGTAATTCCAGCTCCAGTAGCGTCCACTAAAGCTGCTGCAGTTAAAAAGCTTTTATAAGGATCGAGCTCGGCTGTCCACCGCAAGGCATCCTACTGCCAGTCCCAGCCCCTATGCCTTGGGGTGCCTCCTGATGCTCTTCACTGAGTATCCCGTGGTCCCGAAGCATTTCCTTTGAAAAAATTAAGTGTCCAAACTACAGGTGGTGTAGCTTGCTTAACAGCCGGGATAATCCGCTGACTAGCAGACGCTGCTACTAGGCACAAAGTATTTCCTGGGCTAGATGCAGTTAAAAATTTGTAATTAGATACTCTCGTTGGATGCTGAGAAAGCATTCCATAGAGTCTCCTGGCACGCCATATATGATTCTCTTAAAAAGCTTGGGGTAGGGGTCTAGGGGACCATTTTATAGCCAAAATCACAGCCCTGTATCACAATACGTCACCTAGGCTGAAGATAAATGGAACTGTAGCACCCTGAGGGCTCGGTTGCTACAGAGGTATTGCACCTCACCCAGAGGTGTGATATCTCACTCTCAGGTAAGGATGGAGTTTGGATCAGGACCCGACAGCTGCATGCATTACACCACATTGCCGTGGGGCAGGGCGACCAATATGCCTCTGAGATGGGCACGACAGTCCCTGTCCCTGGCTGGAGTGGGGGGAGGGAACACTGAGGAAGGGGAACCCTGTAGTGCAGGAGCAGGGAGGAAGCAGTTCCTGGGTGCATTGAGAAGGGAGTATAAAAGGTGGGCACCATCTTAGTTCAGTGCAGAGAAGTCTGAGCAGAAGTGGCAGGGAGCAGGGGCTCTGCATGAGCTCTGCTCCGGAGGCGGGCCTAGTAACAGAGGCCCAGGCCTGGAAGAGGGAGAAGGAAGGAAGAGGAGCGGAGAAGGCTCCAGGAACGAGGAATGAAGGGATCCCAGGGGTGCGGACGGGCGAGTCGCCACAGCACGCCCGAATCCTCCTGCGTGGAGGGGTCAGGCCAAAGGGGGAGACCGGTCCCCGAAACTAGTGGAGGCAGGAAACGACCCTCAGCTAGAAACCGGAGGCTCTGACATTTTATGTGGCGCAGCCCCTCGCTACACCCGCTAGGAAGGCACCACATAGGGTCAGGGAAACTGGCGCCAAGTTTACCAAGAGGAGGCCCGAGGCAGCCGGACAGAAGGGTTGCTAAGAAAGGCCAGACAAAGGACACACAAAGGGGGTCCTGTGAAGCGCTCCAAAGTTATCTGGGAGTTGTCTGAGCCCCTCACCTGGTGAGCACAGTACGACGTGGGCAGCCGTTACCTGCAGACGTGGTCTGGATAATAAGAACTGTGAGTAAAGGCCCTGGACTGCATCACTGACTCCGTGTCGTTACTGCTGCTGCCCTGCACCATCACCCCCATCCTCCGCATACACTGCCCTGAGGCTATACTCCTCCCGTGGGGAGTTATGCTACGCTCTGCTGCACCCACAACACCAGCCTCAGCGGTCTGCCCTGCAGCGGCGGTTCACTCTGACCGCAATCCACGGGTGGCGTAGTCGGACATTTAAACATCAAAACCACATAAATAGTTCCGCCACTGATTTGACCACCCTGAGCCACGGAACCGGGTCGCCGCCACGAAGACTACAACCACCAGCATCCACCAAAAAGGGTCCGGCTCCGGGTGTCCCAAGGCCCAGGGGGTGCATCAGAACATTTTCATCACCTTTCACAATCACCAATGGGACAAGGCAGGGATGTCCTCTGTCCCCTCTCTTATACATCCTAGTAACGGAGCACCTGCTCTCATCAATTCGCCATAACCCCAATATTAGGTGGATTGAGGTGGGAGGCACCGAGTACAAGTGCTCTCTATTTGCTGATGATGTCCTAGTATATATCACTCAATCACATATATCCATCCATGCTGTTATGGCTGAAATAGATCACTTTGTTACATGGTTAAATTTTAAAATCAATGCAGCGAAGTCTGAGGCCCTCGATGTCTCCCTCCCCAAATCCATATAGGATTCCATCCAGTCCAACTTTCCCTTTGCCTGGCCCTCACAGGGTATCAAATACTTAGGAATTCTTATTCATAGAGACCTCTCCCATCTATGTTATCTTAATTTTGGGCCCTTTATTGAACAACTCCATACAGACCACGGTTGGCAAGTTAGAACTGTAAGATTCACTACGTGAACCACTGGTGTTTTGTGGAAAAGCACATGTACACTGTGTTCCAAATTATTATGCAAAAAGTGTTTAGGAGTGATAAGGGAAGAATTTGTTTGTTTGTCAGTTAAACTCATTGATGGTGATGTGTGTCAGGGCTCTTTATATCACTGTAAGCAATTGCAGACACCTGTGCTAATTAGTTTGGCAGGTGTGTCCAATGAAAGGCAAGACTACTTAAGAAGGCTGTCTCACATTATTAAGCAGCCTACATTTTCTGCCAAAATGGGAAAGAAAAAGGATGTGTCGGCTGCTGAGAAGCAACAAATTGTGGAGTGTTTAGGTCAAGGCATGACTACAATCAACATTGTGCGATGATCAGGATGAAGTGTTTTGGCAATCAAGAAGTATGTAGCTGATTCACAGTACACACGTGTGCGTGCTGATAAGGGCAAATTGAGGACTCTTTCCTACAGGCAATTACGTCAGGTTAAAAGAGCAGCGGCAAAAAAGCCTTGTCATAGCAGCAGACAAGTTTTTGAAGCTGCTGGTGCCTCCAACGTCCCCCGAACAACAAGATGCAGGGTCCTTCAGAGGTTTGCAGCTGTGCATACGCCATCCTGTCGACCTCCTCTATCCACTTCACACAAGCAGAAACGGCTCCAGTGGGCTAAACATTACATGAAGACTGATTTCAAAACAGTTTTGTTCACGGATGAGTGCCGTGCAGCGCTTGATGGTCCAGATGGATGGAGTGGAGGATGGCTGGTTGATGTACACCCCACGCAAACACGGCTACAGCGCCAACAAGGAGGAGGTGGAGTAATGTTTTGGGCTGGAATCATGGGGAGAGAGATTGTCGGCCCCTTTAGGATCCCTGAAGGCGCTAAACATGAACTCCATAATGTATGTGGATTTTCTCAAACAGCACTTCCTGCCATGGTTCAAGAAGAAGAACCGTGTATTTCACAGCAAGATCATTTTTTTGCATGATAATGCACCATCTCATGCTGCACATAAAACATCTGCATCTCTGGCTGATATGGGCATAAAAGGGGACAAACTTATGGTGTGACCCCCATGCTCCCCTGACCTCTACCCCATTCAGAACCTCTGGAGCATCATCAAAAGGAGTGTCTATGATGGCGGGAGGCAGTTCACATCTAAGCAACACCTCTGGGAGGGTATTCTGTCCTCATGCAAAACAATTGAAGCAGAAACCATCCAAAACCTGACAAATTCAATGGACGAGAGAGTTCAGAAGCTCCTTTCGAACAAGGGGTCCTATGTGAAAATGTAACATCACCTAGAATAAAGTTTTGAGTTGAAAACTGTTTGATTTCAGTTTCTAATAACCTGCTAATGCTTATAATTTCAAAAATGACCATTTTTTTGGTCTTTATTAAAATGAAAAGGTTGATCGAAAAGTTTGGGGGATCTAAGAGTGTGGCAACCCAGTAGTCATGATTACTTCGAATTCTGACAATATGAGGGTCATGTTGCATGTAGTGCAGCAAGAAGGCACTTATGTGTCTTGCGCATCTCGGAGCCCCAAAATTATTTTCCGGGCTGGATGCAGCTAAAAATTATTATTAATTTTAAATCTGGTGGAGCTTAGTATAGATGGCCTAATAGGATCAGTGCTGCACACTGCTACAAAGCCCAAATTATTTTCCAGCCAAGATACAGATAAACATGATTAGTAATTTTAAATCTGGTGGAGCTTATTATAGATGGCCTAATAGAATCAGTGCTGCACACTGCTACAAAGCCCAAATTATTTTCCAGCCAAGATACAGATAAACATGATTAGTAATTTGAAAGCTTAAAACGGTTGGTAGGGTGATTTTAACCAATCATCAAGCTTTTACTCTCCCCAGGATGACACAGGGGTAGAAAAGTCATTTCGGATCCATGATTTGTTCATCTTTATGAACGTGAGTCTGTCTACATTATCAGTGGAGAGCCGCGTGCGCTTATCTGTCAGCACACCACCAGCAGCGCTGAACACACGTTCAGACAGAACGCTGGCTGCGGGGCATGACAAGATCTCCAAGGCGTAAGTGGCTAGCTCCGGCCATTTATCCAGACTGGAAGCCCAAAAAGAGCAAGGGTCCAGTGACACAGTCATGGCTTCAATGTTTACTTGGAGATACTCCTGTACCATCGTCTCTAGGCGTTGACTATGTGTCAGACTTCTTGTCTCCTGTGGCCTTGCAAAGGATGGGCTAAAAAAGTGGTGAAATGATTCCGCAAAATTGATGTTACCAGCAAATACTGTGGTTCTGTTACGGTCTGAGTGCTGAACACTTGACGGTCCCACGGTTGGCAAGTTGGAACTGTGAGATTCACTACGTGCACCACTGGTGTTTTGTGGAAAAGCACATGTAAGATTCTGCAACAGTCTCTGCTGATACTCCTGCATGCGTGCATCCCTTTCTATGGCAGGAATAATTTCTGCAAATTTACTTTTGTACCGGGGATCTAACAGTGTGGCAACCCAGTAGTCAGGATTATTTCTAATTCTCACAATTCGAGGGTCATGTTGCAGGTAGTGCAGCAAGAAGGCACTCATGTGTGTTGCGCATCCAGGAGCACCAAGTCCCTGTTGTGTTGGTGGCGAGGTAACAATCATGCTTCCTTCCTCTGTCCTCTCCCCCCAACCTCGCACAACAGAAATGTGATCAAGGTCTCCCTCATCTGATGAGTCTTCCATCAGTTCGTCCTCCACTTCTTCCTGGGCTCCTGCACCTTGCTCACTAGTTTGGCTGCTACCAAGCGCCCTGGTAAAATTATCTCCCCCACCCTCACATGCCTGCCGCCTTGGTGCTGCCGACCGTCTGGACCTTGCAGATGTTAGCCCTTCCGCATACAACTCCTCCTCCTCTACTTCCTCCACCTCCTCTTGTGCCACCACCTGACTCCGAATTCTGTTTAACATGTGCTCCAGCATGTAAATCACCGGAATAGTCATGCTGATAATGGCATCGTCAGCACTAAACATCTTCGTCGCCATTTCAAAACTGTGCAGAAGGGTGCATAGGTCCCTGATCTGAGACCACTCCTCCAGCGTGATTTGCCCCACCTCTGGATCTCGTTGGCCCAGGCTATACGTCAGAACGTATTGCACCAGGGCTTGTCGGTGCTGCCACAGTCGCTGCAACATGTGCAGAGTTGAATTCCACCGGGTAGGCACATCGCATTTTAGCCGGTGAAGTGGCAGGCCCAACGACTTCTGTAGAGATGTAAGTCTCTGAGCTGTGGGATGCGAACGGCGGAAGTGAGCAAACAGCGACCGTGCCCTCTGCAGAAGGCTATCTAGTCTGGGATAGTGGGCTAAAAATTGCTGGACAACCAGGTTCAACACGTGAGCCATACAAGGCACGTGTGTGACATTGCCCCGGCGAAGGGCCGCACCCAGGTTTGCAGCATTGTCGCACACGGCCTTCCCTGGTTTCAGGTCCAGTGGAGACAACCATTCATGAAATTGGTTCTCCAGAGCTGACCACAACTCCTCAGCTGTGTGACTCACATTTCCCAGACATTTCAAAGTAAAAACCGCCTGATGACGTTGAGCCCTACTGCCAGCATAGTATGGAGGTGTGCAGGATCCCTTCTGCGCAGTTAGAAAGCTTGTGGCATGACCAGACAGGCTTTGGGTGCAGGTGGAAGACCGAGAGGAGGTTGAGGAGGCAGAAGCAGTGGAGGAACTTTGACATAAAGAGGATTGACGCACAACTCGTGGGGACGGCAAGACTTGGACAGCAGCCCCTTGTCCTGCTGTCACCATAGTTACCCAGTGCCCAGTCAGCGACATGTAACGCCCCTGTCCATGCCTACTCGTCCAAGTGTCTGTGGTGAAATGCACACTGTCACACACAGAGTTTCTTAAAGAAGCGGTGATGTTGTGTGCGACATGCTGGTGGAGCGCAGGCACACCTTTCTTTGAGAAGTACTGCCGACTGGGCATCTGGTACTGGGGCACTGCGACGGACATAAGGTCTCGAAAATCCTCTGTGTCCACCAGGCGGAAAGGCAGCATTTCTGTAGCCAAGAGCTTGCAGATGGTGAAATTCAACCTCTTAGCTTTCTCATGGCTAGGAGGAAATGGTCTTTTACTTGTCCACATCTGAGGGACCGAGGGCTGGCTATTGTGCTTAGACGGGGTTGATAAGGGTGTCCCCGGCAAACTGCCGGTCTGTGAGGAAGATGCAGGCGGACATGTTAGGTTGCCTTGATCCAAAGGTGGTGCTATCGATGTCGGACAGCACTCAACACCAGCTGGTGTTACCACCTCCAAAGAAAATGATGACCTGCCAATCACGCTGGCTGTTGCTGGTAAAGAGGTGGCAGGTCTGCGCCCCAAAACAGGTGTGACTGCTGTCCCCCCAGTCACAGAGGATGAAGAGGACGCGGATGCACAAGATATGGCAGACGGTGGTTGGCCCGGCCGGCTAGGCCGCATTGTAGCACACTGAGCTTCCCACTGCAACTTATGCTTCATGTCCATGTGCCGGTTCATGCATGAAGTACTCAAACTATGTATTTTTTGGCCTCTACTTAGCTTTTGCTGACAAATGTTACAGATAACACGAGTTGGGTCATCTTTATCGATCTGAAAAAATGCCCAGGCTATGCAAGGCTTAGCACCCATGCGACCTGAAGAGCCACCACGACTTGTGGTGAGAGGCAGAGTTGTGTTTGAGGATGCAGTTGTTGACGTGCTTCCAGTACTACGTCTCTGTCCAGGAAGGCGCAACCTGACCTCGTCGTCACTAGCATCTTCCTCCACCTCCTCTGCTGACCTCATCTCTTGGCTGACTGTGGGTTGACAGTAAGTGGGATCTCCAACCTCATCATCATCACCCTGTGCGTTATCACACCCGTCGTCCTCAGAGCCAACCTGTTCCTGCCCTGACAAAAAACTAAAGTTGTCGCTCCAATCAGGTATTTGAGTCTCATCATCGTCTTCCTCATTGTCTCCACCAACAGGAGTTACAGTTTGGGAATGAGGGTCTACATTATGGTCAGAACCTTCTGCGTCTGGTCCTGGATCCGACTCAAAGATTCTGGGCATCAGTGCAGATCATTTCCTCGTCTGGATTCACAGAAGCGCTGGAGTCGACCTCTGATTCCCAGGCTATAGTATGAGTAAACAGTTCTGCAGACTCAACCATCTGTTCTACCTCATACTCAGACGGGCAGCTGGAGATTTGGGAGCTGTGAGGAAGCAAGTGCGATTGGGGTGACACCTTTGAGGACTGGAGTATTTGTGATGTTGAAGTTGATGTGGAGGAGAGCCCACTTAAAGGAGCACTTGATATCCGTTGAAGCACCTGCTGTTTTTGTGCCTCATCTGGAATTTGTAGCGATTGGCGTGGCCGTAAGAAAGGGATCTTATCACATTGTCCGCTAAAAGAAGTAGACATTTTAGTTTGGCTGGAAGATGGTCTTTCTTCTGCAGATGTTACTGTTGCTCTAACACCTACCCCACGGACACAACCTTTTTTCTCCTTCCCAACACGCCTATTCCCCTTTCCACCAGCAGCAGGCCTTTTTCCACTCATTTTGGTGGTTAACTAATTCACAACTCTGGAGTTGTTTGCACAAAAAAACAATGGATGGGAACCGAGCAGAGCTGAGTGGCCAAACTGTGGTATTAGGCCAAAACTATTGGCTGGGTTAGATGGAGAAAAAAATTATATTCAGTTTGCAACCTGATGGAGGTCAGTATAGATGGACTAATAGAACAAGTCCCACACACAGCTAGAAGCCCAAATATTTTTTCAGAGGTAGATGCAGATAAAAATTATTTTTAATTTGCAACCTGATGGAGGTCTGTATAGATGGACTAATAGAGAAAGTCCCACACACTGCTAGAAGGCCAACTATTTTTTCAGAGCTAGATGCAGAAAAAAATTATATTCAGTTTGCAACCTGATGGAGGTCAGTATAGATGGACTAATAGAACAAGTCCCACACACAGCTAGAAGCCCAAATATTTTTTCAGAGGTAGATGCAGATAAAAAAAAATTTTAATTTGCAACCTGATGGAGGTCAGTATAGATGGACTAATAGAACAAGTCCCACACACTGCTAGAAGCCCAAATATTTTTTCAGAGGTAGATGCAGAAAAAAAATATATTCAGTTTGCAACCTGATGGAGGTCAGTATAGATGGATTAATAGAGAAAGTCCCACACACTGCTAGAAGCCCAAATATTTTTTCAGAGCTAGATGCAGAAAAAAATTATATTCAATTTGCAACCTGATGGAGGTCAGTATAGATGGACTAATAGAATGATGCTATGCCCAAAAGATTTTACTTCACTTGGTGCAGTAAAAAAATTGGTATTCTATACACAGGTGGTATATCTTGCAACACAGATAGGCTACTCCACTGACTAACACACTCTGCAATAGGCCAAAAAGGATTAGCTTTGCTAGATTCAGCCGAATGCTGTGAAAAAAACTTGCACAGACCTGCCTGGCAAAAACTGATAGGAACTGATGTAACCTAGTCCTGAAAAGGACTGCAATTACAATTAGTCTTTACTCCCACAATCTATCTATTTAAGAGCACAGACCTGCCTGATAAAAGTCGTAGGAAATGCTGTAACCTAGTCCTTAAAAGGACTGCAATCACAACTATTCCCTACTCCCAAGCTATCTGTAGATTTGTGCGAAAATTGGCTTGAAATTAACAAGGTATAGCACACACAGCAACAGCGGTGCCGTCTAACACGCAGCTGCAGCAGTGAGAAAATGGTGGCGACGGGGAAAATGGCTTGGTCTTATAGGGCAAGGACATGTGACATACACTGCCAATGACACATGCCCTTGCTTGTGTGAAAAAAAGCACTTCGCTCCGTGTGTGCGCTGCTGATAGGCTGACAGATTGCACCTCCCCACTGCAAATGCGGGAAAGAGAAAAAAAAATGGAGATCTTCATTATTCCTGCAGAGATCCATCCCCTGCCCCTCCCCCCACCCCACTGTACACTCAAACTGCGTATTAACATTAATTTTCATCATTACTGAGAAAAAATCCAGTTATGATTTTGGTGCACGAACAGTTATCGAACATAACCTCGAACAGCCGAATTTTTTTCAAATCGTTCGTGTTCGCCGAACGGCTCGAACACCGCCCAAAACAGCTCGAATTTGAGATTGGCGAACAGTTCGAGTAGAACAACGCTCATCTCTAGTGAAGATACGAGATGTGCAGCATCTGAAACAATGGATACTGGAAGCCTGTGCTAGCATTTCTTCTGCGGCGTTGCTATCAGTGTGTCAAGAGTGGGAGAAGAGGGTTACATTGACAATCCAACACAATGGGCAGCACTTTGAACACATTTTATAAGTGGTCATAAACTTGTAAAAAACTCATGAAAGAATAAAGTTACGTTAAAACCAAGAACACCATTGTTTTTCTTATGAAATTCTCAATAAGTCTGATGTGTCACATGACCCTCTTCCCATTCAAAAAATAAAGTTGGATCCAAAATGGCCGACTTCAAAATGGCCGCCATGGTCACCACCCATCTGGAAAAGTTTTCCCCCTCCCATATACTAATGTGCCACAAACAGGAAGTTGATATCACCAATCATTCCCATTTAATTTAGGTGTATCCATATAAATGGCCCACCCTGTATATATATGTATATATATATATATTATATATATATATATATATATATATATATATATATATATATATATATATATATATATATATATATATATATATTTATATTTATGGCTTTAAGTTCATAATCTACCTTACCTGGCAGAGATTTCAGATATATTTCAACTGGATCCAGACCATCTAAAAAAGATAGCAAAAATTACACACACTACTCAACCAATGTTATAATTTTGAGTCAAACAAGTCTGTATAACAACATCTAGAACAGATGACATCCCATCCCTGGTCACTTGGAGTGGTGGGCTTGCATGCTGCTGCTCTATTGAAAATGTATGGGACTCAGAGATTGCTGAGAACATTGCTCTGCCTGGAACCTGATCTTTTCATTGGCTCTTTAGTCTGGCTCTTACTTGGGCATCCCAAACTAAGACCTCTTATTTCACAAGATTTATATGCCCTAACTGATACTATATTAAGAAATTGTGCAGAAGAAACAATCCCTACAACACTGCAGTTGACTTTTTCCTTATGCTCATTTTAGACAGGACGATAATTTTGGGAGTAAGCATTCTAAGAGCTTTCTTCCTGACTTTAATACTGTCTAAACCAGGGGTCTCAAACACGCGGCCCGCGGGCCGCATGCAGCCCTTCAAGCTACTTCATGCGGCCCGCAGGCACCATAGACTCCGATCGCGGCCCGGTCCAGGAGCTGCCGGCAGCTGTGCTTCAGTTCAGTGTATAGCCGCGCAGAGAACGGCTCTCTGCACAGCAATACCAGTGCCAGCCGCCGGCCTATCAGAGGCCAGCAGCTGACATCTGCGTCCCAGCGCAGCGGCGTATGACGTCACTGGCACGCGCAGATGTCAGCTGCTGGCCGCTGATAGGCCAGCGGCTGCCATTGGTATTGCTGTGCAGAGAGCCAGTCTCTGCACGGCAATACACTGAACTGAAGCGCAGCTGCCGGCAGCTCCTGGACCGGGCTGCGATCGGGGTCTATGGTGCCTGCGGGCCACAGGTGCAGAAAGGGCACCGAGGAAATGGAGGACAGGTGAGAAGAATCTTTTTTTCTTTTCTTGTATGTGCAGAACGGCACAAGGGACAGTCCTCCAAGATGGGGGCCAGGCTGGGGACAGTCCTAAAAGATGGGGACCAGGCAGGGGACAGTCCAAAAAGATGGGGACCAGGCAGGGGACAGTCCAAAAAGATGGGGACCAGGCTGGGGACAGTCCAAAAAGTTGGGGACCAGGCTGGGGACAGTCCAAAAAGATGGGGACCAGGCTGGGGACAGTCCTAAAAGATGGGGACCAGGCTGGGGACAGTCCTAAAAGATGGGGACCAGGCTGGGGACAGTCCTAAAAGATGGGGACCAGGCTAGGGACAGTCCTAAAAGATGGGGACCAGGCTAGGGACAGTCCTAAAAGATGGGGACCAGGCTAGGGACAGTCCTAAAAGATGGGACCCAGGCAAGGGACAGTCCTAAAAGATGGGGACCAGGCTGGGGACATTACTACAAGAGGGGGACCAAGATGGGGACATTCCTAGAAGATGGGGACATTACAACAAGATGGGGACCAGGATGGGGCATTACTACAAGATGAGGACATATCTACAATATGGGGACTGGTATGTGACATTACGACAATATGGGGCCCAGTATGGAATATTACAACAAGATGGGGACAAAGATGGGGGATATTACAAGATGCAGACCAGGGTGGGGTACATTACTACAAGATTTTGGCAGAAAAACTTCAAAATAAAGCATGAAAAAATATTTTGCCACTAAAAATGCTGCTTTATATCTAAACTAAAGTAAACAAAAAAAAGTGCACGTTTGTTATCGCCACATCCGTATCGACCCAAGCTATAAAAAATAAAACAGCAAAAATGTTCAAAAGGTGTATAGAAAAAAAAATGGTATCACTAAAAATGTCACTTTGTCCTGCAAAGAATGCGGCCCCCCAAATAAATTTTTTTTCCATGTGCGGCCCATATACCCAGCTGAGATTGAGACCCCTGGTCTAAGCCGACCAGCAATCACTCGACGAATGTGCAAAAAGTGATTATTTTTTAACTGGCTTAAAAAAAAATAATCTTTCTCGACAGCACAGTGCCCTGTATAAACAGGATATGTGCTTCCGAGAACATTGATATTACATGCAAGCAGAACAATCTTAGCTATCGTTCTGTGTGCATGGAAGTGTAGTCGGTCTGTGTAAACAGGATATTAAGCAACTGCCGATCGGCTTTCATGTAATCGTTTGGTGGTTATTTAACAGCCGGGGTTGATATGTGTAAACTGAGCATTAGTGGAAGACAGAGCCTTCAGTGATAAAAGCAATGTGGTGTGCTGAGGAGGTGAATAAAAGGAAATGAGATGTAACAGACTGAGGATTAGCTCGTGAAACTAGAAGGGTCCCATGACAGTACAAGGGTAACAAAGTCCTTCTGTCAATATACTAGTAAGTAGCACAATGTCAGCCACATCAACATCCACTTTGTTTCTGCTCCCTGCTGTGAACAGCAACTCATCAATGTACCAATAGTCATAGTACAGAACTCACCCAGCCTGTACACTGAGCTGATGTCTGTCTGCGCCAAGCTGCTGAGGAGTTCCACTGGGCCTTTCTGAGCTTCTTCATCAAACGAATTAAGGGAAATCTTCTCATCCTCACTTAAGAACAATAAATCCTTACCCCTGTAGGAATTCAATAAAAATATGATAATGACATTTTTAAATATGCAGTGACACGATTTGCGGTAGAAATGCTGTCCTGTGTATTCCACGCTAATGGGAAAATCTGTATGGCTATATGATAACAATGTTCTTTGCCATAGCTATTCCCCAGATCAGAATATTGCCTATTTTATTAACTTAGATATATGGATGACATCTCCTTTGTGCATTGTGGCAGTTCTGTGTTGTCGCTGCTTTCTTGCTAAGTTAAAGGGTATTCCCATCTCCAAGATCCTATCCCAATATGTAGTAGGTGTAATAATAATAATATTACCAAATTCCTCCAATTAGAAATGTAGTATAGTATTTTTGATTCGCTATGTTTCTTTCCTCATGTGTAGGCATTGCAAGACCTTAGGTATCCATGGTTATGGCCACTAGCAGCTAGCTAACTGTCACTTTATCAGTGGACTTAACCATGGATAACTAAGGTCCTGCGATGCCTGCACATGAGGAAAGAGACATAGCGAATCAAAAATACTCTACTACATTTCTAATTGGAGATATTTGCTAATATTATTATTATTATTACACGTACTACATATTGGGATAGAATCTTGGAGATGGGAATACCCCTTTAAATGCAATCAGGGCATTTGTATAATTGCTTGTGAGAATGTTTTCCAGAGCATTTGAGCATAGTCTTCTTATATGATTGGTCCTAAAAAGTGATAGATTGGGTTAGGGATATCAGAAAGTGAGGCCCCTCTCTCTATAGAATAAATAATTCAGTTAGATTTTTATCATAAAAGGGGTTTTCCCTTGAACAAAGTACATTCTTGGAATAATAATAATTTCTACAATTGGATGTGTTAAAAAAATGTTCATGTGCTGAGATAATCTTATAAATGTGCTTCTGCTATGTGCTGTGTAATGGCTGTGTCTGACCATGCAGGAACATGGTCTTATCATACCACAACTCCTGGGCAGGGGAAAATATAAAAGAGAGGTTACAGACAGGAGAGCATGGGATCACAGGTGCTGCTTTCTGTGATCTGTGAGATTTTGCTGTTTGTTTTTAAACATGTTTTACCTCACAGCAAGAATCAGCTGTGATCCCCTGCTGTAGTGTCTGTATACTCTCTTTCGCTTCCTCTCCTGCCCAGGAGCTGTGGTATGATCAGACCATGTTCCTGCACGGTCAGACACAGCCATTACACAGTACACAGCAGGGACTCATTTATAAGATTATCTCCGCACAGGAACATTTTTTTAACACGTTTATTTAACCCATCCAATTACGGAACTTATTTATATTCCAAGATCTATTGATTAAAGGGGATATCCAGGACTTTATTAAAAAAAAAAAAATATGGCTAAGCACTAACAGGCAGGTAATTGCAACTTACCTGCCTGTTATGCATGGCGCCGTTCTTCCCTGGCACAGAGCAGTCAAAGACCGCTCCTGCCGGGAATCTGAAGCTGTTGCTGATGTGACGTCTACAGAGCAAAGGCTTCTTTTCCCCTTTGCTCTGTTGACGGGGTGGGACTTCTGACGTCATTCTGACTGACAGCCGGATCCCAGCTGCCTAACTGGCGGTCAATCAGAATGACTTCGGAAGTCACGCCCACGCAGATGCAGCTGAATCCCCAGCAGGAGCGATCTGGGGAAGAACAGCGCCGGGCACAACAGCCAGGTAAGTTGCAATTGGCTGCCTGTTAGTGCCTAGCCACATTTTTTGTTTCTCCCTAAAGTCCCGGATATATCCTTTAAAGTGTACTTTGTTAGTGGGAAAATCCCTTTAAATTTGCCTATATGAAAAATTACCCAGCATATTAAGGTTTCATGTACCCAGCAGTTTGTATGTTCGCCTTGTTTTTGTGTCGGTTTCATCCCACACTCCAAAGACATACTGATAGGGAATTTAGATTATGAGCCCCGATGGGGACAGTGATGATACTGTCTGTAAAGCGCTGTGGAATATGATGGCACTACGTAAGTGAATAGTAAATAGTCATGTGAATAGGCTGGTAGGTGGAAGCCCTTTGGTTCCATGAGAGCTGTAGGCACTCTTTTGGTTTCTGTTTTGTGCTTCTATATGACACCATGCTACATAGATATTCTTTCCTAGGAAAATGGTTCTATGAGTTAATTTTTCCTGTCTCATTTTACATAAATCCAACGAAAACAAATAAAAAATATAAGACGTCTGCATGCCTTTATGTAAAAATAGTAGCATAAAGTGGTACAGTATCGGCCAATGGCCTAATATACGGTAAGTAGAAGATGGGCAGCAAAGTGGCTTTGCAGCACCTTTCCAGCTTCTGAGTTCAAATCCCACCAAGGACAACATCTGCAAGGAGTTTGTATGTTCTCCCCGTGTTTGTGTGAGTTTCCTCCGTGTTCTCTGGTTTCCTCCCAAACTCTAAAGACATACTGATAGGGAATCTAGATTGTGAGCCCCAATGGGAATGGGGACAGTGCTGATAATGTCTATAAAGTGCTGTGGAATATGATAGTGCTATATAAGTGAGTAAAATAAATAATGATAAATATCAGTCGTGTGCATAACTATATTCAGTGGATCTAAAGGTACTTCATGGTTAGCTGTAAAGCATAAATAGTAAAGGCTGTACAAAGCTTACACAGAGTCATAATATGTGAATAAATCTGTAGCATTAACAAAAAAAAAACGAGAGACATATAATAAAACTATGGGAATAATAATCATGTCTGTGTTCTACATTAGTATAACCATTAGGTCCTCTTTACTCTAACACCGTTGCTTCCAAGCCTTATTTTATATGCTCAGTGTGCTTCATAAAACTTTTCAGACTGATATTATAACATCCTTTCTCTATCTCTCCCTGAATTTCCCTTCCCTAGTTTTCGGGTAATCCCTTTGTAGTGCCTACTTATTTCATGTGTGTAAGATTTACGTTCAGGATGACATTTCACTAAAAGACAATTACTTTCAACTTCACAGTTTACCTAAATGATCCAGATGTGCCTTGCATACAGTAAATACATGTACGTCCTAGTAGATTACATGTGTGATCATTTAGACCACTTAGTGGCACAATTAACTGGCTCCATTAAAGGGATAATCTCACTTGCCATCTAGACTGGCATTCCAAACAGTCAGGCAAATCATCTTTATTTTATGGGCCTTTTAATGATGTCACTTACACTTAATGGCCCTGGCAATCAGGGAGCTGAACATTTGCATGGAATCAAAAGCATTTGCTAGAAAGGATCTGATTTCTATCAGTGATCATTCATTTGTGACTGTGACAATAACTTGTCTTCCAAAATTTAACAGAAACTGTTAAATGGCAGAATTTTGCAGAAAGCTATTTTTAAGGATTCCTGTTGCACCAGCTAATGTTGCCATTTGCTAATATGTCTCAAAAAAGTAAAAAAGTTAGCAAAACATTTTCAATACATGCACATTAACATTTTGGGCAGGTATATTTTTTATGGCAGCAATAAATATAATTTCTAATTTTAAAATCATAGTTTTCTTTTATATAGAAAGTAAGATTGAAGTCATAGCGCCACCATGTGGACAATCCTAGTACTACAATGTTTAATGTTTTGTGATTTTTTTTTTTTTTATAAGACATCATCTTCCGAAGGAGGTAGTGTGCAAATCTAAAAGATACATTAAAACATGAAAAATATCCCATATCTTACATCGATAAAATACAGAAATATGCTGAGATCCTTAGAGGCTTAAATAAAGCTTAGAATGGGTTAAACAGATAAAAGAAGAAATACTTAACCAATCTCCTGCTGTCCTCATTCCAATGCTACCTGGTCAGCTCTACTTCCTGTTGCAACAATGACCTACAACGCAGAGACATGTGACTGCGGCAGCCAATCACTCGCTCAGACAAGACACTGAAGCAGTTAGTGATTGGTTGAGCAGCCACAGGAAGAGAATTGTTGCGGACCACAAAGCATTGCAACAGGAGCATTCGAGTTTCATGGGGTGAGTTTTACTTGTTTTTTGTTTTTTTATGCCATTCTAAACATTTTTCTTATTAAATGGAACAAACCCTTAAAATCATAACTGCAGCATCACCCAGATCTCCATTGGGAGCAACACATAGGGGTGTTAAAACTTCTCTTTCTAGGTGCAGCCTTAAAAAAAATATTTACAAGCAAGTGTAATAATAAAATCCAGCTGACCCTTAAAATGCTACTTTAATAACCAAAAATCCAGAAGTTTCCCTTTAAATAATAAATACGACCTTTCATGGGCAAGACTGGAATACTGTAACTGCTTTTAGGTCCCAGCCACCAAATTCGAGATTACAAATGATGCTTAGGGGCCCTATAATTTCTGTATACAGCATAGTATGTACTGTATATACTTCATGCCTTATGAGAATTACAGTAAGGCTAGTTTTACACGACCGTATAAATATCATCACTCGGATAATTATTTTTGCAGTTGTCATCCGTGTTCAATATGTATACAATCCCTTTTTACAACAGCAGCTATTAATCATTTTATGGTTTCCTATGTTACAGAATAGCAATACATCGAATCTTATACTGTGTCTCCTTATGGTATCTGATTTGTTTTGCGCATCCATAGACTTGAATGCGTAAGTCTCAACTGATTTATGGAAGAAACTACTACATACTGCAATTTTTTACGCATGCAGATTCACTCAGTGAAAAAAAAAAAAGCTTATCTGTACTGCTCCACTTAATATCATTAGTCCTAGTGTGATCCATTTTTTCACTTGGACCGAAAACTTGAACTTGGCCTTAACCTCATAGCTTATTTGAGTAGTAAAGAAGAAGGGTTACTTACAAAGGCTTCAAGCAGTTGGGATCAACATGCTTTGTTTGGACAAAACCAGTGGCTCCAGTTGAAGGAGATTTCCCCACAAACCACTTGAGTCCAGGTACAAAGAAGCCAACAACCTCAATGGCATCTCCCCTGCAGTAGCTGAGCTCATCCCATTCTGTGGCTGAGTGGTTCTCTCTAGCAGTGCATTGCCCCAGTCCTAAAGAAAAAGAAAAATTTGTTATAAACAGTATAATTCTTCCTGCTCCAGAATGTAAAATATAAATAATAGTAGACCCTGTAATAACACCCAATGTAATAATATGTAATTAATTTATAAATTATTAGTGCTATCTAATAACAACTATCAGGACTGTAAAGGACTAATCATCATAGACAAGCATATGAAATAAAATGAACGAAAAAAACGATCAGAAGTCCAAGTTAAATTTAAAAATATATCACGAATTCGTCAGAGGGCAAAAGTGGTCCGAAACGCGCGTCGGGGCAGACGCATTGGTGGTGTGGAGCCCCCCTCTTGAGCTGCGGTAGTTTAAGGTATGGCATTATATAATATGATGTTTACTATAAAAACTTTACCACACTCTGTGTACCTTAGCCGCATATACTCACTTGATACTTTCTGCTATAAATTGGTGAGGTATTTTTATATATATAATATCTAGTACTATTGCACTGTTACTCCATAATGATTTGCTATCTGCTCCACCTCCATTCTCCCCATGCACAGGTTGCACTGCACATACGCACTTTCTTCTCCTTTACCTGTTGTTGTATTTTCTAAATACAATTTGTGATATATTTTGAAATTTAAATTGGACTTCTAATAATTTTTTTGTTCGTTTTATTTCATAGACCCTAAGCCAGCAGCCTCGGTGGCTATTTCTCCACATACATAGATTGCGTGTCACTACACAAATGTTTGGGAGTTTGACATTCCCCCTACCCCTGACTTCCAGAGGAATTAAAAACAGATGATGTTACGCTAGTGTAACTGAGTTTTAGATTTTTTATTTGATTTGCATCATAAACAAAGTCACTGTTATTTAGATTTCATTTCAGTGTATCGTGTACACAATTGTCTTGTATGCTTCTTTGTATAAAGACATCCTTATATGCTTAAAGCAAAATTGTCGTGTGAAAAAAATTATATTTACCTGCAGATATAGGGATAATCTGCAGGTAAATAGCGTTTAATAGCTACCCAGCCACCTTACTCAAAGGGCGGGTGTGGCGCCCCTGCGGGTCCAGTTGCCACAGAGGTACTGCATCTCATCCAGAGGTGTGGTACCCCACTCTCAGGTAAGGAGGGAGCACTACTCGGGACCCACACACCTACATCCAACACTACACCACTCCAGACCAGCAGGCGGGGCAAGATGCACTTGGTCATGGCTGAGCCCTATCCCTGGCTGGAAGGGGGGGAACCAGAAGAGAGGGAACCATGTAGTGGGTGTGGGTGGAGGAAGAAGTTCAGGGGAGCACTGAAAGAAGGGTATATAAGGAAGGTAGAAAGTTCTAGAGAGGGGTGAAAAAGAGTTCTGCTCAGGGGAGCAGGGTCCATCTTCCTGGCTCCAGTCATTGGAGCAGGAGCTGAGTTGGGAGAGTGAGGTGAGAAGACAGGAGCAGGGAGGAGGACTCCAGAGAGAGAAGGGATCCCAGGGGCACAGCGAGTGCAGAGGCCACCCGTGCGTCCGAACTCACGCTGACGTGGAGGGATCAGTCCGCAGTAGGGGACCGGCCCCAGCCTAGTGGAGTACTTTAGGGCTCAACTAGCAAACCGGAGGTTGCAGCATTTCATGTGCTGTGACCACACTCCACACTCAATCGCCAAAAAAGTGGCTATATAGACCAAGGGGACAGTCTGGACGTCGCCCAACAAGGCCAGCAGCCACTGGCTTGGGACACTGGGTGTGAGGCGCAGGGCAGGAGGGCGAGAGCCAGCGCAGTGAGACGACCTGGAGAGGTACACAGAAAGGGGTCCTGTTCAAGTGCTTCCAAGATATCTGAGAGTTGGCTGGATCACTACCCCGGAGGACACAGGACAACGTGGGCGGTTACTCACCGGTAACTGTAACACGGAGAACTTAAAAACTGTGAGTAAAACCTGAAGACTGCACCCCACTGTGTCCTTGGCTAATTACTGCGTCATCAGCCCTGCACTACACTGCATCGACAACATCTACTTCTACAAATCTTCTACGCTGCCCGTGGAGAGCTGAACCAACTCTGCTGCGTCACCATCAGCCCCAGTGGATCTGCACCGCAGCGGCGGCCCCATATAGCCACATACCACGGGTGGCGTCACGAACATTATCCCCAAATCTTTATTTCCCCAAATTGACTGTTCTTTATTTGACCGCCGGGGCCACGGACCGGGTCACTGCCACCGTGACATCCCCAGCACCAACCGGCCCGGCTACCGAGTACCCTGTGGCCCCAGAGGCGCGTCATGGGTACCAGGAGGAAATGATCTTATATCCCTCCGGGAGCAGCTTGCTTTCAGTCATAAGGGAGTGTGCAGGGCAGTTCGAGTCACTACTCACTATACTGTGAGCGTCGGCTGTGAGCACGCTCCATAACTTTGATTGACAGCTTGCTTTTCAGTGTGTTAGACTCCCTGCATATCTGAGTGCAGAGAAGGCTGTCAATCAATGTGCTGGGAAATGACCACAGTCGTCACTCACAGTATAGTGAGCAGTGACTGCAACCTCTCCATGCACACCCCTTTGACTAAAAGCAAGCAGCTCTCAGTAGGATTTAATCTCATCTCCTCCTGGTATCTGGGCTTTCAGCAAGGAATCCAGGCAGCATTTTTACGTTATTTACCTGCAGATTTACTTTATATCTGCAGAAAAATAGTGGTTTTTGCACATGATAGGCTCCCTTTAAATTATATGAAATATGCAGAGGGTGTATGCATTTTAAGTAAACATAAAGAATGAATAGCTTTTCATTTGAAATATGGGTCTTACAACCTTATGGCCCTATTTAGCCCAGTGTTCTAGAAATATTGAATTTATTTCAATAAGCTTCTCTATATTAAAGAGGCTTTTAAGAATACAGAAAATATGCATGCCCTCTCAATATCCATGAAGACACAACAGCCTATAAGTCCTACTTGACTGATGGCTCCTTTGCCGGCAGTCACACGGCATGCCAAAGAGGCTGTCAGTCAAGCAGGAAGAGAAGGCGCTCGGTGGGGTATAGAGCTGGAGTGACAGAGGCCTCAGAGCTACAAATATTTCTTTAGCCTCAATTGCATATCAATTCAAATGATGATGTCTCAGTAATAGATGAATGGACTGGACATGCAAAGATACAGGTATTGCTGGACTTGTCTTTGAAAGAGCTACAAGTACAAATAAATAGTTTACGGTGTGAAATCCTACCGACATATTCCCTTCAAGGGATTAAAGTGACATCACTTGCTAGGCCAAGAAGAAAGCATTTTGATTTGCACATTATATTAGAGTGCCATGTTACAAGCCACTACAGCACTTTGATTAAAATCATGACATATGAAAACATAAAGGTTACACTTTAAAAAGCATTGGGGGACTTTAAGGAAGTTTTATTAAAGACATCTCCTGTCTATATACAAGACATTTAAATATCAGGAAGGGGGTAAGCTGCTCAGGACCCTCCCCTGTTTACAAGAATGGTGGCTCCCAATCTGGAGGTTTCAGTCTAAGGGCTCCTGCAGACAACCGTATCTTCGATCCGAAAAAACATCAGATCGTATTCGGACCATTGTTATTCTATGAGGCTGTGCACATGTCCAATTTATTTATCGGACAAACTCGGTCAAAGGAAAAAAAAATTTTTGCATGCACGATTTGCATGTGTAAATCGGATCTCACTTGGCCATGCAAGTCAATGGGTAAGTCAAAAAAAATCTGACCGCACTTGGATAACATCTGAGTGTGGTTTGATTTTCACAGACTGACAGAATGGAGTAGATTTATTTTTCCATCTACTCCACATCCGAGAAAATCAGATCACACAGTAATCACACTCTGATCATAGTATGATCAGCATAATTGGATTGATTTTCTCAGGTGAAAGAAAACCGTCATGTGACCCTAGCCAAAGGCGGAATTCACACATCAGCTTCTTTTCTCATACGCAATAATGGAACAATTGGTAGAACTGACACACAAAACTCACATGTGAACGGGGCATAAAATTGTATTATAAGGACACAAATTCATAAAAATGCACAATAATGCCTATATAAAATGTAGGATGTCCATAGTTCCTTATTAACAGATTTAAACCAAGTTCACACTTTGTGTCCCTCACCCCTCAAATGTCACAGTGTAGTCGGTGGCATCCACTATGTAAAAAAGTGGATGCCATCAACTAAATTTTGGCTTTTGGGCAGTGAGATTCGCCGAGTGTGAACTTGGTTTTAAAGAGGAGTGTGTTTTCCCGATGGCTCAACCTACAAACATAAAGTAGGAGGCCTACCTGCAGTCCTATGCAAAATACAAAGGTAACACATTATGATATCTCAGTAACGAATTACAAACTCAGTTATCTTTATTGTCGCTGGTAAACAGATACAAGTTATATCTGGTAACTTTGAGGACAGACATAAACTTTAAATTGATATCTGTGACTGGTTGAGATCTAGGACAAATAATGAATAAGCTAGATGTTATAACAAGCAGACAAGCTGATACAATGGATCATAATAACTAGAGATGAGCGGTGTTCGACTAGAACTGTTCGCCAATCTCAAATTCGAGCTGTTTTGGGCGGTGTTCGAGTCGTTCGACGAACGCGAACAATTTGCAAAAAATTTGGCTGTTCGAGGTTATGTTCGATAACTGTTCGTGCACCAAAAGCATGTCCTGCATGTCTGGCGCTATTTAGAGCACCAATCATGCAGGGATTGTCTGCCACTCACTGTAATGCCACAGCCATGGTGGTTGTGGCATTAAAGTGGTTGCCCAAATCGATGGGAACAGTGCTCACAGTGAAACATGAAAAGCCGGCAATTCAGCAGCGGCATACACCGGTACCCGACAATTTAGAACCGAAAGAATAGAGTATCACACATAGATTAGATAGATAGAAACATGTCAGTCACATACAGTACAGACCAAAAGTTTGGACACACCTTCTCATTTAAAGAAACTTCTGTATTTTCATGACTATGACAATTGTACATTCACACTGAAGGCATCAAAACTATGAATTAACACATGTGGAATTATATACTTAACAAAAAAGTGTGAAACAACTGAAAATATGTCTTATATTTTAGGTTCTTCAAACTAGCCACCTTTTGCTTTGATGACTGCTTTGCATACTCTTGATGAGCTTCAAGAGGTAGTCACCGGAAATGGTTTTCACTTCACAGGTGTCCCTTGTCAGGTTTAATAAGTGGGATTTCTTGCCTTATAAATGGGGTTGGGACCATCAGTTGTGTTGTGCAGAAGTCAGGTGGATGCACAGCTCATAGTCCTACTGAATAGACTATTAGAATTTGTATTATGGCAAGAAAAAAGCAGCTAAGGAAAGGAAAATTAGTGGCCATCATTACTTTAAGAAATGAAGGTCAGTCAGTCTGAAAAATTGGGAAAACTTTGAAAGTGTCCCCAAGTGTAGTTGCAAAAACCATCAAGCGCTACTAAGAAACTGGCTCAAATGAGGACCGCCCCAGGAAAGGAAGACCAAGAGTCACCTCTGCTTCTGAGGAGAAGTTTATCCGAGTCACCAGCATCAGAAATTGCAGGTTAACAGCAGCTCAGATTAGAGACCAGGTCAATGCCACACAGAGTTCTAGCAGCAGACACATCTCTACAACAACTGTTAAGAGGAGACTTTGTGCAGCAGGCCTTCATGGTAAAATAGCTGCTAGGAAACCACTGCTAAGGACAGGCAACAAGCAGAAGAGACTTGTTTGGGCAAAAGAACTCAAGGAATGGACATTAGACCAGTGGAAATCTGTGCTTTGGTCTGATGAGTCTAAATTTGAGATCTTTGGTTCCAACCAACCGTGTCTTTGTGCGACGCAGAAAAGGTGAACGGATGGACTCTACATGCCTGGTTCCCACCGTGAAGCATGGAGGAGGAGGTGTGATGGTATGGGGGTGCTTTGCTGGTGACACTGTTGGGGATTTATTCAAAATTGAAGGCATACTGAGCCAGCATGGCTACCACAGCATCTTGCAGCTGCATGCTATTCCATCCGGTTTGCGTTTAGTTGGACCATCATTTATTTTTCAACAGCACAATGACCCCAAACACACCTCCAGGCTGTGTAAGGGATATTTGACCAAGAAGGAGAGTGATGGGGTGCTACGCCAGATGACCTGACCTCCACAGTCACCAGACCTGAACCCAATCGAGATGGTTTGGGGTGAGCTGGACCACAGAGTGAAGGCAAAAGGGCCAACAAGTGCTAAGCATCTCTGGGAACTCGTTCAAGATTGTTGGAAGACCATTTCCGGTGACTGCCTCTTGAAGCTCATCAAGAGTGTGCAAGCAGTCATCAAAGCAAAAGGTGGCTACTTTGAAGAACCTAGAATATAAGACATATTTTCAGTTGTTTCACACTTTTTTGTTAAGTATATAATTCCACATGTGGTAATTCATAGTTTTGATGCCTTCAGTGTGAATGTACAATTTTCATAGTCATGAAAATACAGAAAAATCTTTAAATGAGAAGGTGTGTCCAAACTTTTGGTCTGTACTGTATATAAGAAGTACAGTGACAGTGTTGGTTACTGTACTTGTCATTTAGTGTAAAGGATTTATTAAAAAAAATATTAGTGTTTTTATGCACCGTCTCTTTAAAAAAGCCGGCCTGCAATTCAGCAGCGGTACCCGACAATTTATAACAGAAAGAATAGAGCATCACACATAGATTAGATAGATAGAAACATGTCAGTCACATATATAAGAAGTACAGTGATAGTGTTGATTACTGTACTTGTCATTTAGTGTTAAAATAAAGGGATTTATTAAAAAAAAAAATTGGCGTGGGGTTCCCCGTAATTTTAGTCTCTAGCGGAGGTTAAGCAGATGGCTGGGGCAGATGTTTGAAGCCTGGGAAGGGGGTAATACCCACGGAGCTTCCCAGGCTACTAATATCAGCCCCCAGCTGAATACCTAGCCTTTACTAGCTATTAAAATGGGGGACCCCCAAAAAAATGACGTGGGGTCCCCCCTATTTTAATAGCTAGCAAAGGCTAGGCGGACAGCTGGGGGCTAATATTAATAGCCCAGGAAGGGTGCCATGAATATTGGCCCCCTCCCAGGCTAGAAACACCAGCCGTCAGCCGCCCCAGAAATGGCGCATCCATAGGATGCGCCAATTCTGGCACTTAGCCTCAGTCTTCCAACTGCCCTGTAGTGGTGGCAGTGGGGTAATAGGGTTGGCGTTGATGTCAGCTGACATCAAGCCCAGGTTAGTAATGAAGAGGCGTCTATAAGACACGCCCATTACTAACCACATAGTGAAAGTTAAAAAAAAAACACAAACACCCAGAATAAAGTCCTTAATTGAAATAAAAACACAATTCTTTAATGTTCTAAAGTAAACTCTACTTACCATCACGCCCATTCCAGCTGAAGCCAACGATTTCCTGCAATAAAAGTAAAATAATAAAGCAACATCATCCTTACCTTTCCATGGTTCCCACGACAGCTTCAGCTCTGCTACATTCACATGACAGGCTGGACCGCAGCAGAACGCTGCCATCCAGCTTGCCATGCGGCAGACACTGAGAAGCGCAGGCATGCTTATGCTCCTCAGTGTCTGGCTGTGACGGCATAAAGATGAGCCGAGGTCATGTCCAATGAACTCAGCTCACCTCATGCACGTCACTGACAGCGTGGGAAAATTCTCCTGCGCATGCGATGAGTGCAGGAGAATTTTCCCACGCTGTCAGTAACGTGCATGAGGTGAGCTCATGTCCAATGAACTCGGCTCACCTCATGCACGTCACTGACAGCGTGGGCAAATTCTCAGCGCTCAGCGCTTGAGCAGGAGAATTTTCCCACGCTCTCAGTAACGTGCATGAGGTGAGCTCATGTCCAATGAACTCAGCTCACCTCATGCACGTCATTGACAGCGTGGGAAAATTCTCAGCGCTTGAGCAGGAGAATTCTCCCACACTGGGATGGCATTGAGATGACTGGCTGGATCACAGCTGAGCTCAGCCATCCTGCATGCCATCATTCATAGACACTGCAGAGCACAGGCATGCTTGCGCTCTGCAGTGTCTCTGAAGGATGACAAGCTGGATGGCAGCGCTCAGCTGCAATCCAGTCTGTCATCTCAATGCCATCCCAGCGTGGGAGAATTCTCCTGCTCAAGCGCTGAGCACTGAGAATTTTCCCATGCTGTCAGTGACGTGCATGAGGTGAGCCGAGTTCATTGGACATGAGCTCACCTCATCTGGATGCCGTCACAGCCAGACACTGAGGAGCGCAAGCATGCCTGTGTTTCTCAGGGTCTGCCGCATGGCAAGCTGGATGGCAGCGTTCAGCTGCGGTCCAGCCTGTCATGTGAATGTAGCAGAGCTGAAGCGGTCGTGGGAACCATGGAAAGGTAAGGATGATGTTGCTTTATTATTTTACTTTTATTGCAGGAGATCGTTGGCTTCAGCTGGAATGGGCGTAATGGTAAATATGGTTTAATTTAGAACAATAAAGAATTGTGTCTTTATTTCAATTAAAGGACTTTATTCTGGGTGTTTGTGTTTTTTTGTAACTTTGACTATGGGGTTAGTAATGGGGGTGTCTTATAGACGCCTCTCCATTACTAACCTGGGCTTGATGTCAGCTGGCATTATAAGCTGACATCAACGCCAACCCTATTACCCCACTGCCACCGCTACAGGGTAGTGGGAAGAGCGAGGCTAAGTGCCAGAATTGGCGCATCCTATGGATGCGCCATTTCTGGGGCGGCTGACGGCTGGTGTTTCTGGCCTGGGAGGGGGCCAATATTCATGGCACCCTTCCTGGGCTATTAATATCAGCCCCCAGCTGTATGCCTAGCCTTTGCTAGCTATTAAAATAGGGGGGACCCCACGTCATTTTTTGGGGGGTCCTCCATTTTAGTAGCTAGTAAAGGCTAGGTATTCAGCTGGGGGCTGATATTAGTAGCCTGGGAAGCTCCATGGGTATTACCCCCTTCCCAGGCTTCAAACATCTGCCCCAGCCGTCTGCTTAACCTCCGCTAGAGACTAAAATTACGGGGAACCCCACGCCAATTTTTTTTTAATAAATCCTTTATTTTAACACTAAATGACAAGTACAGTAATCAACACTATCACTGTACTTCTTATAAATGTGACTGACATGTTTCTATCTACCTAATCTATGTGTGATGCTCTATTCTTTCTGTTATAAATTGAGACGGTGCATGAAAACACTAATATTTTTTTTAATAAATTCTTTAACACTAAATGACAAGTACAGTAACCAACACTGTCACTGTACTTCTTATATATGTGACTGACATGTTTCTATCTATTTAATCTATGTGTGATGCTCTATTCCTTCTTGTCTAAATTGTCGGGTACCGGTGTATGCCGCTGCTGAATTGCCGGCCGGCTTTTTTAAAGAGAGTGTCTTCTGAGCAGTTTGTCAGCTTTTGGACACCTTTGAAAGAGTTTTCTATGTGTTTCTATGTGTTTTTGTTTGCCTGCCATTGGTTTTAATGGTGTTCGACGGTGTTCTAAGGTGTGCGACGAACCGAACCCGAACACTACGGGGGTGGCTCAACACTAATAATAACCAGTTCATTGGTAAAGGGTGTATGTCAGTATAAGGCATTTGTTAGTCTTTATTTCAATGCAAATGTGTATTAGTACATCTTCATCATATTTTACTATACAAACATTCCAGGTACACTTCACTGCTGGGACATGATGATTCTGAGCAGTACAAAGGGAGATTGTGCTATGAGTAATTGATACACACGGGTGTAACAATAGCATGTCTGTGTGTGGTACGGTAAGGAACTTTACCTATTGGCTGAGATGTAATGTTCCGGCAGTTCTGCTCCGTCACGTTACAGGACGTTGGGTATGCTTTCAGAAACCATCTAAAGGAAAAATATTAAAACTAGTTAGCATTTTATCTCAACTGCTCATATTACTATATGTCTTTAGTCATAGGAAAAGTGACATATTTAGAGAAAAATTTACAATATTTTCTTTTTAGAAAATACATGACCAATTGCAGCTGAAACAGTTGTTTCCCTGCAAAATTAAGTGATTTGTAAATAAGGAGTTCAAGGGCTGCCGCGAGCATATACGCTGTGTCTGAATGCAGCCCAAGTATGGCAGCAGATAAAAAAACTTTGACTACACTGATTGATTATTGGATCATCATGGCTGCAAAGATGTTCATGCCAATAGTTTATTTAGCTTAAAGGTAAAACAAAATAATAAGGGTATGTGCACAAGGCATCTCTTTTAGACCCATTCCACCTGGAATCCGCCTGAAAAAGCACCCCATAAAATGAACATAATGGGCAGCAATGTCAAAACCACAATGCTGTGCACATGTTCCTACTAATGTAATGCATTTTAACAGCTTCAGACTTCGGAAAGCCTAAAGTGGTTAAAAGAAGTGATATGCTCATTCTTCGGGCAACTTCGGCTTTAAACCCGCCCAATCTCCATACTTGAAAATAAAAATATAGAGTAAAAGACACTGGCAGTGGAGTCGTCACAAGAATGATGACGAAACTGCTTTAAGAGAATGACAGCCAACATTTTCCTGAAGCCGCTTTGCCTGTGAAAATTTGGAGGGTGCATCAGTGTCTAAATGACATTATGTGAACATACCCATAGTAAGTATCTTTAAATGAGAAAAAAAAGAGTAAGGACCCATTAAGACATTAGTGATTTTTCACGTCCATAAAAAAACTTTCTCTCTCTCTCTCGTCTCCTGCATCAGACTTGTCCTGGAACTCCGCACATTGCTACGGACGTCCCGGGAAAGTCCATGTTCATAGTTTATCACCGGACAATAACTGTCTGGTAGGAACGCCAAACTTGTAAGGTTGGGTTTGCCCATCTCTAGCTGTATGTTATCCATTTTTCTTGTATGTGAAAATGATGGAGATGGCTCAGTGGTTAGCACTGCAGCCTTGCAGCTCTGGAATCCTGGGTTCACATCCTACCAAGGACAACATCTGCAAGGAGTTTGTATGTTCTCCTCGTGTTTGTGTGGGTTTGCTACGGGTTCTCCGGTTTCCTCCCACACTCCAAAGACATACTGATACGGAATTTAGATTGTGAGTCCCAATGGGGACAGTGCCCATCATGTCTGTAAAGCGCTGTGGAATTAATGGTGCTATGTAAGTGAGTAAAATAAATAAATACATTTCCAAAGCTTCTCCTGGTAGTTGCCAGAGAAAATGGGCAACACACATGACATCCATGTGCTGCCTATTTTTTTTACTGGTTCTTTAGGGAATAGGCAAGGTTGGTCCACTAATCAGACCAAATTCAGACATGGGCTCTGGGATTATTTTGTGCTCCACCAAAAAACTGACATATGCAAAGGTCCATTTTCTAAAATGGGTGTATGTTCTATCAGCAAAAAAACAAACAAAGAAGTAGAACACATATGTGAAACATGGACACATTGCATAACCCCTGGTGAACAGGGTTAAAGGGATTATCTGGTAGGAAATAAAAAAAAGTTCCTTCCTGTTTTCAGGTGGGGCTAAAGCCAGCCATACACATTAGACGTATATCAGCCGAATTTGTCAACCTTGCCAAGACTGGACAAATATCTAATCTACAGTACATAGGAACTTCCTGACTCTCCCCCAATGACAGATGTTGGGTGGTGAGAATTGGACAGTTTGATTTAAACTTTTCTATACTTTTGTTCTCTCTCTCTCTCTCTAGGCTGTCACCAGACAAATCTAGCAGCAGCTTGTTGTCTCGTCTTACTGATAACATATACTTGCATGGCCAAACTGAGCATTCTAGTGTATGGTGGAGGGTCGGGAGAGATAGCTGTCAATCAACAATATTCTAATGTGACCAGCCTTAGTCTTTTAGTGTTTTCAGAATGACTACTGTACATATCTTGGCCTTACCTTCTTTTATGGCACCAAGATCTGATCACATATTAGAGGAGTTGAGCATTGGGTCAGGGTATCTTTTCCACCAGTATTAAATTAATAAGTTATCTATTTTTAAATGTTTTTTTTCCACCCAAATAAGCTCTTTCAGCAAAAAGCTCTTAAATAAGTAGTAGGGTGAAGTCTTTTTCTTGTTTAAATTGATTGCTTATTGGTAAGCGCTGCAGTACTTGAGGGAATGAGGCAAGCTGCAGACGTAGCGCCGCATCCATTACTAAAGTTTCCTTAAACAACGATGCTCCTTGCCACCCAATAGTGAAGGAAGAGTTAGAAAGAGATGTAGTACTACCCCTTGCTCTACATTTTCTTTACTCTCAGGTTCTGTGTGATGCCCTGAGATTGGACCCCACGATCCTAAAGTGGTAGTATATTTTAGCATTATAGTTCCAGAATAACAAAATAACAATTATTGATCACAAGCTGTCCAGCAAACAGTTATATGATAAAATTGAGCTCTCCAACTCATCGGTGGTGCTCAGTGCAGAAATTCAACATGTATTCAAAAGTTCCAACAGAAAAGAAACTCCACGAGTCTCACCAAGCATTGCAATTCCAATTCCTAACTTTATTGGACAAGGAGACACATCAGCAAAGACAGAGAAAAAATTACAAGCAGTGAGTCTATGGCCATTTCACTAGAGAAAGCACCATCTGACCATGGCCATGGGCTGACTTATTGTATCGTTCCCCCTGTTTCTTCTTGTACAATAAAGTTATGGATTAAGTGTTAGGAGGGCGGTTGCAGACAACTTTATTAAAATGGAACGCAACCGACCGCGGGGTCCGCGATGCAGCCTGGAGGGCTGCTTGCGAACACTTTCCGGGAGTTAAGTAAAGTAACCAACTTAAAATGTAAAACCCTTCCGTGTATCAGCACACAGGAACGAGTATAGCGGTTCGCTCTATCTCCGTTAACAGCACGGGAGAAGAGTGACCGGGATAGCACCTACTTAACTGAAGAACCACTCCGAGTTAATGCACACGGAGCAGGTTTCAGCGGTTCACACAATCTCCAAGAACCGCAGGGAGACATGCAATCGGAGGGAAAGCAGTAGCCCTGTCTTCGATACAGGCGCTACGCTGTAGGGATTGGCGCTAAGATGCGTGTGTGACTACGCGACGGGTATACGTGCCTCCAGCTGGCGTGCCACCAGACTGAAGGGTACTACTCCACGTGGCTGACAGGCGATAGCCTTGGACAGGGTGTCTGCAGACTGCTCGAGGTGTTAGACGACCCCTTTGGCTGAGCCAGGCTGCAAGACGTAGCTACCTGCCTAAGCGAATCTAAGCCTGCCTGAGTGACCTGTGCTAATCAGCCGAGCTAACTCTGGCATCGGCAGGTCACAGAGAGCAGCTAGAGAGCACGTGGAATACACTCGTCCACACAACAGCAACACTTGCAAAATGATCTGAGCGCGTCGCCATGTTTGTGAGCGGGCATTTTAAAGACTAAGCCCTGCCCACCGACGCGCCATTGGTGACGTTACCCGTGGACCAATCAGGCGTTGCCAGGTCACCGGGTCAGGTGGGAACTGAACCACCAATCATGATCCGCCAGGTCACGGACATGCTCAGTGCGGCAAATCCTGGACTTAGACTCCAGGAGCCCTGTCTCCCTCTGCAACCTATGCTTAACACTGCTAGGCACAAATACCCAAGAGACAATCTGTACGGCTCGTGGAGCAGCTAGGCGTTGGAGCTGACGACGATGCTAAGCAGCATCAGCCCTGGCTGGACTGAAATGGGAGACCACAGAAGATCCTGGACCCATTTTGAATCCAGCACCAGACCGACACCTAACATTATCCCCCCCCTCCACTTGACGCTCATTTTCCTCCATGAGCCGGGGGGCAAGAATGTGGTCCACTGGGTCACAGGAAGGATTCACGGAACTGTGACCCCTCCGATGTACAGGGTACCCTTTTTTAACGCGGGAAGCAAGATGGCAAGGAGTGACAACCGGTTCTCCATGTGTGGGATCCTTCACGGGTGACAGAGGGACAGGACCCGCCGGTCCCTGGCAGAAAGATTTATCTCTCGCACAGACGGGACACGCGTTTACAAAGTCCTTGACGTCCTGGCGCCACCGGGGCCACCAATAGGACCGTTGAAGAGACTTAGTGGTACGTTTGACCCCCAGGTGGGCTCCGATCTTAGGGGCATGAACCCAGGAGAGCACCATATTCTGTAGATTAGGGGAAACAAACGTCTTTCCTGACGGAACCGGGTTAGAGGACACTGCAGCCACCCTCTTTTCCTGAGAGTTCTTTACGACATAATCTGACAAAACCCGGGTCCTGGGGAAAGACAAAGAATCTGTACCGGATGTCACAACGGTAGAGGGATCAGAGACTACCCTCCGGGTGACTTTGACCATACACTGAGACGCACAATTCTCACTCCAGGAAGAAATTCTCCCCGTATTCCAGTCAATGTGTGGAGAATGACAACGTAGCCAGGGGAGACCCAATAACACCTCGTCTAACCCACCGGGAATAATAAGAAGTGAGATGACCTCCCGGTGGCCCTGAGGAAATGACATGGTGAGGGGAATCGACTGGTGGGTGATTTGCGCGTCCAGAAGTGAACCATTGACAACACTAATGTTCATTGGTCTGGACAGTAACTCAATAGGGATGGCATGCCTCTGGGCAAATGTAGATGATAAAAAATTGCCATCAGCACCAGAGTCCACCCATGCCTTGGCAGTAACTATAGATTTACCAAGGGACAATGTCACATTATATGAAAATTTGGAGGAAGAAGCCCCGGGCTTTAATACACCTCCTCCATCGGTGGTAAGACCTACTCGTTTTACCGACTGCTTGGAACCCTTATTTACAGGGTGCTCCAAGAGATGTGCGGGTCATGAACGAGAGGGACTAGACTCAGTCCGGGATATATCCATAGCCTCAGGCTCCGGGTCGAGAGTCTTAGGTTTGGGTCTAAAGGCGCCTGGTGCCAACAGGTGCTGAGGTCTGCCAACCTCTAGCTCTAACTTGTGTTCTGCATGACGCAAGTCAATACGGTCAGCGAGAGATATTAACTCCTCCAGAGAGGTTGGAATCTCTCTGGTCGATAAAGCATGTTTAATATGCCCGGCCAGACCCTTCCAGAACACCGGGATAAGAGACCGCTCAGACCAATCCAGTTCAGCCGCTAAGGTTCTGAACTGGACGGCATAGTGACTGGCGGTGGCCGAACCCTGGACCAACGCAAGGAGCTTAAGAGCCGTATCATGCGTGACCTGAGGACCCAGGAAAACACTTTTTAGGGTCTTAAGGAAAAGACCCGCATTTACTACAACCGGGTCGTTCCGCTCCCAGAGAGGAGTAGCCCACTCCAGAGCCCTGTGGGAAAGCAATGAGATGATATATCCCACTTTGGCTCTTTCGGAGGGGAACCGTGCCTCCATCATCTCCAAATGAATGGAGCATACATTAATAAAACCCCTGCAAAGTTTACTATCCCCAGAAAATTTCTCCGGGAGAGCAAACCGGGGTAATGGGGCACTTGCAGTGGTTGCAGTATTCACTGCAGCCGAGTTAATGATATTGGCTGCTAGAATAGCCACCTGGGAAGCTACTGCAGTGATATCAGCGACCGGAGCAGTTTGTTCCAGAGTACCAAGTCTGGCCTCCAGTTGCTGTATATACCGCTGCAGTTGTTGGTTGTCGGCCATGTTCGGCAAGACCCTGGCGCTCAGATACTGTTAAGGGGACGGTTGCAAACACTTTATTAAATAGGAACGCAACCGACCCCAGCCTGAAGGACCGCTGCCGAACTCTTCCCGGGTGAGAAGGGAAGACAACCAACTAAAAGATAACCCCTCCATGTTAACTTCACACCGGACAGGGTATAGCGGTGCGCTCTATCTCCGATAGATGCTCGGGAGAAGAGCGTCCGCCGGCGCAACTGAAACCTGCCTGACCTCTCCGTGTTACAGCACACGGAGGAGACTATTGGTTCACACAATCTCCAAGAACCGCAGGGAGACGTGCGACCGGAGGGAAAGCAGTAGCCCTGTCTTCGATACAGGCGCTATGCTGTAGGGATTGGCGCTAAGATGCGTGTGTGACTACGCGACGGGCATACGTGCCTCCAGCTGGCGTGCCACCAGACTGAAGGGTACTACTCCACGTGGCTGACAGGCGATAGCCTTGGACAGGGTGTCTGCAGACTGCTCGAGGTGTTAGACGACCCCTTTGGCTGAGCCAGGCTGCAAGACGTAGCTACCTGCCTAAGCGAATCTAAGCCTGCCTGAGTGACCTGTGCTAATCAGCCGAGCTAACTCTGGCATCGGCAGGTCACAGAGAGCAGCTAGAGAGCACGTGGAATACACTCGTCCACACAACGGCAACACTTGCAAAATGATCTGAGCGCGTCGCCATGTTTGTGGGCGGGCCTTTTAAAGACTAAGCCCTGCCCACCGACGCGCCATTGGTGACGTTACAAGTGGACCAATCAGGCGGTGCCAGGTCACCGGGTCAGGTGGGAACCAAAGCACCAATCATGATCCGCCAGGTCACGGACACGCTCAGTGCGGCAAATCCTGGACTTAGACTCCACGAGCCCTGTCGCCCTCTGCAACCTATGCTTAACACTGCTAGGCACAAATACCCAAAAGACAATCTGTACGGCTCGTGGAGCAGCTAGGCGTTGGGGCTGAAAATGATGCTGATCAGCATCAGCCCTGGCTGGACTGAAATGGGAGACCACAGAAGATCCTGGACCTATTTCAAATCCGACGCCTAACATTAAGCTCACAATGTTTGTTGAGTTCCATTGAATTTTCTTTCCTGATGGAAATATTGTAACAATATTCAGACACTTTGAAGACCTTTAATGAGCGATATGTGCAGCACATGTATTTGTCCCAGAATTCAGGTACATTTTGCCTATTTAGTCCAATTTATACTTATGATTGGTACACATTCCAGTTAAAGGTTTATTCAAATCAGCAGCATTGTTGTGTCGCTGGCCCAAACTAACTAGTTGCTATATGAGACATCTTTGCTTCTGCAGCATCGGAAGCGTAAGGTGACTGAATTTTGCTGGCATCAGGAGCTAGCAGTGCTCCAGAGATCCCAGTCAGCCTCACATTAGTGCTTTCAAGCTCAACAGTAAAAAGCTTTTAAGCACTGCACATGTTTGATCACCGCTACTAGACAGCAGTGGTGACCAATCTCCTTGCAACAATCAATAAAAAGTGAAAATTGTTATTACCAGGAGAGAGGGGGCAAATTTTTATAAAAAGTAGGTTACAAAGATGTTTGTTTTTACAAGCACGCTCCAACAATACCTATCTATGAGGAAGGGGATGACCTCATTTATGGCTCATTTCTTTTGTGTATCATGAAACGCTGAAGAGCACTTACTGGTAGAAAGGATGTGACAGTGGCTCCACTGCTATGATGGGCAGTAAGCCTCGTTCTCCTGTGCTTAATGACTGTCCTTCCCATGAGGACTCATCACCAACGTCTTTAACATATACCACATCGTTTATAGACACTGCTAGGAATTCTTTCTCCTCTTCCACTTGTGCACCAGCATCATGTACAACGGCTCTCGCATAGAAGCATCCTTCAATGCACAAGATTAAAACATTAGTCTCTTTGACTTACAGTAAGTTACGACATAGCAATAAATGTTAGCTGACCCTGATCTAAATTAAAGGAGTTTTCTGAAGTGTGAGAGTCTGAATGCTGGGGGTCCCACCGCTGAGGCCTTGCCAATCAGAGAACAGGGGCGTGTGAATGAATAGAGCAGTGGTCGATCATGCATACTGCTGCTCTATTCATTGCTATGGGAATGCCAAACACCAGTCAAGAGCAGCGCTCAGCTATTTCTTGCAGTCCCATTATAATGAATGGAGCAGCAGGGCACATGATCAACCACTACTCTATTCACACTTGCCTAGGTTATCGGATCGGTTAGCGTCCCTGGAGTCTGACCCTAGCAATTGGAAAATCATTCCCTATCCAATGGATAAGTGATAACTTCAAAACTTGATATCATTTTCCCCCTTTTAGTATGAAATGCATATGGAGGATATGATATACACCCTATAGAGGGTGCAGCTTGCTGCCTACACACAATCTGTTTGATAAGAGATCTCACTTTTGGTACTTAGGGGTCCTTTTGGTCTGAACTATTTTAAAAGTTGATTTTTGCTTATAGGTAGTGTAAGAAAACTATACCATGTAAATGGGCATTTAATGGGTCATCTCAAGGAGACTATTACTCTCCATATGTTATCTTAGGGCAAATGGGTGTCATAAAGGAAGGTGCCTCACTACGAACCATAATTTGTGAGACATAAAAGGGAGACGCTTTATAGGAACTGGTTCTGTTCAGTTACAAGCAATCCTCTTATTACAAAGACAACCATTCATCTCGAAGGCAGCCATGCAATGTTACATATTTGAAACATCTGACTGGACACAGCTTTCCTTAGCAAAAAGTAAGGTCCAGGATCCAGGGTAACAAGCAGGTTGCCCTGGTGGTTGCATTTTAAAAGAGGTTTTCTCTGATAAGACAACTCCTTTAAGTGACTTCACTTACCTTCTTGAAGAAGCAAACCAAGATACAATGTTGCCAGTTCATCTTGATTTACAGATACTTGTATCTCTGTGTCTTCAACCAAGGCAGCATTCAACCAATACCTCTCATCAAAGAGCAGATGTTCCAGAGTGCAAGCCACAATGCCTAGTGTAACATTACAATATATTCAGTATTCATTTATAAATATCAATGCCAAGCTAGTATAGAATAATTCCTTTACAACTATACTGATAATTATGACATTATATGATGCTCAGTTTATGATTGAAAAGCAAAATACAAAATAATGATAGATTAGTGCAATAAGAAATGATTACACAGTGAGGTGTGATGAATGGAAATATTGTGCCATCTAGTGGAACCAGAGAGAATCTACAGGCATCTTCCTCTAAGACAGTATCAGAAAAGAGGCAGTGTTATGCTTTATGATAAGTCTTAAGCAAACATAAATACAACTATAAACATAAATAGTGAAAAATCATTTGTATATGACCTAAAAGGATAATTCCCAGAATCAGACGTTATCCCTCACTAAAGAATGGGGGATAACTTACTGATTGCTGGATATCCGACCACTGGGAACCACAGCAATCCCAAAAACGGGGCTCTTTGCACCAAGAACTGGCTTTGCAGAGCCCAGCTTGATTGGAGCGGAGGTGCATATACTCAGCCTCCTCTCCATTCAATTTCTGTGGGACTGTTGAAGAAAGCTGAGTACAGAGTTCATCTATCTCTGTCTGCCAATGCATGTGCATCTTTGCTCCAATCAAAAAATAGCACGATCTTAACAAGCACAAGTACTATACATTGTTTAAATTATACTAACATACTGTACTCAAAAGACCCTCCATGCAGAGCTGTAATAACAACGCCATATAGTGCATCAATAAAACCACCCACCCAGTGTGTAAACAAAACTATGACACATTGCTCAATTAACGCCCTCTTATGGCACAAGTACTACACTGATACTGGAGGATATAAATACAGTATAATGATATACAACAAAAGACATTTTGTCTGAATAGTTACAACCATGATTTTGAAATAATGTATTAATGTATTAAAAGGTTGGTCCAGTCTCAGAAGCAAAGTCTGGATTTCGTCTATGAGTCTGCAGACTACCAAATCTTAACAGTGTGCATTTCGTCCACTGTCTCAATTCACCTCTATGCCACGTGGACACTTACGTGACCGTATATATGCAATTTGCATACTAGCGCTCATGTGCTGCCTAGTTCCATCCGGCTTTTCTCAATAGAAAAGAATTGTGAGAGGTTGAGTGAGATTAGTCAGCTTCTGAGCAAAAGTCTGCAAATCACATAGAAGTCACTTCACTCGCACAAGGCATACAGGAGAATTGTGACTGCCGCACACTGTCACGATTCACCCATCTGCAATCACATAGAGTGACAGCAGACTTTCCGTCTTAGACTTGAAAATCCCTTTAATTCTGTAGAAAAATATTTAGATTTGAGTGTCCTCAGTGGTTGATACCTTTTAACGGCTAACTGAAAACATGGTAACAAATTGCAAGCTTTCGAGACTACGCAGGTCTCTTCATCAGGCTTGTATAACACACAATCTGAAGAGTCATGTATTTATACACAGCAAGACACAGAAATAATGCAATAGATGAGACAAGTGACGTAAAGCAGAAGTAATACTATAATACTGTAGTCACAAATGTTGTCATTACCAAGTGAGAGATATGTAGTAAATTTCCAGATTTCCTCTATAGTTTTGAAGGTGACAATAAAAACATCATTCTGTGCTTGAATGGACACTAACCGGGCAGATAACTCCTAAAATAAGAAAAAATAAAAACAATTATAAAGATGAAAGCTACACAGAAAAGTCCCATTTAAAATGTGCAATAGTTATTTTATCAGTGTAATTATATACATTGGGTAAAAAATAGTTTTTACAAAGCAGAACATGGAAGAAAAGTGTTAGGATTTTTTTTCCTTAGAATTTCATGTTTAAGGAGAGGTGATTATTAAATAAAATAATAAAGTAACACAAATAGCAAAGCTCTCAGCAATTAGGAATAGCCAAGAAAGCCAAAAAAGCCAAAAAAGCCTGTATACAGGCAGATACAGGCATTGACAAATTCAATAGGTAGGAAGAACCTACCCATAGAACATGATTTAAAAGGAACCTGTCAGCTCCACAGCTCCTCCTAAACCTCCACCATAACTTTATTTAATGCCAATTCCTGGATTATAAGAAGGTCTTTTATGTGCTATACACTTATTTCTAAATCTGAAAAATCTAGTTTTAAATCTGGCTTGTGGTATAAAAATTAGCCGGGACTAGTCCAGTTATTTGTTCCTCCAGAGTAGTCCTTCCTTGGATCTAGTAATTAAAGGGGTTTGGGAAGTTTGATAACATCACCATCAGGGCTCCATTAAGGAAGGCAGGTATGATTTTAACACTATTTACCTGCAGATTGACCCTACATCTGCAGGTAAACAGTGTTTCTGGACATGACAGGTTCCCTTAAAGTGAGATAACCTTCTCTTACAAGGTATCAAGATAGTGCTTTATGAGTCATGAATGATAACATTTGCTACATCTATATACAGGATGTATTTAAATGTTTGATCCATTTCAACAATACATTAACTCTGACAACTCTTAACCCCTTCAGGACCCAGCCTATTTTGACCCTAAAGACCTTGGCATTTTTGTCAATTCTGACCAGTGTCCCTTTACGAAGTAAAAACTCTGGAACACTTCAACGGATCCTAGTGATTCTGAGATTGTTTTTTCGTGACATATTGGGCTTCATGTTAGTATTAAATTTAGGTCGATAATATTTCCGTTTATTTGTGAAAAAATCAAAAATATGGGAAAAATTTTGAAAATTTTGCAATTTTCAAATTTTGAATTTTTATTCTGCTAAACTAGAGAGTGATGTGACACAAAATAGTTAATAAATAACATTTCCCACATGTCTACTTTACATCAGCACAATTTTTGAAAAAAAAAAAATTTTTGGTAGGAAGTTAGAAGGGTTCAAAGTTCATCAGCAAATTTTCTTTTTTCCAGCAAAATTTGCAAAGCCATTTTTTTTAGTGACCACATCACATTTGAAGTCCCTTTGAGGGGTGTACATGACAGAAAACACCCAAAAGTGACACCATTCCAAAAACTGCACCCCTCAAGCTACTCAAAACTACATTCAAGAAGATTATTAACCCTTCAGGTGCATCACAGGAACTAAAGCCACATGGAAGAAAAAAATGAACATTTTTATTTTTCTAACAAAAATTTTCTTTTAGCCTAAATTTTTTAATTTTCACATGGGTAACAGGATAAAATGCATCCTAAAATTTGTTGGTCAATTTCTCCTTAGTACACTGATACCTCATATGTGGTCATAAACCACTGTTTGGGCACACGGCAGGGCTCAGAAGGGAAGGAGCGCCATTTTACTTTTTGAATGGAAAATTAGCTCCAAAAGTCAAATTGCGCTCCTTCTCTTCTGAGCCCTGTCATGTGCCCAAACAGTGGTTTACGACCACATATGAAGTATCAGTGTACTCAGGAGAAATTGACCAATACATTTTAGGATGCATTTTATCCTGTTACCCATGTGAAAATTAAAAAATTTAGGCTAAAAGAAAATTTTTGTGAAAAAAAAAGTACTTTTTTGTTTTCACAGATCATTTTGTGAAGCACCTGGGGGTTCCAAGTGCTCACTATGCATCTAGATAGGTGCCTTGGGGGGTCTAGTTTCCAAAGTGGGGTCACTTGTGGGGGAGCTCCACTGTTTAGGCACATTAGGGGCTCTCCAAACGCAACATGGTGTCCGCTAACAATTTGAGCCGATTTTCCATTCAATTTGTTAGCGGACACCATGTCGCGTTTGGAGAGCCGCTGTGTGGCCAAACATTGGAGCTCCCCCACAAGTGACCCCATTTTGGAAACTAGACCCCCCAAGGCACCTATCTAGATGCACAGTGAGCACTTGGAACCCCCAGGTCATTCACAAATTAATCCGTAAAAATAAAAAAGTGTTTTTTTTTCCACTTTTTCATTTTTATGAATCAATTTGTGAAGCACCTGGGGGTTCCAAGTGCTCACTATGCATCTAGATAGGTGCCTTGGGGGGTCTAGTTTCCAAAATGGGGTCACTTGTGGGGGAGCTCCAATGTTTGGGCACACAGCGGCTCTCCAAAAGCAACATGGTGTCCGCTAACAAATTGTCGGCTCAAATTGTTAGAAGACACCATGTTGCGTTTGGAGAGCCGCTGTGTGGCCAAACATTGGAGCTCCCCCACAAGTGACCCCATTTTGGAAACTAGACCCCCCAAGGCACCTATCTAGATGCATAGTGAGCACTTGGAACCCCCAGGTCCTTCACAAATTAATCCGTAAAAATAAAAAAGTGTTTTTTTTTCCACTTTTTCATTTTTATGAATCAATTTGTGAAGCACCTGGGGGTTCCAAGTGCTCACTATGCATCTAGATAGGTGCCTTGGGGGGTCTAGTTTCCAAAATGGGGTCACTTGTTGGGGAGCTCCAATGTTTGGGCACACAGCGGCTCTCCAAAAGCAACATGGTGTCCGCTAACAAATTGTCGGCTCAAATTGTTAGAAGACACCATGTTGCATTTGGAGAGCCGCTGTGTGGCCAAACATTGGAGCTCCCCCACAAGTGACCCCATTTTGGAAACTAGACCCCCCAAGGCACCTATCTAGATGCATAGTGAGCACTTGGAACCCCCAGGTCCTTCACAAATTAATCCGTAAAAATAAAAAAGTGTTTTTTTTTCCACTTTTTCATTTTTATGAATCAATTTGTGAAGCACCTGGGGGTTTCAAGTGCTCACTATGCATCTAGATAGGTGCCTTGGGGGGTCTAGTTTCCAAAATGGGGTCACTTGTTGGGGAGCTCCAATGTTTGGGCACACAGGGACTCTCCAAACGCAACATGGTTCCAATTTGTTAGTGGACACCATTGTGTAGTGTATGTCAGGTTGGTGTGCGGTGTGGTATATTGTAGTGTATACACCACACACACACACACACACACTACAACACACACACCAACCTGACATAGCCTACTAAGCTGAGTACGCCCTAGACTGGGATGAGTGGGACGGGCGGGACATTTTGTGTGCTGTGTGCGTGTGTAAAAAAAAAAAAAAAAAAAAAAAAAAAATCGAAACTTTATTATAGTGTGAGTGTACGTGTGTGTGTGTGTGTGCTTGGTGTAACCTTCTGCAGTCACGTGTGGGGGCTGTCAGGCGTAGGGGGCTGTCAGGCGTAGGGGGCTGTCAGGCGTAGGGGGCTGTCAGGCGTAGGGGGGCTGTCAGGCGTAGGGGGGCTGTCAGGCGTAGGGGGGCTGTCAGGCGTAGGGGGGCTGTCAGGCGTAGGGGGGCTGTCAGGCGTACGGGGCTGTCAGGCGTAGGGGGGGGGCTGAAGAGATGGAGGAGCCAGCAGCTGCAGCAAGGGGGGTGATCACTGGGGCAGGAGCCGGCAGTAGCAAGGGGGGTGATCACTGGGGCAGGAGCCGGCAGCAGCAAGGGGGGTGATCACTGGGGCAGGAGCCGGCAGCAGCAAGGGGGGTGATCACTGGGGCAGGAGCCGGCAGCAGCAAGGGGGGTGATCACTGGGTTTGCGGGGGGGGGGGATGATCACTGGGATGGGGGGGTGCACACTGGGGATGGGGAGTGAACACTGGAGACAGGGGGGGTGAACACTGGGGACAGGGGGGGTGAACACTGGGGGGGTGAACACTGGGGTCAGGGGGGGTGAACACTGGGGACAGGGGGGTGAACACTGGGGACAGGGGGGGTGAACACTGGGGACAGGGGGGGTGAACACTGGGGACAGGGGGGGTGAACACTGGGGACAGGGGGGGTGAACACTGGGGGAGGGGTGATTATTGGGAGGTGGGGGGTGATATCACTGGGACTGGGGGATGGTGGGTTTGATCACAGGAGCAGGGCATTTACACTGAGCCTGCTGCTGCTGTGATCACAGTCCACCGGCTGTCAGAAGGAGAGCAGCAGCCGGTGGATGAAGATGTGGGAGAGGGAGCAGAGGGAGCGGAGGTCGGGGTGCAGGTATGAAAGTGGAGGGGGGGGTCGGGGGTGGAGGGGGGGGCAGGGTGGAGTGGAGGGGGGGTCGGGGGGGAGCGGGGGCAATACTACCTGATGCAGATCAGCGGCGGCAGCAAGCGATCAGCGGCGGCAGCAGGCGATCCACGGGGGGGCAGCTGCAGAGGGTCCACGGGGGGGCAGCAGCAGAGGGTCCACAGGAGGCAGCAGCAGAGGGTCCACAACGGCCGGCACCCGATCCATGGACGGGCAGTTGCGGCCATCATTAAAAACTCCCTCCACATCTGATTGGGGCTAGTATCCATGTGACGCTAGCCCCCCAATCAGATCTGGGGGGAGGGGGGGACAGAGGTGACACTCCCCCCAGCCAATGGCTGATGCTGTAAGCATCAGGCCATGCCCAGATTTAAATATTACACCAATTTTCATTGGTGAAATATTTAATTCATACCGATTGGCAGTTTCATTAAAAGTGAAAATGAAACAGCCAATCGGAGGGGTCCCAGGCACGGGGGGGTTAATCCACCCCCCGGGGGGTCGACTTCAGGATGTCCAGTTGCAGTAGCAACTGTGAAACCTGAGCGACCCCGCTCGCAGGCGCTGCAGGGGGTCTTTCCCTCCATGTCACAGACGCTGTGACATGGGTCGGGAACGAACTGTTTTCCATGTCACAAACGGTGTGACACGGGTCGGGAAGGGGTTAATGGGGGCTTCCACGGACAGTCTTGGCATAAGCCACTCCACTTAAAGGGAAGGTGCCATCATTTTTTTTTCTTTTCTTTTTGTGAAAATAACATTATAATATTAATTTAAGCTTTGTAATTCAGTGTTTGCATAGATTGCAGACACTGCAACATGCAAAATATCTATAAAAAAAAAAAAAGATTACCTATACTTGCAGCTAGGGGGAGCATCTTCCTTTATAGACCTCAAGCAGCTACAGTAATGCTTACTTGCATTACGTTAGCTGCAAAATTGGGGCAGTGTCCTTGTGACATCAATGTTTCCCTCCCCTTTTAGGTGTTATACTACACCCAAAAATGGGGGAGGCAGAAAAAAGACTAGAGACAATGCACCGCCATTTTCTTGGTGACTGCACTGTGATCTAATCTCAACCAGCTGTTAAACAGGAAGTGGATCTCAGTATATTTACAGAAGAGCAAGCAGAAGGAAGACAACGGACTGTGGAGCAATGTGGACCTGAGGAGCAGAGCTGCACGCAGTGGAGAAGAGAGCAGCTGCGAGGCCAGGACCGAGGAGACTAAACAGTGCAGCGGTGAGGGTCCATAGCTTTACTGCACAGGCAGTGGAGGATGGGAGAATATGAGAGCAGAGCTGGGGGAGCTTATGTGTGTGTGTAAAAAGCTTCCAGTTACATGTCCTCAGTGTGGAAGCTCTGGGCCACAATGAAATGGCACCTAGACACACCTACAGCTGTGAATTGAGCAGCCCACAGAGGCGTGCCCAGTTCACAGCTAATGTGGCTACAATGTTAAAGATAGGGTCGGCATCCGACCGCTGAAGCCTATGTCTAGGGCTGCCGTATTTGAAGGAGTGTGAGTGTAGTGTAGTAACTCTTACACTCCTGAAAAGCAAGATGGAAGCCCCCAGTAGCTGCAAAACAAATTAATAAAAAATAAACGATAAATACTGGGCACTTGAAAATATTTTATAACATTAAGGAATTTAACATTTTAATTTATTTTACATAATGTAAAAATGCGGCACCTTCCCTTCTTGGTACTCACGCTGTATAATGATCTGGCCTTCTCTGCAAAGGCCTTTGCGTTGTGCCAGTGGAGTAGCTGTTGGCCAGTGGAGCAAGTTGGCAAAGGGCTACTAGTATAGCTGTATTTTTATGTTTATAACTGGTAAGGGTCTAAAGTCAAGGAAAACTGTGATAAAATAGTAAAGATTTTTGGATCATGTTCTGTTTGGACTTCAGAGATTCAATTGAATGGGTTGTGGATGCTCGTCAATCGTGCCATTATTCGTTTATTATACTAAATTATTTTACGTGATATTTGTATGTCTATTTTGTTAGTCATTCATTTTTAACATATCTAATATTTCTCATATTAAAAACAATGTTTGCACTTTGTCTACTTTTAAAAGGGGTTTTCTGGTTTTGAAAACCCATATCCTTAAACCCTACTAGGGCATTCTGAGTTGAGTATATTCTATAAATTCACCTGCAGGGGGAGCAGTTTCAGTGGCACATATGAGCATTACCCCATCAATACACTGATTTCAATGGATGCCAAGTAATACCAAATTTAACCTGTGGTGGCGCTGAAGATGAATTCAACACTCTGCAAGATTCCACATAGAGTTTTGCTGATTGTGATCATGGTATCAGCTTAGTCTTCAACGTCCCTTCTAACCTTATGGGACTATCTAAAATTGACAGCCTCTTTATTTTCTTTGCTATTGCCCCTCTACAGAATATAGGCTTTCATTTCTATGCGTGACTCGAGTAAGTTGCAGATATATGGACATTTTAAAGCAAAAAATAATATGCAATATAATAAAACGTATTAAGGAAACAGCAATATTAACAAAAATTGAAACAAAACCTCATCCTATTCTTTACTCCATCAACATTCATCATCCCAATGATGATATCTGTATGCATATATCTAAGAATGTTATCTCAACTTTCATCCTACCTCCCAACCTGACTTGTGAATGGTAAACTATAGGTCAACACAGGCTGTCTTGGTTACAAATCCCAGGCTTCCTAATATGAACCCTGCTCAGCAGTGACTCCTGGACTCTGGCCAGTTGGCAAGATGCCAAGATTTGTTGACCTTTATGTGACACAACATGGTATGAAAGGTCTGTGCCGCAGCCCTGCTCTGGTATTAGTAAGCAGAGAGGCTGCTGGCCAGAACGGACATTCCTTTAGGGCTTTGGTTGTTTCACCTTTGACATGTAAAGAGACTATCATTGCTGGCATCATTGTACTGGTCAGGCAAAAATATTTTCCATTTCTAAAAATAGTTGTGGCTGGACAATTATATCTAGTAAAGAGTTTGTAAATAGTTTATTACATAAACAGTTTATACACAGTGCTTTCAGAATACACAGGATTCTAAAATTAATTTAAAGGGAACCTATCAATCAGTTTACGCTGCCCAAACTACTGGCAGCATGAATCAAAGCCTGGCTACATGATTGCAGCCAGGTATGTTTTTTTTCAGAAATAATACAGAGTTTCAAAGTAAAAATAGTTTGAAGAGCTTCCCGGGGACGGACATACTATTGGTGTGTAGCCGCATAGGGGCCCAAGAGTTAAAGCAGTTGGAATTGTGCATTAGGATGAGCTATTAGATTGCAAGGAGCCCATATCTTGATTTTGCACTGGTACTCTCTTTTGTCAGTGTCTGCTCCTAAGACTAGTCCGGTACTGCTCCCAGCCAGCTTCTACCTGCCCCACTTCAGATGATTGACAAGTGTCTCCATATGTACACACATGGAAAACTCATGCAGTGTTTCATTGAAAAGCATACATTACCTGGCTGTAATTGTGTAGCCAGGCTCTGACTCATTCTTCTCATAGTTTGGACAGCATGAATCGAGTGACAGGTTCCCTCTTTTAACAAGTAGTTTTTGCTTGTTAAAATTGTACATGTCCTTATTTAGCTGAGATTGCAACTTATTTTAAAGTCTCCAAACAAAGCTCTGACACAGACAATAACAATACTGGAGGCTTCCTAAGCTTCTGTGCATGCACTACAGTTCTATTAAAGTCTACAACTGGTGTTAAAGGGAACCAGACAGTAGGTTCTTGCTGGCCTAACCATATGCAGCATGAATCAGAGACTGGTTCTTTTAACACTGTATTATTTACTCTGAAATGCTGTGGTGCTTCAGAGAAAACATATTTTAAAAAGCTGGCCAAGGACTATGTGTCTCTGATGATTAGTTTGAGGCAGATCCCCTATGTCTTCTCCCCAACCCACTCCCCTAAACGAACAGGTCTCTCCCTATATAAACATATTGTGAGACACCCATCAGTCTAGGTGACCAGGGTAGGGAGAAGCCACTGGTGAGCTGACTTTGACTTATCACCTGAGACTTGACAGCCGTATGGCTTTTTAAAGTATGTTTTCTATGCAATAACACAGCCAGGGTCTTATTTACGCTACAGTGGTCTGGCCAGCATTGATTTACTGTCATATTTCCCTTAATTGTACAGGGTGTCAATCTTCTTTCAGCTCATATGACCCAGGAACAACTATGACATATATGACAACTCTGTAAGAAACTTAATTACAGACAGCTTGTCTCGTGGTTCTTGCCCCTCATCAGTGTAGTGCAGGAGTGGGCAACTAATTTTCCAAAGGTGTCACATGAGAAATGGTGACTGTTGTGGAAGACTAAACCTCCAGGCTGAACTTAATTTTGTTCAATATTATTATTATTATTATTTTATATAGTTTTTTAACACTTAATATTGAGCAGAATTAAGTATGTTGACTATCTGTTAATGTTAATGCAAGTTACGATAGGGCTTATTGTAACATATTCTTACCAGTAGTGAGTAATCCAAACCATATAATTTATAGCTTTTATAAAGTTTAGAAACGCAGTAACTCATACTGCTCCTATTATTCAGGCCTTGTACCTTGTTCAAGCAGCTCCTCCACACAGTATGAACCCCCACAGCACCCCCGCACACAGTTCAGTGGACTATGATGACTACCACATTTCCAACCACACAGTAGGTGGCTCCCATTGCTCCCTGCACAGTATGATGGGCCACTCAATCCCCCACGCAGCATGATGGCCCTCACAGCTTCCCCACAAACACACACCATATAATGGCCCCCACAGCTCCTTACACACAGTATGATCACCTCTACAGGACCCTCACACAGTATGATTGATTCCACACCCCCTATACACACGCACGCACGCACACACAATATGATGGCCACCACAGGATTCTTAAATGAACTGCTTAGCTGTGTGCAGTGTATTGACTGAGACTCTGTGCAGCAGGTGCATTCCAGTGTCATCATCATCCCTTCAGCTATGACACTTATATGCCAGGCTGAATGGTGGAAGAGTGAGCTGCTTGCTCCCTGCTCCACCATTGTGAAATTGAGAAGCCAGGAGTAGGGGCAGCCGTGTAGTGTGCTAGAAAGCTGTTTCCGGGCCTTTGGCTATCCCGGTCTGTGGGCCAGACAAGAACAGCCAAAAGAGCCGAATGTGTGTGGGCTGCACTTTGCCCAGGTCTGGTGGAGAGTAAAGTCTGGCTAACTGAGTGAGACATCCGAGGAAACTTTGAGGAAGTATTGATCTTATGTAGATAACCATATGGCTTGGCATTTATCCCTGGTCTTGTTGCAAGACTCGTTAATGGATTAACTTATATGGTAGCTACCTTTACTAGGTGGTACTTCTATGATAGATTATTTCACTCTGTGCGATAGCTAATTAGCATACTTTTCTCCCGATGAGCATTTCCAAACAGTTGCCCAGTCTGCCGTGGAAAGGATACAGGCCACAAAATTGAAGACTTCTTTGGTCAGGCTATCTGGAAGGACTAAACTGGACTCCAGAATCTTTTTGCTCAACTGTAATTACTGGTCATGTTACCAGGTTCATTAAAGGGTCAGACATTTACATATTTGGTAGCTACCTCTCCGATATAGCACTTGTAACATAGTTTCTTTCGTACAGTGTCCATTTTAGGACATGATCAGATATCAAAGCCAAACATCAGAATAATGGCAGTTTCAGGCTAAATACCATGTCTGAGAACTGACTTTGACATCTGACTTTGATAAGTGTTTTTGATATGTGACTTTGACATGTGACTTTTACAAATGATAATACTTAAAAAAAAAAAAAGTAACTGTTCACTGCTGGGACTTGAACCCAAAACTCTATGTCTAGAAGCCAGTCAACTTACCATTGAGCTATACACTCAGTTGATGAAAGCTGTTTTTCTTGGCTTATGAGATCAACCATGAAAATACACAGGGTGTCTAAAAGTCATTGTGATTCTGATTCTGATGTTTGAAGAGAGTCAGATAGACTCACAAATCAAAGTCACACATCAATTGAATTTGGCTTGGAGGAAATCTGTGTGAAAGTCCCAATGAGTTTCAGACAGGTTTGCACTGAAAATGACATAACTAAATAGAATGCCTAGGTTTCTTCAACTGAGTGTGTAGCTCAATGGTAAGTGCACTGGCTTCTAGACATAGTTTTAGATTCAAGTCCCAGCAGCAAACAGTGACATTTTTATTATTATCAGTTGTAAAATTCGCATGTCAAAGTCACATGTCAAAGATGTAAAAATCACATATCAAAGTCAGATGTCAAAGTCACATATCAAGGTCAGTTCTCAGACAGGGTATTTAGCCTAAAACTTGCATTATTCTGATGTTTGACTTTGATATCTGATCATGTCCTAAAATGGACACTGTACTTTCTTCTGCATCAGTTGTATAACTGGTTGGTTATATGTAGGTTCTATGGATAAAAGAAATATAGCTTGTATTACGTATATGTTGACTGAACTGTTTTAACTAAAAAGAAATCCAATAAAAATAAAAATTAGAATTGCCTGATGACAGGAGCCTACATAGAAATCATGGAGCCTCATAGCAGAAGACCTAATTGGAGTCCACCCCCCAAAAAATATTCAGCATAGTACAGTAGGTATGGTTACTGCACATAGGCATAGTCACAGAAGGGCATAATCCTCAATTTTTAAAGAAAAAGAGAAGGACATTTATTGCAGCAATTACAAAGTTATTTGTTCCCTACTGAAGCCCCTTAATGTTCTCACCCACAATACCCTCCACATGCACAGGATGATACGACCATTATGGCCCCAACACAGTGTGATGCCCCCATAGTTCCTTCAATAAAGTGATGTCTCCACAGTTCCACCTACCCCCATTAAGGGGCACCCAGTGACCCCAATATAGTATGATAGAACTCAGTCGCAAAACGCAGTATAACGGGCTCCCGCAGCCCTCCATACAGTATAATAGCCCTCGACACAGGATAATGGCCCACACACAGTATAATGGTGCCCCACAACTCTCCATATAGTATAATGGCCCCTATAAACCACCACAAAATATAATGGCTCCCGCACTGTATAATGGCCCACAAATAGTCCTTTAAACATTATGGTGGCCCCCACACAGTATAATGGTCCCTCTTAGCCCTCCATACAGTATTTTCCCTCATACAGCCCTCCACACAGTACAATAGCTCAAACACAGCCCTCCATATAGTATAAGCCCAAACACAGCACTCCCACAATATGATGCCCCTCACACAGTATTCCAGACAGTGTATTGCCCCCCAGTATAATGTTCCACTCAGTAAAATGCTCCCCCACCCACCACAGTATAATAGGTCTCACAGCCCTCCACAAGGAATAATGGTCTCCACAGCTCTTCACATTGCATATTGGTCCCCACACAGTATAATGGTCCCCCACAGCCCTCCACATAGTATGATGACCTCCTACAGCCCACCACATAGTATAATGGCCCCCAACAGTACTCACAAAGTATAATGGCACCCACACATTATAAAGGCCCTAATACAGACCTCCACACTGTATAATGGCCCAAAAACAGCCCTCCACGCAGTATAATAGCACCCACACAGCCCTCCACACAGTATAATGGCCCTGGGGTAAAGCGACTTGCTCGGCTCTCCCAGAGGCAGACACAGGACACATGTCTCGCGTTAACTTCCTGCTGGTTTACTTATACGGCATAAGTTCCAGCAGGGTTCCACAAAAATAAACAGGCCCTCTCTGGGGTAATGGAAAACAAAAGATAAAGTATAACAGAGTCCATTAGAGAGCGAGACTTCGCCTGCTCCGGGTAGCACAGTGAAGTCTCACCAAACACCAGTCCTTCGGTGTTGCTCTCTGGCTTCAAACACAGGCTGGAGACTTCACTCTTCAGACCACACACTACAGAAAAAAAACAGTGATTGAGCATTTAAACTTGCTCAGCCACACCCTGGGGGGAGGTAGTGTGAATGGCTTCCCACCCTCTTTACCATTCACAAAAAAAACACACCCTTTAAGTGAGTTAACCCCCAGCATATATGATGCTGGCAGAAAGTTTGTAGGTTTCAGTTCTCACAAGCTAGCAGCTGGAGTGACACATACCTCCCCTCGTATATAACACCAGTGACTCGGTCACAGGTCCCCACACAATATATTGGCCTCCACATAGTATAATGATCCTCACAGCCCTCCACACAATATAATGGCCCCTATACAGCCCTCTACACAGTATAATGGCCCTCATAAACCTCCACACAGTATAATGGTCCTTACATAGCCCTCCACATAGTATAATAGCCTCTAAAGCACCCCCACTCATAGTATGATTTCCCTCACAGCCCCACACACAGTTTGATTGTCCCCACATCCTCCCCCCCACATAAAGTTAATGGTTCTCAAAACTCCCCACATTTTATCATGATCCCATATTCCCCTACACACAATATTATGGCTCCACAGTATATCCCTCATACACAGAATATCGCCACACAATTAGACATTCATAAAATAAAATAAGAAAACTACTCCCCTCACCCCATTCCACCACTGCTTTGGTCTCTGCAGCGAGGACGTGATGTAATGATGTCATCTTGCCCACTGTGCTAAAAGTCAGAGCTCAGATGCATAGTCAATGATAGAACAAGGAGCTGAAGATTCCCTATTCCAGCATTGTGTTCAATTCTATCTGTATCCAGGATACAGATACCGTTGAAAGTGAGACACCAGACAGAGGGGCCCGGTGCTTGCATTGGCACCAGCCTCTCATGACTCAAAGACCCAAGAGGTCACGTGATCTGCTACTGTTAGCAGTACTCCATTGGTTGATGGCCAGAGTTTGGTTTTGTTTTCCATTTAAAGTGTGGCAGTATATGGCATTCATACTGATGGCTGATTTCCCTAGACCGAAACTTGGCTTTGTGGATGGCTATACTGTGTATGAAGAAATTTTCAGGGATGGGAAACAATTTATATAACTACTGTTTACAGTTCTACTTTCTTAAAGGGGTTGTCAAGGTTTGCGGTAAAAGTCTGCTGTCACAATTCCCTGGTATTCCTGGTGCAAGCCTGTGGTCACGTGAACTCATGTATGCAATTTGCAAACAAGCGATCATGTGCCGACTTACTGTAGCTTCTCTCAATAAAAGTGAATTTAGAAAAGCTTGGTGAGTCTGCTTAGACCGGGAATACTGTGTCATATTGACAGTATGCACACCGTATGCTGTCATGTTTTGGCATTCTGCAATTACATACAGTGAAGTTTGTCCCAAGTCTGGACAACCCCTTTCATTCATAGGACACGCAGTCAGTATATTTTCTGCAGAATTAATTTAAATCTGAAAGAACCATCCCTTTAATTGACAGCATATCTGGTCTTTAGATACAATGTAATTGTCCAAAACCTCATAGTTTATTCTTAGAGCAGTATTATTCAGTATATCCTGCCTTTGTGTATATTAGTAGATTCGCTGGTTGTAATACAATAGAAACTATGAATGATTATTCTATACAATATGTCTACCTTGAATAGCAGCAGCATTTCCTTATTATCATTTTCGAGAGCCCAAAGAGTCTTCCTAGCTGCCTCCTGCAGAGTGACATTAGGGCCCAGTGTGGAACGTCGCAGGATGGAAAAGGACAAGGAGATTTCTGTAGAAAACAGGAAGGGCAGAAACAGGAGAGGAAACGAGCAGAGTTTACTGAGTAACTGTGCAGCGATAGACAAAATACCTGAAGAGTTAATAGAATACCAACAGCCCAGCTCATACACCTCATACACCACAATTATATATGTTTTTATATATATATATATATATATATATATATATATATATATATATATATATATATATATATATATATAGCGCATTCTTATCACACTGGCTGTAATAAGTTAACTAGTCCACAGAATTTGCAGTTTATTCTGTACATACTTTTTTATACACTGTCCTGAAGTTCAAGGAATTGTCAAGAAGTTACATAAGTGTGAAAAGCAATGCACATAAATGCATCTAAAGTAAATTAAAGCAAAGAATAGTCACTTATTCTACAGGAGAAGATTATGACTATGACAGTTGACAGTGCTGTAGGCTTAGTGCAGGGATTTTCTAGGATACCAGCAAAGGAATCATGTACACTTGGGCCGGTTCACTTAGGTAGTCTTAAATGCAGAAAATTCATCAAACTGGTGCTAGATGATGAATTTGGTGCATTTTTTCGAACATCTAGTCAAATACTTGGGATTGGAGGTCAATTAATGTTCTCTTTAGACAGGCCGACCAGAATTCTATGCTCATAGTACGATTGTTAATATGATTGTTCTGTGCACTTACATTATCATGCTATCAGCAGCACATCACTTCTACAGCACATGACCACATCATTGGCTATGCGCTACCAAGAATGATTATTTTTAAACCAGCTTAAAAATCATCTTGCCCGGGAACCAAAATTTTTCTCATTTTGCTGCTTGGCTTATTAGCTGCCATACTTTGTGATAGGAATTTACACCAAAATTTAAGGGACAATTGTGGCACAAGTGGCGCATCTCTAGATCTTGAAGTTATTTGAGACTGCTACCAAACCTTTACTTGCATCCAAATAACCACTTTACCGTAGCTCTGAGCTATAGTTGCAAGCTCTATGCTGTACATGCAAAATGTGTGTATATAGTTTCTAAGCTGCATCTTGTCATTGTTACTAGGGAAACAGAAATATTGTAAAAGAAATGCATCTTTTGTGCGTCATATATTGTAATTTAAAGGGAAAATATACTGCTGTACAACAGATTTTAAAGGAACATTGAATTTTGCTTTACTGATCTTTATCAGCTACACAAAGAATTTTCTCAATTTCAGCAGCACACAAGCAATTTTTTCTATGTAGAGCAGCATAGTAGATCAGCTTTTATATGCCTTGTGTGTACCTATTTTAGTTGATGTGCTATTTCTGGATTTTCCAGCATGTTGATTTCTTCTTCACCTCTGACATAGTACCCCTAATGCAGACTAGATTTCTTATGATGCATCTAATATTGCAGAAATGGCAGAGTTGCATCATGATACATTTGCTTTGACATGAGTCCCACCTAAGGGCCACAAGTGATTAATCGTCTGACTCACATTGCTGAGTCTTGGTGTATTTTTTGTGATGTAGCTTTAGCTTTTTTCTACTGTCTCCTGCTTGTGATACATTTCTCTCTGTCAGCCCTTACAAGCAGGGGCCAGGAGTGACAGGCTGAAGCTGCATCTTATAAAATACTTTTAGGATTATGCCCACAGCACTCATGGATAGTATAGACAGCCAGTAATGTCAGGAGAAATTTATAACTGCAAGTAATCATTGTATGGAAACACTTACTATATAATTTCTCTCTTATAATAACTATAAATGATTCAACAGCATGAAAGAACATGAAGAGGATACAATAACACAGCATAAAGTGCATATTTATGAGCATATTAATATAATTTATTAACTGGTTAGTAATAAGTAGTTATTATGAAAATATATTTGGGATTGATAAAAATTCAGTTTTTTTCTCAAGATTAATTTGCTTCCAGGATAACTATTTCTTAATAATTTGGTAACTGGTGCCAGGCACTTACCTGTAGTCTACGGTAGAATTGTTACAAGAGTACTAGACATTAATTCATTTATTTACAAATCCATATATTAAAATGGGTTTACACTAATCAGTTTATGGCATTGTTGCTTTTATCTTACAATGTTTAAGCAACCAAGAGTCTTCAAAGACTCTTGAAGAACATGTCTGGTTTTACACCAGATATTACCAGTGATATATCCTTCTCCCACTCCCAGGGAGATAATTTCCTTCCCCAGTGGGGTCTCCTCTGTCACAGAGACTAGCTCTGAATCCTCCAGGTCATCTATGGAGACAGAAAGAATGGAAACTCTTCACACAAACTGAAATAAAACAGCATTTTTACAAAATGTATGTCTTTTGAATTAAGTATAGTACCCCATGAACTTTCAAAGGAGATCATTAAGTCTTGTTTGCTTATACAGTACAGACCAAAAGTTTGGACACACCTTCTCATTTAAAGATTTTTCTGTATTTTCATGACTATAAAATTGTACATTCACACTGAAGGCATCAAAACTATGAATTAACACATGTGGAATTATATACTTAACAAAAAAGTGTGAAACAACTGAAAATATGTCTTATATTCTAGGTTCTTCAAAGTAGCCACCTTTTGCTTTGATGACTGCTTTGCACACTCTTGGCATTCTCTTGATGAGCTTCAAGAGTTAGTCACCGGAAATGGTCTTCCAACAATCTTGAAGGAGTTCCCAGAGATGCTTAGCACTTGTTGGCCCTTTTGCCTTCACTCTGCGGTCCAGCTCACCCCAAACCATCTCGATTGAGTTCAGGTCTGGTGACTGTGGAGGCCAGGTCATCTGGCGTAGCACCCCATCACTCTCCCTCTTGGCCAAATAGCCCTTACACAGCCTGGAGGTGTGTTTGGGGTTATTGTCCTGGTGAAAAATAAATGATGGTCCAACTAAACGCAAACCGGATGGAATAGCATGCCGCTTTTTTGTTAAGTATATAATTCCACATGTGTTAATTCATAATTTTGATGCCTTCAGTGTGAATGTACAATTTTCATAGTCATGAAAATACAGAAAAATCTTTAAATGAGAAGGTGTGTCCAAACTTTTGGTCTGTACTGTACATCAACTTTGAATAGTAGTATTTGTCTAGTGATGTTTTTTACAAATATGAGTGAATGGAAAAATGTAGTAAATTTGCAAATGTAGTTCATAAAATAGGCTACAGATGTGGATAAAACATCTTATGCTGTCTACATGAGCGTGCAGGTCCTAGAAAGTTGAATAGGAGTTTACAACACTATGAGAGGAGAGCTGCAGATGTATGTAGATGTCTTTGTAAGGAGACAAAGCTCAGCTCTGCTCTACTGTGTTAGTTATAATCACAGACAGCTCTGCAATGAGATCAGGAAAGCAGACTGTCAGTCATTAATTCTCTCATATTGGTAACAACCCCTCTCATTTAAACTCTGGAGACAGATTCTCAGGGAGATCTATGTCCTGCCCATAGATCTTAACAGCTCATTTACATATTAAGAAAAATGTGGATTTCTCTGAAATAAGACATCCGATTGCAGATATCAAGGTATCGTTTTATTCAACTTTCTATGACCAACATGCACATATAGATGGCTTAGGAGGGTTGATCTTATTCTCAGATACCATTTAAAATTAATCTGTCATGAGACATTTTCTAGTCTTCTCTTGCGTTTATCGTTATATAGCTGGCAAGATATAGTGAGACCTTTTTGTTGTCATAAGCCTTTAGTGTGATGAAGGTGCGCTAAGGCTGAAGTAGGAGCATCCTACTCTTCCAACACTTGGCTTAAGCCGGGATAAAAATGTTGTTTATTTCCAGGGCACCGCTTAAAATGCAATGACTAGAATGTCACCTTCCTTCTCTCCTCATACTTTACTAAAGTTGTAACCATGGACTAAAAAGTTGCTTTTTCACAGAGGTCAGCATACTTGACCAAGAACTATGAGAATCTGAGGGAGGTGAAACATTTATTTAAATGATATTATATTGCAGTGGCATAGTGTGAAGGGGTATAAGGGGTGGTTACCCTGGGTGAAAATTCTTAGGGGTACCGAATTTCTAAAGGAAAAAAGAAAGTAGCAGTGGCATAACTACAGCTAAAGGTTTGGGGCAGTGCACATGCTTTGGACTTCTGGCTGTGTGCCCAGGATTTCTGGGGAAATGCCACTTTGAACTCTATGGGCGTCAATGTGTCACTGATACAGCAGGATCCTGCGGTAGAGGAAGCAATAGGCTCCCAGTCCCACCACTGTCCATCATGTAAGCCACAGGCTGCAGTAGGTCTACAGTCAACAAGATATCTCCGTTCCCACACAAGTGGCACAAGGCCTCACTGCATTTTGCCACCTGTGTCGGCTCGCTCGGAGTGCAGGAGAGAAGAGGACTTGGTCACTCAGATTAGGTTAAGTATAAACTTTTTTTTGTGGGTGGGGTGGCATAAAGTTTGCATTAGGATTTTTGGAGGGGCACTTAGGGAGAAGCTTCACTTTTTAAGGGGACACTGAGGGACATTAAGTTTTCTAAAGGGGCATTCATTGGGCATAGTTTTAAGATCAGTCACAGAACATTATTTGTTTTAAGGGGTCACTCAGGTGGCATTATTACTGGGTTAGTGGCACAATACTTGCATTGCCTTAGGAATTGGCATCAAATGCTACACAACTGTTATATTGGTGTTGTGTAAAAATGACAGGTTCAGTATTAGATTTAGGTTTGTCTCTATGTATAACCCCTTTTTCAGATTTATCACAACATCCATGTTGTTTTTCACAATAGCCTCATGATTTCTGTTAAATATAGACAAACGGGAAGAGCATAACCTAGACAGTCCTCAAAGACCTCAAAACATGTTTTCATACCAACAGGTGGCAAAATGTTCAGATTTACCATTCAGGCAGAAACTATTTGCACTTCATCTTTTCTTTATGCAGAAAACAATAAAATCCTGGAAGGAACCTGTTTTGTCCCTTGTTCTGTACTGCTAACATGCTGCTAGTTCTTGACTGCCCGTACGTCATCTCCAGAAAAATAAACGGAAACTATTTTTACGCCATGACTGGGAATTATCACAGTCGGTCAGGCTCAAAGACTACAAACAAAAAGTTCTATGAAATTCTACCTAGTAATCTGTAACTCCTCTTCCCTGCAGCCACTTCGGAATAGAGTGAATGCACTTACAGTCGATTGTCCTGATGTCCAATTACAGACATCGCCACGGTCTCAAAAGTTTCAAATTATTATCTTTTCTTATTGATACTGGGACAAAGCATTAGCCCTTACATTGGATCCCAGATTGTGGTGGGACATGGAAGTCATTCATTCACAGGCTCTCTTTTACATTTTAACTATTTTTCACATGAAAATAATAGAACAAGGGGCCTATGGGGTAAAGTTTCTCCTTAAAGGGGTTATCCAGCCTTAGGTCACAAGTCTGCAGTCACTCTCTATGACTGCAAACTTGTGTATCCTCACATCGCAACTGTGAGCAGCGAATGCGTGACCACAAGTATGTGATTTGCTGACTAGACATGTGCAACCTCGCTCATTGCAGGTGTGTTGAGCAAGGCCGGACACAGTCTAGTCGAAATGTGGCCAGAAGTATGCAAATCATATACTTGCAGTCACAAGACTGCCCGCACCTAGCGCCGGCACTGGAGAATCCTCATAGGATGCAGACTTGTAGCCTAAAGCCAGACAACCCCTTTAAGGAGGTTGCCCTTGGAAATAAAATACACAAATAGCCTGTCCATAGAGGAAGAGAACAGTGACCCTAGTGCTACCTAAAGGAGGTAGCAATCCTAGTCAATACTGACCTTTTAAAGTGCCATGCCTTAGGATATAGGTGGCACTAGGGACTCTGTTCTCTTTCCCTATGAAAAAGCTATTGACACATAAGTCGATATCAAATCATAAAAATCCATGTTTCCCTGAGCTAAGAATCTATGTTCTGCCCCTATTGAGGGTAACATAGGAGGCTTGACAGATCCCCTTTAATGTATGCAATTTATCACACATTAAGCATCACAATCAGCCTGTGTTTCTTTGTGGGCTTCTAAAGTTGTTGCTTTTTTATTCAAATGGTATATCCACATAAAACTTTAGATTTTTCTGCTGAGTTGGGGTAATTCTTTTTGAACCATCTTATCTGCTTCAACCAAATTATGAGAGTTTACACAATCTGGTACCCTGCATGGTCCAATCATCTGTATATATGGCTATGCCCTGTATTTAATAATACAATGGATGGGTCAGATTATGACACCACTTTGCTCACACAATGCTCTAGAGGGCTGGTTCCATAATGTATAGGCTAGATCTAAACATCACAATTGTTCTACATTTAGTGAATTGTACAGATGTGCAGCCCATTTATTATATGTTCTTTCTAGCCAAACCATGTTTCTGAGACCATTACTTTACTGTCAGATACATGCGCTGAATATGGAAAGGTAGTGTATTAAGGACGAGCATATCATTGGTGCAAGCTGTGCAGTCGCACAGGGGCCCAAAGCAGATGATATTGTGCCTTATGTGGAGCTTTAGGACTGCAAAGGGCCCAAATACTGTTCTTGCACAAGAGCCATCTTCTGTCTGGGACTGCCAGTGTACTTTTACCTTTTTATTATTAATTTGTCCAGCATGGAAAGTTAAGAAGCTTTGCAAATCATTTTATTAGGGCATTTGTCTTCACTCCTTAAAAAAATAAATTATATGTAAGTGGCTTCCAAACACATGAGTTTCCCCAGTCTATTTGCCTGCCTTCAGATGTATTGATACCAGAACGTATTCATTTGGAGTACAGATGATGGCAGAAAAAGAGTCAGCTCTGCATCTATGTCTCAGTCATAAAATGAAGGTAATCCAGCTCAATGAACTGTGAATAGGCTTTTATTCACACAAAATGCATGGCAGAGGACAAGATCAGCAGTACAGCTAGATGAAATGCGACATCAACACGTTTCGGGTGACAGCCCACCCTTAGTCATCACTAAAAGCCTATGGTTCGTTGAGCTGCGTTATCTTCATTTCATGATTGATCCACGCCTTGACGCAGAGTTTTCCGGGCTCCGGACACCTCCAAGAGGTCTCCTACTGTGAGCTGGATCAAACTTTGCATCTGTGTCTCACTACCTTTGGGGATAAGCTGCTGCAGGAAATGGTTCTGATAAGCACACTCAAAGGAGGAGACCTGTGCAGACCCATCACTGCCATCATCTGTACTCCAAACGAGTAGAGTACATTCTGATATCATTGAGGCTGAAGGCAGGGAAATAGACTGGGGGAAAGCAGGGATTTGGAAGCCACTTAGATGCAACTGTTACAGGAATGAAGACAATCCCCTAAATTTGGAACATTTCATCACTTTCTATGCTGGACAAAATTATTAAAATAACAATTGAAAGTTGAATTACTTTTTAATCAATGCTAGTTTAACAAATAAGCTAATATCTAAGTAAAGACCCACTAATGCCTAATTTATGCATTTCATTTTATTTAACCCTTCACCTCTTCTTTGGCACCTGTTCTCTAAACTTTGTTGTAAACAGACATTAATTTACTATTTCCTGTCTGTATATAAGTGGTCTGCTGTGATCTACAGAATGACTACACCAGTAACATGCAAATTGCCTCTTCAGAGCAAAAGAGGACTTGAACTCTATAGCGCCACCTACTGGAAGCAGCAATCCTACTAGTCACAATCAACCCTTTAACGAGTCGTGCAATATGACTTAGGATAAAAGCCAAATCAGAATCTCAATTTGCGCCAGTAACCACATTTTCAGTGTTTACTACATATATAGACAGTATAGTCCATTGACAACTGGGTAGAGGAAAGGATTACACAATCCAAAAGAGCGATTTGAGTGGAAAATACTCAGCAGCATTGGGAAATGTATTAAACTGACAACATCAAAACCACATACATTTTTGTTTCCTTTTGGGTTTTTTAGGGTGGAATTAGACTTTATCAGACATGCTACAAGGATTTTTTTCCATGTCCTGTCTTGTTCCTTGTACTATAGTAAGAATAATAGAGTATATACTTTGCCAAGCATCGACAGCCGCCACCAATCTCAACCATCCCTTACATTTTCCAGTCTGAGTGTAAACAGGTAATTTTATGACTCCGCATTGTCACATTATAGTCTGAGCCTTGAAAATGTTTACTACAGATTTTTTATTAACACGTGCTTACCTGGTAATTACATCATGCATGCTTGAAAGAAGAATAAAGCAGTGTATATTAATAACCATTCTTAGAATATATCATTATTTTCAGAAGACAATAGCATAAGCAAAATCTCCGTGGTTCAGATTTTTTAGGAGTTTGTATACTCAATAACAAATGCAGGCAAGCGGAGGAGATTCCTCAAACATTTTCCTACCCTCCAAACTGATTATTGTGTGATTAAATGTGGTTAGAAGCGAAGTATAGTTAGTTATATTCCATTTTTGCTATCTTCCATGTTACAAGTGATTTAATGGAGAAACATCGGAAGGACATGTTCAGGGTAGGTGGCAGATTTGCAGCAGAAATTTGCATGACTATCCTATTAATCTGAATGGAGCCTACAGAAATTTATACTGAGTCTGTAGAGTGTGAACGTACCCTAAGGGCAACACAGCTATTTTAGATGAAGACACATTCATCCTTGCCAAGTGGTCTACTGGCACTCTGGAAATACCACATCTAACATAATAAGGAAGCTTCTTTCAAAGAAGGAGTCATGTGACTGGAGCCAGAGAATTTGTTGCAAGCACCATCATGTTGTAACATACCCTGTTAATAATGTAATACTATTATAATATACACAGTTGTATAGATGAGCAGGCTTTTTCATGTCAAAAGGAACACTACATCATTAGCACTCCCATAATATGTGATATCAAGTGTCTTTATGGTTTTCTTTAAGAATTTAGGCAGGGATTTTTCTTTATGTGCTAACAAAACTGCAATTATATTCTCTCGTCTAGTGAATATTGTTTAAGACTTATTGCCAAAGTACAAAAAAGTTAGATTACATAAATAATTACAGTTTTTTTACTGGAATCATTTAAAATTGTCTTGTGTTTAGATATTGCTGTTGCATACTTGTTATGGCGCCCCCTGATGTTTTATTCATTCCATCTTAGAATATCCACCTAATGTGACCAGTGTCAGGGGTCACGCATGCTCAGTAGCTCAGTCAAACAGCCTGGATCCTCTTGTATACAGGTGGGTAAATTACTCTTCCTATTATGCAGGCTGGATAATAAGAATAAAAGTAAGAGAATTGTCTTTTCTTACCAGTATTGGTCACATTATGTGGACACATTCTAAGAGGAAATAAAAATAACATGGGACAATATGGGAGGAAAAATGTGAGAGGAAAATACGAGGGGACATTGTGAGGGAACAGCGTGGAGGGTAGAGAGTGTGAAAGGACAGTATGGGGGAGAAAAGTGTTAGAGAATAGTATGGTAAGAAAACTGAGGGGACAGTATAGGTGGAAAAAGTGCATGAGGACAGTATGGTGGGTGGTAAAAGTGCAAGGACACAGTATGGGAAGGGAAGTGTGAGGGGACAGTGTGGGGGGAATGTGTGGGGTCAATATGGGGGAATATGAGAGGACAGTATGGGGGAAAGTGTGAGGGGATAGTATAGGGAGAAAAGTGTGCAGGGACAGTATGGGGAAGAGTGTGAAGGGATAGTTTTGAGGGAAAAGTGTTAGGGGACAGTTATGGGGAATAGTGTGAGAGGACAGTATGGGAGTGAATAGTGTGAAGGGACAGTATGAGGGGGAATGTGAAGGGAAACTGTGTGTAGAAAAGTGTGAGAGGACAGTATGGGGGAATAGTGTACGGGGACAGAATGGGGAGAAGTGTGAAGGGACAGAATGGGGGAACTGCAACGAGACAGTGTGGGGGGAAATGTAAGGGGATAGTATAAGGGGACAATAAAGGAAGGACTAGTGGGAGGGGACAGTATGGAGGGAATGTGAGAGGAGAGTATGAGAGCGAATAGTGTCGGTGGACATTATGGAGAGAGTGTGAAGGGACAGTATGGGGTGAAAAGTGCGAGTGGACAATATGGGGGGGGGGAGTGTAAATGTTTATTTGTGATACTGATTACATCTCATCAGTGCTGTGACTCTTGTATGGTATGTAATCTGATGATGTCCGTTAATAAAAATTCCTAGTATCTTCTTACCATTGTTAAGGACATAGTTATACTGGTTGAAAAAACAATAGGTCCATGAATTCCATTTTTATCCGTTGATTATATACAGTACAGACCAAAAGTTTGGACACATCTTCTCATTTAAAGTTTTTTCTGTATTTTCATGACTATGAAAATTGTACATTCACACTGAAGGCATCAAAACTATGAATTAACACAGGTGGAATTATATACTTAACAGAAAAGTGTGAAACAACTGAAAATATGTCTTATATTCTAGATTCTTCAAAGTAGCCACCTTTTGCTTTGACTGCTTTGCAACACTCTTGGCATTCTCTTGATGAGCTTCAAGAGGTAGTCACCGGAAATAATTTTCACTTCACAGGTGTGCCCTGTCAGGTTTAATAAGTGGGATTTCTTGCCTTATAAATGGGGTTGGGACCATCTGTTGTGTTGTGCAGAAGTCTGGAGGATACACAACTGATAGTCCTACTGAACAGACTGTTAGAATTTGTATTATGGCAAGAAAAAGCAGCTAAGTAAAGAAAAACGAGTGGTCATCATTACTTTAAGAAATGAAGGTCAGTCAGTGCAAAAAATTGGGAAAACCTTGAAAGTGTCCCGAAGTGCAGTTGCAAAAGCCATCAAGTGCTACAAAGAAACTGGCTCACATGAGGACCGCCCCAGGAAAGGAAGACCAAGAGTCACCTCTGCTTCTGAGGATAAGTTTATTCGAGTCACCAGCCTCAGAAATCGCAGGTTAACAGCAGCTTAGATTAGAGACCAGGTCAATGCCACACAGAGTTCTAGCAGCAGACACATCTCTACAACAACTGTTAAGAGGAGATTTTGTGCAGCAGGCCTTCATGGTAAAATAGCTGCTAGGAAACCACTGCTAAGGACAGGCAACAAGCAGAAGATACTTGTTTGGGCTAAAGAACACAAGGAATGGACATTAGACCAGTGGAAATCTGTGCTTTGGTCTGATCAGTCCAAATTTGAGATCTTTGGTTCCAACCACCGTGTCTTTGTGCGATGCAGAAAAGGTGAACGGATGGACTCTACATGCCTGGTTCCCACCGTGAAGCATGGAGGAGGAGGTGTGATAGTGTGGGGGTGCTTTGCTGGTGACACTGTTGGGGATTTATTCAAAATTGAAGGCATTTCAATTTTGATGCATGGCTACCACAGCATCTTGCAGTGGCATGCTATTCCATCCGGTTTGCGTTTAGTTGGACCATCATTTATTTTTCAACAGGACAATGACCCCAAACACACCTCCAGGCTGTGTAAGGGCTATTTGACCAAGAAGGAGAGTGATGGGGTGCTACGCTAGATGACCTGGCCTCCACAGTCACCAGACCTGAACCCAATCGAGATGGTTTGGGGTGAGCTGGACCGCAGAGTGAAGGCAAAAGGGCCAACAAGTGCTAAGCATCTCTGGGAACTCCTTCAAGATTGTTGGAAGACCATTTCCGGTGACTACCTCTTGAAGCTCATCAAGAGAATGCCAAGAGTGTGCAAAGCAGTCATCAAAGCAAAAGGTGGCTACTTTGAAGAACCTAGAATATAAGACCTATTTTCAGTTGTTTTCAGTTGTTTTTCAGTTGTTTCACACTTTTTTGTTAAGTATATAATTCCATTGTAATAATTCATAGTTTTGATGCCTTCAGTGTGAATGTACAATTTTCATAGTCATGAAAATACAGAAAAATCTTTAAATGAGAAAGTGTGTCCAGACTTTTGGTCTGTACTGTATATTCTTTATCATAATATTATTTATAACCCACAATGCAATTTTTTGTGAGAAAAGCATCCAGCCCTTTATTAAATGCTGTTGGTAGTATCTGCAATTGCTACCTCTTGCAGTAGGGTAGTACACAGTCTGATTGCTCTAACTGTAAAGAATCCTATTCCTATTCAGCTGACGATTTGCCTTTTCTCCAGAACTAATGAATGTCACCTGTCTTACATACTGGGAGTTGTAAGTTCATGCAATACAATTGTACATGGGATTGACCTGACATTACAATTCATTTCTGTACTAAGTTTTGGTGCTGAATTCATGTACTGATGTTGTGATGCTGCATTTCTGAAATTTTGGTAGTTCTGGTGATGAATTTCTGTATTGATGGTTGTTGTCCTGCAATTTTTCTGTATAGTTTATGTTTCTGGTGATGTATTTATGTACTGAGGGTGGTTCTTATGATGTATTCCTCTACTGACGGTGGTTGTAGATGCTAAATTTCTGTACTGTTGGTGGTTCTGGTTCTATATTCATTACTGTTGTAGGTTCTGATCCTGTACACATGTAGAAATCCATAACTTGTCAGCTAACATGATACATGGCTGTGTTAATAAAGTATTGTGCTTACATAAGTTAAGGGTTACTACATCTATATTCATGATGGAGGTATTAATTAGGAAATTAAGTATTGGCAAATCTTAACAGCGTGTAATATTATACTCACTGTCAGGATTCAGCTCTGCTTGTTTATTCTATAGTTCATCACATGACCAGTCATATGCGATTTTCATACTTACGGTCAGGTGACAACTAGCTTGTCTTCCTGCTTCTCTCACTAAAGCAGGGGCTGTAGTTCTTCACTGAACATTGGGAGAATTAGGAAGAGCTGGTAGTTCGTACGTGAATAAGTATACAAATCGCATGTCAGTTATATGATAACTACTCTAACTGCTTAAGCTGTGCATAGGAGGGGGCACCAAACTGAAACTGCAGGTAAACTTAGATTCACCTCTACTATAAATGACTTGTAATATAGATAGATTTCACACAGTCCAGGAGTTTTTAGCTAGGTTTCTGCTTATACGTATACAGAAATTATAGACTGTGTGATATAATGTCCAATTACCATCCAAACAATACATCTGATTGCTAAACAGCACACTCATTCATGTATAGGAAAGGATTTATCTATAAGCTCTGCTATTTCTGCCATGAGGTATATTTGTATTCATGCGACAAATGCATAATGAGATTACGGTACATCTTTGTTAACATATGAGCCAGACGTGTGTTTTATATTTATATCCAGTTTTTGAGAATTAAGATACAACCAGCTTGTCTAAAGTTATATGCTGAATATATGTATAATGCAATGTCTTTACTAAGCAATTGCACCTGAATTTTGACTACATTTTCACCAAAAAATGGCATAGATGCCTTACGTCGGTTTTATTATGTATTCTAGACACATTTTGACTTCATCAGACAATTTTTAAAAGTGTTTAGAAAAGGAAGCATGGTTAAGACAAAAGGGAAGTGGTATAAATGTTTGCCATTGCCCCAATATATGGGTCTACATTTAGCAAAGCAATTAGTGGTGTAAGGAAAAGAAAACTCATCATTTTTTTGCATCTTTTGCCCATCTGGTGTAGTTTTTAGCTGTATAATATTAAGACAGCAATAATAAATGTGCATTTTTGTGTTTAAATATATCATTACCTAAAGCTTTCTCCACTTGCATGCTGAAAATGTATATCTAACTGCAGGTAACTTGAACATCCCACTCCCTCCCCCGGTCCATCCCTTACACAATATGGGCACTCCAGTTCTCAGCATGGACCCATCTGAGCTTGACATAGTGGGGATATTCCGGCTAAACTGCAATTATGACTAAATTGTTTTAGGATTTCAGTGGAATTAACTCTTTCAGTATTAACTGAAATGTGTTACATTATAGATTGCAAACTCACATGAACAAAGCTCTCACTCCAAATATATATCGTACTCCTTAAATTTGTAACTGCGCTCAATTCTGCTAATACTTATATGCTAGGTATTTATTAAATAGATGCCAGAAAATTGATAATGCCTTAAATGATATAGGTATTAGTAATGGTAATAAATGCCATATGACATACCCAATGCTAACAATATCGCAGAATCTAGGAATACACATCACAAAATACAATATGAAGGTCCATACTGACACTGCACACATTCACAAACCTACTAAATCCAAAAATCCAAGATATGTACTTGCCTGATGCCATTGTTTCCACACCGGGACATCCTTCTTGACGTTGAGGACTGCAGCTTTGCCCGTGTGTCCAGCCGGCCAGGAAACCTGAGTCGGTGCTGTCCACGGATCCTCTACCTGCAGAGGATACTGGAGATCGTAGAAAAAAAATTATATGGAATCCTTCAATCAGTCGATACATAGTAGCAATGAAAAATATCCTATTCCCAAGTCCTTCCAGACATACCCTGAAATAAACAGCTCAGTGCCTTTGTTAGATGTATGGCATGTGTCAGTAGAAGGGTTAAGATTTGCTGCAGAAAGTGTGTTCTTGACAATTATTGTCATTTTCTTATCAGCTTGCACTTCTATATCTGTCCCAAATCCCATCTATTTAAGGCTGGTATTTCAAGTACATGAGGTGGGGGGGTTGTCAGTATCCATGGAGATATCTATGTTGAGAAAAGGTGAGCCTTGTTTACTGTAGGAACACGTCAGTAGAAAAAGCGTGGCTGAAAAAAATAGAATTACATAAGAGAAATAAAAGTGCAGAGAGCCCGGGGAGGGGGGAGAATCTTAAGAATAAGAAAGAAATGCACAAAAATTCCAGAACACACCACAGGAGCAAACGCAACCGCACATGGAATCGACGCAGTTTAGAGACTCTTCTGAGAGACGGACTCAACAGCTTGTGGGAGGAAAAATAGCTAATGGCTTTATTTATGCAGGAGAACAATTGTACAGGAAACTGACATCTATGGAGAAAACACTCATGAGAGTCAGGTCTTTATTGTAGGATTGTCCCTGAGGTTCCTGTTCCCGGGAAGATGCAGGAAAGTCAGGCTGGATGAAGATGTTCCCTAAATATCCATGTGTAGGATACAGATGTACATGGATATGCTCTAAAAATCCATTCATGTACATTGATTGTGTACAGAAAGGGGACACGTTATATCAGAAAGACTATTCTACAAACATATTATCGGCACGCATTATGTATATCTGCTAAAAGAAATAATGTAATGACTATAATAAAAAACATAAAGAACATAAGGCAAGAGGTAAATGTAATTCCTGGGATAATATTGTGTCGGGACACTAGAAGCAAAATGGGAAACTATGCTCTCTTTTCAAGGACAAGGGGGTCTGACCTTAGGATCTGGCCACCCAAGTGAATAAAATGTGACCCTTCAAGCCATTCTCAATCTCCAGGATTTCATCAATTTCAGCTCTCTGAATGGTTCGTACTTGAATCATGGAGGGGCTAATTTTGTTATTATGATTTATTATTATGTTAGCCCTGGGCAGCTATCTAGTGTTGTTTATTAGTTCATGATTTCTTATTACTAAAATGCAATGAAATTCCCAGGAATGTCAATTGACCATAGTAAAACACTAGTCTCTACTGAGGGGCTGGCATGTCTGTAATCAGCATCATTGATAAGTTATATGATCTTATTTAAAGAAAAATTGCATAAGACATGTTAGCATATACTATATGCTATCATGTCTTATGCAATTTCTCTTTAAATATGCCATATAGTGACCAAAGAGGTTCAGGTCAACATCCCTATCAGAGCAATACATATGGTGTAGTACTGTAGCCAAAAGAATACACTAATGTGTCTAAAAAGGCCCAAAAGTCTCCGCACATGGCACTCACCGTTGCAGAATGGGGTCTATTAAGTAACCAGTAATGATAGAACATAAGATAAGTCACTCATTTTACAGACCTTAGTAAATCTTCTCCCAATAGGACCCACTAAATATATGGTACAGACATGAACGGCTACATCAAAGTCATCCTAATCCTTCTAGATCACACATGTCAAACTCTGACCCGTAGGCCAAATTTGGCCCTCAGGATGGTTTTATTTGGCCCGCGACACCAGAACCACCACCCCTATGTGGGTCACATTATTCTGTATGGAGGATTATGTGGGGCACATTATTCTGTATGGAGGATTATGTGGGGCACATTATTCTGTATGGAGGATTATGTGGGGCACATTATTCTGTATGGAGGATTATGTGGGGCACATTATTCTGTATGGAGGATTATGTGGGGCCCATTATTCTGTATGGAGGATTATGTGGGGCCCATTATTCTGTATGGAGGATTATGTGGGGCCCATTATTCTGTATGGAGGATTATGTGGGGCCCATTATTCTGTATGGAGGACTATGTGGGGCCCATTATTCTTTATGGAGGACTATGTGGGGCCCATTATTCTGTATGGAGGACTGTGTGGGGCTCATTATACTGTATGGAGGACTATGTGGTGCCCATTATTCTCTATAGAGGACTATGTGAGGCCCATAATACTGTATGGAGGACTATGTCGGACCCATAATACTGCATGGAGGACTGTGTGGGGTCCATTATTCTGGATGGAGAACTATGTGGGGACATTATTCTGTATGAAGGACTATGTGGGGCCCATTATTCTGTATGGAGTACTTTGTGGGGTCCAATATTCTGTATAGTGGTTGGCCCACGACTTTGTCCAAGTTTTTCATTTTGGCCCTCTGTGTGTTTGAGTTTGACATCCCTGATCTAGATCCATCAGAGACCCTGTGATTAGAAGGGGAATAAAGTGATCTTTACGCTGCATTGTGATTATGTTACTCCGCCTCCCCAAAACGGTAAGCAAAATTTATATTACGGGGTGAAATATGGAATATAAAAGATGTGGCAGATTTCAGCAAACCTTGGCCATCTCACCCCATGGGGCCAAAATATATGGAATGCAGATCCCCATAGTTCACTAAAATATAGGTGCTGCATAGAAGATACATTCAGGCCATAGACTAGAAGAAAGGTCAATAAAAGCCAAACCTGTGCTTTTAGATCTTTGTGAGAAAAGGTCTGAGTTGATACAGATGTTCATTGTTATTGATTGCCCAGGCCCCATTGAGAAAGTATTATTTCTCCCAAATCAAACTATAGGTACACAGACCAATGTAACTAATATATTTCTGCTAAGGGCTTGTGCAGACTGCCGAATAACGCGGCACTCCCCATGCTATTCTTTGCGAATTAGTCAGAGGAAAAAAAATCACAGCATGGACGATTTGCCTCCAAGAATCAGATCGCACTCACCCATTCAACTCTATGGGTTTGTGGAAAAAAATCAGTCTGCACTTGGATGACATCCAAGAGCGGTCCGATTTTCACGGACTGACATTACAGAGAAGGAGACGCTTTTTTTTCTCCACCTTCAAGAAAATTGGATCACGCACTGATCAAACTCTAATTAAAGTCTAATTAGCATAATTGGACAGGGTTGTCTGCAGCTGCCCTGAGAGTGATAATATTAGCACATATTCCTAGAAAACAATACATTAAATTTATAATTTCTTGTAATTACTCAGTGGTTAGCACTGCAGCCTTGCAGCGCTGGGGTCCTGAGTTCAAATCCCACCAAGGACAACATCTGCAAGGAGTTTGTATGTTCTACCCGTGTTGGTGTGGGTTTCCTCCGGGTTCTCCGGTTTCCTCCCACACTCCAAAGACATACTGATAGGGAATGTAGATTGTGAGCCCCAATGGGGACAGTGCTGATAATGTCTGTAAAGTGCTGTGGAATTAATGGCGCTAAGTAAGTGAGTAAAATAAATAATTATAAAAAAGTTTTCCCATTACAATTCTTTTCTCTGTAGATTCTCAAAACTATTATTCTGCTGTAGAATCTAATTTAACACTTGTAACAGTAAGAGAAAGAGAGCCAGGAATACACAACTTCATAAACTAAGAACTCTAATATTCCTACACTACTATTGATAATACAGCCAATATTTATGAGATTCAGACATTTTTGCTGGGTTTAGGCATGTTCAACGTGACAGGTTCCCTTAAAGGGGTGGTCCACTTTCATAAAATATTCACGTCTAGCTGCAATTTGTTAAATAAAACGCATTTTGTGCACCATCCTCGGGTACATCCAATCAGTGAGCTCGGCAGCTCTGTCCCCTGGTTCAGCCAATCAGTTAGCTCAGCAGCTCTGTCCCCTGGTTCAGCCAATCAGTGAGCTCAGCAGCTCTGTCCCCTGGTTCAGCCAATCAGTGAGCTTAGCAGATCTGCCCGTGTAGATGGAACGTCCCCATCAGAGCAAATGATCTCACAGATTGGTTGTCAATGTGACGTTAGTGCAGCAACCAAATCCGAACACTGGGAGCAGCGCTAGAGACTCAGCGCTGGACCTGGGGACGGTGAGTAAAGTAAAGTTTGGCTTTTATTTTATAATAAACTACAGCAGGAAATGAAGATTTTCTGAAAGGAGACAAAAACTTTAAATGTATACAATGGTCTCGAATAGGATGTAATAATCCAGTATGGCATTTGAAAACAGCCTTTAAGTATAAATATCCCTTATCACCAAATCAAAAGTGGCTCCAACAAAACCACTAAACACATGTAATGATTAAAGCAGCTTATCAGATGTAGATAACATGTCAATTTAATAGGTGCGGTTTGCCAAGTCTAGTTACATAATAAGCCATTTACCTAAATAGCAATGCTCAGATGTCCTACAAGAAGCACTTTACCATTTCACATCATTAGAAAAGTAAACCTCATTGAAACTGCAACCTGTTCTAGTCAATACAACATGTATCAGTGAACAGAATTCAACAGCATTTTACCCCTGGTAAAGTAGCCAAGTATCTAATATCCTGCGTTAATGCTACAGGGGAAGATACAGTGAGGTCAGCAAATCGGAAGAATCCAGCTCTCTCCAAGAAACGCCACTTAACAATCACTTAAAGACTCAAAAGCAAAGCTGAAAGGCTTTAAAGTGATTAACTCTTCAAAATCAGGTTTATGAAGAACGTGGAAACATAAAACTAGAAATGGATTTGTGAAAATATACAGAAGCAGGGCTGAGTTAGTAATGTGTCTGTCGTTAGCATTCTTTATTTTCTTCATCAATGTTACACATGGTTTTACATAGGACTGCAGTTGAAAAAACACTATACACATTCCCAAAGAGTTAAGTTACACATTCACCTCTGCTGTACCATTAATGATGATGCTACCTTATAAATAGTTCATGTATCCTTTTGGATATCCTTTTCTGGTTCTCGCTGAACTAACCTGGACACTGGAAGAGTTTCTTCCCCAAGAGTATCCCAAAACAGCAGCCCATTGGTATGCGGGTCTGATACAGCGGAGCAATGCCAGGACCCCGAGCGCTGAGCAGTGACATGACTTTGCTGTGACAGGGGCCCACTGCTTTGCACAATGCATCTTTTGACAGCACTGCACATCTGTAGGCTGGAGGAGGAGACTGAATGGCCTGATTTATGCAGAATGAGTTCTGACCCTGGCAATATGAACATTTTGCTTTTTGCACCCACTCCTGCATGTGGATTCTTTGCATTTTTGTTATTTTTGGCCATTTTTTATAAATACATAAATAGATATGCATTCTATAATACATAGTTGATATGGTGAAATATAAATATACTATGTGTAAGCCAGTGATTTGCATCTATTGTAAAACACCATGCCCTGGAAACTGCAAACTGATATGGTACAGAGTGCCTAGTCTTATACTTTCACAAATTGCTAACCACAAATCTAAAGGAATTTTATCTTGCAGAATTATTTGCTTTCTCAGCTCTCCTGTAATTTCTCCTGTAAGTCATACTTAAACGGGTTTTCTGGGACTGTGTTATTTTTTACTATGGGTCTAAGTATCTGCCTGTTCTACCCGAAGTTGGCTCAAGGCGGTCACGGACGATTCTGCCGGCACTTCTGGTGTCTCAACAGAACAGATCTTCTGGGCTACTCTGTCAATGGAGCATCATGATGATTGACAGTCCTTAGTCAGTGGGGAGTCGGTTGTCAATCAGCATGACATCGGTAGTCACGCCCGACCAATAAAGCAGAGTGGAAGAGAAGATGCTGCTCTGTCAACGTGACATCAACAGAAACAGAATCATCGACAGGAGCGGTCCGAGACCTCTCTCAGTGGGCAGGGATTGATGGCAAGCAGAGCAGGCAGATACTTAGCAACTACCTGCCTGTTTTTTTTTTGTTTTTTTTTTCTAATGTCCTAAAAACTAAGTCTTGGAAAACACCTTTAGGCAATGTACCCACGATGCAGAAATGCTCACGATTTTTTCCTGAGCATTTCTGCATCTCCCTGGCAGAAAAACACATGCGGATTGCACATGCGGATTGTACATGCGGATTGTACATGCGGATTGTACATGCGTTTTCCTGCCAGGGACAAGCGGATGTGAAGCGTTCTTCACTTGCATTTCTGCATGCGGGTTGTCAATCACTTTCCAAGCGATTTTAGCATCACTGTCAACTTGGTCACACTATATATATCCATGCAAACGGCATGGATTTATATAGCGTGACCCGAGAGAATGGTAAAAAATAAAAAATAAATATTATACTTACCTTCTGATGGCCCCCGGTGTCCTTGTCTCGGCTTGCCGGCAGCTCGCAGTAGACTAAAGGACCTACCGATGTCAGCGGTCGCGTGACCCGTCACATGACTAAATGATGTCACCTCAGGTCCTTTAAGTCTACCGAGAGCTGCTGGCAAGCCAAGACAAGGACACCGGGGGCCATCAGAAGGTAAGTATAATATTTATTTTTTATTTTATTCTTTTTTTTTTACAGGTACTATGGTACCCGGGTCCGGAGGAGAGTCTCCTCTTCTCCAAACCCGGGTACCATCCGCACATTGAAACGCATGGAATCCGCATGTACAGATCCAGTGATGCGGATGACATGCGATTCAATGCAAGTCAATGGCGGCGAAAACGTAGCGCTTCCTCTAAATAATTGGTAATGCTGCGGATTTTTCCGCAATGATAATCCGCAGCGGAAATTTCCGCAGCATGTGCACAGCACATGCGGATTATCATTGGGGAACATGGCAGGCCTTCTACCATGCGTTTTTTAAGCGTTTCTCCAGTGGAATTGCCGATGCAGAAACGCTTAAAAATAGTGGTCACACAGCCTTAAACATAGTAAGATATGTACTAAACAAGGAATGCTTTGAACCGACATTATGTTCTCATTTGAAGCCAGGTCGATGGAAGGCTGAGTATAAAGCATTTACAATATTCTAAAAATCCTTATTGAATCTTTACATCATCATTGTAGCATTAGATGATCGGTCTTATTCAAGTATTCTAGTTTCCATTTTGATTGCTCACTATTTCATTAGACCTGGTGATAGCCTAAGGCTATGTTCACACATGTTGTTTTTTTTGTTTATTTACGATACAAATCTGCTGCAATCAATCAATAAGCTGCAACAAAAGTGCAGGTTTTGCTGCATTTTTTGTGTTTTTTTCAGCGTTTTTTTCACTGTCCTTCTGTCTCTATGTATGCATGTACATAAAATTCTGTGAAAAAAAGGAACCCCATTCTATTTTGCCATCAAAAATGCTAAAAAAACGCTGATGCAAATTTTGGTGCATTTTTGATGTATTTTTTTCACCACACATTATTTCCTATGGGTGAAAAAACGCTGAAAAATGCTGAAAAAACGCTGAAAGAAGTTACATGCTCTATTTTCCAAAAACCCAACCAAGGCACAAAATATGCAACAAAAAAAATATGATGTGTGAACAGAGAATTCTGGTTTCTCATAGACTTTGCTGGTACTGTAAAACACAGCTGAAAATTTGCATAAAAATCTGCAGCAAAAAACGCTGAAATACACAGCATGTGTGAACATAGCCTTAGGGTTAATATGGTAATTAAATCCATTTTGGTTTGCTCAAATGTCTTCTGGAGTTCTTGTGATTGGCTGCAGCCAAACAACAAGTATCAAGCTGGTTTCACAAATCTGACAGCGATGTCCAGACCAGTCGCTGTCACTGGTCTCCTGATCCGAACTCAACAGCCTCATATATGTCTATGATGCTGTTCAGGTCAGGAGACTCATGGATGGTCTGGACATTCCTGTCCACACTGGGACCGTGAATGTTGGATGTGTGAAGCTGGCCTTAGGATTTATATACTAAGTGCCATGTACTGTAGCCTGAGTCCCTAAGATTCCATATTATAGAGCGATTGATATTCCATCTGCAGTTGTAGATTGCATCCGTTAAAAATATTTTCCCATGCATAAAGAACAATTTTTCCTTCATACATCATACTCATTTTTTCCTACAGATTTTATATGAATCATTTAGGGGAAAGAAAATTCTATCTCTGTATAAAGTTAGAAATCCACAAATGCAAAGCACAGGCCATAGCTGTCTATCAGTACTCTGTTCTGTGCTTAGGCCCAAGGGAAATACTTATCGAAAAGTTAAGGCATACAATGACAACTAGCCCTCTCTAAATGTAACCTGGATTCAGCGTTGAACATGTTGGATAGGTTGTGATTTCCTGCTTGAGGCTTATATTGATTTCTCATTTCGTATATAACAGCATGACAACATTGCAGTCCTCATCCTTTTACTTATGTCATATACATCATCATAAAGGCATGTCCACTATGGATAAACTGCCCGGTCAGGTAACATCTTAGTTCTGAATTGAGATGTAGTCAGAGCAATGTCCTCCATGGCCAAACTCTACTCATTTACAGCCATTGTCCCTTTATTCCCATGTGCTTTGTTTGAATATTCACTGCATTTATCCTTTTGCATGTATGGTATATACACTGCTCAAAAAAATAAAGGGAACACTTAAACAACAGAATATAACTCCAAGAAAATCAAACTTCTGTGAAATCAAACTGTCCACTTAGGAAGCAACACTGATTGACAATCAATTTCACATGCTGTTGTGCAAATAGAATAGACAATAAATGTAAATTATTGGCAAATTTTCAAGACACCCTCAATAAACGAGTGGTTCTGCAGGTGGGGACCACAGACCACATCTCAGTATCAATGCTTTCTGGCTGATGTTTTGGTCACTTTTGAATGTTGGTTGTGCTTTCACACTCGTGGTAGCATGAGACGGACTCTACAACCCACAGAAGTTGCTCAGGTAGTGCAGCTCATCCAGGATGGCACATCAATGCGAGCTGTGGCAAGAAGGTTTGCTGTGTCTGTCAGCGTAGTGTCCATAGGCTGGAGGCGCTACCAGGAGACAGGCCAGTACACCAGGAGACGTGGAGGGGGCCATAGGAGGGCAACAACCCAGCAGCAGGAACGCTACCTCCGCCTTTGTGCAAGGAGGAACACTGCCAGAACCCTGCAAAATGACCTCCAGCAGGCCACAAATGTGCATGTGTCTGCACAAATGGTTAGAAACCGACTCCATGAGGGTGGTATGAGGGCCCGACATCCAGAGATGGGGGTTGTGCTCACAGCCCAACACCATGCAGGACGCTTGCCATTTGCCACAGAACACCAGGATTGGCAAAGTCGCCACTGATGCCCTGTGCTCTTCACAGATGAAAGCAGGTTCACACTGAGCACATGTGACAGACGTGACAGAGTCTGGAGACACTGTGGAGAGCGATCTGCTGCCTGCAACATCCTTCAGCATAACCGGTTTGGCAGTGGGTCAGTAATGGTGTGGGGTGGCATTTCTTTGGAGGGCTGCACAGCCCTCCATGTGCTCGCCAGAGGTAGCCTGACTTCCATTAGGTACCGAGATGATATCCTCAGACCCCTTGCGAGACCATATGCTGGTGCGGTTGGCCCTGGGTTCCTCCTAATGCAGGACAATGCCAGACCTCATGTGGCTGGAGTGTGTCAGCAGTTCCTGCAAGATGAAGGCATTGAAGCTATGGACTGGCCCGCCCATTCCCCAGACCTGAATCCGATTGAGCACATCTGGGACATCATGTCTCGCTCCATCCACCAACGTCACGTTGCACCACAGACTGTCCAGGAGTTGGCGGATGCTTTAGTCCAGGTCTGGGAGGAGATCCCACAGGAGACCATCTGAAACCTCATCAGGAGCATGCCCAGGCATTGTAGGGAGGTCATACAGGCACGTGGAGGCCACACACAATACAAAGCCTCATTTTGACTTGTTTTAAGGACATTACATCAAAGTTGGATCAGCCTGTAGTGTGTTTTTCCACTTTAATTTTGGGGGGTGACTCCAAATCCAGGCCTCCATTGGTTAATAAATTTGATTTCCATTGATGATTTTTGTGTGATTGTGTTGTCAGCACATTCAACTTTGTACAGAACAAAGTATTCAATGAGAATATTTCATTCATTCAGATCTAGGATGTGTTATTTGGGTGTTCCCTTTATTTTTTTGAACAGTGTATGTACCCTAGCAGTCAAACAGTTTAATATGTTAAAGAGAATATCCAGGAAAAGAAAAACATAGCTTCTTTATTAAAAAAAAAAAACCTGCCACAGCTGTCTATTGTACTGTATGTCTGAAATTGCAGCTCAGCTTCATTGGAGTGAATGAGCACAAGAGGCAATACCATAGCCAATCAGTAGACAGATGTAGCATTGTTTTTTAAAGGGAATTTGTCAGCAGGTTTTTACTACCTCATCTGAGAGCAGCGTAATGTAAGCAAAGAGACCCTGAATCCAACGATGTATAATTTAGATTACTGGGTGCAACAGTTCTCACACAGAGTTTTTATACTTAGCAATGCAGCAGAGCTGAGGAAGCTGCCCCCGCCCACACCGACTCTGCATATATAATGTCAATAGACAATGAGGTCCTTATCACAGGAGGGGTCCTTGCTTGCACAGCTGGGTCAGAGCAATGATAAGCTCCTGGGGATAAAACAATCATTGCAAGCAAACAAAACCATGGACAAGGGAGGCATCCCTGAAGTCTGTGTTTTAATACCTACAGCATGCTGTCTTCAGATTACATAGCAAAAACCTGCTGACAGATTCACTTTAAGTAATCTGCCATTTTTTCCAAGCCTAGATAACCCCTTTAAATACAATTTGAATCATATGATCTATCTAACCTCTTCCTGGGACTCATGTACACATTATACTCCTCTGCGTGGATCCTGTATGGCTGCTTCCCCAGTGATCAGCTGTAATCTGACAGAGAACATGGTATTAAAGGACACCTGTTAAACTCTGTATGTTTTTTTCTGAAATGTTTCTGTGTTGAAGAGAGAACATAGTTTGTGGAGCCCTCAGCCGACTTCTTCCTGCACCACCCAAGATGATTTCCAGGTCTCTCTCATATGCATGTGTATACAAAGAGAGAGATCTGTAAATCCACTAGAGAAGTGCAGGGCCAACTCTTCAATATATCTTTTCCCTGAACTCTGGAGCATTTCAGAGAGAAACATACCAGGTTGCGATCATACAGCCAGGCTCAGATTCATGTTGCCTGTGGTTTGGGCAGCATGAATCGAATGACAGGTTCTCATTAAAGTTTTTTTTTCTGCCGTAAAATAATGCTTTACATGCTCAATATCTTGAAGCTCTGTTTAAAAGTGGTCCAAATGTGACCAATCAGTAGCCTCAGTGGTCACCTGCTGTACTGGTGGCATCATGGCTGCAGATTTCCCTTGCTGACCACTTGTAAATAAAGACTTTGTGAACTTCCAGAGCTTCTGCACTGGATCGGTAGGAGAGTAATGTTTTGTTTTATTTTATTTTAAAACATTTAAAGATGTTTTTTTTTTTTGTTTTTGTTTTTTTATTGTTGGGTTGGGTGACACCTTTAATTCTAAAAGTGACACCAAGTTAAAAATAAATAATACAGACTTGAATTATAGTGCACAAATAATTGCATTAGTTGCAGCATTTTCAAATCCTGCTCTAAAAGCACCAAACTTGCTGACTTTAGACATTACTGATGGTTAACTCCATGTGCTGGCAACACATTGTTTTGTAATAGAACACCATACACACTGACCTGAATTAAAATGTAACCAGAAAAATGCATTAAAAACCTGGCTCCACTAAGCTGAAGAAACAAGTGAGGGAGCAAGGGAGCAGGTATGATTGGTGCTACATATCTCTAATATCTAATAATATGCTGATTGGCTTTCAAGGAAACTGACTCTGATGTGGGTCAAATACAACACAACTTGTGACATCATATGTCTAGGCAGAAACATAGTTAACAATGCATTTTCCATAAAAAAAAAGAAGTTTACAATGTTACTAAAAATATGTGATTAACAATCTGAAATTGCTCAATGGCTGTCAAAAGCAACAATGTGATTTTTCTAGTTCTGTAAGTGTAGTGAGCACAGTTCTTCCATTGACAAGATAAAATAAGGTGTGTGCACATGTCTAACTGCAAGCAACCAACCCTGGCTCTACTCTAGAAATAAATGCTGAGATGAGAGATGAGCCAAATGATTCCAGTGCAAACACAAGTGCCATGCTAGTGTCCCCTTACCAGACCGCTCCACTGCCTCTGATCACGGTGTCCCCTGTAGTGCTGGGCATGGCTGGAGTCTTGACAGGATTTAGGTGTGTGACTCTGTAGTTTCCAAGTGTAGAATGCACTGACTGTGAGCCAAGAGTATGCAGACTCAACCCCTCCCTCCTACACTGGAGAAGGAATGCCTCACTAGTCCCTTATCAAGCATGTACCAGAGATTTCCACTTTTCCCAGAACCTTATACCCTCATAATGCATCACCACCACGTCTTGTCATCAGCACAATCCACAAAATTGTAATGAATGTCCGTCTTTATCCCTGGATTCATCATTGATCAGAGTGGACTACAAAATCTTGCAATGGAAATTCATGTGTAAAATAATATACAGCTTCAATTATTAACTAAAAATATCATCTAAGATGATAAATATTCTGAGAAGTGGCATCCTGCAGAAAGTGCAGGTACAAATTACAATAATTTGACATTAATAAAAAAGAGCCTCATCGCCAATGAGTTTAGTAGGACTATCGAAGACAGCTAGAAGCTAAGAAATTGTGAACTAACCGTCTTTCTTTGATTATAACATAAATGCGCAAAATAGAAAAAAAAAAAAAAATTGTGTATTCCCTGCTTTTCACGGGTTCAAAAGGTTAACATTACCATTCAAAAGTAGTGTCTGTCTTTTTAAGGCATCATGGAGTAGGTAGTGACATGGCTGATATGCCAGTGCAAGGAGACTTATAGGCCATGCAATGCTGTTACCCTTTAGACCCCAGTCAGAGGTCTCTTATCCAAATCAGATCTCATACTTTGCACTAAGGAGGGGCAACACCCCAAAACACGTGTCTGCAAATTAAGATTTTGCTTTTATCCTAAGTCATATGGCAAGGCTCATTAAAGGGTCAATATTGTCTTTTAGGATTGCTACTTCCAACAGGTGGCGCTATAGAGTTCAAGTCCTCTTCCTCTCTGAACAGGCAATTTGCGTATGGAGTAACTGGGTCGTTCTACCTCAGCTCTTTGAATAAGAAGAGTTGTGGGCCATTAAATGGGCACAAAGGCACCCACTAATTTAATGCATCTTACAAATAGCCTAATTGAAAAATGCCCTTATTTACAGGTAAGGAATAATACACAAAAAGGTTCAATGTATTTGTTTTATTTTTTTTATTCACACTTAAATTAGAATAAAATATGATTTATTTTTTTCTTGAAACATGCCCTGTTGAGGAAGACCATAAAAAGTAGCACCAAATAAAAAGGCCCATATCGCAAAAAACAAACATTTAGAGGAGCCGCGGGAATAAAATACTACATAACCAGTACTTCTGGATATGGGCTTTAAATGGAACATGAACTTTAGTTTTTAGTGAATGATTATGAAATGTGATCTTATAATGTTCTTGTTGGTAATTGTAGCAGATTGATCATTGCTACTATTCACAAACAAGGCTAGCTCTGACAACCAGGGCAAAGGCATTTTACATGGTGAAGTGTTATTGAAAAATAATCATTTTGACAAATGGGAATAGTAACAAATGTTTACATTCTTGTGACTGCAATGCTTCGGCAATTGTCATACTGTACTCTGACCAGAGCTGCCTGCCGCTCCCCATAGCGGAGTTCATTAGGGCAGCCAAGACATCTCACCTGGTCCTCTCCAGCCACCCTTAAAGTATGAACTTTACAATGTAGTTAACTATAAACTTGACAAGCACATCAAAAACAAAACACCAAGGTATTTACTACCTACATCTTTCTACAAATAGGTCACTACAAATACAAAGTCCTCAAATCCATTTGTGTGAAGACTTTTACATAATTGTGTACATAAGTAAAAATATGTAACAATATTACATTTAATTATTGGGGTAATCCATAGTGCAGTTTGTCAAGATGGACGAACTGAAATAAAGTGAGAAACAATGAAATGCATCAAATGATACCGACTATTCAATGTCAAGTCAACGTTACAAATTCAGCTAAATGTCACAGTAATGAAAGCATGATTTACAGTTCAGAATGATATACATAATTCGGCAGTCTACCGATCATATGATAAAAAAGTATCAGCGAGGATCCTTGCTGATACAGTTTAGAATGAGAATCTGTTTTCCATTAGTCCCTTCAGAAGTACAATGTTGTATTCTGCTAATAAGACAGAATTTTTAATCAAAGAAACTCTATAAATTGGGCCACTAAACTCCTCTCTTAAATATATAGTTGTTTACATACATAGAAAGTTTTCTGCTGTAGACAGGTCTATGGGAAAGTAGATTTAAATTCTAAGTTGTAAACTTTCCTTACATGCAGCGGCACGATGATGATGTAGCAAGGAGAATTCCCTAGGAGGACAAGCACCCCAACTGAAGTCTCCTTGAAATCAGAAATCAGAATCAGAATGACTGAAGAATGCTTACTCTCTTTGAAGATGTCACTACTAGAAAGAAGGTTACCTTCCAAGAGAATTGGGCAAAAGAACATATTAGGCCATGCCCCTTTCCAGAAAGGCTACATCCCTTTGATGAACAAGGCAACTTAGGTTTAAGTCACATATTTTTTGAAACTTCAGTTCTATATTGGACTGCTGTAGATGTCTAACCTGAGAACATTTGTCCCCAATGGCATATCTTCTTCTGGCGTGGTGGATCCGTCATCTCTTTTTTGCCATTTTGTCACCTCTTGTAGCAGCCACCAAGAGCATTTTTTTCTGTTGGTTTTGGTGATTTCATCAGAAATACAGTACAGACCAAAGGTTTGGACACACCTTCTCATTTAAAGACTTTTTCTGTATTTTCATGAATATACAAAAAAGTGTCCAACAACTGAAAATATGTCTTATATTCTAGGTTCTTCAAAGTAGCCACCTTTTGCTTTGATGACTGCTTTGCACACTCTTGGCATTCTCTTGATGAGATTCAAGAGGTAGTCACCGGAAATGGTCTTCCAACAATCTTGAAGGAGTTTCCAGAGATGCTTAGTGACTCGCCCCCTGGGCCTAGTGTGGACGTGTGTGGGATACCCGGAACCAGGTCTCTGGGGGATGCTGGGGTTTGTAGTCTCCGTGGCGGCGACCCGGTCCCGTGGCTCAGGGTGGTCAAACCAGTGGCAGTCTTTATAGGGTTTTAAGTTAATTGTCCGACTACGCCACCCGTGGATTGCGGTCAGTACGGACCGCCGCTGCAAGGCAGACCGCTGGGGCTGATGGGGTATGCAGCTGAGGTGGTGTGACTCCCCACGGGAGGAGTGCAGCCCCAGGGCAGTGTAGTAGAGGATGGGAGTGATGGTGTGGGCGTCCCAGTACTAGTAGTGCTGACGCGGTGAGAAAGCACAGAGACAAGGTGTTGCAGTTCAAATGCTTTACTCACAGTTCTCATCCAGGTCACTTGTGCGCAGGTGGGACCGCCTGAGCCGTGCTGCGTCCACCAGGCAAGGGGCTCGGTCAACCCCCAGGTAATTCCGGAGTGTGGCCCAGGACTCCCTTCTATTCCTTTCTCTGGCCGTGCCCCACCAGTGACACTACTTTTGTCCAGCTGCCTCGGGCCTTCTCTTGGGAGGGCTTCGTGCTCACTGCCCTGACCCTATGTGGTATGCCTTTCTAGTAGGTGTAGTGAGGGGTCGCACCAAGATGTGATCGCGACCGCCGGTCCTTGGCTGAGGATTAGTCACCTCCATCAACTTGGGATCCGGTACCCTGTTCTGCCAACACGTCACCCGCAATCTCCTGGGCCTTTGGGGTTCCTTCAGCCTTCGTGTCTCTGGGCCTCTCTTGGTGTTCTGTTCCTTTCTTTCTTTCCTTTCTGTTCCTGTTCCTTGCTGTTACTGTCCTTCTCCTCTGGCTCTGGCCTTCACTCCAGGCCTGCCTCGTGGAGCTGGGCCCTGGCTGAGCCACAGCTCCCTGTCAGCCCTCCTGGCTGAACTGTACTGGACTCACTTCTTCTACTCCCAGAACTAAGATGGTGCCCACCTTATATCCCTCCCTTTCTGTGTATGAGCCAAGGTGACTTGCAACCAATGGGCTCCTACCTATGCCCAGAGACCCAACCCCTATCTGCTCCAACATCAATGGGTGTGCTTCCCCCTCCCCACTCCAGCCAGGGACAGATGCTGTCGTGCCTGCACTTCTGTCTCGTGGGAGCACCGTTGAGCTGTCCCCCGGAAATGGGGTGTGTGTGATGCATGGAGCTAAACGAGCCCTGGTCCACACTCCCTCCTTACCCGGGAGTGGAATATCACACCTCTGGGTGAGGTGCAATACCCCTGTAGCGGCCGAACCCTTGGGGCGCTGCATTCCCCCCTGGTAAACCACAGCACGTCCTCGGGCTGGAAAAGAATAAAAACAATTTAAAACATACAAAATTTTTAGAATGCATTCGCATATAAGACACTAACTGTTTAACCCCTCCCTTTATGGGAGGCACTTTTCTCTTTACAATGTTACTGATACACTTTTTCTTTTCTTCAACATTCTTCTTTCACTAGCTATGGTCAAAACTACCGGAACTCTTTTATCATATAAAACATCACATAAAACATTTGCATTATTACTCTAGCAGCATATAAACCTTTTCATGTTAAACATTTTCAAGTGAAACAATTTTCTTTTTTTTTTTTCAAAAACACATTCTTGAGTTCAGGCCACGGTGCAACTTGCGACCAGGTGTTCCTTCTTCTTAAAGGTGCAACAGTCCAATTAATTTGTTCTGAGGTAGACGTTGCAGTCTTTTTATAAAACCAGTAGGGGGCGCTTTAAGAAGCGCAACTATTTACAGGGGATTGGCCGTTCCCAGTCCTCGGCCAGGTAGAAAAGGGGGAATGGCTGTTCTCAGTCCCCAGCCAGATAACTTAGGGATATAGAGGGCAACTTTTATCAGGAAACAATCTCATCAACAATCCTCATACCCTGACGGGTAACTATTTACAGTTCCACTTTACCGTTCACTGGTAACGGTGTCCTCCTGATGCTCCTTCTTCTGGGTAGTCTTCAGATCCGTCCGGACCCTCTGGGTACTCAGTGTCTGGGCGGTACTGCAGTTCCTCCTCAGTCAAGCGGTGGATATGAAGGGCATACAGTCCTTTGGCGCCCTTGTGCCGGGTGTAAGTCACCACGTCACCAGGGTACAGGTCATGTCCATGATGTCCCTCTGGCAGGTGACTTTCAACGTCTCTTCTGGTCACGAAGACGTCGGTTGCGGCCTCCGGGTCTCTAATGAAGCACCATCCGTGCTCCAGCTGGAACTTTGCCACGGTCCCGGTGGCTCGAGGACCGCGAATGGCTTGGGAGTCCTGGCGGGCCCTCCGCTTTTGTTCCGCGCTCCGGGCTTGGAGTCGCTCCTCCCTGATGCGTCTCTGCCGCCGCTCTCTCTCGAAGATTGCCAGCTGCTAACGGCAGGACTCCAGGCTACGGGCTGCGTCCGCCCGGGTTTCTTGGGGGAACCACATTAGATTTTCGCCAGTGGGGTCCCACTCAAATTGGGCGTCTTCCAGCGGGAGCGGGGTGTTCTCTGCGGGCTCCGGAGCCGGTATCAGAGGCTCGCGCAGGGGCTGGGTTTTCCAGGGCTGACCGCTGGTCAGTTCAGCCGGCCATTCCAGCGGCAGTCCATCCGGACCAGTATGGTGGGCAAACAGGTCCACATCCAGAGGTGGTATGGCAGGGGACCCCAATCGGGAAGCAGCGCCCGGGGGCGCTCGGCCTTGCGACCAGGCCAGTGGTTGTCTGCTGGTCGTGCCCGGGAGTGGCGCAGTCAAGGTAGGGGGCGCTGGTGAGGCAGTGGCGCCCGGGTGCACTAGGCCTTGCGTCCCGGCCTGTGACGTCTCTCTCTTTACTGCGCCCGGGTTCAAAGGGCACAGCGTGGGGCGGGGCGTGACAGCGACACTGGCAGCCTGAGGCCTAGCTGGCGGCGGTGGAGGCGTGGTGTCAGGTACGGTCCCCGGGGCTTCGGGTCCCGCAACGGAAGGTGGGAGCAGCCTGGTGGCCTCAGGGTTTGGGGTGATGACGTCCCCGATACCTGCCTCAGTCTCTGTGGCCTCCTCCGCGGTGTCGTCCGCAGCTGCTGGTCCACCTTCACCGACCTCGGAGGCAGGCGTGCTGCTCGGCCCTGGTGTTGTCTCCTGCTGGCTATTTACATGCTGCTGGGCGAACTCCTCCTTCCATCCGGCAGACACATCTCGCTGCGCCCGGACCATCCTCCGATTTAGATCTTCTAGCGCTACTCGCGCACACTCCGGGTCTCTGGGCAGCTGCGCCAGCAACTCCGTCAGGCTGCACGGTGGTTCGGCCTGCAGCTGGCTGCGGGCCAGGGTGCTGGTGGGGTTTGCGGCTCCTTCCATCTCCGGGTGCGGTGTGTCCAGACTGATCCAGACAGCACCCTGCCCCACAGTTTTCTTTCCAGTCCGCCCCCATGGGGGGTGGTCTTGGGACCACCTGCTGACAATCACCTTCAGGGGCAGCCCCCCCACGTTGATGGACATTTCCACAGCCGCACTCATGGCTGTTGGGGGTGGGCTCCTTCTTTGGCGCCATTCTGGGACCTGGCCCACGATGGGAGGTGATTTCCTGTTGTCTTTTGGCGTGCACATTATGGCGCTCGTTCTTCATGGGCGGGCGCCATCTTTAATACAATAAAACAGTCTCTTTTCAGGCGCGCAATACCCGTTTGTGGCGGGCTGGTAACGATCCTGCCGACTACGCCAAAAGTTGACTCGCCCCCTGGGCCTAGTGTGGACGTGTGTGGGATACCCGAAACCAGGTCTCTGGGGGATGCTGGGGTTTGTAGTCTCCGTGGCGGCGACCCGGTCCCGTGGCTCAGGGTGGTCAAACCAGTGGCAGTCTTTATAGGGTTTTAAGTTAATTGTCCGACTACGCCACCCGTGGATTGCGGTCAGTGCGGACCGCCGCTGCAAGGCAGACCGCTGGGGCTGATGGGGTATGCAGCTGAGGTGGTGTGACTCCCCACGGGAGGAGTGCAGCCCCAGGGCAGTGTAGTAGAATATGGGAGTGATGGTGCGGGCGTCCCAGTACTAGTAGTGCTGACGCGGTGAGAAAGCACAGAGACAAGGTGTTGCAGTTCAAATGCTTTACTCACAGTTCTCATCCAGGTCACTTGTGTGCAGGTGGGACTGCCCGAGCCGTGCTGCATCCACCAGGCAAGGGGCTCGGTCAACCCCCAGGTAATTCCGGAGTGTGGCCCAGGACTCCCTTCTATTCCTTTCTCTGGCCGTGCCCCACCAGTGACACTACTTTTGTCCAGCTGCCTCGGGCCTTCTCTTGGGAGGGCTTCGTGCTCACTGCCCTGACCCTATGTGGTATGCCTTTCTAGTAGGTGTAGTGAGGGATCGGACCAAGATGAGATCGCGACCACCGGTCCTTGGCTGAGGATTAGTCACCTCCACCAACTTGGGATCCGGTACCCTGTTCTGCCAACCCGTCACCCGCAATCTCCTGGGCCTTTGGGGTTCCTTCAGCCTTCGTGTCTCTGGGCCTCTCTTGGTGTTCTGTTCCTTTCTTTCTTTCCTTTCTGTTCCTGTTCCTTGCTGTTACTGTCCTTCTCCTCTGGCTCTGGCCTTCACTCCAGTCCTGCCTCGTGGAGCTGGGCCCTGGCTGAGCCACAGCTCCCTGTCAGCCCTCCTGGCTGAACTGTACTGAACTCACTTCTTCTACTCCCAGAACTAAGATGGTGCCCACCTTATATACCTCCCTTTCTGTGTATGAGCCAAGGTGACTTGCAACCAATGGGCTCCTACCTATGCCCAGAGACCCAACCCCTATCTGCTCCTACATCACTGGGTGTGCTTCCCCCTCCCCACTCCAGCCAGGGACAGATGCTGTCGTGCCTGCACTTCTGTCTCGTGGGAGCACCGTTGAGCTGTCCCCCGGAAATGGGGTGTGTGTGATGCATGCAGCTAAACGAGCCCTGGTCCACACTCCCTCCTTACCCGGGAGTGGAATATCACACCTCTGGGTGAGGTGCAATACCCCTGTAGCGGCCGAACCCTCGGGGCGCTACACTTAGCACTTGTTGGCCCTTTTACCTTCACTCTGCGGTCCAGCTCACCACAAACCATCTCGATTGGGTTCAAGTCTGGTGACTGTGGAGGCCAGGTCATCTGGCGTAACACCCCATCACTCACCTTCTTGGTCAAATAGCCTATACACAGCCTGGAGGTGTGTTTGGGGTCATTGTCCTGTTGAAAAATAAATGATGGTCCAACTAAACGCAAACCGGATGGAATAGCATGCCGCTGCAAGATGCTGTGGTAGCCATGCTGGTTCAGTATGCCTTCAATTTTGAATAAATCCCCAACAGTGTCATCAGCAAAGCACCCCCACACCATCACACCTCCTCCTCCATGCTTCACGGTGGGAACCAGGCATGTAGAGTCCATCCGTTCACCTTTTCTGCGTCGCACAAAGACACGGTGGTTGGAACCAAAGATCTCAAATTTGGACTCATCAGACCAAATCACAGATTTCCACTGGTCTAATGTCCATTCCTGGTGTTCTTTAGCCTAAACAAGTCTCTTCTGCTGGTTGCCTGTCCTTAGCAGTGGTTTCCTAGCAGCTATTTTACCATGAAGGCCTGCTGCACAAAGTCTCCTCTTAGCAGTTGTTGTAGAGATGTGTCTGCTGCTAGAACTCTGTGTGGCATTGACCTGGTCTCTAATCTGAGCTGCTGTTAACCTGCGATTTCTGAGGCTGGTGACTTGGATAAACTTATCCTCCGAAGCAGAGGTGACTCTTGGTCTTCCTTTCCTGGGGCGGTCCTCATGTGAGCCAGTTTCTTTGTAGCGCATGATGTTTTTTGCAACTGCACTTGGGGACACTTTCAAAGTTTGCCTAATTTTTCACACTGACTGACCTTCATTTCTTAAAATAATGATGACCACTCATTTTTCTTTACTTAGCTACTTTTTTCTTGCCATAATAAAAATTCTAACAGTCTATTCAGTAGGACTATCAGCTGTGTATCCACCTGACTTCTGCACAACACAACTGATGGTCCCAACCCCATTTATAAGGCAAGAAATCCCACTTATTAAACCTGACAGGGCACACCTGTGAAGTGAAAACCTTTTCCGGTGACTACCTCTTGAAGCTCATCAAGAGAATGCCAAGAGTGTTCAAAGCAGTTATCAAAGCTAAAGGTGGCTACTTTGAAGAACCTAGAATATGAGACATATTTTCAGTTGTTTCACACTTTTTTGTTAAGTATATAATTCCACATGTGTTAATTCATAGTTTTGATGCCTTCAGTGTGAATGTACAATTTTCATAGTCATGAAAATACAGAAAAATCTTTAAATGAGAAGGTGTGTCCAAACTTTTGGTCTGTACTGTACACATTTCTTAGCCATGTTCCAGTGTATAGTTTGAATAGGTACTAGAAGCTGGGATTGGTCTGACGTATCACTTCAAGGGAGTCGCTCCATTGAAGTTCCTGGCTCTTCTCTCAAACCTGTCATGCCTAATGACTCCAAATAGTAACTGCAATGTCAGCTTCTTTTGTTTTAGATTGTCAGTGTGTGTACGAGGGCCCAATCAATGGGCCACCAAAACATAAAACCATTTTGCTATGTATTTCCATTCAAGCCTTCAGGCTACTCTTCTTCCTCAAGGCAATGTTGCTTTTTACAGAACAGCCCTGTTATGCACTCATGCAAACTCAGCAACATAGTATGGCAAACCTCTATTGTGTGTTAGATCCCTTAGGGTGTAAAGGTATAATGTCATCTATATCTGATAGAACCAGTACATCTTTTCAATAACCCTAAATGTAAAGCATCCCCTTGGCCTGAATGTGGCTTTCCTAGGAATCCATAGGGCATGATGACATTTTTCCACAGAGCTGTAGATTCTACTGCCCCATCTAGCAAGGTGACCTCCACTGCAAACAAAGTGAAGTGATGAATGATTACTACCTGTAGGGAGCAGGAGGTCTGAATGATATCCATTAGCTTTCTCTAGCTTATTCTGTATTGCAGTTCTTCATCTATACAACTCTCATGGGTTACCTTTTGCAAATAAGTTTCAAAACTTCAGTTTATTGAACATCTTCACAGACCCAAAATTAACTTTCTTGTATATGTCACCACTGTCCCTCTCTGTTTTTCCAGTAATACAATTTGTTATGTGTGACATGTCTCAGTTGGTAATTTCACGAGGCTACACAGCACACCTGCATGGATAGCCAGCTGGTCCCTTTGCAAGAGAAGTAATTTTCCCACAGATGACAATCTCTGTCCACTCAACTTGACTGTAGCCCATCAGCTGTAGCTATCAGTTCACTGCCTTAAACTGGCTGCCATGCTGTTACTTGTTTCACCACTCTTCAGCTGCATCTGATCAATTGATCTAATGTTTTCACTTAGTTTTGTATGCCCTTACCTCCCATCCAGATATAAGCATGCAATACTTCACATTCAACCATCAATAAGTAAGGGATCTCCACCTCCTGCAATGTCTCATTACTGGGACTAGACATCTGCATTAGTGTTGCTGTTATCTAGATAGTAACACACCTTGTACTTGAACTTGCTTAAACGTACCATCTATCATTGCTTCAAGGCACCCAGCCAGGTACATTTTCTTGTTGACTAGATTACTGTCAGTTCACAGTATGAACACCGCTGTGGAGCCACATACAGTATGCAATACGCAATGAAAAGAAGGGTAACAAATGTGCAAGTTCTGTATCCCTTTATCACGGGGTGTGTAGGAAGTAACAAGTTGTACAACTATAAAACTATCAGAATAGTGTAAAATAAATTAACGCATAAAATGCTCATCTTCATATCAGGATTATACAGCTTCAGGTATTAGAAATTAATTTAATAATATATTCAATTTTTATTCCACAATCTGGTAATAGGTCGGCTTTAAAGCTTGCAGCATTTGCAAAATTCCTTACCCTTCTTTTGATGGCATATTATATTGTTAGCTCCATTGTGTCTCATATTGATGCTTATTAATATATAACACTTTAAGTTTAATATTATTTCTGTTCTTTGAAGACCTCAGAGGTTTGTTTGAGAGCGTTAGGGATCAAACAGCATAATGAAAACCAAGAAACACACCAGACAGGAAAGGAATAAAGTTGTAGAAAAGAGTAAAGTTGGGTTAGGTTACAAAAAAATAGCCCAAGTTTTGAACGTCTCAATCCAACATCCAAAAATCGAAGGAGTATGGCACAACTGCAAACCTACCAAGACATGGCGGTAGTCCACCTAAACTGACATTACAAGCAAGGAGAGCACTAATTAGAGAAACAGCCAAGATGCCCATGGTTACTTTAGAAGAGTTACAGAGATCCACAGCTCAGGTGATAGAATCTGTCCGCAAGACAATTATTAGTCATATACTCCACAAATCTGGCCTTTATGGAAGAGTGGCAAGAAGAAAGCCATTTTTGAAAGCAAGCTGTAAGAAGTCCTTTTTGCAGTTTGCAAAAAGCCAGATAGGGGAAACAGCTAGCGTGTGGAAGAAGGTGCTGAGGTCAGATGAGACCAAAGCAGAACTTTTAGGGCTAAATGCAAAACTAACATTAGACATCACCCCGAAAACACCATCCCCACCATCAAACATGTTGGAGGCAGCATCATGCTGTGGGGATGCTTTTCTTCAGCAGGGACAGAGAAGCTAGTCAGCATGGATTGGAAGATGGATGGATCTAGATACAGGGCAATCCTGAAGGAAAACTGTTAGAGGCTGCAAAAGACTTGATACTGGGGCGTGGGTTCACCTTCCAGCAGAACAATGACCCTAAATCTACTGTCACACCTAGAATTGAATGGTTTAGATCAAAGCTTATTCATTTGTTTTGTATGGCCCAGTCAAAGTCCACACCTAAATCCCATTGAGAATCACAGATGCTCCCCAACCAAATCTCACTGAGCTAGAGTTTGTTTGCAAAGTAGAATAGGAAAAAATGCCATCCTTTAGATGTGCTTATCTGGTAGAGACATACCCCAAAAGATTTACAACAGTAATTGCAGAGAAAACTGGTCCTACAAAGTATTAGCTCAGGGGGGCTGAATACAAATGCACTCTGAAACGCTATACTATGTAAACATTGAATTAATGAAATTGGAATTGCATTACTGCTATAGAAAATAAGTTAAAAATGAAGGAACTTAGCGCATAAATTGGCCAATTCATGTATGGCCAACAGTCAGCTTTAAGACATACCCGTTGTTGGGACCCTGACCTAATATGATACCTCTCCCTGGCTAAAAACCTACAATTATATGGGCAGGCAGGATCAAGCTCTATTTAAAACTGCCATAGACTGATGGGTGGAGTGCTCAGTCAGAAGGCGAGTATTACAAATATCAAAAGACTGACCGTCACTTCCAAACAGAAAGACAAATGTAAACAGATGCAAGCTAAAAAAGCCACTCTATATATAACATTTTATATATATTTTATAACATATATATAACAATCCTTTTTTCTGCCATTTGAAAAGCATCCATTTTTCGCTTACTGGAGGAGGAAAAATACATATTTAACATATACTACTGGACATGTGAACTGTCAAGTAATCATCTATTTGAAACTGATGCAATAAGCAAAAAACGGATTATTTTCAAATGGGAGAAATACGTATGGCAATTTAACTGATCCTTTTTCCGTAGACTTCAATGTTAAAAAACGGATCCAGTAGAAATCAGTATTTTCAGGTGGACAACAAGTTGTGTCTTCACAACGTTTTTGTCAAAGAATTGCTGCTGGATCTATTCTAACTGATAACTACTGGACATTGGGTTTATGTTCTCTATAAACAGACTGCATATTTACATACTTAATTAGCATAAAGTTAATTATTTAACTAATATTTAAAAAAAAAATCCACCCAACCTATATAATTTGTTTCTTATCTTAGTTAAGGCATTCTTAAAATCCCCAAATTGTATACTATGAATTCAACAGATCCATTTTTAATTCCAATAATGCCATTATTACTTTAATGAATATGCACTCACAATAGTTACATGGCAACACTATGTAATAGTTTAGTGACTGCCATCTCTCTGCTTTATATTTGATGCAATGTGGTTATAGCTGGAAGAAGTAAGACATCTTTCTCCCTCTACAATTATGTATGCATAGATAACATTGCTTCCGTGTGGTAAACCATGCTGTAACCTCTAAGATTTAATCAAACAGCACTAAGGAATGAAAGCAAATCATCCTGATTGAGACGACAGTGCTAAAAAAAAATAGTATTTCCTGTGTTCAGAAATTGAATGATGTATATTTCAGAATGTGTGATTTTAACTATTTAGTGTTATTGTATTGACATAGACAAATCCAGTACTTCCATTTATATTCTATGATATTCTATTATATTATGTAGGTGTTGGTCTTCTATAACAGAGCAGTGCATATTGATTCTAGAAGATACAGCAAGTCATTTGGCTTCTAAAAGCAAGCTACAATCAATAGCAGTAAGCTATCAGAAATGAGAAATATTAGGATAGCTATAATTAAAATAAAAATGTAATATTGAATCAAAAAGTTTTCCAATAGAAAAGTAAAAAGAAAACTCCATTATCTTTATCATTATCTAAAGATTAAATAAACTCTGGTGTCTGATGGCTTCCTATGGTGGCCAATGTAAAGGATTGCACTTACCGAATTCTGAGGCATGTCTTCGTAGAGCTTTCCAAAGGGAATATGTTCGTACTTTTGGATGGCAATTATTATACCAAGATGCTCTGCTGTTGGAATTCCTGGCCAACTGGTACAACGTGTTCATACGTCCATCTTCCATTTCGTCTTGGTATGTTTCTGAAATTCCATTAACCAGCAATCATCCAAAGTTGCGTAATGACTTCAAGTAGTAGACTGAAAGCGTCTCAATGCTAAGAGTTATTCCCGTATCCAGAGTGCATTAATTATTAAATCAAATCAATATCACCACTCCCCGCCAGGTACAATTCAGCAGTGCTTGTCAACATGGGACACAGCTTACATTTGCTGGACAATAATCCTAATGGACAAGATCTTTGGAAAACAGTGAATGAGAAAATGCAGAGTATGGTACCTCTAAGACAAAAACTTTAAGGAAGCGAATGAACATAATGGCAACAACAAAGAAAACAGGTTTAAAACTTGTTCTGCTGTCTGGAAGACCTTATCTATTCTGGCTGGTATTCACAGGGTCCTTCAGACTGACTTAGGTCATCCGGTTAGAGGATAGACATTGAGACAAGTGTGTTTTGTATACAAGAAAAACACACAAAATATGTTTAGTCTTGGAACAAGTAGCAAAGTGAGATCTCCCTGTTTACTCCTATGCAGATGTTATTTATACTGGTCCTGAAGGCGGCTGTAAAAGGTGCTTAATTTAGAAATATCTCACAAGGCCAGTCAAACCAGTTCATTGCTGGACACAATCTCTAAGCAATCCGATGCCTATTGGTAACAAATGACAGAAAAGTGGGAAAAGCCTGCCAAAATAATTTGCTAGTAAGCCTAAAGAAATTCCAAACAGGAATCTGGTCTCAGATGTCTTGTAACCATGTAAACTAGAAACAGAAAGGAAGAGGAAAGCACGAGTTATTTTTGGATGATAATACTGGTAGTTTTTCAGTTAAGTAATAAAGTTAAGTTCACTAAAATTTTAAGAACTTTTATAGCTTCATCCAGCAAACTTTATAAATTATAATTATAAAGGGGAAAGTTGACAAATATTACTGGAAAGTACCAAAGATCACCTATTATATTCTATGCATGTTTCATGTAGCACCAAATATTTTGTGAGTATTCCTAATTTATATGTTCCATGTCACTGTACAAAAACAATTTGCCTTGACTCCCCCCTACACCCCGCACTCTAGGACTTACAATAAAATACACGCATATGAACATTCACAGTTGTGCATTATGGAACCATATACAGTGGCATGTAAAAGTTTGGGCACCCCTGGTTAAAATTACTGTTATTGTGAACAGTTAAGCAAGTTGGAGATGAAATTATCTCTAAAAGGGCTAAAGTTAAAGATGACACGTTTCCTTTTATTTTAGCCCAAAATATATATCTATTGTCATTTCTTACATTTTAAAAATTACAAATATGAAAATGGACCGATGCAAAAGTTTGGCCACCCTTGGAGATTTGTGTGCTCAGATAACTTTGACCAAGGTTTCAGACCTTAATTTGCCTGTTAGGGTTATGGCTTGGTCACTATCATTATTAGGAAAGGCCAGGTGATGCAGATTTCCCAGCTTTATAAAAACTATAAAAACTCAGTCTCCTCTAACCTTCTGCCAAAAAAACACAGCTCTTCTAAGCAGCTACCTAGCACTCTGAAAATAAAAATGGTGGAGGCCCACAAAGCAGGAGAAGGCTATAAGAAGATATCAAAGAGTATTCAAGTTCAAAATGTAATTAAAAAATGGCAGTTAACAGGAACAGTGGAGGTCAAGATAAGATCTACAAGACCAAGCAAAATTTCAGTGAGAGCTGCTCATAGGATTGCTATAGAGGTAAATTAGAACCCCCGCTTGACTTCAAAAGACCTTCAGAAAGACTAAGCAGACTCTGGAGTTGTGGTACATTGTTCTGGTTTTCAGAGACACCTGCACAAATATTAAAAAAGGGTCAAAGTTGCCTCCTAAATTGCTAAGAGTGATTGCTCTAAGACATTGAAACTGCATTACTGCAATAGAAACATAAGAAAGCGCTACAAAATGTACACATGAAATATTTCAAAAATATTTTCTGTAATATTAATATGAAAAATTACAGTGAAGGAAAGCACTTAGCGCATAGATTGGCCAATATATGTGTGCCCAACAGCCGGCGTCAAAGCGTATTTCATTGTTTGATCCCTGTCCTTCTCTGTCACCTCTCGGGCTGAAATGCAAGCCTACAATTTATGGGTCAGGACTGGCCCGCACATCCTTACTAATGTGCACAGGAGCCAACTAAAAAAAAGCTTTTAAATATTTCATGTGTACATTTTGTAGCGCTTTCTTATGTTTCTATTGCAGTAAATATATATATATTTTTTTGCCTAAAATATGAAGGAAATGTGTCATCTTTAACTTTAGGTCTTTTAGAGATAATTTCATCTTCAACTTTCTTAACTGTTCAGAATAACTGTAATTTTGACAAGGGGTGCCCAAACTTTACATGCCACTGTATATTCTTTTTTTAGTAGATAAAATGTTTTCAATATATTATATTTCTGCTTTTATGTACATTATATATATATATATATATATATATATATATATATATATATATATATATATATATATAGTGTTTAATACACAGAATTGAATTTATAACAAGGAGAAAAATGGAGCCCTCAATAGCTTAGAATGAAGAAGGATGAATGATGAAGCGGTCATTTATACAAGCGAAACGTGCGTAGGGGACGTGGGGAATCTTCTCACCAGGTTGACGGTCCCGTTGGCGTCCATCTCCAACTGCTGGGTATGTTCATGAGTCCAATTATTTAATATATGTTCTCCCTTGAGCCTATTGATAACTACCAAGATGTACTAGGTGCTATACATACCCTTTGGCTCAGGGTTTAACTTATGGACTCATTAGATACTATCTGTATATACTATGTATAGGAATGCCCTTGTGGCATAGTCACTATTCATGATACCACATTGTAATTGACGCCACTGGCTACTCACAGCTTGAGGTCTGTGTTGATCACTTTTTTGTGCATAAATGTTATATGGGTGTTTTTTGTTTTAATCTTTATATGTAATAAAATTTGAATAATCGTTCTAAGCTATTGAAGGCTCCATTTTTCTCCTTGTTATAAATTATGGCATGTATATGGAGTTGTGTTTGGTGGACGAAAGGGGCACTGTTCTCACTTTTGAACCTCTAATCATGATGTTTGTGATCCAAATGGGTTGTTGTATAACAGAATTGGATTTGTATGGGTACCATTTTAAGGTTCATAGAAGTCATAGGGTTGTATTTAAAAATGCATGTTCCATGTTTGCATAGTTCCCATGTGTGTATTTTTTTCCATTTTGAACACAACATGTGACAAAAATATAACAAATAATAAGGAAACTGCTGCAAATTACACATCTGTATTTGATCCATATTTTAATAAGCAAATGAGACCAGGAAGTTAGTCAAAATTAATGTCAGGTAAGCTAGATCTGATTGGGGGGGTGTAGTCAGGGTCACAAGCCCAGCCAAGAAAAAGATGCGCACAGCAAAATAATAAAAGCATAAACCAGGGCGTAAACCAAGCACAATAACTGGCAACTCCCAGCAGTATGCTGAATGTTTATAGGGAATCTGTCAGTAGAATCAACCCTCCTAAGCTGTCTATATGGGCATGTAGGTTATAGGAAGCAGAACAAAATGATACCTTGATATCTGCAATCCGATGTCATATTCCAGAGAAATTCATGTTTTCCTTATATGTAAATGAGCTGTTCAGGCCTATGGCCTGGACATTGATCCTCATGAGATTATTTTACATGAAGCAGTATGATGTGTAATAGCCACTCTCTGCTCTACTGATCTCACTGCAGAGTTGAGTGTGATTACTGACACATCTGCAGGTTCCTCTCAGCTTCTACCTCACAGGCAGACAGGGTTGCAATGTTGTTGCAATACAGCAGAGCTGTGAGAGCTGCAGCAAATGTGTTTGTAAGAAAGTTCAGTTCTAATGTTCTGTGTTAGTTACTTGTCTCACACTGGTATCTCCCCCTTTTACTAAAAATAAGCTCTGGAGACAGATTCTCAGAGAGATCTGTGTCTGGCCCATAGATCTTAATGGCTCATTTACATATAAGAAAAACATAGATTTCACTGGAGTAAGACATCAAATCGCACATATCAAGGTATCATTTTATTCAGTTTCCTATGACCTACATGGCCTTATAGATGGCTTAGGACGGTTGATCCTACTGACAGATTCCTTTTAAGTAGGGTTGATCACTGCCCTATTGGCCACAGTTGGAGCTAATTATCCCTACTGAGCTGCTGGACAGCACATTCTGGCTGGCTGGGCAGCATTACAGATCCCAGTCACACCAATATGAGTGGATGGACAGAGCCTGCAACATCGAATGATATTGGTCATGATATCTCCTCCATCACCACTGGCCACAGAGTGAACATGATGGCACCTGGTGACAGAAGCAATTGTTTCTGGAGCAGATCCAGATAGAGATGTAACAGTATAGATCAGCTCTAACAGCTATGCTGACCCATATCATTATCAAGCATGTTTAATTATAGGGCGGCGTAGAGTTGCTGACTGTTCTCATTGACATGTTTTAGTAATTATTCAATAACGAAAATACTCAAAGATTAGATGTGACTTCCTAATAAATTATCCTCAGCATATTTAAGAGATGCAAAGTAATATTCTGAAACGCTCTGGAGACGGAAAAATTTAATTAAATGCAATAGAAGAAATTAATCAAGCAATGTGTACTACAATGTGGACAATTTGCAACAAAAAAAGAGTTTTTAATGTCCAGCATAAGTCACTTGAAAAGTGAGTATACAGACAACACAGCAAGGGATCTCAGTTGCTGCTTTCTGTGAGGTAACACATTTCCCTGCCTGTTTTATGTTTTATCACAGGACCAAGTGTTTCTCCAGCCCTCTGAGCTCATCATAAATCAAGTCAGTGATGTATGAGCTCCAGCCGTCGCTGAACTCATATGTCAACATTAACAGAAAATACCATACCATAAAAATGTGATCCTCTATTAGATATGCATTAAAACAAATAATGTTAAAACCGTGGCAAGTAATTTAGCAACATATAAATACACTAGAGGTTGAGCAACAAGCCCCAACTGGAACACTGAACACACCAAAAAAGAAAATCATAAAATCACGAAGTCTAGGACATGTCCCTGTTAAATACCCAACCTAACCGCGGAGGATGGCACTCTAAAAAACGCAATGGCGCCTCCGCTCAACAAAGACAGTCCCTAGCAGTCCCTAATAGGCCAAATCTATAATCAAAGAAACATATGACCAACTTTAAAACAACTTTATTGTAACAACCATATAATAACAGTGACCATGTTTATCTGTATTAATACAACAACCATAAACAGCCTTGTTTTACTTGTGATGCAGTCATACATAGGTAGAGCAATAGTATTATCCAAATCCTAGTGCCTAAGATGATTAAATTCAGTGTGGTACTCTACTCAATGTAATTAAAACACAATCATACCATAATCGGTGCCTAGTCCAAGAATATGAGCAAATCCTAGCAACTGAGGAAATAGAATTAATATGGCATTGTAATCAATGTCGCCTGATTTGTAACACACCTCAATCAGTGCCATAAAAATACACAATGCGTTTCCCCTCCAGCATCAGAGGTTCTTCAGGAGTGAGTTAAAGGTAGATTTGTAACATTAAACTAAGCTGAACAATAAGATGGACTAACGTACTTAGCTCAGATACATAAAGATGTCGCCTGCTTCGGTAGATATGGGCAAGCTTGGATCAGGTGTCCTCAGGTTATGGTGTCCCCATCAGGTATACTGGTCCATCTCTCTCCTTGAAAGAGTGATCCTGGGCAGCAGCATGTGTTCAAACTGTGGCCACCATTTATACCAAGGGGCATGCCCCCATTCACCCCTGTGGGGTAGACCCCCTCACATCCTGTTTAATGAACTCTATACTGAGACTCCTGATAGGTGCGGCCAGGATGTGATGTCATCATAATGGCCATTTTACTTCTATTATCCATAATACAATACAATGAAGTATCTGACTCCAAATTACTCCAAATTTATTTTGCAGCAGGAAAACAACCCTAAAGATAAACATACAACCAATGTCATTAAGAACTATTTTCAGACCTGATCTTACATAATCGAGTGTTTCTGGGATTACACGATGAGACGGAAGGTTTTGCACAAGCCTGCATCTACAGAAGATCTTTGCTTAGTTCTTCGAGATGTTTTGGAACGACCTCCTGCTGAGTAGTGTTGAGCCATCCCCCGTAGTGTTCGGGTTCGGTTCGTCGAACGCCGGGATGTTTGTGGAACTGTTCGTCGAACACCGTCGAACACTGTTAAAACCAATGGCAGACAAACACATAGAAAATACCTTCAGACGTGTCCAAAAGCTGACAAACTTCTCAGAAGACACTCTCTTTAAAAAAGCTGGCCGGCAATTCATCAGCGGCATACACCGGTACCCGACAATTTAGAACAGAAACAATAGAGCATCACACATAGATTAGATCGATAGAAACATGTCAGTCACATATATAAGAAGTACAGTGACAGTGTTGGTTACTGTACTTGTCATTAAGGCTATGTGCCCACGATGCAGAGATGCTGCATATTTTTTACGGTTCTCCCTGGCAGGAAAAACGCATGCGTTTTTACATGCGTTTTTCCCGCCAGGTAGAAGCGGGTTATCAAGCGCTTTTCCAAGCGATTTTAGCATCACTTGGAAAAGTGCTTGACAACTTGTTCACACTATAGAAATCCATGCAACCGGCATGGATTTATAGCAGTGTGACCAAGTTAGTTAAAAAAAAAGAATAAGAATGGTAAAAAATAAAAAAATAAAGTTTATACTCAACTTCCGTTGTCCTCCCGGTGTTTTGTCTGCTCCGTCCGGTGTCTTGCACTGCTCGCGGTGGTGTGAAGGACCTGCGGTGACGTCATTGAGCCATATGATGGGTCACATGACTCAGTGACGTCATGGCAGGTCCTTCACAACAGCGCGAGCAGTGCAAGACACCGGACGGAGCAGACAAAACACCGGGAGGACAACAGAAGGTGAGTATAAACTTTATTTTTTATTGTAAATTATTTTTTCACAGTTTCTATGGTACCCAGGTCTGGATGAGAGTCTCCTCTCCTCCAGACTTGGGTACCATCCACACATAGAAATGCATAATATCCGTGTGTACAAATGTACTGACATGGATATTATGCGTTTCAATGCAAGTCAATGGCGGCAATTACGCTGCGTGTCCGCAAAATTAATGGACATGCTGAGGATTTTTGAGTGCAGCATAAATGCTGTGGAAAAATCCGCAACATGGGCATTGACATTGCGGCTTGTCATTGGGGACCATGGGGGGCGGATTACCAAGCGTTTCCCAAGCGTTTATGCTGCGGAAATTCCGCAGCATATACGCTTGTAAAACGCTACGTGAGCACATACCCTTAGTGTTAAAGGATTTATTTAAAAAAAATAATAGTGTTTTCGTGCACCTGACTCTTTAAAAAAGCCGGCCGGCAATTCAGCATTGGTACCCGACAATTTAGAACAGAAAGAATAGAGCATCACACATAGATTAGATAGATAGAAACATGTCAGTCACATATATAATAAGTATAGTGATAGTGTTGGTTACTGTACTTGTCATTTAGTGTTAAAATAAAGGATTTATTAAAAAAAAAATTGGCGTGGGGTTCGCCGTAATTTTAGTCTCTAGCGGAGGTTAAGCAGATGGCTGGGGCGGATGTCTGAAGCCTAGGAAGCGGGTAATACCCACGGAGCTTCCCAGCCTACTAATATCAGCCCCCAGCTGAATACCTAGCCTTTACTAGCTATTAAAATAGGGGACCCCCAAAAAAAATGATGTGGGGTCACCCCTATTTTAATAGATAGCAAAGGCTAGGCAGACAGCTGGGGGCTGATATTAATAGCCCAGAAATGGTACCATGAATATTGCCCCCTTCCCAGGCTAGAAACACCAGCCGTCGGCCGCCCCAGAAATGGCGCATCCATAGGATACGCCAATTCTGGCACTTAGCCTCGCTCTTCCCACTGCCCTGTAGCTGATGCAGTAGGGTAATAGGGCTGTGGTTGATGTCAGCTTATAATGCCAGCTGACATCAAGCCCAGGTTAGTAATGGAGAGGCGTCTATAAGACACCCCCATTACTAACCCCATAGTCAAAGTTAAAAAAAAACACTTTGCGCTCCTCAGTGTCTCGCTGTGACGGCATCCAGATAAGCCGAGTTCATGTCCAATGAACTCAGCTCACCTCATGCACGTCACTGACAGCGTGGGAGAATTCTCCTGCGCATGCGGTGAGCAGGAGAATTCTCCCACGCTGCAATGGCATTGAGATGACAGGCTGAATCGCAGCTGAGCGCTGCCATCCAGCATGCCATCCTTCATAGACACTGCAGAGCGCAGGCATGCTTGCGCTCCGCAGTGTCTCTGAAGGATGACAAGCTGGATGGCGGCGCTCAGCTGCGATCCAGCCTGTCATCTCAATGCCATCCCAGCGTGGGAGAATTCTCCTGCTCAAGCGCTGAGTGCAGGAGAATTCTCCCACGCTGTCAGTGATGTGCATGAGGTGAGCTGAGTTCATTGGACTCAGTGTCTGCGGCATGGCAAGCTGGATGGCAGCTTTCGGCTGCGATCCAGTCTGTCATGTCAATGTAGCAGAGCTGAAGCTGTCCTGGGAACCATGGAAAGGTAAGGATGAGGTTGATTTATTATTTTACTTTTATTGCAGAAGACATTGTTTTCAGCTGGAATGGGCGTGATGGTAAGTATGGTTTAATTTAGAACATTAAAGGAATGTGTGTTTATTTCAATTAAAGGACTTTATTCTGGGTGTTGTGTTTTTTTTAAATACTTTACTAGAAATTCATGGCGGTCATGTCTAATATTGGCGTGACCCCATGAATTTCTGATAATACCAAGCTGGCCCTAACCCCTTTATTACCCAGTGAGCCACCGCACCAGGGCCCTAGATGAGTTGGGTTCAGCGCCAGAAGATGGCGCTTCTATGAACGCGCTATTTTCTGGGGTGGCTGCGGACTGCAATTTGCAGCAGGGGGGGGCCCAGAAAGCTTGGGCCTCCCTGCGCTGCAGATTCCAGCCCCCAGCTGCTTAGTTGTACCTGGCTGGACACAAAAATAGGGCGAAGCCCCACGTAAATTATTTTTAAATTATTTTATGAAATTCATGAAATAATTAAAAAAAAGGGCTTCCCTGTATTTTTGTTTCCAGCCAGGTACAAATAGGCATCTGGGGGTTGGGGGCTGCCCGTTCCTGCCTGCAGTACCTGGCTGGACACAAAAATATGGCGAAGGCCACGTCAAATTTTTGGTGAAAAATTCATTAAAAACTTAAAAAAAAACACATTTAGGGACTGCATCTTTATTAACTCCTCCACTTGACGGGTTAATAAAGATGCAGTCCCTAAATTATTATGTTTTTTTATTATTTTTTTTATTAATTTTTACCAAAAATTTTGACGTGGACTTCGCCATATTTTTGTATGCCAGCCAGGTACAGCATCCAGTAACGAGCTGCCCCCAACCACCAGCTGCCTATTTGTACCTGGCCGGACACAACAATATAGGGAAGCCCTTTTTTTTTTTATTTCATGAATTTCATGAAATAATAAAAAAAAAAATACGAGGGGCTTCGCCCTATTTTTGTGTCCAGCCAGGTACAGCTAGGCATCAGGGGGCTGGAATCCACAGTGCAGGGAGGCCCAAGTGTTCTGGACCCCCCTGCTGCAAATTGCAGTCCGCAGCCACCCCAGAAAATGGCGCGTTCATAGAAGCGCAATCTTCTGGCGCTGTACCCAACTCCTACAGGGCGGTGGCTCACTGGGTAATAAAGGGGTTAGGGCCAGCTTGGTATTATCAGCAGGCCCTAAAGCCCAAAATTCATGGGGTCACGCCAATATTAGACATGACCACCATGAATTTCTAGTAAAGTATTTAAAAAAAACACAACACCCAGAATAAAGTCTTTTAATTGAAATAAACACACATTCCTTTAATGTTCTAAATTAAACCATACTTACTGTTACGCCCATTCCAACTGAAGCCAACGATCTCCTGCAATAAAAATAAAATAATAAACCAACCTCATCCTTACCTTTCCATGGTTCCCAGGACAGCTTCAGCTCTGCTACATTCACATGACAGGCTGGATCGCAGCAGAAAGCTGCCATCCAGCTTGCCATGCCGCAAACACTGAGAAGTGCAGGCATGCTTGCGCTCCTCAGTATCTCGCTGTGACGGCATCTAGATGAGCCAAGTTTATGTCCAATGAACTCAGCTCACCTCATGCACGTCATTGACAGCGTGGGAGAATTCTCCTGCGCTCTGCGCTTGAGCAGGAGAATTCTCCCACGCTGGGATGGCATTGAGATGACAGGCTGGATCGCAGCTGAGTGCTGCCATCCAGCTTGTCATCCTTCAGAGACACTGCAGAGCGCAAGCATGCCTGCGCTCTGCAGTGTCTATGAAGGATGGCATGCTGGATGGCAGCGTTCAGCTGCGATCCAGCATGTCATCTCAATGCCATCCCAGCATGGGAGAATTCTCCTGCGCTCAGCGCTTGAGCAGGAGAATTCTCCCACGCTGGGATGGCATTCTGATGACAGGCTGGATCGCAGCTGAGCGCTGCCATCCAGCTTGTCATCCTTCAGAGACACTGCAGAGCACAAGCATGCCTGCGCTCTGCAGTGTCTATGAAGGATGGCATGCTGGATGGCAGCGCTCAGCTGCGATTCAGCCTGGTGACGTGCCGCCAGGGCCGTGGGGTACTCTGCAGCCGGGCCTCTGGTTGCCGGGCGATATCGCGGTGGCTGGCCTGGTCCGTGACCCAGGGTGGTCAGTAAAAAGGGGAAGATATTGGGGATTTGGGAAAGTGTTCGCGACGCCACCTGTGGAATGCGGCAAAGGGGTTCCGCCGCTGCAGAGCAGTCCTCTGGAGCTGGTGTTACGGCAGCAGGGATGGTGTGGCTCTCCACAGGTAGAGCTCGCTCCAGGGCAGTGTAGAAAGATGGTGGTTGCGCTGGGCGTTGTAGTGCAGTGAGGGAAAGGTGGCGCAGATTAAAGAATGGACGGAGGCAGTGCGGTGCAGTCATCCGAGTTTTTACTCACAGTTCTTATGACAGTTCCACTGGCGTACTGTACAGGTGTCAGCCTCCCACGTCGAGCTGCGCTCACCAGGTAGGTGTTCAGCACTTCCTCAGGTAGATTAGGAGCACCTGACAGAACCCCACATTCCTTATGTTCCTAGCTAAACCGTCTTCTCGCTGGGTCTCTCTCCCTCCTGCCCTGCGCTTCCCCACTCTGAATCCTGCTCGGGTGCTCTGAAGTCCCTCCTGTCCGTCGGAGTTCACAGACCTGCTTGACCCTCAGGGGATTAGAATGAGGCTTCGGCAACTGACTATATAAGCCAGAAGCCTCCGGTTTTCCCAGCCGGGACGTAGAGTAACACGGCTGGACCAGGGGCCGGTCCCCTTCTTGCGGCCTACGATCCCTCTGTCTTCTGACAGATGCGGGGCGTACGAGTGCCTTCATGCACTCGCCGTACCCCCTAGGATCCCTTCTTAGAATGGAGCCTACTCCCTGCTCCCCTCCTGGGCCTCTGACACTGGGCCCTACTTGTGGAGCAGATCTCCTACTGAGACTCTGCTCCCGGACTGTTCTTCTGAACAGTCCTCTCACTACTGTTCTGACCAGAACTGCCACCCTATGATGGCTTCCCTATATATACTCCTACCAAAGTGCTCCCCTTAACTACCTCCTCCACCCACACCCACTACCGGTTCCCCCTAACTTTGGGTTCCCCCCACTCCAGCCAGGGACAGGACTCAGCAGGAACATACATTGCGTCTTGCCCTTCCAGCTGGCCTAGAGCAATGTAGTGTTGGATGCAGGTGTTGGGGTTCCGGCAGCACTCCCTCCTTACCTGAGAGAAGGAGACACCACACCTCTGGGTGAGGTGCAGTACCTCTGTGGCGACTGAACCCTCAGGAGCGCCACACTATCATCTCAATGCTATTGCAGCGTGGGAGAATTCTCCTGCTCACCGCATGTGCAGGAGAATTCTCCCACGCTGTTAGTGACGTGCATGAGGTGAGCTGAGTTCATTAGACATGAACTCAGCTCATCTGGATGCCGTCACAGCGAGACACTCAGGAGCGCAAGCATGCCTGTGCTTCTCAGTGTCTGCGGCATGGCAAGCTGAATGGCAGCTTTCGGCTGCGATCCATCCTGTCATGTGAATGTAGCAGAGCTGAAGCCGTCCTGGGAAACATGGAAAGGTAAGGATGATGTTGCTTTATTATTTTACTTTTATTGCAGAAGACTTTGGCTTCAGCTGGAATGGGCGTGATGGTAAGTATGGTTTAATTTAGAACATTAAAGAATTGTGTGTTTATTTCAATTAAAGGACTCTATTCTGGGTGTTTGTGTTTTTTTTAACTTTGACTATGAGGTTAGTAATGGGGGTGTCTTATAGACGCCTCTCCATTACTAACCTGGGCATGATGTCAGCTGGCATTATAAGCTGACATCAACCCCAGCCCTACTACCCCACTGCCACCGCTACAGGGCAGTGGGCAGAGAGAGGCTAAGTGCCAGAATTTCTGGGGCGGCTGACGGCTGGTTTTTCTAGCCTGGGAGGGGGGCAATATTCATGGCACCCTTTCTGGGCTATTAATATCAGCCCCCAGCTGTCTGCCTATCCTTGCTAGCTATTAAAATAGGGGGGACCCCACGTCATTTTTTTGGGGGGTCCCCCATTTTAATAGCTAGTAAAGGCTAGGTATTCAGCTGGGGGCTGATATTAGTAGCCTGGGAAGCTCCGTGGGTATTACCTCCTTCCCAGGCTTCAAACATCTGCCCCAGCCGTCTGCTTAACCTCCGCTAGAGACTAAAATTATGGGGAACCCCACGCCAATTTTTTTTTAAGAAATCTTTTATTTTAACAGTAAATGACAAGTACAGCTGAATTGCCGGCCGGCTTTTTTAAAGAGACGGGTGCATGAAAACACTATTATTATTTTTTAATAAATTCTTTAACACTAAATGACAAGTACAGTAGCCAACACTGTCACTGTACTTCTGATATACAGTACAGACCAAAAGTTTGGACACACCTTCTCATTTAAAGATTTTTCTGTATTTTCAGGACTTTGAAAATTGTACATTCACACTGAAGGCATCAAAACTATGAATTAACACACGTGGAATTATATACTTAACAAAAAAGTGTGAAACAACTGAAAATATGTCTTATATTCTAGGTTCTTCAAAGTAGCCACCTTTTGCTTTGATGACTGCTTTGCACACTCTTGGCATTCTCTTGATGAGCTTGTATGTGACTGACATGTTTCTATCTATCAAATGTATGTGTGATGGTCTTTTCTTTCTGTTCTAAATTGTCGGGTACCAGTGTATGCCGCTGATGAATTGCCGGCTTTTCATGTTTCACTGTGAGCACTGTTCCCATCGATTTGGGCAACCACTGTAATGCCACAACCACCATGGTTGTGGCATTACAGTGAGTGGCAGACAATCCCTGCATGATGTGAAAAAATCCAGTTACTCTTTTGGTGCACGAACAGTTATCGAACATAACCTCGAACAGCCGAATTTTTTGCAAATCGTTCGCGTACGTCGAACAACTCGAACACCGCCCAAAACAGCTCGAATTTGAGATTGGCGAACAGTTCTAGTCGAACACCGCTCATCTCTACTGCTGAGTTTCTTCTAAAACTCCACAAGTGTACCTAGAAGAATTGATGCTGTTTTGAAGGCAAACTTTGGTCATTTCACACCAAATATCGATATGAGATTTCCTTTTAATTCATTCACTTTACATTTTGTTAATAGAAAAATAAACTATTTATTTTTATAGTTTTTAAACTTATATATTTTATAGTTTATAAACTATTCACATTTCCATGTTTGAAAGCATTGTTACTGTGCAACATTTTTCCATACCTGCCTAAAACTAAGTACTGTATACATGTTTATATGTTGTAAATACAGTATACACTGTGTATACATATAGTTCTACTGGCCATATTTGATTGTGATGACTCACCAGAGAAGAAACCTATACAAATACAACAAGAATTAGTTGTAGGTTGAAGTTATATGTTACTCACATGCTGTCTATTAGGCTTGTAACATGATATATATGACAACAAAGAAATAAAGAGGAAATATTCTACATAATTGTAATATGGGAAGAATGCTTGTCAGCGAGCAGTCCAAGTCCTCTTGGTTGCTAGTATACAAAATTTATTAAGTAACGGCATGTTTACCTTACACTTCTGCTGAACGAGCATTTTATCCTAAAGACATTTTCAGACATGTCTTTGGTGGGTGTCCATTAGCTGGGCCTAAACTGACCACTAAACTATAGAATCTTTTAGCTTAAGAAGCTTCATACCATACACATTTGCTGTCCCATTTATTGCTACTGCAGACCAGTCTTCTCATTAGAAGAAGCAGAATTTACGTTTATAGGAAGAGATGTCATAGCTCTTCTATAGAACAATGTGAAATACATAAATTTAACCATCAACATTATCCAGAGCAATGTTTCTCAACATTTCTAAGCCAAATGCCCCATAATCGATCTGTATCAAAGGACCCTCCAGGTCTGGTGCTGCGCCACAGCATGAGAACAGTGCAAGTATTCCATACATCAGAATTACCCAAATGTGGTATTTGATTTGCCGGGGCTGGCGCAATGTCATCTGTTTGTAGTGATGCACAGATGACATATCGTCAGCCGTGGCTAATCAAAAGCCATGCCAGGGATGCCGGAAAGTAAGAGATTCATGGGCCTCCCATCTAGCTGCCAGGTACCACTGACCTGGATGCTGGATTAGAGTCCCACGAATCAATCCATTCATCTCTAATCATGATATATTGTCTTTGTGTATACTATATGAATTAACAATTGCTAGGACTCAGCAGTATCATTTATTGGCTTTTATCACTATATGTAGTCTCTTATAGGGGAAGCAATAGGGATAGTTAGGGATTAGGCATCGTTGAGTAAGGGTGCTACATCGTCCTTTTTTAGGGAGCTGGCCAGGCAGGGTCAATTAATAGATCTCTATAGGGAAAGATAGAATCATTGTCCCTGTTTACTGTTTTAAAAGGAATCTGTCACGTGTTCTGACCCTGCCCAGCACCAAGACTTACAGCCCCGCTGCCAGGAGGAAATCAATTTTATTCCTCCTGGTAGCATTCGGGTTTCAGACACGAGGTGGCACTAGCGCGAGTTCAGTAACCGATCTGTTTATAGAGAGCGGAGGCTGTAACCGAACAACCGACTAAAGCTGAGCTGCTGTCAGTCAGTGCCGGGGCGTTCTATATACAGTGTGGTGACTGAAACCATGCCAGCACCACCCCCGTTACTGAAACCTGAATGCTTCCAGGAGGAATATAGTTAATTTCCTCCCGGCAGCAGGGGTCTAAGTGCGGGTGCCGGTCAGGTTCAGAACACTCAAAAAAATGAACTGGAGTATAAGTTGGTATGCATGCAAAATACACCTCATATAGAAACAAAATGAACATATACCTTTCTGTAAGTAAATAAGTAAAAGCAACACTGCATATAAATAACATAAGGTACTTAATTAACAGTGTTTTTCATTTAAAAAAAAGCGCACCAGAATCAAGGTGTACCCAAATCGGAATGGTCCTAATCTCTAGTATTAAAACCTTACCATGTGTTAAAGTGACGTCAATGTGAATAAAGGTTGAGCAGGCCCGGGTCCCGAATATGCATACACAGCAAATAGGAAGCTATGTAAAAGTAACGTGAAGCTCAAAGAATTTATTATGTTTATTTATGTTTACTAAGTACCCCATGTTATTTATATGCTCTATTGCTTTTACTTATTTACTTACAGCAGGGTATATGTTCATTTTGTTTCTATCTTAGGTTTAGAATGTTATTAACCTGCAGATTAACCCCATATCTGTAGGTTAATAGCAATTTTTCACTTTATAGGTTCCCCTTAACGATTTAGTAGCATAATTCTATGACATAAGCAATTTGCATACTACTGTATACCCTTATATTTTGTCATGTTTGCGCATATTTATTGAAGTATATCATTATGCACCCAACTGATTGCCATATTTGTTTTCATTATTGATCCAATAGTTATGTTTTTATTGGGCTAGTATAATGGAAAAGGCCAAAGAATACAACAAGGAGTTCTGTTTTTGTTTCATCAACTACAGCAAAGTCTTCCATTGTTTTGATCACCAGAAACTTTAGAACACCATGACGGATATAGGCGTGCCGAACCATCTGATCAGCTTCATTAGGAACCTTTACATCAACCAAGAAGCAACAGTCCGAACAGAACAAGACAACGCAGTATGGTTCAAAGAGAACTGACAAGGCTGCATCCTGTCACCATTTCCTGGGTGAATCATCAACAATCTTACATATGCAGACGACACAACATTGTTAGCAAAAAGCGTAGATGGAATGAAGGACTTATTATAGAGTGTCAAGAAACATGGGACTCCTACTCAATACAAAGAAGACAAAGATATTGACTACTGCCAGGTAATACGGGGACTCATTTGTAATGGACGGCGATGAACTGGAAGTTGTAAAGGACTTCAACTTATTCAGATCAATGATCACTCAAGATGCAGCGACGACACCGTAAGTCAATATAAAAATAACTATGGGCAAATCAACATGAAGTCACTGGACAAGGTCTTCAAATCGAGGAACATTTCACTGACGACTAAGACATGGCTCGTACATAGTCTGGTCTATTCTGTAGTAACATATGGATGTGAAACTTGGACGATAAATATACAAGACAGAAGAAGAATCAACACCCTTCAAATGTGGTACTGGAGGAGGATGTTATCAATACCATGGATAGCAAGAAGGACAAACAAATCAATTTTGGAACAAATCAGCAAGACATGTCACTTGAAGCAAGCATCACCAACTACGGCTTGCCTACTTTGAACACATCATATGAAGAGAGCAATCACTGGAGAAGGATATAATGGTTGGAAGAATAGAAGGAAGAGAAAGACCAGCAATTCGATGGCTTGATACAATCAAGATAATGGCAAAGAAGACCCTAGTGGACCTATCTAGGCTTGCACAAGATCGATCTTCCTACAGAGCGTTCATCCATTAGCCAAAGGTGGAGTCAAAGACCGATAAATAATAATTAAATAACAATAGTATTTTTGTCTCTGCCACAATCCTTTGTGTTTTTTATATTACTATTTTTAAATATATTGACTAAAATGTAATGTTTTTTTGTTTTTTTCTCTTTAGTCATAGATCAATTAGTCCCATGGTGCTTACCTATTTTTGTTTGTATGTTCTCCCCGTGTTTGTGTCATTTTCCACCCAAACTCCAAATACATACCGATAGGAAATTTTTATTGTGAGCGCCCATGGGGACAGCGATGATGATTATGACTTTAAAGCGCTGTGGAATATGTTGGTGCTGTATAAGCATGCTTAACCGCTTCCCGACTGCCCACTGTACATAAACGTCGGCGCTGCCTGGGCTCTGTGCAGCGCCGACGTTTATAAACAGTCGGTGGTCCCGCAGTGTTCAGGACCCCCAGGGTCCTGCAAGCACTGCAGGTGTGGTGCAAAGCGACAGCTCTGACAGGAGACATCATCAGGACCTGATTGGATCAGGTCCCAATGATGTTAACCCTTTGCTATCTTCTAGATGCCGCGATCTATAGTGATTGCGGCATTTAGAAGATAGAGGAGAGGGGGTCGTCCACTTACCTCTCCGACGGCCCCCTGATGTCTGAGAAGACCTGGCGTTGTCATGCCAGCCGGAGGTCATATGACAGCCTCCGGGTCTGCCATGTACGGTGTCCTGCTAGACTCAGCCTGCAACTGAAGTCTAGCAGGAGACACTGACAGTGTAAAACTGTCAGCAGAGCTCTCATGCAATGCAATACATGTCTATTGCATTGCATGAGAACAGTGATTAGAAAAATAAAAATTAAAGTCCCATACAGGGACTAAATAAAAATGTAAGAATAAGTCTGAAAAAAGTTTTCAAACTGTTAAAAAAAATCACTAAATAAATAAAAATAAATAAATAAAATATTAAACCAATAAATCCGTATATTTATGCAAAAACAAAAAAAGGACACATATTTGGTATCGCCATGTCCAAAATAACCCAATCTATAAAACTGTGACACTAATTAACTCCTTCTGTGCACACCGTAAATAAAAAACGGAGCAAAAAACTATGCTTCTTCATCATATTGCCAAACAAAAAGTGGAATAAAATGCGATCAAAAAGCAAAATGGAAATAAAAATGGTACCGCTGAAAACGTCATCTTGTTCCGCAAAAAAAAGCCGCCATACAGCTCCATCAGCCGAAAAATAAAAAAGTTATAGCTCTCAGAATAAAGCGATGTAAAAAAAATATTTTTTCTATAAAATTGTTTTATTGTGTAAAAGCGCCAAAACATTAAAAAAAAATATACCATGAGTGTAGTATCGCTGTAAACGTACTGACCCCAAGAATAATGCTGCCTTATCACTTTTACCACATGCAGAACGGCATAAAAAAACCTCAAAAAACAATTCCTGAATTGTTGGTTTTTGTTCAATTTACCTCCCAAAAAACAGAATAGAAAGCGATCAAAAATGTCACGTACCCAAAAATGGTACCAATAAAAATGTCAACTCGTCCGGCAAAAAACAAGCCCTCACATGACTCTGTCAGCCGAAATATGGAAAAATTATAGCTCTCAAAATATGGCGATGCAAAAACTAGATTTTGCAAAAAAAGCATCTTTTAGTGTGTGACAGCAGTCAATCATAAAAACCCGATATAAATCTGGTATCACTGTAATCACACCCACCCGAAGAATAAAGTAATCTAATCAGTTATACCACATGAGGAACGGCGTAAAAAATAAATAAAACCAATTCTTCACCTGCTACTGATTTGTTTATTATGTCTCCCAAAGATCGCAGTAAGGCTCTGCTCACATTTATCCTGTGCTCTGCGCTGAGCACTTACACCAGAGTTTCCATGTAAATCTATGAAATTCGTGATTTAGATGGAACCCATGACAGAAGATTCCCTGTAATGAGGCATATATAGGCACTGTGGATGCCGTCTGGCCTGTGATCCCATGGTGTCAGTTTTTTGAGGCGTGCATAAAAGTGAGGTTGGCCACAATTTTGTGCACTTCTAAAAAAAAGGACACTGCTAAACAGAGGCCAGACGGAGTCCAGAGTAACTCTGCTGCCTCATTATAGTGAATGGATCCCGTAGGGGTTTCATCTGAATTACATCACTTGGAAATTTAGATGGAAACCCCAATGTAAGTGCTCAGCCTAGAGCGCCGGATAAATGTTATGTAAAATGTTCCCCATAATAGCTTCAACTCAGTCCTCAAAAAAAGCTAGTCCCCACTCAGGTCCGTTATCTGTTAAAAATATAAGGGACTTCCAAGTTACTGGTAGCAGAAAGGTTCTGGAAAAGTAAAATGGCCTTTGCCCCCCAAAAGAAAATCAGAAAATTTTGTGCTCTCAAATCCAAATGCCTCCCTCCCTTCTGAGCCCCACAATGTACCTAAACTACATTTAGGGTCCACATGTTTAGCATTCCTGTAGCGATGAGAGCTTGCCTAATTTACAGGTGCATGTCTCCAGAAGCACAAGCTGGGCATAACGTACTGGTCACTACAGCGTACTGGTCACTTCAACAGCAGTTTGAAATTTTCACTCAGCAACATCCACTGCTGCTTGTTTCTGGTAAAGACCCATTGAGTCAAAATCGTCACTACATCTGTAGGTAAATTCCCAATGGGGTATAATTTCCAAAATGGGGTCACTTGAGGGGGATTCTGCTCTTCTAGCACTTAGGGGCTGTGTATATGGAGTCTGCAAACTATTCTACAATAATTTGTTCTCTAATTGTCAAATAGCGCTCCATCCCTCCCAGATCTCGCCATATGGCTAAGCGGTACGGTACAGCCACATATGGGGTATTGACACTTTTAGAAGAAATTGTGTGACACATTTCGGCACCATTTTTATCCATTGCCCTGTGTGAAAATGTAAAATCTGAGGGTAAAACATTTTTTGTGGCAAAAATATAATTATGTTTTCTTCACTGCCCAATGGTATAAATTTAAAAATTAAAAAATACTCACTACTTCCCTAGATGAATTCCTTGAGAGGTGTAGTGTACAAAATTGGGTCACTTGTGGGGGTTTCTGCTGTTTCGGCATGTCAGCGACTCTTCAAATGTGACATGGTGTCTGCAACCTATCCCAGCCAACATAGCGCTCCTTTCTCTTCCGAACCCTGCCGTACACCAAAGCAGTGGTTTTCCCCCACATATGGGGTATCAGCATACTCAGGAGAAATTGCACAACAAATTTCATGGTGCAATTTCTGTTACCCTTATGATAATGCAAAATTATGGGATGAAAAACATTTTTTTGTGGGAAAAATGTGAAAATTTTATTTTTATGGCTCAATATTCTAAACTTCTGTGAAGCATCTGGGGGTGCAAGGTGCTCACCACACATCTAGATAAGTTCCTTAAGGGGTCTAGTTTCCAAAAGGGTGTCACTTGTGGGGGGTTTCTACTGTTTAGGCACATCAGGGGCTCCCCAAATGTGTCATGGCATCCTCTAATTATTCAAACAAATTTTACATTCAAAAAGCCAAATGGCGCTCCTTCCCTTCCGAACCCTGCAGTGCGCCCAAACAGTGGTTTTCCCCCACAAATGGGTATCGGCATACTCAGGAGAAATTGCACAGCAAATTTCAAGGTGCAATTTCTCCTGTTACCCTTATGATAATGCAAAATTAGGGGATGAAAACATTTTTGTGGGAAAAATGTGAAAATGTTTTTTTTATGCCTCAATATTACAAACTTCTGTGAAGCACCTGGGGGTTTAAGGTGCTCACCACACATCTAGATAAGTTCCCTAAGGGGTCTAGTTTCCAAAATGGTGTCACTTGTGGGGGGTTTCTACTGTTTAGGCACATCAGGAGCTCCCCAAATGCTACATGGCGTCCGCTAATTATTCAAGCAAATTTTACATTCAAAAAGTCAAATGGCGCTCCTTCCCTTCTGAACCCTGCAGTGCGCCCAAACAGTGGTTTTCCTCACATATGGGGTATCAGCGTGCTCAGGAGGAATTGCACTACAAATTGTGAAGTCCATTTTTTCCTGTTAGGCTGTGTTCACACGATGCGTATTTCATGCGTTTCCGCGGCGTTTTTGCAGTTGCGTAAATGCCGCGGAAACGCATGAAAAACGCATGGTAGAAGGGCAGCAATGTTCCCCAATGGAAATCCGCATGTGCTGTGCCCATGATGCGGATTTTTCCGCAGCGTTAACGCTGCGGTCAAAAATCCGCAGCATGTCAATTAATTTTGCGGAAACGCGGCGATTTCGCCGCCATTGACTTGCATTAGAACGCGCCAATTCCGCAAGACAGCATTTGTACTTGAGTAATTGGTGCGTTCTAATATGCGGATGGTACCCGGGTGTGGAGGAGAGGAGAGTCTCATCCACACCCAGGTACCATTAAAAAGCTGTAAAACAAGAATAAAATAAAAAATAAATGTATTCTTACCATCTGTCGGCCCGCACAGCGCTCCCGCTTTGTTCCCGGCACTTGCAGTGAGTTGTAGGACCTGCGGTGACGTCAGAGTCATGTGACGGGTCACGTGACGCTGACGTCGGCAGGTCTTTCAATTCAAAGTTGCCGGCAGCCGGGAGAACGGAGTGTAAAGCAGGACAGCGCGGGCCATCGGAGGTAAGTATATACACTCTCTCGGTTCACACTGTATAAATCCATGCTGTTTGCATGGATTTATATAGTGTGACCTAGTTATCAAGCACTTTCCAGGTGATGCTAATGACGCGCCCCCTGGGACATATTCCTTTTTGAGGGGAATACCCGGCACCGGATCAGATGGGGGGTTGTAGTCTCCGAGCGGCTGTGACCCGGTCCCGTGCCCAGGGCGTCAAGCTCAGTGTGATGTGGCAGTTCTACAGATGTTACTAAAGTTCTTTTGTGTCGACTACGCCACCCGTTGTGATGCGGTCACTGTGGCCGCCGCTGCAGCAAGGTCCGCTGAGGCTGATGGTGGGTGCGCAGCTTGGTGGGATAACCCCCAACGGGAGGGGTATAGCCTCAGGGGGGACAGGTGCAGAGGATGGGGGTTGTGGTGGTGCAGTGCAGACGGCAATGAAGACAGAGTCGGGTAGTGCAGTTAAGGGTGTTTACTTACTGCAGATGTTGTACTGGTCACTCCAGCTGCTAGTGACCACCCGAGCCGTGCTGCGTCCACCAGGTCCTGGATCCAGCCAACCCCCAAACAAGTCCGGAGCGTGGCCCTGAGCTCTCCCTCTGTCCTTTCTTCAGCCGTCCCCACCAGTGATCCACCTAGGTCCAGCTCCCTCGGGCCTTCTGTTGGGACACCCTTGGCCTCGGGTTCCCTGACCCTTCATGTGGTGTGCCTTCGGGGTGGATGTGATGGGTGACCGTGGCAGACGCTGCCCACGGTCTCCGGTCTCTGGCTGGGGTGTGCTTTCTGCCCCCACCAGTTTGGGTTCCGGTACCCTTTTGCTGACTCCTCACCCGGTGCTCTAATTTGGGTTCTTGGGTCCCTTTTGTCTTCCCCCTCTGGGTCTTTCTCTGCTCCACTCTCTCTCTCTCCAGGGCTGCTGTTTCCTTCTCTCTGCTGACTTGTTCTCTGCATCAGACCGGCTCCTCTCCAACTGACTTGTTCTCTACCACTGACCCTGATTCTAGTTGGTGCCCACCTTATATATCCCTCTATGTGTGAGCTCAGGTGACCAGCACCCAATGAGCTCCTATCACTACCCAGACTGCTCCCCCTATCTGCCCCTACACTACATGGGATGTACCACCCCCCTCCCACTCCAGCCAGGACCAGACTCGGTCGTACCTGCACATTTCTAAGTGGGAGTACCGTCGGCCTGTTCCTCGGAAATGGGATGTGTGTAGTGCATGCAGCCTACCGAGCTCAGATCCACACTCCATCCTTACCCGGGAGTGGAATATCACACCTCTGGATTGAGGTGCAATACCCCTGTAGCAGCCGAATCCTCAGGGTGCTACACTAACATCGCCTGGAAAGCGCTTGTCAATCTGCATGCGGAAACGCATGTGAATCTGCATGTGGATCCGCATGTATTCTGCAGGAAAAACGCATGCACAATCTGCATGCGTTTTTTCTGCCAGGGAGATGCAGAAATGATGCAGAAATTTTCTGCTTCATTTCTGCATCGTGTGCACATACCCTAACCCTTGTAAAAATAAAGGGTATGTGCACACGATGCAGAAATGAAGCAGAAAATTTCTGCATCATTTCTGCATCTCCCTGGCAGAAAAAACACATGCAGATTGTGCATGCGTTTTTCCTGCAGAATACATGCGGATCCACATGCGGATTCACATGCGTTTCCGCATGCAGATTGACAAGCGCTTTCCAGGCGATAGCATCACTTGGAAAGTGCTTGACAACTAGGTCACACTGTATAAATCCATGCAAACAGCATGGATTTATACAGTGTGAACCGTAAAAATTAAAACAAATAAAGCTATACTCACCCCCGAGGCCCCGGTGTGTGCAGCAGCGCTCGTTCCTGTCTGGTTCCCGGTTGCCGGCATATCGCGAGACAGAGCAGTGAAGGGCCTGCGGTCACATGACTGTGACGTCACCGCAGGTCCTCAAGCGATGCCGGCATTCAGAGAGAAGACGCCGGACAGGTGAATATAACTTTATTTGTTATTTTATTCTTTTCTTACAGGTACAATGGTACCCAGGTCTGGATGAGAGTCTCCTCTCCTCCAGAACTGGGTACCATCCGCACATAGAAACGCATAGAAGCCGCTTGTAGAAATGTACAGTCGCGGTTTCTATGCGTTTCAATGCAAGTCAATGGTGGGAGTTCCGCTGCGCTACCGCAAAATTAAATGACATGCTGCGGATTTTTGTACGCAGCATAAATGCTGCGGAAAAATCCGCAGCATGTGCATAGAACATGCGGAATCCCCTTGGGGACCATGGGGTGCGGATTACCTAGCGTTTAACAAGCGTTTATGCTGCGGAAATTCCGCAGCATAAACGCTTGAAAAACGCTACGTGGGCACCCAGCCCAAAAAAATTGGGTCTAAAATAACATTTTTGTGAAAAAGAGTTAAATGTTCATTGCTTTCTTCCACATTCCAAAACTTCCCGTGACGCACCTTAAGGGTTAATAAAGTTCTTGAATGTGGTTTTGAGCACCTTGAGGGGTGCAGTTTTTAGAATGGTGTCACTTTTGGGTATTTTCTGTCATAAAGGCCCCTCAAAGTCACTTCAAATGTGATGTGGTCCCTAAAAAAATGTTTTTCTAAATTTTGTTGGAAAAATGAGAAATCGCTGGTCAACTTTTAACCCTTAGAACTTCCTAACAAAAAAAATGTATGTTCCAAATTGTGCTGATGTAAAGTAGACATGTGGGAAATGTTATTTATTAACTATTTTGTGTGACATATCTCTCTGATTTAGGGGCATGAAAATTCAAAGTTTGAAAATTGCAAAATTTTCAAAATTTTCGCCAAATTTCCGATTTTTTCACAAATAAACGCAAGTGATATCGAAGAAATTTTACCACTATCATGAAGTACAATATGTCCCGAAAAAACAATCTCAGAATCAGGGGGATCCGTTGAAGCGTTCCACAGCTATTACCTGATAAAGTGACAGTAGTGAGAATTGAAAAACTTGGTCTGGTCACAAAGGCGAAAACAGGCTCTGGCATGAAGTGGTTAATTAATAAAGATAAAGCATTAGACTGTTTTGTTCATATTGTTCACATTGTTCACATATTGTTCACATTGATTTACCTGTCATTGAATGTTATTCAGTTACCAGTTAAACGTGTTTATGTAATGACAGAAGTAAATGTACAATGCATCAATTCCACAGCTCAGAAGAAAACACGATGAATTCATGTTTCTAAACTTGTGATTATTCATAACTCGGTGTTAATTGTGGACATTAGTCACCAGCAATGAAGGCGAGCTGTGCCTCCGCTCTGTTACTCAGTACATTCTGGATACTTTGTAATGCCCAGAATGTATCATGAATCCACACATGTGCACTCCTACAAATCCTCCCACCACCAAATCATATGCATCACATTCTTTATTTCAAGAAAAGAAAAAAAAGCTTTTCATTCCAAAGCCGTACACAATCACATTAATACATGGCTTCATAATAGGAGTAAGCATATGCTGACCTTTATTACAGTGATGCTTACTCTTGAGAATATTACCTAACTGGTGAAGGTATTTTATTTCTACTTAAAAGTCACCTGATTAGCAGACCCCTCTCCTCTCCATGCATGTTTATAAGAGCACCTGGCATACTGTTTAGTTAACATAGCACCCCCATACCATGCAATCAGGGGTAGATTAAGAGTAGCAAGGGCCCCGGGCAGTTTAGAAGGCTCGGGCCCCCCCCCTCACCACACACAAACCTGATGTATCACGTGACATGTCACATGATCCCCTGTGATACATCATGTGATAGTTCAAGTGAAATTAATTTGGCACAATAAAAATATATTAATTATAATAATTTTTTTTAGGCTGTGTGCCCACTGTGCATTTTTTAAGCGTTTCCGCAGCGGCAATTCCGCTACAGAAACGCTTAAAAAACGCTTGGTAGAAGGTCTGCCATGTTCCCCAATGATAATCCGCATGTGCTGTTCACATGCTGCGAAAATTTCCGCTGCGGATTATCATTGCGGAAAAATCCGCAGCACTACCAATTATTTTGCGGAAGCGCAGCATTTATGCCGCCATTGACTTGCATTGGAACACATGGAATCCGCATCACTGCATCTGAATATGTGGATTCCATGCGGTTCAATGTGCAGATGGTACCCGGGTGAGGAGAAGAGGAGACTCTCCTCCGGACCCGGGTACCATAGAACCTGTGAAAAAAAGAATAAAATAAAAAATAAATATTATACTTACCTTCTGATGGCCCCCGGTGTCTTTATCTGATGCATCCTGGCTTGCCGGCAGCTCGCTGTAGACTAAAGTACCTGTGGTGACGTCATTTAGTCATGTGACGGGTCATGCGACTGCTGACGTCGGCAGGCCATCAGAAGGCAATTATATATTTATTTTTTATTTTTTACCATTCTTTTACGGTCACACTATATAAATCCATGCCAAGTTGTCAAGTACTTTTCCAAGTGATGCTAAAATCGCTTGGAAAGCGCTTGACAACCCCCATGCGGAAATGCATGTGAAGAACGCTTCACATCCGCATGTCCCTGGCAGGAAAAACACATGCACAATCCCCATGCATTTTTTCTGCCAGGGAGAGCAGAAACGCTCAAAAAAAATCCGGAGCATTTCTGCATCATGGGCACATAGCCTTACATTAATTGTATGGCTTAATAATGAGCACACGTAGCCATCTATACACGGCAGGTGGCCGCACGGCGCCATCTACACACAGCGGGAGGCCGCACGGCGCCATCTATACACGGCAGGAGATGGCACGGCGCCATCTATACACAGCAGGAGGCCTCACTTAGCTATCTATACACAGCAGGAGGCCACACGGCGCCATCTATACACAGCGGGAGGCTGCACGTAGCCATCTATACACAGCAGGAGGCCGCATGGTGCCATCTATACACAGCGGGAGGCCGCACATAGCCATATAAACACAGCAGGAGGCCGCATGTAGCCATCTATACACAGCAGGAGGCTGAAAGTAGCCATCTATACACAGCAGGAAGCTGCACGGCGACATCTATGAACAGCGGGAGGAGGCCGCACGTAGCCATCTATACACAGCAGGAGGCCGAACGTAGCCATCTATACACAGCGGGAGGCCGCACATAGCCATCTATGCACAGCGGGAGGCCGCACGGCGCCATCTATACACAGCAGAAGGCTGCACGGTGCCATCTATGCACAGCAGGAGGCCGCATGGCGCCATCTGTACACAGCAGGAGGCCGCACGTAGCCATCTATACACAGCAGAAGGCCGCACATAGCCATCTAAAGACAGCAGGAGGCCGCAAGGCGCCATCTATACACAGCAGAAAGCTGCACGGTGACATCTATGCACAGAAGGAGGCCGCACGGCGCCATCTAAACACAGCAGGAGGCCGCACGTAGCCATCTATACACAGCAGGAGGCCGCACGGTGCCATCTATACACAGCAGGAGGCCTCACGTAGCCATCTATACACAGCAGGAGGCCGCATGTAGCCATCTATACACAGCAGGAGGCTGCACATAGCCATCTATACACAGCAGGAGGCCGCACGTAGCCATCTATGCACAGCAGAAGGCTGCACGGCGCCATCTATACACAGAGGGAGACGGCCGCACGTAGCCATCTATACACAGCAGGAGGCCACACGTAGCCGTCTATACACAGCGGGAGGTCGCACGGCGCCATCCATACACAGAAAGAGGCTGCAGGGCGCCATCTATACACAGCGGGAGGCCTCACGGCGCCATCTATACACAGCAGGAGGCCGCACGGCGCCATCTATACACAGCAGGAGGCCGCAGGTAGCCATCTATACACAGCAGGAGACCGCACGTAGCCATCTATACACAGTAGGAGGCCACACGTAGCCATCTATACACAGCAGGAGGCTGCACGTAGCCATCTATACGCAGCAGGAAGCTGCACGGCGACATCTATCATCAGCGGGAGGAGGCCGCACGCAACAATCTATACACAGCAGGAGGCCGCAAGTAGCCATCTATACACAGCGGGAGGCCGCACATAGCCACCTATACACAGCAGGAGGCCGCACGGTGCCATCTATACACAGCAGAAGGCTGCACGGCGCCATCTATGCACAGCAGGAGGCCGCACGGCGCCATCTATACACAGCAGAAGGCCGCACGTAGCCATCTATACACAGCAGAAGGCCGCACGTAGCCATCTATACACAGCGGGAGGCAGCACGGCGCCATCTATACACAGCAGAAGGCTGCACGGCGCCATCTATGCACAGCAGGAGGCTGCACGGCGCCATCTATATACAGCAGGAGGCCGCACATAACCATCTATACGCAGCAGGAGGCCGCACGGCGCCATCTATTCTCATCAGGAGGCCACACGTAGCCATCTCTACACAGCAGGAGGCCGCACGTAGCCATCTATACACAGCAGCAGGCTGCATGGCGCCATCTATGCACAGTGGGGGGAGGCTGCACGTAGCCATCTATACACAGCAGGAGGCCGCACGTAGCCATCTATACACAGTGGGAGGCCACACGGTGCCATCTATACACAGCAGGAGGCCGCACGTAGCCATCTATACACAGCGGGAGGCCGCACGGCGCCATCTATACACAGTAAGAGGCCGCACGGCGCCATCTATACACAGCGGGAGGCCGCACAGCGCCATCTATACACAGCAGGAGGCCGCACGGGCCATCTATACACAGCAGGAGGCCGCACGTAGCTATCTATAAACAGCAGGAGGCCGCACGTAGCCATCTATACACAGTAGGAGGCCACATGTAGCCATCTATACACAGCAGGAGGCCGCACGTAGCCATCTATACACAGCAGGAGGCCACACGTAGCCATCTATACACAGCAGGAAGCTGCACGGTGACATCTATCAATAGCGGGAGGAGGCCGCACGTAACAATCTATACACAGCAGGAGGCCGCACGTAGCCATCTATACACAGCGGGAGGCCACACATAGCCATCTATACACAGCGGGAGGCCGCACGGCGCCATCTATACACAGCGGGAGGCCGCATGGCACCATCTATACACAGCAGAAGGCTGCATGGCGCCATCTATGTACAGCATGAGGCCGAACGGCGCCATCTATACACAGCTGGAGGCCGCTCGTAGTCATCTATACACAGCAGAAGGCCACACATAGCTATCTATACAAAGGTGGAGGCCGCACGGCGCCATCTATACACAGCAGAAGGCTGCATGGCGCCATTCATGCACAGCAGGAGGCTGCACGGCGCCATCTATACACAGCAGGAGGCCGCACATAGCCATCTATACACAGCAGGAGGCCGCACGTAGCCATCTATACACAGTGGGAGGCCACACGGTGCCATCTATACACAGCAGCAGGCCGCACGTAGCCATCTGTACACAGCGGGAGGCCGCACGGCGCCATCTATACACAGTAAGAGGCCGCACGGCGCCATCTATACACAGCGGGAGGCCACACGGCGCCATCTATACACAGCAGGAGGCCGCACGGCGCCATCTATACACAGCAGGAGGCCGCACATAGCTATCTATAAACAGCAGGAGGCCGCACGTAGCCATCTGTACACAGTAGGAGGCCACATGTAGCCATCTATACACAGCAGGAGGCCGCAAGTAGCCATCTATACACAGCAGGAGGCCACACGTAGCCATCTATACACAGCAGGAAGCTGCACGGCGACATCTATCAATAGTGGGAGGCCGCACGGCGCCATCTATACACAGCGGGAGGCCGCATGGCGCCATCTATACACAGCAGAAGGCTGCACGGCGCCATCTATGCACAGCATGAGGCCGCACGGCGCCATCTATACACAGCAGGAGGCCGCTCGTAGCCATCTATACACAGCAGAAGGCCACACTTAGCTATCTATACACAGCGGGAGGCCGCACGGCGCCATCTATACACAGCAGAAGGCTGCACGGCGCCATTCATGCACAACAGGAGGCTGCACGGTGCCATCTATACACAGCAGGAGGCCGCACATAGCCATCTATACGCAGCAGGAGGCCGCACGGCGCCATCTATGCACAGCAGGAGGCCGCACGTAGCCATCTATACACAGCAGGAGGCCGCACGTAGCCATCTATACACAGCAGGAGGCTGCATGTCGCCATCTATGCACAGTGGGGGGAGGCTGCACGTAGCCATCTATACACAACAGAAGGCCGCACGTAGCCATCTATACACAGTGGGAGGCCACACGGTGCCATCTATACACAGCAGGAGGCCGCACGTAGCCATCTATACACAGCGGGAGGCTGCACGTAGCCATCTATACACAGCAGGAGGCCGCACTTAGCCATCTATACACAGCGGGAGGCCGCACGGTGCCATCTATACACAGCAGGAGGCCACACGTAGCCATCTATACACAGCAGGAGGCCGCACGGTGCCATCTATACACAGCAGGAGGCCGCATGGTGCCATCTATACACAGCGGGAGGCCGCACGTAGCCTTCTATACACAGCAGGAGGCTGCATGGCACCATGTTTACACAGCAGGAGGCCGCATGGCACCATCTATACACAGCAGGAGGCCGCACGGCGCCATCTATACACAGCGGGAGGCCGCACGTACCCATCTATACACAGAAGGAGGCCGCACGTAGCCATCTATGCACAGCAGGAGGCCGCATGTAGCCATCTATACACAGCGGAAGGCCGCACAGTGCCATCTATACACAGCGGGAGGCCTCACGCAGTCACGCACACACACACAAACATATACAGACATATACATACATACACGCATAAACACATTTGAAACACAAAAATACATATAAACAGACATCACACAATGATATCTGCCTGCATACACACAGACACTCACTAAGTCACTCACACACACACTCTCACACACACACACACACACTCACACACACACACACACACTCTCATACTCACACACACACACACTCAACATCCCCCGGCTTGGCTCCAGTCCTCCAGCTCCTCTCCGGTGCAGCAGTGCAGCACGCACTGCGTAACGTCACACTAGCAGACACGGCCGCGCACAGGGCCGTGTCTCCTAGTAGTGACACGGCCAGGCCAGCACAAAGGGAAGTTAACAGGTGTAGTGCTGGCCCGGCCGAAGAAGAAGTAGCGGCCGTGCGCCACTGCTGGGGGAGCGGTCCGGGAGCCCCGCCTCTGACTGCCGGTATGTGCCGCGGCGCCGCACATATTATAATGAGGGCAATCTAGCCATGGACCCCTGGAGCCATAGGGCCCCGGGCGGTAGCCCAGATTGCCCTCATTATAATCCGCCTATGCATGCAATGTACTACTATTAAAATATATTTTCTTCCTCTTTATTATTCTGTGACAATGGCCGGAGGGTATTGGAGAGTGGCAGCCACTTTGAAATGGAGGTCCGTAGATGATACCCCTTTTGCTTTCTTTATAATGTGCACATGGTGACAGTTGTATTTTTTTAAGCTTTTTACTAATGGCCTGTTTATTCACATGGCCAGGGAGACAATGGCACCCAAAAAGGGGAACATAGTAGAGTATTTTTTTACTCTTAAGAACCGAGGGCATGTGCCTAGGGCTGCAGAAAATGGGGAGGGAGTTTTTATTTTTTTAACATAAAGATGCACTCAGTAACGAATATCTGAGTAAGCCACGGCCCCACTATCAGTATTTGGTCAGCATTCAGTCAGTATTTTTTCTCCGGAGTGGGAGCCAAAACCAGGTGAGAACAATCAGAGAAAAGGTATAATAGAAACAAGTCACCAATTCTGCATTTATCACCCACTCCTGGTTTTGGATCCCACTCCTGAGAAAGAATACTGACCGATTACTGACCAAATACTGATACTGGGGCCGTGGACTTAGGGTAATACCAGACATGCAGCTGGCTGTACATCTGAAACTTGACTCACCTGTGGCAGCCAATAGTCACATGACCATTGGCCACCACAGATGGTCAGTGTTTTAGCCGTCTTATTCAACCATTAAAGTACCACATTCATGTTCCTAGTCATTATACCACATGAGAACAGTGCTTTATTAAATGTAGATCTAGAGCACACTGGTTATTTGTGCTGTGCCCCGTTCCAAACACACATAGTAACAATTAAGACATCACAGTACACGAACAACATGTTCACGCAGCAATTTATGTCTCATTAGTAATATTGGCAATTAGAAGAAACGGTAATTTTATTACTGAACAGACTGTGCAATAGAATCATGCTGGCACATTCTAAAAAAGCAAAGGCTGTAGTAAAGGACTAATCCAAGTGGATGTCTTCATAACAGCAGGGCCATATTTTGCTAATAAGTCTTTTTAATTTGTGACTGGAATGGCATAAAGGAGTGACATTATATTAAATAAAAGGGAACTGTCAAGTCTATACTTATGAAAACATTTATTTAATCAGCTGAATGAATGCCTATTAACTCTATCTAGCCAAGCTCCTGGTTAATGAGAATATTAGTTAATCATACTGGGGAATCATCTAATAAGCATATCTGTCACATGAGTTTCTAAATTTATGTAAATAGTCTTAGTATTTATAGCTGTTTTTGAAGTAATCTATAGCTTCGTCTGCATAGATATGGCATTGAAAACTAAAAGAAACAATACTCATGTCACTGATACCCATTTGCTTTAATTGTCCCTACCAGTCTCTACTTCATGCTGCAGAGTTGATGTCCAAATACAGAAGCATGACCAATACAAGACAATCATCGCCTTTAACTAGTCACAACAGCAGCAAGGAATAGACCCCAGTGAGGTATTAATTTTGCTCCCATTTTTAATTTATTCTTAAGATATGTGCACATGTTAAGTATTTGCCACAGAAATTTCTGCAACAAAAATGCATCTCTTGGCAGGAAAAACATTGCTTAAAATAAGTTCATTTGGCACTTTTTTCTGTATTTTTTAATTTGTTTTTTATGTATTTTCCCTATTAATTTGGAAGGGCGAAAAACACTGCAAAACTATTGAAAGAAGTGCCATCTTGCAGATCTGAAACTGCTTCAAATCTTCAGGGAAAAAATAAGCAGCATGTGCATGAAATTTCAGAAATCTCCTTCACTTTGCTGGTAAACTGCAGGTTTTAGGTGCAGCAGTTTTGGTGCAGAAATTTCTGCTGCAAATATTGAATGTGTGCATATACCCTTAGACTTTCTTAAAAAAATCTAACTCAGTAGATCCAGAGCCACTTCTGTGATGTAGTGTGATTAGTGTCTCACCTCAGGTGGTAGTCTGAGGTGTCTCTCAGGTGGTGTGGCATTTTGCCACCCCTGAGGAGTGGAATTCGTCCAGTTCTCAGTGGTTCTCCGAACCAGTTGTTAAACTGACAGCAGGTTCAGAGAAGCGGTAGAACGCCTGTTTTCCTGTATACAATTATATTCTTGTCTTTCAGGCACAAATACAATTGACGATATGAGTGCTGCTGGCACTGCATGGGCAAAAACGACGTGCAGTGGCATGATGAAGTCACCTCATCACACTAACGTCCATGGGCGTACCCAGCTGCCCCCCCCTAGAAGCAGGGACGCACGCCGCCATAGGCGGATTATAATAAGGGCAATCTGGGCTACCGCCCGGGGCTCCGGGGTGTCTCTGGCCAGATTGCCCTCATTATATGTGCGGTGCCGCGGCACATACCGGCAGACAGTGGGGGGCGGGCCCCCGGACCGCTCCCCCAGCAGTGGCGCACGGCTGCTAATTCTTTGGCCGGGCCAGCACTGCAGCTGTTAACTTCCCTGTGCTGGCCCGGCTGCGTCACAGCTAGGAGACACGGCCCTGTGCGTGGGCATGTCTCCTAGCTGTGACGTCACGCAGTGCGCGCCCGGCCTGCACTGCTGCACCGGAGAGGAGCAAGAGGACTGGAGCCGCAGGATGGTGAGTGTGTGTGAAAGTGTGTGTGTGTGTGTGATTGAGTGAGTGTGTGTGTGTGTGTACAGGCAGATATCATTGTGTGATGTCTGTTTATATGTATTTTTGTGTTTCAAATGGGTTTATGCGTGTATGTATATGTCTGTATATGTTTGTGTGTGCGTGACTGCGTGCGGCCTCCCGCTGTCTCTAGGGGGGCGCCGTGTGGCCTCCCGCTGTGTATAGATGGCTACGTGCGGCCTCCAGCTGTGTATAGATGGCTATGTGCGGCCTCCTGCTGTGTATAGATGGCTACGTGTGGCCTCCCGCTGTGTATAGATGGCTACGTGCAGCCTCTCGCTGTGTATAGATTGCTATGTGCGGCCTCCCGCTGTGTATAGATGGCTACATGCGGCCTCCTGCTGTGTATAGATGGCTACGTGTGGCCTCCTGCTGTGTATAGATGGCTACGTGCGGCCTCCCTCTGTGTATAGATGGCTACTTGCGGCCTCCTGCTGTCTATAAATGGCTATGTGCGACCTCCTGCTGTGTATTGATGGCACCGTGCGGCCTCCTGCTGTGTATAGATGACTACGTGTGGCCTCCTGCTGTCTATAGATGGCGCTGTGCGGCCTCCTGCTGTGTATTGATGGCACCGTGCGGCCTCCTGCTGTGTATTGATGGCTACGTGTGGCCTCCTGCTGTGTATAGATGGCTACGTGCGGCCTCCTGCTCTCTACAGATGGCACCGTGCGGCCTCCTGCTGTGTATTGATGGCACCGTGCGGCCTCCTGCTGTGTATTGATGGCTACGTGTGGCCTCCTGCTGTGTATAGATGGCTACGTGCGGCCTCCTGCTCTCTACAGATGGCACCGTGCGGCCTCCCGCTGTGTATAGATGGCTACGTGCGGCCTCCCGCTGTGTATAGATGGCACAATGCGGAAGTGAAGCGTTCTTCACATGCATTTCTGCATGCTGGTTGACAAGCGCTTTCCAAGCGATTTTAGCATCACTTGGAAAGTGCTTGACAACTTGGTCACACTATATAAATCCATGCAACCAGCATGGATTTATATAGTGTGACTGTAAAAGAATGGTAAAAAATAAATATATACTTACCTTCTGATGGCTTGCCGACGTCAGCGGTTGCGTGACCCGTCACATGACTAAATGACGTCACGGCAGGTCCTTTTCAGACCATCGCGAGCTGCTAGCAAGCCAGGACGCATCGGATAAAGAAACCGGGGGCCATCAGAAGGTAAGTATAATATTTATTTTTTATTTTATTCTTTTTTTACAGGTTCTATGGTTCCCGGGTCCGGAGGAGAGTCTCCTCTTCTCCAAACCCGGGTACCATCCGCACATTGAAACGCATGGAATCCGCATGTACAGATGCAGTTATGCGGATTCCATGCGTTCCAATGCAAGTCAATGGCGGCGAAAATGCCGCGCTTCCGCAAAATAATTGGTAATGCTGCAGATTTTTCCGCAATGATAATCCGCAGCGGAAATTTCCGCAGCATGTGCACAGCACATGCGGATTATCATTGAGGAACATGGCAGACCTTCTACCAAGCGTTTTTTAAGTGTTTCTGCAGCACAATTGCTGCTGTGGAAACACTTAAACGCATAGTGGGCACACAGCCTAAAAAAAATTATTATAATTAATATTGTGCCAAATTAATTTCACGTGAACTATCACATGATCTATCACAGGGGATCATGTGACATGTGATACATCAGGTGTGTGTGTGTGTGGGGGGGGCGCACCTGCTAAACTACCCGGGGCCCTTGCTACTCTTAATCCACCCCTGCACGCCGCACACACACTTAGATCACCGGCGGTCGCGGCCAGTGAAAGTTCCCTCTGCGGCCGGCCACAAGTGACTGCTCTGCTCTGCACCCGGCGGCCGGAACTGCGCAGTGTCACTTCATGGGGTCTGGCCAGGATTACCTTTAACGCACCCTGAGTGACACAGCACGCCGCAATGCCGCATGTCACCTGATCAGGGTCCTGACTCCTTAGGCGTGCTGACGTAGCACGCTGCCTGCCTCCCCTATTTCCTGTCTCTGAGAATCCCGCCGGAGCGGAGCGCTTGTCCTGTTACTGTGGGCCGGCTGCCAGTGACTGTGGCAGCCAGTCAGTGTAAATTACACAATACACTCACTCACTGTGTAATTATTTAAATTTGGAAGGGCCTGGGTCCTGGGCCTTGGGAGTAGGAACCGGACCTGGAGAAACGACAGGTGGTTAATGCTGGGCCAGCTGGGGGGACGTTAATTATTATAGCAATAGCACTATTATATATAAATAAATAAAATCCCGAGTGTCAGCGCCATTATCCCGCACCCCTAGTGTCAGCGACATTATCCCGTACCCCGAGTGTCGGCACCATTATCCTGCACCCCGAGTGTCGGCGTCTTTATCCTGTACCCCCAATGACAGCGCCATTATCTTTTACCCCCAGTGTCAGTGTCATCCTGTACCCCCAGTGTCGGTGTCATTATCCTGTACCCCGAGTGTCAGCGCCATTAATCCGTACCCTGAGTGTCAGCGCCATTAACCTGTACCCCAAGTGTTGGTGTCATTATCATGTAACCCCAGTGTCGGTGTCATCCTGTACCCCCAGTGTCGGTGTCATTATCCTGTACCCCGAGTGTCAGCGCCATTAATCCGTACCCCGAGTGTCAGCGCCATTAATCCGTACCCCGAGTGTCAGCGCCATTAATCCATACCCCGAGTGTCAGCGCCATTAATCCATACCCCGAGTGTTAGCGCCATTAATCCGTACCCCAAGTGTTGGTGTCATTATCATGTACCCCCAGTGTCGGTGTCATCCTGTACCCCCAGTGTTGGTGTCATTATCCTGTACCCCGAGTGTCAGCGCCATTAGTCCGTACCCCGAGTGTCAGCGCCACTATCCTGTACCCTGAGTGTCAACGCCATTAATCCGTACCCCGAGTGTCAGCGCCATTAATCCGTACCCCGAGTGTTGGTGTCATTATCCTGTACCCCCAGTGTCGGTGTCATCCTGTACCCCCAGTGTCAGTGTCATTATCCTGTACCCCGAGTGTCAGCGCCATTAATCCGTACCCCGAGTGTCAGCGCCATTAATCTGTACCCCGAGTGTTGGTGTCATTATCCTGTACCCCCAGTGTCGGTGTCATCCTGTACCCCCAATGTTGGTGTTATTATCCTGTACCCCGAGTGTCAGCGTCATTATTCTAGGCTATATGTAATTACACTATGGGGAGGCCTCTATATGTGATTACCTGGATTGGTGCTCGAAATGTAATTCACCTGCTCCATCTTATACTCACCCTCTGGTGTCTTATCTGTTTCCAGCGTAGCACCTTTTTCATTTTAAAATTTTACAACCTGAACAACCATGGCTTGGCCCCCCCCCCTAGTTTTGATCCTGGGTATGCCCATGCTAACGTCAGTGCTGTTCTACAGAGACACAGGGTATGGTAAGAACTCTGTAGTGGAGCTGAAGATACAGAGGACCTTTGTTGTAGAAAGGGGTTTTAGTGTGAGGGCACAGTATAAATACAACAGTATACAGAGTAATGAAATGTGTGAGAGGGGGCACAGTATAGAGAAAGGGCAGTGTGAGAGCACAAAACAAAGGGGGGCAGCATGGGAGGGGATAGTGTGAGGGCACATTATGGAGAGGGAGCAGCGTGGTAGAGTGAGAGGGTACAATGTGAAGAGGCGTCAGTCAGGGGCAGACACTGAAGATAGGGAAAGAGTGAAGGGGGTAAAATGGTGGGGCAGTGTGGATATAGGAAAAGCTTGAGGGAAAACAGTGGAGAGGGGACAGTGTGGAGGTCATAGTTCATAAGAGTGGATGGTGTTGAGGTTATAGTTTATAAGGGGATTTTGTGGAGGCTATCATTTAATGAATAATCAGTATTCACCAAGTTTCTAAGCCCCATGACCAACACCACATGCAGAAATCTACGTGAGCATTTATATAGTTCGATTATCAGGCTTTGTTTTACGGGTAGAGATGGACACCCTTTCAACATGGTACCTACTGATAAAAGCTTTGGAGGTGCCAGATTGTAGCGCTTTGTTTGAATTAACTGCAGGTGTCTGCACATATTGATGATATACTGTAGATTCTGGATGTGGAGAGAGCTGGGGGCATATTGAAAGGCCTCTTAAAATGACACCTGGCCATGCCACTTTGGCACAGTTTGCAACTCAGCAGACAAAGTAGGAAGTGGCTGAGGTATGTGAAAAGAATGCAACATAGGAGGCATATATACTGTATATAGTGTATATGTATATAGTGTATATGATGTATTCACAACCATAGCACTGAGGAATTTCACACTAGCTACTCTTTATGGGCTCTTAACATGGCTTTCATAAGAAAGGGCATGCAAAACGTGAATAAACAGCTGAAGTAGGTGATGGGTAGGGTGGGTACACTAGAAAACCAATTTCTTATTGCAAAAATATATAAAGTGAAACATGCAAAATATTCATGCCATGATCAATGTCAGGGACATCAGGGAGACGAAACTGGGGAGATCACACAATATCCCACCGCTGCGGTCACTCTGTCAAGAATTCACAGGATTGAGCAGGGATTCGGGAACACACGATCCTGATTACTCACTGCGTAACTATCGGCAAGCGAGCAGAAAGCGTATGGCGTCACACCTCCATATTCCAACGCATGGAATATGTGTATACGCCCCGTACGGTTACTGCCAGCTTCACGATAGCCCAATTATTATTATTCGCTGCCACCACCAGCCAGATTTGAAATATAATACAGGCCTGGCCAGACGACTGCGTTCTGGTAGCATATATGGCTTCGGAGGAGGGAACGATTACAGAGCAAAAGAAACAAGACTATTAAATTTTATATTTAATCCAAAAGGGAGGCAGTGTTATGAAAAATATACAAGGATTTTACAAAGGGGACATTTACAGTACAGAATAGACAGTTACACAAAATAAACAGGGTTAAAGAAGAAACTTACTATAAAATTCGCAGAGACGACTCAGTATAGCTGGAGGGAAGCACTCCTATTGGACCTTTCAGCGAACGTGACCCGTGTTACACATCAATATGTACTTCCAACATGAGCATGGATCAGTCTTCAGTTGGATCTTTTATGCCGAAGGGGGGACCTGCCTACACGCCCCTTATGCTGACATCATATGGGCTCGGCTCCACCCTTCATGCTTTTATTAAAAACTCTAACTTCTTTGATAACTCCTCACTGGCTGATTGCAGAAGCCCGAAAGTGATACCATATTTTTTATTATGAATTTACCTCTCCATAGACACTACACATGGCATAGCTGCGATCCGTTACTCTGGTACTTTTGCGCAACAACTCCCCGGAGGGGCTCACAGCTACGGAAAAATAAGCATATTGTTTCTTGGCTGACCCTGCCATTAAAACTATAGGTCCCGTTATTATCGGACATATGGAACTTGAGATATTCCATATTCTGTATCGGTGCCGGCTCGGCTAAAGATGTCTGTTGAATTCCCTTTGAAGCTCTGGGAATATTGGGAGCGTGTTTGACGCCTAAACGAGCTTCCCTCCTCACCCAGGTGTAAATTATCGCAGGCCTACGTCAGTGGAAACTGCCCTCGCATTTTAATTGGGTTGGTAGCACCCTTACTGCTAGTATTTGCTACCTCTCTTTGTGTGTTAATTTGCATGGAAGCCACTGGCCAAAGTGTCAGCTCTTCTCTTTGAACAATTATTATAGGGGAGGAAGGAAGAGAGGTTTGGGAGAAATTGTCAATATATTCTTAATATTTTTCTGACAATCAATAAAACAGATGGCTCGCAATATCATCTATACAGAGATAACATAAGAATAGAGGGAGGTCCCGAAAAAATGGAAGACAGAAACCCTGCTGACTTTTTTGAAACTTCCTCAGATTGGGGATTTCTATTACAAACGTTTCCTTGCCTGACATTGGTGGAAATCTTTATTTACTGCAACACCAATATTGCTATGTAAGGTTAAATAACATCCACACAGTGACAGAATAATTTCGCCATTAACAAACACGACTGTACCAAGACCAATTTAAACATCAATAATATTTTATTTTACTCGCTTATATCGTACCATTGATTCCACAGCGCTTTACAGACTTTATTATTACTATACCCATCAGCACTCACTATTTAAATTCTCTATCACCATGTATATGGAGTGGAAGATTTGAACACAGGAACCCAGCGCTGCAAGGATACAATGCTAACCACTTAGCCACTGCGATCCCCTTTAGAGACAATACCGCCAGACTATAACCAAATATTGCTAGCACAGTAGTGATAATATGACCATACTGATCATTAACCATGTAATGATAGATATTAGTTGTACACCAGTGCTCTGCAGATCAAATATTTGTAAAGTATACTGATACATTTAGTGATTTATCAGTGATGTTCTTGCTGATTGTAGTCATTCACTTTCCCTTTTATTTTTCATTTAGTTCAGACCATCATGACCACTTCTTCCATCCATGACTCACTTATGCAAAATGTAACACAGAGACATGTTTGGGTTATCACTTTTCCATCACCCTCCTCATGCTCCCCCCATCTCTACACAAGCCATATACAGTGCTATAACCAGTTCCTTAGAGACTATTAATGGCCCTTTTGTGCCATGCACAGCAATCATACCTTCTGTTTGTGCCCCAGACAGTAACAGTGCCTCCTCTGTGCCACTACAAAGTAATAATGCTCCTTTTGTGCCTACACGTGGCAATAGTGCCCCCCTCTAGGCCTTCTTAGAATAATAATGCTCCCCTGTGCCTCTTATTATAGTCATACAGTTCCCCAATTAATAATGTTCCCCTGTGCCTCCTTATAGTTCTAGAGTTCACTAAAGTGATAATGTCTACCTGTGCCTCCATTTTAGCTATACAGTCTACTTAAAGTAATAATGCTCCATTATCCCTCATCATAGCTATACAGCCCTCTCTAGTAATAGCATCCATGTTTTAATGTCCCCATTGTCAGTCTTAGTAGTAATAATATTGTCCCTTAAAAGAATAATAAAAAATATACTCCCCTCAACCAGCTCCCACGTCAAGCGGTGATGCGCTCCTCCATACTGAAGCCTCTAGGGTCGCGCGATGCAGTGATGTCATCCTGCTGCCTGACATCTCGTGTGGTGCCAGCCTCTTGTGTGTCACAGGCCAGAAACAGCCTAAGGCCTGCCTAAGTCACAGAGAAGGGAGAAAATTGCTAACTGCTCTACTACAGTTGTTATTAGTATCCACATCCTGAGGACGCAGATACTGTTAAAAGTGTTGCAGGCTATGCAGCCCAGAATTGCCAGATGGCCAGTCCAGTCCTGCTATTCTCCTATGACCACCAGTCCACAGTGGGTTTCTCAGGTAACTGGGCAAACTCCTCTGATATCAACACACTAGGCCTTTTAATGCTGGCCATGTGCTTGGATATTAAATAGCATTGTAGACAGTTGCTTCAAGTTGGCCAGGAGATTTTATTTATTTCACTTGGTCCAGCTCCAGCCAGGGGTATGTCAAAACATCAGCAACTCCTGACTACCATGCTACAACCAATGTTACTTCCAAGCTTAGTTCAGTTTACTTTTCAGCAAGTTACCAACTTCTCAAAACTATTCACAGTAATGTTCACACCTAATTTCTGCAATCAAGTGCATCTCTTAAGGCAAATGTGGCACCCCAGGAGTCCAGTTGCCACATTGGCATTGCCTCTCTCACAGGGGGTGATGCCATGCCTGGAAGCAAGGAGGGGTCCCCTTATCAGGTAACACCAGCATCCAATACTTTTCCTGGCTCCAGACCAGAAAGGGGAGCTCTAACCCAGTTTCAGGGTAGCTTCACCTTTAAATTGCGGCCCGGAGGCAGGGGTTAGGGGAGTCAGTTGGAGATGGAGGAGAGTCAGTTGGAGACGGAGGAGAGTGAGGAGAAAGATGAGGAAGAACCTGGGGAGGGGAGCTGCGACAAAGCTCGCCCCAGAGAAAAGCACCAGAAACCGGACACCGAAGTCCGTGGTTGCTCGAGTACTGAAGCTGCTAAATCCGGAGGGCAGGAGAATGCAGGTCTCCTGGCCCCACCAAACACACGGCAGTTCAGCAGCATACTAGAGGCCGGAGCCGCCACGAAGGAGCGACACCTGTAAAAGGCTCGAGCTGCCTGCCATGCGGTGTAGGATTTAACGATCACTCAGGAAAGAGGGCCGCAGCATAGCTTTAGGCAGCAGGGCCATAAAGGACAGCACAGAAGGAAGGCCTACAACCCCACCTGGCGAGGTGGAACCCAAATTGCTTCTAGGCTGCCTGGATCTCCATTACCTTCTGTTACCAGTGCACCGGTCTGCACCATCAAACATCAAGTAAAGGTAGAGAAAACCACCATTCCTGTGTCGTCTGGTCATTATCTGCACCCTCATATCTGCACCCTCAGTCCTGCACCCCAACATCCACAATCCCCTACCTAAACTGTACCGGTAGCCCTCGGGCCCCCGCTCTACCCGTGGGGAGCAAATCCATCCCAGCTGCGTCACCAATGGCCTCAGTGATCTCTTTCAGCAGCGGCGGCAACCTATAGCCGCAAACCACTGGTGGCGTCACAAAACTTTTCCCCTAAATAAACTGTCCTTTTTATTGACAGCCCAGGGCCCCTGACCGGGTCACTCCCCCGTGACTATCCCAAGGAACCAACCGACTCGGTGGCAAGCACCCCACGGTCCTAGGGGGCATGTCATTTTTGGCGTCATGAACAGGATTGTCATAGCCCGGTATAACCGGTTACTGTGTGCCATAGACTTTGTTGAACTGTATAATCACGTCATTTGACGTCAGCCGGGAGGGAAGCAGGAGGCCCCGTTCCGAAACCGCCGGGTAAGCGATTCCTCTCGCCTGCAGAGCAGAAGACTGGTACGCCAGCAGAAACCCAGGACCTGGCTGAGGTTCACTAGGGGGGGACTAAGATGCCCAACCTAGAAGAAGGTCCAGCTGCAGGCTCGGCCGCAGCAACTGTAATGACTTTAGCCATGCCGTATATCCCAGGGGTGGCGTGGTTGCCTTAGTACTCAGGGGAGTTGCACACCCTGAGCGAATTTGAGGAGAGACTGTGTGGCGCCCCTGAGGGTTCGACCGCCACAGGAATGCTGCACTTCTTCAATGGAGTGTGGTGTTCCTCCTCTGAGGTAAGGCCAGTGTGATGGCTGTGACCTACCCTTTTGCATCCAACACCACATTTCCACCAGAGGGAGCTAGTATGCACTAGGTGCTGCTCCCCTGGTTACAGGGAGACTTGGGAACACAAATTGGTAGGAACCAGTTAGTTGGTGTGGGTGGAGGAACACTAGTTAGGTTACACTTGAAATTTCATATTTAATAGAATGCCATCTTTGATCTTGGTTCTTCTGGTTCCTTTGTCTCTGGCAGTCTGTCTGTCAAGTGGTCCATCCTTTGTCTAGCCTTTGCTAGTCTGTCAGCTGTCACTGTGCTGTCAAACTACTGTGTGTGATGTGACTTCCCTCCGGGAGCGCAGATCCTGTGTGGGCCTGCACCGGCATGGGACACAGCCCTCGTACCCCGATCTTTGGGACGAGAGGTAGGTTGCAGACAAGGAATGTCTCAACCCGGCCAAGGACCAGGATCAAGAAGGCCCGGGAGCTTTAGAGTGTGGCTCCCTAGCAAATGGGTCCCAGGGAGGATGCAGACGGAGCGGAGCACGCCACCTGTCCTCTCCTACCTGATCTATTCAGAGGGATTCCGGCTGCAAGAGGGGTACCGGCCCCCGACACCCGACTTTGTACTCCACGTCCAGGACTGGAAAGCCCGGTTAGGCCCTGAGGATCCCGCCGGGCGTCGGATGGAGAGGAATTGCCACCCGAGCCCTACACCTGAGAGGAGCTCAGAGGGAGGGCCCGGCCTATCTACACATGCACAGCAGGGAAAGGGTGAAGTCTGTAGTGCAGGAACACTCTGGTGTAGGGTCGCTACCGAACACTGGACTTCCTCGGAGGTAGTCGGACCCCCGTCCCTGGTGGCCGCAGGACTCCGGGAGGAGCAGGGAGGAGCCTTCCCGCTAACGTCTCTGAGTGAGTAAAGCCTTGGAAGTTCACCCCTATGGCCTCCGCACTGTTCATTACGCGCCATATCAAGCGATGCGGTGCCCGTACTCCCCGCGCTACTGCTACCCCCCTTCATCCGGCCTTGCCTGCCCTGAGGCCTTGCTCCGCCTGTGGGGAGCAGTAATAACTTTAGCCGCCATGACATCGAGTCTCAGTGGACTGCTAACGGCGCTGGTGGCCCTTCACCAGACACAACAGGTGGCGTAGTCGTAAAAATCAGCCACTCAACCTGGAATAGCCCACACCATCTCTTTCTAATGTGACGGCCCTGAGCACGGGTCAGGCCCGGGCCACGGCTGCATCCCATCTCTTCGACACAGGGCCCGACACCGAGTCCCCCAACACCCAGGGTAAAACACGGGCTTTCTGAGTAGAGGCGTCACAACCGCATAGTTTGTTCGAAGTGTACCCCCTGTCTGAGAAGCAAAAAGTCAGCATCCTTATAGGCCAGCTAATCTGTGCAGCCCAGAGGGAGGTGAAGTCCTGGCCAGGCAGGGACAAAAGAACTGTTAAGCAAATTCTAGCCAGGTAGAAGTATACCTTTGACACCCGCACAGCAGCGGAGATTAAAATGAATTTCTACAGGTGTAAACAAAGGGTGCAGGACAGTGTACGGGACTATGCTCTAAACCTGCAGGAGGCGCTGCAGGCCATTAAACAAGAAGACCCCGACAGTGTGCGAGACGAGGACAGATTGCTTACCGAACAGGTTATTGAGGGGCTCCTGTCTAATGCTCACCAGGCATAGCTGCACATTATGGCTCTGCAAAACCCTGATCTAGACTTTGCGCAATTTAAAGACCGGGCCATCCAGGTGCTGCGAGAATCAACCCCAGGTGCCACTGCACCCCTCCGGCGCCATACCACGAGGAGGCGGCGTCCTGTGTAGGCTGATGCGCAGACCCTAGATAATGGCCCCTCTGCAGACCTATGCCTTCAGGTCCAGGAGCTGACCAAAAGTGTGACTACACTAACCAACACCGTGCAGGCCATGCAAGTGTCTCCAAAGGAAAGGATCCAGCTGGCTTTCAGACCAGTAGCGACGACAGAGAAGAATTCCACCGACCAGAGGGAGAGACAGCGGTCGCTACAACCAGAACGGACAACCCATCTGCCAACACTGTCAAAAGGCGGGGAACATCGCATGATTCTGCGATTTAAATGAGCAACCCCTGGGGCAGAGAGTCAACCCCCAGGAGTAAGACGACCAGGCCCACAAAGCTCGCGAGACAAGCACATGGGAGGACGACCGGTTCTGCCTGTCGTGCTTGATGGCATCCCGGTGAACGCGTTACTGGACACCAGTTCCCAGGTGACAACGATGACATATATCCTTTTTAAATGGTACTGGGCTGATTCAGACATTACCCGCAGTCCAGATGAACACTTTAACATCGTTGCCAGCAATAGTCAGCCCTTGCCTCAGGTGGGGTATAAAGAGGTGACCATAAAGGTTGGCCGAGTAGAATTGCCATCACAAGGGTTGATTATTGTAGATATTGATCACCGAGAAAGCAATCCTATGATAACCTTAGGCACCAATGTGATAGAGAATTGTCTAGGAGAAATTATTGTTTTGTTGCAAAAGGTCACAGAGACTGCCAATTCTAGACAACAGTGAGTTCTTCAGAAGGAGATCAAAGCCCTGATGTAGAGACAACACTTAGAGCTGTCTGGTGGAGAAGTCTTCAGTGTCAAAGTGAGTGATCCATTCCCCATTGCAATACCCCCTAGGAGTGAAATGTTAATGTGGTGTCGGGCAGCAAAAGGTCTCAGGGGTCAAGATTATCAGGCCCTGGTAGAACCCGTGTACTCTGATAGTAGACCCACCATCTTGACGGCCATTAAGGTAGTCGATGTCCGCAAGGGGAGAGTACCGATATGCATCCTGAATTGTGGAGAGAAAGAGGTCCATTTACCCCGGTATGCCACCCTTGCTAAGCTGTTCACTGTCAGTAATAACACAATAAAGGCAGTGGAACCCTTGCCTCCGCCTGAACAGGCGGAGGACAATGGCTCCATGGGGCAGATGGAGGATTGGTGTCAGAAGCTTCAAGTAGGCACTGACTCCACCCCTTCGCCCCAAAAGCATGGGGTGTGCCTGGTGGTCCAAGAATATGAGCGAGTCTTTAGTAAACACCCACTAGACTTTGGGCCGGTAAAAGGGGTCCAACATCATATCCCCACAGGAGATCATCCACCCATTAAAGAGAGGTACCGGCCTGTACCCCCAGCTCCTTATCAATGTGCCAAGGGAATGTTACGGGAGATGAAAGAGGCTGGGGTGATCAGAGATAGTTGTAGCCCCTGGGCAGCTCCATTAGTTCTCGCTAGAAAGAAAGATGGTACAATGAGGATGTGCATTGATTATAAGCAGATTAACCACATTACACATAAAGACGCCTACCCATTACCCAGAATTGAGGAATCATTAGCTGCACTGAGATCCGCTAACTATTTCTCCACTTTAGATCTCACCAGTGGGTACTGGCAAGTTCCCATGGCAGAGGCGGACAGAGAGAAGACCGCGCTTATGTGACGCTCGCAGCCCTGTCCTGGGAAGATGGGGGGTACTGGGAGCCGGGTCCTATGTTTTTGGTGGGTGGTAGCCATGGCCTGGACCCGTCCCGTGCCCAGGGCCGTCACATTAAAAAAGGATGTAAGGGCTATCAGGGTTGAGTGGTTGCTATCGACTACGCCACCTGTGGTACCTGGTGACGACCACCAGTGCTGCAGCAGTCCTCTGAGGCGGGATGTTGTGGCAGTCACGGATGGTGCTACTCCCCACAGTCGGAGTAGGGCCTCAGGGCAGAAGACAAGGATGGAGGGAGTCGTAGTGTAGGATGTCTGGTGCCGCGTGGTGCGGTGCGGTGCAGAAATAAAGAGTCCGGAGGCCATAGGGGTCGACTTCCAGGTTTTTTTTACTCACGTTGGAGAGTACAGCTGCAAGGCTTCTCCCTGCTCCTCACGGAGTTCTGCGGTCACCAGGGACGGGGGTCCGACAGCCTCCAAGTAATTCAAGTGCTCAATCAGGACCCCGCACCAGAGTGTTCGTAGACTTCAGACTGGGTCCTTTCCTGTCTGCGTGTGTGTAGATAGGCCGGGTCTCCCTCTGAACTTCACTCAGAAAAAGGGTACGGATGGCAGCTCCGCTCCTTCCGTTACCAGGTGGGATCCTCTGGGCCTACCAGGCTTCCCTGACCAGGGCGTAGAGTAGCAAGATCAGGTGTCGGGGGCTGGTACCCCTTTTGCAGCCGGAATCCCTCTGACTAGATCAGCATAGCGGGGACAGGTGGCGTATAGCGCTCCGTCTGCATCCCCCCTGGGATCCATTTGCAGTGGAGCTACACTTCTAAGCTCCGGGCCTTCTTGGTCATGGTCCTTGACCGGGTTGAGACACATGTTAACTCCAACCTGCCCCTCGACCCAAGGCTAGGGTACGAGGGCCGTGTCTCCATCCTCTGCAGGTCCACACAGGATCCACTCTCAGGGAGGGAGATCACGATCAAATAAACAAGAGCCAAAATGGCTGTGTATTAAATATGAAATTTAAAGTGTCACTAAAATGTGAGTCCTCCACCCTCACCCACTAGTTGGTTCCCCTATCTCTTGGTCCCCCAGTCTACCAACTTCCAGTAGGGGCAGCACCTAGTGCTTATTAGCCCCCTCTGGTGGGAGAAGTGTGGTGTTGGATGTGAAGGAAGGGTCCTGACCATCACACTGTTCTTACCTCAGAGGAGGAACACTACACTCCAGTAAAGAGGTGCCGCATCCCTGTGGCGTTTGAACCCTCAGGGGCGCCACACTTACAACACCAATAGGCCTCTGCGCGTTCAACTACATGCCATTCGGGCTCTGCAACGCCCCGGGAACATTCCAGCGGTTAATGGAGTGTTGCCTAGGACACAAAAACTTCAAAACCGTTCTGCTGTACCTGGACGACGTAATCATCTACTCAAAGACTTACGAAGACCACATGGAGCACCTGGCCGAGGTGTTCGAGGCCTTATCCAGTTTTGGCCTGAAAGTAAAGCCTTTCAAGTGCCACCTGTTGAAGCCCAAGGTGCCGTACCTAGGCCATGTGGTAAGCGCCGAAGGTGTAGCACCAGACCCTGAAAAATTCACCGTGATCAAGAACTCGCCAAGACCCTCCACTATCAAGGAAGTGCAGCAGTTCCTCGGGCTGGTAGGCTACTACAGGAGATTGATCAAGGATTTCATCAAGATAGAAGCACCCATGCAGGACCTCTTAGTGGGCCAGTCCAAGAAGGCCAAGAACCCGAATCCTCCGTTCGAGTGGGGTAAAAAAGAAGATGAATCCTTCACTCGGCTGAAGGTGGCTTTTATGGGAGACGAAGTTTTGGCCTACCCCGACTATGGCCAACCCTTTATACGCTATACGGATGCCAGCAACATGGGATTGGGAGCGGTGCTGTCCTAGGTACAGCAAGACAGAGAGAGAGTGATTGCCTACGCCAGCAGGAAGTTCCGTCCCACGGAAAGGAACCCCAGCAACTATAGTTCCTTTAAGTTGGAGTTTCTAGCCACAGTCTGGGCTGAAACACTACCTGGCTTCAGTGAAGTTTACCATTTTCACAGACAATAATCCGCTGACCCACTTTGAAATGGCAAAGCTAGGTGCGCTGGAGCAGCGATGAATGGCCTGGCTGTCCAACTACGAGTTTACCATCAAGTATCGGGTGGGTCATAAAAACTCTAATGCTGATGCGCTGTCCAGGATGCCCGACTTGCCAGATGGGGGAGAAGACCCGGAAGAGCTGGAAGAGATAGAGCTACTGGCTTTCCATCGTCACAGGGTGACCCAGTGCTCCCACTTTGTGAGGGACAAGCGCTCCGCCAACAGAGAGGCTACGTTTAACCCATTGCCCCACCATGAATGGGCAGAGATGCAGGATAGTGACCCGGCTGTCCACCCAGTAAAGGAGTTGCTGAGACAAGCTGACTCGCACCCTGGTCCAGATGCGCCACAGGAGACCCAACAGTTGTGGAAGGAGAAGGGCAAGCTGTTCATCTACGAGGGAAAGCTGTGTCGGAGAAGCATCAACTCCCGGACACATGAACTGGTCTGGCAGGTAGTAGTCCCGAAGCGGGATGCACCAATGGTCTTAGAGACATACCATGATGGAGCAGGACACTTCGGGTGGAAGAAGTTGGAAGTCCTGCTACGTGATCAATTCTACTAGGTTGGCATGAGGAAAGCAATCGAGAGATGGTGTCAAGAATGTGGTCCATGCCACCTGAGACGGAAAGACCATGATAGCCAGAGGGCTCCCCTGCAGCCCATAGTCACCAAGCAACCACTTGAACTGGTAGCCTTGGGCCACGTGAAGCTAGCCCCAAGCCAGTCAGGCTATGTCTACGCTCTCACCATAGTAGACCACTACTCCTGGTTCCTGGTAGTAGTGCCAGTGAAGGATCAGACGGCTAAGATGGCAGCCAAAGAGTTTCAACAACACTTTTGTTGCCCGCATGGTTATCCTGAACGAGTGCTTACCGACCAAGGCACAGCCTTTGAAGCAGAAGTGTTTCAGGAATTCTGTAACTTGTATGGCTGCAAGAAAATAAGGACGACGCCGTATCATCCCCAGACCAACGGGTTATGCGAGAAAATGAACCAGGTAGTAATAGACCTGTTGAAGACGCTGCCCCTTGAAAAGCGTAGCCTGTGGCCAGAGAAGTTACCAGATTTGGTAGACCTATATAACCACATCCCGGTGAACGCCACCAACTGTACACCCACCTACCTGATGAGGGCAAGACCTGGCAAGTTACCTATTGACTTAGACATGGGAGTTTTAACACCTGAGACAACATCACCAGATGCAGACTGGGATATGGAGCGGCAGCAACAATACCGCAAGGAGCAAGAATGTGTAGAGAGAAGTTTGTCCCAGGCGAGACAGAGGCAGGCAAGAACTTATAATCAGCATGCACCTGCAGTTCCCTTGTCACATGGAGAACTGGTACTCATAAGGAAGAGACGAGTTCACAAATTAGACGATCAGTGGGAGGTTGAGCCATACACTGTCTTACCTTCAAATTTCGACAACACCAAGGTATGCCTCATCAGTAAAAATGGAGGAGAGACTTCGGCGGCAGTCTCAAGAGACCACCTAAAGATATGCCCTGATCAATTGAGACACCAAGAGGAAGACCAAAACAGCCCCAAACACACAGAAAAGGTGGAAGAGACAGTCCAAACCATCCTTCGAGAATTTCCCTGGTCTTGGACGCAGGTGAACCAAGCAATCGTGGTACCTGTCCTGACCTTTCCCCAAGTAGCCTTACCAGAAGCCACAGAGACTCTAGAACAGCTGGGAGACCAGACGGCCCCAGCAACAGATGTCACAACCGCAGTGGAACGAGTGAATCTACCCCCTGCTAGAGGTGAATCTGTCAGTCCCATGGTGAGTTTAGGAGTTCACAGAAGGCAATCTGGTATACCAGTACTAAGTAGGTCTACAAGTAGCGTAGTGAATATTGCACCCACCACACCAGCAGTAGACACTAAAGACCTGGGTAGATCATTAGCAATAACTGTACTGCATAGATCAACCCGTAGTACCAGAGGTCAGCTCCCTGCCCGTTATAGGGACTAAGGTGTAATAAGATAATAGTGTATAGTATATAATTGCAACCGTTAAGCATGAGAGCATACAGAGACTTCCTGTAAGAACTTTTAAGCAATCATGAGTGCATATAGTTATAATATTAGATGTGGTCAGAACAATATTGAGTAAAGTTAATTGTAAGCATTGAAAATAAACCATAGGCGTGGCCAAAAAACAGGCCCACCAACAGAGTGCCCTGAAGCCATGCCCAGTGACGATACACAAAGTGGGTTAAGGCGGTTCCCACTAACAAACCTTCAGGTACCCAGAAAAAGACAATTCCTGAATAGCGGCATAAAGAATAAGCGCCGCAATGACTACTTCCAATTTTTTTTTGTTCAATTTTTGCCTTTTTGAGACTTTGTAAATTTTTGATAATGTAAACTGTTATTGTTGTTAATTGTTTAACTCTAAAGGTGTCCTCAGTCTGGGAGTACTGAATTTAACTAGGGGGGAATGTGGCACCCCAGGAGTCCGGTTGCCACATCGGCATTGTCCCTCTCACAGGGGGTGATGCTCCAGACCAGAAGGGGGATCTCTAACCCGGTTTCAGGGGAGCTTCCCCTTTAAATTGGGGCCCGGAGGCGGGGGTTAGGGAAGTCAGTTGGAGACAGAGAAGAGTGAGGAGAAAGATGAAGGAGAACCTGGGGAGGGGAGCTGTGACCAAGCTCGCCCCAGAGAAAAGCGTCAGAAACCGGACACCCGAGTCCGTGGTTGCTCGGGTACTGAAGTCCCGGCAGCTAAATCCGGAGGGCAGGAGACTGCAGGTCTCCTGGCCCCACCAAACACCCGGCGGCTCAGCAGCATACTAGAGCCCGGAGCCGCCACGAAGAAGTGACACCTGTGAAAGGCTCGAGCTGCCTGCCATATGGGCTAGGATTTAATGATCACTCAGGAAAGAGATTCGCAGCATAGCTTTAGGCAGCAGGGCCAAAGAGGACAGCGCAGAAGGAAGGCCTACAACCCCACCTGGCGAGGCGGATCCCAAATTGCTTCTAGGCTGCCCGGATCTCCATTACCTTCTGTTACCAGTGCACAAGTCTGCACCATCAAACATCAAGTAAAGGTAGAGGAAACCACCATTCCTGTGTCATCTGGTCATTATCTGCACCCTCAGTCCTGCACCCCAACATCCACAATTCCCTACCTAAACCGTACCGGTAGCCCTGGGGCCCAGCTCTACCCGTGGGGAGCAAATCCATCCCAGCTGCGTCACCAACGGCCCCAGTGGTCTCTTTCAGCAGCGGTGGCCACCTATAGCCGCATACCTGACTCCATTTCCTTCTCTGTCATATCTCTGCTATTAACAATTGTACTTCTTGACTTTAGCAGATTTAATTTACTTCTCAGATACCAGACTGCATTCTTGTGATTTACTGCTTCCCTGATGGAAGATACCAGTTCTCTATACTGTTATTGTTTCTGTGCATATCCACACACCTGGCTCTACAACATTTGTGCTACCTGCTCCAATTGTTTGTCTGCCATCCTGCATACCTTGCTGTGCTGGTCCTCATTGATTCATGTGTCATCCCTCAAGACCCGCTCTGCAGCACTGTTGCCGGTTCAAGTTGTTCACCCAGAACTACTGCTTAAAGAATCCAACTCATCAGGTGAGCCTCTAATATCTACTGAATGCTTTATCCAGAAAGACTGAATTGCTGCCTTGGGAAAAGTACATACATAAGCCATAATCATCAACATTAACAGAAATAAACACTTGAAATAGATCACTCTGTTTGTAATGACTCTATATTATTTATGAGTTTCACTTTTTCTATTGAAGAACTGAAATAAATTAACTTTTTGTTGATATTCTTATTTAATGAGAAGCACCTGTATCTATGATTCATCTGAGAAACCCCTATCCTGGTTGGAAAAACATGAGAGAGATAGGAGGGCAAACAGACATTCACCATGATATATCTGTCATGTAGTGACTGAAGACCATGGGTATCTACCTGATCCCTCAAAATAGGGGGCGCCCTAGTCTATCCCTGTCCCCCAGATCACCCTGGAAGGTGGAGACACCGGGGTCATGTACCTTGCTATGTTCCTATCTTAAACCTTATCTGATCCCTCCCCCACCCAGGGAGGTGTGAGGCTGAAGTGTATAGGATTACACTAACCAGACAGACAAGGGAAGACAGACAGGGATGAAAGAAAACTGCAATCATACAAATATACTCGCAAAACAACAGAGTGAAACACAGTGGAGGGGTAGGTAGGAGAAGCCAAATAGGAGAGCATGAGGATAAACATGCAAACCAACTCCACACAAAAATCTCCTGAACAACTCTCCAAACGCCAACTCCAAACACTGAATTTCTATTCCAACACCTAACCAGGAAGTAAGAACTATCACTGGCAATTCCTAAGTGCCAGTAGCAAGCATATATACCAGAGGGGAGTGGCCAACACAAAACAGCTGAGGCAATTCAGGATGGAGAGCTCCAGAAGATCAACTGAACTGATTAACCCTTGCAATCACAGAACAAGGAAAACCTGCACTGTTTAATAGGATGGTGAAGCAGTTCTAATCAGTGCAGGATTTTATGTGACCAGATGCCGCAATCTTCTGGCTCCTCTCTTTTCCGTTATCCCCGTGACAATATCCTTTATGATGCCTGAGGGTCAATGCATTTGATTATCGCATTATCTCTATGAAAATTCACAATGTCCCCAATGGTTCCAGTGTTATTATTTAGTGATGTAATAATTATCTTCACCCAATTGGAATAAGTTTTATAAGAGTTCAATACCCTTCACTGCCACACCGACCTCATTGGCCCATATAATTTTCTAAATACATTTAAAAAAGATAAGGTGTGAGAGAAATCCAAAAATACTCATGCTGCTTTGCTTCACACCAGTGTCTATCTAAAATAAATCTGGCCATAGAGTGAGATTTAATTGTCCCATTAGTCCACCAGGTGTAATATCTGTCTGACTCTTCACTAAGAGTCCAGCTATCCACAGCGATGTCTCAGTAGACAAAAGAGGTCTATGGCACCTTAATCCATTTTGGCTGCAAATAATAGAAGGATCAGTAGCTGGGTAACTGCAGGCATTCTTTAGAAACAACAAAGGAACTGCTTCTAAGTCATGCATATAGGACACCATGAAAGCTTATGTTAGGGGATTATTCATCTGAGATATCACTGCATGGAAGACTAAAGCAAAAGCCATAACTTTTTTTATTTTTCTATCTTCATAGCCATATGAGAGTTTGCTTTTTGCGGGACGAGTTGTACTTTGGAATGACATCATTAATTTTATTATATGATGCATTGGAAAGCAGGAAAATTTTCAAAGTGATTTGAATTATCAAAAAAAGTGCAATTCTACAATTGTTTTTTATGGTTTTATTTACTGTGTTCACTATATGGTAAAACTGACCTGGAGATATAATTCTCCAAGTCAGTACAAGTACACAGATACCAAACATGTATAGTTTATTCTTATTTATGTGGTGAAAAAAAATGTGAAATTTTTAAAATAAATTAAAATTTTGATTTTGCCGCCATTTTCCAAGACCTGTAATGTTTTAATTTTTTGGAATATGGGACTGTGTGAGGGCTAATTTTTGCACTCTGAGCTGATGTTTTTATTGATACCATTTTGGGGAAGATTTTGATTGCCTCCTATTGCATTTTATTGCAATGTTGCGGCAGCCAAAAATACATAATTCTGTCCTTTTTACTTTTTTTTCGTTACGCTGTTTATTATTCTGATTAAATTACATTATGTTTTGATAGATCAGACTTTTACAAACATAGCGATACCAAATGTGTGTATTTTTTATTTTTTTTAATTGTTTTATTTTTAATGGGGCAAAAGGAGAGTGATTTGAACTTTTATGGGTTTTTTTTCATACTTTTTTATGTTTTTTTTACTTTTTACTGTATTTGTTGGTCCCCTTTGGTGACGTGAAGCTGTGATTATCTGATTGCTTGTACTATACGTGTAGCTAAAATGACAATCTCATAAGAATGCTAGATAAACACTGGCTTTCACAAGAGTATTGTCATGACATTAACGGAAGTCTTCAGCAGACCTTCGGCTGTTATGGCAACCCATTGGCACCCTGCGATCAGGTCATGGGCGCGCTTGATGCACATGTGGAATGACGTGCTCCCTACCGGCACATGTTAAATACCGCTGTCAGAGATTGACAAAGGGATTTAGCAGTTATTAAGTTTTTACATACATGTATGTCAAAGGTTGGGAAGGGTTTAAAGAATAACAGAATAGATCCTGGGATACTGAGCAGACATATGTAGAATCTCTTTCAGACAGATATACCATACAACTGGGAGGAGGCTCACAAATTATACAAGTAACAATTCATAACCATACCTGAAAATTAGAGATTCAATGTTAAACAGAAGTACTTCTTTGAAGGCAAGGGAACAGGACACCTGTTGGCCACTATTGTAAAGGCCCAACAAAAGCAATTCTACAGTGCATTGCCTGCATGCATATGAAAGAGTGGACTGTGAACACAGGCTCCACTGATAGACAATTGTGAAATGTATAGCTCTCAGAATATGGCGACCCCCAAAGTGATTTTTTTGTGTTGTTTTAAAACACAAAAAATCTGTGGCAGAATTATTGTTTTGTTTATATTCCTTCCCATAAAGAGTTAATGAAAATTTCTTAATAAGGTTTAAGTATGCCAAAATGATGCCACTGACAAACACATCTCATCCCCAAAAACAAGCTCTGATACGACTATGTCTCCAAAAGAAAGTATATAGCTCTTGGAAAGCTGCAATAGAAAAGAGAAAAAAACAAATGGAGTATCAGATGCCAAAACTGACTGTGATGCCAAGGAGTTAAAGGGATTGTCTCATGTTGTGAAATTGTTATAGTTAGTTAGCACGGAAATAAGAAAGTTTGCAATTGACTTGCTTTTTCTATCTGCTGTGATTCTCCTGCTATAAGAACTTTTATCTTACATACTGTACAGCTTGTTGCCAAGGAGATCAATCACCAGTGCCTGTACAAGTATGCGCAGTAGTTACATTATAGGCTAAGGAGTTAACTCCTAATATACAAGTTCTCTCTCCTGGCCACTTATATCTAAACATTAGTCAGCTGCTCACCTCTCTCCTGTGCTGCTGTCATCTCTCCTGCAAAATCATCAGCTCAGCCCCCAGCCATCACCACTGCCAGTTTCCAGATCATTTCATAATCTTTGCTCACTTTAGCAGTTTGTTTGTTCACAAGCACTGTTACCTCTATATGCAAATATAGTGCTTACAGTGTAGACTTCAGAACAAGCACTGACAGATATGATATGTCACAGTAGCATAAGCTCAGCAGTAGAATGGAGGATGCATGGATTTTCCATGATAGTATAGCAATTGTAGACAAATCAATCACTATATTCACCACGGTGAGAAAAATCCAAGTAATCCGGTGTAGATGATCTACCCACTCCTTAGAGCAAAGTCAGAGATGCTGCTTGACGATTAGAAGGTCTGCACCTGTGATAGATTATTATAGCATATAAGTGTTACTCCAATTGAATAAATAATCTGATTATTGTCTAAAATTTAGTGATGGGCAGTCCGGCTCTTTTTGGTGATCTGGCTCTTCTGGCTCCCAAAAAGAGCCAACTCTTTTGGAACCTAAATGCATCCTTATTAATCATTTAAGATGCCGCCGAAACTCCATTCACCCATGGCAGAAATTCTGCCCACTCGCAATTAGTCAATTAGCCAATTAAATTGAAGAGTGGGTGGAGTTTGGTTTGGATGGGCGGAGTTATGACCACCCAACACTGCAATTTTATGCCAAGTGAGAGCCATTCAGAGAAGTTAGTGGCTCTCAATAGGGTGCCGGCTCCCATCATTTACAACAGGGAGCCGGCTCTTTGTGTCGGATCGTTCGCGACCGACACATCACTACTAAAATTGCTATACTTTCATGGAAAGTGTTGGAAATGAAAATTGATTTTTGATAAATGGAATATTTAAAAAAATTCAATGTGTTTTATGCTGTTTTTCCTCATTATAGGATATATGGCAGTATTGGAGACGACTACATCACGGCATTATTAGCATAAGGTGTATGAACGTTTATCTTTTATCAAAGTGTTTTTCTCTGTTTGTATAGTGATAAGGATACCAATCACAATTGTAATTGAAATGAATACACAAAGATAAAATGTTAGGAATTGCGCTAGTACTTACCGTACATGGGCAGACATGGAGTCAAAGATGCAAACAGTAACAATGGAGACGAATAAAAACAAATATATCATTTATAGTAAAATTAATACACTGCTGGTAATGGATGAAACTGAATGATAAAATAGAAACACTTAGGGTAGCTTCTGGGATTTATGGTGCTGCATTAAGGGACAAGGTGACAAAAATTTCAATCACTAAAATGTGAACTGAGAGAAACAAATAGTGTAAAAAGTAATGTGCTATAGAAAAAAGAGAAGGGTAAATGATATTAAAAACAAATGCTAGGACATGTGGTGCCACATAAAGAAACATAGCCAGTTACCAAGATTTATCAGAAGCCTGTCTCATCCACATCATTAAGCCCATTTGGGGCGCAGAGAGGAGAGCTTGTAAATTCAGATAGCTTCTCGTTTAAGATTATGTAACGGACTGGGAACATCTGTCGGTATTTGTTGTATGAGTAGGATGACAATCTTACTGAAATCCACACCATGGTCAGAAGTAAAGTGCCTAGCTACACTATGCTAGAGAACAACAAAATGAGAGAAGTATGCCAAAGAAAGGGATCACCTATAAATAATGTTTATTGAAAAACAAACCAAAAAACAATTAAAATAGCCCATAGGCTGTGAACATCCAACTAGACAATCCTGTAATAGAGCTAAAGTCTACCCTATCTAATAATATAATACACAGGAGGCTGGTAAAAATTCCTTCAAACATTATAAGTATGCTGAAACCATAATATGATGATGATAAAGACTTGATCATGTAATTAGAAGTGATACGATCTTAAAGGGGTTTTCCCACAAACAAAAGTTGATTTTAATCAATATTTAGATCTTGGAATGATAATAATTTCCACAATTGAATGTATTTAAATAAAATGCTCCTGTGCTGAGATAATCTTATATATGTGCCCTTGCTGTGTACTGTGTAATGACTGTGTCTCACTGTACAGGAACACGGTCTGATCATACTATATCTCCTGGGCAGGGGAGGAAGCAAAAGAGTATACAGACATTACATCACCTGCTGTAATGTCTATATACTCTTTTGCTTTCCCCCCTGCCCAGTAGATGTGGTATGATCAGACCATGTTCCGTACAAGGTCAGATACAGCCATTACACAGTACACAGGGAACATTTATAAGATTATCTCAGCACAGGAACATTTTATTTAATCACATCCAATTGTGGAAATTATTATTATTCCAAGACCTATTGATTAAAATCAACTTTGGTTCATGGGAAAACCCCTTTAAATATGTGGCGCCCCTGAAGGTTCAACCACCACAGGAATGCTGCACTTTTTAGTGGAGTGTAGTGTTCCTCCTCCGAGGTAAGCCCAGTGTGATAGTTGTGACCTAACCTTTTGCATCCAACACCACACTTCTCCACCAGAGGGAGCTAGTATGCACTAGGTGCTGCTCCCCTGGTTACAGGGAAACTGGGGAACACAAAGTGGTAGGAACCAGTTAGTGGGTGAGGGTGGAGGACTTACAAGTTAGTTACACTTTAAATTTCTTATTTAATTTAAAGCCCATCTTTGATCTTGGTTCTTCTGGTCCTTTGTTGGCTGGTCCTAGTTAGTCAAGTTCTAGTGGTCGTACTGTGCTGTCCAACTACTGTGTGTCAATGTGACTTCCCTCCGGGAGCGCAGATCCTGTGTGGGCCTGCATCGGTAAGGGACACAGCCCTCGTACCCTGGCCTTGGGACGAGAGGTAGGTTGCAGACAAGGAATATCTCAACCCGGCCAAGGACCAGGATCAAGATGGCCCGAGAGCTGTAGAGTGTAGCTCCCCAGCAAATTGGTCCAGGGGAGGATGCAGACGGAGCGGAGTACGCCACCTGTCCTCGCCTACCTGATCTATTCAGAGGGATTCCGGCTGCATGAGGGGTACCGGCCCCCGACACCCGACCTTGTACTCTATGTCCTGGACGGGAAAGCCCGGTTAAGCCCTGAGGATCCCACCGGGCAACGGATGGAGAGGAATTGCCACCCGTGCCATAGTCCTGAGAGGAGCTCAGAGGGAGTCCCGGCCTATCTACACGCGCACAGACGGGAAAGGGTGAAGTCTGTAGTGCAGGAACACTCTGGTGTAGGGTCGCTACCGAACACTGGACTGTCTCGGAGGTAATTGGACCCCCGTCCCTGGTGGCCGCAGGACTCCGTGGGGAGCAGGAAGTCGCCTTCCCGCTGTCATCTCTAAGTGAGTAAAGCCTTGGAAGTTCACCCCTGTGGCCTCTGGACTGTTCATTATGCGCCATACCATGCGACGCGGTGCCTGTACTCCTCGCACTACTACCACCCCTTCCATCCTGTCTGCCTGCCCTGAGGCCCTGCTCTGCCTGTGGGGAGCAGTGAGAACTTTGGCCGCCATGACACCGGGCCTCGGCGGACTGTAGCGGCGCTGGTGACCCTTCACCAGGCACCACAGGTGGCGTAGTCGTTAATCAGCCACTCAACCCGGACAAGCCCACACCATCTCTTTCTAATGTGATGGCCCTGAGCACGGGTCAGGCCCGGGCCATGGCTGCATCCCACCTCTCCATCACAGGGCCCGACACCGAGTCTCCCAACACCCAGGGTAAAACACGGGCTTCTCTGAGTTAGAGGCGTCACAAATACATAAATGAAGACAATCAAATGTAAATAGTAGCAAAATAAAACATGACATACTGCCAGCACAACCTCATAAACAGTTCTAAAGAACAGTAAGTCAAGAAGAAAGCATGATGGAGAAACCTGTGCAGTAAATAATGAGAAAATAGAAGGGAGAGAACCCCATGCGTATCGCCACCGAAAGTGTGGCTTCCTCAGGGGCAGAGTGCAGTTCATATGGCCCATAGTATCTTATATATATATATATATACAAAATTAATAGATTGTTACCAGCTGTTGAGGGCAGCAAAGTAAGATGTTAGATGGAATTGGGGTTTTACTGGACATAATGCGCATGCGTGAACAAACATTTGTAAATAAGATTGAATGAATGTACTGCGGATGTGTAAACTGGAAGTATGCATAAAGTTTGTTCAAGATGTTAAAAGCGCATGCGCTAGTAACATACATGAATAAAGCTGGTTGAAAGCATCAATGCGCATGCATGAGTGCGAGAAGACAACATCAAATACGTAAGAAAAACATGAGTACAATTGAGTACAGGGAGCCGGCCTGTTGCAAGTCCTCCGTTTTGGCTATCAGTTTGACAACTGAATTGGAGAACGATAGAACCCCACTCCCAGGGGGCAGCAAAATGTTACTGCCTGGGAGACACTTTGGACCGCTACATATGCCCCACCTTCCCCTCCTATATACACAAATAAAAAAGAACTTCCTACTATATTACAACAAATGTTATTTCAAAAGTATTAAAAAGAGGGGGGGGGGGGGTTAGTAAATCAAGGATAAGCCTCATGTAAATCATAGGTCTGCAAAAAGAAAGATGGCCATAAAACACATTTTAAAGAGTCACTATCTACAATTGCCCCACATATTTTTTAATCTCTTAGATAATAATTTAACCTCAGAAATGACTAAAATGGCATGGCCTGAAGGTCTATATGCTTTTGCTAAAACTTCCTTAAGGCTATGTCCACACATGGTGTGTTTTTTTCTGCTGCAGATCTGCTGCTAATCTGCTGTTAACTTTTCTCTGGCAGGAAAACAGCTGCGTAAAAAACATGCGTATTTGTTGCGTTTTTTTGCTGCATGTTTTGCTGCGTTTTTTTAACCAACCATTGCTTCCTATGGGTGAAAAAACGCAGCAAAAGCACAGGTGTGTTTTCTGCTGCAGAAACGCTAAAAGAAGTGACATGCTCTATCTTCCAAATACGCAAGCAAGGCAGAAAATACACAGCAAACAAAAAGCAACATGTGTGAGCAGAATTCTGGTTTCTCATACACTTTGCTGGTACTGCTAGACGCAGCTGAAAATATGCATAAAAATCTGCTGCAAAATACGCAGCAAAACACAACGTTTGTGAATATAGCCTAAAGGGGACCAAATTTTTGTAGACACATGAGGGTTATAAGAAACTAACAAAAGTCAACTGCTCATTTCTTGGCTCATAAGTCAAATGTGACGTGTATATATGTGTATGGGATCATTTTCCATAATGGATTACATGAAGGTCTCTCATCTGTAATCGTGATCACATATGCTTCTTTATTAGTGTTGAGCGAACATGCTCGACACTGCTCGGTACTCGCCCGAGCATCACGCTACTCGGGATGTTCGACGAGCACCGAGCATTTCTGGGTTACTCGGGCGGGAGCTCGGGTCTCCGCCCTGCATGTTTGGCGCTCTTTACAGAGCCAATGAACATGCAGGGATTGCCAGCCAGTCACTGTAATGCAGCAGCCATGTTGTTTGTGGGCATTACAGTGATTGGCTGGCCGCACAGCGTCACCTCGAGTATTTAAAACCGGGCTCCGCCATCTTGGACACAGTCGCTCCGGATCAGACAGTGTAGGGACAGCGCTGCTGATTTAGGGAGAGATATATCCTGCAAAATAGTTAGTGTAGGGTCTGTAAAGGCTGCCAGATCAAACAAACAGTCCTTCTCAGGACTAATATCCATCCCAGGTATATCAGGCAGGCAGGCAGGCTGTATAGGAGACGCAGTGGTTATACCAGCAAACGCTGCATTACAGTCCTGTGTGCTGCTCCTGTTGCTGAAATTGCTGGACTTAGCTCCAGGTCCCGGGGGCCAGGAAAAATCCTTTTTTTTTAATCTAAATCCTCTTTTTTTTTTCCTCCTTCACAATGTAGAAATACCCGTCTTATTAACCTTTTGGTGCCCCCCCCCCCCCCCCCCCAAAAAAAAAGTGTGCCTCTGATTTTTCAGACACAAATATATCTGTTGAAAATAGTCTGGTGTAGGCCAGAGAAATAGAAGTGTGGTTTTGCAGTTCTATGGGCCAATTGTATCTAAAAAAAACAGTTTGAGTGTGTCGCTCACTGTTCAGCCGCAAATATATATATATTTTAAAAAGCCTGGTATACACCAGTAAATTATTACTGTGGTTTTGATGTTCCACGGTAAAACATCTCTATTATCCTGTTTTTGGCATTTTTTGCTGTATAAAAATAATAAGTGTCTCCCTGATTTTTCAGACACAAATATATCTGTTGAAAATAGTCTGGTGTAGGCCCGAGAAATACAAGTGTGGTTTTGCAGTTCCACGGTACAAACCTCTGTATTATCCACTTTTGGGCCATTTGTATCTAAAAAAAACAGTTTGAGTGTGTCGCTCACTGTTCAGCCGCAAATATATATATATTTTAAAAAGCCTGGTATACACCAGTAAATTATAACTATGGTTTTGCTGTTCCACGGTAAAAAATCTCTATTATTCAGGTTTTGGTAGTTTTTTCCGTAAAGAAAAACAGTAGTGTCTCCTGACTGTTGCGACACAAAAATATATCTGTTGAAAATAGTCTTGTGTAGGCCCGACATCCCAATGTGGTTTCGCAGTTCCACGGGTCAAATCGTTGTACTATCCAGTTTTGGGCCTTATTATCTAAAAAAAAAAGCAGTTTGAGTGTGTCGCTCACTGTTCAGCCGCAAATATCTCTATTTAAAAAAGTGTGGTATACGCCAGTAAACAATAACTGTGGTTTTCCTCTTCCACGGTTCTAATCTACTCTTTATTACCCTTTTTCCATTGATAGTGCAAGTGTAAGCTATTTTACTTCATTTACAATGGGCAAGGCGCGTGGCAAGGGACATGGAAGTGGACGTTCTGGTGATGGTTCGTGCAGAGGACGGGGCCGTGGCCAAGGTGAAAATGTGCCACAACCAACAGCCACATCTTCTCGCTCCTACTTCTTGACCGAATTACTAGGGAAGCACAGAACAACACCAGTATTGAGAACTGATCAGTGTGAACAGGTTATTAATTGGATAGCAGACAATACTTCCAGTTACCTGGGCACCACCACCTCCGGTCTGTCTTCCACACGGTCAACTCTTAGTAGCCGTGAGTCTCTACCGTATACTCCTCCTCACCCTGATGCTCCTTCCTCCCACCATGCCGAGTGTCGTCAGACAGCAAGTGATCCCACACTTGGACACTCTGAAGAGCTGTTCACTGGTCCATTTCCATATTTGGGCCCCTCGCCTGATACGCTTGAAGTGGTGGAAGAGGAGATCCCATGTTGCGATGCCCAAATAGTTGAACAGCCACGGTCACAGGAAGTCGACGTTGGAAATCTGTCACAAGAGGTGGACGATGACGAGACACAATTGCCAGGAAGTGAGGAGGAGGATCGTCGTGCGCAAGTGGAAGAGGAGGAGGTGGTGGATGATCTAGTAACTGACCCAACGTGGAAGGAGGACATGCAGAGTGAGGCCAGCAGCACACAGGGGGGGGAGGCAGAGTACCCCAACAGGCAGGAAGAAGCAGTGTGGTGGCCGCAGACAGAAGGCAGGCAACCGTTCCCCGTAACACCAACACGAGGGACGTTGCCAGTACAAGCGGTAGGTCTTCCAGAGTCTGGAATTTTTTTATAGACTCTGCTGATAGCCCCAAAAAGGCCATATGTTCCACCTGCCATGCCAGTGACGCGCCCCCTGGGCCAGTGCTGTAGTGCGGCGCACGTGTGCGCGGGGGAATACCCGGAGCCGGATCCGATAGGGGTAGTAGTCTCCGAGTGGCGGGGACCCGGTCCGTGCCCAGGGTGGTCAAACTAAGTGTGTGGCAGTCTTTGTAGATGTTGTTTAAGTGTCGACTACGCCACCCGTTGATTTGCGGTCGCAAGGCCGCCGCTGCAGAACAGTCCGCTGAGGCCGGTGGTATGTGTGCAGCAATGGTGGTATAACCCCCAATGGGAGAGGTATGGCCTCAGGGCAGCTGGTGCGGGTGAAGGGAGTGATAGAAAGGGCGTCCCGGTACCTTTAGTGCTGGTAGTGCGATGGAACACAGAGACTGATTGCAGTTTTCAATGCTTTACTCACAGATGTTATCAGTGTCAGTCCTGCAGGTGATGATGACCCGAGCCGTGCTGCGTCCACCAGGTACGGGGCTCGACCAACCCCCAGGCAGTTCCAGAGTGTGACCTTGAACTCCTTTCTCCGTTCCTTTCTCTGGCCGTCCCCACTAGGGACCCACCCATGTCCAGCTTCCTCGGGCCTTCTGGTGGCGAAACCTATCTCCGGTTTCCCTGACCCTATGTGGCATGCCTTCGTGGTGAGTGTAGTGAGTGGTCGCGCCAAGACGTGGCCACGACCTCCGGTTCCTGGCTGAGGATAAGTGGCCTCCACCAGTTCGGGATCCGGTACCCTGATCTGCCAACCCTTCACCCGCTGACTCCTAGCGTGTTCGGGTTCCCTCTTCCTTCATGTCTCTGGGCCTTTCTCCAGGTTCAATTCCTTCCTTGTTCCTTGTTCCTTTCCTCTTGTCTTTCTCTCTCTTGCTCCCTTCAGGAGCAGCACCCAGACAGGGCTGCTGCTCCCTGTCACTACTCTTCTCCTCTTCTTCTGTCTGACTCAACTCAACTGCTAAGATGGTGCCCACCTTTTATACTCCCTCTGACACCCGAGCCCAGGTGACTAGCCACCAATGGGCTCCTTCCTATGCCCAGAGTCCCTCCCCTCTCTGCTCCTGCACCACTGGGATATTCCTCCCCCCCTCCCACTCCAGCCAGGGACAGACGCTGTCGTACCTGCACATCTATCTGGTGGGAGTACCGTTGATCTGTCCCCCGGAAATGGGATGTATGTGGTGCATGCAGCTAATTGAGTTCTAGTCCACACTCCATCCTTACCCGGGAGTGGAATACCACACCTCTGGTTCGAGGTGCAATACCCCTGTAGCAGCCGAGCCCTCGGGGTGCTACATTCCCCCCTGGTAAACCACAGCACGTCCTCGGGCTGAAATAGAGTAAAAACAATTTTTAAAGTGTACGTACACATAAAACACATCAACTTTCATCCATCCCTTTATGGGAGGTTTTCTCAACAGCTGGCTAATGCCACCGGAACTCTTTTACAAAAACACTATGTAAAACTTTGGCATCATATCAAATTTCACATTAAGGCATTCTCAAATAAAACATTCTTGAATTCTCGGGTTCTTGGGATCTTGGGATCTGGCCGCTCTCAGTCTTCGGCCAAGTAGAGGGAAGGGATGACCGCTCTCAGTCCTCGGTCAGGTTAGGGATTAGGGCAAAAATAGGCAACAGTTCTCTTTCTGTCCCAACGGGGACCACACTCTTAGTGGAAACAGTCCCACAACAGTCCTTATACCCGGTCGGGTAACTATTACATCTCCTCTTTTACCGTTTACGATTAACGGTGTGCTCCACACGCTCCTTTCTCTTCCTCAGGTTCAGACCCGTCCGGGCCCTCTTTCTCCTCCTCCTCCTGGTACGATTGCTCCTCTTCTTCCTTGACCCGGTGGACATGAAGGGCGTACCACCCCTTCACTCCCTTATGCCTGGTATAGGTGACGGTATCTCCAGGCACCAGGTCCCGTCCACTGTGCCCCTCCGGTAGGTGGGACTCTACGTCGCTCCTGTTTACAAACACCTGGCTTATGGTCTTCGGGTCTTAGATGATGCCCCAGCCACATGCCATGTGAAACTTAACAACAGTCCCGGTGACTCGGGGACCGTGAGCTGTACGGGGGGGTCCTGGCGGGTCCTTGTCTTCTGCTCCACGTTTTTAATGTGGAGCCACTCCTCCTTCACTTTCCTCTCTCTCCGCTCCCGCTCAAACGTTGCCAGTTGTTGGCGGCAGGTCTCATAGCGCCGGGCGGCGCCCGCCCGGGTCTCCTGAGTGAACCCCATCAGGTCTTCTCCAGTGGGGTCCCCCTCGAATTGGGCGTCCTCCAGCGGGGTGAAGAGAGGTCCACGGGCTCCGGAGCTGGGATTAGCGCGGTTCATCTGGGGCCCTTGCTCCTACGGGATGACTCTTCCTGGAGCGGGGGTTGGTGTACTCAGGCGGCCAGACGAATGGTGTCCCATCCGGGCAGGTGTGCTGCTCATACAGGTCTTTCCCCAATGATGGCACGACTGGGGGCCCCGGCTGGGGTGCAGCGCCCGCGGGCACTCGGCCTTTTAACCAGGCCGGTGACTTTCTGATCGTGCCCGGTGATGGGGAGCACGGTTCAGGGCAAGGCTCCGCTGCAGAGCTTGCTGCTGGAGGGCTGACTACTGGTGGTGGAGGTACGGTGGGCGGTGCGGCACCCAGAGCTTCGGGTCCCGCGGTGGGAGGTAGGGGCAGGTCCACGGCCTCAGGGCCCGGAGTAACGGCGTTCCCCTTACTTGTCGTTGCGGCCTCCCCCGCGCCGTCGTCCCCGGCCTCCGGTCCGCTTCCGCTGCCTCTCGGGATCGATGCGGTGCTTGATGGTGGCTGCACCTCCGGTTGGAAGGTCAGCGTGCGCCGGGTCAACTTCTCCTTCCACCCGGCGAGCACGTCTCGTTGCGCCCAGATCATCCTCCTGTTCAGCTCTTCCAGCGCGGCCTGCGCGTACTCCGGTTCTTCCTTCTGGAGCACCGCTAGCAGCTCTGCAATCTGGTATGGCGGCTGTGGCGGTGAAGCTCTCCTCCGTATCCGACATCCTCCTCCCCCCTAGTGGACCGTGGCCTACCTTGCGATGATCCTCTTCCGTAGGCCGCGGCTCCGCAGTGGATCGTCAGGGTTGAGGACCTTCCGTCGCGCTCCTGTGACGTCGGCGTCACTGGGCTCCTTCCAGGACCTTACGCAACGTCCGGACGTGAGGCGGGGCTTCAGTTCTCGCGGGCTTTCGGAGTCCACACCCCTCTTCTTCCCGCGCGGCGTCCTCAAGATGGCGCCCAATGGCGGGAAAACTCCACGGATGGCGGGAAGAAGGCAGAAGATGGCGTCGGATGGCAGGAATCGGCTCCGGATGGCGGGAAACGACTCCGGACGGCGGGAAACTTCACCACAGGTAAGTAAAAAGTCTCTTTTTCAGGCACGCAGTACCTGGTGGTTACGGGCACGAGATCCTGCCGACTACGCCAAAGTTGACGCGCCCCCTGGGCCAGTGCTGTAGTGCGGCGCACGTGTGCGCGGGGGAATACCCGGAGCCGGATCCGATGGGGGTAGTAGTCTCTGAGTGGCGGGGACCCGGTCCGTGCCCAGGGTGGTCAAACTAAGTGTGTGGCAGTCTTTGTAGATGTTGTTTAAGTGTCGACTACGCCACCCGTTGATTTGCGGTCGCAAGGCCGCCGCTGCAGAACAGTCCGCTGAGGCCGGTGGTATGTGTGCAGCAATGGTGGTATAACCCCCAATGGGAGAGGTATGGCCTCAGGGCAGCTGGTGCGGGTGAAGGGAGTGATAGAAAGGGCGTCCCGGTACCTTTAGTGCTGGTAGTGCGATGGAACACAGAGACTGATTGCAGTTTTCAATGCTTTACTCACAGATGTTATCAGTGTCAGTCCTGCAGGTGATGACGACCCGAGCCGTGCTGCGTCCACCAGGTACGGGGCTCGACCAACCCCCAGGCAGTTCCAGAGTGTGACCTTGAACTCCTTTCTCCGTTCCTTTCTCTGGCCGTCCCCACTAGGGACCCACCCATGTCCAGCTTCCTCGGGCCTTCTGGTGGCGAAACCTATCTCCGGTTTCCCTGACCCTATGTGGCATGCCTTCGTGGTGAGTGTAGTGAGTGGTCGCGCCAAGACGTGGCCACGACCTCCGGTTCCTGGCTGAGGATAAGTGGCCTCCACCAGTTCGGGATCCGGTACCCTGATCTGCCAACCCTTCACCCGCTGACTCCTAGCGTGTTCGGGTTCCCTCTTCCTTCATGTCTCTGGGCCTTTCTCCAGGTTCCATTCCTTCCTTGTTCCTTGTTCCTTTCCTCTTGTCTTTCTCTCTCTTGCTCCCTTCAGGAGCAGCACCCAGACAGGGCTGCTGCTCCCTGTCACTACTCTTCTCCTCTTCTTCTGTCTGACTCAACTCAACTCCTAAGATGGTGCCCACCTTTTATACTCCCTCTGACACCCGAGCCCAGGTGACTAGCCACCAATGGGCTCTTTCCTATGCCCAGAGTCCCTCCCCTCTCTGCTCCTGCACCACTGGGATATTCCTCCCCCCCTCCCACTCCAGCCAGGGACAGACGCTGTCGTACCTGCACATCTATCTGGTGGGAGTACCGTTGATCTGTCCCCCGGAAATGGGATGTATGTGGTGCATGCAGCTATCTGAGTTCTAGTCCACACTCCATCCTTACCCGGGAGTAGAATACCACACCTCTAGTTCGAGGTGCAATACCCCTGTAGCAGCCGAGCCCTCGGGGTGCTACACCAGCATCAGCAGGGGTGACAAATCTACCAGTCTGACCACCACCAGCATGATCAGGCACATGGCAGCAAAGCACCCGACTTTGTGGGGCAAAACCCAGGGTCCACGACCAGTGTCAGCGGGTTTCACCACTGCTTCTTCCACTGTTGTGTGTGCAATAGAATCCCCTGTTGTGTGTGCAAGGCAATCCCCTGTCCATACTGCATGTAAAGATGCCCCCTCCTCTCAGTCTTCACTTGTTATGGCAGTTTCTCAAGAAACAGCATCAACGTCCACGTCCACGTCCGACCGCAGCGTTCAATTGTCCATATCCCAGACCTTTGAACGAAAGCGGAAATTCGCAGCTAACGCCCCACAGGCCACAGTCCTAAATTCGCACATTTCACGACTGCTTGCATTGGAAATGCTGCCTTTTAGGCTGGAGGAGACGGAATCCTTCCGCAATCTTATGGCGGTGGCCGTCCCTCGGTACTCGGTCCCCAGCCGACACTATTTTGCCCGGTGTGCCATCCCCGCACTACACAAGCACGTGTCCCAAAGCATCTGCCGTGCCCTCAAGAACGCAGTTACTGGGAGAGTCCAACTGACAATGGACACGTGGACAAGTGCTTGTGGCCAGGGACGGTACATCTCTCTGACGGCACACTAGGTAAACATAGTGGAAGCCGGGACCCAGTCGGAACTTGGGACGGGACACATCCTCCCCACACCGAGGATTGCGGGCCCTATGTCAGTCAGAGTTGCCCCCACAGTGTACAGCTCCTGCGCATCCTCCTCCTCCTCCTCATGTTCAGCCTCCATCTCAGATATCACCACATCAGTTACAAGCTGGAAGCATTGCAGTACTGCCTCCGCCAAGTGGCAACAGGCTGTGCTGAAACTCATAAGCTTAGGTGATAAACCTCACACTGCTTGTGAGTTGTGGACAGCTGTGAAAGAGCAGGCAGATCTGTGGCTGAGACCGCTGAATCTACATCCCGGCATGGTCGTGTGTGACAATGGCCGTAACCTGGTGGCGGCTCTGAGGCGAGGTGAGATCACACACGTACCATGCCTGGCTCATGTGCTTAACCTCGTGGTTCAGCGGTTTCTTAAATCGTACCCCGAGTTGCCAGATCTGCTCGTGAAAGTACGCCGCCTGTTAGCTCATTTTCGCAAGTCGGCTACAGCTTCTGCCGCCCTTGCTGTGTTGCAGCAGCGTTTGCAGCTTCCGGCACACCGACTGGTGTGTGATGTCCCCACACGTTGGAACTCTACCCTCCACATGTTGCAAAGGATTTGTGAGCAGAAGAGAGCAGTTGTGGAGTACCAGCTGCAACAAGGCCGTTGATATTCAGGTCAGACTCCACACATAAGACCTCAGGAGTGGACCTGGATGTCTGACATATGTACCATCCTGACAAACTTTGAGGAGGCCACCAAGATGGTGAGTGGCGATGACGCCATCATTAGTGTCAGCATCCCACTTGTCTGTCTTTTGCAACGCTCTCTGCAGAGAATTAAAGAGGAGGCATTGCAGCCAGATTATGATGACATGGATCAAGAAGCCGTAGCGGGCGATTACACACAGCCCAGCCTCATCTCATCCCAACGTGCATTGGGGGACAATGAGGGAGAGGAGGAGGAGGAGGAGGAAGAACAGGAGCTGCTATCATGCGTTGTAGACGGTAGTACCTGTACAAGTGTCATACCGTCGGTTCAGCGTGGGTGGCCTGAGGACAGGGGGGAGGAGGAAGAGGAGGAGGAGGAGGAGAGCATGGTCAGTCGTCATCTTGGTGAGGACACGGAAATCTTGCCCGTTACCAGTCTGGCACGCATGGCTGACTTTATGTTACGCTGCCTTAACCGTGACCCTCGCGTTGTCAAAATGTTGGGTGACAGTCATTACTGGTTGGTGACACTTGTAGACCCCCGCTACAAGGAGAACTTTCACTCTCTTATTCCTGAGGTGGAGAGGTCTACAAAAATGGTGCAATACCAGAAGGCCCTTGCTGCAGAACTCTTAAAAAAATTCCCATCTGAACACGCTAGCGGCAGAGGTCACAGTTCGTTGCCCAACCAAGGTGTACAGGTGAGAGAGATGCAACTCCAATCCAGCAGAGGCAGGGGAACACTGTCAACGTTCTGGGACAGTTTTCTGACACCCGCCCAGCTTACAGGCCCTGAGGCGCGGGGTACTCTCACAAGCAGTGGAAAGTTTCAAAAGATGGTGAGGGAGTACCTTGCCGATCGTACCAGCGTCCTCCGTGATTCCTCTGTGCCTTTTAATTATTGGGTATCCAAGCTGGACACTTGGAATGAACTCGCTCTGTACGCCTTGGAGGTCCTGGCCTGCCCTGCCGCTAGCGTGCTATCGAAGCATGTTTTTAGTGCCGCTGGGGGAATTATAACTGATAAGCGCACTCGCCTGTCAACTGACAATGCTGACAAGCTGACCCTTATCAAAATGAACAAGGGCTGGATTGGGCCAGACTTCTCATCACCACCAAATGACAGCAGAGTAACATAAAGTCAAATCCACTGTGTTATTTCGGGAGGTGTATTCACATGCACCGCTTCACACCCACACATGGGTATACGCTTCCTCGTTTCGGCTGTTTTTTGCTCTTCTCCTTATCCTCAGCCTCCACGACCACTATACCACCAGGGTGACCGTGGTCCATGTTGCCAGCATTGCAAGTTCCTCTGTCCTAATTTTGCAAGGCATAAGCAAATACTATGGGACACCCAATCCCCAATAATGGGACTTATGTTTGTAATATGCTGTACTGCATGTGACGCGCCCCCTGGGCCATGTGTACACGTGTGTGGGATACCCGGTGCCGGGTCTCTGGGGTCTGTAGTCTCCGTGGCGGTGACCCGGTCCCTTGGCTCAGGCTGGTCATGCCAGTGGCAGTCTTTCTTAGGTTTTGAGGTTAATTGTCCGACTGCGCCACCCGTGGATTGCGATCAGGGAGTACCACTGCTGCGAGGCAGACCACTGAGGCTGGTGTTGTGTGCGCAGCATAGAATGGGATAACTCCCCTCGGGAGGAGTATAGACTCAGGGCAGTGAGTGTGGATGATGGGGGTGATGGTGCACGAGCGCAGCAGGAACGACTCAGAGTCTTTGCAGTGCAGTTCAGGGTCTTTACTGATGATTATAAGGTAGACCCTCCCGGGAGTACTGGCAAGCATAAGAGGCCTGGTCAGTCTGTGAGCAAGCAGGAGTTCCCCTGGCCAGGTGGAGTTGTAGGCCTCCCTGTCTGTCTGCATTCTTCCTGGCTACCTTGCTGTAAGCGGGTAGAAGTAGCCCACATCTCTGAGTGTACCATGTAGTGCTCACCCGTATGGCTGGTGACTTGGGGCCTTCTGTTAGCCTCCGCTCCACGACGGCGGTGCTGGTCCCTTGCTTGTGACTGAGCCTCCGGGCTTCTATGGCCAGAGGACCTGAAATCCCCTGCCGGCTGGTTTCTGCTGCTGGATATATAAGTCCTCACAGCTTCGGACTCCTGTGTCCGGTTCCTATTGTCTTCTGCCAGAGCGAGCTCTGCTCAGCTTCCAGCCCCTGGTCTTTAGCTCCTAGCTCCTACAGAGCTCCTTGCTGTTACTTTCCCTTGCTCTCACTCTGACTCTGACTGTTCTCTGACTCACTCAACCCCGCCCCAGATCCAGTTTATAAGGACAGAATTATCCCCTCCCAGGACTGGGGCAGGAGGATGTTGCATGTTTAAGGTATCCTGACCAGGAAACCTCCCACTTGCTCTCCGACGTAATATCTCTATTACTGTGGTGACCAGACCCCTGGGGTGCCACACATGGCTCTTGTAAGGGGTATTGCAGTTCCTCATAATTTTTGGAAAGCCTTCCATTCACTGCTTAGGCCAACAGTGCACGGGAGACCCAGTTGCTATAAATGGAAAAAAAGGTTTAGTTAACGCCCTCTGACCTCCATGTCATTTCCAAGGGGCATTGGAGTGGCTCGAAATTTTTGGTAGGCATTGCACTCACTGTATGCCCTATAACTGTGTAGCCGAACCGCTCCTTTTGTTACAGAAACATATCCTACAAGACATATCTGGTTGACTGACCTGATATTTATGTGAATGGTCCCTGTTCCTCCTGCTCTTTCTCCTTTGCCACCACCTCATCCATCATTTATCACCTGAAGCTTTGTTTGAACGGGAGTCATAGAACTGGGATAGTAGCAGGAAAACATCCAGCAATCCTCGGAGGAGGTAGGATATGCGCCAAAACGCGGACCACCTCAGGCCTAGCCGCTACTACATACATGCGCTTGCATTCCAAGAAAACAAAGCAGATGCTAACTTCTATCATCATCATCATGCTCCTCACCTAGGCACTCTCAACTCCCCTGATGGAGAAGCCAGGGCCCACCGGAGGAGTCTGGTTCTCTGGTGGGCTCGTCCAATGCTGCCCTAAAGCAGGCAAGGCTAAGAAAAGTGTGGGGGAAGGTGACAGGAGAAATCAGGGCGGCTGGGAACCGAGTATGGACACCTGGCCGCCACCTGGCGGCTGGGGACCGAGCGTGGACACCCGGCCGCCGGGCGGCTGGGGACAGAGTATGGATACCTCGCTGCCGAAGCGGCCATGAGGTAGTGGCCAGCTTCGGCCTCCTCCAAACTAAAAGGCCCCATTTCAAGTGAAAGCTAGCAGTATGGTATTGCAGCCTGCGGGTGGGTGGGTGGTTGGCTGCATATTTTCGCTTGCATTGCAAGGAATGGGGGAGGTACAATTGAACACTGCCCTGGGACAAGGACTTGCACGGGGATAGTTGCAAGTCTGCATCTTCTGATGCGGCAAGGATCACTTCTGATGGGCACACTTTTAGACAGTGACCTGGGTGTCAGAGATGCTTCCAGGGGTCTTCCCCATGCTGTTCCCATGTCTTTTTAGCACTGTATGCATGTGTCACACAGCACATGGCCAGATAAGGTTGTAAAATGTTAAAATGACATTTCCCGGTGAATGCATTTGTCACGGTTGAAAGCAATACAAACGTGCAAAAACGCATAAAAAATGCTACTTGTGAACATAGCCCAAGGTGTGGAGGAGTATTTTTGTTTTTGGTTATTTATTTTACCTTATACACAAGTCTTTACCCTGGAAAGGATGTTCCTTAACCCCTTTCCGACCTGGTCAGTAATAGTACGCACCAGGTCTGGAAGGCCGGTTCAGTGGGGGCTCCGGCGGTGAGCCCGCACTGAAGCGAGCACATGTCAGCTGATTATTGGAATCGCAATCCACCCGCGGCTGTTAATATGTTAAATCTCTGACAGTGGCATTTAACTCGCGCTTCCAGGAGTCCTAAGCCCCGCCCATCAGTGACCCCGTCACGTGATCGCGGGTCACCAATAGGTGGGCATGACAACTCAGGGTCTGCAGCAGACGCCTGTGGTTGTCATGTCTCAATTGCTATGAGCGCCACCTAGTGGTCAGCGCTCCTAGCAAGTGAGCATTTCTCCTGCATACAAGCGATCTGCTCATCGCTTGTATGCAGTAGAAGCAATCAGACAACTGCTGCTTCTAGTCTCCTCTGGAGACTATAGAAGCAAGCAGAAAGTGTAAAAAAAAGTTTTTTAAAAAATAAAAAAAATAAAAAATATATAAAAGTTTAAGTCACCCCCCTTTCGCCCCATTCAAAATAAAATATATATATATAAAAAAAAAACCCACATGCACATATTTGGTATTGCCGCGTTCAGAATCGCCCGATCTATCAATATAAAAGAAGAATTAATACAATCAGTAAACGGCGTAACGAGAAAAAAATTTTAAACGCCAGAATTAAGTTATTTTGGTCGCTACAACTTTGCAATAAAATGCAATAACGAGCGATCAAAACATCGGATCTACACCAAAATGGTATCAATAAAAACGTCAGCCCGGCACGCAAAAAATAAGCCCTCATCTGGCCCCAGATCCCGAAAAATGGAGAAGCTAAGGGTCTCGGAAAATGGCGTCATTTTTTTTTGTTTTTTTAGCAAGCTTTGGATTTTTTTTTCACCACTTAAATAAAAAAGAACCTATACATGTTTGGTGTCTATGAACTCGTAACGACCTGGAAAATAATGATGGCAGGTCAGTTTTAGCAATCTGTGAACGTGGTAAAAAAAGGACCCAAAAAACAACTGTGGAATTGCATTTTTTTTGCAGTTTCACTGCACTTGGAATTTTTTTCCCATTTTCCAGCACACGATATGGTAAAACCAGTGATGGTGTTTAAAAGTAAAACTCGTCCCGCAAAAAATAAGCCCTTACATGGCCATATTGAATGAAAATTAAAAAAGTCCTGGCTCTGGGAAGAAGGGGAGCAAAAAAGGAAAACACAAAAACAGAAAGACCCATGGTCGTTAAGGGGTTAACATATTTCACAGGAAAGCACTTTCACTTTCGTTTTTTGAACGTTTTATTGTGAGCCTGTAAAAGTGGCTCAATACCTCTGACCACGTTGTTGACAGCAGTGACCTGGGGGTCAGAAATGCTTCCTGGGGCGATCCCCATGCTGTCCCCATGTCATTTGAGCACTGTCACTATCGTTTTGGGCACTTTTTAGGCTGTCTACAGACTTCCGGGGAGCCGCCGCAAAAATGTTCGGGTCTCCCATAGACTAACATTGGGCTCGTTGCTCGGGTCGAGCACCCGAGTATCACAGTGAGCTCGGCCCGAGCTTCGAGCACCCGAGCATTTTAGTGCTCGCTCAACACTATTCTTTATCTATCTTTCATGGTGGTGTAATTTTTTGCAGGGCACAACATGGTCATTAAGGGTAAGCCAACGATGAGCTGGACGCCATATTGCTTCTTAGGGTGCTAACCTCTACGACAAGGCAGAGTGAGTAGAAGGCACAATTAGGGCCAGAACCCCTGCCCCATTATGTGTGGCCTATCTCTGATATATTAATCCAACAATTTTTAATATTTTTGAAATAAAATATGTTGTAATATAGTAGGAGTGGTATTTTTTAGTTGTTTGATATTTCTGAGATCTGCCATGTTATTTGGTTTGTATTTTTCCCTCTATACATACCTCTGGATAAAGTGATTCTCCCTGGGTTCCCGTATTGTCCCTGAAAGCAGCAATGATCTCAAAGGCTCACCATCAAATGACAATGGGTAGTCTTTAAGGGTAAAAGGAGCCTATCATTCGATTCATGCTGCTTGAACAATGGGCAGTGTGAATCAAAGCATGGCTGCATAATTGTAGCTAGGTATGTCTTTCTCTGAAACACTGTGGGGAGTCAGAGAAAACATAGTTTGAAAAGATGGGACTACAGTATAAGGTGAGCCATGCTCTGACTCATTCTGCCCATTGTTTAGGCACAATGATCCTAATGACAGGTTCCCTTTTACCCTTTAAAAGCCGCCCACTTTATTTTGACGTTGACTCTCCAAGGGTACTGCTCCTGTCGGACACAGACGTGGACCATTGGGAGAATCAGTTTATCACTGCTTCTGAGCATGAATCTAATAACAGGTCTTCCTTAAGGTCTTTAATATGAGTGTTTTCTACAGATACCTCAAACCATGATGGATCACTGCATCACTTCATCAGTGTTCTACTTCTTACTATTTATTCTCATGATAGCCTCGGTCATATGTAAACCTTTCCATTTGTACAAAAACATTCTAATATCATGAATCAAAACCACGATTATATATTGCAGCATACTGTAAGGGCTTGCATTTTCGGTACATATGCTATTTATGTCCCAAATGGCCAATCCAAGGTAATGGGCTAGATCACATGAACATTTTTACACACAGATTGACAATCAGAATGTAAAAAATGCTGCATGCACTATTCTGAATCCTTTTTCAGATCAAACTTGTCCATTGAACTCATTGGGTGCTTGAAAAAACAGATGCCGTACCGTCACCATCCATATGATATTTTTTTTTAAAAGATCAATTGCAATGATAACAAAGAAAACTGTGTTTTTTTTCATTTGTTCATCTGCAAAATGGAGTTCACACAGATGTGAAAAACGGACATAAGGAACACCATATGGAAAAAAAATCGTCCAATTTTTCTGAATAAAAACTGATGATTTTTTAACATAATTATTAGTGTTGATCAAGCACTAAAATGCTCGGGTGCTCGAAGCTCGGTCCGAGCTCACCGTGATACTCGGATGCTCGGCCCGAGCAACGAGCCCAATGTTAGTCTATGGGAGACCCGAGCATATTTGCGGCGGCACCCCCGGCAGTCTGTAGAAAGCCTAAAAAGTGCCCAAAATGATAGTGACAGTGCTCAAATGACATGGGGACAGCATGGGGATCGCCCCAGGAAGCATTTCTGACCCCCAGGTCACTGCTGTCAACAACGTGGTCAGAGGTATTGAGCCACTTTTACAGGTTCACAATAAAACGTTCAAAAACTAAACTGAAACTGTTTTCCTGTGAAATATGTTAAGGAAAATCCTTTCCAGCGTAAAGACTTGTGTATAAGGTAAAATAAATAACCAAAAACAAAAATACTCCTCCACACCTTGGGCTATGATCACAAGTAGCATTTTTTATGCGTTTTTGCACTTTTGTATTGCTTTCAACCGTGACAAATGCATTCACCCGGAAATGTAATTTTAACATTTTACAACCTTATCTGGCCATGTGCTGTGTGAAAGATGCATACAGTGCTGAAAAGACATGGGAACAGCATGGGGAAGACCCCTGGAAGCATCTCTGACACCCAGGTCACTACCTAAAAGTGTGCCCATCAGAAGTGATCCTTGCCGCATCAGAAGATGCAGACTTGCAACTATCCCCGTGCAAGTCCTTGTCCCAGGACAGTGTTCAATTGTACCTCCCCCATTCCTTGCAATGCAAGTGCAAGTATTCAGACTGCCAGCCATCAACCCCCAGGCTGCAATACCATACTGCTTGCTTGCACTTGAAATTGGGCCTTTTAGGCATGTGGAGGCGGAATCTGGCCACCACGTCATGGCTGCGTCAGCGGCCTGGTATCCATACTCAGTCCCCAGCCGCCCAGCGGCTGGGTGTCCACGCTTGGTCCCCAGCTGCCAGGGAGCAGTCGGGTGTCCATACTCGGTCCCCAGCCGCCCCGTGGCCGGGTGCCCACACACGGTCCCCAGCCGCCTAGGGGGCGGCCGGGTGTCCATAAACAGTCCCCAGCCACCCCTATTAGTCCCGGTGCGCCTTATACACAAGCGCGCATACCAAAACATTACCTGTGCCCTCCCCAGTGCATTTAGTGGGAAGGACAGCCTAATCACAAACATGTGGACAAGTGAATGTGGCGAGGGATGGTCCATCTCACTGACGCCTTCACACTGGGTTAATATTTTGGAAGCCGGGACACAGTTGGATACTGGGATGCAACACGTCCTCCAGACATAGAGGATTGCGGGTGCTGGGTCAATCAGGCTTCAACACAAAGTTCTGAAGGTAGACAGCATCGGTGGTCAGCCTCCTACACAACGAGTAAATTATTCATTATCATGAGGCCATCCATCTCCTTAGCTTTCTGTTCCTTGGAATGCAAGCGCATGTATATAGTAGCGGCTAGGCCTGAAGTGGTCAGCGTTTTGGTGCATATCCTACCTCCTCCGAGGATTGCTGGATGTTTTCCTGCTACTATCTCAGTTCTATGACTCCCGTTAAAACAAAGCTTCAGATGATGAATGATGGATGAGGTGGTGGCAAAGGAGAAAGAGCAGAAGGAACAGGGACCACTCACATCAATATCAGGCCAGTCAACCACACATGTCTTGTAGGATATGTTTCTGTACCAAAAGGAGCAGTTTGGCTACACAGTTATGGGAAATACAGTGAATGCAATGCCTACCAAAAATTTTGAAGCACTCCAATGCACTCCGAGGCAATTTGCAACATGTGGAGGGTAGAGTTCCAACGTGTGGGGACATCACACACCAGTCGGTGTGCCAGAAGCTGCAAACGCTGCTGCAACACAGCAAGGGCGGCAGAAGCTGTAGCCTAATTCCAAAAATGAGCTGACAGGCGGCGTACTTTGACGAGCAAATCTGGCAACTAGGGGTATGATTTAAGAAACCGCTGAACCACGAGGTTAAGCACATGAGCCAGGCATGGTACGTGTGTGATCTCGCCTCGTCTCAGAGCCGCCACCAGGTTACGGCCATTGTCACACACGACCATGCCTGGATGTAGGTTCAGCGGTCTCAGCCACAGATCTGCCTGCTCTTTCACAGCTGTCCACAACTCACAAGCAGTGTGAGGTTTATCGCCTAAGTTTATGAGTTTCAGCACAGCCTGTTGCCGCTTGGCTGAGGCAGTACTGCAGTGCTTCCAGCTTGTAACTGATGTGGTGATATCTGAGATGGAGGCTGAACATGAGGAGGAGGAGGATGCGCAGGAGCTCTACACTGTGGGGGCAACTCTGACTGACATAGGGCCCACAATCCTCGGTGTGGGGAGGATGTGTTCCGTCCCAAGGTCCGACTGGGTCCCGGCTTCCACTATGTTTACCCAGTGTGCCGTCAGGGAGCTGCACCATCCCTGGCCACAAGCACTTGTCCACGTGTCCGTTGTCAGGTGGACTCTCCCAGTAACTGCATTGTTGAGGGCACGGCAGATGTTTTGGGACATGTGCTTGTGTAGTGCGGGGATGGCACAGCGGGCAAAATAGTGTCAGCTGGGGACCGAGTACCGAGGGACGGCCACCGCCATAAGGTTGCGGAAGGATTCCGTCTCCACCAGCCTAAAAGGCAGCATTTCCAACGCAAGCAGTCGTGAAATGTGCGAATGTAGGACTGTGGCCTGTGGGGCGTTGGCTGCGAATTTGCGCTTTCGTTCAAAGGTCTGGTATATACGGTAAGATGTGGACATGGACGTTGTTGCTGTTTCTTGAGAAACTGCTATAACAAGTGAAGACTGAGAACTGAGAGGAGGGGGCATCTTTGCATGCAGTATGGACAGGGGATTGCCTTGCACGCACAACAGTGGAAGAAGCAGTGGTGACACCCGCTGACACTGGTCGTGGACCCTGGGGTTTGCCCCACAAAGTCGGGTGCTTTGCTGACATGCGCCTGATCATGCTGGTGGTGGTCAGGCTGGTAGTTTTGTCACATAGATCCTATAGAAGAAGGAAATACCACAGGTTTCAAAAGAAGTATATAACAAAATACCTCAAACCATACAAAGTAAACCAACAAAGAGGTATAAAGAACTACAATATAGACAATTATTAATACATAATTTTTATTGAATACATAAAGAAATAAAACCAGACAACAAGACTAAAATTAAAAATAAATATAAAACACAATTAAAATAAGACTCAAGAGGGGGAAAGGGGATGCTCACAAAAAAAGAATATTTTTATATAGTCAAATGGGTCTATCACATAGATTTAATTACTAGATAAATTGTTCATAGTCACCATTACAACAAACATACTCATCTAGATGTGGCGGTATAGTGTGAATATATATAAAAAATATATATAATATAAAGTGCCAGTGCAAATATATTTATCAATTTATCCCAACTTAGAAAAATTAAGTAAAAATAACAGACAATATGAGTTAATTTATTGCTATAAACACCGCCATATATAGAGAAGCACACAAATTAGCCCAAAGGAATCCCACTCTATTATAAATTTGGCATCTGAAGTCACTTAAAAAATGGAAATGTGATGTAAATAATATATATACCAAAATCAATAAGCGTAAAGTGCTTGTGCAATACGTATAAGAAAAAATCTAATTTAATTCATCACAAAAATCCCATTCAGGAAAGATCAGCTGCCATACATTTTCTTAAATACCTGCCATATGCAGGCTCTCACTAATGGGGAGATCCTGAGCACTTCAATAATACACCCAAATATGGGAGACCACATAAACATAAAGAAAATAATGAGTGAACATACCCTGGCCCCCTCACACCACTCCAACGCCGTTTCACTCCTCGCTTCTTCAGGGAGTGTGGTGTGAGGAGGAGTGAGGGTTTAAATGTAGTCCTGCCAGCTGCTCCACGTTATTAGTCAATTGCGAGCGCCTTACTATCGGGCGCCGCTAGCCGCGCATGCGCTCCCTCGGTACTTCCGGGGTAGGAGGTCCGGAGCGCGTCACTGAAGGGCGTGTTGCCATTCATGACGCGTGTCCAGTACCAACCACTCCGGAGGCCGACAGGGCGCACACGCGCTGCGGCGCACGACGCTTGCAGCAGCCATATTTAGGTAGGGAATTCAACCTATTCCTTGCCCACAGTGCATGCACCAGAAAGAAAAACAGAGAAAGAAGAAAAAGAGGGAATGATAGAAAAACCAAAAGGAGGGAAAAAGAGGGAAAAATGGTGTGAAAAAGAGGGGGGAGAGAGAGAGAATAAAAAATAAAAATAATGTATGTGAAATATGAAAGAATTAAATGAATAAAGTGAATAAATGAATAATGAGTAATAGCATGACAAGAAATGTACATAGAAATGTATGTGAAATGAATGAAAATACTATAACAAAATATATAGAAAAAAGGTGTGAAGGTGAATGTAATAGAATAAAGCACATATAAATAGTAAAAAATGAAAAACAATTGTTATTTCAAGTGTTATAGGTATGAAAAATGATGACAAAAAAGTAAAAAAAGAATGTGATGGTGCTAAGTGCAAAGTGCAAGTGCATGAAGAGAAAAAAAAAAAAAATTAAATTTTAGAGGAAGGGGAAAGATCAATTGAATCATAATACTAATAATAAAAAATAAAAACACTGTGTGATCGTGCACATGGCAAAAAATATATATATATTAAGACGGGATCAAAAAAAGATCTCTGTAATCCCCACTAAACATACCACGCCAGGACCGGCATGAAAAGATGAAAGATGCAAAAAAAACCTGCATACCCCATCACTCCAAGTAGAAAAAAACCATTGAGCCTAAAAAAAATGAAATACAAAAAAACACAAATGAAAGGAATTAAAATATATAAATATATAAATATATATATAAAGGACAGAGGTCACAGTGGAAAACAGAGTGACACATCAGAGGGAAAACAAAATCACTCATAAGAAACTCCCAAAACCCCACTGTTCATTAAGACCATCCGGTCTCATGCTTTTTAATGTGGTGATCCATTTACATTCCATCTGTAATAATTTTTTTGGCTAAATTTCCCTTTCTGATGCTAGGATAAAGGCGGTCAATACCCCTGAATCTCAGAAGGTGTTCTTGATGGGGATGATGTTCCCTAAAATGTCTGGCTACCGGTTTTAATTTGGCAATGGCTTCCAGGTCATCAGGTTGCAATTTCACGGCAGATCTAATATCTTTGATGTGTTCCAAGATCCGAACCCGCAACTCCCGTGTCGTCATCCCAACATAATTCAATCCACAGGGACAAATGGCCAAATAGATGACATATGAAGTCTTACAAATTATAAAATGCAGGATTTTATATTCACGCGTTGCCTTGGAATCAGAGAAGCTATTAGTCTTCTCTACCTGTCTGCATGCCTTACAGCTCCCACATTGCCAAGATCCCCATTTTGGGCCTTTAGAATTAAACAAAAATTTTGAAGGTGGTATTGTATGATGGCTATGGACCAATGTATCCTTAATCGTTTTTGCCCCTTTAGCCGTTAGGCTCGGTTTATCTGATATAAAGGTGGAAATAGTTATGTCCTGTCTCAGGATAGGCCAATATTTACCTATTACCTCAGTCATCTCCTTCCATCTCGAATTATAATTCGTGATAAGTCTAGTATGTTTTTTCTGATCTCTCTTTTTATCTTTAGCTGGAACAAGGAGAGACTGTCGATCCAGTTGTTTCGCCCGTAGATAGGCCCTATCTATATTTTGTTTCTTATACCCACGCTGTGTAAATCTACATTCAAGATCCTTGGCCTGTTGTTCAAAAACTTTCTCCTGACTACAAATCCGTTTAGCCCTAATAAATTGACCCGTGGGAATGGCTTTTATTACATGTGCTGGGTGTGCTGATCTGGCATGCAGAAAGGAATTTACACTCGTATCCTTCCGATAAATATCCGTGTTTATTCTTCCATGTGTATCGATCCTGATGCTGAGGTCCAGAAAGTTGATCATGGTTTGGCTTATCACCAAAGATAATTTGATGTTGTATTCATTGTTGTTTAGATGAATTAAAAACAGGTCCAGGAGTTCCCGAGAACCCTGCCAAACAAATAGCACATCATCTATGAAACGCATCCACGAGACCACAGAGCCAGAGAAAATATCCTCCTCATTCTGTACAAGTTCTCTCTCCCACCATCCCAAGAAGAGGTTTGCTTACGAGGGGGCGCAAGCCGCCCCCATCGCCACTCCCCTCTTCTGCAGGAAATGACCATCTTTGAATAGAAAATAATTGTGGGTGAGAACATATTCCATTAAAATAAGGATTAATTCCGATAAAGATCCACTTAAGCTTTGGCTCCTGAGGAAAAATCTCAAAGCTCTCAAGCCATGTTGATGTTCAATGTTAGTATACAATGACTCCACGTCACAAGTAACTAAAAACATATCCGACTCCATATGAACCCCATCCAATCTCTGAACAACCTCCGTGGAATCTTTAACATAAGAAGGTAATTCTCCCACGATTGGTTTCAAATAGAAATCCAAAAACTTAGATATTGGCTCAGTCAGGCTGCCATTTCCAGATAGAATTGGATGACCTGGTGGATTTTTCAAATCCTTGTGCACTTTGGGGAGTAAATACAATGTGGGGATTAATGGAGAGTGCACTTTCAGGGCTTCCATAAGGCCCTTCGAGATGATGCCCTGCTCATGGGCTGAGTCCAAGATATGGAATAATTCCTTTTGAAAGACAAGGGTGGGATCACCGGGCAGGCGAGTATAGCATTCAGTGTCACCCAATTGTCTGAGTGCCTCTCTTTCATAGAGTTCTATTGGCCATGCCACAATGTTCCCACCCTTGTCCGCTGGCTTAAAAAACACATTTCTCATTTTCTTTAGCTCCCCCAAAGCCCGCCTCTCCCCCTTTGTGAGATTGTCAAAGGGTCTATATGAGGGGATGTGAGTTAATTCCTCACATACCATACGGACAAAAATTTCAATGGAGGAGCTAAGACCCAAAGAGGGAAAGCAATGGGATCTCTTCTCTAAAAATGTTGGAGTCTTACCCGCAATATTTTCCGTTTGTTCTGCCAGAAGATCTTCTAGCGCTTGAAGCGCCTCCAATTCCTCTTCTGAAGAAAAAGAGCGAAAGGATTGTTTATTTTCATGAAATTTATGTAGGAGGAGTTTTCTGGCAAATAAAAAAACGTCCTTTATCGCCACAAAACTATCATAATTGGCTGTGGGACTAAAGCCAAAACCCAAAGATAATACTGACAATTGGTCAGCAGAAAAGTTTATCCCAGATAAATTAATTACCTTTAAAGATCCATTTTCATCATTATCCCGATCCAGGATGGCCTTTTGTTTATTAGCAGTCTTCCTAGTATAGTAACGGGATGCCTCAATTGCTGAGTTGGAGTCCCTACTTGCTGATTCATTTGTAGCCGTACTCGTAGATGATGTCATAGACATCGTCCTTTTTCTAACAGAACGGTTTATCCACTTGTATACTTTATCCGTCTGATAATCAGATACATCCCTTTGATACTTAGTGATCTTGACCTGTTGGATATCCTTGTCCCATTTGCCCAACGCCTCCTCCAATTCTTGTTTAAATTTCACCAATTGATTCTTACTAAGATTATTCTTTATTTTATCTTGAAGGTTTTTAATCTTCTCCTCCAGATCTTGAAGACTTTTTTTATCAATATCAATCAGAATATTCAGAAAGGTGAACGAGCATAAGTCACATGCCTCTACCCATTTTTTCGTCAGATCCACGTCCTCGACCTGAAAGGATGGGAACATCTGGATACGGAGACCACGCGGGATTAATTTCTGCTGTAAGTACTGTTCTAAGGTAACTTTATTCCACCAGTATCTGGTTCTTTTGTACAATAAATCCTTCAATAATATCTTATCCTCATAAGTATCATCAGATGTGTGACCTCCACCACTGCGTCCACTGTCCTTAAAAATGCTAGAAATTTGTGACAACCAACTTGTGTCTCGATTTTTCAGATCCATATTAGTGGGTCCTTCTAAACCAAACAATAGAATAGATCCTATAGAAGAAGGAAATACCACAGGTTTCAAAAGAAGTATATAACAAAATACCTCAAACCATACAAAGTAAACCAACAAAGAGGTATAAAGAACTACAATATAGACGATTATTAATACATAATTTTTATTGAATACATAACGAAATAAAACCAGACAACAAGACTAAAATTAAAAATAAATATAAAACACAATTAAAATAAGACTCAAGAGGAGGAAAGGGGATGCTCACAAAAAAAGAATATTTTTATATAGTCAAATGGGTCTATCACATAGATTTAATTACTAGATAAATTGTTCATAGTCACCATTACAACAAACATACTCATCTAGATGTGGCGGTATAGTGTGAATATATATAAAAAATATATATAATATAAAGTGCCAGTGCAAATATATTTATCAATTTATCCCAACTTAGAAAAATTAAGTAAAAATAACAGACAATATGTGTTAATTTATTGCTATAAACACCGCCATATATAGAGAAGCACACAAATTAGCCCAAAGGAATCCCACTCTATTATAAATTTGGCATTTGTAGTCACTTAAAAAATGGAAATGTGATGGAAATAATATATATACCAAAATCAATAAGCGTAAAGTGCTTGTGCAATACATATAAGAAAAAATCAAATTTAATTCATCACAAAAATCCCATTCAGGAAAGATCAGCTGCCATACATTTTCTTAAATACCTGCCATATGCAGGCTCTCACTAATGGGGAGATCCTGAGCACTTCAATAATACATCCAAATATGGGAGACCACATAAACATAAAGAAAATAATGAGTGAACATACCCTGGCCCCCTCACACCACTCCAACACCGTTTTGCTCCTCGCTTCTTCAGGGAGTGTGGTGTGAGGAGGAGTGAGGGTTTAAATGTAGTCCTGCCAGCTGCTCCACGTTATCAGTCAATTGCGAGTGCCTTACTATCGGGCGCCGCTAGCCGCGCATGCGCTCCCTCGGTACTTCCGGGGTAGGAGGTCCGGAGCGCGTCACTGAAGGGCGTGTTGCCATTCATGACGCGTGTCCAGTACCAACCACTCCGGAGGCCGACAGGGCACACGCGCGCTGCGGCGCACGACGCTTGCAGCAGCCATATTTAGGTAGGGAATTCAACCTATTCCTTGCCCATAGTGCATGCACCAGAAAGAAAAACAGAGAAAGGAGAAAAAGAGGGAATGATAGAAAAACCAAAAGGAGGGAAAAAGAGGGAAAAATGGTGTGAAAAAAGGGGGGGAGAGAGAGAGAATAAAAAATAAAAATAGTGTATGTGAAATATGAAAGAATTAAATGAATAAAGTGAATAAATGAATAATGAGCAATAGCAAGACAAGATATGTACATAGAAATGTATGTGAAATGAATGAAAATACTATAACAAAATATATAGAAAAAACGTGTGAAGGTGAATGTAAAAAAAAAAAAAAAAGAAAATTTAGCCAAAAAATTATTACAGATGGAATGTAAATGCATCACCACATTAAAAAGCATGAGACCGGATGGTCTTAATGAACAGTGGGGTTTTGGGAGTTTCTTATGAGTGATTTTGTTTTCCCTCTGATGTGTCACTCTGTTTTCCACTGCGACCTCTGTCCTTTATATATATTTATATATTTATATATTTTAATTCCTTTCATTTGTTTTTTTTGTATTTCATTTTTTTTAGGCTCAATGGTTTTTTTCTACTTGGAGTGATGGGGTATGCAGGTTTTTTTTGCATCTTTCATCTTTTCATGCCGGTCCTGGCGTGGTATGTTTAGTGGGGATTGCAGAGATCTTTTTTTGATCCCGTCTTAATATATATATATTTTTTGCCATGTGCACGATCACACAGTGTTTTTATTTTTTATTATTAGTATTATGATTCAATTGATCTTTCCCCTTCCTCTAAAATTTAAATTTTTTTTTTTTTCTCTTCATGCACTTGCACTTTGCACTTAGCACCATCACATTCTTTTTTACTTTTTTGTCATCATTTTTCATACTTATAACTAGTGTTGAGCCACACCCATAGTGTTCGGGTTCGGTTCGGTTCGTCGAACACCGGGATGTTCGAGGAACTGTTCGTCGAACTGTTCGTCGAACACCTTAGAACACCGTCGAACACCGTTAAAACCAATGGCAGGCAAACAAAAACACATAGGAACACATAGAAAACACCTTCAAAGGTGTCCAAAAGCTGACAAACTGCTCAGAAGACGCTTTCTTTAAAAAAGCCGGCCGGCAATTCAGCAGCGGCATACACCGGTACCCGACAATTTAGACATGAATGAATAGAGCATCACACATAGATTAGATAGATAGAAACATGTCAGTCACATATATATGAAGTACAGTGACAGTGTTGCTTACTGTACTTGTCATTTAGTGTAAAGGATTTATTAAAAAATATAATAGTGTTTTCGTGCACCGTCTCTTTAAAAAAGCCGGCCGGCAATTCAGCAGCGGTACCCGACAATTTATAACAGACAGAATAGAGCTTCACACATAGATTAGATAGATAGAAACATGTCAGTCACATATATATGAAGTACTGTCACAGTGTTGCTTACTGTACTTGTCATTTACTGCAAAGGATTTATTAAAAAATATAATAGTGTTTTCATGCACCGTCTCTTTAAAAAAGCCGGCTGGCAATTCAGCATCTGTACCCGACAATTTAGAATAGAAGGAATAGAGAATCACACATAGATTAGATAGATAGAAACATGTCAGCCACATATATACGAAGTACAGTGACAGTGTTGGTTACTGTACTTGTCATTTAGTATTAAAATAAAGGATTTATTATTAAAAAAAATTGGCGTGGGGTTCCCCGTAATTTTAGTCTCTAGCGGAGGTTAAGCAGACAGCTGGGGCAGATGTTTGAAGCCTGGGAAGTGGGTAATACCCACGGAGCTTCCCAGGCTACTAATATCAGCCCCCAGCTGAATACCTAGCCTTTACTAGCTATTAAAATGGAGGACCCCCCCCAAAAAAATGACGTGGGGTCCCCCCTAATTTAATAGCTAGAAAAGGCTAGGCAGACAGCTGGGGGCTGATATTAATAGCCCAGGAAGGGTGCCATGAATATTGGCCCCCTCCCAGGCTAGAAACACCAGCCGTCAGCCGCCCCAGAAATGGCGCATCCATAGGATGCGCCAATTCTGGCACTTAGCCTCGCTCTTCCACGCTGCCCTGGTGCGGTGGCAGGGGGTAATAGGGTTGGGGTTGATGTCAGCTTATAATGCCAGCTGACATCAAGCCCAGGTTAGTAATGGAGAGGCGTCTATAAGACACCCCCATTACTAACCCCATAGTCAAAGTTAAAAAAAAAACACAAACACCCAGAAAAAAGTCCTTTAATTGAAATAAAGACACAATTCTTTATTGTTCTAAATTAAACCATACTTACCATCACGCCCATTCCAGCTGAAGCCAACGATCTCCTGCAATAAAAGAAAAATAATAAAGCAACCTCATCCTTACCTTTTCATGGTTCCCAGGACAGCTTCAGCTCTGCTACATCGAGAGAACAGGCTGGACCGCAGCAGAACGCTGCCATCCAGCCTGTCATCCCGCAGACACTGAGAAGCGCAGGCATGCTTGCGCTCCTCAGTGTCTGACTGTGACGGCATCCAGATGAGCCGACAATGAACTCGGCTCACCTCATGTACGTCACTGACAGCGTGGGAAAATTCTCCTGCACTCAGCGCTTCAGCGTGAGAATTTTCCCACGCTGTCAGTGACGTGCATGAGGTGAGCCGAGTTCATTGGACATGACCTCGGCTCATCTGGATGCCGTCACAGCCAGACACTGAGTAGCGCAAGCAAGCCTGCACTTCTCAGTGTCTGAGGGATGACAGGCTGGATGGCAGCGTTCTGCTGCGGTCCAGCCTGTCATCTCGATGTAGCAGAGCTGAAGCTGTCGTGGGAGCCATGGAAAGGTAAGGATGATGTTGCTTTATTATTTTACTTTTATTGCAGGAGATCATTGGCTTCAGCTGGAAAGGGCGTGGCGGTAAGTATGGTTTAATTTAGAACAATAAAGAATTGTGTGTTTATTTCAATTAAAGGACTTTTTTCTGGGTGTTTGTGTTTTTTTTAAATACTTTACTAGAAATTCATGGTGGTCATGTCTAATATTGGCGTAACCCCATGAATTTCGGGCTTAGGGCCAGCTGATAATGCCAAGCTGGCCTTAACCCCTTTATTACCCAGTGAGCCACCGCACCAGGGCCCTGGATGAGTTGGGTACAGCGCCAGAAGATGGCGCTTCTATGAACGCGCCATTTTCCGGGGCGGCTGCGGACTGCAATTTGCAGCGGGTGGGGCCCAGAAAGCTTGGGCCTCCCTGCGCTGCAGATTCCAGCCCCCAGCTGCCTAGTTGTACCTGGCTGGACACAAAAATAGGGCGAAGCTCCACGTATTTTTTTTTTAAATTCATGAAATTCATGGAATAATTAAGAAAAAAAGGGCTTCCCTATATTGTTGTGTCCGGCTAGGTACAAATAGGCAGCTGGTGGTTGGGAGCAGCCCGTTCCTGCCTGCTGTACCTGACTGGACACAAATATAGGGCGAAGCCCCACATCAATTTTTTTTTCATTATTTCATGAATTTCCTGAAATAATTTAAAAAAAATTGACGTGGGGCTTCGCCCTATATTTGTGTCCAGTCAGGTACAGCAGGCAGGAACGGGCTGCCCCCAACCACCAGCTGCCTATTTGTACCTGGCCAGACACAACAATATAGGGAAGCCCTTTTTTAAAAAAATTATTTCATGAAATAATTAAAAAAAAATTGACGTGGGGCTTCGCACTATATTTGTGTCCAGCCAGGTACAGCAGGCAGGGACGGGCTGCCCCCAACCACCAGCTGCCTATTTGTACCTGGTTGGACACAACAATATAGGGAAGCCCTTTTTTTCTTAATTATTCCATGAATTTCATGAAATAATTTAAAAAAAAAATGCGTGGGGCTTCGCCCTATTTTTGTGCCCAGCCAGGTACAACTAGGCAGCTGGGAGCTGGAATCCGCAGCGCAGGGAGGCCCAAGCTTTCTGGGCCCCACCCGCTGCAAATTGCAGTCCGCAGCCGCCCCAGAAAATCGCGCGTTCATAGAAGCGCCATCTTCTGGCGCTGTACCCAACTCATCCAGGGCCCTGGTGCGGTGGCTCACTGGGTAATAAAGGGGTTAAGGCCAGCTTGGCATTATCAGCTGGCCCTAAGCCCGAAATTCATGGGGTCACGCCAATATTAGACATGACCACCATGAATTTCTAGTAAAGTATTTAAAAAAACACAACACCCAGAATAAAGTCCTTTAATTGAAATAAACACACAATTCTTTATTGTTCTAAATTAAACCATACTTACCATCACGCCCATTCCAGCTGAAGCCAATGTCTTCTGCAATGAAAGTAAAATAATTAAGCAACCTCATCCTTACCTTTCCATGGTTCCCACGACAGCTTCAGCTCTGCTACATCGAGATAACAGGCTGGACCGCAGCAGAACGCTGCCATCCAGCCTGTCATCCCGCAGACACTGAGAAGCGCAGGCATGCTTGCGCTCTGCAGTGTCTGGCTGTGACGGCATAAAGATCAGCCAAGGTCATGTCCAATGAACTCGGCGCACCTCATGCACGTCACTGACAGCGTGGGAGAATTCTCCTGCACTCAGCACTTCAGCGTGAGAATTCTCCCACGCTGTCAGTGACGTACATGAGGTCAGCTGAGTTCATTGGACATGAATGAGCTCACCTCATGCACGTCACTGACAGCGTGGGAAAATTCTCACGCTGAAGCGCTGAGTGCAGGAGAATTTTCCCACGCTGTCAGTGACGTGCATGAGGTGAGCTCATTCATGTCCAATGAACTCAGCTGACCTTTTGCACGTCACTGACAGCGTGGGAGAATTCTCACGCTGAAGTGCTGAGTGCAGGAGAATTCTCCCACGCTGTCAGTGACGTGCATGAGGTGCGCCGAGTTCATTGGACATGACCTCGGCTCATCTTTATGCCGTCACAGCCAGACACTGCAGAGTGCAAGCATGCCTGCGCTTCTCAGTGTCTGCGGGATGACAGGCTGGATGGCAGCGTTCTGCTGCGGTCCAGCCTGTTCTCTCGATGTAGCAGAGCTGAAGCTGTCGTGGGAACCATGGAAAGGTAAGGATGAGGTTGCTTTATTATTTTTCTTTTATTGCAGGAGATCGTTGGCTTCAGCTGGAATGGGCGTGACGGTAAGTATGGTTTAATTTAGAACAATAAAGGAATGTGTCTTTATTTCAATTAAAGGACTTTATTCTGGGTGTTTGTGTTTTCTTTTAACTTTGACTATGGGGTTAGTAATGGGGGTGTCTTATAGACGCCTCTCCATTACTAACCTGGACTTAATGTCAGCTGGCATTATAAGCTGACATCAACCCCAACCCTATTACCCCCTGCCACCGCACCAGGGCAGCGTGGAAGAGCGAGGCTAAGTGCCAGACTTGGCGCATCCTATGGATGCGCCATTTCTGGGGCGGCTGACGGCTGGTGTTTCTAGCCTGGGAGGGGGCCAATATTCATGGCTCCCTTCCTGGGCTATTAATATCAGCCCCCAGCTGTCTGCCTAGCCTTTGCTAGCTATTAAATTAGGGGGGCCCCCACGTCATTTTTTTGGGGGGGGTCCTCCATTTTAATAGCTAGTAAAGGCTAGGTATTCAGCTGGGGGCTGATATTAGTAGCCTGGGAAGCTCCGTGGGTATTACCCCCTTCCCAGGCTTCAAACATCTGCCCCAGCTGTCTGCTTAACCTCCGCTAGAGACTAAAATTACGGGGAACCCCACGCCAATTTTTTTTAATAATAAATCCTTTATTTTAATACTAAATGACAAGTACAGTAACCAACACTGTCACTGTACTTATTATATATGTGACTGACATGTTTCTATCTATCTAATCTATGTGTGAAGCTCTATTCTGTCTGTTATAAATTGTCGGGTACAGATGCTGAATTGCCGGCCGGCTTTTTTAAAGAGACGGTGCATGAAAACACTATTATTTTTTTTAATAAATCCTTTGCAGTAAATGGCAAGTACAGTAAGCAACACTGTCACAGTACTTCATATATATGTGACTGACATGTTTCTATCTACCTAATCTATGTGTGATTCTTTATTCTTTCTGTTATAAATTGTCGGGTACAGATGCTGAATTGCCGGCGGCTTTTTTAAAGAGACGGTGCATGAAAACACTATTATTTTTTTTAATAAATCCTTTGCAGTAAATGACAAGTACAGTAAGCAACACTGTCACAGTACTTCATATATATGTGACTGACATGTTTCTATCTATCTAATCTATGTGTGAAGCTCTATTCTGTCTGTTATAAATTGTCGGGTACCGCTGCTGAATTGCGGCCGGCTTTTTTAAAGAGACGGTGCATGAAAACGCTATTATATTTTTTAATAAATCCTTTACACTAAATGACAAGTACAGTAAGCAACACTGTCACTGTACTTCGTATATATGTGGCTGACATGTTTCTATCTATCTAATCTATGTGTGATTCTCTATTCCTTCTATTCTAAATTGTCGGGTACAGATGCTGACTTGCCAGCCGGCTTTTTTAAAGAGACGGTGCATGAAAACACTATTATTTTTTTTGATAAATCCTTTATACTAAATGACAAGTACAGTAAGCAACACTGTCACTGTGCTTCTTATATGTGTGACTGACATGTTTCTATCTATCTAATCTATGTGTGAAGCTCTATTCTTTCGGTTCTAAATTGTCGGGTACCGTTGTATGCCGCTGCTGAATTGCCGGCTTTTCATGTTTCACTGTTGGCACTGTTACCATCGATTTGGGCAATCACTGTAATGCCACAACCACCATGGCTGTGGCATTACAGTGAGTGGCAGACAATCCCTGCATGATTGGTGCTCTAAATAGCGCCAGACATGCAGGACACGCTTTTGGTGGACGAACAGTTATCGAACATAACCTCGAACAGCCGAATTTTTTGCAAATCGTTCGGGTTTGTCGAACAACTCGAACACCACCCAAAACAGCTCGAATTTGAGATTGGCGAACAGTTCTAGTCGAACACCGCTCATCTCTACTTATAACACTTGAAATAACAATTGTTTTTCATTTTTTACTATTTATATGTGCTTTATTCTATTACATTCACCTTCACACCTTTTTTCTATATATTTTGTTATAGTATTTTCATTCATTTCACATACATTTCTATGTACATTTCTTGTCTTGCTATAACTCATTATTCATTTATTCACTTTATTCATTTAATTCTTTCATATTTCACATACACTATTTTTATTTTTTATTCTCTCTCCCCCCCCCCTTTTTTCACACCATTTTTCCCTCTTTTTCCCTCCTTTTGTTTTTTCTATCATTCCCTCTTTTTCTCCTTTCTCTGTTTTTCTTTCTGGTGCATGCACTATGGGCAAGGAATAGGTTGAATTCCCTACCTAAATATGGCTGCTGCAAGCGTCGTGCGCCGCAGCGCGCGTGCGCCCTGTCGGCCTCCGGAGAGGTTGGTACTGGACACGCATCATGAATGGCAACACGCCCTTCAGTGACGCGCTCCGGACCTCCTACCCCGGAAGTACCGAGGGAGCGCATGCGCGGCTAGCGGCGCCCGATAGTAAGGCGCTCGCAATTGACTATTAACATGGAGCAGCTGGCAGGACTACATTTAAACCCTCACTCCTCCTCACACCACACTCCCTGAAGAAGCGAGGAGCGAAACGGCGTTGGAGTGGTGTGAGGGGGCCAGGGTATGTTCACTCATTATTTTCTTTATGTTTATGTGGTCTCCCATATTTGGGTGTATTATTGAAGTGCTCAGGATCTCCCCATTAGTGAGAGCCTGCATATGGCAGGTATTTAAGAAAATGTATGGCAGCTGATCTTTCCTGAATGGGATTTTTGTGATGAATTAAATTTGATTTTTTCTTATATGTATTGCACAAGCAATTTACGCTTATTGATTTTGGTATATATATTATTTCCATCACATTTCCATTTTTTAAGTGACTACAGATGCCAAATTTATAATAGAGTGGGATTTCTTTGGGCTAATTTGTGTGCTTCTCTATATATGGCTGTGTTTATAGCAATAAATTAACACATATTGTCTGTTATTTTTACTTAATTTTTCTAAGTTGGGATAAATTGATAAATATATTTGCACTAGCACTTTATATTATATATATTTTTTATATATATTCACACTATACCGCCACATCTAGATGAGTATGTTTGTTGTAATGGTGACTATGAACAATTTATCTAGTAATTAAATCTATGTGATAGACCCATTTGACTATATAAAAATATTCTTTTTTGTGAGCATCCCCTTTCCCCCTCTTGAGTCTTATTTTAATTGTGTTTTATATTTATTTTTAATTTTAGTCTTGTTGTCTGTTTTTATTTCTTTATGTATTCAATAAAAATTATGTATTAATAATTGTCTATATTGTAGTTCTTTATGCCTCTTTGTTGGTTTACTTGGTAGTTTTGTCACCCCTGCTGGTGCTGGCCTGGCAGGTGGTACAAATGGCCTTTTTGGGGTTATCAGCCTAATCTTTAAAAAAATTCCAGACTCTGGAAGACCTACCTGTTGTACTGGCAATGTCCCTCGTGTTGGTGTTACGGGGAACGGTTGCCCGCCTTCTGTGTGCGGCCACCACACAGCTTCTTCCTGCCTGTTGGGGTACTCTGCCTCCCTCCCCCTGTGTGCTGCTGGCCTCGCTCTGCGTGTCCTCCTGCCACATTGGGTCAGTTAGTAGATCATCCACCACCTCCTCCTCTTCCACTTCCGCACCACGGTCCTCCTCCTCACCTCGTGGCAATTGTGTCTCGTCATCGTCCACCTCTTGTGACAAATTGCCAGCGTCGCCTTCCTGTGGCCGTGGCTGTTCAAATATTTGGCCATCGCTACATGGGATCTCCTCTTCCACCACTTCAAGTGGAGCAGGCGAGGGGCACAAATATGGAAATGGACCAGTGAACAGCTCTTCAGAGTGTCCAACTATGGGATCAGTTGCTGTCTGACGACACGGCATGGTGGGAGGTAGGAGCATCAGGGTGAGGAGGAGTATGCAGTCGAGACTCACGGCTACTAACACTTGACCGTGTGGAAGACAGACCGGAGGTCGTGGTGCCCAGGTGACTGGAAGTATTATCTGCTATCCAATTAATAACCTGTTCACACTGATCAGTTCGCAATAGTGGTGTTGTTGTGTGCTTCCCTAGTAATTCGGTCAAGAACTGGGAGCGAGAGGATGTGGCTGTTGGTTGTGGCACATTTTCACGTTGGCCACGGCCCCGTCCTCTGCACGCACCATCACCAGAACGTCCAGTTCCACGTCCCTTGCCTCGCGCCTTGCCCATTGTAAATGAAGTAAAATAGCTTACACTCGCACTATCAATGGCAAAAGAGTAATAAAAAGGAGATTAGAACCGTGGAAGAGGAAAACCACAGTTCTAATTCTCTGACCTACACCAGAATCTTTTAAACAGATATATTTGTGTCTGAACAGTCAGCGAGACACTCAAACAGTTTTTTTTTATGCAAAAAGGTGGATTAAACCCAGATTTGAACCGTGGAAGAGGAAAACCACAGTTATATTTCTCTGGCCTACACCAGAATCTTTTAAACAAATATATTTGTGTCTGAACACTCACAGACACACTCAATTTTTTTTTGGGGGGGGGGGGGAATACCAAAAGACGGATATTTGTACAGTCTGTCTGAGGGAAAAAAAAAAAGAGGATTTAGATGAAAAAAAAAGGATTTTTCCTGGCCCCTGAGACCTGGGACTAAGTCTAGCAATTTGAGAAGCAGCAGCACACAGGACTGTAATGCAGTGTTTGTTGGTATAACCACTGCGTCTCCTATACAGCCTGCCTACCTGATATCTGGGATGGATATTAGTCCTGAGAAGGACTGTTTGTTTGATTTTTCAGGCGTTAGAGACCCTACACTACCTATTTCGCAAAATAAATCTCTCTCTAGCTCAGCAGCACTTTCCCTACATCGTCTGATCCGGAGCGACTGTGTCGAAGATGGCGGCGCCCGGTTTTAAATACTCGAGGTGACGCTGTGCGGCCAGCCAATCACTCTAATGCCCACAACCAACATGACTGCGGCATTACAGTGACTGGATGGCAATCCCTGCATGTTCATTGGCTCTGTAAAGAGCGCCAAACATGCAGGGCGGAGACCCGAGCTCCCGCCCAAGTAACCCGGAAATGCTCGGTGCTCGCCGAACATCCCGAGTAGTGAGATGCTTGGGCGAGTTCCGAGCAGTATCGAGCATGCTCCCTCAACACTAATAATTATCTAAACCATGCCTTAAGCCATAAATAAACATTAGATAATTGTCAGCTGAATAACTGTCCATCTGACAGCTCTCTTGCCCAACTCCTCCATTCACAGAGCGCTCTTATGTTCCTTATGAGAGAACCAAACCAGACTCCACTAATGGCAATTTTTCTCTCGGATTACAAAAGGATTGGCTGTGTGAAAACCAACGTGCCGGTTCCTTCTCTCACCCAACTTCATCTGTCTGTAGGGAAATTGTAAGATCTCCTACAGTACAGACCAAAAGTTTGGACACACCTTCTCATTTAAAGATTTTTCTGTATTTTCGTGACTATGAAAATTGTACATTCACACTGAAGGCATCAAAACTATGAATTAACACATGTGGAATTATATACTTAACAAAAAGTGTGAAACAACTGAAAATATGTCTTATATTCTAGGTTCTTCAAACTAGCCACCTTTTGCTTTGATGACTGCTTTGCACACTCTTGACATTCTCTTGATGAGCTTCAAGAGGTAGTCACCGGAAATGGTCTTCAAACAATCTTGAAGGAGTTCCCAGAGATACTTAGCACTTGTTGGCCCTTTTGCCTTCACTCTGTGGTCCAGCTCACCCCAAACCATCTCGATTGGGTTCAGGTCTGGTGACTGTGGAGGCCAGGTCATCTGGCGTAGCACCCCATCACTCTCTTCCTTGGTCAAATAGCTCTTACACAGCCTGGAGGTGTGTTTGGGGTCATTGTCCTGTTGAAAAATAAATGGTGGTCCAACTAAACGCAAACCGGATGGAATAGCATGCCGCTGCAAGATGCTGTGGTAGCCATGCTGGTTCAGTATGCCTTCAATTTTGAATAAATCCCCAACAGTGTCACCAGCAAAGTACCCTCAAACCATCACACCTTCCTTCTCCATGCTTCACGGTGGGAACCAGGCATGTAGAGTCCATCCGTTCACTTTTTCTGCATCGCACAAAGACACGGTGGTTGGAACCAAAGATCTCAAATTTGGGCTCATCAGACCAAAGCACAGATTTCCACTGGTCTAGTGTCCATTCCTTGTGTTCTTTAGCCAAAACAAGTCTCTTCTGCTTGTTGCCTCTGCTTAGCAGTGGTTTCCTAGCAGCTATTTTACCATGAAGGCCTGCTGCACAAAGTCTCCTCTTAACAGTTGTTGAAGAGATGTGTCTGCTGCTAGAACTCTGTGTGGCATTGACCTGGTCTCTAATCTGAGCTGCTGTTAACCTGCGATTTCTGAGGCTGGTGACTCGGATAAACTTATCCTCAGAAGCAGAGGTGACTCTTGGTCTTCCTTTTCTGGGGCGGTCCTCATGTGAGCCAGTTTCTTTGTAGCGCTTGATGGTTTTTGCAACTGTACTTGGGGACACTTTCAAAGTTTTCCAAATTTTTCGGACTGACTGACCTTCATTTCTTAAAGTAATGATGGCCACTCGTTTTTCTTTACTTAGCTGCTTTTTTCTTGCCATTATACAAATTCTAACAGTCTATTCAGTAGGACAATCAGCTGTGTATCCACCAGACTTCTGCACAACACAACTGATGGTCCCAACCCCATTTATAAGGCAAGAAATCCCACTTACTAAACCTGACAAGGCACACCTGTGTAGTGAAAACCATTTCCGGTGACTACCTCTTGAAGCTCATCAAGAGAATGCCAAGAGTGTGCAAAGCAGTCATCAAAGCAAGAGGTGGCTACTTTGAAGAACCTAGAATATAAGACATATTTTCAGTTGTTTCACACTTTTTTGTTAAGTATATAATTCCACATGTGTTAATTCATAGTTTTGATGCCTTCAGTGTGAATGTACAATTTTCATAGTCATAAAAATACAGAAAAATGTTTAAATGAGAAGGTGTGTCCAAACTTTTGGTCTGTACTGTACATGTTAGACTTTGTATCCTGCTGATATCAGCGCAGTTGGTCAACTTTAATATATATATGGGCCACAGTGTAGTATGAAACTGGTACGCAGCTGGCTCATCTTCAGGGCCAGGCTTTGCTATGTTCCACTAGGACCACGGCCCTTTGCTTTTTTCTTAACCAGTTTTAAAAGTGGTCCGGCATTCCTTAATTACATAATCTTCCAAGGCCTTTTAAGACCGACTTTGGCACAATTCTATATCTGAGCATTGAAGTTGAAATATATTCAGCTGCCATTTGTTTCTGTGGAGTTTGCCACCATCCAGTTTCTTTTGTTGCTATTATCTCGTCAGACTCCTGTGATGTCCACAATATGCACCTACTGTGCTACAAGACTGTGCTGGTTTACTCATCATTTGCCTTAAGCATTACAAACTATTAGGGTATATGCACACGTTCAGGATTTGTGGCAGAAATTTCCTGAGCATTTTTGCCTCTCCCTGGCAGAAAAAACGCATGCAGTTTTTACATGCGTTTTTGATGCATTTTTATTCATCAATGAATGCTTTTTAGAGCTAAGTAAAGTTATTTGGTTGAACATGTCTTAAAACCTTGGATCACCATAGAACTGGGGTGAGTATATTGGTTCATTTAAAGAATGAGTCTGCTGTAATTCAAATAAAGTGTTTACACTGTGTCTGTGTGTTTATTTAACTCTTTACTTTAATTAAGTTTGGTCATGAAAAGGTCTGATTGACACTTTGACATAACCAAACAAAAGAGCTAGGTGTCAGCTAGTCCCATTCACCCAATCTTCATTAGCATTTCTATTCATGTAATTTATGCGACTGCTGTGAGCTGTTAATTTTAGCCATTAGGCAAACATTTTCCCTGGTCATGATTAACATTTCACAGCTGGTTCGTTAACCACTACGTCCCCCGATCAGCACTCAGCAGCGCTTTTGACACAACGTATTTATGTTGCATCCAAAATGTGGTGTTCTAATACCGCACTTTTGTTGTCAGTACATGTGATTCCACCGCATATAATGACACTTCAGTTGGTCAAAATCTGCAGCAGAGACTAGCGTGTCCGCTACAGAAATTGACATGCTGCGGGTGAGTTTGGGTACATTGCCACGGTCAGGAGCCGCTGAAGGTTTGACGCTGAGTGTTTATACAGTGTCAAACCCGCAGCGTCCAGATGTTTCAGCATAGTGGATGGGATCTCTAGAAATCCCATGTCCACTAAGCGTGCATCAGAGGCATCGAATCACCAGTGGACACTGACATGCAGCTCGTCTTTCAAGACAGCAATGTACACTGACAGGGGTGACAGGGGTGTAAAATCACCTCCTGTCAGTATACATGCTGCTGCAGGAGGTCACTGGGGTTCATCAGCTGAAGATCAGCTGATCAGCCCCAGTGAACTAACCACCATGGGAACATTCTTGCGAATGTTCCCAGGGTGAGCATCAGCTGATGGTCATGTGACCATCAGCTGATAAGTGACAGCAGTGATCAGCTGATGGTCACGTGACTATCAGCTGATCGGTGCCCGCACTTATCAGCTGATGGTCATGTGACCATCAGCTGATTCGTGACGTCACTGCAGGTCCTGGCAGCTCGGTATACCCACACCCTGCAGTGTACCGCTGGCCGCTGGGGAGACAGCATCGCCGCCAGGGACCAGGAGGACACCGGGGGCCGCCGGACAGGTGAGTATAAAGATTTATTTTTTTATTTTTACTTTTTTATTCTTTTTTTTACTTCCACGGACACGTGGGCTGGGAAGAGCAGACTGCTGCTCCTCCCATCCACGTTGCTCTCGCTGTTATCAGCCAGAGCAGCGGTACGACCCGCAGCGTGATTCCGCGGCGATTTCGCACCTATTGATTTTCATTGAAACGCAGCAATTCCGCAGGTATAGATAATACTCTACCTGCGGGTTTGCTGCGATTCAGTGCAAGTCAATGGGCGCGAATTCGCTGGGGAATTGCGTTAGAAATGGTAATGCTGCAGATGTTACCGCAATGGTAATCCAGAGCGTAAATTCCCGCATCATGTGCACAGCACATGTGGATTACCATTACTATACATGGCAGACCTATTAAGATGCGGTTTTAATGCGTTTCCGCGGCAGAAAAAAACGCTGCAGAGACACATAAAAACCACATCGTGTGCACATAGCCTTAGAGTCTGTTCACATTATGTTGCAGTCTGCTGTAGATTTTACAACTTGCAGCTACTGCCTCTGTGACATACTGATTAACACATTGTTTGCTGTAAACATTATGAACTTTTTCTAGACTTTTCGCATTACCTTACAATCTTGATTCTCCAACTTGCATCTTCTGCTTCTCAGACATCTTGGTTAACCCATCGTTTGTTGAATTATGATCTGGAATTAGAGTCTGCTCATATTAGGCCACAAACTGCTGTGGATTCTACATCCTTTATCTAAGTTTTTCTTCGGATCTATTGTTTCCTCTTCATCTGCCCTCCTGGTTCTGTGGCTTTCAGTGTGTCTCACGTCACTTGTTTGTCTGCTGTCCAGCATAGTCTGTTGTATGGGTCTGTACTGTTCCATGTACTTTCTAGTCTGTTGTGCCAAGACACAATGGATAAATGGGTGAGTACAATGCTCAACTATCTTCATCAATCCTACAGACAATGAATTGATCAGCATCAGCAACTGCCATCTCACTCTAATAGGAGACACAATACCTCAGTTCTTATGACCTCAGTTCTTATGATTAGTTGGATACCCTGTAGACATAATCAAACCTTTTGAAATTCAAATTCATCAGGTTTGCCAAATTTTTGCCAAAAATACGATACCCGGTGATTTGTAGGTAGCCAATTGTCCTGAAATAATCTGGCTAACACTCTGAAGGTTCCTAGTAGTATATGTTACTTATTTTAATATGTTGAATGAGTCTGAATCATTTGGAAGCCAGAGAAGGCACCAATTCATGTAAAGCTGATCAGACAACTACACATGTATGGAGAGGATAAGATGGAGAAAAATGAGGAGTAATAGTGATTAACATTATGGATTGATGGGGAAATGAGGGGGTGTGTGCATTGTGAAAAACTTAGTGTTATTAGACGTGGCGTATGCCACAAACAACTGTGTTTTACAAGAAGGATGGATTTCATTAACGTTTTTTATCATATACAGTAGATCAGTGGTCCACAACCTTTCTGTTCTTGAGTGCCACATTCAGCTCTGAGAGAGGGTCTTGAGCCACATTCAGCTCTGAGAGAGGGTTGCGATCCACATTCAGCTACCACCCCTCTCAGTGTAGTGACAACCAAAGCCCCCATTAAGGGTATAGTGATAACCAAAGCTTTTCCACAGAAATCACCTTGAAGAAGTATACCAAGATTCAGGGGTTCCCAAAATAACCCAATTAAATATTCTCCCATCAAGCACTCCCAACACACTGTCACGTCCAGCTTCAAACACCTCCTCTGACAGGTAGTATAATCCTGTCTCCAGCTTACCATGCTTAAATTATCTCTAGACCCCTAAGACCAATATATGTGCATCCATATCTACTCTTCTGTACAAGGCTACTTACAAAATTCACCATTTTGAGATTTGTAGGAATTCGATACCTGGCACTGATCAGCTTGTTACAACCATTGGCGGTGTCTGAATGTAAATACTTTGAACAGCACTCTTATTCTTTTCAATAGGAGCTGTTCTGGCATACTTGGCAGCAGCCAGTACACACTGAATGGAGCTACTGCTTTGCAACTGCTGGAGCTTATAACAGCTGATCGATTTGGAGTGCCGGGTGTTGGATACAGGGCTAGCGACACCATCCGGCGCAATCGGGCAAGTGCCAGGGCCCTGGAAAAATGGGTGGGCCCACTTGTCGCTGGCAGGGGAGTAACTACCACGGTCGCAGCAGTCAAAACTGTGTCCGCCCCGGGCCTGGCGGGTGAGGGGCCCGCCACTGCCAGCAAATACCTCAGCTCGATGTGCATCCTCGGTCAGTGCTCGGAAATACATGCTGTTGGACAATCAGAGTGCAGCAGCTGCCATTGGCGTGCATGTGACCAGGGGCGCATGGCAGTGACGTCATGAGCTCCTGTCGCTTGCATGCTGAAGTCACCTGCCGGCTTCAGAAGAGGACACCGCACTGTGGGGGAGTGGATGGGAGATGATTATGGGCTGTGAATTATACTGTATGGATTACTATGGGCTGTGCATTGTTCTATAGAGATGACTATGGGCTATGAATTATACTACATGAATGACTATGGGCTGTGCATTATACTACATGTATAACTTTGGGATGTGTATTATGCTACATGTATGATTGTGAATTATGCGACATGTATAACTATGGGCTGTGCATTAGACTACATGTATGACTATGGACTGTGCTTTATACTACATTAATGACTATGGGCTGTGCATTATACTACATGTATGACTATGGGCTGTACATTATACTACATGGATGACTATGGGCTGGGCATTATGCTACATGTATGACTATGGGCTGTGCTTGTTACTACATTATTATTATTATTATTATTTATTTATGTAGCGCCATTGATTCCATGGTGCTGTACATAAGAAGGGGTTACATAAAAAATACAGATATCACTTACAGTAAACAAACTAACAATGATAGACTGGTACAGAGGGCAGAGGAGCCTACACTTGTGGCCTTACATTCTACAGGATGGTAGGGAAGGAGAAGGTTGGGGGGTTGCAGCAGCTCCAGTGGTGTTGAGGAGGCAGTGGGGTCATGGCATGCTGTAAGCTTTCTTGAAGAGATGGGTTTTCAAGTTCTGTCTGAAGGATCCAAGTGTGGAGGCTAGTCGGACGTGTTGAGGCACAGAATTTCAGAGGATGGGGGATATTCGGGAGAAGTCTTGGAGGCGATTGGGTGAGGAACAAATAAGTGTGGAGGAGAGAAGGAGGTCTTGGGAGGAACGGAGATTACGTAAGGGAATATATCGGGAGACTAGTTCAGAGATATACAAAGGAGAAATGTTATGGATGGCTTTGTAGGTCAGTGTTAGTAGATTGAATTGGATACGCTGGGGAAATGGGAGCCAGTGAAGAGATTTGCAGTGGGGAGAAGCAGAGGAGTAGCGAGGAAAGAGATGAATTAGTCGGGCAGCAGAATTAAGAACGGACATCCCATTGATGACTATGGGCTGTACATTATACTACATGTATGACTATGGGCTGTGCATTATACTACATGGATGACTATGGGCTGTACATTATACTACATGGATGACTATGGGCTGTTCATTATACTACATGTATGACTATAGGCTGTGCATTATGCTAAATGGATGACAATGGGCTGTACATTATACTACATGTATGAGTATGGACTATGCATTATGCTACATTGATGACTATGACCTGTGCATTATACTACATGTATGACTATGAACTGTGTATTATACTATATGAAGGACTATGGGTTGTGCATTGTATTACATGAATGACTATGGGCTGTGCATTATATATGGAGGTGCATTATACTACAATGTAAGGAATATGGAGGACTGTGGTGTGTGCATTATACTATATGGAGGACTATGGGCTGTGCATTATACTATATGGAGAACTATTGGCTGTGCATTATACTATATGGAGGACTATGGGCTGTGCATTATTCTGTATGGAGGACTATGGGCTGTGCATTATACTGTATGGAGGACTATGGGCTTTGCATTATACTATATGGAGGACTATGGGCTGTGCATTATACTGTATGGAGGACTATGGGGTGTGCATTATACTATATGGAGGACTATGGGCTGTGCATTATACTGTATGGAGGACTATGGGCTTTGCATTATACTATATGGAGGACTATGGGGTGTGCATTATACTATATAGAGGACTATGGGCAGTGGATTATTCTATATGGAGGACTATGGAGTGCATTATACTATATGGACGACTATGGGATGCATTATACTATATGTATGGTATTGTAGAATTTACAATAGATATCACTCATGTAATGTAAGGAGTAAGTGAAATCTTTGACCTTGTACTATACCTATATTTCTCTGTGGTATCTGTGCATCATGAATCGTGGTATGTGTTAAAGGGGCCCACTGAGACTCTTTAGCCCGGGACCCACAAAAACCTGGAACCGGCCCTGGTTGGACACACAATGATCTGATATTGATTACCTATCCTATTGAAAAGACATTGCTATGTTGTGACAGGACAACCCTTCTAATACAAATAAGGAATCAAATCTCAATCAGGATCTATTCACATCTGTATCAGAGGAGCTATCATGAAACTTCATTGCAGATTCTGCAGAAAATAAATAAATAGCACCATATGTAATGCCACTGGAGTTTGTGGTGTGACAGATCCAGCACTGTCTTGGTTTCTGTTTAGAACAGAAAACACAATGTAGATGTTAAAAGATATGAAAAGTGTATACACTATGTGATTAGAGGGTGTTTTAAAGTATGCAGTAGCCATTATTAAAGTGAACCTGGCACAAGGTTTTTGCCACCTAACCTGAGAGCAGTATAATGTAGAGGCAGAGACCGTGATTCCAGCAATGCGTCACCTATTGCGCCGTTTGCTGTAGTTTTGATAAAATCACGCTTTTATCAGCAGTATGTTACCACTACAGGTTTAGTAAACTTGTTGCCATGTAGTCCTTCATTTTCATGAGCTTTGTATAACCTCACCATCACCACAGATTGGCAACTTTCTGCCTATGCACAGTGTACATATAAAGCTGTTTGTATAACCCTTCCCACAGTACAAAGTTCAGCATTCAGAGAACTGGTAGATCTGGTATTATGCTGCACTCAGATGGGTCAGCAAAAACCTGGTGACAGACTCCCTTTAATGGTTTCCTTTTTTATTGTAAACATTTGTAAGCTCAGAGTAAGATAAAATAAACTATAGAATAAATAAATATCATAAGTTATATTAGGCACATGGTATAAGGCACATGATTTACCGGACTTTCAGCTCAGCATTTCTAAGCTCTTTGCGCATAAAAATCACCTAATGAAAATCAATACTTATAAACTCTGTAATGTCAGCATCTATATGTTAACATCAATAAGATGAAGTCTATTGACTGCAAGAACAAATGATGCAGGTTTATCAACATAAGAACAATTGTGACTGAAAACATCTTTGACCTTAAAGAAGTATTCCACATATAACAAATTAACCCATATTCAAAGGATAGGTGATAACTATTACATAGGAGGGTCTGATTGCTAAGACTCCATTTGAATGGAGTGGTAGTCACTAATACTGTATTCAGTATTTATGGGCCTGTCGGAGAATGCTCCTGATAGTCTGCACACTATATGACTGCTTTATTTATATGTACATTGCGTGATGACATTATCTCTAAGTACAATTCATAGCTTTATTATCTGTAGATATAGTATATAGCACTGCATGTTTCAGTTACTTTTCGTACTATTGTATGGATAAGACATGCCACTTTATTTTTGCAATATATGGTCCTATTATTTTCATGCTATTATATTACTTATAACAGTTAAGAATAATTTTACAAAATATATAAATATACACAAGTGGTCAAAATTGTTGGTACCCCTCGTTTAATGAAAGAAAAACCCACAATGGTCACAGAAATAACTTGAATCTGACAAAAGTAGTAAATTAAAAATCTATGAAAATGAACAAATGAAAGTCAGACATTGCTTTTCAACCCTGCTTTCACAGAATTTTTAAAAAAATTAAACTCATGAAATAGGCCTGGACAGAAACGATGGTACCCCTGAAAATAGTGTGACAAAAGGGACATGTTAAATCAAGTTGTGTCCACTAATTAGCATCACAGGTGTCTCCAACTTGTAATCAGTCAGTGGGCCTGTATATAGGGCTACAAATACTCACTGTGCTGTTTGGTGACATGGTGTGTACCACACTCAACATGGACCAGAGGAAGCAAAGGAAAGAGTTGTCTCAGGAGATTAGAAAGAAAATTATAGACAAGTATGTTAAAGGTAAAGGTTATAAGACCATCTCCAAGCAGTTTGATGTTCCGGTGACTACAGTTGCACATATTATTCAGAAATGTAAGATCCATGGGACTGTAGCCATCCTCCCTGGATGTGGCCGCAGGAGGAAAATTGATGACAAATCAAAGAGATGGATAATACAAATGGAAACAAAAGAGCCCGGGATAACTTCTAGAGAGATTAAAGGTGAACTTCAAGCTCAAGGAACATCAGTGTCAGATCGCACCATCCGCCATTGTTTGATCCAAAACGGACTTCATGGGAGACGACCAAGGAGAACACCATTGTTGAAAAAAATCATAAAAGAGCCAGACTGGAATTTGCCAAACTACATGTTGACAAGCCACAAAGTTTCTAGGAAATGTCCTATGGACAGATGAGACAAAAATGGAAGTTTTTGGCAAGGCACATCAGCTCTATGTTCACAGATGGAAAAATGAAGCATATCAAGAAAAGAACACTGTCTTTACTGTGAAACATGGAGGGGGCTCTGTTATGTTCTGGGGCTACTTTGCTGCATCTGGCACAGGGTGTCTTGAATCTGTGCAGGGTACAGTGAAATCTCAAGACTATCAAAGCTTGCTCTCAGTCGCAGGTCATGGGTCTTGCAACAGGATAATGACCCAAAACACACAGCTAAAAACATCCAAAAATGGCTAAGAGGAAAATAATGGACTATTCTGAAGTGGCCTTCTATGAGCCCTGACCTAAATCCTATTGAGCATCTTTGGAAAGAGCTGAAACATGCCATCTGGAAGAGGCAACCTTCAAACACGAGACAACTGGAGCAGTTTGCTCATGAGGAGTGGGCCAAAATACCTGTCGAGAGGTGCAGAAGTCTCATTGACAGTTACAGGAATCGTTTGATTGCAGTGATTGCCTCAAAAGGTTGTTCAACAAAATATTAAGTTAAGAGTACCATCATTTCTGTCCAGGCCTATTTCATGAGTTAAATTTTTTAAAAATTCTGTGGAAGCAGGGTTGAAAAGCAATGTCTGACTTTCATTTGTCCATTTTCATATATTTTTAATTTATTATTACTTTTGTCAGATTCAAGTTATTTCTGTGACCATTGTGGGTTTTCTTTCATTAAACGAGGGGTACCAACAATTTTGACCACGTGTGTATATGTTCACTCTTCGACTGCCTCACAACGTGTGCATTTAACATACCGGACTGATTTTTCTCACACCTATTTTATTAATCCAATTTGACATACATCCAAGTCCCACCAAAAGTCCTGCCTGTGGTATATTGCTGGTGGTATTTGTTCATGTTGCTGTTTCTACTCCGCAAAAAGTCATTTTTTTTGGTGTCTAAAAGACGTTTCTTCGGTTTCTAAACAATAACCTGTTACTACTCCCCAAAATGGTCAACCACTTGTCAAAAAGCCATGGCTTCTTCCATATACACTGCATGTGTATAATCACTGGATAATTTTTGGACTGTTTTTTAAATTAAAAAAGCATAAAAAGTCTGTCAGTGTAGTGTGTTTTTAAAAGGAACCTGTCACTGAATTAATGCTGCTCAAACCATGGGCAGCAAAGATTCAGAGCCTGGCTGAACGATTGAGTTTTTCCCTAAAATTCTCCAGCATTTGAGAAAAAATATGTAGTTTATAAAGAGCTGGCCAGGGACCATAAGCAGAGACGAGATAAGCTTTTCCCCGCACCAATAGAGGTGACTGATAGGTCTTTCTCTAAGCACACATGGGAGAGATCTGTCAATCAACTGGAACGCTTCAAGGATCTTCAAGCTATATTTTAATAGCCATAGATGTTTAGTTCACATTCATATTACTATGGCTGTGTTTGTGTTGATGAGCTTGGAATAAGTTACAGTCCTTGGAGACTTCAAAGCGGTATGCAAGTCTTTTCAAGATAATTTGAGGCTTTGGAGTACTTTCCATTGGCAGCAAACCGATTCGCTGTGAGGCAATGTTCACCTAGGGTTTCACCTTACATTCAGAGCTTAAAGAGTAACCGTCGTCTTAATTTTTATTTTATAAATCAATAGTACACATGAAATTAAGCAACCTGGTAATATATCTTATCAGAGAGATCTCTCTTTTTCTCACTCATTATCAAAATTCTCAATTCTGAGGCAAAATCTCTATTCAGTGAAGTCAGTGACTCGCCCAGGGGGATATGGGGGTCTCGGTACCCGGGCCTTTACCTTCTGTGGGATGTCACGGTAGTCGGCTCCCGGGCCCGTACCCTGGGGTCACTCTTTAAAAAGGTTCTTGTTACTTGAAGGGACGAATAACAGTGTAGTCTCGTGACGCCACCTGTGGTTTCTGGTAATGGGTACCAGCGCTGCTGCAGACCTCCGGGGGTGATGGGATGGCAGCTGGGATGCTACAGCTCCCCACAGGCGGAGCGGGCCCCCCGGGGCAGGGTTGATGGAAGGAATGCAGGTGAGAGGTGGCCCAGCCAGGCCAGGGGAGAATAACAGACACACACACAGGGGGTTCGCTTCAGTACCTTTACTGGTGTAGATGGCAGGTACGGTCCAGGGTACTTGATAGAAAGGGTGCACTTCTGGACTCTCCCCAGTGAGCGGGTATAAGGCCTCCTGATCTGTTTCTTCCTCTCTTTCTGAAGCTTCTGACCAGCCTGAAACTAGGCCTAGCTTCTGTACTCTTTCACTCTCCTCACCTGCATGCTTGGTGGTAAGAACTTTCCTCTGGCTACCACTATCCCTGGACACTGGGGTCTTCGTGGTTCCTAGTTCTTTAGATGATTGTAGCTTCAGGTTGATCAGGGGTCTAGAAACCTCCTGGTATACCGGTTATTCCTACTGGGCGTAGAGGACCCTGTAGGCGCGGACCCGGTGTCCGGCTTGTGTTCAAGGGTGAGCTTAAGATGCTCCTCTGCTCCCATAACTCCTCTCACTCTTCTCCTTGCCTCCGACCCCGCTCTAGGCCCCAAGGCTTCAGCACGTGCTTTAGGCCCTGGCTGGCCCTCAGCACAGCAGCTCACATGCTGCTTCTTCACTGATCTCTAGTGCCAGCACACTCTCCCTACCTAACTCCACCCTCCAGTATATATATCCTTAACAGGGCTCCCTCTGGTGGTATGAGGTGGAAGGGTGGAGGTGTCTGTGTGTACTAAGGGCCTCTTGTGGAGAAGTCCGTTCATGGACCCTTTTGGGTCCTGTGGTACCTGTGGGTAGCAGGGTGCCACATCAGACTTTCCCATTACTGAGATAGGAGAACAGGGCTAGCCCCAGGTTTTCGTGGGCCACGGGCGAAACAGTCTCAGTAGACCCCTTTAACACATACCACGATTCATGATGCTCATATGCGGCAGAGAAATATAGGTATACAACACAGGGCCCAGCCTACCCCCTCATCCTTCCCATGTGCACACATACAATACGCAGACATGCACACATACAATATGCAGATATGTACACATACAGTATGCAGACATGTACACACACAGTATGCAGCAATACACACAATATGCAGACATGCACACATACAATATGTAGACATGCACACATACAATATGCAGACATGCAACATACAATATGCAGATATGCACACATACAGTACTCAGACATGCACACATACAATACGCGGATATGTACACACACAGTATGCAGACATGGACACATACAGTATGCAGACATGCACTCACACAGAGCACAGACATACATACACACAATACACAGACATGCATACACAGTATGGAGACATGAACATATACAATATACAGACATGCACGCATGCAATACGCAGACATGCACACATACAGTACGCAGACATGCAGACAGAAAACAAAATTCAGGCTGCACAGGCCCAGTTCAAGGAAGATTAAATAGACTCATATAAAATCAATACAGTTTATTTCAATGGTTTAAAATATTTTCTAAAAAACAAAAACAGGTGCCTTCAAATGTTACAACAACCAAACCTCCATCATGGCTATATTGGTACATGAGAGTTGGCCCATATATGGCAAATATGAAATCATAAACTTTATATTGCACTAACCCTACTGTAAAGTGCTATGACCAGTTAATAAGTAAATAAATAAACACATAAAACCCCCTAAAAATAAGTAAAGTGCAAGTGCATAAAGTTTTTTTTTTTAAAGTGGAATATATAGAGAAATAGCATCAAAATAGTATCAAAAAACATACATGTATAAGTTCTCATAAGAATAAGAGTTCAAGTGTCGAGGCATATGGCCTCTACATATTATAAGTATGCCAGTTGATGAGTAGGGGATGTGAGAGCACCAAAACTAATGCATATAGATGTCCTAAATAATGAGACTGTGCATGTAGAATAGCTTCATTAGAGTGTGCTGTAAAGGAGCATGGATGCCAAAAGGGGGTACTCACATGTGATATTCCAAAGAACAGTAAGCTAGCCAGAGGAGGGATGGTGAAGTCAACCCCGACGACACCGTTTCGCCTTAAGCTTCTTCAATGGGGGCGCTAAAGTGTATATGTGTCACCCTGGCCTGGATGCCACAAAATGTATTAAAGCTGTGTCTGAGAGCAAGAGGGAGGTTCTCTGGTCAGGGGAGCATTAGCATGCAATGCCTCCTGTCTCAGGCCAGTAGGGGGAGCTGGCTGCCCCTATAAAAGCTGGTGCTGGGGGCAGGGTTAGAGAGAACTTAAGGGCCTGTCTCAGCACTGAGACTTGTCCCAGAACAGAGCAGGGACAGACAGTTTTGTATTGCACCTAAGAGGAAGTGTGGCAGGAGGAGAGCCACAAGCCAGAGACAAGAGGCGAAGAGAGCCTGTCTTGGCAGATAAAAGACTTACTTTACCAGACTTTGGTGTCTGAGGCTGGGAGGATTCTACATCCTCCAGCAGAGAACCAGTACGCAATGGACTGTATATTCCTTGGCCTAAGAAGCCTGGAGGCCCTGCCACAACAGAAGGGACCAGCAAAGCCGTACAAGGCTGGGAGCAGAAAGGAACCCACGTCGCAGGTCATATAGGCGAGAATACACGGAGAGCTCGGAAACGTGGGCTGTTACCCTATAAGGAGGAGATAGCCAGAAGGAGTGCATAAAGCACGGTAGGCCTACACCCTCACCCTGACCAGGGCCAATTTCCCCGTTGCTCTCAGACATCCAGGTCCCCTCCTAGCTGGGACTGTTTGTGGGTCAATTTACCTGTTCTAGTAAAGACCCTGGACTGCAACCTGTTGTCTGCGTGCTCCTTGCTCCTCCAGCACTATCAGCACTGGGACTCTCACTACCATCACTCCCAACATCCACTACACTGCCCTGGGGCCGCACTCTTCCCGTGGGGAGTCACACCATCCCAGCTGCATACATCATCAGCCCCAGCGGTCTGCCTTGCAGCGGCGGTTCCTAGTGACCGCAAATCCACGGGTGGCGTAGTCGGACATAATCAACAGCACTTAGCAGACTACCACTGGCCTGACCACCCTGAGCCACAGAACCGGGTTGCCACTAGTACTCCCATCGTTCCCCCTATTGCCCGGATCCGAGTGCCCCATGGCCCAGTGGGCGAGTCAGCTTTGGCGTAGTCGGCAGGATTTCGTGCCCGCAACCACGGGGTACTGCGTGCATAAAAAAGACTTTTGTAACTTACCTGTGGCGAAGTTTGATATAATAAAGAAGAAAAAAGACTCAGGATATACAACCGTGCACACCCAATATTAGAAAAATGAAAAAGTCTTTATTACATGATTACACACTGACAACACAAGAAAATAAAAACAATTAAAAACAGACAAGGCATAGCAATATTCATGGGGGAGGAATAATAATAGTGTTCCAAAGCAATAAATCCCCCTTAGGCCACAGGTATCATTTTTATTTATACTATCTCATAATACAATAATGCTTGTTGACCAAGCTATGTCGCCCTAGTAAAGAGTAGCACAGCACCACTAGACCAAATATAGATGATAAACCAAACACCCCCAAGTAATCAAACCATACATCATAATAAATGAAGGAATGAAGGAATGAGTGGGAGTAGTAATCTACTAGAACTAGGGGCCCGTATAATATCAGCGTTTATCAAAACATATCATCCCACCTGATATACGATATAGGATAATGAGTAAAGGCCATATGTGGCAAAGCGGGCACTCCTAAGTGGTCTAGGGAAAAGTCAAAAATAATAAAATGACATAGTTACCTGTTGGCACCAGAGACCCTACGCGTTACGCTGCTAGACCGCAGCTTCGTCAGGGGTATGTTGTCAGTGAACACGTGTATATTAAATAGTCTGTCCAATTTAGTGTGATTCCCTTCAGGTGAAAATTAATGCCCTCACTAAGTCTCTCCAGCATCGTGGCGGATCGGACGGTCATTTCCTGTTTTCACAGCGTGCAGCCCACGTGCTGTGGTGTGACACAACCGGAATTGAATAAGACGTCATATCCGGTCGGCGAATCGCCGCCCCTTCCTATCTCTCATGCGTTCCACCCAGACGCCTTGGTGGAACGCAACCGGAACTAAACAAAAATCATCATATCCGGTTTTAGGAACCGCCCCCTCAAAGATCGTGCGGGACACAGTCCCCCAAAATAGTCACGATAGGAAGAAGGTCGACATACCAGGGGAGAGCAGAATGTAATAACATATATGTACCCCCGGAAGTAGCGCGTCCGCTACAAAAAATATACCGGTACAGAGACAAAAAGGGCTAGCCCTGATCAAGGAAAGTGCCCGACCAGGCCAAGAGCAAGATAAAAGATGTGATTGAAGTCAGAAAGTCACCAAATGTGCATAAGAATGTGACCAATCATGACGATACAAACATAAACATAAGACAAACCAACCACAGACAAACATAAAACAGACAACAATCATATACAGATTGTAGGCCATTACAAGGTGGCTGATAGAGTCTGATGGCAATATATATAATATACATACAAATATAAGGACATGGCATTTGAAATGATTACTGGAGATTAGCTTGTTATGGAATGGAGGAGATGCACAAGCCAGCCACACGAGGGGAGATGAAAAGATAAGGAAAAAGGAAAAGGAAAAAGAAAAAGAAGAAGAAAAAAGGGGGGAGACCAGAGAGCCCTCAATCTAAAGCGGGACTCCAATAGCAAGGATACCATAGGAATTTAAGCCAAGTAACCAGTAAATGAAAAATCCTCATTTATGCCCCTAGGGGCCACTGTGTCAAGAACAAAAATCCACCTTGATTCAGATCTCAATAGATCCTTAGTGTGATCCGAGTTACGTGAATTAGGCCTCATTTTTTGAAGGCCCATAACTCGCATTTTATTGGGGCTACCAGAATGGCATTGGAAGAAGTGCAAAGCCACCGATGAGATGGCCTTGCCCTTCTTCAAATCCTGCTCAGCAAGATGGATGTTAGAGACATGTTGCTGTACCCGTCTGCGGAGTTCCTGCGACGTTTGACCAACATAAACCTTCGGACAGGGACAGGTCAATGCATATACAACATTAGTAGACCTACAGTTGATAAAATCCCTCAAAGGGTAATGATGGCTGTCAATCGGATTAGTAAAAATTTTACCAGATGAGAAGAATGGACAAGCAGAACAATCGCCACAAGGGAATGAACCCTTAAATTTACTGCCGCCCGAGGTACTACAACTGGGGCGTGTATAATGACTATGCATAAGTTTATCCCTTAAATTAGGGGCACGTCTAGCCGTCAACAACGGTCTCTCTGGTAAAATGTTAGAAAGACGACTATCCGTCTTAAGTATATTCCAATGTTTCCGAAATAGACTACCCACTTCATTCCATTGATTGTTAAACCTGGTAATAAATCTAATCTGTGTATCCTCCATATTAACACGCGATTGTAGCAACATCTCCCGTGGTTTGACCAAGACCTTCTGGTGAGCCTTGGAGATTACCGCTTTAGGATATCCACGTTCCCGAAAGCGTGAGGTTAAATTTCTGGCCTCGGTTTTGTAGTCCTCCTGTGTTGTACAATTCCTTTTGGCCCTTGAAAATTGTCCCACCGGTATACTGTCTCTCAAGTTTCTAGGATGAAAACTTTGGTAGTGTAGGAGACTATTAGTGGCAGTCGATTTCCTATGTAATTTGGATACAAGTGAGTCACCCACTTTCCTGATCTCCAGATCCAGGAAGTTCACTGCAGAGGAAGATATACAGTGGGTAAGATGAATGTTAAAATCATTGACGTTCAGCCTATCAATAAATGCAAGTGCCTCAATTTCCGTGCCCGTCCAGATAATCAAAATGTCATCTATGAAGCGTAGCCATTTAAAGACCCCCCGGTTGTATGCCTGTAAGGGGTACACGTGTGTGTCCTCCCACCAACCCAAGAAAAGGTTGGCAAAGGAGGGTGCACACCGTGCCCCCATGGCGGTCTCAGAGATTTGTCGATAAAAGATATGATCAAACACAAAATAATTGTGAGTAAGAATGAAATTCAAGAGGTCCACAATGAAAGAGTCATGTAGGCGATTACCTCCACTTGTAGCATTCAGAAAATAAAGGACTGCTGCTATGCCGTCTTTATGGGCTATATTTGAATATAGCGATTCAACATCAACAGTGATGAATAGGAAATGGTCAGGTAGACAAAGAGAGGTGAGAGTCCGTATCAGATGAGATGAATCTCTGAGATAAGAAGGTAAACTGGTAATGAGGGGCTGCAAGAAAAAATCTATGTAAATACATGCCTTTTCACAAATACTTCCTATGCCTGACACAATAGGTCGACCCGGTGGACATTCCAGATTTTTGTGGACTTTGGGCAAAACATAGAAGGTGGGTATGGAAGGTTTCCTCACTATCATAAATTCCCTCTCTTGTTTATTAATGGTTCCCATAGAAAAAGCCTTCAAAAGTAATCGTTCAAGCTTAGCCGAAAAGACCTGTGTGGGGTCCGAAGGAAGTCTCAAATAGAATCTGGTGTTATTCAGCTGTCTATGTACTTCAGCAGTGTACATACCACGAGGCCATAAAACGATGTTTCCCCCTTTGTCTGCTTCCTTTATCAGGAATTCCTGGTTTTTCTGCAGGCAAAGGAGGGCACGCCTCTCCATAATATTTAAATTTTGATGAGATATATTATTGACAGGTAATCTCCTGATCTCATCTTTCATAACTTCAAAAAATGTAGAGACTGCTGGAACCAAAGACAAAGATGGTAAAATATTAGAGGGTGATCGATGCGGAAACTTTTTCCTACCTTGATAAGACTGGTTGTCCTCTAGAAGTTCAAGTAAGTCTCGGAAGACCTGTTTATCAGTGGGGGAAGAGAGGTCTGAGAATAAATCAGATTTAGTGTAGATGACCTTGAGAATAATTCTCCCACAAAAGAGATATAAGTCTTTTAGCAAGATGAATTTATCGACTGGTACCATGGGGGAGAAGGAAAGACCCTTCTGTAATACAGACCTTTCAACATCATTTAATGTATAAGTAGAAAGGTTGATAATCTGGAGTTGGTCAGAGTTCTGGCTTAGAATCTGTTCCTCTTCTTGTATGTCCTGGTGGCCATGGTCCTCACAGAATTTGATCCTATTTTTTTGCTGCCGTTGCTTACGTTTCCCCCGTCTCGTCCGCCGTCGGTGTCGCTCGTTTCTGAGCTTAAAAAAATGATCACTATGGCCTATACTTGACAGAGAACCTCCTTCCATATATTTAACAGATGAAAGTTTGCTCAAATTACCCCTATGTTTCCATTTATAGGCTTGATTCCTATCATAATCGGCTTTATCCCTATTTAACTTGGCCCTTTTCCTCTCCATGGTATCCTTATCAGAACGATCAATGGTGTCCCTCAACTTGACTTGGAAGGGCACTATGAATTTGTTATAATCATATTTGGACATCTGAGTTTCCAATGATTTAATACGAATTTTCAATGTCTGAAAAAGATCCCTGTCATGTTGGATTAGCATATTGACAAGGACATTAGAACACTGTGGTAGACCTGATTCCCATGTGGCCTTAAATTCTGGGGTTGGACAGACTATTTAATATACACATGTGTTCACTGACAACATACCCCTGACGAAGCTGCGGTCTAGCAGCGTAACGCGTAGGGTCTCTGGTGCCAACAGGTAACTATGTCATTTTATTATTTTTGACTTTTCCCTAGACCACTTAGGAGTGCCCGCTTTGCCACATATGGCCTTTACTCATTATCCTATATCGTATATCAGGTGGGATGATATGTTTTGATAAACGCTGATATTATACGGGCCCCTAGTTCTAGTAGATTACTACTCCCACTCATTCCTTCATTCCTTCATTTATTATGATGTATGGTTTGATTACTTGGGGGTGTTTGGTTTATCATCTATATTTGGTCTAGTGGTGCTGTGCTACTCTTTACTAGGGCGACATAGCTTGGTCAACAAGCATTATTGTATTATGAGATAGTATAAATAAAAATGATACCTGTGGCCTAAGGGGGATATATTGCTTTGAAACACTATTATTATTCCTCCCCCATGAATATTGCTATGCCTTGTCTGTTTTTAATTGTTTTTATTTTCTTGTGTTGTCAGTGTGTAATCATGTAATAAAGACTTTTTCATTTTTCTAATATTGGGTGTGTGACGCGCCCCCTGGGCCAGTGTTGTTTGGGGGATACCCGGATCCGGATCAGATGGGGGTTGTAGTCTCCAAGTGGCGGTGACCCGGTCCGTGCCCAGGGTGTCAAGCTCAGTGTGTGGCAGTCCTTATAGATGTTACTAGATGTTCTTTTATGTCGACTACGCCACCCGTTGAATTGCGGTCAATACGGCCGCCGCTGCAGCAGGGTCCGCTGAGGCTGGTGATGTGTGTGCAGCTCAGGTAGTATAACCCCCAACGGGAGGGGTATAGCCTCAGGGGGTCAGGTGTAGAGGATGGTGGTTGTGGAGGTGCAGTGAGGATGGTAATGAGACTCAGAGTCGGGCTGTGCAGTTCAGGGTCTTTACTTACTGCTGTTATGCTGGTCACTCCGGCCTTGAGTGACCGCCCGAGCCGTGCTGCGTCCACCAGGTCCTGGACTCGGCCAACTCCCAAGTAATTCTGGAGCATGATCCTGAGCTCCCTTTCTGACGTTCCTTCTCTCTGGCCTTCCCCACCAGGGATCCACCTAAGTCCGGCTCCCTCGGGCCTCTTGTTGGTAAACCCTTGTCTCTGGGTTCCCTGACCCTATTCTTGGTTTGCCTTCCGGGTGGATTTAGTGGGTGGTCGTGGCAGATCCTGCCCACGACCTCTGGTCTCTGGCTAAGGATTAGTGCCCTCCACCAGCTTGGGATCCGGTACCCTTGTGCCAACTCTTCACCCGCTGATCTAATCTTGGGTTCTTGGAGTTCTCTCTTCTCCCCCTCTGGGTCCTTCTTTCTCCTCTCTCTCTCTGGGCCTTGGAGCTGCTCTTCTCCTCTGCTCTCTTCCTCTGACTCACTCTACAAAAGACTGACAGACTGACTGACTGACTGACTGACTGACTGACCCTGATCTAAGATGGTTCCCACCTTATATACTCCCTCTATGTGTGAGCTCAGGTGACCAGCACCCAATGAGCTCCTAGCACTACCCAGACTGCTCCCCCTATCTGCCCCTACACTACTGGGATGTTCCACCCCCCTCCCACTCCAGCCAGGGACAGACACTGTCGTACCTGCACATTTCTCTAGTGGGAGTACCATTGGTCTGTCCCCCGGAAATGGGATGTGTGTAGTGCATGCAGCCTACTGAGCTCAGTTCCACACTCCATCCTTACCCGGGAGTGGAATACCACACCTCTGGCTTGAGGTGTAATACCCCTGTAGCAGCCGAATCCTCAGGGTGCTACATGTGCACGGTTGTATATCCTGAGTCTTTTTTCTTCTTTATTATATCATATAACTATATCAGGTTACTGTAGCACCCCGTAACATTTACTATTTCATGGCAGTGCCCACCTTTTTGCATAGGATATTTAGTTTTGGTCAGTTTTCTGATGTTCTAGGGTGGTTGCACGCAAATATAATATTGGTATATAAATCATATGATTGCCATTTACTACATACAATTATATATTTTTAATATATGTTGTTTTCTATACTGTCTAATTGACTGTGATTCCTCTTTTAAGGATAATGGCATTTGATTTTGAGGCCAGGGAAGCGGCCTGGAGCAAACAGAGTTTGACTGCCTTTCCTTCCCCCACATTGGCGGAGGACAATGATTTCAATCGCCTCGCACGGGATCTGACGGATTTGCACAAGTCAGTCACACGAGTCTGGTGGAATATATCTAGCCTTGAGGAATATCAGAGACTCTCCATCTATCCACGTGGATTGAGAGTCCAGATATTTCCAGCCTGGGAACCAACCCCAGAATTTAAGGCCACATGGGAATCAGGTCTATCACAGTGTTCTAATGTCCTAGTCAATATGCTAATCCAACATGACAGGGATCTTTTCCAGACATTGAAAATTCGTATTAAATCATTGGAAACTCAGATGTCCAAATATGATTATAACAAATTCATAGTGCCCTTCCAAGTCAAGTTGAGGGACACCATTGATCGTTCTGATAAGGATACCATGGAGAGGAAAAGGGCCAAGTTAAATAGGGATAAAGCCGATTATGATAGGAATCAAGCCTATAAATGGAAGCATAGGGGTAATTTGCGCAAACTTTCATCTGTTAAATATATGGAAGGAGGTTCTCTGTCAAGTATAGGCCATAGTGATCATTTTTTTAAGCTCAGAAACGAGCGACACCGACGGCGGACGAGACGGGGGAAACGTAAGCAACGGCAGCAAAAAAATAGGATCAAATTCTGTGAGGACCATGGCCACCAGGACATACAAGAAGAGGAACAGATTCTAAGCCAGAACTCTGACCAACTCCAGATTATCAACCTTTCTACTTATACATTAAATGATGTTGAAAGGTCTGTATTACAGAAGGGTCTTTCCTTCTCCCCCATGGTACCAGTCGATAAATTCATCTTGCTAAAAGACTTATATCTCTTTTGTAGGAGAATTATTCTCAAGGTCATCTACACTAAATCTGATTTATTCTCAGACCTCTCTTCCCCCACTGATAAACAGGTCTTCCGAGACTTACTTGAACTTCTAGAGGACAACCAGTCTTACCAAGGTAGGAAAAAGTTTCCGCATCGATCACCCTCTAATATTTTACCATCTTTGTCTTTGGTTCCAGCAGTCTCTACATTTTTTGAAGTTATGAAAGATGAGATCAGGAGATTACCTGTCAATAATATATCTCATCAAAATTTAAATATTATGGAGAGGCGTGCCCTCCTTTGCCTGCAGAAAAACCAGGAATTCCTGATAAAGGAAGCAGACAAAGGGGGAAACATCGTTTTATGGCCTCGTGGTATGTACACTGCTGAAGTACATAGACAGCTGAATAACACCAGATTCTATTTGAGACTTCCTTCGGACCCCACACAGGTCTTTTCGGCTAAGCTTGAACGATTACTTTTGAAGGCTTTTTCTATGGGAACCATTAATAAACAAGAGAGGGAATTTATGATAGTGAGGAAACCTTCCATACCCACCTTCTATGTTTTGCCCAAAGTCCACAAAAATCTGGAATGTCCACCGGGTCGACCTATTGTGTCAGGCATAGGAAGTATTTGTGAAAAGGCATGTATTTACATAGATTTTTTCTTGCAGCCCCTCGTTACCAGTTTACCTTCTTATCTCAGAGATTCATCTCATCTGATACAGACTCTCACCTCTCTTTGTCTACCTGACCATTTCCTATTCATCACTGTTGATGTTGAATCGCTATATTCAAATATAGCCCATAAAGACGGCATAGCAGCAGTCCTTTATTTTCTGAATGCTACAAGTGGAGGTAATCGCCTACATGACTCTTTCATTGTGGACCTCTTGAATTTCATTCTTACTCACAATTATTTTGTGTTTGATCATATCTTTTATCGACAAATCTCTGGGACCGCCATGGGGGCGCGGTGTGCACCCTCCTTTGCCAACCTTTTCTTGGGTTGGTGGGAGGACACACACGTGTACCCCTTACAGGCATACAACCGGGGGGTCTTTAAATGGCTACGCTTCATAGATGACATTTTGATTATCTGGACGGGCACGGAAATTGAGGCACTTGCATTTATTGATAGGCTGAACGTCAATGATTTTAACATTCATCTTACCCACTGTATATCTTCCTCTGCAGTGAACTTCCTGGATCTGGAGATCAAGAAAGTGGGTGACTCACTTGTATCCAAATTACATAGGAAATCGACTGCCACTAATAGTCTCCTACACTACCAAAGTTTTCATCCTAGAAACTTGAGAGACAGTATACCGGTGGGACAATTTTCAAGGGCCAAAAGGAATTGTACAACACCGGAGGACTACAAAACCGAGGCCAGAAATTTAACCTCACGCTTTCGGGAACGTGGATATCCTAAAGCGGTAATCTCCAAGGCTCACCAGAAGGTCTTGGTCAAACCACGGGAGATGTTGCTACAATCGCGTGTTAATATGGAGGATACACAGATTAGATTTATTACCAGGTTTAACAATCAATGGAATGAAGTGGGTAGTCTATTTCGGAAACATTGGAATATACTTAAGACGGATAGTCGTCTTTCTAACATTTTACCAGAGAGACCGTTGTTGACGGCTAGACGTGCCCCTAATTTAAGGGATAAACTTATGCATAGTCATTATACACGCCCCAGTTGTAGTACCTCGGGCGGCAGTAAATTTAAGGGTTCATTCCCTTGTGGTGATTGTTCTGCTTGTCCATTCTTCTCATCTGGTAAAATTTTTACTAATCCGATTGACAACCATCATTACCCTTTGAGGGATTTTATCAACTGTAGGTCTACTAATGTTGTATATGCATTGACCTGTCCCTGTCCGAAGGTTTATGTTGGTCAAACGTCGCAGGAACTCCGCAGACGGGTACAGCAACATGTCTCTAACATCCATCTTGCTGAGCAGGATTTGAAGAAGGGCAAGGCCATCTCATCGGTGGCTTTGCACTTCTTCCAATGCCATTCTGGTAGCCCCAATAAAATGCGAGTTATGGGCCTTCAAAAAATGAGGCCTAATTCACGTAACTCGGATCACACTAAGGATCTATTGAGATCTGAATCAAGGTGGATTTTTGTTCTTGACACAGTGGCCCCTAGGGGCATAAATGAGGATTTTTCATTTACTGGTTACTTGGCTTAAATTCCTATGGTATCCTTGCTATTGGAGTCCCGCTTTAGATTGAGGGCTCTCTGGTCTCCCCCCTTTTTTCTTCTTCTTTTTCTTTTTCCTTTTCCTTTTTCCTTATCTTTTCATCTCCCCTCGTGTGGCTGGCTTGTGCATCTCCTCCATTCCATAACAAGCTAATCTCCAGTAATCATTTCAAATGCCATGTCCTTATATTTGTATGTATATTATATATATTGCCATCAGACTCTATCAGCCACCTTGTAATGGCCTACAATCTGTATATGATTGTTGTCTGTTTTATGTTTGTCTGTGGTTGGTTTGTCTTATGTTTATGTTTGTATCGTCATGATTGGTCACATTCTTATGCACATTTGGTGACTTTCTGACTTCAATCACATCTTTTATCTTGCTCTTGGCCTGGTCGGGCACTTTCCTTGATCAGGGCTAGCCCTTTTTGTCTCTGTACCGGTATATTTTTTGTAGCGGACGCGCTACTTCCGGGGGTACATATATGTTATTACATTCTGCTCTCCCCTGGTATGTCGACCTTCTTCCTATCGTGACTATTTTGGGGGACTGTGTCCCGCACGATCTTTGAGGGGGCGGTTCCTAAAACCGGATATGATGATTTTTGTTTAGTTCCGGTTGCTTTCCACCAAGGCGTCTGGGTGGAACGCATGAGAGATATGAAGGGGCGGCGATTCGCCGACCGGATATGACGTCTTATTCAATTCCGGTTGTGTCACACCACAGCACGTGGGCTGCACGCTGTGAAAACAGAAAAAGACCGTCCGATCCGCCACGATGCTGGAGAGACTTAGTGAGGGCATTAATTTTCACCTGAAGGGAATCACACTAAACTGGACAGACTATTTAATATACACATGTGTTCACTGACAACATACCCCTGACGAAGCTGCGGTCTAGCAGCGTAACGCGTAGGGTCTCTGGTGCCAACAGGTAACTATGTCATTTTATTATTTTTGACTTTTCCCTAGACCACTTAGGAGTGCCCGCTTTGCCACATATGGCCTTTACTCATTATCCTATATCGTATATCAGGTGGGATGATATGTTTTGATAAACGCTGATATTATACGGGCCCCTAGTTCTAGTAGATTACTACTCCCACTCATTCCTTCATTCCTTCATTTATTATGATGTATGGTTTGATTACTTGTGGGTGTTTGGTTTATCATCTATATTTGGTCTAGTGGTGCTGTGCTACTCTTTACTAGGGCGACATAGCTTGGTCAACAAGCATTATTGTATTACGAGTAGAGATGAGCGTTGTTCTACTCGAACTGTTCGCCAATCTCAAATTCGAGCTGTTTTGGGCGGTGTTCGAGCCGGTCGGCGAACACGAACAATTTGAGAAAAATTCGGCTGTTCGAGGTTATGTTCGATAACTGTTCGTGCACCAAAATCATAACTGGATTTTTTCTCAGTAATGATGAAAATTAATGTTAATACGCAGTTTGAGTGTACAGCGGGGCGGGGGGAGGGGCAGGGGATGGATCTCTGCAGGAACAATGAAGATCTCCATTTTTTTTTCTCTTTCCCGCATTTGCAGTGGGGAGGTGCAATCTGTCAGCCTATCAGCAGCGCACACACGGAGCGAAGTGCTTTTTTTCACACAAGCAAGGGCATGTGTGATTGGCAGTGTATGTCACATGTCCTTGCCCTATAAGACCAAGCCATTTTCCCCGTCGCCACCATTTTCTCACTGCTGCAGCTGCGTGTTAGACGGCACCGCTGTTGCTGTGTGCGCTATACCTTGTTAATTTCAAGCCAATTTTCGCACAAATATACAGATAGCTTGGGAGTAGGGAATAGTTGTGATTGCAGTCCTTTTAAGGACTAGGTTACAGCATTTCCTACGACTTTTATCAGGCAGGTCTGTGCTCTTAAATAGATAGATTGTGGCAGTAAAGACTAATTGTAATTGGAGTCCTTTTCAGGACTAGGTTACATCAGTTCCTATCAGTTTTTGCCAGGCAGGTCTGTGCCAGTGCTGTGCAAGTTTTTTTCACAGCATTTGGCTGAATCTAGCAAAGCTAATCCTTTTTGGCCTATTGCAGAGTGTGTTAGTCAGTGGAGTAGCCTATCTGTGTTGCAAGATATACCACCTGTGTATAGAATACCAATTTTTTTACTGCACCTAGTGAAGTAAAATCTTTTGGGCATAGCATCATTCTATTAGTCCATCTATACTGACCTCCATCAGGTTGCAAACTGAATATAATTTTTTTCTGCATCTAGCTCTGAAAAAATATTTGGGCTTCTAGCAGTGTGTGGGACTTGGTCTATTAGTCCATCTATACTGACCTCCATCAGGTTGCAAATTAAAAATAATTTTTTTCTTCATTTAGCTCTGAAAAAATATTTGGGCTTCTAGCAGTGTGTGGGACTTGTTCTATTAGTCCTTCTATACTGACCTCCAGCAGGTTGCAAATTGAATATAATTTTTTTCTGCATCTAGCTCTGAAAAAATATTTGGGCTTCTAGCGGTGTGTGGGACTTGGTCTATTAGTCCATCTATACTGACCTCCATCAGGTTGCAAATTAAAAATAATTTTTTTCTGCATCTAGCTCTGAAAAAATATTTGGGCTTCTAGCAGTGTGTGGGACTTGGTCTATTAGTCCATCTATACTGACCTCCATCAGGTTGCAAATTAAAAATAATTTTTTTCTTCATTTATCTCTGAAAAAATATTTGGGCTTCTAGCAGCGTGTGGGACTTGTTCTATTAGTCCATCTATACTGACCTCCATCAGGTTGCAAATTAAAAATAATTTTTTTCTGCATCTAGCTCTGAAAAAATATTTGGGCTTCTAGCAGTGTGTGGGACTTGGTCTATTAGTCCATCTATACTGACCTCCATCAGCTTGCAAATTGAATAAAAAAATTTTCTGCATCTAGCTCTGAAAAAATATTTGGGCTTCTAGCGGTGTGTGGGACTTGGTCTATTAGTCCATCTATACTGACCTCCATCAGGTTGCAAATTAAAAATAATTTTTTTCTGCATCTAGCTCTGAAAAAATATTTGGGCTTCTAGCAGTGTGTGGGACTTGGTCTATTAGTCCATCTATACTGACCACCATCAGGTTGCAAACTAACAATAATTTTTTTCTTCATTTAGCTCTGAAAAAATATTTGGGCTTCTAGCAGTGTGTGGGACTTGTTCTATTAGTCCTTCTATACTGACGTCCAGCAGGTTGCAAATTGAATATAATTTTTTTCTGCATCTAGCTCTGAAAAAATATTTGGGCTTCTAGCGGTGTGTGGGACTTGGTCTATTAGTCCATCTATACTGACCTCCATCAGGTTGCAAATTAAAAATAATTTTTTTCTGCATCTAGCTCTGAAAAAATATTTGGGCTTCTAGCAGTGTGTGGGACTTGGTCTATTAGTCCATCTATACTGACCTCCATCAGGTTGCAAATTAAAAATAATTTTTTTCTGCATCTAGCTCTGAAAAAATATTTGGGCTTCTAGCAGTGTGTGGGACTTGGTCTATTAGTCCATCTATACTGACCTCCATCAGGTTGCAAATTAAAAATAATTTTTTTCTTCATTTAGCTCTGAAAAAATATTTGGGCTTCTAGCAGTGTGTGGGACTTGTTCTATTAGTCCTTCTATACTGACCTCCAGCAGGTTGCAAATTGAATATAATTTTTTCTGCATCTAGCTCTGAAAAAATATTTGGGCTTCTAGCGGTGTGTGGGACTTGGTCTATTAGTCCATCTATACTGACCTCCATCAGGTTGCAAATTAAAAATAATTTTTTTCTGCATCTAGCTCTGAAAAAATATTTGGGCTTCTAGCGGTGTGTGGGACTTGGTCTATTAGTCCATCTATACTGACCTCCATCAGGTTGCAAATTAAAAATAATTTTTTTCTGCATCTAGCTCTGAAAAAATATTTGGGCTTCTAGCAGTGTGTGGGACTTGGTCTATTAGTCCATCTATACTGACCTCCATCAGGTTGCAAATTGAATAAAAAAAATTTCTGCATCTAGCTCTGAAAAAATATTTGGGCTTCTAGCGGTGTGTGGGACTTGGTCTATTAGTCCATCTATACTGACCTCCATCAGGTTGCAAATTAAAAATAATTTTTTTCTGCATCTAACCCAGCCAATAGTTTTGGCCTAATACCACAGTTTGGCCACTCAGCTCTGCTCGGTTACCATCCATTGTTTTTTTGTGCAAACAACTCCAGAGTTGTGAATTAGTTAACCACCAAAATGAGTGGAAAAAGGCCTGCTGCTGGTGGAAAGGGGAATAGGCGTGTTGGGAAGGGGAAAAAAGGTTGTGTCCGTGGGGTAGGTGCAGAAGAAAGACCATCTTCCAGCCAAACTAAAATGTCTACTTCTTTTAGCGGACAATGTGATAAGATCCCTTTCTTACGGCCACGCCAATCGCTACAAATTCCAGATGAGGCACAAAAACAGCAGGTGCTTCAACGGATATCAAGTGCTCCTTTAAGTGGGCTCTCCTCCACATCAACTTCAACATCACAAATACTCCAGTCCTCAAAGGTGTCACCCAAATCGCACTTGCTTCCTCACAGCTCCCAAATCTCCAGCTGCCCGTCTGAGTATGAGGTAGAACAGATGGTTGAGTCTGCAGAGCTGTTTACTCATACTATAGCCTGGGAATCAGAGGTCGACTCCAGCGCTTCTGTGAATCCAGACGAGGAAATGATCTGCACTGATGCCCAGAATCTTTATGAGTCGGATCCAGGACCAGACGCAGAAGGTTCTGACCATAATGTAGACCCTCATTCCCAAACTGTAACTCCTGTTGGTGGAGACAATGAGGAAGACGATGATAAGACTCAAATATCTGATTGGAGCGACAACTTTAGTTTTTTGTCAGGGCAGGAACAGGTTGGCTCTGAGGACGACGGGTGTGATAACGCACAGGGTGATGATGATGAGGTCGGAGATCCCACTTACTGTCAACCCACAGTCAGCCAAGAGATGAGGTCAGCAGAGGAGGTGGAGGAAGATGCTAGTGACGACGAGGTCAGGTTGCGCCTTCCTGGACAGAGACGTAGTACTGGAAGCACGTCAACAATTGCATCCTCAAACACAACTCTGCCTCTCACCACAAGTCGTGGTGGCTCTTCAGGTCGCATGGGTGCTAAGCCTTGCATAGCCTGGGCATTTTTTCAGATCGATAAAGATGACCCAACTCGTGTTATCTGTAACATTTGTCAGCAAAAGCTAAGTAGAGGCCAAAAAATACATAGTTTGAGTACTTCATGCATGAACCGGCACATGGACATGAAGCATAAGTTGCAGTGGGAAGCTCAGTGTGCTACAATGCGGTCTAGCCGGCCGGGCCAACCACCGTCTGCCATATCTTGTGCATCCGCGGCCTCTTCATCCTCTGTGACTGGGGGGACAGCAGTCACACCTGTTTTGGGGCGCAGACCTGCCACCTCTTTACCCGCAACAGCCAGCGTGATTGGCAGGTCATCATTTTCTTTGGAGGTGGTAACACCAGCTGGTCTTGAGCGCTGTCCGACATCGATAGCACCACCTTTGGATCAAGGCAACCTAACATGTCCGCCTGCATCTTCCTCACAGACCGGCAGTTTGCCGGGGACACCCTTATCAACCCCGTCTAAGCACAATAGCCAGCCCTCGGTCCCTCAGATGTGGACAAGTAAAAGACCATTTCCTCCTAGCCATGAGAAAGCTAAGAGGTTGAATTTCACCATCTGCAAGCTCTTGGCTACAGAAATGCTGCCTTTCCGCCTGGTGGACACAGAGGATTTTCGAGACCTTATGTCCGTCGCAGTGCCCCAGTACCAGATGCCCAGTCGGCACTACTTCTCAAAGAAAGGTGTGCCTGCGCTCCACCAGCATGTCGCACACAACATCACCGCTTCTTTGAGAAACTCTGTGTGTGACAGGGTGCATTTCACCACAGACACTTGGACGAGTAGGCATGGACAGGGGCGTTACATGTCGCTGACTGGGCACTGGGTAACTATGGTGACAGCAGGACAAGGGGCTGCTGTCCAAGTCTTGCCGTCCCCACGAGTTGTGCGTCAATCCTCTTTATGTCATTTTTCCTCCACTGCTTCTGCCTCCTCAACCTCCTCTCGGTCTTCCACCTGCACCCAAAGCCTGTCTGGTCATGCCACAAGCTTTCTAACTGCGCAGAAGGGATCCTGCACACCTCCTTACTATGCTGGCAGTAGGGCTCAACGTCATCAGGCGGTTTTTACATTGAAATGTCTGGGAAATGTGAGTCACACAGCTGAGGAGTTGTGGTCAGCTCTGGAGAACCAATTTCATAAATGGTTGTCTCCACTGGACCTGAAACCAGGGAAGGCCGTGTGCGACAATGCTGCAAACCTGGGTGCGGCCCTTCGCCGGGGCAATGTCACACACGTGCCTTGTATGGCTCACGTGTTGAACCTGGTTGTCCAGCAATTTTTAGCCCACTATCCCAGACTAGATGGCCTTCTGCAGAGGGCACGGTCGCTGTGTGCTCACTTCCGCCGTTCGCATCCCGCAGCTCAGCGACTTACATCTCTACAGAAGTCGTTGGGCCTGCCACTTCACCGGCTAAAATGCGATGTGCCTACCCGGTGGAATTCAACTCTGCACATGTTGCAGCGACTGTGGCAGCACCGACAAGCCCTGGTGCAATACGTTCTGACGTATAGCCTGGGCCAACGAGATTCAGAGGTGGGGCAAATCACGCTGGAGGAGTGGTCTCAGATCAGGGACCTATGCACCCTTCTGCACAGTTTTGAAATGGCGACGAAGATGTTTAGTGCTGACGATGCCATTATCAGCATGACTATTCCGGTGATTTACATGCTGGAGCACATGTTAAACAGAATTCGGAGTCAGGTGGTGGCACAAGAGGAGGTGGAGGAAGTAGAGAAGGAGGAGTTGTATGCGGAAGGGCTAACATCTGCAAGGTCCAGACGGTCGGCAGCACCAGGGCGGCAGGCATGTGAGGGTGGGGGAGATGATTTTACCAGGGCGCATGGTAGCAGCCAAACTAGTGAGGAAGGTGCAGGAGCCCAGGAAGAAGTGGAGGACGAACTGATGGAAGACTCATCAGATGAGGGAGACCTTGATCACATTTCTGTTGTGCGAGGTTGGGGGGAGAGGACAGAGGAAGGAAGCATGATTGTTACCTCGCCACCAACACAACAGGGACTTGGTGCTCCTGGATGCGCAACACACATGAGTGCCTTCTTGCTGCACTACCTGCAACATGACCCTCGAATTGTGAGAATTAGAAATAATCCTGACTACTGGGTTGCCACACTGTTAGATCCCCGGTACAAAAGTAAATTTGCAGAAATTATTCCTGCCATAGAAAGGGATGCACGCATGCAGGAGTATCAGCAGAGACTGTTGCAGAATCTTACATGTGCTTTTCCACAAAATACCAGTGGTGCACGTAGTGAATCTCACAGTTCCAACTTGCCAACCGTGGGACCGTCAAGTGTTCAGCACTCAAACCGTAACAGAACCACAGTATCTGCTGGTAACATCAATTTTGCGGAATCATTTCACCACTTTTTTAGCCCATCCTTTGCAAGGCCACAGGAGACAAGAAGTCTGACACATAGTCAACGCCTAGAGACGATGGTACAGGAGTATCTCCAAGTAAACATTGAAGCCACGACTGTGTCACTGGACCCTTGCTCTTTTTGGGCTTCCAATCTGGATAAATGGCCGGAGCTAGCCACTTACACCTTGGAGATCTTGTCATGCCCCGCAGCCAGCGTTCTGTCTGAACGTGTGTTCAGCGCTGCTGGTGGTGTGCTGACAGATAAGCGCACGCGGCTCTCCACTGATAATGTAGACAGACTCACGTTCATAAAGATGAACAAATCATGGATCCGAAACGACTTTTCTACCCCTGTGTCATCCTGGGGAGAGTAAAAGCTTGATGATTGGTTAAAATCACCCTACCAACCGTTTTAAGCTTTCAAATTACTAATCATGTTTATCTGTATCTTGACTGGAAAATAATTTGGGCTTTGTAGCAGTGTGCAGCACTGATCCTATTAGGCCATCTATAATAAGCTTCACCAGATTTAAAATTAAAAATAATTTTTAGCTGCATCTAGCCCGGAAAATAATTTTGGGGCTCCGAGATGCGCAAGACACATAAGTGCCTTCTTGCTGCACTACCTGCAGCATGACCCTCATATTGTCAGAATTCGAAGTAATCATGACTACTGGGTTGCCACACTCTTAGATCCCCCAAACTTTTCGATCAACCTTTTCATTTTAATAAAGACCAAAAAAATGGTCATTTTTGAAATTATAAGCATTAGCAGGTTGTTAGAAACTGAAATCAAACAGTTTTCAACTCAAAACTTTATTCTAGGTGATGTTACATTTTCACATAGGACCCCTTGTTCGAAAGGAGCTTCTGAACTCTCTCGTCCATTGAATTTGTCAGGTTTTGGATGGTTTCTGCTTCAATTGTTTTGCATGAGGACAGAATACCCTCCCAGAGCTGATGCTTAGATGTGAACTGCCTCCCGCCATCATAGACACTCCTTTTAATGATGCTCCAAAGGTTCTGAATGGGGTAGAGGTCAGGGGAGCATGGGGGTCACACCATAAGTTTGTCCCCTTTTATGCCCATATCAGCCAGAGATGCAGATGTTTTATGTGCAGCATGAGATGGTGCATTATCATGCAGAAAAATGATCTTGCTGTGAAATACACGGTTCTTCTTCTTGAACCATGGCAGGAAGTGCTGTTTGAGAAAATCCACATACATTATGGAGTTCATCTTTAGCGCCTTCAGGGATCCTAAAGGGGCCGACAATCTCTCTCCCCATGATTCCAGCCCAAAACATTACTCCACCTCCTCCTTGTTGGCGCTGTAGCCGTGTTTGCGTGGGGTGTCCATCAACCAGCCATCCTCCACTCCATTCATCTGGACCATCGAGCGCTGCACGGCACTCATCCGTGAACAAAACAGTTTTGAAATCAGTCTTCATGTAATGTTTGGCCCACTGGAGCCGTTTCTGCTTGTGTGAAGTGGATAGAGGAGGTCGACAGGATGGCGTATGCACAGCTGCAAACCTCTGAAGGACCCTGCATCTTGTTGTTCGGGGGACGTTGGAGGCACAAGCAGCTTCAAAAACTTGTCTGCTGCTATGACAAGGCTTTTTTGCCGCTGCTCTTTCAACCTGACGTAATTGCCTGTAGGAAAGAGTCCTCAATTTGCCCTTATCAGCACGCACACGTGTGTACTGTGAATCAGCTACATACTTCTTGATTGCCAAGACACTTCATCCTGATCATCGCACAATGTTGATTGTAGTCATGCCTTGACCTAAACACTCCACAATTTGTTGCTTCTCAGCAGCCGACACATCCTTTTTCTTTCCCATTTTGGCAGAAAATGTAGGCTGCTTAATAATGTGAGAGAGCCTTCTTAAGTAGTCTTGCCTTTCATTGGACACACCTGCCAAACTAATTAGCACAGGTGTCTGCAATTGCTTACAGTGATATAAAGAGCCCTAACACACATCACCATCAATGAGTTTAACTGACAAACAAACAAATTCTTCCCTTATCACTCCTAAACACTTTTTGCATAATAATTTGGAACGCGGTGTACATGTGCTTTTCCACAAAACACCAGTGGTTCACGTAGTGAATCTTACAGTTCTAACTTGCCAACCGTGGTCTGTATGGAATTGTTCAATAAAGGGCCCAAAATTAAGATAACATAGATGGGAGAGGTCTCTATGAATAGGAATTCCTAAGTATTTGATACCCTGTGAGGGCCAGGCAAAGGGAAAGTTGGACTGGATGGAATCCTATATGGATTTAGGGAGGGAGACATCGAGGGCCTCAGACTTCGCTGCATTGATTTAAAAATTTTACCATGTAACAAAGTGATCTATTTCAGCCATAACAGCAGGGATGGATATATGTGATTGAGTGATATATACTAGGACATCATCAGCAAATAGAGAGCACTTGTACTCGGTGCCTCCCACCTCAATCCACCTAATATTGGGGTTATGGCGAATTGATGAGAGCAGGTGCTCCGTCACTAGGATGTGTAAGAGAGGGGACAGAGGACATCCCTGCCTTGTCCCATTGGTGATTGTGAAAGGTGATGAAAATGTTCTGACGCACCCCCTGGGCCTTGGGACACCCGGAGCCGGACCCTTTTTGGTGGATGCTGGTGGTTGTAGTCTTCGTGGCGGCGATCCGGTTCCGTGGCTCAGGGCGGTCAAACCAGTGGCGGAACTATTTATGTGGTTTTGATGTTTAAATGTCCGACTACGCCACCCGTGGATTGCGGTCAGAGTGAACCGCCGCTACAGGGCAGACCACTAAGGCTGGTGTTGTGGGTGCAGCAGAGCGTAGCATAACTCCCCACGGGAGGAGTATAGCCTCAGGGCAGTGTATGCGGAGGATGGGGGTGATGGTGCAGGGCAGCAGCAGTAACGACACGGAGTCAGTGATGCAGTTCAGGGCCTTTACTCACAGTTCTTATTATCCAGACCACGTCTGCAGGTAACGGCTGCCCACGTCGTACTGTGCTCACCAGGTGAGGGGCTCAGACAACTCCCAGATAACTTTGGAGTGCTTCACAGGACCCCCTTTGTGTGTCCTTTGTCTGGCCTTTCTTACCAACACTTCTGTCCGGCTGCCTCGGGCCTCCTCTTGGTAAACTTGGCGCCAGTTTCCCTGACCCTATGTGGTGCCTTCCTAGCGGGTGGAGCAAGGGGCTGCGCCACATAAAATGTCAGAGCCTCCGGTTTCTAGCTGAGGGTCGTTTCCTGCCTCCACTAGTTCGGGGACCGGTCTCCCCCTTTGGCCTGACCCCTCCACGCAGGTGGATTCGGGCGTGCGGTGGCGACTCGCCCGTCCGCACCCCTGGGATCCCTTCATTCCTCGTTCCTGGAGCCTTCTCCGCTCCTCTTCCTTCCTTCTCCCTCTTGCAGGCCTGGGCCTCTGTTACTAGGCCCGCCTCCGGAGCAGAGCTCATGCAGAGCCCCTGCTCCCTGCCACTTCTGCTCAGACTTCTCTGCACTGAACTAAGATGGTGCCCACCTTTTATACTCCCTTCTCAATGCACCCAGGAACTGCTTCCTCCCTGCTCCTGCACTGCAGGGTTCCCCTTCCTCAGTGTTCCCTCCCCCCACTCCAGCCAGGGACAGGGACTGTCATGCCCATCTCAGGGGCATATTGGTCGCCCTGCCCCACGGCAATGTGGTGTAATGCATGCAGGTGTCGGGTCCTGATCCACACTCCATCCTTATCTGAGAGTGAGATATCACACCTCTGGGTGAGGTGCAATACGTCTGTAGCAACCGAGCCCTCGGTGCTACAGTTCCATTTATCTTCAGCCTAGGTGACGTATTGTGATACAGGGCCGTGATTTTGGCTATAAAAGGGTCCCCTAGACCCCTACCCCAAGCTTTTTAAGAGAATCATATATGGCGTGCCAGGAGACTCTATGGAATGCTTTCTCAGCATCCAACGAGAGTATCTACTTACAAATTTTTAACTGCATCTAGCCCAGGAAATACTTTGTGCCTAGTAGCAGTGTCTGCTAGTCAGCGGATTATCCCGGCTGTTAAGCAAGCTACACCACCTGTAGTTTGGACACTTAATTTTTTCAAAGGAAATGCTTCGGGACCACGGGATACTTAGTGAAGAGCATCAGGAGGCACCCCAAGGCATAGGGGCTGGGACTGGCACTAGGATGCCTTGCGGTGGACAGCCGAGCTCGATCCTTATAAAAGCTTTTTAACTGCAGCAGCTTTAGTGGACGCTACTGGAGCTGGAATTACGCGGCTGCTGGCATGAGACTTGCCCTCCAATAGATCCTTGTAAATGGATTTAAAGTGTATTCATTCAAATTAGAGGGACAATTTAAATTAAAAAGCTTAGAGCTGCCTCCACCACAGGGGGGCTCTCTCGACCCACCAGCGGACAGGCACCAGTATTGGGAGAGGGGGGCTGGCCGTCAGGGTTCACCGCGGCTCTGGCACAAACCCGGCGACACGGAGGTGGCACGGGCAGGAGCGGACTGGCCGTCTCGGCTTCTCACTTTTTGGATTTTAGAAGGGCATGACATGCCTATATCTGTGTCTCCCCCTCCTTTTACTCCTCCACCTCTTTTCTTTTCGCATGACTATATGTACTTGTCACTTTTCCATGTGTTAGTTGTGTCTTCTGAGCAGTTTGTCAGCTTTTGGACACCTTTGAAGGTGTTTTCTATGTGTTTCTATGTGTTTTTGTTTGCCTGCCATTGGTTTTAACGGTGTTCGAAGGTGTTCGACGAACAGTTCGACGAACAGTTCGGCGAACACACGGGTGTTCGACGAACCGAACCGAACTCGAACACTACGGGGGTGGCTCAACACTAATTATGAGATAGTATAAATAAAAATGATACCTGTGGCCTAAGGGGGATTTATTGCTTTGGATCACTATTATTATTCCTCCCCCATGAATATTGCTATGCCTTGTCTGTTTTTAATTGTTTTTATTTTCTTGTGTTGTCAGTGTGTAATCATGTATAGTGTTGAGCCACCCCCGTAGTGTTCGAGTTCGGTTCGGTTCGTCGAACACCCGTGTGTTCGCCGAACTGTTCGTCGAACTGTTCGTCGAACACCTTCGAACACCGTTAAAACCAATGGCAGGCAAACAAAAACACATAGAAACACATAGAAAACACCTTCAAAGGTGTCCAAAAGCTGACAAACTGCTCAGAAGACACAACTAACACATGGAAAAGTGACAAGTACATATAGTCATGCGAAAAGAAAAGAGGTGGAGGAGTAAAAGGAGGGGGAGACACAGATATAGGCATGTCATGCCCTTCAAAAATCCAAAAAGTGAGAAGCCGAGACGGCCAGTCCGCTCCTGCCCGTGCCACCTCCGTGTCGCCGGGTTTGTGCCAGAGCCGCGGTGAACCCTGACGGCCAGCCCCCCTCTCCCAATACTGGTGCCTGTCCGCTGGTGGGTCGAGAGAGCCCCCCTGTGGTGGAGGCAGCTCTAAGCTTTTTAATTTAAATTGTCCCTCTAATTTGAATGAATACACTTTAAATCCATTTACAAGGATCTATTGGAGGGCAAGTCTCATGCCAGCAGCCGCGTAATTCCAGCTCCAGTAGCGTCCACTAAAGCTGCTGCAGTTAAAAAGCTTTTATAAGGATCGAGCTCGGCTGTCCACCGCAAGGCATCCTAGTGCCAGTCCCAGCCCCTATGCCTTGGGGTGCCTCCTGATGCTCTTCACTGAGTATCCCGTGGTCCCGAAGCATTTCCTTTGAAAAAATTAAGTGTCCAAACTACAGGTGGTGTAGCTTGCTTAACAGCCGGGATAATCCGCTGACTAGCAGACACTGCTACTAGGCACAAAGTATTTCCTGGGCTAGATGCAGTTAAAAATTTGTAAGTAGATACTCTCGTTGGATGCTGAGAAAGCATTCCATAGAGTCTCCTGGCACGCCATATATGATTCTCTTAAAAAGCTTGGGGTAGGGGTCTAGGGGACCCTTTTATAGCCAAAATCACGGCCCTGTATCACAATACGTCACCTAGGCTGAAGATAAATGGAACTGTAGCACCGAGGGCTCGGTTGCTACAGAAGTATTGCACCTCATCCAGAGGTGTGATATCTCACTCTCAGATAAGGATGGAGTGTGGATCAGGACCCGACACCTGCATGCATTACACCACATTGCCGTGGGGCAGGGCGACCAATATGCCCCTGAGATGGGCACGACAGTCCCTGTCCCTGGCTGGAGTGGGGGGAGGGAACACTGAGAAAGGGGAACCCTGCAGTGCAGGAGCAGGGAGGAAGCAGTTCCTGGGTGCATTGAGAAGGGAGTATAAAAGGTGGGCACCATCTTAGTTCAGTGCAGAGAAGTCTGAGCAGAAGTGGCAGGGAGCAGGGGCTCTGCATGAGCTCTGCTCCGGAGGCGGGCCTAGTAACAGAGGCCCAGGCCTGCAAGAGGGAGAAGGAAGGAAGAGGAGCGGAGAAGGCTCCAGGAACGAGGAATGAAGGGATCCCAGGGGTGCGGACGGGCGAGTTGCCACCGCACGCCCGAATCCACCTGCGTGGAGGGGTCAGGCCAAAGGGGGAGACCGGTCCCCGAACTAGTGGAGGCAGGAAACGACCCTCAGCTAGAAACCGGAGGCTCTGACATTTTATGTGGCGCAGCCCCTTGCTCCACCCGCTAGGAAGGCACCACATAGGGTCAGGGAAACTGGCGCCAAGTTTACCAAGAGGAGGCCCGAGGCAGCCGGACAGAAGTGTTGGTAAGAAAGGCCAGACAAAGGACACACAAAGGGGGTCCTGTGAAGCGCTCCAAAGTTATCTGGGAGTTGTCTGAGCCCCTCACCTGGTGAGCACAGTACGACGTGGGCAGCCGTTACCTGCAGACGTGGTCTGGATAATAAGAACTGTGAGTAAAGGCCCTGAACTGCATCACTGACTCCGTGTCGTTACTGCTGCTGCCCTGCACCATCACCCCCATCCTCCGCATACACTGCCCTGAGGCTATACTCCTCCCGTGGGGAGTTATGCTACGCTCTGCTGCACCCACAACACCAGCCTCAGCGGTCTGCCCTGCAGCGGCGGTTCACTCTGACCACAATCCACGGGTGGCGTAGTCGGACATTTAAACATCAAAACCACATAAATAGTTCCGCCACTGGTTTGACCACCCTGAGCCACGGAACCGGGTCGCCGCCACGAAGACTACAACCACCAGCATCCACCAAAAAGGGTCCGGCTCCGGGTGTCCCAAGGCCCAGGGGGTGCGTCAGAACATTTTCATCACCTTTCACAATCACCAATGGGACAAGGCAGGGATGTCCTCTGTCCCCTCTCTTATACATCCTAGTGACGGAGCACCTGCTCTCATCAATTCGCCATAACCCCAATATTAGGTGGATTGAGGTGGAAGGCACCGAGTACAAGTGCTCTCTATTTGCTGATGATGTCCTAGTATATATCACTCAATCACATATATCCATCCCTGCTGTTATGGCTGAAATAGATCACTTTGTTACATGGTCAAATTTTAAAATCAATGCAGCGAAGTCTGAGGCCCTCGATGTCTCCCTCCCTAAATCCATATAGGATTCCATCCAGTCCAACTTTCCCTTTGCCTGGCCCTCACAGGGTATCAAATACTTAGGAATTCCTATTCATAGAGACCTCTCCCATCTATGTTATCTTAATTTTGGGCCCTTTATTGAACAATTCCATACAGACCACGGTTGGCAAGTTAGAACTGTAAGATTCACTACGTGAACCACTGGTGTTTTGTGGAAAAGCACATGTACACCGCGTTCCAAATTATTATGCAAAAAGTGTTTAGGAGTGATAAGGGAAGAATTTGTTTGTTTGTCAGTTAAACTCATTGATGGTGATGTGTGTCAGGGCTCTTTATATCACTGTAAGCAATTGCAGACACCTGTGCTAATTAGTTTGGCAGGTGTGTCCAATGAAAGGCAAGACTACTTAAGAAGGCTCTCTCACATTATTAAGCAGCCTACATTTTCTGCCAAAATGGGAAAGAAAAAGGATGTGTCGGCTGCTGAGAAGCAACAAATTGTGGAGTGTTTAGGTCAAGGCATGACTACAATCAACATTGTGCGATGATCAGGATGAAGTGTCTTGGCAATCAAGAAGTATGTAGCTGATTCACAGTACACACGTGTGCGTGCTGATAAGGGCAAATTGAGGACTCTTTCCTACAGGCAATTACGTCAGGTTGAAAGAGCAGCGGCAAAAAAGCCTTGTCATAGCAGCAGACAAGTTTTTGAAGCTGCTTGTGCCTCCAACGTCCCCCGAACAACAATATGCAGGGTCCTTCAGAGGTTTGCAGCTGTGCATATGCCATCCTGTCGACCTCCTCTATCCACTTCACACAAGCAGAAACGGCTCCAGTGGGCCAAACATTACATGAAGACTGATTTCAAAACTGTTTTGTTCACGGATGAGTGCCGTTCAGCGCTCGATGGTCCAGATGAATGGAGTGGAGGATGGCTGGTTGATGGACACCCCACGCAAACACGGCTACAGCGCCAACAAGGAGGAGGTGGAGTAATGTTTTGGGCTGGAATCATGGGGAGAGAGATTGTCGGCCCCTTTAGGATCCCTGAAGGCGCTAAAGATGAACTCCATAATGTATGTGGATTTTCTCAAACAGCACTTCCTGCCATGGTTCAAGAAGAAGAACCGTGTATTTCACAGCAAGATCATTTTTCTGCATGATAATGCACCATCTCATGCTGCACATAAAACATCTGCATCTCTGGCTGATATGGGCATAAAAGGGGACAAACTTATGGTGTGACCCCCATGCTCCCCTGACCTCTACCCCATTCAGAACCTTTGGAGCATCATAAAAGGAGTGTCTATGATGGCGGGAGGCAGTTCACATCTAAGCAACAGCTCTGGGAGGGTATTCTGTCCTCATGCAAAACAATTGAAGCAGAAACCATCCAAAACCTGACAAATTCAATGGACGAGAGAGTTCAGAAGCTCCTTTCGAACAAGGGGTCCTATGTGAAAATGTAACATCACCTAGAATAAAGTTTTGAGTTGAAAACTGTTTGATTTCAGTTTCTAACAACCTGCTAATGCTTATAATTTCAAAAATGACCATTTTTTTGGTCTTTATTAAAATGAAAAGGTTGATCGAAAAGTTTGGGGGATCTAAGAGTGTGGCAACCCAGTAGTCATGATTACTTCGAATTCTGACAATATGAGGGTCATGCTGCAGGTAGTGCAGCAAGAAGGCACTTATGTGTCTTGCGCATCTCGGAGCCCCAAAATTATTTTCCGGGCTAGATGCAGCTAAAAATTATTTTTAATTTTAAATCTGGTGAAGCTTATTATAGATGGCCTAATAGGATCAGTGCTGCACACTGCTACAAAGCCCAAATTATTTTCCAGTCAAGATACAGATAAACATGATTAGTAATTTGAAAGCTTAAAACGGTTGGTAGGGTGATTTTAACCAATCATCAAGCTTTTACTCTCCCCAGGATGACACAGGGGTAGAAAAGTCGTTTCGGATCCATGATTTGTTCATCTTTATGAACGTGAGTCTGTCTACATTATCAGTGGAGAGCCGCGTGCGCTTATCTGTCAGCACACCACCAGCAGCGCTGAACACACGTTCAGACAGAACGCTGGCTGCGGGGCATGACAAGATCTCCAAGGCGTAAGTGGCTAGCTCCGGCCATTTATCCAGATTGGAAGCCCAAAAAGAGCAAGGGTCCAGTGACACAGTCGTGGCTTCAATGTTTACTTGGAGATACTCCTGTACCATCGTCTCTAGGCGTTGACTATGTGTCAGACTTCTTGTCTCCTGTGGCCTTGCAAAGGATGGGCTAAAAAAGTGGTGAAATGATTCCGCAAAATTGATGTTACCAGCAGATACTGTGGTTCTGTTACGGTTTGAGTGCTGAACACTTGACGGTCCCACGGTTGGCAAGTTGGAACTGTGAGATTCACTACGTGCACCACTGGTATTTTGTGGAAAAGCACATGTAAGATTCTGCAACAGTCTCTGCTGATACTCCTGCATGCGTGCATCCCTTTCTATGGCAGGAATAATTTCTGCAAATTTACTTTTGTACCGGGGATCTAACAGTGTGGCAACCCAGTAGTCAGGATTATTTCTAATTCTCACAATTCGAGGGTCATGTTGCAGGTAGTGCAGCAAGAAGGCACTCATGTGTGTTGCGCATCCAGGAGCACCAAGTCCCTGTTGTGTTGGTGGCGAGGTAACAATCATGCTTCCTTCCTCTGTCCTCTCCCCCCAACCTCGCACAACAGAAATGTGATCAAGGTCTCCCTCATCTGATGAGTCTTCCATCAGTTCGTCCTCCACTTCTTCCTGGGCTCCTGCACCTTCCTCACTAGTTTGGCTGCTACCATGCGCCCTGGTAAAATCATCTCCCCCACCCTCACATGCCTGCCGCCTTGGTGCTGCCGACCGTCTGGACCTTGCAGATGTTAGCCCTTCCGCATACAACTCCTCCTCCTTTACTTCCTCCACCTCCTCTTGTGCCACCACCTGACTCCGAATTCTGTTTAACATGTGCTCCAGCATGTAAATCACCGGAATAGTCATGCTGATAATGGCATCGTCAGCACTAAACATCTTCGTCGCCATTTCAAAACTGTGCAGAAGGGTGCATAGGTCCCTGATCTGAGACCACTCCTCCAGCGTGATTTGCCCCACCTCTGAATCTCGTTGGCCCAGGCTATACGTCAGAACGTATTGCACCAGGGCTTGTCGGTGCTGTCACAGTCGCTGCAACATGTGCAGAGTTGAATTCCACCGGGTAGGCACATCGCATTTTAGCCGGTGAAGTGGCAGGCCCAACGACTTCTGTAGAGATGTAAGTCGCTGAGCTGCGGGATGCGAACGGCGGAAGTGAGCACACAGCGACCGTGCCCTCTGCAGAAGGCCATCTAGTCTGGGATAGTGGGCTAAAAATTGCTGGACAACCAGGTTCAACACGTGAGCCATACAAGGCACGTGTGTGACATTGCCCCGGCAAAGGGCCGCACCCAGGTTTGCAGCATTGTCGCACACGGCCTTCCCTGGTTTCAGGTCCAGTGGAGACAACCATTCATGAAATTGGTTCTCCAGAGCTGACCACAACTCCTCAGCTGTGTGACTCACATTTCCCAGACATTTCAATGTAAAAACCGCCTGATGACGTTGAGCCCTACTGCCAGCATAGTAAGGAGGTGTGCAGGATCCCTTCTGCGCAGTTAGAAAGCTTGTGGCATGACCAGACAGGCTTTGGGTGCAGGTGGAAGACCGAGAGGAGGTTGAGGAGGCAGAAGCAGTGGAGGAACTTTGACATAAAGAGGATTGACGCACAACTCGTGGGGACGGCAAGACTTGGACAGCAGCCCCTTGTCCTGCTGTCACCATAGTTACCCAGTGCCCAGTCAGCGACATGTGACGCCCCTGTCCATGCCTACTCGTCCAAGTGTCTGTGGTGAAATGCACCCTGTCACACACAGAGTTTCTCAAAGAAGCGGTGATGTTGTGTGCGACATGCTGGTGGAGCGCAGGCACACCTTTCTTTGAGAAGTAGTGCCGACTGGGCATCTGGTACTGGGGCACTGCGACGGACATAAGGTCTCGAAAATCCTCTGTGTCCACCAGGCGGAAAGGCAGCATTTCTGTAGCCAAGAGCTTGCAGATGGTGAAATTCAACCTCTTAGCTTTCTCATGGCTAGGAGGAAATGGTCTTTTACTTGTCCACATCTGAGGGACCGAGGGCTGGCTATTGTGCTTAGACGGGGTTGATAAGGGTGTCCCCGGCAAACTGCCGGTCTGTGAGGAAGATGCAGGCGGACATGTTAGGTTGCCTTGATCCAAAGGTGGTGCTATCGATGTCGGACAGCGCTCAAGACCAGCTGGTGTTACCACCTCCAAAGAAAATGATGACCTGCCAATCACGCTGGCTGTTGCGGGTAAAGAGGTGGCAGGTCTGCGCCCCAAAACAGGTGTGACTGCTGTCCCCCCAGTCACAGAGGATGAAGAGGCCGCAGATGCACAAGATATGGCAGACGGTGGTTGGCCCGGCCGGCTAGGCCGCATTGTAGCACACTGAGCTTCCCACTGCAACTTATGCTTCATGTCCATGTGCCGGTTCATGCATGAAGTACTCAAACTATGTATTTTTTGGCCTCTACTTAGCTTTTGCTGACAAATGTTACAGATAACACGAGTTGGGTCATCTTTATCGATCTGAAAAAATGCCCAGGCTATGCAAGGCTTAGCACCCATGCGACCTGAAGAGCCACCACGACTTGTGGTGAGAGGCAGAGTTGTGTTTGAGGATGCAGTTGTTGACGTGCTTCCAGTACTACGTCTCTGTCCAGGAAGGCGCAACCTGACCTCGTCGTCACTAGCATCTTCCTCCACCTCCTCTGCTGACCTCATCTCTTGGCTGACTGTGGGTTGACAGTAAGTGGGATCTCCGACCTCATCATCATCACCCTGTGCGTTATCACACCCGTCGTCCTCAGAGCCAACCTGTTCCTGCCCTGACAAAAAACTAAAGTTGTCGCTTCAATCAGGTATTTGAGTCTTATCATCGTCTTCCTCATTGTCTCCACCAACAGGAGTTACAGTTTGGGAATGAGGGTCTACATTATGGTCAGAACCTTCTGCGTCTGGTCCTGGATCCGACTCATAAAGATTCTGGGCATCAGTGCAGATCATTTCCTCGTCTGGATTCACAGAAGCGCTGGAGTCGACCTCTGATTCCCAGGCTATAGTATGAGTAAACAGCTCTGCAGACTCAACCATCTGTTCTACCTCATACTCAGACGGGCAGCTGGAGATTTGGGAGCTGTGAGGAAGCAAGTGCGATTTGGGTGACACCTTTGAGGACTGGAGTATTTGTGATGTTGAAGTTGATGTGGAGGAGAGCCCACTTAAAGGAGCACTTGATATCCGTTGAAGCACCTGCTGTTTTTGTGCCTCATCTGGAATTTGTAGCGATTGGCGTGGCCGTAAGAAAGGGATCTTATCACATTGTCCGCTAAAAGAAGTAGACATTTTAGTTTGGCTGGAAGATGGTCTTTCTTCTGCACCTACCCCACGGACACAACCTTTTTTCCCCTTCCCAACACGCCTATTCCCCTTTCCACCAGCAGCAGGCCTTTTTCCACTCATTTTGGTGGTTAACTAATTCACAACTCTGGAGTTGTTTGCACAAAAAAACAATGGATGGTAACCGAGCAGAGCTGAGTGGCCAAACTGTGGTATTAGGCAAAAACTATTGGCTGGGTTAGATGCAGAAAAAAATTATTTTTAATTTGCAACCTGATGGAGGTCAGTATAGATGGACTAATAGACCAAGTCCCACACACCGCTAGAAGCCCAAATATTTTTTCAGAGCTAGATGCAGAAATTTTTTTTATTCAATTTGCAACCTGATGGAGGTCAGTATAGATGGACTAATAGACCAAGTCCCACACACTGCTAGAAGCCCAAATATTTTTTCAGAGCTAGATGCAGAAAAAAATTATTTTTAATTTGCAACCTGATGTAGGTCAGTATAGATGGACTAATAGACCAAGTCCCACACACCGCTAGAAGCCCAAATATTTTTTCAGAGCTAGATGCAGAAATTTTTTTTATTCAATTTGCAACCTGATGGAGGTCAGTATAGATGGACTAATAGACCAAGTCCCACACACTGCTAGAAGACCAAATATTTTTTCAGAGCTAGATGCAGAAAAAAATTATTTTTAATTTGCAACCTGATGGAGGTCAGTATAGATGGACTAATAGACCAAGTCCCACACACCGCTAGAAGCCCAAATATTTTTTCAGAGCTAGATGCAGAAAAAAATTATATTCAATTTGCAACCTGCTGTAGGTCAGTATAGAAGGACTAATAGAACAAGTCCCACACACTGCTAGAAGCCCAAATATTTTTTCAGAGCTAAATGAAGAAAAAAATTATTTTTAATTTGCAACCTGATGGAGGTCAGTATAGATGGACTAATAGACCAAGTCCCACACACTGCTAGAAGCCAAAATATTTTTTCAGAGCTAGATGCAGAAAAAAATTATTTTTAATTTGCAACCTGATGGAGGTCAGTATAGATGGACTAATAGAACAAGTCCCACACGCTGCTAGAAGCCCAAATATTTTTTCAGAGATAAATGAAGAAAAAATTATTTTTAATTTGCAACCTGATGGAGGTCAGTATAGATGGACTAATAGACCAAGTCCCACACACTGCTAGAAGCCCAAATATTTTTTCAGAGCTAGATGCAGAAAAAAATTATTTTTAATTTGCAACCTGATGGAGGTCAGTATAGATGGACTAATAGACCAAGTCCCACACACCGCTAGAAGCCCAAATATTTTTTCAGAGCTAGATGCAGAAAAAAATTATATTCAATTTGCAACCTGCTGGAGGTCAGTATAGAAGGACTAATAGAACAAGTCCCACACACTGCTAAAAGCCCAAATATTTTTTCAGAGCTAAATGAAGAAAAAAATTATTTTTAATTTGCAACCTGATGGAGGTCAGTATAGATGGACTAATAGACCAAGTCCCACACACTGCTAGAAGCCCAAATATTTTTTCAGAGCTAGATGCAGAAAAAAATTATTTTTAATTTGCAACCTGATGGAGGTCAGTATAGATGGACTAATAGACCAAGTCCCACACACCGCTAGAAGCCCAAATATTTTTTCAGAGCTAGATGCAGAAAATTTTTTTATTCAATTTGCAACCTGATGGAGGTCAGTATAGATGGACTAATAGACCAAGTCCCACACACTGCTAGAAGCCCAAATATTTTTTCAGAGCTAGATGCAGAAAAAAATTATTTTTAATTTGCAACCTGATGGAGGTCAGTATAGATGGACTAATAGACCAAGTCCCACACACTGCTAGAAGCCCAAATATTTTTTCAGAGCTAGATGCAGAAAAAAATTATTTTTAATTTGCAACCTGATGGAGGTCAGTATAGATGGACTAATAGACCAAGTCCCACACACCGCTAGAAGCCCAAATATTTTTTCAGAGCTAGATGCAGAAAAAAATTATATTCAATTTGCAACCTGCTGGAGGTCAGTATAGAAGGACTAATAGAACAAGTCCCACACACTGCTAGAAGCCCAAATATTTTTTCAGAGCTAAATGAAGAAAAAAATTATTTTTAATTTGCAACCTGATGGAGGTCAGTATAGATGGACTAATAGACCAAGTCCCACACACTGCTAGAAGCCCAAATATTTTTTCAGAGCTAGATGCAGAAAAAAATTATTTTTAATTTGCAACCTGATGGAGGTCAGTATAGATGGACTAATAGACCAAGTCCCACACACCGCTAGAAGCCCAAATATTTTTTCAGAGCTAGATGCAGAAAATTTTTTTATTCAATTTGTAACCTGATGGAGGTCAGTATAGATGGACTAATAGATCAAGTCCCACACACTGCTAGAAGCCCAAATATTTTTTCAGAGCTAGATGCAGAAAAAAATTATTTTTAATTTGCAACCTGATGGAGGTCAGTATAGATGGACTAATAGACCAAGTCCCACACACTGCTAGAAGCCCAAATATTTTTTCAGAGCTAGATGCAGAAAAAAATTATTTTTAATTTGCAACCTGATGGAGGTCAGTATAGATGGACTAATAGAACAAGTCCCACACGCTGCTAGAAGCCCAAATATTTTTTCAGAGATAAATGAAGAAAAAAATTATTTTTAATTTGCAACCTGATGAAGGTCAGTATAGATGGACTAATAGACCAAGTCCCACACACTGCTAGAAGCCCAAATAATTTTTCAGAGCTAGATGCAGAAAAAAATTATATTCAATTTGCAACCTGCTGGAGGTCAGTATAGATGGACTAATAGAACAAGTCCCACACACTGCTAGAAGCCCAAATATTTTTTCAGAGCTAAATGAAGAAAAAAATTATTTTTAATTTGCAACCTGATGGAGGTCAGTATAGATGGACTAATAGACCAAGTCCCACACACTGCTAGAAGCCCAAATATTTTTTCAGAGCTAGATGCAGAAAAAAATTATATTCAGTTTGCAACCTGATGGAGGTCAGTATAGATGGACTAATAGAATGATGCTATGCCCAAAAGATTTTACTTCACTAGGTGCAGTAAAAAAATTGGTATTCTATACACAGGTGGTATATCTTGCAACACAGATAGGCTACTCCACTGACTAACACACTCTGCAATAGGCCAAAAAGGATTAGCTTTGCTAGATTCAGCCAAATGCTGTGAAAAAAACTTGCACAGCACTGGCACAGACCTGCCTGGCAAAAACTGATAGGAACTGATGTAACCTAGTCCTGAAAAGGACTCCAATTACAATTAGTCTTTACTCCCACAATCTATCTATTTAAGAGCACAGACCTGCCTGATAAAAGTCGTAGGAAATGCTGTAACCTAGTCCTTAAAAGGACTGCAATCACAACTATTCCCTACTCCCAAGCTATCTGTATATTTGTGCGAAAATTGGCTTGAAATTAACAAGGTATAGCGCACACAGCAACAGCGGTGCCGTCTAACACGCAGCTGCAGCAGTGAGAAAATGGTGGCGACGGGGAAAATGGCTTGGTCTTATAGGGCAAGGACATGTGACATACACTGCCAATCACACATGCCCTTGCTTGTGTGAAAAAAAGCACTTCGCTCCGTGTGTGCGCTGCTGATAGGCTGACAGATTGCACCTCCCCACTGCAAATGCGGGAAAGAGAAAAAAAAATGGAGATCTTCATTGTTCCTGCAGAGATCCATCCCCTGCCCCTCCCCCCGCCCCGCTGTACACTCAAACTGCGTATTAACATTAATTTTCATCATTACTGAGAAAAAATCCAGTTATGATTTTGGTGCACGAACAGTTATCGAACATAACCTCGAACAGCCGAATTTTTCTCAAGTTGTTCGTGTTCGCCGACCGGCTCGAACACCGCCCAAAACAGCTCGAATTTGAGATTGGCGAACAGTTCGAGTAGAACAACGCTCATCTCTAATCATGTAATAAAGACTTTTTCATTTTTCTAATATTGGGTGTGCACGGTTGTATATCCTGAGTCTTTTTTCTTCTTTATTATATCATATAACTATATCAGGTTACTGTAGCACCCCGTAACATTTACTATTTCATAGCAGTGCCCACCTTTTTGCATAGGATATTTACCTGTGGCGAAGTTTCCCGCCGTCCGGAGTCGTTTCCCGCCATCCGGAGCCGATTCCCGCCATCAGACGCCATCTTGGACCGTTTCCCGCCGTCTTCTGCCGTCTTCCCGCCATCCGCAGCTGCTTCCCGCCATCGGACGCCATCTTCAGGATGCTGCGCGGGAAGAAGAGGGGCGTGGACGTCAAAACCGCGCGAGATCCGAAGCTCCGCCCCACGCACCAACGCTGCGCAAGGTCCTGGAAGGGAGAGAGAGCGACGCTGACGTCATCAGGACGCGACGCCAGGTCCTCGTCCATAGCAGCAGCAGCGGAGCCGCGGCCTACAGAAGAGGATCGTCGGAAGGTAGGCCACGCTTAACTAGGGGGGAGGAAGATGTCGGACACAGAGGCGCCCACTACCACCAACGCAGCTGCAGCAGCGGTAATGCCCTTCTCCTTGCCCTACATCCCTGGAGCGGCCTGGCTGCCCAAGTGCTCAGGGGAGCCCCATGCCCTAACTGACTTTAAGGAAAGGCTGTACAGTTTGTTCCAGGTTTACCCCCTGACAGAGGAACAGAAGGTCAGCATATTGACAGGGCAGTTAACTGGCGCAGCCCAAAGGGAGGTAAAATCATGGCCCACTGAGGAGAAAAGGACTGTGAAGGGTATTCTGGCCCTGCTGCGGGGTACCTTTGACACACGTACCTCCGCTGAGATTAAAATGAGGTTCTATGGATGTAAGCAGCGGGCACAGGACAGCATCAGAGACTATGACCTAAATCTGTAGGAAGCCTTGAGGGCTATCCAACAAACTGACCCTGGCAGTGTGCAGGAAATGGATAAGCTGCTAACAGAACAATTCATAGAAGGTCTGCTGTCCAGCGCCCACAGGGCCCAGCTGCGCCTCATGTTCTTTCAGAACCCCGACCTGACCTTTGCCCAATTTAAGGACAGGGCCATAAGGGTGCTCCGTGAATCTGCAACCAGTGGCGCTATGAACCCCCGGCGCCCTGCTCTCACCAACCACCAGGAGGCGGCGCCCTCCTCTATGGATCCCGTGGGGGCTGATGCACAGGCCCTGAACCAGGCCCCATCGAAAGACCTGCACCACCAAGTCCAGGAGCTGACCAGGAGCGTCGCGGCGTTGACCAGGACCGTCCAGGCGTTGCAAGTGGACCCGTCAAGACCCATCGAGCTGGCTTCAAGTCCAGAGGATGTCCCGTGGCGTCGACAGAGGAGGATCCCGTCATTCCGAGGGAGGCCCACAGACCGCTACGCAGAGGATGGACAGCCCATTTGCCGTCGATGCAACCAGCCCGGACACATTTCCAGGTACTGTAATTTAAACGGGTCCAACCTGGGGCAGAGGGCCAACCCCCAGGCATAAGATCACCAGGCCCTTATAATTGGCGTGATAAGTACGTTGGGGGGCGCCCGGTTTTACGCGTGGTGCTGGACGGTATCCCCATGAGCGCCTTGCTGGATACTGGGTCGCAAGTAACCACAATCCCTTATGTACTTTTTAAGCAGTATTGGACTGATGCTGATATCACACGGTATCCAGACAGTAACTTGAGCATCATCGCCAGTAATGGCTTACCCGTGCCGCAGATGGGGTTCAAGGAGATGACCATTAAAATTGGTAAAGTTGAACTGCCGACACAGGGAGTGATTATTGTGGACATTGACCGTCGTGAAAGTCACCCTAAAATAACTGTGGGTACTAACGTAATTGAAAATTGTCTTTCAGAGCTAATTGTAATCTTACAACAGTTGGCGGTGAATGCTAGTTCCAGCCAGCAGAGAGTCCTCAACAAGGAGATAAAAGCCCTGATGAGACGGCAACAGGTAGAACTGTCTGGTGGTGAGATCGGTAGCGTAAGACTGAGTGACCCATTCCCCATTTCCATGCCTCCCAAAAGTAAAATGATGATCTGGTGTCGGACTGCAATCGGGTTGAGAGGTAGAGACTACCAAGCCATGGTAGAACCCGTGTACTCAGACAGCAGGCCCACCATTTTGACAGCCCGGGGGGTGGTTGATGTCCGTCATGGGAGGGTGCCCGTCCGCATCCTCAACATTGGGGAGAGGGAAGTACACTTACCCAGGTACGCTACACTCGCCAAACTGTTTGTTGTCGAACACAAAGCTATCAGGGCCGTGGAACCCTTGCCTCCATCTCCACAGGTGGAGGGTAATGGCTCCCAGAAACAAAAGGAGGACTGGTGCCAGAAACTCCATGTGGGTGCTGACTCCACTCCCCTGCACCAAAAACAAGGAGTCTACCGGGTGGTACAGGAGTACGAGAGAGTCTTTAGTAAGCACCCGCTAGACTTTGGCCGAGTAAAGGGGATAGAATACCACATCCCCACAGGGAGCCACCCACCGATAAAAGAAAGACACAGACCTGTACCCCCTGCACATTATCAGAATGCAAAGGGCATGCTAAGAGAGATGAAAGAAGCTGGGGTCATTAGAGACAGCTGTAGCCCCTGGGCAGCCCCCTTGGTTCTGGTGAAAAAGAAAGACGGCACCATGAGAATGTGCGTCGACTATAGACAAATCAACCGTATCACCCACAAAGACGCATATCCGCTGCCTAGAATAGAAGAGTCTTTAGCCGCACTAAAATCAGCTAACTTCTTTTCTACTTTGGACCTTACTAGCGGGTACTGGCAGGTTCCTGTGGCAGAGGCTGACAAGGAAAAGACCGCCTTCACCACCCCGATGGGACTGAGCGAATTCAACTGCATGCCTTTTGGGCTCTGCAACGCACCAGGGACCTTCCAGTGGCTGATGGAATGCTATCTAGGGCACCGAAACTTCGAGACGGTCTTCCTTTACCTGGACGACGTGATCGTCTATTCGAAAACCTACGAGGACCATCTAAAGCACCTGGCCGAGGTGTTCGAAGCCCTGGCAGGCTACGGCCTGAAGGTGAAACCATCAAAGTGTCACCTGCTGAAACCAAAGGTCCAGTACCTAGGGCACGTGGTAAGCGCGGAAGGAGTGGCCCCGACCCTAACAAGGTCACGGCAATCAAGAGCTGGCCAAGCCCCTGGAACATCAAAGAGGTGAGACAGTTTCTCGGGTTGGTAGGCTACTACCGAAGATTCATCCCCGGGTTCACCAAGATGGCAGCTCCTATGCAGGACCTCCTGATCGGACAGTCTAAGTCCAGGAGCCAAAAGCCGCCCTTCAAGTGGGATAAACCGGAAGAGGAGTCCTTCCGCCAGCTAAAGATGGCCCTCACAGGGGACGAGATCCTGGCCTAACCTGATTATGGCCAGCCTTTCATTCTCCACACAGATGCCAGTAATGTGGGACTGGGAGCCGTATTGTCCCAAAACCAACAGGGCAGAGAATGGGTGATCGCATATGCCAGCCGGAAGCTAAGGCCCACCGAGAGGAACCCGGAGAATTACAGCTCCTTCAAGCTAGAATTCTTGGCGGTGGTGTGGGCCGTGACGGAACACTTCAAGCATTACCTGGCCTCCGCAAAGTTCACCGTGTACACGGACAACAACCCGTTGACACACCTGGACAATGCAAGACTGGGTGCCCTAGAACAGCGGTGGATGGCCCGTCTCTCCAACTATGACTTCGTGATCAAGTACCGGGCAGGCAAAACCAATGCCAACGCGGACGCCCTATCAAGAATGTCTCACTTACCTGAGGGTGACGAAGACCCAGAAGAGCTGGAGGAGGTAGAACTCCCCGCGTTTCACCGGTATGGAGCCGCTCAACACTCTCACCGCGTGAAGGAGGAGGATCTAACAACTGTGATGATCAATCCCCTACCTCACCACAGCTGGGCCGAGACCCAAGATAGTGACCCTGCAGTCTGCCTGGTGAAAGATCTGCTGACCCGGGAAGACGCCCGCCTAGATCCAGATGCCCCAGAGGAAGCCAAGCAGCTATGGAAGGAGAAAAGCAAGCTTTTCCTCTACGAAGGCAAGTTGTGCAGAAGGATTGTCAACCACCGGACGCACGAACTGACCTGGCAAGTCGTGGTCCCAAGGCGGGATGCAGCTATGGTCCTAGGGGCTTACCATGACAGAGCGGGACACTTCGGTTGGAAGAAATTGGAGTTCCTGCTAAGAGGAAGGTTCTTTTGGGTCGGCATGAGAGGAGCTAATAATAATAATAATAATAATAATCTTTATTTATATAGCGCCAACATATTCCGCAGCGCTTAACAATTCACAGGTTCATGTACAATAGTCATAAGTAACATAGCTAAAGATAATACAATAATTACAGCAAAAATAATGACGTCCCTGCTCCTAAGAGCTTACAATCTACAATGAGGTGGGGGTGACACAAAGTACAATGGCTTATTTACAAGGATGGTCCAGCCATCTTGAGGGGATGAGGGATAGATAGAGGCTGCATGAGCTTATCACCAGTCAGTATCTAGTGCTTTTTGGTTGGGTGGAGACTTATGTTTGGAGAAATAAGGAATGGGCTATGAGAATATAAAAGGACTTTGATTAGGGAACGTGATAGGCCACCCTAAACAGATGTGTTTTTAGGGAGTGCCTAAAACTGTGTAAATTGTGGTTCATCCTAATTTCTTGGGGTAGAGCATTCCAAAGAATAGGTGCAGCTCGGGAGAAGTCTTGAAGCCGGGAGTGGGAGGTACGGATTAGTACGGATGTTAGTCGAAAAATGTAGAAAAATGGTGCAGAGACTGTGGCCCTTGTCACCTGAGGAGGAAGGACCGCACCAGCCAGAAGACACCCTTGAGGCCCATCGTCACCACGCAGCCTCTTGAGCTGGTAGCTCTGGACCACGTCAAATTGGCTCCAAGCCGGTCTGGATACATCTATGCCCTGACAATCGTGGACCACTATTCCCGTTTTCTAGTGGTGGTCCCGGTAAAGGACTTGACAGCCCAAACAGCGGCCAGAGCCTTCCAGCAATATTTTTGCCGTCCACACGGGTATCCGGAGCAGGTCCTGACAGACCAGGGTCCAGCGTTCGAGGCTGAAATCTTCCAGGAGTTCTGCAACCTCTATGGCTGTAAGAAGATTCGTACAACGCCTTACCATCCACAAACCAACGGGATGTGTGAGAAGATGAACAATATAGTCATTGATCTCTTGAAGACGTTGCCCCTGGAGGAACGCAGCCTGTGGCCAGAAAAACTGCCGGATCTGATAGACTTATACAATCATATCCCGGTGAATGCTACAAACTGCACCCCGGCTTACCTGATGCGAGCCAGACCAGGTAAGCTGCCCGTAGACCTGGAGATGGGAGTCCTAACTCCTGAGGACACCTCCCTGGATGCGGACTGGGATACGGAAAGGCAACTGCAGTACAAGAAGGTACAGGAGAGTGTGGAGAAGAGCCTGGCCCAGGTGAGAGAGAGGTAAGAAAAACTCTTCAATCAACACGCCCCTGCTGGTCCCCTAGAACCTGGTGAGCAAGTCCTAAAGCGAAAAAGAAGGCTACATAAGTTGGACGACCAGTGGGAAAGGGAACCCTACACCGTACTGCAGTCTGAGCACGACAACCCAAAGGTGTGCGTAATCACCAAGGACGGAGGAGAAACCACTAGTGTCGTCTCCAGAGACCACCTCAAAAGATGCCCCGAGCAACTCCGTAGTGCAGAAGAGGATCAGAGTGACCTTGAACCCGCAGTGGACAAGGAAGAAATGATCAGCACCGTTCTCGGAGAGTTCCCTCAGTCCTGGACTCGCATAAATGATTCCATAGTGGTACCCGTCCTGCATTTCCTGCAACCGGCACAGCAACAACCAACACCAGAGCCGGAAGGTGAAGAGGAGCAAGCAGTTCCAGAGGCAGAAGAGCCTGTACCAGCAGCCCAGGAGAGTCAACCCTCTGCTGACAGTGAGCCTTCCATGCCTGCGGTAAGCCAAAGGACCCACAGACAGCTGCCTGCCCTACCTGTACACCCAGCTGGTAGCTGCACCCCTAACGCTAGTGGGGAAAGCCAAGTCAGTCCACCACCAGACAGTGGGCTACGTAGGTCAACCAGGAGCACAAAGGGACAGATACCCGCTCGCTGGAGAATATAGAGTGTACTAAAATTGTAAATAACCTTGTTGCCAAATGTTGAATTGTTTGCCAAAGTTACGTGCATGTTTATTAACAGTGTGTTTCAGTTTCTTGCAGCTACCGTAAGGACTCAAAGGTTATGGACTTTTTATAACCGGGACCTTGCATGGACTGCGTTCGGAGCTTAACCCAGGAATGAACTAAGACTGTAAAGGACTTGGGGTAGGACAGACCCCCACCTGGTTAAGGCTCCCCATTGTGTTGGTGATATGGACACCCGGTCACAGACCACACTGTGACCTTAAGAACTCAATCTGTGCGTCACTTTCCTGATAATGTTTTATAGTCATGTATATTGTCTTTGTTTATTGTTTAGTCCCGGAGTACTAAATTTCACTAGGGGGGAATGTGTCACCCTGGCCTGGATGCCACAAAATGTATTAAAGCTGTGTCTGAGAGCAAGGGGGAGGTTCTCTGGTCAGGGGAACATTAGCATGCAATGCCTCCTGTCTCAGGCCAGTAGGGGGAGCTGGCTGCCCCTATAAAAGCTGGTGCTGGGGGCAGGGTTAGAGAGAACTTGAGGGCCTGTCTCAGCACTGAGACTTGTCCCAGAGCAGAGCAGGGACAGACAGTTTTGTATTGCACCTAAAAGGAAGTGTGGCAGGAGGAGAGCCACAAGTCAGAGACAAGAGGCGAAGAGAGCCTGTCTTGGCAGATAAAAGACTTACTTTACCAGACTTTGGTGTCTGAGGCTGGGAGGATTCTACATCCTCCAGCAGAGAACCAGTCCGCAAAGGACTGTATATTCCTTGGCCTAAGAAGCCTGGAGGCCCTGCCACAACAGAAGGGACCAGCAAAGCCGTACAAGGCTGGGAGCAGAAAGGAACCCACGTCGCAGGTCATACAGGCGAGAATACACGGAGAGCTCGGAAACGTGGGCTGTTACCCTATAAGGAGGAGATAGACAGAAGGAGCGCAGAAAGCACGGTAAGCCTACACCCTCACCCTGACCAGGGCCAATTTCCCCGTTGCTCTCAGACATCCAGGTCCCCTCCTAGCTGGGACTGTTTGTGGGTCAATTTACCTGTTCTAGTAAAGACCCTGGACTGCAACCTGTTGTCTGCGTGCTCCTTGCTCCTCCAGCACTATCAGCACTGGGACTCTCACTACCATCACTCCCAACATCAACTATACTGCCTTGGGGCCGCACTCTTCCCGTGGGGAGTCACACCATCCCAGCTGCATACATCATCAGCCCCAGCGGTCTGCCTTGCAGCGGCGGTTCCTAATGACCGCAAATCCAGGGGTGGCGTAGTCGGACATAATCAACAGCACTTAGCAGACTACCACTGGCCTGACCACCCTGAGCCACGGAACCGGGTTGCCACTAGTACTCCCATCGTTCCCCCTATTGCCCGGATCCGAGTGCCCCACGGCCCAGGGGGCGAGTCATATACACAGGGTACCGTTTTTATATTCGTTCTAACCAGCTGAGTGCGATTTGCTTGAATGGGTCAGAGGGGTTGCGGCGCATGCGTCAGCTACATAGGTATCCCATCTGTGAATGGGAACTTCCGCAGTCCTGCACTTGGCACGCACGCGATGGAACGCATAGCGTGTCTATTGCGCATGACCGGAAGTTCGATGGGTCCGTTCACGCGCATGCGCGCTCTCTGCTTTGGAATCCCCATACGGAGGTAGCGATGTTTAAAGGAGGCGTGGCAGTGGTTACGGAGAGTCCATCGCCATAGAAGTGGAGATAAGTATAGTGGCTACAGAAAAAGAATCAAGAAGATAGGAATCAATGTGCTGCAAACTTAGAATAAAGGAGGAAGGGGTGGGATGTGAATATGGAAGTGAGGTGCAATAAACATGTGTACATAAAAGTTGATAAATGGGAGAAAAGTTATAAATGTGTAGTGCAACAACATGAATATGCTGAAATGTAAGAGTGTTGACTAAGTGGGGAATGTATGAATATGTGAAAAAAGGTGTAGTGAAAAAGTGCATATCTATATATATAATTGTCTTATCCCGTCTGTCTGTCTGTCTGTCTTTCTGTCTGTCTGTCTGTCCAGGAAATCCCACGTCGCTCATTGGCCCAGCGGCGGCCAATCAGCGACGTGGGATTTCAGAAAAAAGATGGCGGCCGTTAGCGGCTCATCTGCCGGACGGAGGTCAGCGGCGATGCAGCAGGAGATGAGCGGCGCTAGCAGCAGAACTACCCCGACCGGCACCACTGACCTCCATGCGGCTAACGTCAGAAGATCAGCGGCTTGGCCCGCCGGTCGGGATGCTTCTGCTGCAGCAGCCGCTCATCTCCCGGCTTCTCGCAGCAGAAGGAGCCGCACAAGCAGCGCAGCTCCCGGGCCCACACTAATACGGAGCTGCACAAGCAGCGCCGCTCCCAGGCCCACACTAATACGACGCTGATTGGTCGCGGTGGCCGGCCGCGACCAATCAGCGATATGGGCGGCAAATTTAAACTCCGCTCTGCTGATTGGTCGCGGTGGCTGGCCGTGACCAATCAGCGATATGGGCGGCAAATTTAAACGCCGCTCTGCTGATTGGTCGCGGTGGCCGGCCGCGACCAATCAGCGATTTTGGTGCCAAATTGAAACACCACTCTGCTGATTGGTCGCGGTGGCCGGCCGCGACCAATCAGCGATATGGGCGGCAAATGTAAATGCCGCTCTGCTGATTGGTCGCGGTCGCCGGCCGCGACCAATCCGCATTATTGGCGCCAAAACTAAACCCCGCTCTGCTGATTGGTCGCGGTGGCTGATTGGTCGCGGCTGGAGGTCGTGACCAATCAGCAGAGCGGTGTTGAAATTTGGCGCCAATTTCGCTGATTGGTCGCAGCTGGCGACCGCGACCAATCAGCAGAGCGTTGTTTAAATTTGGCGCCAATCTCGCTGATTGGTCGCGGCTGGTGGACTGGACCTCCAGCCGCGAATTTTCAAAGGTGGACTGGACCTAGAATAAATGAATAGTGTTGAGCATTCCGATACTGAAATATCGAGTATCGGCCGATATTCGCGGTATCGGAATTCCGATACTTAATTCCGATACTTTTAGAATATCGTATACCGGAATCGGAAGTTCCCATAATGCAATGAGCCAGTTTCATTTTATTCAGCCAATGAGGATCCAAAGAAGTGTGGGCACATCCTGTTAGGCATGTAGGCATGTTAACTAATGGCATGGCTGTGATTGGCTGCTGAAATGATGTCATGATGCACTATAAAAGCCGCCGCCGCCATTTTGAGCTCACTCTGCTGTGAATTCAGTTAGGGATAGGACGCTGTTGTTCTGAGGGACAGTTTTAGCTACCTATTTGCTCTATTCTGCTTTACCCAAGCTACTTTATAAATCGCTGTGCCTTGCAGCGCTAGTGCACAGTTATCTGTGCTGTTCACCGCTGTCTGCAAGGTCTCTGTGTGTGAGTGCAGCTCACGTTGTAGTGTGTGCTTCAGCCACGTCTGGTTGTAGTGCGCTCAGCATGCATCACTGCCTCATACATTATCCTTTTTTGCTAAATGATAATTTTTCCTGATTTCTCCTATTTGTGTTGGTTCCATCCGTATTCAGCTAAATTGGTTCCAAACACACTATATAGGAGTAGATAGAGAATTTTTTTTTTGTCTTGCAGCGCTAGTGCACAGTGCTCTGCATCTGCACTGTTCACGCCTGTCTGCAAGCTCTCTGTGTGTGAGTGCAGCTCATGCTGTGGTGTGTGCTTCATCCATGTCTGGTTGTAGTGCGCTCAGGGTGCGTCACTGCCTCATACATTGTCCTTTTTTGCAAATTGATAATTTTTCCTGATTTCTCCTATTAGTGTGGTGGTTCCATCCATATTCAGCTACATTGGTTCCAAACGCACTATATAGGAGTAGATAGAGGAGCCTTTTTGCAGCATTGTGCCCTGCAGCCCCAGCCAGATTAGTATTAGCCTATTTTTTGTAGCCTCATCTATTGCATTGTAGGTTACCTTCCTGCATTGTAATAGCTACAAAAAGTTTGTGATACTATCGGTATTACATCTTTGGGCACATCCAGTGTCTTTTTGTAAATAAAAAAACCTAAATAAAGTTCACCAAACACTCCACTTTACAGTTGTGTAGGCCACATTAGCTCATATTAAAGTCTAGTCCACACTTTATAAAATTAGTGTTTCTTATACCTGTTAGCAGCTGTTCAGGAATAAGCACACTAAGCCCTTAGTACTTTTCTGCCTATCTTTATCAGTCTACCAAGATGAAGAAGGCAGGGAGTAAGGCATGTGGTCATGGGCATGGGCGTGGAGTTTCTGCAGGGAGAGGGCGTGAGGATTCTGTGCCTGCAGGAAGAGGACGTGGGGATTCTGTGCCTGCTGCGGGCCCAGTGACTCAGCATCCCCCAGTTTTACCAGGGAACAGTCCTTTATGCGCAGCTTTATAGGAGCGAGCCGTACCCCACTGCTGCGGGAGGACCAAATTGAAGCTGTTGTCGGATGGATGTCAGCTAACGCATCGACTTCAATTAGTTTCAGATCCTCTCAGGTCCTGAGCACTGAAGAGCACCCATCTGTCTTTTCACCACCTGCCAAATTGCCCAGGCAGTCAGAGAGCCCTGGACAGGAGCCATCTCTACTTCTGTTCTCTGAATCTCTTGGCTTGGAAAGAGGGGGCCAGCCAAGCAGAATTCTAGAATTTGAAGAAGAGGTAGTATGCAGTGATGCGCAACAGTTTTGTCTCTCTGAATCTGAAGAGGCGGGTGGGCCAGTGCCTATGGCAGCAGCACACCTCAGTACGCATCTGATGATGAGACTCAGGTGCCACTTTCTGGTGCGTACTGTGCTGTCGAGACTACCCAGGAGAAGTAGTTGTTTGAAGAGGGTGGTGTAGATGATGAGGTCCTTTACCCATCATGGCGTGAGGGACAGGAAGGTGGTAGGAGCAGCTCTGAGGAAAAGATTCCCCAAACGGCCCAAAAAGGAGGGAGAGGGAGGGGGCAGACTTGGTTGCCTGTAGCCTCCACTTCGGTACCCATTAGGAACATGGCTCTTCCAAAATCCAAAGCGGGCGCTCCCAAGACTTGCAGTGCCTGGTCCTTTTTTGACACAGTTGCAGATGACATTTGCTTTGTCAAATGCAAGCTGTATAATCAGAAGGTGAAAAGAGGGAAAAGTGTCAGCAACCTCAATACCACAAATATGTGGAAACATGTGCAGACCAAGAACGTGGTGGAGTTACAAAAACACACTGAAGACCTAGGCCAACCTACAGCGCCACCTACCACCTCATCAGCTCGTGTTGTAGCCTCTTCCTCCAGCTCACACACAGCTGGTTCGGCTTCCTCACAGGATCGCCATGGAAGAACCTCTGGCACTGTTGTACAGAGACACAGTGTAATTCCACCCACAGCACCACTTTCCCTGTCATCCTCACACTCCCAGGCCAGTCTACAGCCATCGTTAGCACAGGCATGGGAGAAAAGGCACCCATACTCGGCAAACCACTCCCAAGCACAGGCTCTGAATGCTGGCATTGCTAAACTACTGGCCCTTGAAATGCTATCATTCAGGCTGGTGGAGACTGACACCTTCCGTAACTTTATGGCATTGGCAGTCCCACAATACAACGTGCCCAGCCGCTTTTATTTCAGCAGGCAAGCCGTCCCTGCCCTGCAACAGCATGTGGAGGGAAAAATTAAACATGCGCTACAAAACGCCGTCAGTAGCAAGGTCCACCTGACGACCGATGCGTGGACCAGTAAGCATGGACAGGGACGATACCTTTCCCTCACTGCCCATTGGGTAAATGTTGTGGAGCCGGGTACAGATCTTGAGAGTGGCGCTGTACGTGTTCTGCCAACTCCAAGGATTTCAGGAATCCAATCTGTTCACATTGACTCCTCCTCATACTCCAGTTCCTCTGAATCACCGCTGCAGGAGCCGTCACGGTCTACCTCCACCTCGACCCGTGAACGGTTACCTGTTATGATGACCGATATGAGCACAGCCGTGGCCAAACATCAACAGGCCGTATTAAAATTAATTTCTTTGAGGAATCGAAGCCACACAGCGCAGGAGCTCTGGAATGCCATCAAGCAGCAGAGCAACGTGTGGTTTGTGCCAGTGAATCTCCAGCCAGGCATGGTAGTGTGTGACAATGGCCGAAATCTGGTGGCAGCTCTGGGCCTAGGCAACCTCACTCACATCCCATGTCTGGCACATGTGCTCAACTTGGTCGTGCAGAGTTTTTTGAGGGACTATCCGGATCTTGATGCACTGCTTCACAAGGTCCGCATAGAGTGCGCTCACTTGTGGGGTTCCAGCAACGCAAAATCGCGCATTGCAGCTCTGCAGCGCCAATTACATCTTCCGGAACATTGCATCACATATGACCTACCCACCAGGTGGAATTCAACGTTACATATGTTGGAGAGGTTGTGTGAGCAGCAGGCAGCAGTAATGGAGTACCAGCTGCAGCAGGCACAAACAAGTCGCAGTGCACGCCGTTCACACTTCACCACCACTGAGTGGGCCTCTATGAAGGACATTTGCCACGTTTTGCGTGCCTTCGATTATTCCACGCGAATGGCGAGTGCAGATGATGCACTAGTCAGCATGACTAGCCCCCTTATCTGCTTTGAAAAAACACTGCAAACACTAAGGGAGGAGGTTTTGGAAGAGGTGGAGGATGAGGAGTCACAAATGCCATCTGCTTCTGTACAGTCTGCGCAACGTGGTTCCTCACAAAGGCCTAGGCAGGGGCACTTTGTGAGGAGGATGAGGAGGAGTCAATGGAGGAGGAAGACATCTGTCTAGAGGAGGGAGGTACACAATGCTCTAGTAGTCAGTATCTAGCGCAGGGGTGGGGTGATGCAGAGCAGGCAGAGATCACACATCAAGCAGGGGACAGCGTTTCTTGGTCAGTTGGCAGTCTGCAGCACATGGTTGATTTCATGCTGCAGTGGCTGAGAAACGACCGCCGCATCGCCCACATTCTCAACACGGCTGATTATTGGGTGTCCACCCTCCTAGATCCTTGCTACCGGGACAACTTACAAAGCCTCATAACACCATTGAACCGGGAGCGTAAAATGCGGGAGTACCAAGACGCACTGGTGCATTCCATCATGTTCTCCATTCCAACCGAGAGCAGTGCTGCCAGTGCTTTACAAAGCAGCTCAGTGCGTCGAGGCAGTGGAGGAAGCTCTGCACAAAGAGGGAGCAGAAGCAGCGCCTCAGCACAAGGCAAGACCAGTATGGCCGAAATGTGGCAAAGTTTTGTGTCCCCGCCGCCACAAATGTCTACACCATCACAGACGGCTCCAGTCAGCAGGAGGCAACGTTTCCGTCAGATGGTGACAGACTACATGTCTTGCCCTCTCAGTGTACTCCCAGACGGCTCTTCCCCCTTTTTTGGGTCTCTAAGCTGGATACATGGCCAGAGCATAGCCAGTATGCATTGGAGCTACTAGCTTGCCCTGCTGCTAGTGTATTATCGGAACGCGTCTTTAGTGCCGCAGCTGGTGTACTAACAGACCGTCGCATGCGACTATCCTCCAATAACGTTGACCGACTTACTTTTCTAAAAATGAACAAGGCCTGGATCTCGCATGAATTTGCCAGTCCTCTTCCAGAATAAATAATTGGTTGGCAGCAGTATCCAGGTCTCCTGTTGTGTTCATGTTTCTACCACCTGAACTGTAATCCCTGAGCTCCAACACCGCCAGTTGCTGCTCAGAAGTGCCGTCTGCACAGTCAATGCTTGCTCCAGTGTTATTGGGGTTCAGTAATGTCAGCTGATCCCCAGCTGTGTGTCCGGCAAATTCTCCTGCTCTGTCCACATCCACTGTACTGCAGATTTAAATCTTGCTCCAATTACACCTCTGGCTCCTCTGCTTTTAGTATTTACCCTCTGCTCCAACATCGCTAGTTGCTGCTCAGAAGTGCCGTCTGCAAAGTCAGCGCTTGCTCCAGTGTCATTGGGGTTCAGAAACGTCAGCTGATCCCCAGCTGTGTGTCCGGCAAATTCTCCTGCTCTGTCCACATCCACTGTACTACAGATTTAAAACTTGCTCCAATTACACGTCTGGCTCCTCTGCTTTTAGTATTTACCCTGGGCTCCAACACCGCTAGTTGCTGCTCAGAAGTGCCGTCTGCACAGTCAACGCTTGCTCCAGTGTTATTGGGGTTCAGTAACATCAGTTGTTCCCCTGCTGTGCGTCTGGCAATTTCTCCTGCTCTGTCCACATTCACACTACTACAGATTTTAAACTTGCTCCAATTACACCTCTGGCTCCTCTGTTTTCAGTATTATCCCTGAGCTCCAACACCGCCAGTTGGCGCTCAGAAGTTCCGTCTGCACAGTCAACACTTGCTGCCGTGTTATTGGGGTTCAGTAACGTCAGCTGTTCCCCTGCTGTGTGTGCGGCAAATTCTCCTGCTCTGTCCACATTCACACTACTACAGATTTTAAACTTGCTCCAATTACACCTCTGGCTCCTCTGCTTTTAGTATTTACCCTGGGCTCCAACACCGCTTGTTGCTGCTCAGAAGTGCCGTCTGCACAGTCAACGCTTGCTCCAGTGCTATTGGGGTTCAGTAACGTCAGCTGTTCCCCTGCTGTGTGTACGGCAATTTCTCCTGCTCTGTCCACATTCACACTACTACAGATTTTAAAGTTGCTCAAATTACACCTCTGGCTCCTCTGTTTTCAGTATTATCCCTGAGCTCCAACACCGCCAGTTGGCGCTCAGAAGTGCCGTCTGCACAGTCAACACTTGCTGCCGTGTTATTGAGGTTCAGTAACGCCAGCTGTTCCCCTGCTGTGTGTCCGGCAAATTCTCCTGCTCTGTCCACATTCACACTACTACAGATTTTAAACTTGCTCCAATTAGGCCTCTGGCTCCACTCTGTTTTTAGCATTTACCCTGGGTTCCAGCACCGCCAGCTGGTTCCCGGCAGCGTCTTTGGCACGGGTACTCCCTCCTGCCCAGCCTGGTTCCAGCACGCCAGCTGTTTCCGGGTAGTGTCAACGTCACTTTGCCTCCAATACGTTGTCATGTCGTGTTGCGGCCGGGTTAGCCGACTCTATGGTGCCTGCAGTTTAGGTGACTCCTATGTGGGCTGCGGGATCTGGCAATGAAGGCTGGTTCCATAGTGCCAATAAGACAAGCACCCCCTGTAGGACTGTGGGTTTCGGTAACTGCTGCCGGCTCGCGGCCTTGCAACTTTTTTTTTAATGGGTACCTTCTACTACCCATCCGGGTTCCAGTACCGTCAGCTGGTTCTCGGAAGTGCCTTTGGCTTAGGTGCCTCCTTCTCGGTATCCAAGTTCCACCAACGTCTGCTGGTCCTTGGTAGTTCTTTCTGGCACAGGTACCTCCTGCTTAGTAACCGAGTTCCAGTACCGTCAGCTGGTCCTTGATAGTTCCATTGGCTCTTGTACATTCTGCTACCCATCCGGGTTCCAGTACCGTCAGCTGGTCCTCGGTAGTTACATTTGCTCTTGTACCTTCTGCTACCCATCCGGGTTCCAGTACCGTCAGCTGGTTCTCGGCAGTGCCTTTGGCTTAGGTGCCTCCTTCTCGGTATCCAAGTTCCACCAACGTCTGCTTGTCCTTGGTAGTGCTTTCTGGCACAGGTACCTCCTGCTTAGTAACCGGGTTCCAGTACCATCAGCTGGTCCTCGGTAGTTCCATTGGCTCTTGTACCTTCTGCCACCCATCCGGGTTCCAGTAATGTTAGCTGGTTCCCGGCAGTGTCTTTGGCACAGGTACTCCCTCCTGCCCAGCCTGGTTCCAGCATGCCAGCTGTTTCCGGGTAGTGTCAACATCACTTTGCCTCCAATACGTTGTCCTGTCGTGTTGCAGTCGGGTTAGCCGACTCTATGGTGCCTGCAGTTTAGGTGACTCCTATGTGGGCTGCGGGATCTGGCAATGAAGGCTGGTTCCATAGTACCAATAAGACAAGCACCCCCTGTAGGACTGTGGGTTTCGGTAACTGCGGCCGGCTCGCGGCCTTGCAACTTTTTTTTTCATGGGTACCTTCTGCTACCCATCTGGGTTCCAGTACCGTCAGCTGGTTCTGGGCAGTGCCTTTGGCTTAGGTGCCTCCTTCTCGGTATCCAAGTTCCACCAACGTCTGCTGGTACTTGGTAGTTCTTTCTGGCACAGGTGCCTCCTGCTTAGTAACCGGGTTCCAGTACCGTCAGCTGGTCCTCAGTAGTTCCATTGGCTCTTGTACCTTCTGCCACCCATCCGGGTTCCAGTAATGTCAGCTGGTTCCCGGCAGTGTCTTTGGCACGGGTACTCCCTCCTTCCCAGCCTGGTTCCAGCACGCCAGCTGTTTCCGGGTAGTGTCAACATCACTTTGCCTCCAATACGTTGTCCTGTCGTGTTGCGGTCGGGTTAGCTGACTCTATGGTGCCTGCAGTTTAGGTGACTCCTATGTGGGCTGCGGGATCTGGCAATGAAGGCTGGTTCCATAGTGCCAATAAGACAAGCACCCCCTGTAGGACTGGGGGTTTCGGTAACTGCGGCCGGCTCGCGGCCTTGCAACTTTTTTTTTCATGGGTACCTTCTACTACCCATCCGGGTTCCAGTAACCGAGTTCCAGTACCGTCAGCTGGTCCTCGGTAGTTCCATTCGCTTTTGTACCTTCTGCTACCCATCCAGGTTCCAGTACCATCAGCTAGTTCTCGGCAGTTCCTCAGCCTTCTTGTACCTTCTGCTACATTTCCAAATTCAAGCTTTGGTTTGTTCTTGGTAATCACTCTGGATCTCCCTGACGAGGACCCCGAAGACGAGGACCGTGAAGACAACCCCGAAGAAGATGAGGACCCCAAAGACGAGGACCCTGAAGACGAGGACCCTGAAGACCACCCCGAAGAAGATGAGGACGCCGAAGACGAGGACCCTGAAGACGAGGACCCTGAAGACCACCCCGAAGAAGACGAGGACACCGAAGACGAGGACCCTGAAGACGAGGACCCTGAAGACCACCCCGAAGAAGACGAGGACCCCGAAGACGACGACCTTGAAGACGAGGACCCTGAAGACGACGACCCTGAAGACCACCCCGAAGAAGATGAGGACCCCGAAGATGACAACCTTGAAGACGAGGACCCTGAAGACCACCCCGAAGAAGACGAGGACCCCGAAGACGACGACCCTGAAGACTACGACCCTGAAGACCACCCCAAAGAAGACCAAGAAGATGACCCTGAAGAAGATGACCAAGAGGACAAAGAACAAGAAGACAACCACCAAGATACAGAAGAACAAGAGTCAGAAAACCAAGAAGCAGAAGTAAAAGAAGCTGCAGAGCAAAAAGCGGAAGAACATTAAGCATAAGACTAAAAATCAGAGCAAAAGATATTATCTAAATTATAAGCAGAAGATGAATAAGCAGTGTATGGGGATGAGTCTGTTCCTCCTCGTGGTGCCCCTGGAAAAGACCTGCTGCTGCAGGCCAAACTGAACGCGGACAAATCCTGTTGTAAATCTTTTGTGACGGGCAGAACAAAAGGTGCAATGTTCAAACTTTTATAGATAACAACTACAGGAATGCCTGTCACAAATAAGAATATGATGAAGAAGAAGAATATGAAGAAGATGAAGAAGTAGAATATGAAGAAGAATAATAGTTGAATAAGAAGAATATGAAGAATGTAAAAAAAAAGAATAATACGAAGAAGGTGAAGAAGAAGAAGATGAAGAAGGTGAAGAAGAAGTTGATGAAAAAGATGCTGATGCTGAGGATGATGAAGGAGAAAGTGTGGGAGAAGTAAAAAAGAAGGTGAAGAGCATTGAAGTAGTGAAACATAAATATCTGACAAAATATAAAAAAACTTAACATAGTCAATATTTCCGTAACTCAGAAAGTCTTAAAAAAATATTAATTCCTGCTATTCCATTTGATTGGGCTAAACCTCTATGCCTTTATTGTCTCCCCCACCTCCCCCAATACATTCTACATTATTCTTAGTTGTTTTCCTTCATGTAGAATTAACATACAAGGAAAGAAAGGGTTTATCTTTATTCCGATATTTCTGTCACATTGACTTGCATTGGGTTCCGGTATCGGAATCGTCGATATCCGATACTTTTTGGGTATCGGTCCGATCCAATCCGATAAGATATTTCCCGATATCGGAAGGTATCGCTCAACACTATAAATGAGGTGTATCGATAAATATAAATATAGGTTAATAAATGAAGTGTATCAATAAATATGAATATAAATGTTATAAAAAGGCACCAAATCCAAATTGCTCGTTCAGACCCTGAGGGGATAGCGTGCCAAGCCTGAATACAGACAGACAGACAGTATGCAGACATGGACACATACAATACACAGACATGCACACATATGATACGCAGACGTGTACACATACAGTACGCAGACATGCACACACAGTATGCAGCAATACACACATACAATATGCAGACATGCACACATACAATATGCAGACATGCAACATACAATACGCAGTTATGCCCACATACAGTACTCAGACATGCACACATACAATACGCCGATATGTACACATACAGTATGTAGACATGGACACATACAGTACGCAGACATGCACTCACACAGAGCACAGACATACATACACAAAGTACACAGACATGCACACACATACAGTACACAGACATGCATACACAGTATGGAGACATGCACATACAGTACAGACCAAAAGTTTGGACACGCCTTCTCATTTAAAGATTTTTCTGTATTTTCATGACTATGAAAATTGTACATTCACACTGAAGGCATCAAAACTATGAATTAACACATGTGGAATTATATACTTAACAAAAAAGTGTGAAACAACTGAAAATATGTCTTATATTCTAGGTTCTTCAAAGTAGCCACCTTTTGCTTTGTTGACTGCTTTGCACACTCTTGGCATTCTCTTAATGAGCTTCAAGAGGTAGTCACCGGAAATGGTCTTTGTGAGGACCTGGCCACTTTCTAAATACTTTTCCAGCACTGAGCACGCCTTTTCGTCAATCTTAATTTTGTGCTTTGTTAGAAATTTGCTTGCTGTGTTTTGTTAGTGATTTGTTTGCTCATCAGTTCAACCTCAGGTATCTATTCCATTCAGTGACCATATCTCTGAGACCTTGGGCCATTGTTCTCTCCGTCACCACAGGTAGTCTAACAAGCAAACCCAGGGGATGGGTTCCACCTCTGAAAATATCTCCACTAAGGCACAATTAGCTGGGGGAGGGAGGGGTGAGCTCCTCTGCCGATTCAGGGGGCTGAACCCTGTGCAGGAGAAAGAGAAGTGACATTGGTAGTCGGACTAAGAGCGGGGTGGTATCACGGGCTGCGGTCGTGATATCCATCATCCAAAGGAGCATATGCTGTGACTGCCAATATACCGGCGGGAGATACCAAAAGCTGTGGGCCAACCAAAAGTTGGGGGACAGTGGGTATCACCTGGTACGGGGCAGTGGAACTACTGATCCCAGGTTGGAAACTCAAGGAATAAGAGAATTGCCTGTTGGACATTTACCTGGAATTGCTGTTCACCGTGGTCGGAAGGAATAAAACTAATTGCATCGATAACCTGCCTAGGTGATTATTAAAATCCACAACCGCACATCTTTACAGTCTTCCAACAATCTTGAAGGAGCTCCCAGAGATGCTTAGCACTTGTTGGCCCTTTTGCCTTCACTCTGCGGTCCAGCTCACCCCAAACCATCTCGATTGGGTTCAGGTCTGGTGACTGTGGAGGCCAGGTCATCTGGCGTAGCACCCCATCACTATCCTTCTTAGTCAAATGGCCCTTACACAGCCTGGAGGTGTGTTTGGGGTCATTGTCCTGTTGAAAAATAAATGATGGTCCAACTAAACGCAAACCAGATGGAATAGCATGCTGCTGCAAGATGCTGTGGTAGCCATGCTGGTTCAGTATGCCTTCAATTTTGAATAAATCCCCAACAGTGTCACCAGCAAAGCAACCCCACACCATCACACATCCTCCTCCATGCTTCACGGTGGGAACCAGGCATGTAGAGTCCATCCGTTCACCTTTTCTGCATCGCACAAAGACACGTTGGTTGGAACCAAAGATCTCAAATTTGGACTCATCAGACCCATCCCCTGGGTTTGCATGTGAGACTACCTGTGGTGACGGAGAGAACAATGGCCCAAGGTCTCGGCGATATGGTCACTGAATGGAATAGATACCGGAGGTTGAACTGATGAGCAAACAAATCACTAAAAAACACAGCAAGCAAATTTCTAACAAAACACAAAATTAAGATTGACGAAAAGGGGTGCTCAGTGCTGGAAAAGTATTTAGAAAATGGCCAGGTCCTCACAAAAAACATTTCCGGTGACTACCTTTTGAAGCTCATCAAGAGAATGCCAAGAGTGTGCAAAGCAGTCATCAAAGCAAAAGGTGGCTACTTTGAAGAACCTAGACTATAAGACAAAACTGTGTCAAAACTTTTGGTCTGTACTGTATACAATATACAGACATGCACACATGCAATACGCAGATATGCACACATACAATATGCAGACACGGACACATACAGTACGCAGACATGCACTCACACAGAGCACAGATATACACACACAGTACAAAGACATGCATACACAGTATGGAGACATGCACACATACAATACGCAGACATGCACACATATTATATGCAGATATGTACACATTCACTACATAGACATGTACACACATACAATATGCAGACATGCACACATACAATATGCAGACATGCACACATACAATATGCAGACATGCAACATACAATATGCAGATATGCACACATACAGTACTCAGACATGCACACATACGATATGCAGACATGGACACATACAGTACGCAGACATACACTTACACAGAGCACAGACATGCACACACGGACAGTGCACAGACATGCACACACATACAGTACACAGACGTGCATACACAGTATGGAGATATGCACATATACAATATACAGACATGCACACATGCAAAACGCTGATATGCACACATACAGTATGCAGACACGGACACATACAGTACGCAGACATGCACTCACACAGAGCACAGACATACACACACAGTACACAGACATGCATACACAGTATGGAGACATGAACATATACAATATACAGACATGCATACATGCAATACGCAGACATGCACACATGCAGTACGCAGATATGCACTCACACAGAGCACAGACATACACACAAAAGTACACAGACATGCACACACACCGTACACAGACATGCATACACAGTATGGAGACATGCACATATACAATATACAGACATGCACACATGCAATACGCAGATATGCACACATACAGTTTTATGAAAAAGTTTGGGCACCCCTATTAATCTTAAGCTTAATGTTTTATAAAAATTGATGTTTTTGCAACAGCTATTTCAGTTTGATATATGTAATAACTGTTGGACACAGTAATGTTTCTGCCTTGAAATGAGGTTTATTGTACTAACAGAAAATGTGCAATCTCATTTAAAGATTTTTCTGTATTTTCATGACTATGAAAATTGTACATTCACACTGAAGGCATCAAAACTATGAATTAACACATGTGGAATTATATACTTAACAAAAAAGTGTGAAACAACTGAAAATATGTCTTATATTCTAGGTTCTTCAAAGTAGCCACCTTTTGCTTTGATGACTGCTTTGCAACACTCTTGGCATTCTCTTGATGAGCTTCAAGAGGTAGTCACCGGAAATGGTTTTCACTTCACAGGTGTGCCCTGTCAGGTTTAATAAGTGAGATTTCTTGCCTTATAAATGGGGTTGGGACCATCAGTTGTGTTGTGCAGAAGTCTGGTGGATACACAGCTGATAGTCCTGCTGAATAGACTGTTAGAATTTGTATTATGGCAAGAAAAAAGCAGCTAAGTAAAGAAAAATGAGTGGCCATCATTACTTTAAGAAATGAAGGTCAATCAGTGTGAAAAATTGGGCAAACTTTGAAAGTGTCCCCAAGTGGCTCACATGAGGACCGCCCCAGGAAAGGAAGACCAAGAGTCACCTCTGTTTCTGAGGATAAGTTTATCCGAGTCACCAGCCTCAGAAATCGCAGGTTAACAGCAGCTCAGATTAGAGACCAGGTCAATGCCACACAGAGTTCTAGCAGCAGACACATCTCTACAACAACTGTTAAGAGGAGACTTTGTGCAGCAGGCCTTCATGGTAAAATAGCTGCTAGGAAACCACTGCTAAGGACAGGCAACAAGCAGAAGAGACTTGTTTGGGCTAAAGAACATAAGGAATGGACATTAGACCAGTGGAAATCTGTGCTTTGGTCTGATGAGTCCAAATTTGAGATCTTTGGTTCCAACCACCGTGTCTTTGTGTGACGCAGAAAAGGTGAATGGATGGACTCTACATGCCTGGTTCCCACCGTGAAGCATGGAGGAGAAGGTGTGATGGTGTGGGGGTGCTTTGCTGGTGACACTGTTGGGGATTTATTCAAAATTGAAGGCATACTTAACCAGCCTGGCTACCACAGCATCTTGCAGCGACATGCTATTCCATCCGGTTTGCGTTTAGTTGGACCATCATTTCTTTTTCAACAGGACAATGACCCCAAACACATCTCCAGGCTGTGTAAGGGCTATTTGACCAAGAAGGAGAGTGATGGGGTGTTACGCCAGATGACCTGGCCTCCACAGTCACCAGACCTGAACCCAATTGAGATAGTTTGGGGTGAGCTGGACCGCAGAGTGAAGGCAAAAGGGCCAACAAGTGCTAAGCATCTCTGGGAACTCCTTCAAGATTGTTAGAAGACCATTTCCGGTGACTACCTCTTGAAGCTCATCAAGAGAATGCCAAGAGTGTGCAAAGCAGTCATCAAAGCAAAAGGTGTCTACTTTGAAGAACCTAGAATATAAGACATATTTTCAGTTGTTTCACACTTTTTTGTTAAGTATATAATTCCACATGTGTTAATTCATAGTTTTGATGCCTTCAGTGTGAATGTACAATTTTCATAGTCATGAAAATACAGAAAAATCTTTAAATGAGAAGGTATGTCCAAACTTTTGTTCTGTACTGTACGTACAGAGTCGGACTAGGATGCCAAGTAACATCAACTCCTGGGCCCCACTTTTCAGCTACGTATGACTTTTTCCTCATTGACAAATTTCTATAGCAACAAACTGGGTTGATTATTAAATGAATAAGATGCTGCCATTGTCTGTACATAGTGAATCAAGTATATTATGCAAAGTACTGTGCATATAATAGGGAAGTCCACTCTTGCACAGCGGCCCTCCGGAGGATTCTCCTGTTCTCCTGTGGGCCAGTCCGAGATTGCATACGTACTGCCCTTGGTTGGAGTTACATAAACATAAGAAATAGAAGATGGGACGAGGCAATATAGATTTTGCTTTCAGCCTACATTCACAGTCAATGATAAAAAGACAAAATGCCACAAAAGCATATCCACACAAAATTCAAACTAACAAAAGAAGCGTCACTCTATCACATCATCCCTCAGTATATGTAGTGTATCAGTAATAACTTCCCACGGTGATACATCATTTGTAGATCAGAATGAGTCAGTCACTATTATGCAGGTGAGTGGGAGAGAAGAATTGAGGAGTTGTCAATGTAATGGGAAGATAAATCAGCGTATTATCTCATAGATAACGATGAGAAAAAGATAAACGACAATAGAGTTCTTATATACAGAAGACAAACAAGAAGCAGAGCAGACGCACCAATGTTAACATATTTTACTATTATACTGTTTGCAGAATAAATTTGCTATTTGCTACAGTGGTCACTAGGTGGCAGTACCTCCTTGCCTGAGTACTGTAGCATACAATTAGAAATTTCCCAGGCGTACATAGATATCAATGACAATAGTATTGATAGAACTTACTTACAGATTTAAGGTGTTACTTTCCATATAAATGCATAATTTCATATGCCAACATGGCAGATGAAAGATATTTGCCTCTCTAATAGTAGTTGCACATAAATTACATAAATTATGAGTCATGTATACCGAGCTGCATGCTGACCAGTGTCTTGGGGTCCACACATTTTGCTTTTTTGACGCAAGTAATGTATTTGCTCTGTACACAAATAATTGTATGTAATTGATGAATTATGAGTGCTTATTTATAATAATTAGAGATATGTCACCACCTTGTGGTGAGAAATCCTAAATGCAGCTTTCTAACATTGATGTGATCTTCTCAAGAGCAAAGTCCTTGAAGCATCATTCCACCCACAGAATGACTCACAATGCGCAGTCTGAATAACACCCACATGTTCCTAAAGTGGTTATCTGCTGCAGGCAACCTCTTATCATCCGATGTTGTACAATATAGAGCTATTGGAAGCAGGTCATCCATCTGCTGTATTATCTAAGTCATATCTAGGTTGCCAGGGTCAGCATACCAATTTTGTGGCCCTCAGTATACAGGATGGAAATAGTTGTAATAGCCCAAATATGGGCATTATATTAGTATAATGTCTACCATGTTTTGTACTGTTAATATTTGGCTATTAGCACTGTTCTTATATGGCTGGATATATGATATATGCTGTGTTATTGGGAATTGTGCCCTTAAAAGGGATCTGTAATGTCAAATGTTAATCTGCAGGTCAATAGCATACCACACAGGAGTAAAATGACTTTTATCCTCTATACGGCGCTCACTGCCAGTCACTGGGGCGGTGCAGGGAGCCATTACCGACACCGCTCACTATGCTATGAGTGCGGCTGTAATCATTCCCCTGCACATTGATTGACAGTCTGCTCTGCAATGTGTGGGCAGTGTGTGTGTGCAGAGCAGGCTGTCAATCAATGTGCAGGGGAATGAAATGATTACAGCCATGCTCACTATATAATGTAACTGTTCCCTGCACCATCCCTATGACTGGAAGCAAACTGCTACAGGGAAGATATGTTTGTTTTCTCTCTGCAACCGCTCCTCCAATAAGACAGTTATGATTTAAATGCTTTTTATCCACAGATTAACCCTATATCTGCAGGTGAATAGCATTTCTGAACATGATAGATTCCCTTTAATGCATATGACTAAGAAATTGTACACATAAATATCTGGTCCCTATATAGTTAATCCATCACAGAAATTCCGTTTATTGTGCATACAGAACTTTCAAGTTGATGGGAGGAGTAAAAGTTATACAACGGCCCCTGCACAGTATGAAGTCCAGAGGAGCAGTTTGAGTAGTGTCAGTTTTCTTTAAGCTACCAGCCTATCACTGACAGTGATCCATTACAATATCACTGGCCCTAAAATATGGCGCTATTCCAAGCAGTGGTTGATCAAATGCAGGCCCTGATTCAGTTGGTTCAGGACTGTGCAGAGCAGATTCAACATCATGAAGCCACTCCAGCCCAAGCTGCTGAAGCACCATCACTTACTATTAGGGTTCGCTCACATTAGAGTATAAATACTTGGTCTCATTCTCATCCAAAAAAGTTGGACAAGTGAAATCCGTATCTCATGTGAGTGCAATGCGAGTGTGCAATTTTTTTTCTCGTATGGCATCTGTATTCAATGCATTTTTAAACCATCTTTTTCTAATTTAAGAGCCTGAGCACATCCATATTTTGGGAAATCCCAATATCGTATTATTCTTACTGCAGTTGTTGTTTATCCTACCTGCAGATGTGCCCATTATTAATATGTCGTTCAATGCAACCAAACTGGTCTTGTTTAACTGAGTGCTGTCCCGTGATTTTGGGACAAGGTACCCAGCACTCGAGGAGGTCGTTGCAGAGTCTGGGCCCATCCTCTCCTCTGCCAACATGCAAGGAGGTGGGCTAGGAAAATTTTGAAAAGAAGTTGGGGCTCGGGATTGGGAGGAATGCTCAGGGGGGCCGGCTTAAGGAGGCTAGAGGGGGGATATATAAAAAGAGGGAGGCGGGAACCTTCCATTCCTTCAGGAAGGCACTTAAGGAAGAAGACACCATTACCTTATGGATCCAGTCCATGCTCTCATTAACCAGCTGCGGGATGCAGCGCAGTCCAAGAGCGATGGGTGGCTGCAGTCCCAGCTGTCGGATCTGCTTGGGACTGCCAGAAATGATGATGCGCCAGCGGGGTCAGGATGGAGAGCTAGGAGGACAGGGCCCCCGGAGAGACTCTCCCCTGAGTGGAACATGCGCGCTAGGCGCAGGCTGCGGAGCCCCTCCGAGGACCCTGCGGTAACTGAGGGAGGTGGTGAAGTCCCCCGCAGCCGGGCTCGCACCGGCGGCAATCCACCCAGCCGGCCTGGTGGCGCTGCAGTACCGCGAGCACCTGAAGTCCAGGCCGCACCGGAAGTGCGGCCTACATAGCGCTCCCAAACCTGCGGCGGGCCCACACAGGAAGCTGGGCCTTCACAGCGAGCTCTGCTCGTGCCGGAAGTGCGGTCCGCACCGGAAGTGGGGCCTACATCGCACTCCCAAACCCGAGGTAGGCCTGAACAGGAAGCCGAGCCTTAACGGCGTGCGCTGCTCGTGCTGGATGGGCGGGCCGCACTGAAAGTGTGGCCTATATCACGGTCCCGTACGGGAGCCAGGACCGCACAGGATGATGGGCCTTCTCAGCAGGCGCGGCCTGCGACTGGGACATCAGGCGCATCATTAGCGCCACCTCCTGGAAGTCGCAGGCATATGGGGCAGCCATCATAGCGGAGAGTGATAGCAAGGAGCAGGCGCAGAGGATGCAGTTCCATGGCAAGTATGTGGCACCCCAGGAGTTCAGTTCCCACAGTGGCATTGCCTCCCTCACAAGGGGGTGATGCCATGCCTGGAAGCAAGGAGGGGTCCCCTAATCAGGTTTTGCTAGCATGCAAAACTTCCTGGCTCCAGACCAGCAAGGGGAGCTCCTCCCCTTAGCAACTGGATCTGGAGGCGGGTTAGTTAGTGTGAGGAGAACAGACAGGAGTTGAAGTCAGGAGGTCGACAAGGAAAGACCTAGGGAGTGGAGCTGCACGGCAGTTCACCCCAGAGGAAGCGCAGAAGAACCGGACACCAGAGTCCGAGGTTATGGGGCACCGAAAGCCAAGCAGCAGAAACCGGAGGGCAATAGACTGCAGGTCTCCTGGCCCCATCAGACGCCCGGAGGCTCAGCAGCACAATAGGGCCCAGCACCGCCCAGTGGGAGCGACACTCCATGAAGGCCCGAGCTGCCTGCCATACAGGTGAGCTCAAAGACGTTTTACTCAGGGACAAGGGCCGCAGCATAGCTATACGCAGCAAGGCCAAAGAGGTAGCGCAAAGGGAAGGCCTACAACTCCACCTGGCGAGGTGGATCCCCCAACTTGCTTCCAGGCCTCCCGGACCTCTACTACCAGCTAATACCCGTGCTCTGGTCTGCTTAATCATCGCAAGTAAAGATAAGAGGAAACCGCCATTAAGTTGTGGACTGATTACTACCTGCACCATCCTCTGCACCACACCGCACAGCAACTCTATAAAATCACTACTTCCTGCCCTGGAGCTGAGCTCTGCCTGTGGAGAGCTGAAATAACTCTGCTGCATTAACAATGGCTCCAGAGGTTCTGCACCGCAGCGGCGGCTCCCTTTAGCCGCATACCACAGGTGGCATCACAAACTCTATACAAGAACTATAATTCCCCTGAAAATTTCCCCTTTTATTGACTGCCCTGGGTCACGGACCGGGTCACCGCCACTGTGACATCTCCCCTAGCAACGACCGGCTCGGCACTGAGTACCCCACGGCCCAGGGGGTGCATCATACTTGGCGTCACGAACAGGATTCACGAAGCCCGGTATAACCGGGTCCTGTGTGCCATAGACTGTACTGAACTGTGTTATCATGTCATTTGCCATCAGCCGAGGGGACGCAGGAGGCCCCAATCTGGAAACGCCGGTTAAGAGATCCTTCTGCCTGCAGAGCAGCATACTGGTACGTCAGCAGATGCCCAGGACCTGGCTGAGGTTCACTAGGGGGGAGGAGGATGCCCAACTGAGGAGAGGATTCAGCCGCGGCCATGGCCGCCGCCACTGTAATGCCGTTATCAATGCCGTATATACCAGGGACGGCGTGGTTGCCCCAGTACTCAGGGGAGTCGCACACCCTGAACGACTTTGAGGAGAGACTGCGCAGTTTGTTTAAAGTGTACCCCCTGTCTGAGAAGCAAAAAGTCAGCATCCTCATAGGCCAGCTAATCGGTGTAACCCAGAGAGAGGTGAAGTCCTGGCCGGGCAGAGACAAAGGCACTGTCAAGGAAATACTGACCCGGTTGAAGGATACTTTTGACACCCGCACCGCAGCAGAAATTAAGATGAAGTTCTACGGGTGCAAACAAAGGGTGCAGGACAGTGTACGGGACTATGCTCTAAATCTGCAGGAGGCACTGCGAGCTATCAAACAGGTAGACTGCGACAGTGCGCGAGATGAAGACAGATTGCTAACTGAGCAGTTTATTGAGGGGCTCCTGTCTAACGCTCACCGGACACAGCTGCGCATTATGGCTCTGCAAAACCCTGTTCTGGACTTTGCGCAATTTAAAGACTGAGCCATCCGGGTGCTGCGAGAACCAACCCCAGGCGACACTGCATCCCTCCTGCGTCCAGCTATCACATACCACCAGGAGGTGGCGTCCTTTCCCCCAGCACCTGAGGAGGCTGACGCGTAGATTCTAGACAATGACCCATCTGCAGACCTACGCCTTCAGGTCCAGGAGCTGACCGAAAGTGTGGCTACACTAACTAAAACCATGCAGGCCATGCAAGTGTCTCCAAAGGAAAAGATCCAGCTGGCTTCCAGTCCAGATGACGTTCCGTGTCGACGACAGAGAAGAATTCCACCAACCAGAGGTAGGAACAGCGTTCGCTAGGACCAGGACCGCCAACCCATCTGCCGCCGCTGTCAAAAGGCGGGGCACTACGCAAGATTCTGTCATTTAAACGAGCAACCCCTGGGGCAGAGGGCCAACCCCCGGGAGTAAGACGACCAGGTCCACAAAGCTGGCAAGTAGTGCTGAGCCACCCCCGTAGTGTTCGAGTTCGGTTCGGTTCGTCGAACACCCGTGTGTTCGCCGAACTGTTCGTCGAACTGTTCGTCGAACACCTTCGAACACCATTAAAACCAATGGCAGGCAAACAAAAACACATAGAAACACATAGAAAACACCTTCAAAGGTGTCCAAAAGCTGACAAACTGCTCAGAAGACACAACTAACACATGGAAAAGTGACAAGTACATATAGTCATGCGAAAAGAAAAGAGGTGGAGGAGTAAAAGGAGGGGGAGACACAGATATAGGCATGTCATGCCCTTCTAAAATCCAAAAAGTCCGCTCCTGCCCGTGCCACCTCCGTGTCGCCGGGTTTGTGCCAGAGCCGCGGTGAACCCTGACGGCCAGCCCCCCTCTCCCAATACTGGTGCCTGTCCGCTGGTGGGTCGAGCGAGCCCCCCTGTGGTGGAGGCAGCTCTAAGCTTTTTAATTTAAATTGTCTCTCTAATTTGAATGAATACACTTTAAATCCATTTACAAGGATCTATTGGAGGGCAAGTCTCACGCCAGCAGTCGCGTAATTCCAGCTCCAGTAGCGTCCACTAAAGCTGCTGCAGTTAAAAAGCTTTTATAAGGATCGAGCTCGGCTGTCCACCGCAAGGCATCGTACTGCCAGTCCCAGCCCCTATGCCTTGGGGTGCCTCCTGATGCTCTTCACTGAGTATCCCGTGGTCCCGAAGCATTTCCTTTGAAAAAATTAAGTGTCCAAACTACAGGTGGCGTAGCTTGCTTAACAGCCGGGATAATCCGCTGACTAGCAGACACTGCTACTAGGCACAAAGTATTTCCTGGGCTAGATGCAGTTAAAAATTTGTAAGTAGATACTCTCGTTGGATGCTGAGAAAGCATTCCATAGAGTCTCCTGGCATGCCATATATGATTCTCTTAAAAAGCTTGGGGTAGGGGTCTAGGGGACCCTTTTATAGCCAAAATCACGGCCCTGTATCACAATACGTCACCTAGGCTGAAGATAAATGGAACTGTAGCACCCTGAGGGCTCGGTTGCTACAGAGGTATTGCACCTCACCCAGAGGTGTGATATCTCACTCTCAGGTAAGGATGGAGTGTGGATCAGGACCCGACACCTGCATGCATTACACCACATTGCCGTGGGGCAGGGCGACCAATATGCCTCTGAGATGGGCACGACAGTCCCTGTCCCTGGCTGGAGTGGGGGGAGGGAACACTGAGGAAGGGGAACCCTGTAGTGCAGGAGCAGGGAGGAAGCAGTTCCTGGGTGCATTGAGAAGGGAGTATAAAAGGTGGGCACCATCTTAGTTCAGTGCAGAGAAGTCGGAGCAGAAGTGGCAGGGAGCAGGGGCTCTGCATGAGCTCTGCTCCGGAGGCGGGCCTAGTAACAGAGGCCCAGGCCTGGAAGAGGGAGAAGGAAGGAAGAGGAGCGGAGAAGGCTCCAGGAATGAGGAATGAAGGGATCCCAGGGGTGCGGACGGGCGAGTCGCCACCGCACGCCCGAATCCACCTGCGTGGAGGGGTCAGGCCAAAGGGGGAGACCGGTCCCCGAAACTAGTGGAGGCAGGAAACGACCCTCAGCTAGAAACCGGAGGCTGTGACATTTTATGTGGCACAGCCCCTCGCTACACCCGCTAGGAAGGCACCACATAGGGTCAGGGAAACTGGCGCCAAGTTTACCAAGAGGAGGCCCGAGGCAGCCGGACAGAAGGGTTGGTAAGAAAGGCCAGACAAAGGACACACAAAGGGGGTCCTGTGAAGCGCTCCAAAGTTATCTGGGAGTTGTCTGAGCCCCTCACCTGGTGAGCACAGTACGACGTGGGCAGCCATTACCTGCAGACGTGGTCTGGATAATAAGAACTGTGAGTAAAGGCCCTGGACTGCATCACTGACTCCGTGTCGTTACTGCTGCTGCCCTGCACCATCACCCCCATCCTCCGCATACACTGCCCTGAGGCTATACTCCTCCCGTGGGGAGTTATGCTACGCTCTGCTGCACCCACAACACCAGCCTCAGCGGTCTGCCCTGCAGCGGCGGTTCACTCTGACCACAATCCACGGGTGGCGTAGTCGGACATTTAAACATCAAAACCACATAAATAGTTCCGCCACTGGTTTGACCACCCTGAGCCACGGAACCGGGTCGCCGCCACGAAGACTACAACCACCAGCATCCACCAAAAAGGGTCCGGCTCCGGGTGTCCCAAGGCCCAGGGGGTGCATCAGAACATTTTCATCACCTTTCACAATCACCAATGGGACAAGGCAGGGATGTCCTCTGTCCCCTCTCTTATACATCCTAGTGACGGAGCACCTGCTCTCATCAATTCGCCATAACCCCAATATTAGGTGGATTGAGGTGGGAGGCACCGAGTACAAGTGCTCTCTATTTGCTGATGATGTCCTAGTATATATCACTCAATCACATATATCCATCCATGCTGTTATGGCTGAAATAGATCACTTTGTTACATGGTCAAATTTTAAAATCAATGCAGCGAAGTCTGAGGCCCTCGATGTCTCCCTCCCCAAATCCATATAGGATTCCATCCAGTCCAACTTTCCCTTTGCCTGGCCCTCACAGGGTATCAAATACTTAGGAATTCCTATTCATAGAGACCTCTCCCATCTATGTTATCTTAATTTTGGGCCCTTTATTGAACAACTCCATACAGACCACGGTTGGCAAGTTAGAACTGTAAGATTCACTACGTGAACCACTGGTGTTTTGTGGAAAAGCACATGTACACTGTGTTCCAAATTATTATGCAAAAAGTGTTTTTGAAGCTGCTGGTGCCTCAACGTCCCCCGAACAACAAGATGCAGGGTCCTTCAGAGGTTTGCAGCTGTGCATACGCCATCCTGTCGACCTCCTCTATCCACTTCACACAAGCAGAAACGGCTCCAGTGGGCCAAACATTACATGAAGACTGATTTCAAAACTGTTTTGTTCACGGATGAGTGCCGTGCAGCACTCGATGGTCCAGATGGATGGAGTGGAGGATGGCTGGTTGATGGACACCCCACGCAAACACGGCTACAGCGCCAACAAGGAGGAGGTGGAGTAATGTTTTGGGCTGGAATCATGGGGAGAGAGATTGTCGGCCCCTTTAGGATCCCTGAAGGCGCTAAAGATGAACTCCATAATGTATGTGGATTTTCTCAAACAGCACTTCCTGCCATGGTTCAAGAAGAAGAACCGTGTATTTCACAGCAAGATCATTTTTTTGCATGATAATGCACCATCTCATGCTGCACATAAAAAATCTGCATCTCTGGCTGATATGGGCATAAAAGGGGACAATCTTCTGGTGTGACCCCCATGCTCCCCTGACCTCTACTCCATTCAGAACCTCTGGAGCATCATCAAAAGGAGTGTCTATGATGGAGGGAGGCAGTTCACATCTAAGCAACAGCTCTGGGAGGGTATTCTGTCCTCATGCAAAACAATTGAAGCAGAAACCATCCAAAACCTGACAAATTCAATGGACGAGAGAGTTCAGAAGCTCCTTTCGAACAAGGGGTCCTATGTGAAAATGTAACATCACCTAGAATAAAGTTTTGAGTTGAAAACTGTTTGATTTCAGTTTCTAATAACCTGCTAATGCTTATAATTTCAAAAATGACCATTTTTTTGGTCTTTATTAAAATGAAAAGGTTGATCGAAAAGTTTGGGGGATCTAAGAGTGTGGCAACCCAGTAGTCATGATTACTTCGAATTCTGACAATATGAGGGTCATGTTGCAGGTAGTGCAGCAAGAAGGCACTTATGTGTCTTGCACATCTCGGAGACCCAAAATTATTTTCCGGGCTAGATGCAGCTAAAAATTATTATTAATTTTAAATCTGGTGGAGCTTAGTATAGATGGCCTAATAGGATCAGTGCTGCACACTGCTACAAAGCCCAAATTATTTTCCAGTCAAGATACAGATAAACATGATTAGTAATTTTAAATCTGGTGGAGCTTATTATAGATGGCCTAATAGAATCAGTGCTGCACACTGCTACAAAGCCCAAATTATTTTCCAGCCAAGATACAGATAAACATGATTAGTAATTTGAAAGCTTAAAACGGTTGGTAGGGTGATTTTAACCAATCATCAAGCTTTTACTCTCCCCAGGATGACACAGGGGTAGAAAAGTCATTTCGGATCGATGATTTGTTCATCTTTATGAACGTGAGTCTGTCTACATTATCAGTGGAGAGCCGCGTGCGCTTATCTGTCAGCACACCACCAGCAGCGCTGAACACACGTTCAGACAGAACGCTGGCTGCGGGGCATGACAAGATCTCCAAGGCGTAAGTGGCTAGCTCCGGCCATTTATCCAGATTGGAAGCCCAAAAAGAGCAAGAGTCCAGTGACACAGTCATGGCTTCAATGTTTACTTGGAGATACTCCTGTACCATCGTCTCTAGGCGTTGACTATGTGTCAGACTTCTTGTCTCCTGTGGCCTTGCAAAGGATGGGCTAAAAAAGTGGTGAAATGATTCCGCAAAATTGATGTTACCAGCAGATACTGTGGTTTTGTTACGGTTTGAGTGCTGAACACTTGACGGTCCCACGGTTGGCAAGTTGGAACTGTGATTTTTACTACGTGCACCACTGGTGTTTTGTGGAAAAGCACATGTAAGATTCTGCAACAGTCTCTGCTGATACTCCTGCATGCGTGCATCCCTTTCTATGGCAGGAAAAATTTCTGCAAATTTACTTTTGTACCGGGGATCTAACAGCGTGGCAACCCAGTAGTCAGGATTATTTCTAATTCTCACAATTCGAGGGTCATGTTGCAGGTAGTGCAGCAAGAAGGCACTCATGTGTGTTGCGCATCCAGGAGCACCAAGTCCCTGTTGTGTTGGTGGCGAGGTAACAATCATGCTTCCTTCCTCTGTCCTCTCCCCCCAACCTCGCACAACAGAAATGTGATCAAGGTCTCCCTCATCTGATGAGTCTTCCATCAGTTCGTCCTCCACTTCTTCCTGGGCTCCTGCACCTTCCTCACTAGTTTGGCTGCTACCATGCGCCCTGGTAAAACCATCTCCCCCACCCTCACATGCCTGCCGCCTTGGTGCTGCCGACCGTCTGGACCTTGCAGATGTTAGCCCTTCCGCATACAACTCCTCCTCCTCTACTTCCTCCACCTCCTCTTGTGCCACCACCTGACTCCGAATTCTGTTTAACATGTGCTCCAGCATGTAAATCACCGGAATAGTCATGCTGATAATGGCATCTTCAGCACTAAACATCTTCGTCGCCATTTCAAAACTGTGCAGAAGGGTGCATAGGTCCCTGATCTGAGACCACTCCTCCAGCGTGATTTGCCCCACCTCTGAATCTCGTTGGCCCAGGCTATACGTCAGAACGTATTGCACCAGGGCTTGTCGGTGCTGCCACAGTCGCTGCAACATGTGCAGAGTTGAATTCCACCGGGTAGGCACATCGCATTTTAGCCGGTGAAGTGGCAGGCCCAACGACTTCTGTAGAGATGTAAGTCGCTGAGCTGCGGGATGCGAACGGCGGAAGTGAGCACACAGCGACAGTGCCCTCTGCAGAAGGCCATCTAGTCTGAGATAGTGGGCTAAAAATTGCTGGACAACCAGGTTCAACACATGAGCCATACAAGGCACGTGTGTGACATTGCCCCGGCGAAGGGCCGCACCCAGGTTTGCAGCATTGTCGCACACGGCCTTCCCTGGTTTCAGGTCCAGTGGAGACAACCATTCATGAAATTGGTTCTCCAGAGCTGACCACAACTCCTCAGCTGTGTGACTCACATTTCCCAGACATTTCAAAGTAAAAACCGCCTGATGACGTTGAGCCCTACTGCCAGCATAGTAAGGAGGTGTGCAGGATCCCTTCTGCACAGTTAGAAAGCTTGTGGCATGACCAGACAGGCTTTGGGTGCAGGTGGAAGACCGAGAGGAGGTTGAGGAGGCAGAAGCAGTGGAGGAACTTTGACATGAAGAGGATTGACGCACAACTCGTGGGGACGGCAAGACTTGGACAGCAGCCCCTTGTCCTGCTGTCACCATAGTTACCCAGTGCCCAGTCAGCGACATGTAACGCCCCTGTCCATGCCTACTCGTCCAAGTGTCTGTGGTGAAATGCACCCTGTCACACACAGAGTTTCTTAAAGAAGCGGTGATGTTGTGTGCGACATGCTGGTGGAGCGCAGGCACACCTTTCTTTGAGAAGTAGTGCCGACTGGGCATCTGGTACTGGGGCACTGCGACGGACATAAGGTCTCGAAAATCCTCTGTGTCCACCAGGCGGAAAGGCAGCATTTCTGTAGCCAAGAGCTTGCAGATGGTGAAATTCAACCTCTTAGCTTTCTCATGGCTAGGAGGAAATGGTCTTTTACTTGTCCACATCTGAGGGACCGAGGGCTGGCTATTGTGCTTAGACGGGGTTGATAAGGGTGTCCCCGGCAAACTGCCGGTCTGTGAAGAAGATGCAGGCGGACATGTTAGGTTGCCTTGATCCAAAGGTGGTGCTATCGATGTCGGACAGCGCTCAACACAAGCTGGTGTTCCACCTCCAAAGAAAATGATGACCTGCCAATCATGCTGGCTGTTGCGGGTAAAGAGGTGGCAGGTCTGCGCCCCAAAACAGGTGTGACTGCTGTCCCCCCAGTCACAGAGGATGAAGAGGCCGCGGATGCACAAGATATGGCAGACGGTGGTTGGCCCGGCCGGCTAGGCCGCATTGTAGCACACTGAGCTTTCCACTGCAACTTATGCTTCATGTCCATGTGACGGTTCATGCATGAAGTACTCAAACTATGTATTTTTTGGCCTCTACTTAGCTTTTGCTGACAAATGTTACAGATAACACGAGTTGGGTCATCTTTATCTATCTGAAAAAATGCCCAGGCTATGCAAGGCTTAGCACCCATGCGACCTGAAGAGCCACCACGACTTGTGGTGAGAGGCAGAGTTGTGTTTGAGGATGCAGTTGTTGACGTGCTTCCAGTACTACGTCTCTGTCCAGGAAGGAGCAACCTGACCTCGTCGTCACTAGCATCTTCCTCCACCTCCTCTGCTGACCTCATCTCTTGGCTGACTGTGGGTTGACAGTAAGTGGGATCTCCAACCTCATCATCATCACCCTGTGCGTTATCACACCCGTCGTCCTCAGAGCCAACCTGTTCCTGCCCTGACAAAAAACTAAAGTTGTCGCTCCAATCAGGTATTTGAGTCTCATCATCGTCTTCCTCATTGTCTCCACCAACAGGAGTTACAGTTTGGGAATGAGGGTCTACATTATGGTCAGAACCTTCTGCGTCTGGTCCTGGATCCGACTCATAAAGATTCTGGGCATCAGTGCAGATAATTTCCTCGTCTGGATTCACAGAAGCGCTGGAGTCGACCTCTGATTCCCAGGCTATAGTATGAGTAAACAGCTCTGTAGACTCAACCATCTGTTCTACCTCATACTCAGACGGGCAGCTGGAGATTTGGGAGCTGTGAGGAAGCAAGTGCGATTGGGGTGACACCTTTGAGGACTGGAGTATTTGTGATGTTGAAGTTGATGTGGAGGAAAGCCCACTTAAAGGAGCACTTGATATCCGTTGAAGCACCTGCTGTTTTTGTGCCTCATCTGGAATTTGTAGCGATTAGCGTGGCCGTAAGAAAGGGATCTTATCACATTGTCCGCTAAAAGAAGTAGACATTTTAGTTTGGCTGGAAGATGGTCTTTCTTCTGCAGATGTTACTGTTGCTTTAACACCTACCCCACGGACACAACCTTTTTTCCCCTTCCCAACACGCCTATTCCCCTTTCCACCAGCAGCAGGCCTTTTTCCACTCATTTTGGTGGTTAACTAATTCACAACTCTGGAGTTGTTTGCACAAAAAAACAATGGATGGGAACCGAGCAGGGCTGAGTGGCCAAACTGTGGTATTAGGCCAAAACTATTGGCTGGGTTAGATGCAGAAAAAAATTATATTCAATTTGCAACCTGATGGAGGTCAGTATAGATGGACTATTATAACAAGTCCCACACACAGCTAGAAGCCCAAATATTTTTTCAGAGGTAGATGCAGAAAAAAATTGTATTCAGTTTGCAACCTGATGGAGGTCAGTATAGATGGACTAATAGAACAAGTCCTACACACAGCTAGAAGCCCAAATATTTTTTTAGAGGTAGATGCAGAAAAACAATATATTCAGTTTGCAACCTGATGGAGGTCAGTATAGATGGACTAATAGAGAAAGTCCCACACACTGCTAGAAGGCCAAACATCTTTTCAGAGCTAGATGCAGACAAAAAATTATTTTTAATTTGCAACCTGATGGAGGTCAGTATAGATGGACTAATAGAGAAAGTCCCACACACTGCTAGAAGGCCAAATATTTTTTCAGAGCTAGATGCAGAAAAAAATTATATTCAGTTTGCAACCTGATGGAGGTCAGTATAGATGGACTAATAGAACAAGTCCCACACACAGCTAGAAGGCCAAATATTTTTTCAGAGCTAGATGCAGATAAAAATTATTTTTAATTTGCAACCTGCTGGAGGTCAGTATAGATGGACTAATAGAGAAAGTCCCACACACTGCTAGAAGGCCAAATATTTTTTCAGACCTAGATGCAGAAAAAAATTATATTCAGTTTGCAACCTGATGGAGGTCAGTATAGATGGACTAATAGAACAAGTCCCACACACAGCTAGAAGCCCAAATATTTTTTCAGAGGTAGATGCAGAAAAAAATTATATTCAGTTTGCAACCTGATGGAGGTCTGTATAGATGGATTAATAGAACAAGTCCCACACACAGCTAGAAGCCCAAATATTTTTTCAGAGGTAGATGCAGAAAAAAATTATATTCAGTTTGCAACCTGATGGAGGTCTGTATAGATGGATTAATAGAACAAGTCCCACACACAGCTAGAAGCCCAATATTTTTTCAGAGGTAGATGCAGAAAAAAATATATTCAGTTTGCAACCTGATGGAGGTCTGTATAGATGGATTAATAGAACAAGTCCCACACACAGCTAGAAGCCCAATATTTTTTCAGAGGTAGATGCAGAAAAAAAATATATTCAGTTTGCAACCTGATGGAGGTCAGTATAGATGGACTAATAGAGAAAGTCCCACACACTGCTAGAAGGCCAAAAAATTTTTCAGAGCTAGATGCAGACAAAAAATTATTTTTAATTTGCAACCTGATGGAGGTCAGTATAGATGGACTAATAGAGAAAGTCCCACACACTGCTAGAAGGCCAAATATTTTTTCAGAGCTAGATGCAGACAAAAAATTATTTTTAATTTGCAACCTGATGGAGGTCAGTATAGATGGACTAATAGAGAAAGTCCCACACACTGCTAGAATGCCAAATATTTTTTCAGAGCTAGATGCAGAAAAAAATTATATTCAGTTTGCAACCTGATGGAGGTCAGTATAGATGGACTAATAGAACAAGTCCCACACACAGCTAGAAGCCCAAATATTTTTTCAGAGGTAGATGCAGAAAAAAATTATATTCATTTTGCAACCTGATGGAGGTCTGTATAGATGGATTAATAGAACAAGTCCCACACACAGCTAGAAGCCCAATATTTTTTCAGAGCTAGATGCAGAAAAAAAATATATTTAGTTTGCAACCTGATGGAGGTCAGTATAGATGGACTAATAGAGAAAGTCCCACACTGCTAGAAGGCCAAATATTTTTTCAGAGCTAGATGCAAACAAAAAATTATTTTTAATTTGCAACCTGATGGAGGTCAGTATAGATGGATTAATAGAGAAAGTCCCACACACTGCTAGAAGGCCAAATATTTTTTCAGAGCTAGATGCAGATATAAATTATTTTTAATTTGCAACCTGATGGAGGTCAGTATAGATGGACTAATAGAGAAAGTCCCACACACTGCTAGAAGGCCAAATATTTTTCAGAGCTAGATGCAGAAAAAAATTATATTCAGTTTGCAACCTGATGGAGGTCAGTATAGATGGACTAATAGAAAAAGTCCCACACACAGCTAGAAGGCCAAATATTTTTTCAGAGGTAGATGCAGATAAAAATTATTTTTAATTTGCAGCCTGATGGAGGTCAGTATAGATGGACTAATAGAGAAAGTCCCACACACTGCTAGAAGGCCAAATATTTTTTCAGAGCTAGATGCAGACAAAAAATTATTTTGAATTTGCAACCTGATGGAGGTCAGTATAGATGGACTAATAGAGAAAGTCCCACACACTGCTAGAAGGCCAAATATATTTTCAGAGCTAGATGCAGACAAAAAATTATTTTTAATTTGCAGCCTGATGGAGGTCAGTATAGATGGACTAATAGAGAAAGTCCCACACACTGCTAGAAGGCCAAATATTTTTTCAGAGCTAGATGCAGATAAAAATTATTTTTAATTTGCAACCTGATGGAGGTCAGTATAGATGGACTAATAGATAAAGTCCCACACACTGCTAGAAGGCCAAATATTTTTTCAGAGCTAGATGCAGAAAAACATTATATTCAGTTTGCAACCTGATGGAGGTCAGTATAGATGGACTAATAGAGCAAGTCCCACACACAGCTAGAAGCCCAAATATTTTTTCAGAGGTAGATGCAGATAAAAATTATTTTTAATTTGCAAACTGATGGAGGTCAGTATAGATGGACTAATAGAGAAAGTCCCACACACTGCTAGAAGGCCAAATATTTTTTCAGAGCTAGATGCAGACAAAAAATTATTTTGAATTTGCAGCATGATGGAGGTCAGTATAGATGGACTAATAGAACAATTCCCACACACTGCTAGAAGGCCAAATATTTTTTCAGAGCTAGATGCAGAAAAAAATTATATTCAGTTTGCAACCTGATGGAGGTCAGTATAGATGGACTAATAGAACAAGTCCCACACACTGCTAGAAACCCAAATATTTTTTCAGAGCTAGATGCAGAAAAAAATTATACTCAATTTGCAACCTGATGGAGGTCAGTATAGATGGACTAATAGAATGATGCTATGCCCAAAAGATTTTACTTCACTAGTTGCAGTAAAAAAATTGGTATTCTATACACAGGTGGTATATCTTGCAACACAGATAGGCTACTCCACTGACTAACACACTCTGCAATAGGCCAAAAAGGATTAGCTTTGCTAGATTCAGCCAAATGCTGTGAAAAAAACTTGCACAGCACTGGCACAGACCTGCCTGGCAAAAACTGATAGGAACTGATGTAACCTAGTCCTGAAAAGGACTGCAATAACAATTAGTCTTTACTCCCACAATCTATCTATTTAAGAGCACAGACCTGCCTGATAAAAGTCGTAGGAAATGCTGTAACCTAGTCCTTAAAAGGACTGCAATCACAACTATTCCCTACTCCCAAGCTATCTGTAGATTTGTGCGAAAATTGGCTTGAAATTAACAAGGTATAGCGCACACAGCAACAGCGGTGCCGTCTAACACGCAGCTGCAGCAGTGAGAAAATGGTGGCGACGGGGAAAATGGCTTGGTCTTATAGGGCAAGGACATGTGACATACACTGCCAATGACACATGCCCTTGCTTGTGTGAAAAAAAGCACTTCGCTCCGTGTGTGCGCTGCTGATAGGCTGACAGATTGCACCTCCCCACTGTAAATGCGGGAAAGAGAAAAAAAAATTAAGATCTTCATTATTCCTGCAGAGATCCATCCCCTGCCCCTCCCCCCACCCCGCTGTACACTCAAACTGCGTATTAACATTAATTTTCATCATTACTGAGAAAAAATCCAGTTATGATTTTGGTGCACGAACAGTTATTGAACATAACCTCGAACAGCTGAATTTTTCTCAAATCGTTCGTGTTCGCCGAACGGCTCGAACACCGCCCAAAACAGCTCGAATTTGAGATTGGCGAACAGTTCGAGTCGAACAACGCTCATCTCTACTGGCAAGACAAGCATGTGGGAGGACGGCCGGTCCTACCTGTCGTGCTTGATGGCATCCCGATGAACGCACTGCTGGACCCTGGGTCCCAGGTGACAACGATGCCATATATCCTTTATAAACAATACTGGACTGATTCAGACATTACCTGAGGTACCGGCCTGTACCCCCAGCTCACTATCAATGTGCCAAAAGAATGTTATGGGAGATGAAGGTGGGTGGCGTGATCAGAGATAGTTGTAGCCCCTGGACAGCTCCATTAGTTCTCGTTATAAAGAAAGATGGTACAAAGAGGATGTGTGTTGATTACAGGCAGATTAACCGTATTACACAAAAGTACTAGTGTTGAGCTAGCATGCTCGACACTGCTCGGTACTCACCCGTGCATCTCACTACTCGGCATGTTCGGCGAGCACCGAGCATTTTCGGGTTACTCGGGCGGGAGCTCGGGTCTCCGCCCTGCATGTTTGGTGCTCTTTACAGAGCCAATGAACATGCAGGGATTGCCAGCCAGTCACTGTAATGCCGCAGCCATGTTGGTTGTGGGCATTACAGTGATTGGCTGGCCGCACAGCGTCACCTCGAGTATTTAAAACCCGGCGCCGCCATCTTGGACACAGTCGCTCCGGATCAGAAAGTGTAGGGAGAGTGCTGCTGAGCTAGGGAGAGATTTATACTGCGAAATAGGTAGTGTAGGGTCTCTAAAGCCTGCAAAATCAAACAAACAGTCCTTCTGAGGACTAATATCCATCCCAGATATCAGGCAGGCAGGCAGGCTGTATAGGAGACGCAGTGGTTATACCAACAAACACTGCATTACAGTACTGTGTGCTGCTGCTGCTCAAATTGCTAGACTTAGCCCCAGGTCTCAGGGGCCAGGGAAAATCAGTTTTTTTTCATCTAAATCCTCTTTTTTTTTTTTCCCTCAGTCAGACTGTACAAATACCCGTCTTATTAACCTTTTGGTATTTCCCCCCCCAAAAAAAAAAAATTGAGTGTGTCTGTGAGTGTTCAGATACAAATATATCTGTTTAAAAGAGACTGGTTTCGGCCAGATAACTAGAACTGTGGTTTTGCAGTTCCACGGTTCAAATCTCTGTGTTATCCATTTTTTGCCTTTTTTCCATAAAAAAAAACAGTTTGAGTGTCTCGGTGACTGTTCAGACAAAAATATATCTATTTAAAAAAGTCTGGTATACGCCAGGAAATTTGAACTGTGGTTTTCCTCTTCCACGGTTCAAATCTGGGCGTAATCCACCTTTTTGCCATTTTTCCATAAAAAAAGCAGTTTGAGTGTCCGCTGACTGTTCAGACACAAATATACAGTATTTGTTTAAAAGATTCTGGTGTAGGCCAGAGAACTAGAACTGTGGTTTTCCTCTTCCACGGTTCAAATCTCCTTTTTATTACGCTATTGCCATTGATAGTGAGAATGTAAGCTATTTTACTTCATTTACAATGGGCAAAGGGCGTGGCAAGGGACGTGGAACTGGACGTTCTGGTGATGGTACGTGCAGAGGACGAGGTGAAAATGTGCCACAACCAACAGCCACATCTACTCGCTCCCAGTTCTTGACCAAATTACTATGGAAGCACACAACAACACCACTATTGCGAACTGATCAGTGTGAACAGGTTATTAATTGGATAGCAGATAATACTTCCAGTCACCTGGGCACCACCACCTCCGGTCTGTCTTCCACACGGTCAAGTCTTAGTAGCCGTGAGTCTCGACCACATAATCCTCACCCTGATGCTCCTTCCTCCCACCATGCTGAGTGTCGTCAGACAGCAACTGATCCCACAGTTGGACACTCTGAATAGCTGTTCACTGGTCCATTTCCATATTTGTGCCCCTCGCCTGCTCCGCTTGAAGTGGTGGAAGAGGAGATCCCATGTAGCAATGGCCAAATATTTGAACAGCCATGGCCACAGGAAGGCGACGCTGGCAATTTGTCACAAGAGGTGGACACGGACGAGACACAATTGCCATGAAGTGAGGAGGAGCTCCGTGGTGCGGAAGTGGAAGAGGAGGAGGTGGTGGATGATCTAGTAACCAACCCAACGTGGAGGAGGACACGCAGAGCGAGTCCAGCAGCATGTTATGCACACGCCCGGGCTAAGCGGCGTGTGCGTGTGATTGGTAGTGATTCCACTGGACCGTGCCGGAGAGTGAATGCCTGGAGGGGCGTGACTAAGTATTCACCCGATCCGACCAGGGTCGCACGACGGCATACGACGCCAGTGCACCAAGGAGGAACCGAGCAGAGGGACCAGGTGCTACTCCAGGACAGACCCCGGACACGGCTGTTGACCCACACAGGGGAATACAGGAACAGGCTGGTAGGCTGGCACACAGACTGGAGGGTATAGGCAGGCACGACTGGTATGCAGGCAGGCGGGTATGCAGGCAGGGGGGTAAAGGCAAGCACAGCTAGAGTGCAGACAGGGAGGCACTAGCAGGTAGGAACACAGGCGGGATAGGACCCAGTACACACCGGGACTCAGGAACAATACAGGCAGAGGGTTACAGGCAAGCACAGCTAGAGTGCAGACAAGGCTGAGCAGGGAGAACAGGGCTCTGTTCACACGGAACAGACAGGAAGGGAAAGACAGAGCCAGATACTCACACAGTACTTGCAGAGACAACAAGCAGGAGTTAGGTACGAGTTCAGACTCTGCAGAAAAAGGAAGGGAACGGACATAGAGGCAAAACAGGTAAAGGACTGGAGAGTGTTCAGACTGGAACTGAGTGTACAGAGGAGACCGACACTGCAGCGGGATACAGGAGCGGGTCTGGGAATATGGCCCCCAGAGAGGCGGAACGAACAGGCAAGGAGCGTGTTCAGACAGGACAGACCAGAAACAGGAGCGGGTCTAGGAAATCGGCCACTAGAAGGCGGAACGAACAGGCAAGGAGCGTGTTCAGACAGGACAGACAAGAGAACACAGAAAGGACTCAGTTCGGACACGGGAACTAATACCGCAAAGCAGGAGACATACAGGACTTAGTTCAGACACGGGAACTAATACCGCAAAGCAGGAGACATACAGGACACAGTTCAGACACGGGAGCTGATACCGCAAAGCAGGAGACATACAGGACTCAGTTCAGACACGGGAACTGATACAAAAAGCAGGAGACATACAGGACTCAGTTCAGACACGGGAACTGATACAAAAAGCAGGAGACATACAGGACTTAGTTCTGACACGGGAACTAATACCGAAAAGCAGGAGACATACAGGACTTAGTTCAGACACGGGAACTAATACCGCAAAGCAGGAGACATACAGGACTAAGTTCAGACAGGCCTGGAAATAAAGCCTCCAGGAAAGGCAGACAAGGAAACAAAGACGGGACCTGGCACCTTCAGAGTGCAAGCACACACTGAAGGAAAACACTTATGCTCAGGCCGGGATAGAAGGGAGCTGCTGAGCTATATACCAAGTGACAGACAGCAATAGGCTGAGGACGCACAAGGGGAGTGACCCACAGCAGGTACAAAAGGCAGGAAGTGATCGGGCGCCGCCCTTAAGCAGCAGAAACAGACACAAACAGACAGCATGGAGGGAAGCCAGAGAGACATTCTGGACAGGAGATCAAGTGCGCCCTCTTGCACAGTGGGAGATGGACCACCATGCAAGGACGCCGCCAGGTATGTTACAGTACCTCCCCCCTTACGCCCCCTCTTCTTCAGGCCTGCCAGAATCTTCCGCAGGGAATTCGAGGGCCAGTCGTTCACTGGGTTGGAGGGGGACAGAGACTTAAGGGTAATCTCTGCTTCGAGGTACATCTTGTCAAGCTCACAGGAAGAAATAGACGGGTTATCAGGTACATAATGAGGAAAAGTCACTGTCTCTTTGTTATCTGGTGGTATCCCGGAGGATTCAGGAAACAACTGGAGGTCCTCCGCCGGGTCAGAAGAGTGCAGAGGCTCAGAGAAAACAACTGCTTCAGAGTACACTAGGTCGGACTCACTGGAGGAAGCAGGCGAGGTATCGGGTACCGAGTATAGGAAAGTCTCTGTCCATTCACCACCAGGTGGCACCCCGAAGGGTTCTGGAGACAGCTGGCGGTCCTCCGCCTGGTCAGAGGGGTGTAGAGACTCACGGGTAACCTCTGCTTCAGAGTACACTAGGTCGGACTCACTGGAGGAAGCAGGCGAGGTATCGGGTACCGAGTATAGGAAAGTCTCTGTCCATTCACCACCAGGTGGCACCCCGAAGGGTTCTGGAGACAGCTGGCGGTCCTCCGCCTGGTCAGAGGGGTGTAGAGACTCACGGGTAACCTCTGCTTCAGAGTACACTAGGTCGGACTCACTGGACGAAGCAAGCGAGGTATCAGATCCAGGATATAGGAAAGTCTCTGTCCATTCACCACCAGGTGGCACCCCGAAGGATTCTGAACACAACTGGAGGTCCTCCGCCTGGTCGGAGGGGTGTAGAGACTCAGGAGTAACCTCTGCTTCGGAGTACACTAAGTTGGACTCACTGGACGAAGCGAGCGAGGTATCAGGTACAGAGTATAGGAGAGTCTCTGTCCTTTCGCTACCAGGTAGCACCCCGAAGGGTTCAGGAGACAACTGGAGATCCTCCGCCTGGTCGGAGGGGTGTAGAGACTCGGAGGTAACTACCACTTTGGGGTACCCATTGTCAGGCTCACAGGACGAAGCGGACAAAGTATTGAGTACCGGGTGTAGAGAAGTCTGTCTCCATTTGTCATCGAGTGGTATCCCGGAGGATTCAGGAGGCAACAGGGGATCCTCCGCCAGGTAGTAGAGGTGCACAGACTCAGAGGAAACCACAGCTTTGGAGCATCCTTGGACATGCACACCGGTTAAAGAGAGAGAAGCATCTGATGCCGGGTGCAGGAAGTTCTCCTGTGTGGAGTCTGGATGGGCAGAAGTCTCTTCGGGCAGGAGAACTGGTGCACTACCCACGCACATTACCCATTGGGGTTTCTCCGGGATACAGGGAGATGAAGCTTCAGTAGGGACTTCAAGGTTGGGGTCAGGAGGTCTCAGGGAGGACAGACCCTGGCGTGACGGCTTGCCTCTAAGTCTAGCACGTCTGGACTGCCTCTTGAGGTTGAGAGAAGTATTCCGGAAAGCGTAGTCACCCTGTGAGGATTCTGGGTGGGCAGTAGTCTCATTGGGCTGGAGGACTATTGCGCTACCCACACACATTACCCATTGGGGCTGCTCCGGGATATTGGGAAGTGAAGCTTCAGCAGGAGCCTCCGGGTTAGGATCATCGAAGACCACTAGAAAGGCCACCAGGAAGGCCATTAGGTCCCGGAGGATCGGATCCTGTGTTTCATATAGGGGGTTGATCCATTCCAAGGCATCACCCGCCAGGTAAGACATCATAAAGGCCACTTTAGCCCAATCGGAAGGAAAATAAAGAGGGTAGGCCTTAAAGTGTAACATGCATTGCTCCACAAATGCACGACACTGTCTTGGATCCCCATAGTAACGTGGCGGATCCGCAGGAACGAGAGCTGATAGATCCATCTGGACGGTGCGTAATTCGCCTGGAACTCAGCTAAGGGAAAAAAAATTTATTTATTTATTTTAATGCATGTATTCGCTGGAATAACTTCTCAGAGAGCGAAGGCCGTGGGGCTCAACGGGAACCATGGCCTGAGCATGCTGTTATGCACACGCCCGGGCTAAGCGGCGTGTGCGTGTGATTGGTAGTGATTCCACTGGACCGTGCCGGAGAGTGAATGCCTGGAGGGGCGTGACTAAGTATTCACCCGATCCGACCAGGGTCGCACGACGGCATACGACGCCAGTGCACCAAGGAGGAACCGAGCAGAGGGACCAGGTGCTACTCCAGGACAGACCCCGGACACGGCTGTTGACCCACACAGGGGAATACAGGAACAGGCTGGTAGGCTGGCACACAGACTGGAGGGTATAGGCAGGCACGACTGGTATGCAGGCAGGCGGGTATGCAGGCAGGGGGGTAAAGGCAAGCACAGCTAGAGTGCAGACAGGGAGGCACTAGCAGGTAGGAACACAGGCGGGATAGGACCCAGTACACACCGGGACTCAGGAACAATACAGGCAGAGGGTTACAGGCAAGCACAGCTAGAGTGCAGACAAGGCTGAGCAGGGAGAACAGGGCTCTGTTCACACGGAACAGACAGGAAGGGAAAGACAGAGCCAGATACTCACACAGTACTTGCAGAGACAACAAGCAGGAGTTAGGTACGAGTTCAGACTCTGCAGAAAAAGGAAGGGAACGGACATAGAGGCAAAACAGGTAAAGGACTGGAGAGTGTTCAGACTGGAACTGAGTGTACGGAGGAGACCGACACTGCAGCGGGATACAGGAGCGGGTCTGGGAATACGGCCCCCAGAGAGGCGGAACGAACAGGCAAGGAGCGTGTTCAGACAGGACAGACCAGAAACAGGAGCGGGTCTAGGAAATCGGCCACTAGAAGGCGGAACGAACAGGCAAGGAGCGTGTTCAGACAGGACAGACAAGAGAACACAGAAAGGACTCAGTTCGGACACGGGAACTAATACCGCAAAGCAGGAGACATACAGGACTTAGTTCAGACACGGGAACTAATACCGCAAAGCAGGAGACATACAGGACACAGTTCAGACACGGGAGCTGATACCGCAAAGCAGGAGACATACAGGACTCAGTTCAGACACGGGAACTGATACAAAAAGCAGGAGACATACAGGACTCAGTTCAGACACGGGAACTGATACAAAAAGCAGGAGACATACAGGACTTAGTTCTGACACGGGAACTAATACCGAAAAGCAGGAGACATACAGGACTTAGTTCAGACACGGGAACTAATACCGCAAAGCAGGAGACATACAGGACTAAGTTCAGACAGGCCTGGAAATAAAGCCTCCAGGAAAGGCAGACAAGGAAACAAAGACGGGACCTGGCACCTTCAGAGTGCAAGCACACACTGAAGGAAAACACTTATGCTCAGGCCGGGATAGAAGGGAGCTGCTGAGCTATATACCAAGTGACAGACAGCAATAGGCTGAGGACGCACAAGGGGAGTGACCCACAGCAGGTACAAAAGGCAGGAAGTGATCGGGCGCCGCCCTTAAGCAGCAGAAACAGACACAAACAGACAGCATGGAGGGAAGCCAGAGAGACATTCTGGACAGGAGATCAAGTGCGCCCTCTTGCACAGTGGGAGATGGACCACCATGCAAGGACGCCGCCAGGTATGTTACACAGCACACAGGGGGAGGGAGGCAGAGTACCCCAACAGGCAGGAAGAAGCAGTGTGGTGGCCGGAGACAGAAGGCGGGTAACCTCTCCCCGTAACACCAACACAAGGGACGTTGCCAGTACAACCAGTAGGTCTTCCAGAGTCTGGTATTTTTTTAAAGACTCTGCTGATAACCCCAAAAAGGCCATTTGTACCACCTGCCAGGCCAGCATCAGCAGGGGTGACAAAACTACCAGCCTGACCACCACCAGCATGATCAGGCACATGTCAGCAAAGCACCTGACTTTGTGGGGCGAACCCCAGGGTCCACGACCAGTGTCAGTGGGTGTCACCACTGCTTCTTCCACTGTTGTGCGTGTAAGAGAACCCCCTGTTGTGCATGCAAGGCAATCCCCAGTCCATACTGCATGCAAAGATGCCCCCTCCTCTCAGTCTTCACTTGTTATGGCAGTTTCTCAAGAAACAGCATCAACGCTCACGTCCACGTCCCACCGCAGTGTTCAATTGTCCATATTCCAGACCTTTGAACGAAAGCGCAAAGTCGCAGCTAACGCCCCACAGGCCACAGTCCTAAATTCGCACATTTCACAACTGCTTGCGTTGGAAATGCTGCCTTTTATGCTGGTGGAGACGGAATCCTTCCACAACCTTATGGCGGTGGCCATCCTTCGGTACTCGGTCCCCAGCCGACACCATTTTGCCCGGTGTGCCATCCCCGCACTACACAAGCACGTGTCCCAAAACATCTGCCGTGTCCTCAACAGCACAGTTGCTGGGAGAGTCCACCTGACAACGGACACGTGGACAAGTGCTTGTGGCCAAGGACGGTACATCTCACTGACGGCACACTGGGTAAACATAGTAGAAGCCGGGACCCAGTCGGACCTTGGGATGGAACACATCCTCCCCACACCGAGGATTGCGGGCCCTATGTCAGTTAGAGTTGCCCCCACAGTGTACAGCTCCTGCGCATCATCCTCCTTCTCCTCCTCATATTCAGCCTCCATCTCAGATATCACCACATCAGTTACAAGCTGGAAGCACTGCTGTACTGCCTCCGCCAAGAGGCAACAGGCTGTGCTGAAACTCATAAGCTTAGGTGATAAACCTCACACTGCTTGTGAGTTGTGGACAGCTGTGAAAGAGCAGGCAGATCTGTGGCTGAGATAGCTGAACCTACATCCAGGCAAGGTCATGTGTGACAATGGCCGTAACCTGGTGGCGGCTCTGAGGCGAGGCGAGATCACACACGTACCATGCCTGGCTCATGTGCTTAACCTCGTGGTTCAGCGGTTTCTTAAATCGTACCCCGAGTTGCCAGATCTGCTCGTCAAAGTACGCCGCCTGTCAGCTCATTTTCGGAAGTCGGCTACAGCTTCTGCCGCCCTTGCTGTGTTGCAGCAGCGTTTGCAGCTTCCGGCATACCGACTGGTGTGTGATGTCCCCACATGTTGGAACTCTACCCTCCAGATGTTGCAAAGGATTTGTCTGCAGAAGAGAGCAGTTGTGGAATACCAGCTGCAACAAGGCCGTCGATATTCAGGTCAGACTCCACACATAAGACCTCAGGAGTGGACCTGGATGTCTGACATATGTGTCAACCTGACAAACTTTGAGGAGTCCACCAAGATGGTGAGAGGCGAAGACGCCATCATTAGCGTCAGCATCCCACTTGTCTGTCTTTTGCAACGCACTCTGCAGAGAATTAAAGAAGAGGCATTGCAGTGAGAGTATGATGAGATGGATCAAGAAGCCGTAGCGGGCGATTACACACAGCCCAGCCTCATCTCATCCCAATGTGCATTGGGGGACAATGAGGGAGAGAAGGAGGAGGAAGAACAGGAGCTCATATCATGCGCTGTAGACGGTAGTACCTGTACAACTGTCATACCGTCGGTTCAGCGTGGGTGGCCTGAGGACAGGGGGGAGGAGGAGGAGGAGAGCATGGTCAGTCGTCATCTTGGTGAGGACACGGAAGTCTTGCCCGTTACCAGTCTGGCACGCATGGCTGACTTAATGTTACGCTGCCTTAACCGTGACCCTCGCGTTGTCAAAATGTTGGGTGACATGGAGAACTTTCACTCTCTTATTCTTGAGGTGGAGAGGTCTACAAAAATGTGGCAGTACCAGAAGGCCTTTGCTGCAGAACTGTTAAAAAAATTCCCATCTGAACACGCTAGCGGCAGAGGTCACAGTTTGTTGCCCAACCAAGGCGTACAGGTAAGAGAGACGCAACTCCAATCCAGCAGAGGCAGGGGAACACTGTCAACATTCTGGGACAGTTTTCTGAGACCCGCCCAGCTTACAGGCCCTGAGGCGCGGGGTACTCTCACAAGGAGTGGAAAGTTTCAAAAGATGGTGAGGGAGTACCTTGCCGACCGTACCAGCGTCCTCCGTGATTCCTCTGTGCCTTGTAGTTATTGGGTATCCAAGCTGGACTCTTGGAATGAACTCGCTCTGTACGCCTTGGAGGCCCTGGCCTGCCCTGCCGCTAGCGTGTTATCGGAGCGTGTTTTTAGTGCCGCTGGGAGAATTATAATTGATAAGCGCACTCGCCTGTCAACTGACAATTCTGACAAGCTGATCCTTATCAAAATGAACAAAGGCTGGATTGGGCCAGACTTCTCATCACCACCAAATGACAGCAGAGTAATATAAAGTCAAATCCACTGTGTTATTTCGGGAGGTGTATTCCCATGCATCGCTTCACACCCACACATGGGTATATGCTTCCTCATTTCGGCTGTTTTTTGCTCTTCTCCTTATTCTCAGCCTCCACCACCACTATACCACCAGGGTGACCGTGGTCCGTGTTGCCATTAATGCAAGTTCCTCCGTCCTAATTTTTGGCAGTTTTTGCTTGGAAGGCATAGGCAAAGACTATGGGAGACCCAATCCCCAATAATGGGAATAATGTTTTCAATATGCTGTACTGCATGGCTATTGTAAGGGGCATTGCAATTGTTATGATCTGCAACATGTACTAAGGAAAGATAGGGGAAAGCTTTCCCTACAGTAAGACTAAGCTGAATCCCTATGATGTAGCGGGTTGCCTGTTCCTAGTGAACAGACCCGCCTTAGTCCTCGGCTAGTCTGAACAAAGACCTATAGAATTAAGGGAGGGGTCCCTAAAAGAACTAAGGACTGGGACAAAAATGGGACACTTGCTAAGCAGAGAAGTTGTTGCAGAACACAAAAAGACAAACTGACAAAAACGAACTAGAGGTCCCAGAGGACCAAACGAACTTGACAGAAAGGCAAAGAAGCACCAGGCTAGAGAAACAGTCAAACACTGAAGTCCAGCACAGCCACAAGGGCGGAGCTGGAATATAAAGGCAGATGGTCACGTGACCGCAAAACACAAGATGGAAAAAAACAAACCGGTGGGTTCTAACAGTACCCCCTCTTTTATGAGGATCCTCCGGATCCTCCAGGCCCCGGCCTATCCAGAAACCTCCTGTGGAAAGCTTTAACAAGCCTAGGAGCAGAGACATCATCCATCCTTACCCAAGAGTTGTCTTCGGGACTGAAACCCTTCCAGGAGACAAGATGCTGTAATCTCCCTCTATGCCATCTAGAATTCAAGATACGAGAAATTTCATATTCGCCGTCTTCCACAACAGGAGGAACTGTGACATTGGTGTCCCTATCAGATACATCAGCCTTTTTCAGCAAGGAAACATGAAACACAGGATTAATCTTCCAGGAAGTAGGGACATCCAACCAAACAGCAGACGGGTTATCAACCTGAAGCACTTTAAATGGACCCACAAACTTAGGACCCAGTATTTTAGAGGGAATCCTCAACCACAGGTTCTTCTAGCACAACCAAACCATGTCACCCACAGTAAACAAAACCTCCTTACGTTTCCTGTCAAAATACTTCTTGGACTTCTTGTTAGCCTCTTGAAGTTTGCAACGTACATTAGTCCAAACTCTCTCCAAATCACCGGAAAAATTCTCCTCCTCCGGCACCGCCGACCCCAATTTGGAGAACGAACCAAAAGACGGATGTCTCCCAGTACAACAAAAAAAAGGAGAACACCCAGCAGAGGAGGATGTATGATTGTTAAGAGCAAATTCTGCGAGAGGCAGAAACTCAGACCACACCTCTTGATTGTCCGCCACAAAACAACGCAAAAGCTGCTCAACATCCTGGTTCTTTCTTTCAGTCTGTCCATTAGACTCAGGATAATAACCAGACGAAAATGACAAATGGACTCCCAACCTGTCACAAAAAGCACGCCAAAAGTGAGCCACAAACTGAGGTCCTCTATCAGAAACAAATTCCGTGGGAACGCCATGGAGCTTGACAATCTCCTTAACAAATGCCTTAGCGACTGTCTTGGCGCAGGGCAACTTAATGAATGGAACCAAATGACACATCTTACTAAAACGGTCCACAACCACCCAGATGACAGTATAACCCTCGGACATAGGAATATCAGTAATAAAATCCATTGTGAGATGCGTCCAAGGCGCACTAGGAACCTCCAGAGGTCAAAGCAACCCCGCAGTAGGAGTATGTGAAGCCTTTGACCTAGCACACACAGTACACTGACGCACCCACTTGATGACTTCCTTCTGCCATCCAGGCCACCAAAATCTGCGACTGATAAGTCTCTTAGTCTCCGAAATTCCTGGATGACCTGCCAACCGAGACTCATGACACTCCACAAACAAATCTCTCCTAAAGGCTCTAGGCACGAACAACCTCCCATGGGGAGTGTTAGATGGAGCATCATCTTGAGCTTTCAGAATCCCATTCTCCAAAACGGAGTCCAATGCCGCCACCACAACTCCTTTCTGTAAAATGCTCTCCTCCTCTGCACTGACCGTAGGAGAGAAACTGCGAGATAAAGCATTGGCTTTAACATTCTTAGTACCAGAAATATAGGTAACAGAAAAATGAAACCGAGAAAAAAAAAGTGCCCACCTAGCTTGACGGGCATTCAAGCACTTGGCAGCATCCAGATAGATCAAATTCTTATGATCTGTGAAAACCTGAATAGGAAATCTAGCGCCTTCCAAAAAATGACGCCAATGTTCAAACACAAGTTTAATAGCCAGCAACTCCCGATTTCCAACATCATAATTCAGTTCGGTTTCCGAAATTTTTTTCGAAAAGAAGGCACAAGGATATACTCCACCCTTGTTCTCCTGAGACAAAACTGCTCCGACCCCCACAGATGAAGCATCGACCTCGACCAAAAAAGGCTTGGTCTCATCAGGCTGCATAAGGATAGGGGCAGAACTGAACCTCTCTTTGAGATACTCAAACGCTTCAATGGCCTCAGTAGTCCACTGGGCCGTATTCGCACCTTTCCTGGTGAGATCGGTTAGAGGTTTAACAATTACAGAAAAATTCTTAATGAATTTCCTGTAATAATTGGCAAAACCCAAAAATCTCTGTATAGATTTCAAACCAATAGGCCTAGGCCATTCCTGCACAGCCTGAACCTTCACAGGGTCCATCTCAAAGCCCTCACTGGAGACAATGTAGCCCAAGAAACTAATTTTCTGCACAGCGAACTCACATTTCTCCAGCTTAGCAAAGAGTGAATTATCACTCAATAACTGCAAAACTTCATGTACATTCTGCCAATGGGACTCTAGATCTGGTGAGTAAATCAAAATTTCATCCAAATACACAACCACATTCTTATCAATCAAAGGTCTCAGGATGTCATTAATAAGGTTCTGAAAAAATGCAGGTGCATTGGTAAGACCAAAAGGCATCACCAGATTCTCAAAATGACCTACCGGAGTGTTAAAAGCAGTTTTCCATTCATCACCCTCCTTCACTCGTAACAAATTGCATGCCCCCCGGAGATCAATTTTGGAGAACCACTTGGCCCCCACTAACTGGTTAAACAAGTCAGGAATTAACGGCAATGGGTAGGAATTGCGTACGGTAATCTTATTAATTTCACGAAAATCCAGACATGGACGTAAACCGCCGTCCTTTTTTTTAACAAACAAAAATCCAACTGCCACAGGCGACTTACAAGGTCTAATGCAACCAGCAGCCAGGCTAGTCTGTATGTACTCCTCCAAGGCCTTTCTTTCAGGGATAGTCAGATTAAATAAGCGACTCTTGGGAAGAGTAGCTCCCGGAAAAACTCAATGGCGCAATCATAATCCCTATGAGGAGGTAAAACTTGTGACTCCTCCTCCGAAAAAACCCTCCAAAAATCTTGAATAGGTACCGGTAATTCCCCTTTTTCCACAACCGCAATGCGACCAGCACAACATTTATCATAGCACTTCGGACTCCAAGACTTAATCACATTAGTAGACCAGTCCAGTAAAGGATTGTGCAGTTTTAGCCAAGGTAAACCTAAAACTACTGGAGAAGGTAAATTATTTAATACCACTGTAGCATACCTGGCGGCGTTCTTGCATGGTGTTCCATCTCTCATCATGCAAGATCGCAAACTTCATCTCCCGCCCAGCTTCCTGGTCTGGCTTCTTTCCTTCTGCTCTACTTTTGGCTGCATAGGGCGACGCCCGCTGAACTTCCTGTTTCTTGTAGCTGCTGCGGACACGCCCCTGTTGCGTCTTCAGCCTATTGCTGTCCATCTTTGGGTATTTATTCCACCTTCTTCCTCAAGATGGCGCCTGAGCTTTGTGTCCTGTCAGTTGGCTTTTTGTCTCTGACGTGCCAGGTCCTATCCTGTTTTCCGGCCTGTTTTCCAGTTCTGTGTCTGAACTGTGGTCTGTTCTTGTGAACACGCTTCCAGCCTGTTCTTTCGCCTTCTAGGGGCCGTATTCCTAGATCTGCCTGTCTGTGCCTTGCGGTATTTGTTCCTGTCTGAACAGTGTCCTGTTTGTGTTCCAGCCTTGCTGTATTTGTTCCCGTTCCTCTGTTCCCAGTTGTCTGTGCCTCGTTTCTACTTTAGCCTTTTCTCCCTTTTCCCTCTATGTCTGTTTTCTGCGTCTTTCTGCAGAGTCTGAACTTGCTCCTAAATTCCTTCTCGTCGTCTCTGTACCTCTGTTGTGAATTTAGTGTACGCTCGCTACTTCTTTGTAAGTACTTTGTGTGCTTCTGGTTCTGCCTTTCCTTCTCCGTCTGTTCTTTGTGAACAGAGTCCTATCCCCTTGCCTTGTCTTGTTCGCCGCTCCGGTGGTTCTAGCCGCTCTGCGGTTTCCTCTCTGCTTCTGCCTCGCCTACCGCTCTGCGGTTTCCGCTCTGCTTCTGCCTCGCCTACCACTCTGCGGTTTCCGCTCTGCTCCTGCCTTGTTTACCGCTCTGCGGTTTCCGCTCTGCTCCTGCCTTGTTTACCGCTCTGCGGTTTCCGCTCTGCTCCTGCTTAGCTTGCCGCTCTTGCGGTTTCTGCTCTGCTCCTGCCTTGTTTGCCGCTCTTGCGGTTTCTGCTCTGCTCCTACCTTGTTTGCCGCTCTGCGGTTTCCGCTCTGCTCCTGCCTTGTTTACCGCTCTGCGGTTTCCGCTCTGCTCCTGCCTTGTTTGCCGCTCTGCGGTTTCCGCTCTGCTGCGGCCTTCTTAGCCGCTCTGCGGTTTCCGCTCTGCTCCTGCCTTGTTTACCGCTCTGCGGTTTCCGCTCTGCTCCTGCCTTGTTTGCCGCTCTGCGGTTTCCGCTCTGCTGCGGCCTTCTTAGCCGCTCTGCGGTTTCCGCTCTGCTCCTGCCTTGTTTACCGCTCTTGCGGTTTCCACTCTGCTCTTGCCTTGCTTGCCGCTCCTGAGGTTTCTGCTCTGCATCTGCTCGCTGCTCCGGCAGTCCTGTCCTGCTCTGCTTCTGCTCGCTGCTCCGGCAGCCCCGTCCTGCTCTGCATCTGCTCGCTGCTCCGGCAGTCCTGTCCTGCTCTGCTTGTGCTCGCTGCTCCGGCAGTCCCGTCCTGCTCTGCTCTTGCCCACCGCTTCGGGCGTTCCCTCTCTGCTGTGTTTGGCTACCGCATCTGCGGTTCTGCTTCTGTGACCCAGTCTGTACTGGGTCTTGTCCTCTCTGTGCTCCAGCCCGTCCTTTAGGCCAGTACCTCCCTGCCTGCATATTCGCCTGTATCCACCCGTCTGCATACCTGCCGTGTTCGCTTATATCCACCAGTCTGTGCCAGCCTAACCTGCCTGTTCCAGTATTCCCTGTGTGGGTCAACCCCCGTGTCCGGAGTTTGACCTGGAGTAGCACCTGGTCCCTCTGCCCGGTTTCTCCCTGGTGCACTGGCGTCGTATGCCGTCGTGCCATCTTGGTCGGATCGGCCAGATACTTAGTCACGCCCCTCCAGGCACTCTCCGGTTCATGGTCCAGTGGAACCACTTCTCCCGCACACGCCAGTCAGTCCGGGCGTGTGCATAACAACCACCAGATCCAAATTTTCTTGGTGAACACCATTGATAGTGAGGGGAAATTCAGCAGTCTTGTGAGTAATACATTTAGTATGTTATCAATTGCAATCACAGAAATAGGTGATGACAAAGGTTTGGATTTCAATTTAAGGTTTTCCAAAAACCCTTTATCAATCACATTAAGTGTTGAACCACAATCCACAAATACCTGAAATTCAATCAAATCTCCCTGCAAAGTAGTACTCCCAGAAAGAAATACTTCTGCAGAGCGTAAACAAGCTATACGGGCGTAACTGACCTTTTTTTTTTTTCTTTACTTTAACGACACTCACAATACTTAATCAAACGGTCAGCTTTACCACAATAAAGACACAATCACTTGGCGAACCTCCGGTCTCTTTCCTGAGAGCGGAGTGATATCGCCCCAACCTCCATCGGTTCTCCGCCATCAGAGCAGATTTTCTGGGGACTAGGAACTGACATTACAGGAGTCTTTACCTCATTAAGCCTGCACCTCAGTCTCCTGTCTATACGAACAGCTAACTGCATAGCATCCTGCAGAGTCTCAGGTGCAGGGAATGCAATTAGCAAATCCTTAACCCTTTCACTCAGACCAGCAAGAAATAAACATCTCAGCGCCGGATCATTCCACTTTACTTCTGAAGCTCATCTCCTGAAGTGTGTGCAATAATTTTCAACATCATCTGACCCCTGACTCAAACGCCTGAGTTCTGATTCATCAGATGAGATTCGATCAGGATCGTCATATAATAGCCCCATAGCAGAAAAAAATTCTTCAACAGACCTTAAATACGGATCATTAGGCTGGAGAGAAAAGACCCACCCCTGTGGTTCATTGCGCAAAAGTGACATAAAACCAATGCGCTGTGATTCATTCCCAGAGGACCTTGGTCTCAAACAAAAACATAATAAACAAGCATTTTTAAAGGAAAAAAAAGTCTTGCTGTTTACCATAAAAAACATCAGGCAGTCCTACCTTGGGTTCAACAAAATGCGCTCCAGAACAGCTACTCACGTGTTGCTGAAGCTCGGCCACCTCCAGAGACAATCCCTGCAGGCGTTGAGCTAAATCCTGGACGGAAACCATACTGATCCCCGAATTTCTTTCCTTTTAGTTTTTTTTGGGCTGGACTTACTGTTATGATCTGCAACATGTACTAAGGAAAGATAGGGGAAAGCTGTCCCTACAGAAAGACTAAGCTGAATCCCTGCGATGTAGCGGGCTGCCTGTTCCAAGTGAACAGACCCGCCTTAGTCCTCGGCTAGTCTGAATGAAGACCTATAGAACTAAGGGAGGGGTCCCTAAAAGAACTAAGGACTGGGACAAAAATGGGACACCTCCTAAACAGAGAAGTTGTTGCAGAACACAAAAAGACAAACTGACAAAAATGTACTAGAGGTCCCAGAGGACCAAGCAAACTTGACAGAGAAAGGCACCGAAGCACCAGGCTAGAGAAACAGTCAAACACTGAAGTCCAGCACAGCCACAAGGGCGGAGCTGGAATATAAAGGCAGATGGTCACGTGACCGCAAAACACAAGATGGAAAAAACAAACAGGAGGGTTCTAACAACACTTTCCTCTGTCCTAATTTTTGGCAGCTTTTACTTGGAAGGCATAGGCAAAGACTATGGGAGACCCACTCCCCAATAATGGGAATATTGTTTTTAATATGCTGTACTGCATGGCTCTTGTAAGGGGCATTGCAAGTTCCTCTGTCCTAATTTTTGGCAGCTTTTGCTTGGAAGGCATAGGCGAAGACTATGGGAGACCCACTCCCCATTAATGGGAATAATGTTTTTAATATGCTGTACTGCATGGCTCTTGTAAGTAGTGTTGAGCCACCCCCGTAGTGTTCGAGTTCGGTTCGGTTCGTCGAACACCCGTGTGTTCGCCGAACTGTTCGTCGAACTGTTCGTCGAACACCTTCGAACACCGTTAAAACCAATGGCAGGCAAACAAAAACACATAGAAACACATAGAAAACACCTTCAAAGGTGTCCAAAAGCTGACAAACTGCTCAGAAGACATAACTAACACATGGAAAAGTGACAAGTACATATAGTCATGCGAAAATAAAAGAGGTGGAGGAGTAAAAGGAGGGGGAGACACAGATATGGGCATGTCATGCCCTTCTAAAATCCAAAAAGTGAGAAGCCGACACGGCCAGTCCGCTCCTGACCGTGCCACCTCCGTGTCACCGGGTTTGTGCCAGAGCCGCGGTGAACCCTGATGGCCAGCCCCCCTCTCCCAATACTGGTGCCTGTCCGCTGGTGGGTCGAGCGAGCCCCCCTGTGGTGGAGGCAGCTCTAAGCTTTTTAATTTAAATTGTCTCTCTAATTTGAATGAATACACTTTAAATCCATTTACAAGGATCTATTGGAGGGCAAGTCTCATGCCAGCAGCCGCGTAATTCCAGCTCCAGTAGCGTCCACTAAAGCTGCTGCAGTTAAAAAGCTTTTATAAGGATCGAGCTCGGCTGTCCACCGCAAGGCATCCTACTGCCAGTCCCAGCCCCTATGCCTTGGGGTGCCTCCTGATGCTCTTCACTGAGTATCCCGTGGTCCCGAAGCATTTCCTTTGAAAAAATTAAGTGTCCAAACTACAGGTGGTGTAGCTTGCTTAACAGCCGGGATAATCCGCTGACTAGCAGACACTGCTACTAGGCACAAAGTATTTCCTGGGCTAGATGCAGTTAAAAATTTCTAATTAGATACTCTCGTTGGATGCTGAGAAAGCATTCCATAGTCTCCTGGCACGCCATATATGATTCTCTTAAAAAGCTTGGGGTAGGGGTCTAGGGGACCCTTTTATAGCCAAAATCACGGCCCTGTATCACAATACGTCACCTAGGCTGAAGATAAATGGAACTGTAGCACCCTGAGGGCTCGGTTGCTACAGAGGTATTGCACCTCACCCAGAGGTGTGATATCTCACTCTCAGGTAAGGATGGAGTGTGGATCAGGACCCGACACCTGCATGCATTACACCACATTGCCGTGGGGCAGGGCGACCAAAATGCCCCTGAGATGGGCACGACAGTCCCTGTCCCTGGCTGGAGTGGGGGGAGGGAACACTGAGGAGGGGGAACCCTGTAGTGCAGGAGCAGGGAGGAAGCAGTTCCTGGGTGCATTGAGAAGGGAGTATAAAAGGTGGGCACCATCTTAGTTCAGTGCAGAGAAGTCTGAGCAGAAGTGGCAGGGAGCAGGGGCTCTGCATGAGCTCTGCTCCGGAGGCGGGCCTAGTGGAAGAGGGAGAAGGAAGGAAGAGGAGCGGAGAAGGCTCCAGGAACGAGGAATGAAGAGATCCCAGGGGTGCGGACGGGCGAGTCGCCACCGCACGCCCGAATCCACCTGCGTGGATGGGTCAGGCCAAAGGGGGAGACCGGTCCCCGAACTAGTGGAGGCAGGAAACGACCCTCAGCTAGAAACCGGAGGCTCTGACATTTTATGTGGCGCAGCCCCTTGCTACACCCGCTAGGAAGGCACCACATAGGGTCAGGGAAACTGGCGCCAAGTTTACCAAGAGGAGGCCCGAGGCAGCCGGACAGAAGTGTTGGTAAGAAAGGCCAGACAAAGGACACACAAAGGGGGTCCTGTGAAGCGCTCCAAAGTTGTCTGGGAGTTGTCTGAGCCCCTCACCTGGTGAGCACAGTATGACGTGGGCAGCCGCTACCTGCAGACGTGGTCTGGATAATAAGAACTGTGAGTAAAGGCCCTGAACTGCATCACTGACTCCGTGTCGTTACTGCTGCTGCCCTGCACCATCACCCCCATCCTCCGCATACACTGCCCTGAGGCTATACTCCTCCCGTGGGGAGTTATGCTACGCTCTGCTGCACCAACAACACCAGCCTCAGCGGTCTGCCCTGTAGCGGCGGTTCATTCTGACCGCAATCCACGGGTGGCGTAGTCGGACATTTAAACATCAAAACCACATAAATAGTTCCGCCACTGGTTTGACCACCCTGAGCCACGGAACCGGGTCGCCGCCACGAAGACTACAACCACCAGCATCCACCAAAAAGGGTCCGGCTCCGGGTGTCCCAAGGCCCAGGGGGTGCATCAGAACATTTTCATCACCTTTCACAATCACCAATGGGGCAAGGCAGGGATGTCCTCTGTCCCCTCTCTTATACATCCTAGCGACGGAGCACCTGCTCTCATCAATTCGCCATAACCCCAATATTAGGTGGATTGAGGTGGGAGGCACCGAGTACAAGTGCTCTCTATTTGCTGATGATGTCCTAGTATATATCACTCAATCACATATATCCATCCATGCTGTTATGGCTGAAATAGATCACTTTGTTACATGGTCAAATTTTAAAATCAATGCAGCGAAGTCTGAGGCCCTCGATGTCTCCCTCCCCAAATCCATATAGGATTCCATCCAGTCCAACTTTCCCTTTGCCTGGCCCTCACAGGGTATCAAATACTTAGGAATTCCTATTCATAGAGACCTCTCCCATCTATGTTATCTTTATTTTGGGCCCTTTATTGAACAACTCCATACAGACCACGGTTGGCAAGTTAGAACTGTAAGATTCACTACGTGAACCACTGGTGTTTTGTGGAAAAGCACATGTACACTGTGTTCCAAATTATTATGCAAAAAGTGTTTAGGAGTGATAAGGGAAGAATTTGTTTGTTTGTCAGTTAAACTCATTGATGGTGATGTGTGTCAGGGCTCTTTATATCACTGTAAGCAATTGCAGACACCTGTGCTAATTAGTTTGGCAGGTGTGTCCAATGAAAGGCAAGACTACTTAAGAAGGCTCTCTCACATTATTAAGCAGCCTACATTTTCTGCCAAAATGGGAAAGAAAAAGGATGTGTCGGCTGCTGAGAAGCAACAAATTGTGGAGTGTTTAGGTCAAGGCATGACTACAATCAACATTGTGCGATGATCAGGATGAAGTGTCTTGGCAATCAAGAAGTATGTAGCTGACTCACAGTACACACGTGTGCGTGCTGATAAGGGCAAATTGAGGACTCTTTCCTACAGGCAATTACGTCAGGTTGAAAGAGCAGCGGCAAAAAAGCCTTGTCATAGCAGCAGACAAGTTTTTGAAGCTGCTTGTGCCTCCAACGTCCCCCGAACAACAAGATGCAGGGTCCTTCAGAGGTTTGCAGCTGTGCATACGCCATCCTGTCGACCTCCTCTATCCACTTCACACAAGCAGAAACGGCTCCAGTGGGCCAAACATTACATGAAGGCTGATTTCAAAACTGTTTTGTTCACGGATGAGTGCCGTGCAGCGCTCGATGGTCCAGATGGATGGAGTGGAGGATGGCTGGTTGATGGACACCCCACGCAAACACGGCTACAGCGCCAACAAGGAGGAGGTGGAGTAATGTTTTGGGCTGGAATCATGGGGAGAGAGATTGTCGGCCCCTTTAGGATCCCTGAAGGCGCTAAAGATGAACTCCATAATGTATGTGGATTTTCTCAAACAGCACTTCCTGCCATGGTTCAAGAAGAAGAACCGTGTATTTCACAGCAAGATCATTTTTCTGCATGATAATGCACCATCTCATGCTGCACATAAAACATCTGCATCTCTGGCTGATATGGGCATAAAAGGGGACAAACTTATGGTGTGACCCCCATGCTCCCCTGACCTCTACCCCATTCAGAACCTTTGGAGCATCATTAAAAGGAGTGTCTATGATGGCGGGAGGCAGTTCACATCTAAGCAACAGCTCTGGGAGGGTATTCTGTCCTCATGCAAAACAATTGAAGCAGAAACCTTCCAAAACCTGACAAATTCAATGGACGAGAGAGTTCAGAAGCTCCTTTCGAACAAGGGGTCCTATGTGAAAATGTAACATCACCTAGAATAAAGTTTTGAGTTGAAAACTGTTTGATTTCAGTTTCTAACAACCTGCTAATGCTTATAATTTCAAAAATTACCATTATTTTGGTCTTTATTAAAATGAAAAGGTTGATCGAAAAGTTTGGGGGATCTAAGAGTGTGGCAACCCAGTAGTCATAATTACTTCTAATTCTGACAATATGAGGGTCATGCTGCAGGTAGTGCAGCAAGAAGGCACTTATGTGTCTTGCGCATCTCGGAGCCCCAAAATTATTTTCCGGGCAAGATGCAGCTAAAAATTATTATTAATTTTAAATCTGGTGAAGCTTTAGTATAGATGGCCTAATAGGATCAGTGCTGCACACTGCTACAAAGCCCAAATTATTTTCCAGCCAAGATACAGATAAACATGATTAGTAATTTGAAAGCTTAAAATGGTTGGTAGGGTGATTTTAACCAATCATCAAGCTTTTACTCTCCCCAGGATGACACATGGGTAGAAAAGTCGTTTCGGATCCATGATTTGTTCATCTTTATGAATGTGAGTCTGTCTACATTATCAGTGGAGAGCCGCGTGCGCTTATCTGTCAGCACACCACCAGCAGCGCTGAACACACGTTCAGACAGAACGCTGGCTGCGGGGCATGACAAGATCTCCAAGGCGTAAGTGGCTAGCTCCGGCCATTTATCCAGATTGGAAGCCCAAAAAGAGCAAGGGTCCAGTGACACAGTCGTGGCTTTAATGTTTACTTGGAGATACTCCTGTACCATCGTCTCTAGGCGTTGACTATGTGTCAGACTTCATGTCTCCTGTGGCCTTGCAAAGGATGGGCTAAAAAAGTGGTGAAATGATTCCGCAAAATTGATGTTACCAGCAGATACTGTGGTTCTGTTACAGTTTGAGTGCTGAACACTTGACGGTCCCACGGTTGGCAAGTTGGAACTGTGAGATTCACTACGTGCACCACTGGTATTTTGTGGAAAAGCACATGTAAGATTCTGCAACAGTCTCTGCTGATACTCCTGCATGCGTGCATCCCTTTCTATGGCAGGAATAATTTCTGCAAATTTACTTTTGTACCGGGGATCTAACAGTGTGGCAACCCAGTAGTCAGGATTATTTCTAATTCTCACAATTCGAGGGTCATGTTGCAGGTAGTGCAGCAAGAAGGCACTCATGTGTGTTGCGCATCCAGGAGCACCAAGTCCCTGTTGTGTTGGTGGCGAGGTAACAATCATGCTTCCTTCCTCTGTCCTCTCCCCCCAACCTCGCACAACAGAAATGTGATCAAGGTCTCCCTCATCTGATGAGTCTTCCATCAGTTCGTCCTCCACTTCTTCCTGGGCTCCTGCACCTTCCTCACTAGTTTGGCTGCTACCATGCGCCCTGGTAAAACCATCTCCCCCACCCTCACATGCCTGCCGCCTTGGTGCTGCCGACCGTCTGGACCTTGCAGATGTTAGCCCTTCCGCATACAGCTCCTCCTCCTCTACTTCCTCCACCTCCTCTTGTGCCACCACCTGACTCCGAATTCTGTTTAACATGTGCTCCAGCATGTAAATCACCGGAATAGTCATGCTGATAATGGCATCGTCAGCACTAAACATCTTCGTCGCCATTTCAAAACTGTGCAGAAGGGTGCATAGGTCCCTGATCTGAGACCACTCCTCCAGCGTGATTTGCCCCACCTCTGGATCTCGTTGGCCCAGGCTATACGTCAGAACGTATTGCACCAGGGCTTGTCGGTGCTGCCACAGTCGCTGCAACATGTGCAGAGTTGAATTCCACCGGGTAGGCACATCGCATTTTAGCCGGTGAAGTGGCAGGCCCAACGACTTCTGTAGAGATGTAAGTCGCTGAGCTGCGGGCTGCGAAAGGCGAAAGTGAGCACACAGCGACCGTGCCCTCTGCAGAAGGCCATCTAGTCTGGGATAGTGGGCTAAAAATTGCTGGACAACCAGGTTCAACACGTGAGCCATACAAGGCACGTGTGTGACATTGCACCGGCGAAGGGCCGCACCCAGGTTTGCAGCATTGTCGCACACGGCCTTCCCTGGTTTCAGGTCCAGTGGAGACAACCCTTCATGAAATTGGTTCTCCAGAGCTGACCACAACTCCTCAGCTGTGTGACTCACATTTCCCAGACATTTCAATGTAAAAACCGCCTGATGACGTTGAGCCCTACTGCCAGCATAGTAAGGAGGTGTGCAGGATCCCTTCTGCGCAGTTAGAAAGCTTGTGGCATGACCAGACAGGCTTTGGGTGCAGGTGGAAGACCGAGAGGAGGTTGAGGAGGCAGAAGCAGTGGAGGAACTTTGACATAAAGAGGATTGACGCACAACTCGTGGGGACGGCAAGACTTGGACAGCAGCCCCTTGTCCTGCTGTCACCATAGTTACCCAGTGCCCAGTCAGCGACATGTAACGCCCCTGTCCATGCCTACTCGTCCAAGTGTCTGTGGTGAAATGCACCCTGTCACACACAGAGTTTCTCAAAGAAGTGGTGATGTTGTGTGCGACATGCTGGTGGAGCGCAGGCACACCTTTCTTTGAGAAGTAGTGCCGACTGGGCATCTGGTACTGGGGCACTGCGACGGACATAAGGTCTCGAAAATCCTCTGTGTCCACCAGGCGGAAAGGCAGCATTTCTGTAGCCAAGAGCTTGCAGATGGTGAAATTGAACCTCTTAGCTTTCTCATGGCTAGGAGGAAATGGTCTTTTACTTGTCCACATCTGAGGGACCGAGGGCTGGCTATTGTGCTTAGACGGGGTTGATAAGGGTGTCCCCGGCAAACTGCCGGTCTGTGAGGAAGATGCAGGCGGACATGTTAGGTTGCCTTGATCCAAAGGTGGTGCTATCGATGTCGGACAGCGCTCAACACCAGCTGGTGTTACCACCTCCAAAGAAAATGATGACCTGCCAATCACGCTGGCTGTTGCGGGTAAAGAGGTGGCAGGTCTGCGCCCCAAAACAGGTGTGACTGCTGTCCCCCCAGTCACAGAGGATGAAGAGGCCGCGGATGCACAAGATATGGCAGACGGTGGTTGGCCCGGCCGGCTAGGCCGCATTGTAGCACACTGAGCTTCCCACTGCAACTTATGCTTCATGTCCATGTGCCGGTTCATGCATGAAGTACTCAATCTATGTATTTTTTGGCCTCTACTTAGCTTTTGCTGACAAATGTTACAGATAACACGAGTTGGGTCATCTTTATCGATCTGAAAAAATGCCCAGGCTATGCAAGGCTTAGCACCCATGCGACCTGAAGAGCCACCACGACTTGTGGTGAGAGGCAGAGTTGTGTTTGAGGATGCAGTTGTTGACGTGCTTACAGTACTACGTCTCTGTCCAGGAAGGCGCAACCTGACCTCGTCGTCACTAGCATCTTCCTCCACCTCCTCTGCTGACCTCATCTCTTGGCTGACTGTGGGTTGACAGTAAGTGGGATCTCCAACCTCATCATCATCACCCTGTGCGTTATCACACCCGTCGTCCTCAGAGCCAACCTGTTCCTGCCCTGACAAAAAACTAAAGTTGTCGCTCCAATCAGGTATTTGAGTCTTATCATCGTCTTCCTCATTGTCTCCACCAACAGGAGTTACAGTTTGGGAATGAGGGTCTACATTATGGTCAGAACCTTCTGCGTCTGGTCCTGGATCCGACTCATAAAGATTCTGGGCATCAGTGCAGATCATTTCCTCGTCTGGATTCACAGAAGCGCTGGAGTCAACCTCTGATTCCCAGGCTATAGTATGAGTAAACAGCTCTGCAGACTCAACCATCTGTTCTACCTCATACTCAGATGGGCAGCTGGAGATTTGGGAGCTGTGAGGAAGCAAGTGCGATGGGGGTGACACCTTTGAGGACTGGAGTATTTGTGATGTTGAAGTTGATGTGGAGGAGAACCCACTTAAAGGAGCACTTGATATCCGTTGAAGCACCTGCTGTTTTTGTGCCTCATCTGGAATTTGTAGCAATTGGCGTGGCCGTAAGAAAGGGATCTTATCACATTGTCCGCTAAAAGAAGTAGACATTTTAGTTTGGCTGGAAGATGGTCTTTCTTCTGCAGATGTTACTGTTGCTTTAACACCTACCCCACGGACACAACCTTTTTTCCCCCTCCCAACACGCCTATTCCCCTTTCCACCAGCAGCAGGCCTTTTTCCACTCATTTTGGTGGTTAACTAATTAACAACTCTGGAGTTGTTTGCACAAAAAAACAATGGATGGGAACCGAGCAGAGCTGAGTGGCCAAACTGTGGTATTAGGCCAAAACTATTGGCTGGGTTAGATGCAGAAAAAAATTATATTCAATTTGCAACCTGATGGAGGTCAGTATAGATGGACTAATAGAGAAAGTCCCACACACTGCTAGAAGGCCAAATATTTTTTCAGAGCTAGATGCAGATAAAAATTATTTTTAATTTGCAACCTGATGGAGGTCAGTATAGATGGACTAATAGAGAAAGTCCCACACACAGCTAGAAGCCCAATATTTTTTCAGAGGTAGATGCAGAAAAAAATATATTCAGTTTGCAACCTGATGGAGGTCTGTATAGATGGATTAATAGAACAAGTCCCACACACAGCTAGAAGCCCAATATTTTTTCAGAGGTAGATGCAGAAAAAAATATATTCAGTTTGCAACCTGATGGAGGTCTGCATAGATGGATTAATAGAACAAGTCCCACACACAGCTAGAAGCCCAATATTATTTCAGAGGTAGATGCAGAAAAAAATATTTTCAGTTTGCAACCTGATAGAGGTCTGTATAGATGGATTAATAGAACAAGCCCCACACACAGCTAGAAGCCCAATATTTTTTCAGAGGTAGATGCAGAAAAAAATATATTCAGTTTGCAACCTGATGGAGGTCTGTATAGATGGATTAATAGAACAAGTCCCACACACAGCTAGAAGCCCAATATTTTTTCAGAGGTAGATGCAGAAAAAAATATATTCAGTTTGCAACCTGATGGAGGTCAGTATAGATGGACTAATACAACATTTCCCACACACAGCTAGAAGCCCAATATTTTTTCAGAGGTAGATGCAGAAAAAAATATATTCAGTTTGAAACCTGATGGAGGTCTGTATAGATGGATTAATAGAACAAGTCCCACACACAGCTAGAAGCCCAATATTTTTTCAGAGGTAGATGCAGAAAAAAATATATTCAGTTTGCAACCTGATGGAGGTTGTAGCGCTGGCGTCCCTGCCCTCTGCTAGGCAGGGACGCTGCTCCCCTCACCGCTCTGCTCCGTGCCCGGCGTCCTCTCCCCGCTCTGCTGTCAGCGCGCGCTCCTGCCCGGCGTCCTCTCCCCGCTCTGCTGTCTGCGCGCGCTCCGTCCCGGCGTCCTCCTCCTGCTCTGCTCTCGGCGCGCGCTCCTTCCCGGCCCCTGTGCTTAGGGCGCGCGCGCGCGCGCCGCCCTAAAGAGTCCCCGGCCAATGGCCGGAGGACTTCATCATATAAAAGGCACCTCCTCCAAAATGGAGGGGCCCGAGCAATGTTGTTTGCACCTGTGTCTCACCTGTGCTTCAGCCCTCAGGTCCCGTTGCCAGTTACCTGCCAGTTACCTGCCAGTTACCTGCCTGATTCCTGCCTGTATACTTGTTACCTGTCTGCCAGTCTGAGGTCCGACGGTCTGCCTTACTACTCCTGTCAGTCTGTCTAAAGGACCAGCCTGCCCGCTCACCTGGGAGCGCATATCAGCTACCTGCCTGCTTGCCTGAGGTCCGACGGTCTGCCTTACTACTCCGGTCAGTCTGTCTATGGACCAGCTTGCCCGCTCACCTGGGAGCGCTTCTCCGTTATCTGCCTGCTTGCCAGCCCGGAGGCTCCGTTGTCACGTGCTGTGACCACCAGCTATCTCAGAGACTCTTGCCCGCTCACCTGGGAGCGCATCTCCGTTACCTGCCTGCTTGCCAGCCCGGAGGTCCCGTTGTCACGTGCGGTGACCACCAGCTATTCCAGAGACTCTTGCCCGCTCACCTGGGAGCGCTTCTCCGTTACCTACCTGCCTGCCAGCCCGGAGGTTCCGCCGTCACGTGCCGTGACCACCTGCTATTCCAGAGACTCTCGCTTGCTCACCTGGGAGCACACATCTACCATCTGCCTGCTAGCCTACCCGGAGGCTCTGCCATCACAGGTCGTACCTACCCCTCACCCAGAGACTGCCCTGATCACTTGCCGTATCTCCCTGTCCGTTCACCCAGAGACTGCCCTGATCACTTGCCGTATCTCCCTGTCCGTTCATCCAGAGACTGCCACCCGCTCCCTTACAAGGGCCGCCCCCTTGTATAGTAGCTCAGAGGTTCCGCCTCCCGGACCCGTTACAGTTTGCTCGGGCCATGGAACCCGGTGGCACCCAAGCTCCCTCGCTCTCGGACCTCTGTCTTGAACTGTCCCGTCAGAGGTCCCAACAGGAGACCATCCTGGGTCACCTGCGGAAAGTTAATACTCGCCTGAACACTCTGTCTGATCCACCAACAACCTCCGCCAGTACCATGGTATCCTTTTCCGGACCCCGGCTCTCTGCACCTCCTCGCTTCGGAGGCGACTCCGTCCTGGCTTGGGGCTTCATAAATCAGTGCACCCTGCATTTTGAACTATTATCCCACCAGTTTAACTCCGACCGAGCCAAAATTGCCTTTATCATGTCCCATCTCACCGGGGAGGCCCTGGCCTGGCTAAATCCTCTATGGGAGAGAGGAGATCCCCTGGTGTCCGACTTGCCTGCCTTTCTCATGGCTTTCCGGAAAGCCTTCGACGAACCCGGACGGAGGACCTCATCCGCATCTTCTCTGCTTCGCCTCCGTCAGGGAAGCCTCACCGTGGGCCAATATGCCATACGGTTCCGTACCCTTGCCTCGGAGCTGGCCTGGGATAACGAAGCCCTGGTATCCGTCTTCTGGGAGGGTCTGTCCGGCCGTATTAAAGATGAACTTGCTGGTCGGGACATTCCTACCACTCTCGATGATCTAATAACCCTTGCCACCCGGATTGACCTACGGTTCCAGGAGCGTGCCAAAGAGGTCACCCGTGAGAGAAGGATTCCACGTCTAGCTCCTACTTTCCAGGAACCCGTCATTCCTTCCGTTTCTCCACAGGTACACTCTCCTGAGCCTATGCAGGTCGACCAGACCAAGATGGTCAAATCCCGTCAGGATTTCCGCCGTGCCGAGGGGAGCTGCTTCTACTGTGGCAGTAAGGAGCATCTGATCCGTGCCTGCCCGGAGAGGTCGGGAGAACGCCTGTATCTAGGTTCACTCAGAGGGGTCGATCTAGACAAAAATAAATCCTCTCCATCCCTGCTGTTGTCAGTCTCAATCATCTGCGGGGAGAATCGTTATTCCGAACTAGCCCAACTTGACTCTGGAGCAGCCGGAAATCTTATTTCACAGTCCCTGGTGGAGAAATTCCGCATCCCCACCAAACCTCTGGCTGTACCCTTGTCTGTTGTTGCCGTGGATGGGGGCCTCTTACCTCGCCCCATCCAATTCATCACCGAATCCATTACTCTGCAGGTGGGAATGCTGCATTCAGAGAGTATCTCCTTTCACGTTCTGCCTGGTCTCCCTCACGCCCTCTTGCTAGGTCTGCCTTGGCTCCAGAGACATGCACCCGTGCTTGACTGGCAAACCGGAGAAGTCCTTCACTGGAGACAGGCCTGTCATAAAACCTGCCTGGTTCCCGTCCATTCCGTCCGTCCCTCTCCTATCCCAGCTAATCTACCTGGACTTCCGATTCCTTATTGGTCTAGTGCTGATGTCTTTGTTAAGGAGGAGGCAGAGACATCACCACCTCATAGACCATGTGACTGCCCCATCGATCCCGCCAGAGTAATGCAGGTGGCTCCCGTGAGTCTAAATTGTCTCCCTCCTGGTAAGACGTTCGTATCGGTACCTGATCGGGAGAGAATCCTACACTGGGGTCATTCGTCTAAACTAGCTGACCACGCCGGTCGGAAAAAGACCCTCCAGCTTATTACCCGACACTACTGGTGGCCTAACCTGCACAAGGATGTTATGGACTTTGTTTCTGCCTGTGTGTCCTGCGCCCGCAACAAAGTTCCGAGACACCTGTCGGCCGGCCGCCTTCTTCCTCTGCCAGTACCTGCTGCCCCCTGGCAGCATTTAGCGATGGACCCTCCTCAATTCCGTCCTGGGGATAAAGTCTGGCTCTCGTCCAAATATGTCCGACTCAAGATCCCTTCCTATAAGTTAGGGTCTCGGTTCATCGGCCCACTGGTGGTCATCGGTCAGATCAACCCGGTAGCCTATAAATTGAAACTCCCGGCCAACTTACGGATCCCTAACTCCTTCCATGTATCTCTCCTCAAACCTGTGGTACTTAACTCTTTTTCTAAGTCTACAGGTACGCCTCCTGCTCTGGTTTCTGCTGAGGACAAGTTTGAGGTAGAGAACATTCTTGCCAGCAAAAGGGTAAGAGGAAAGACCTTTTTTCTGGTAGATTGGAGGGGGTTTGGTCCTGAGGAGAGAACGTGGGAGCCCCGGGAGAACATCCATGCCCCTCTCATCCTAGCTAAATTTCTGTCTGGCCTAAAAAAGGGGGGGCCTAAAGGGGGGGGTACTGTAGCGCTGGCGTCCCTGCCCTCTGCTAGGCAGGGACGCTGCTCCCCTCACCGCTCTGCTCCGTGCCCGGCGTCCTCTCCCCGCTCTGCTGTCAGCGCGCGCTCCTGCCCGGCGTCCTCTCCCCGCTCTGCTGTCTGCGCGCGCTCCGTCCCGGCGTCCTCCTCCTGCTCTGCTCTCGGCGCGCGCTCCTTCCCGGCCCCTGTGCTTAGGGCGCGCGCGCGCGCGCTCCCCTCCTCTTAAAGGGGCCGCGCTCGCCGCCCTAAAGAGTCCCCGGCCAATGGCCGGAGGACTTCATCATATAAAAGGCACCTCCTCCAAAATGGAGGGGCCCGAGCAATGTTGTTTGCACCTGTGTCTCACCTGTGCTTCAGCCCTCAGGTCCCGTTGCCAGTTACCTGCCAGTTACCTGCCAGTTACCTGCCTGATTCCTGCCTGTATACTTGTTACCTGTCTGCCAGTCTGAGGTCCGACGGTCTGCCTTACTACTCCTGTCAGTCTGTCTAAAGGACCAGCCTGCCCGCTCACCTGGGAGCGCATATCAGCTACCTGCCTGCTTGCCTGAGGTCCGACGGTCTGCCTTACTACTCCGGTCAGTCTGTCTATGGACCAGCTTGCCCGCTCACCTGGGAGCGCTTCTCCGTTATCTGCCTGCTTGCCAGCCCGGAGGCTCCGTTGTCACGTGCTGTGACCACCAGCTATCTCAGAGACTCTTGCCCGCTCACCTGGGAGCGCATCTCCGTTACCTGCCTGCTTGCCAGCCCGGAGGTCCCGTTGTCACGTGCGGTGACCACCAGCTATTCCAGAGACTCTTGCCCGCTCACCTGGGAGCGCTTCTCCGTTACCTACCTGCCTGCCAGCCCGGAGGTTCCGCCGTCACGTGCCGTGACCACCTGCTATTCCAGAGACTCTCGCTTGCTCACCTGGGAGCACACATCTACCATCTGCCTGCTAGCCTACCCGGAGGCTCTGCCATCACAGGTCGTACCTACCCCTCACCCAGAGACTGCCCTGATCACTTGCCGTATCTCCCTGTCCGTTCACCCAGAGACTGCCCTGATCACTTGCCGTATCTCCCTGTCCGTTCATCCAGAGACTGCCACCCGCTCCCTTACAAGGGCCGCCCCCTTGTATAGTAGCTCAGAGGTTCCGCCTCCCGGACCCGTTACAGAGGTCTGTATAGATGGATTAATAGAGCAAGTCCCACACACAGCTAGAAGCCCAATATTTTTTCAGAGGTAGATGCAGAAAAAAATATATTCAGTTTGAAACCTGATGGAGGTCTGTATAGATGGATTAATAGAACAAGTCCCACACACAGCTAGAATCCCAATATTTTTTCAGAGGTAGATGCAGAAAAAAATATATTCAGTTTGCAACCTGATGGAGGTCAGTATAGATGGACTAATACAACAAGTCCCACACACAGCTAGAAGTCCAATATTTTTTCAGAGGTAGATGCAGAAAAAAATATATTCAGTTTGCAACCTGATGGAGGTCTGTATAGATGGATTAATAGAACAAGTCCCACACACAGCTAGAAGCCCAATATTTTTTCAGAGGTAGATGCAGAAAAAAATATATTCAGTTTGCAACCTGATGGAGGTCTGTATAGATGGATTAATAGAACAAGTCCCACACACAGCTAGAAGCCCAATATTTTTTCAGAGGTAGATGCAGAAAAAAATATGTTCAGTTTGCAACCTGATGGAGGTCTGTATAGATGGATTAATAGAACAAGTCCCACACACAGCTAGAAGCCGAATATTTTTTCAGAGGTAGATGCAGAAAAAAATATATTCAGTTTGCAACCTGATGGAGGTCAGTATAGATGGACTAATACAACAAGTCCCACACACAGCTAGAAGCCCAATATTTTTTCAGAGGTAGATGCAGAAAAAAATATATTCAGTTTGCAACCTGATGGAGGTCTGTATAGATGGATTAATAGAACAAGTCCCACACTCAGCTAGAAGCCCAATATTTTTTCAGAGGTAGATGCAGAAAAAAATATATTCAGTTTGCAACCTGATGGAGGTCTGTATAGATGGATTAATAGAACAAGTCCCACACACAGCTAGAAGCCTAATATTTTTTCAGAGGTAGATGCAGAAAAAAATATATTCAGTTTGCAACCTGATGGAGGTCTGTATAGATGGATTAATAGAACAAGTCCCACACACAGCTAGAAGCCCAATATTTTTTCAGAGGTAGATGCAGAAAAAAATATATTCAGTTTGCAACCTGATGGAGGTCTGTATAGATGGATTAATAGAACAAGTCCCACACACAGCTAGAAGCCCAATATTTTTTCAGAGGTAGATGAAGAAAAAAATATATGCAGTTTGCAACCTGATGGAGGTCAGTATAGATGGACTAATACAACAAGTCCCACACACAGCTAGAAGCCCAATATTTTTGCAGAGCTAGATGCAGAAAAAAATTATATTCATTTTGCAACCTGATGGAGGTCAGTATAGATGGACTAATAGAATGATGCTATGCCCAAAAGATTTTACTTCACTAGGTGCAGTAAAAAAATTGGTATTCTATACACAGGTGGTATATCTTGCAACACAGATAGGCTACTCCACTGACTAACACACTCTGCAATAGGCCAAAAAGGATTAGCTTTGCTAGATTCAGCCAAATGCTGTGAAAAAAACTTGCACAGCACTGGCACAGACCTGCCTGGCAAAAACTGATAGGAACTGATGTAACCTAGTCCTGAAAAGGACTCCAATTACAATTAGTCTTTACTCCCACAATCTATCTATTTAAGAGCACAGACCTGCCTAATAAAAGTCGTAGGAAATGCTGTAACCTAGTCCTTAAAAGGACTGCAATCACAACTATTCCCTACTCCCAAGCTATCTGTAGATTTGTGCGAAAATTGGCTTGAAATTAACAAGGTATAGCGCACACAGCAACAGCGGTGCCGTCTAACACGCAGCTGCAGCAGTGAGAAAATGGTGGCGACGGGGAAAATGGCTTGGTCTTATAGGGCAAGGACATGTGACATACACTGCCAATGACACATGCCCTTGCTTGTGTGAAAAAAAGCACTTCGCTCCGTGTGTGCGCTGCTGATAGGCTGACAGATTGCACCTCCCCACTGCAAATGCGGGAAAGAGAAAAAAAAATGGAGATCTTCATTGTTCCTGCAGAGATCCATCCCCTGCCCCTCCCCCCACCCCGCTGTACACTCAAACTGCGTATTAACATTAATTTTCATCATTACTGAGAAAAAATCCAGTTATGATTTTGGTGCACGAACAGTTATCGAACATAACCTCGAACAGCCGAATTTTTCTCAAATTGTTCGTGTTCGCTGAACGGCTCGAACACCGCCCAAAACAGCTCGAATTTGAGATTGGCGAACAGTTCGAGTAGAACAACGCTCATTTCTACTTGTAAGGGGCATTGCAAGTTCCTCCGTACTAATTTTTGGCAGCTGTTGCTTGGAAGGCATAGCCAAAGACTATGGGAGACTCACTTCCCAATAATGGGAATAATGTTTTTAATATGCTGTACTGCATGGCTCTTGTAAGGGGCATTAAAATCATCTTGTTAAGCTACTGTGACCTCCACGTCTCTTCCAAGGGTCATTAATATTGTCTTTTTATTCCACTGGGACCTCCACGTCTCTTCCAAGGGGCATTGATATTGTCTTTTTATTCCACTGTGACCTCTACGTCTCTTCCAAGGGGCATTAAAACCATCTTGTTAAGCTACTGTGACCTCCACGTCTCTTCCAAGGGGCATTAAAACCGTCTTGTTAAGCTGCTGTGACCTCAACGTCTCTTCCAAGGGTCATTGATATTGTCTTTTTATTCCACTGGGACCTCCACCACTCTTCCAAGGGGCATTGATATTGTCTTTTTATTCCACTGAGACCTCCACCACTCTTCCAAGGGGAATTGATATTGCCTTTTTATTCCACTGTAACCTCTACCACTCTTCCAAGGGCCATTGATATTGTCTTTTTATTCCACTGGGACATCCACCACTCTTCCAAGGGGCATTGATATTGTATTTTTATTCCACTGCGACCTCCACCACTCTTCCAAGGGGCATTGATATTGTCTTTTTATTCCACTGTAACCTCTACCATTCTTCCAAGGGGCATTGATATTGTCTTTTTATTCAACTGGGACCTCCACGTCTCTTCCAAGGGACATTGATGTTGTCTTTTATTCCACTGGGACCTCCACGTCTCTTCCAAGGGGCATTAAAACCGTCTTGTTAAACCACTCTGAACTCCACGTCTCTTCCAAGGGGCATTAAAACCATCTTGCTAAGCTACTGTGACCTCCACGTCTCTTCCAAGGGGCATTAAAACAGTCTTGTTAAACCACTCAGAACTCCACGTCTCTTCCAAGGGGCATTAAAATCATCTTGTTAAGCTACTGTGACCTCCATGTCTCTTCCAAGGTTCATTGACATTGTCTTTTTATTCCACTGGGACCTCCACCACTCTTCCAAGGGGCATTGATATTGTCTTTTTATTCCACTGGGACCTCCACCACTCTTCCAAGGGGCATTGATATTGTCTTTTTATTCCACTGGGATCTCCACGTCTCTTCGAAGGGGCATTAAAACCGTTTTGTTAAACCACTCTGAACTCCACGTCTCCTCCAAGGGACATTAAAACCGTCTTGTTAAGTTACTGTGACCTCCACATCTCTTCCAAGGGGCATTGAAATGTTGTTTTTAATTACCTCTAACCTCCATGACTCTTCCTACGGGCATTGCATTTCCTCATAATTTTAGTCAGCTTTTGCTTTTTAATGCATAGGCGAACACTAAGGGAGACCCACTCCCCAATAATGGGTAGAAGGTTTTTAGTACGCTGTAATCCACGTCTGTTTCAAGGGGCATTGCAGTTTCTCATAATTTTTGGAAAGCCTTCCATTCACTGCTTAGGCCAACAGTGTGCAGGAGACCCAGTTGTTATAAATGGAAAAAACGGTTTAGTTAAGGCCCTCTGACCTCCATGTCACTTCCAAGAGGCATTGAAGTGCCACAAAATTTTTGGTAGGCATTGCACTCACTGTATTCCCTATAACTGTGTAGCTGAACCTTTTGGTACAGAAACATATCCTACAAGACATGTGTGGTTGACTGGCCAGATATTGATGTGAATGGTCCCTGTTCCTCCTGCTCTTTTTCCTTTGCCACCACCTCATCCATCATTCATCACCTAAAGCTTTGTTTTAACGGGAGTCATAGAACTGGGATAGTAGCAGGAAAACATCCAGCAATCCTCGGAGGAGGTAGGATATGCGCCAAAACGCTGACCACCTCAGGCCGAGCCACTACTGCATACATGCGCTTGCATTCCAAGGAACAGAAACCTAAGGAGATGGATGGCCTCATGGTCATGAATAATTTACTCGTTGTGTAGGAGGCCGACCACTGCTGCTGTCTACCTTCTGAACTTTGTGTTGACGCCTGATTGACCAAGGACCCGCAATCCTCTATGTCTGGAGGACGTGTTGCATCCCAGTGTCCAACTGTGTCCCGGCTTCCACAATATTAACACAGTGTGAAGGCGTCAGTGAGATGGACCATCCCTGGCCATATTCACTTGTCCACGTGTTTGTGGTTAGGCTGTCCTTCCCACTAAATGCACTGGGGAGGTCACAGGTAATGTTTTGGTATGCGCACTTGTGTATAAGGCCCACCGGGACAAATAGGGTCGGCTTGAGACCGTTTATGGACACCCGGCCGCCCCCAGATGGCTGGGGACCGTGTGTGAACACCCGGCCGTGAGGCGGCTGGGGACCGAGTAATGTTTTGGTATGCGTGCTTGTGTATAAGGCACACTGGGACAAACAGGGGCGGCTGGGGACCGATTATGGACACCCGGCCGCCCCCTGGCGGCTGGGGACCGAGTGTGGACACCCAGCCGCCGGGCAGCCATGACAGGGTGGCCGGCATCTGCCTCCACAAGCCTAAAAAGCCTCATTCCAAGTGCAAGCAAGCTAGCAGTATGATATTGCAGCCTGGGGGTGGGTGGGTGGCAGGCTGCACACTTACGCTTGTATTCCTAGAAAACAAAGCAGATGCTAACTTCTATCATCATCATCATGCTCCTCACCTTGGCACTCTCAACTCCCCTGATGGAGAAGCCAGGGCCCACCGGAGGAGTCTGATTGTCTGGTGGGCTCGTCCAATGCTGCCCTAAAGCAGGCCAGGCTAAGAAAAGTGTGGGGACCGGGACAAATAGTGGCGGCTGGGGACTGAGTATGGAGACCTCGTTGCCGAAACAGTCATGAGGTAGTGGCCAGCTTCGGCCTCATCCAAACTAAAAGGCCCCATTTCAAGTGCAAGCAAGCAGTATGATATTGCAGCCTGGGGGTGGGTGGGTGGCAGGCTGCACACTTACGCTTGCATTGCAAGGAATGGGGGAGGTACAATTGAACACTGCCCTGGGACAAGGACTTGCACCGGGATAGTTGCAAGTCTGCATCTTCTGATGCGGCAAGGATCACTTCTGATGGGCACACTTTTAGGCAGTGACCTGGGTGTCAGGGGTGCTTCCAGAGGTCTTCCCCATGCTGTTCCCATGTCTTTTCAGCATGTCTTTTATGCATGTGTCACACAGCACATGGCCAGATAAGGTAGTAAAATGTTAAAATTACATTTCCCGGTGAATGCATTTGTCATGGTTGAAAGCAATACAAAAGTGCAAAAACGCATAAAAAATGCTACTTGTGAACATAGCCCAAGGTGTGGAGGAGTATTTTTGTTTTTGGTTATTTATTTTACCCTGGAAAGGATGTTCCTTAACATATTTCACAGGAAAACAGTTTCAGTTTAGTTTTTGAGCGTTTTATTGTAAGCCCGTAAAAGTGGATTACTACCTCTGACCACGTTGTTGACAGCAGTGATCTGGGGGTCAGAAATGCTTCCTGGGGCGATCCCCATGCTGTCCCCATGTCATTTGAGCACAATCACTATCGTTTTGGGCACTTTTAGGCTTTCTACAAACTGCCGGGGGTGCCGCCGCAAAAATGCTCGGGTCTCCCATAGACTAACATTGGGCTCGTTGCTCGGGTCGAGCACCAGAGTATCAAGGTGAGCTCGGCCCGAGCTTCGAGCACCCGAGCATTTTAGTGCTCGCTCAACACTAATAAGGACGCCTACCCATTACCCAGAATTGAGGAATCGTTAGCAGCATTGAGATCAGCTAACTATTTCTCCACTTTGGATCTCACCAGTGGGTACTGGCAGGTTCCTGTGGCAGAGGCGGACAGAGAAAAGACCGCGTTTACAACACCAATGGGCCTCAGCGAGTTCAACTGCATGCCATTCGGGCTCTGCTACGCCCCAGGAACCTTCCAGCGGTTATTGGAGTGTTGCCTAGGACACAAAAACTTCTAAACCGTCCTGTTGTACCTAGATGATGTAATTGTCTACTCAAAGACATATGAAGACCACCTGGAGCACCTGGCATAGGTGTTCGAAGTCCTATCTGTTTATGGCCTGAAGGTAAAGCTATCCAAGTGCCACCTGTTGAAGCCCAAGGTACAGTACCTAGGTCATGTGGTAAGCGCCGAAGGTGTAGCACCAGACCCTGAAAAAGTCACCGTGATCAAGGACTGGCCAAGACCCTCCACTATTAAGGAAGTGTGGCAGTTCCTCAGGCTGGTAGGCTACAACAGGAGGTTCATCAAGGGTTTCACCAAGATAGCGGCACCCATGCAGGACCTCTTAGTGGGCCAGTCCAAGAAGGCCGAGAACCCGTAACTTCCTTTCAAATGGGGTAAACCAGAAGACGAATCTTTCACTCGACTGAAAATGGCTCTTACTGGAGACTATGGCCAATCCTTTATACTTGATACGGATGCCAGCAACGTGGGATTGGGAGCGGTGCTGTCCCAGGTACAGCAGGGCAGAGAGAGAGTGATTGCCTACGCCAGCAGGAAGCTCCGTCCTACGGAAAGGAACCCGGACAACTATAGTTCCTTCAAGTTGGAGTTTTTAGCCATAGTCTGGGCTGTAACAGAGCGCTTCAAACACTACCTCGCCTCTTCCAGATTTACAGTCTTCACAGGCAACAACCCGCTGATGCACGTGGAGACTGCGAAGCTTGGTGCCCTAGAGCAACGATGGATGGCCCGACTGTCTAACTACGAGTTTACCATCAAGTATCGGGCGGGGCATAAAAACACTAATGCTGATGCGCTGTCCAGGATGCCCAACTTGCCAGATGGGGGAGAAGACCCAGAAGATCTGGAGGAGATAGAGCTACCCGCTTTCCATCGTCACGTGGTGACCCAGTGCTCCCACTGTGTGAGGGACAAGTGCTCCCCCAGCAGAGAGGCCACATTCAACCCATTGTCTCATCATGGATGGGCAGAGATGCAGGATAGCGACCCAGCTGTCTGCCTAGTAAAGGAGTTGCTGACACAAGCTGACTCGCACCCTGATCCAGATGCTCCTCAGGAGACCCAACAGTTGTGGAACGAGAAGGGCAAACTGTTCATATACGAGGGAAAGCTGTGTCAAAGAAGTATCAACTCCCGGACACACGAACTGGTCTGGCAGGTGGTAGTCCCGAGGCAGGATGCACCAATGGTCTTAGAAGCATACCACGATGGAGCAGGACACTACAGGTGGAAGAAGTTGGAAGTCCTGCTATGTGAGCGATTCTACTGGGTTGGCATGAGGAAAGCAATCGAGAGATGATGTTGAAAATGTGGTCCATGCAACCTGAGATGGAAAGACCGTGATAGCCAGAGGGCTCCCCTGCAGCCTGTGTTACCCAGGGGGAATATCGGGGACTCGGTACCCGAGCCTTTTACCTTGTTTAGGAGGTCACGGCAGTCGGCTCCCGGGCCCGTACTCTGGGTCTCTCTTTAAAAAGGGGTTTTAGTATACAGTTTGTCTCATGACGCCACCTGTGGTTTCCGGTAATGGATAACGGCACTGCTGCAGACTTCCGGGGGTGATTGGATGGCAGCTGGGATGTTCTTGGTCCCCACAGGCAGAGCGGGCCCCTCGGGGCAGTGTAGGTTCAAATGGTGGTGATGCTGGGGCTTGTAGTGCAGGAGAGATGGCGCAGCAGGAGTAACTGACAGAGACAGGGGATTCACTTCAGTACCTTTACTGGTGCGGATGTCAGGTATGGTCCAGGCTACTCGGTAGGAAGGGTGCACTTCAGGACTTCTCCCCAGTGAGCGGGTATAAGGCCTCCTGGTCCATGTCTCCCTCTCTCTAAGCTACTGGCCAGCCTGCAACTGGGCCTAGCTTCTGTGTCGTGCTGTTCCTTCACCTGTCGCTTGGTAGTAGGACCTTTTTCTGGCAACCACTATCCCTGGACGCCGGGGCCTTCGTGGTTCCTAGTCCTGTCAAGGGTTTAGCTTCAGGTTGACCAGGGACTTGTAGTCCTCCTGGTATGCCGGTGATCCCTACTGGGTATAAAGGACCCTGTAGGCGCGGACCCGGTGTCCGGTTCGTGTCTTGGGGTGAGCCTATGATGCTCCTCTGCACCCTCAACTCCTTTCTCCTCTCCTCTTTGCCTCCGGCCACACTCAGGGCCCTCAATACAGCAGCAGACGTGCTGCGTCTTCACTGCTCTCAGTGGCAGCACACTCTCTGGCTAAAACTGATGGCCTGGCTCCACCCTCCTTATATATATCCCTATCCGGGCTCCCTCTGGTGGTATGAGGTGGAAGGGTGGAGGTGTTTGTTTGTAATGAGGGCCTCTTGTGGAGGAGTCCGTTCATGCACCCTTTTGGGTCCTGTGGTACCTGTGAACAGCAGGGTGCCATATTCTCCCCTCGTACATTTCAGTACTCCTGGACTGAAGCATTTTGTAACAGGTTACAACAATAACAATCATAATAATAAAGTTACAGTATGTCCCGTAACCAGGTGTCCATTTCACCGAAGATGGTATAACATGAGAAACATGAGGGACCCGTCCGAAAACCCTCAACGTAGGCCCTGGGCGTGGCTACAGGGCATAAGTGATCCAGGTGTTGGACCACGTCTTCGGCCACGCCAAACGGGTTTTTGTTCAGTGGTCAAATAAGGGTGCACTTTTGATGAGTGCAACTATTTACAAGGACAGTTTTTGGCTGCTCACAGTCCTCAACCTACAAGTCTCTGTACCCTGATGGGTAACTAAATGCACATATTATTTCAGTTCATACAATAAGCAATAGGCATTACCCAACTGGGTAACTATTTATAATGTAGGCACTTTGTGCTTATTCCCTAAACCTGGCAGGGATTTGTCCTTGTGTGCTGCGTGTGGACCTTCGTAGCACTGGGGTGTTACTATTGTCTGTGCATGCACTTTCTGTTAATCTAGCAGGTGTACGCGCTGGTAGATTATAAAACTGCCTTAATGTCTCTATGGGACTGGCAAGTGCACTGTCCACTGGGCCTTAAGGCTCTGCTTCAACGGTTGATCCTCCTCTGACTGGGGACTCTTCCTGTTCCTGAGCAGGTTCTTCCAGAGCGCTCCCAGGTTCTTCTTGTGGCTGATAGAAGTGTATTATGGGTATAATCACTGCTCCATCAAGTTGAGGCCTGTCCGCAGGGAAATCTCCTAGAACTGTGTGAAGCACTTCTTCCTTGGGTTCTTCCGGTGCTATAGGGGGTACTTCTTCCTCCGTTGTCTTCAGTAGACCTGGGCACACTTTCAAATGGTCTCTTGAGACTCTTGTGGTTGTTTTACCTCCATCTTTACTGATCAGGCAGGTTTTACTGTTGTCAAATCTGGAGTTTAGCACAGTGTAGGGCTCTCTTTCCCACTGGTCATCGAGCTTGTGACCTCTTCTTTTCCGCTTTAGCACTATCTCTCCAGGTGCCAAGGGTTCTGCTGGTGCATGTTTATTGTACTGTTCTTCTTGTTTTTCCCTTACTCTTTTTAGACTGTCTTCGACACAGGCCTGTACTCTCCTGTACTGCTCTTGCCGATTTGTATCCCAGTCTTCAGTGGACATATCTGCTGCAGGTTCTACCACACCGAGTTCCAGGTCCATTGACAACTTTCCGGGTCTTGCTCTCATGAGGTACGCTAGGGTACAATTAGTAGAACTCACAGGTATGTGATTGTACAGATCTACCAGGTCAGGTAGTTTGTCTGGCCACTGGTTCCTTTCTTCCAAGGGTAAGGTTTTCAGCAGGTCTATGACAATGTTGTCCTTTTTCTCACACAAACCATTGGTGTGAGGGTGATACGGCGTAGTCCAGATCTTCTTGCACCCATACAGATGACAGAATTCTTTAAACAGTTCGGCTTCAAGGCAGGGCCTTGATCCGTCAGCACTTTGTCCAGGTATCCATGGGGCCTGCAGAAGTATGCTTGTAACGTTCTTGCTGCAGTTTCTCCTGTCAGATCCTTGACAGGGGCTACCACCAGGAATCGGGAATAATTATCCACCATGGTCAGTGCATAGGAATAGCCTGACCTGCTGGGTGACAGCTTGGCGTGATCCAGAGCGACAATCTCCAGGGGCTGGGTTGTTTTGATGAACTGCAAGGGTGCTTTCTGGCTGCCGTAGTCTTTCCTTCTGAGGCTACAGGGCCCACAATTCCGGCACCACCTTTCTATGGAACTCCGCATTCCAACCCAATAGAACTGGTCCTTCAGCAGGGTTTCCAGCTTCTTCCAGCCAAAGTGACCTGCTTGATCGTGGTAGGCCTCTAACACCATCTGGATATCTGTCCTGGGTAAAACAATCTGCCACACCATTTCATGAGTCTTGTGGCTGACATACCTTCTGCACAGCTTCTCTCTGTAGATGAACAGCCGGCTTCTCTCATTCCACAGGTGTTTAGCTTGTGGGGGAGCATCCGTCTCCAGGTGAGAACCTTCTTGGGTTATCAGTTTTTTGATGAGGCTGACAACTGGGTCACTGTCCTGGGTCTCCTTCCAGCTGTGATGAGGTAGAGGGTTCAGCGTCCTTCCATGACGTCTTCTGGTGGCGTGTTGCTCGTGGACCACTCCGCTTCGATGAAAAGCAGGTAATTCAACTTCCTCTAAATCATCCACTTCATCCTCGGTGTCTGACTGGTGGGGCATCCTTGACAGGGCATCGGCATTGGTGTTCTTGTGACCTGCCCGATACTTGATGGTGAACTGATAATTCGACAGTCTGGCCACCCAACGCTGTTCCATGGCTCCCAACCTGGCTGTCTCCAGGTGTGTCAAGGGATTATTATCGGTAAAGGCTGTGAATTTAGTTGAGGCTAGGTAATGCTTGAACCTTTCAGTGATAGCCCAGACCAAGGCCAGGAACTCCAGCTTGATGGAACTGTAATTCTCCGGGTTCCTCTCAGTAGGGCGAAGCTTCCGACTGGCATAAGCAATTACCTTTTCTCTGCCGTTTTGCTTCTGGGACAACACATCTCCCAGTCCCTCGTTGCTCGCGTCGGTGTACAACAGGAAAGGCTGGCTGTAGTCAGGGTAAGCCAGGATTTCTTCACCGGTTAGGACTTCCATCATTGATGTAAATGACTCAGTCTGCTCTTTGACCCACTGGAATGGGGGACTTTTTCCTCTTTTGGACTGTCCTACCAGGAGATCTTGTAGAGGTGCTACCTTTTTGGTATAGTCCTTTATGAACATCTTGTAGTACCCGACCAGTCCCAGGAATTGCTGTACTTCTTTGATGCTTCTCGGTTCAGGCCACTTCTGGATGGCAGTGACCTTCTCCCGGTCTGGTGCTACTCCCTCTGAGCTGACTACGTGTCCCAGGTACTGAACCTTCTGCTTGAGCAGGTGGCACTTAGAAGGTTTTAGTTTCATCCCATACCGGGACAATGCTTCATATACCTCCGCCAGGTGCTTCAGATGGTCTCCATATGTCCTCGAGTACACGATAACGTCATCCAGGTACAGCAGCACTGTCTCAAAGTTCCGGTGTGCCAAGCAACACTCCATCAACCTTTGGAACATTCCGGGTGCGTTGCAGAGTCCAAACGGCATCCTGTTGAATTCGCACAATCTCATCGGGGTGGTGAAGGCTGTCATTTCCCGGTCTTCCTCAGCAACAGAGACTTGCCAGTACCCGCTAGTGAGATCCAATGTAGAGAAGTAATTGGCAGATTTTAGTGCAGCCAGGGATTCCTCTATACGGGGCAAAGGGTATGCATCTTTATGTGTTATTCAATTAATTTGTCTATAATCTAGACACATCCTCATGCTACCATCCTTTTTCGTGACCAGGAACAGGGGAGCTGCCCAGGGGCTACAGCTATCCCTTATTACCCCTGCCTTTTTCATGTCATGCAACATTTCCTTGGCTTTTTGGTAATGTGCGGGTGGTATGGGTCTGTAAGGCTCTTTAATGTGTGGATGGTTACTGGTGGGTATGTGGTGTTGTACCCCTTTAACTGTTCCAAAATCAAGTGGGTGTTTACTAAACACTTGTTCATATTCCTGAACCACTCTGTAGACACCGTGTTTTTGATGCACAGGAGTGGCGTCAGTTCCAACATGGAGCTGTTGACACCAATCCTCCAGCTGAGCTTCAGAGTCATTGTCCTCCACTGTATCTGGTGGGGTCAAGGATTCCACTGTGTGTATGGCATCATTATTCACAGTATACAATCTGGCAACAGTGGCGCATCTTGGCAATTTGACTTCTTCCTCCCCACAATTTAGGAGACGTACAGGTACCCTCCCATTGCGTATGTCAACTACCCCTGTAGCAGTTAGGAGTGTAGGTCTGTGCTCTGAGCTATTGGGCTCCACTACCGCCTGGTAGTTCTGTCCCTTGAGACCTATTGCTGCCCTACACCAAATCAGCATTTCACTCATTGGGGGAATCACAATGGGTATCAGGTCTGTCACCCGTACATTAACAATCTCACCACCTGTTAGTTTTACCTGTTGCTGGTACATGAGGGCTCAAATTTCTTTCTGGAGCACCTTCTTCTGCCCTGGTTTGGCAGTGTCAGCCATTTGTTGGAGTAAGAACATCACTTCTCCCAAACAGTTACCAACAATATTTGTACCAAGTATCATATACAAGTACGTATCACCAGGTTTAGACTCCACTACAATCAGCCCTTGGTCCTTTAGTTCCGCTCTCTCCACCTTCAGTGTCACATCCTTAACCCCTACTAGGTTAAGAGGAAGGCCGTTAGAAGCATACACAGAGAGGTTCGGGGGCTGGCGGGTGGAGTTCATCTATGGACCAGTACCTTTTGTAGAGGACATCAGGTATGATGGTTACCTGTGAGCCGGTGTCCAGTAATGCTGGTGTTGCTATTCCGTCCAGCACGATGGACAGGAAAGGCCTTCCTCCTACAAACCAGTGGTACCAGCTTGATGGGCCTGGTTGGTCTACTCCTGGGTGTCGGCCCTCGGCCCCAGGGTTTGCCCGTTTAAAGGATAGTTCCGCGCGGTGTGGCCGGCCTTGTGGCAACGGTAGCAGATGTATTCTCCTGGAGGGCGACGTTGGTCATTGGTCCTCCCACAGGGTGATGTTGTCCTCCTTCGGGGTGGCATTGTCCTCCTTCTTCTCCTCATCCAGGGGACATCCTCAGGACTGTTGGCGAGTAGGATCCTTCCTTCCGGCTCAGGCTCCGTCTGTAGCTGCAGGGTGCTCAGGACAGTGGCCAGGGTTTTACTTAGCTGACGCACTTCAGAGCACAGGCTGTCCAGCTCGCTAGGGGGCACTGTTTGTATCTTTGTTTCAGCCATTAATGAAGGAGCAGTGGGTGCTGCGGGCACTGTGGTGGCCCCACCCTGGTAACACTGGATAGCAGTATCTGATGGTTCCAGGGGCTGCAGACCCTTAATAGCCATGTCCCTTAGGGCGTCAAAGGTGGCATTTGGTTGATCTAAGGCACACCACCGTACGGTTCTGATCTCCTCCTGAGACCTCAACCCCTGGATGAACTGTTCTGTCAGCATTTTTCCTCACCATGTATGCTGGCTGGACTAACCTGTTTCAGGGCCCGCAGGGCTTCCTGTAAGCACCAGGCATGATCCTGGATACTGTCCTCAGGTTTCTGAGTACAGTGGTAGAACCTCATCCGGAGATCTGTCTCAGTGTTGTTTTCAAAGACAGTTTGCAGTCTCTTAAAGATAATGGATACTGATTCCTGGTCTGCGGCTGGCCAGGTTTCAACTTCCCGCTCTGCGGCACCAGTCAATTGTCCCAGCACAACAGCGGCTCTCTGCTTACCAGTCATTGAGTACATATCCAGTACACCGCATATTTTCCTTTTGAATCAAGACAGGGTGTCTGGTTTTCCGTCATACTGGGTAAGCCATTTTGCTCCAGGGATATATGGCAGGGCCATGGGCATGACTGGAATCGCGACCCCTGATGGTGTGGTGGCTGCTTCAGCCTGATCAGCGCCGGGCGCGAGTTGAGCATCCGGAGCGTTAACCGGTGCTCCGGCGCTTTGCTGGTCGTCGGCCATGGTTGCGCCCCCCTAGTGAACCGTAGCCTACCTCCTTTACTTTTGATCGGGTAGGCTGCAGCTCCGCAGACGACGGTCTCCTTCCATTACCTGACGCTTCCTGGAGCTGCGTCAGAGCGCGAGGTGAGCCTACGATGCTCCTCTGCCCCCTCAACTCCTTTCTCCTCTCTTCTTTGCCTCCGGCCACACTCGGGGCCCTCAATACAGCAGCAGACGTGCTGCGTCTTCACTGCTCTCAGTGGCAGCACACTTTCTGACTAAAACTGACTGCCTGGCTCCACCCTCCATATATGTAATCCTATCCGGGCTCCTTCTGGTGGTATAAGGTGGAAGGGTGGAGGTGTTTGTTTGAATGAGGGCCTCTTGTGGAGAAGTCCGTCCATGCACCCTTTTGGGTCCTGTGGTACCTGTGAACAGCAGGGTGCCACAAGCCCATAATCACCAAGCAACCACTTCAACTGGTAGCCTTGGACCACGTAAAGCTAGCCCCAAACCGGTCAGGCTATGTCTACACTCTCACCATAGTAGACCACTACTCCAGGTTCTTGGTAGTAGTGCCAGTGAAAGACCAGATGGCTCAGACGGCAGCCAAAGCGTTCCAACAGCACTTTTCTCGCCTGTACGGTTACCCAGAATGGGTGCTTACTGACCAAGGTCCAGCATTTGAAGTAGAGGTGTTCCAGGAATTCTGTAACTTGTACGGCTGCAAGAAAATAAGGACGACGCCATATCATCCCCAGACCAACGGGTTGTGTGAGAAGATGAACCAGGTGGTAATAGACCTGTTGGAGATGTTGCCCCTTGAAGAACGTAGCCTGTGGCCAGAGAAGTTACCAGATTTGGTTGACCTATATAACTATATCCCGGTGAACTCCACCAACTGTACACCCGCTTACCTGATGAGAGCAAGACCTGGTAAGCTACCCATTGACTTGGACATAGGAGTTTTAACACCATAGACGACATCACCAGATGCAGATTGGGATACAGAGCGGCAGCAACAATACCGCAAGGTGCAAGAATGTGTGGAGAGAAGTTTGTCCTAGGCGAGACAGAAGCAGGAGAAAACTTACAATCAGCACTCACCAAAGAGTTCCCTTGTCACATGGAGAACAAGTACTCAAAAGGAAGAGACGAGTCCACAAATTAGATGACCAGTGGGAGGTTGAGCCATACAGCTTCCTACCCTCAAATTACGATAACACCAAAGTGTGCCTCATCAGTAAAGATGGAGGGGAAACTTCAGCGGCAGTCTCAAGAGACCACTTGAAGATATGTTCTGAACAGTTGAAACACAAAGAAAAAGACCAAGACAGCCCTCAGCCCACAGAAGAGGTGGAAGAAATGGTCCAGACAGTCCTTGGAGCATTTCCCCGGTCTTGGACGCAGGTGAACAGAGCAATTGTGGTACCGGTCCTGACCTTTCTCCAAGCAGCCTCACCGGAAGCTGCAGAGGCTCCAGAACATCTGGAAGACCAGTCGGCCCCAGAGACAGATGCTTCATCAGCAGCAGATCAGGAGAATCTACCCTCTGCTAGCAGTGAACCTGTCGTACCCAGGGTGAGTCAAAAAATTCATAGGAGATTACCAGCCTACCGGTGTTATCTCAGACTACCCGTAGTGTAGTTCACACTGAACCCACCACACCAGGGGTAGACACTAGGGACCTGGGTAGGTTAGTGACAACAAATGCACTACATAGATCGACCCGGAGTACTAAAGGTCAGCTCCCTGCCCGCTGGAGGAACTAAAGTGTAAGAGAACTAAAGAGTATGTTATAAATAGTTGTAATCATTAAATAATGCTAGAAATATATATATTTGTTAAATTTATGGACAATTGGACCACAGGACTAGGTGTGGTCAGGACAATGTTGGATATAGTTACTGATTGGCCTAGAAAATAACCCGCAGGCGTGGCTGAAGACCAGGCCCACCGAAGGAGTGCCCTGAAGCCATGACCAGGGACGATACACAAAGTGGGTTGATGCGGTTCCCACCAGACAAATTTCAGTTACCCGTTTTTGCTTGGGTTTTTGTAGTTTTTGCTTTTTGAGATTTTGTAAACTGTTTGTAATGTGAATTGTTATTGTTGATTGCTCATTTTAAAAGGTATCCTCAGTCTGGGAGTGCTGAAGTTAACAAGGGGGGGAATGTGGCACCCCATGAGTCCGGTTGCCACAGTGGCATTGCCTCCCTCACAAGGGGGTGATGCCATGCCTGGAAGCAAGGAGGGGTCCTCTAATCAGGTTTTGCTAGCATGCAACACTTCCTGGCTCCAGACCAGCAAGGGGAGCTCCTCCCCTTAGCAACTGGATCTGGAGGCAGGGTTAATTAGTGTGAGGAGAACAGACAGGAGGAGGAGTCCTGAGGAGATAATTTGCATATTCCCACTGCATTTTGGGGTAAGTGAAGAGTCTCCACGAGCTCAAAGAACACTGGATTTTGGCTGTTGGAGCTGAAAAGAGGACATCGGTAAACCAGGGGAGGAGTCCTGAGGAGATAATTTGCATATTCCCACTGCATTTTGGGGTAAGTGAAGAGTCTCCGCGAGCTCAAAGAACACTGGATTTTGGCTGTTGGAGCTGAAAAGAGGACATCGGTAAACCGCACTTTTTTTTGAAGCTTTTTTCACTGTTTTCAGAACATTAACGGTAAGAACATGGAAGAGTCCAGGAGCCATTTGGTGAGCTGCATATCCTGCTACATGTTCACAGACTTGCCAGTGGAAAAGCCAAACTTCACATGCCAGAAATGCAAGCTTGTGTCCCTGTTGGAGGAAAAGTTGCGAAATCTAGAAGAGAGGTTAACTACCTTGAAAATCATTAAGGAAGGTGAAGAGTTCTTAGACAGAGCAGAATTATCTCTTCATGATTCAGAAAGAGAAGAAATTCGAACTGCACCTGAGGAAACAGAGGAATGGAAGCATGTGACCCACAGAAGCAGGAGGATCGAGAGGCAGTCAGCACCCATACTGCTCAGGAACCAGTACCAGGCTCTCTCGCAGGAGCACCATGAAGAAATACAGCAAGATAAGACTTTGCCAGCAATGAATAACCTTGTAAGCCCTCAGAATCCTCCCAGATGGAGAAAGAAGAATGTTGTGAAGAAAAAACGGAGAGTGGTGGTCATGGGGGATTCCCTGTTAAGAGGAACAGAGGCCGCTATCTGCAGACCAGACATAACCTCAAGAGAAATGTGCTGTCTTCCAGGAGCAAAAATTAAAGATGTGTCTGACAGGATATCAAGACTCTTCAGACCTACAGATCACTACCCATTCCTGCTAAAACATGTGGGGACAAATGACACCGCAAGAAAGGACCTGGAAACCATCTGCAGTGACTTTGAAGACTTAGGCAAGAAAGTGAAAGAATTGGGAGCGCAGGTGGTCTTCTCATCCATCCTCCCAGTGGATGGCCATGGAACAATGAGGTGGAAAAAGATTCTACAGGTGAACAACTGGCTACGTCGATGGTGCCGTCAACAAGGATTTGGATTTCTGGATCACGGAATGAATTACCTATATGATGGACTACTTGCTAGAGATGGGGTGCACCTTACGAAGACTGGAAAACATGTATTTGGAAGTCGCCTTGCTATACTCATCAGGAGAGCTTTAAACTAGAACAATGTGGGAAGGGAAGCAAAAGGCCAGAAAAAGCCATACAGCTGACAAATACTATTGAGATCTCTGCTACTGGAAGTGGAAAGGAAAAACTAAGACAAAACAATTTAAATAATAAAAATATGGGAGGAAGAGAAACCAATCACAAACTAAAATGTTTTTATACAAATGCACAAAGCATGGGAAACAAACAAGGAGAATTGGAACTACTAATGCAGGAAAAGAAATATGATGTCATTGGAATCGCTGAAACTTGGTGGGACGATACACATGATTGGAATAAAAGGCTAAAAGGATACAACTTATTTGCAAGAAACAGACTTGATAAACGAGGAGGAGGTGTCGCATTGTATGTTAGAAAAACGTATATCTGCACAGAGATTGAAGCTTCAGAGACTGGGAATTCTGTGGAAACTGTTTGGGTAAGAATACAAGGAGAGAACAACGGAAAGGACACCATTGTAGGCATTTACTACAGGCCACCTGGGCAAGCTGAAGATATGGATGAACTCTTTATGTATCAAATGACCAAGTTCTCCAAAAAATATGACGTAGTGGTCATGGGAGATTTCAACTATCCAGATATTTGTTGGGAATCTCTCTCAAGTAAAACTAACAGGTCAAGCAAATTCTTATCCTCTCTTGCTGACAACTTTATCTTCCAAAAGGTAGGGGAGAAAACAAGGGGATCTGCTACTTTGGATCTAATCCTTATAAACAGGGAGGAAATGGTTGAGGAGGTAAAGGTGGCTGGGACCCTAGGAGGCAGCGATCATGCTATTATAGAATTTTGGATAACTAGAGGAGGAAGACATGTGAAGACTCAAACTTCAAGGTTAGATTTTAGAAAGGCAGATTTTAAGAGACTTAGAAAGAGAATAGGAGGGATCCAATGGCTGGATGTCCTTAAGCACAAAAATGTCCAGGAAGGATGGGAAATTTTTAAAAATGAGATTCTCAAAGCACAATCGTTAACAATCCCGAAAAGTAGGAAGAATGGGAAGCATTTAAGGAAACCAGGATGGATGAACACAGAACTTAAACACATGCTAAAAAGAAAGAAAGAAATGTTTATTAAATGGAAAGAGGGAGGCATATCTAATGAAGATTATAATGCAGTCTGCAGATCCTGCAGGGCACGTATCAGGTTAGCTAAAGCTGACAATGAATTAAGGCTTGCAAGAAAAGCAATAAAAAAGAATTTTGGGGGTATGTCAAAAGTAAAAGAAAAGTCAAAGATGCTATAGGATTTTTACAGGATGAAAATGGAGAAATGGTAAGAGAGGATGTTGAGAAGGCCGAACTTTTTAATTCCTATTTTGCATCTGTTTTCTCTTAGAAAGAAAATGTAACATCAACTGATCTTCACTGTCCTTTCAAAGGAATAGAAGAATCCAAGTTATCTGTAAACAGAAAGATTGTGAGGGAATATTTAGCTAACATAAATGCGTTCAAGTCTCCAGGTCCAGATGAATTACACCCCAGAGTACTGAAGGAGATCGTAGAAGAAATTTTAGAACCACTCTCCATAATCTTTGAAAATTCTTGGAGAACAGGAGAAGTCCCAGAAGACTGGAGAAGAGCAAATGTTGTTCCTATCTTCAAAAAGGGGAAGAAGGTGGACCCAGGGAACTATAGGCCGGTGAGTCTGACTTCTATACCAGGAAAGATCTTTGAACAAATTATTAAACAACATGTATGTAAGTACATGGATAATAATGAAGTGATTAACCAGAGTCAGCATGGGTTTGTAACTAACAAGTCATGTAAGACTAACTTAATTTCCTTCTATGACAGAATCACTGACGGGGTGGATCAGGGAAATGCTGTAGATATAGTATATCTTGACTTCAGCAAAGCATTTGACAAAGTATCTCACACCATCCTTATTGAAAAAATGACCAAGTATGCAATGGACCATTCAACTGTTAGGTGGATTCATAACTGGCTTAGTGATCGGACTCAAAGGGTGGTTGTAAATGGCTTCACATCCAACTGGATGAATGTCTCAAGTGGGGTACCACAGGGCTCAGTCCTGGGACCTGTATTGTTCAACATCTTTATCAATGATTTAGATGAAGGAATTGAGGGTAAACTGATTAAATTTGCTGATGACACAAAGCTAGGAGGGATAGCTAATACTAGAGAAGAGAGAGAGAGGATTCAAAAAGACCTAAATAAACTGGAGCAGTGGGCAGCAAACAACAGAATGGTTTTTAACAGGGAAAAATGCAAAGTACTACATCTGGGCAATAAAAATGAAAAAAGCATATACAGAATGGGAGGAATAGAGCTAAGCAACAGTACATGTGAAAAAGACTTAGGTATACTAATAGATCATAGACTGAACATGAGTCAACAGTGTGATGCAGCAGCAAAAAAGGCAAATACAATTCTGGGATGTATTAACAGAAGCATACAGTTTAGATCACGTGAAGTCATTATCGGTCTTTACTCCTCTTTGGTCAGACCTCATCTGGAATACTGTGTACAGTTTTGGGCACCACATTTTAAAAAAGACATAGACAAACTGGAGCAAGTTCAGAGAAGAGCGACCAGAATGGTGACTGGTCTGCAAACTATGTCCTATGAGGAACGGTTGCAGGATTTGGGAATGTTTAGCTTGCAAAAAAGAAGACTGAGAGGAGACTTAATAGCTGTCTACAAATATGTCAAGGGCTGTCACATTGTAGAAGGATCATCTTTATTCTCATTTGCACAAGGAAAGACTAGAAGCAATGGGATGAAACTAAATGGGAGGAGACACAGATTAGATATTAGAAAAAACTTTTTGACAGTTAGGGTGATTAATGAGTGGAACAGGCTGCCACGAGAGGTGGTGAGTTCCCCTTCAATGGACGTCTTCAAACAGAGGCTGGACAGACATCTGTCTGAGATGATTTAGTGAATCCTGCTTTGAGCAGGGGGTTGGACCAGATGACCCAGAAGGTCCCTTCCAACTCTGTCATTCTATGATTCTATGATTCTATGAAGTCAGGAGGTCGACGAGGAAAGACCTAGGGAGTGGAGCTGCACGGCAGATCACCCCAGAGGAAGCTCAGAAGAACCGGACACCGGAGTCTGAGGTTGTGGGGCACTGAAAGCCCAGCAGCAGAAACAGGAGGGCAGGAGACTGCAGGTCTCCTGGCCCCATCAGACGTCCGGAGGCTCAGCAGCATGATAGGGTCCAGCACTGCCACGTGGGAGTGACACTCCAGGATGGCCCGAGCTGCCTGCCATAGGGGAGAGCACAAAGACATTGTACTCAGGGACGAGGGCCGCAGCATAGCTATACGCAGCAAGGCCAAAGAGGTAGCACAAAGGGAAGGCCTACAACTCCACCTGGCTAGGTGGATCCCCCAACTTGCTTCCAAGCTGCCCGGACCTCTACTACCAGCTAGTACCCGTGCCCCGGTCTGCCTAACCACCTCAAGTAAAGATAAGAGGAAACCGCCATTAAGTTGTGGACTGATTATTACCTGCACCATCCTCTGCACCACACCGCACAGCAACATCTATAAAATCACTACTTCCTGCCCTGGAGCTGAGCTCTGCCTGTGGAGAGCTGAACAAACTCTGCTGCATTAACAATGGCCCCAAAGGTTCGGCACCACAGCGGCGGCTCCCTTTAGCCGCATACCACAGGTGGCATCACAAACTCTATACATGAACTATAATTCCCCAGTAAATTTCCCCTTTTATTGACCACCCTGGGTCACGAAATGGGTCACCGCCACTGTGACATCTCCCCTAGCAACGACCGGTCCGGCACCGAGTACCCCACGGCCCACGGGGCACGTCAGTTACACCCAGCGATGCTCCTGTCAGCGTGCCTGCTAGTCACAACAGTCGGGATGCAGTGTGAGGATGATCGGCAGGCAGACGGCAGATTTTCCTGGACCCACAGCCTGGTCGTACTATCCGGAGCGTGGTGTGCGGGGCGGCGGGCGGCTGCCTGGCTTCACGCACCAGGCTGGCTCGTCTGGGTCTTCCAATCGGGCCGGGTCCAGAACCGCCATAAGTAGCGGCGCATCGAGGCGATCGGTGGTTCGTGGTGATGAGGGCGCTGCAGGATCTGTTTGGGTCCCCTCTGGTGATAAGTAGGCCAGGGGCACGGGCTTTGAACAGCATCAGGAGTCGGAGGAATCTGATTTTGGTGGAGACGGCATTGGTGAAACTGATCGGCGGGAGTCGGGACTTATGGCTGGCGGGGACACAGCAACTGCACAGCTCGGGGAGTATGCTTCAATGTCTGATCTGTTACCAGTTGGTTTAATGTCTTTGGGAATGGAGGGTAGTCAGTTGGGTGGGCCTAGCGGGAGTAATGTTACCGAGGTAACTGGGACAGTCGTACCTGGGCTTAGAGATGTTTTAACTAGTTTGTCGCAGGTTTTGGCAAGGTTGGATGGTAGGTCAGCGATTGGGGCAGGAGTTTCTCCCACAGGGGCTTGAGTTCCCAGGCAGTTAGTCATGCCACGGGTCTGTGGGGAGGTGAGCATGACAGTGGCGGGGGTGGATAGTGCATCCTCGGGTGTGTCTGTGTCCGTGCAGATGGAGAAAGAGAAAGGTGAGGCCGTTAAACTTGACGATCGAGCGAAAGAGGAGGTTTACATGTGTTTTGAGGGTCCGTTGGGGGCACACTTGAAGAAGGAAGTGAAAGAAAAAATTTGGAAGGATGAATATGTGGAAATTTTTTCGCTCCTCCCTCTTGAAAAGTTTAATTTGGATAAGGGGAAGAAGGATGATAGCAAAAAAGAAGAAGAGAAGCGGAGGTGGAGGCTGATTCCTCAGACATTCGTAAACTGGCTGCAAGCCTTTGAGATACTGGCTAGTGTTATTAGGGAAAAAGCACCGGAAAATTGCTCGGGCATTTTTTGTTACCAGGACTCTATTGGGGAGGCGCATCGTATTTATGGTGGGCAGACGTGGTTAAGATACGATGAGCAGTTTCAGCAGAGGAAGGCGGTAAGGCCTGAGACTAGGTGGGATCGAAAGGACATAGGGCTGTGGCTAAAGGTTATGGCTCCAGTTAGGTATGGGCAGTCCTTTCACGGGAGTGGCAGCAGTGGGGCACAAGCAGTTGGTCATGGAGGAAGCAACCAAGGGGCACAAGGTTCTAAAGAGAAGACAGGAACATGCTGGCAATTTAATGATGGCCAGTGTAAGTATGGGAGCAGTTGCAAATTTAAACATGTGTGCTCCCATTGCAGCGGTAGCTCACACAGGGCATCAAAATGTTTTAATAAAGGGGAAAGGGAAGTCTTCAGTGGGTTCCAGTCAAGGGGGTGACTCCAGTGAGACCTCACGCGATGGCCCCCTTTCTAAATAGGTACCCGGATCGGTTGAAGGCCACTGTTATTTTTAAAGGTTTTTCGGAAGGTTTTAGGATTCCACCACCCAGTCACATTGTTCCTTTTTCTGTTGGCGTCTCTTTACCCGGGAGTGGTTAGCGAGAAGTTGAGGAAGGAGGTGGAACTGGGAAGGATGGCTGGTCCTTTTCAGAATTTACTGCGGGATGACGTAATTATTTCTCTGTTGGGGGTGGTACCTAAGAAGGAACCCAATAAGTTTCAGTTGATCCAACATTTGACTTATCCAAAAGGGCTTTTGGTTAATGATGGTATCGCGCAAGAGTTATGTTCAGTGGAGTATACGTCATTTGATGCGGCAGTGTAAAGGGTCAGGAGATACGGGCCTGGGTCGTGGTTAGCTAAGACTGATACTGAGTCGGCTTTTCAGCTGCTGCCTGTTCACCCTGAGAGTATCGTGTTGTTAGGTTGTTTTTGGAATGGCGAGTATTCCGTGAATCGATGTTTGCCGATGGGTTGCGCAAATTCCTGTTCTTTGTTTTAGACTTTTAGTACCTTTTTGGAATGGGTGGTGAGGGAAGTGGCTTCCGTGCAGTCGGTCATTCATTACTAGGATGATTTTTTGTTTATCATAGTAACATAGTAACATAGTTTTTAAGGTTGAAGGAAGACTAAGTCCATCTAGTTCAACCCATAACCTAACATGTTGATCCAGAGGAAGGCAAAAAAAGACCCATGTGGCAAACACTAAGCTCAAGATTGGGGAAAAAAATTCCTTCCCAACTCCATACGACAATCAGACTAGTTCCCTGGATAAACGCCCTATCAAGGAATCTAGTATATAATAACCTGTAATATTATACTTTGCAAGAAAGGCATCCATGCCCTTCTTAACCACTTCGCGCCAGAGCCTGTTTTTGCCTTCGTGACCGGGCCAATTTTTTAAATTCTGACCACTGTCACTTCATGAAATAATTACTCTGGAATGCATCAATGGATTCCCCTGATTCTGAGACAGTTTTTTCGTGACATATTGTACTTCATGATAGTGGTAAAATTTCTTCGATATCACTTGCGTTTATTTGTGAAAAAATCGGAAATTTGGCAAAAAAATTTAAAATTTTGCAATTTTCAAACTTTGAATTTTCATGCCCTTAAATCAGAGAGATATGTCACACAAAATAGTTAATAAATAACATTTCCCACATGTCTACTATACATTAGCACAATTTTGGAACCAACATTTTTTTTGATAGGAAGCTATAAGGGTTAAAAATTGACCAGCGATTTCTCATTTTTCCAACAAAATTTAGAAATACATTTTTTTAGGGATCACATCTTATTTGAAGTGACTTTGAGGGGCCTTTATGACAGAAAATACCCAAAAGTGACACCATTCTAAAAACTGCACCCCTCAAGGTACTCAAAACCATATTCAAGAAGTTTATTAACCCTTCAGGTGTTTCACGGGAATTTTTGGAAAGTGGAAGAAAACAATGAACTTTTAACTTTTTTTCACAAAAATGTTACTTTAGACCCAATTTTTTTATTTTCACAAGGGTAACAGGAAAAATGATAAATAATTAGCGGATGCCATGTCGCATTTGGGGAGCCCCTAATGTGCCTAAACAGTGGAAACCCCCCACAAGTGACACCATTTTGGAAACTAGACCCCTTAGGGAACTTATCTAGATGTGTGGTGAGCACCTTGCACCCCCAGGTGCTTCACAGAAGTTTATAATATTGAGCCATAAAAATAAAATTTTCACATTTTTCCCACAAAAAATGTTTTTCATTCCCTAATTTTGCATTATCATAAGGATAACAGGAGAAATTGCACCATGAAATTTGTTGTTCAATTTCTCTTGAGTACGTCGATACCCCATATGTGGGGGAAAACCACTGCTTTGGTGTACGGCAGGGTTCGGAAGAGAAAGGAGCGCTATGTTGCCTGGGATAGGTTGCAGACACCATGTCACATTTGAAGAGTCGCTGACATGCCAAAACAGCAGAAACCCCCACAAGTGACCACATTTTGTAAACTACACCTCTCAATGAATTCATCTAGGGAAGTAGTGAGTATTTTTTAATTTTTAAATTTATACCATTGGGCAGTGAAGAAAACATAATTATATTTTTACCACAAAAAAATGTTTTACCCTCAGAATTTACATTTTCACACAGGTCAATGGGTAAAAATGGTGCCGAAATGTGTCACACAATTTCTTCTAAAAGTGGCAATACCCCATATGTGGCTGTATCGTACCGATTTGCTAGAGATGGGGTGCACCTTACGAAGACTGGAAAACATGTATTTGGAAGTCGCCTTGCTACACTCATCAGAAGAGCTTTAAACTAGAACAATGTGGGAAGGGAAGCAAAAGGCCAGAAAAAGCCATACAGCTGACAAATACTATTGAGATCTCTGCTACTGGAAGTGGAAAGGAAGAACAAAGACAAAACAATTTAAATAATAAAAATATGGGAGGAAGAGAAACCAATCACAAACTAAAATGTTTTTATACAAATGCACAAAGCATGGGCAACAAACAAGGAGAATTGGAACTACTAATGCAGGAAAAGGAATATGATGTCATTGGAATCACTGAAACTTGGTGGGACGATACACATGATTGGAATAAAAGGCTAAAAGGATACAACTTATTTGCAAGAAACAGACTTGATAAACGAGGAGGAGGTGTTGCATTGTATGTTAGAAAAGCGTATATCTGCACAGAGATTGAAGCTTCAGAGACTGGGAGTTCTGTGGAAACTGTTTGGGTAAGAATACAAGGAGAGAACAATGGAAAGGACACCATTGTAGGCATTTACTACAAGCCACCTGGGCAAGCTGAAGATATGGATGAACTCTTTATGTATCAAATGACCAAGTTCTCCAAAAAATATGACGTAGTGGTCATGGGAGATTTCAACTATCCAGACATTTGTTGGGAATCTCTCTCAAGTAAAACTAACAGGTCAAGCAAATTCTTATCCTCTCTTGCTGACAACTTTATCTTCCAAAAGGTAGGGGAGAAAACAAGGGGATCTGCTACTTTTGATCTAATCATTATAAACAGGGAGGAAATGGTTGAGGAGGTAAAGGTGGCTGGGACCCTAGGAGGCAGCGATCATGCTATTATAGAATTTTGGATAACTAGAGGAGGAAGACATGTGAAGACTCAGACTTCAAGGTTAGATTTTAGAAAGGCAGATTTTAAGAGACTCAGAAAGAGAATAGGAGGGATCCAATGGCTGGATGTCCTTAAGGACAAAAATGTCCAGGAAGGATGGGAAATTTTTAAAAATGAGATTCTCAAAGCACAATCGTTAACAATCCCGAAAAGTAGGAAGAATGGGAAGCATTTAAGGAAACCAGGATGGATGAACACAGAACTTAAACACATGCTAAAAAGAAAGAAAGAAATGTTTATTAAATGGAAAGAGGGAGGCATATCTAAAGAAGATTATAATGCAGTCTGCAGATCCTGCAGGGCACGTATCAGGTTAGCTAAAGCTGACAATGAATTAAGGCTTGCAAGAGATGTCAAAAGCAATAAAAAAGGATTTTGGGGGTATGTCAAAAGTAAAAGAAAAGTCAAAGATGCTATAGGATTTTTACAGGATGAAAATGGAGAAATGGTAAGAGAGGATGTTGAGAAGGCCGAACTTTTTAATTCCTATTTTGCATCTGTTTTCTCTCAGAAAGAAAATGTAACATCAACTGATCTTCACTGTCCTTTTAAAGGAATAGAGGAATCCAAGTTATCTGTAAACAGAAAGATTGTGAGGGAATATTTAGCTAACATAAATGAGTTCAAGTCTCCAGGTCCAGATGAATTACACCCCAGAGTACTGAAGGAGATCGTAGAAGAAATTTTAGAACCACTCTCCATAATCTTTGAAAATTCTTGGAGAACAGGAGAAGTCCCAGAAGACTGGAGAAGAGCAAATGTTGTTCCTATCTTCAAAAAGCGGAAGAAGGTGGACCCAGGGAACTATAGGCCGGTGAGTCTGACTTCTATACCAGGAAAGATCTTTGAACAAATTATTAAACAACATGTATGTAAGTACATGGATAAGAATGAAGTGATTAACCAGAGTCAGCATGGGTTTGTAACTAACAAGTCATATCAGACTAACTTAATTTCCTTCTATGACAGAATCACTGACTGGGTGGATCAGGGAAATGCTGTAGATATAGTATATCTTGACTTCAGCAAAGCATTTGACAAAGTATCTCACACCATCCTTATTGAAAAAATGACCAAGTATGCAATGGACCAGGCAACTGTTAGGTGGATTCATAACTGGCTTAGTGATCGGACTCAAAGGGTGGTTGTAAATGGCTTCACATCCAGCTGGATGAATGTCTCAAGTGGGGTACCACAGGGCTCCGTCCTGGGACCTGTATTGTTCAACATCTTTATCAATGATTTAGATGAAGGAATTGAGGGTAAACTGATTAAATTTGCTGATGACACAAAGCTAGGAGGGATAGCTAATACTAGAGAAGAGAGAGAGAGGATTCAAAAAGACCTAAATAAACTGGAGCAGTGGGCAGCAACCAACAGAATGGTTTTTAACAGGGAAAAATGCAAAGTACTACATCTGGGCAATAAAAATGAAAAAAGCATATACAGAATGGGAGGAATAGAGCTAAGCAACAGTACATGTGAAAAAGACTTAGGTATACTAATAGATCATACACTGAACATGAGTCAACAGTGTGATGCAGCAGCAAAAAAGGCAAATACAATTCTGGGATGTATTAACAGAAGCATACAGTCTAGATCACGTGAAGTCATTATCGGTCTTTACTCCTCTTTGGTCAGACCTCATCTGGAATACTGTGTACAGTTTTGGGCACCACATTTTAAAAAAGACATAGACAAACTGGAGCAAGTTCAGAGAAGAGCGACCAGAATGGTGACTGGTCTGCAAACCATGTCCTATGAGGAACGGTTGCAGGATTTGGGAATGTTTAGCTTGCAAAAAAGAAGACTGAGAGGAGACTTAATAGCTGTCTACAAATATGTCAAGGGCTGTCACATTGTAGAAGGATCATCTTTATTCTCATTTGCACAAGGAAAGACTAGAAGCAATGGGATGAAACTAAATGGGAGGAGATACAGATTAGATATTAGAAAAAACTTTTTGACAGTTAGGGTGATTAATGAGTGGAACAGGCTGCCACGAGAGGTGGTGAGTTCCCCTTCAATGGACGTCTTCAAACAGAGGCTGGACAGACATCTGTCTGAGATGATCTAGTGAATCCTGCTTTGAGCAGGGGGTTGGACCAGATGACCCAGGAGGTCCCTTCCAACTCTACCATTCTATGATTCTATGATTCTATGATTTGCCATACGGCGAGATCTGGGAGGGACGGAGCGCTATTTGACAATTGGAGAACAAATTATTGTAGAATAGGCATTTGGATTTGGGAGCACAAAATTTTCAGAATTTCTTTTGGGGGGCAAGGGCCATTTCACTTTTCCAGAGCCTTTCTGCTACCAGTAACTTGGAATATTTTTAACAGATGACGGACCTGAGTGGGGACTAGCTTTTTTTGAGGACTGAGTTGAAGCTTTTATTGGGAACATTTTACGTAACATTTATCCGGCGCTCGAGGTTGAGCACTTACATCGGGGTTTCCATCTAAATTTCCAAGTGATGTAATTCAGATGAAACCACTGTGGGATCCATTCACTGTAATGAGGCAGCAGAGTTACTCTGGACTCCGTCTGGCCTGTGTTTAGCGGTGTCCTTTTTTTTCAGAAGTGCACAAAACTGTGGCCAACCGCACTTTTTTGCACGCCTAAAAAAACTGACACCGTGGGATCACAGGCCAGACGGCATCCACAGTGGCCTATATTTTGCATCAAGATTATGCCAATAGACAGGATTTTTTGCCATAGATTGTCACAGGCAAAAGCTGGGGTGAGGGCGCCCCACCATTTCATCCCGTTAAACAAGGAACTGAAGGGAGATTTGAGAGCTTGGAAGTCGTTCTTGGAAAATTATAATGGTAGGTCTCTAATTCAGCATGAGTTTCTCAGCAGTTTTGACTTTGAGATTTATACGGACGCGGCTGGTGGTGTCTGGTACGGGGCCTATTGTAAGGGTCGGTGGAGTGTTGGTGAATGGCGAAGTAGTGGATAGAGAAGGGCTTTACTAAGAACCTGGCTCTGTTGGAATTATTTCCTATAGTTGTAGCAGTTTTAATTTGGGGGGAGAATTTTGCAAATAGGAGAGTGCGTTTCCATTGTGACAATATGGGAGTGGTGTCAGTAATTAATAGTTTGTCTGCATCATCTCCTCCGGTTATTAAGTTGGTTAGGGAGTTGGTTCTTCGTTGTCTTGAATTGAATGCCTGGATTACAGCGCTCCATGTCCCAGGTATGCAGAATTCTTTTGCAGATTCCTTGTCTCGTTTGCAGTGGGATCGATTTTGGGCATTGGCGCCGGAGGCAGTGAACGTGGGACAGGAATGCCCTTCACATCTGTGGCAGTTGGTTATGGACGAGCAGGTCGGTTGATAAGGGAGTCCATTACCGTGCAGACTTGGTCGTCATATGAAGGAGCATGGCGAGTATGGCTTAGTTGGTTGTCGCAATGGGGCCCGGTGAAGCGTGATGAAGATAGAATGTCAGCTGTGCTGTTTTTATTTGGTAGGGCAGCGGATATTGGATGGTCGGTGTCTAGGGTTAGCAAATTCGTTGCAGGGTTGGCTTTTGGTTTAAAGTTGCAAGGCGTTACTGATGTGACAAATAGAGATGAGCGTTGTTCTACTCGAACTGTTCGCCAATCTCAAATTCGAGCTGTTTTGGGCGGTGTTCGAGCCGGTCGGCGAACACGAACAATTTGATAAAAATTCGGCTGTTCGAGGTTATGTTCGATAACTGTTCGTGCACCAAAATCATAACTGGATTTTTTCTCAGTAATGATGAAAATTAATGTTAATACGCAGTTTGAGTGTACAGCGGGGTGGGGGGAGGGTCAGGGGATGGATCTCTGCAGGAACAATGAAGATCTCCATTTTTTTTTCTCTTTCCCGCATTTGCAGTGGGGAGGTGCAATCTGTCAGCCTATCAGCAGCGCACACACGGAGCAAAGTGCTTTTTTTCACACAAGCAAGGGCATGTGTCATTGGCAGTGTATGTCACATGTCCTTGCCCTATAAGACCAAGCCTTTTTCCCCGTCGCCACCATTTTCTCACTGCTGCAGCTGCATGTTAGACGGCACCGCTGTTGCTGTGTGCGCTATACCTTGTTAATTTCAAGCCAATTTTCGCACAAATATACAGATAGCTTGGGAGTAGGGAATAGTTGTGATTGCAGTCCTTTTAAGGACTAGGTTACAGCATTTCCTACGACTTTTATCAGGGAGGTCTGTGCTCTTAAATAGATAGGTTGTGGGAGTAAAGACTAATTGTAATTGGAGTCCTTTTCAGGACTAGGTTACATCAGTTCCTATCAGTTTTTGCCAGGCAGGTCTGTGCCAGTGCTGTGCAAGTTTTTTTCACAGCATTTGGCTGAATCTAGCAAAGCTAATCCTTTTTGGCCTATTGCAGAGTGTGTTAGTCAGTGGAGTAGCCTATCTGTGCTGCAAGATATACCACCTGTGTATAGAATACCAATTTTTTTACTGCACCTAGTGAAGTAAAATCTTTTGGGCATAGCATCATTCTATTAGTCCACCTATACTGACCTCCATCAGGTTGCAAATTGAAACTAATTTTTATCTGCATCTACAGTACCTCTGAAAAAATATTTGGGCTTCTAGCTGTGTGTGGGACTTGTTGTATTAGTCCATCTATACTGACCTCCATCAGGTTGCAAACTGAATATATTTTTTTCTGCATCTACCTCTGAAAAAATATTTGGGCTTCTAGCTGTGGGTGGGTCTTGTTCTATTAATCCATCTATACTGACCTCCATCAGGTTGCAAACTGAATATATTTTTTTCTGCATCTACCTCTGAAAAAATATTTGGGCTTCTAGCTGTGGGTGGGTCTTGTTCTATTAATCCATCTATACTGACCTCCATCAGGTTGCAAACTGAATATAATTTTTTTCTGCATCTAGCTCTGAAAAAATATTTGGCCTTCTAGCAGTGTGTGGGACTTTCTCTATTAGTCCATCTATACTGACCTCCATCAGGTTGCAAATTAAAAATAATTTGTATCTGCATCTACAGTACCTCTGAAAAAATATTTGGGCTTCTAGCTGTGTGTGGGACTTGTTGTATTAGTCCATCTATACTGACCTCCATCAGGTTGCAAATTAAAAATAATTTTTATCTGCATCTACAGTACCTCTGAAAAAATATTTGGGCTTCTAGCTGTGTGTGGGACTTGTTGTATTAGTCCATCTATACTGACCTCCATCAGGTTGCAAACTGAATATATTTTTTTCTGCATCTACCTCTGAAAAAATATTTGGGCTTCTAGCTGTGTGTGGGACTTGTTGTATTAGTCCATCTATACTGACCTCCATCAGGTTGCAAATTAAAAATAATTTGTACCTGCATCTACAGTACCTCTGAAAAAATATTTGGGCTTCTAGCTGTGTGTGGGACTTGTTGTATTAGTCCATCTATACTGACCTCCATCAGGTTGCAAATTAAAACTAATTTTTATCTGCATCTACAGTACCTCTGAAAAAATATTTGGGCTTCTAGCTGTGTGTGGGACTTGTTGTATTAGTCCATCTATACTGACCTCCATCAGGTTGCAAACTGAATATATTTTTTTCTGCATCTACCTCTGAAAAAATATTGGGCTTCTAGCTGTGTGTGGGTCTTGTTCTATTAATCCATCTATACTGACCTCCATCAGGTTGCAAACTGAATATAATTTTTTTCTGCATCTAGCTCTGAAAAAATATTTGGCCTTCTAGCAGTGTGTCGGACTTTCTCTATTAGTCCATCTATACTGACCTCCATCAGGTTGCAAATTAAAAATAATTTTTATTTGCATCTACAGTACCTCTGAAAAAATATTTGGGCTTCTAGCTGTGTGTGGGACTTGTTGTATTAGTCCATCTATACTGACCTCCATCAGGTTGCAAATTAAAACTAATTTTTATCTGCATCTACAGTACCTCTGAAAAAATATTTGGGCTTCTAGCTGTGTGTGGGACTTGTTGTATTAGTCCATCTATACTGACCTCCATCAGGTTGCAAACTGAATATATTTTTTTCTGCATCTACCTCTGAAAAAATATTGGGCTTCGAGCTGTGTGTGGGACTTGTTGTATTAGTCCATCTATACTGACCTCCATCAGGTTGCAAACTGAATATATTTTTTTCTGCATCTACCTCTGAAAAAATATTGGGCTTCTAGCTGTGTGTGGGTCTTGTTCTATTAATCCATCTAAACAGACCTCCATCAGGTTGCAAACTGAATATAATTTTTTTCTGCATCTACCTCTGAAAAAATATTTGGCCTTGTAGCAGTGTGTCGGACTTTCTCTATTAGTCCATCTATACTGACCTCCATCAGGTTGCAAATTAAAAATAATTTTTATCTGCATCTACAGTACCTCTGAAAAAATATTTGGGCTTCTAGCGGTGTGTGGGACTTGTTGTGTTAGTCCATCTATACTGACCTCCATCAGGTTGCAAATTAAAAATAATTTTTATCTACATCTACAGTACCTCTGAAAAAATATTTGGGCTTCTAGCTGTGTGTGGGACTTGTTGTATTAGTCCATCTATACTGACCTCCATCAGGTTGCAAACTGAATATATTTTTTTCTGCATCTACCTCTGAAAAAATATTGGGCTTCTAGATGTGTGTGGGACTTGTTGTATTAGTCCATCTATACTGACCTCCATCAGGTTGCAAACTGAATATATTTTTTTCTGCATCTACCTCTGAAAAAGTATTGGGCTTCTAGCTGTGTGTGGGTCTTGTTCTATTAATCCATCTATACTGACCTCCATCAGGTTGCAAACTGAATATAATTTTTTTCTGCATCTACCTCTGAAAAAATATTTGGCCTTGTAGCAGTGTGTCGGACTTTCTCTATTAGTCCATCTATACTGACCTCCATCAGGTTGCAAACTGAATATATTTTTTTCTACATCTAACCCAGCCAATAGTTTTGGCCTAATACCACAGTTTGGCCACTCAGCTCTGCTCGGTTACCATCCATTGTTTTTTTGTGCAAACAATTCCAGAGTTGTGAATTAGTTAACCACCAAAATGAGTGGAAAAAGGCCTGCTGCTGGTGGAAAGGGGAATAGGCGTGTTGGGAAGGGGAAAAAAGGTTGTGTCCGTGGGGTAGGTGTTAAAGCAACAGTAACATCTGCAGAAGAAAGACCATCTTCCAGCCAAACTAAAATGTCTACTTCTTTTAGCGGACAATGTGATAAGATCCCTTTCTTACGGCCACGCCAATCGCTACAAATTCCAGATGAGGCACAAAAACAGCAGGTGCTTCAACGGATATCAAGTGCTCCTTTAAGTGGGCTCTCCTCCACATCAACTTCAACATCACAAATACTCCAGTCCTCAAAGGTGTCACCCAAATCGCACTTGCTTCCTCACAGCTCCCAAATCTCCAGCTGCCCGTCTGAGTATGAGGTAGAACAGATGGTTGAGTCTGCAGAGCTGTTTACTCATACTATAGCCTGGGAATCAGAGGTCGACTCCAGCGCTTCTGTGAATCCAGACGAGGAAATGATCTGCACTGATGCCCAGAATCTTTATGAGTCGGATCCAGGACCAGACGCAGAAGGTTCTGACCAAAATGTAGACCCTCATTCCCAAACTGTAACTCCTGTTGGTGGAGACAATGAGGAAGACGATGATAAGACTCAAATACCTGATTGGAGCGACAACTTTAGTTTTTTGTCAGGGCAGGAACAGGTTGGCTCTGAGGACGATGGGTGTGATAACGCACAGGGTGATGATGATGAGGTCGGAGATCCCACTTACTGTCAACCCACAGTCAGCCAAGAGATGAGGTCAGCAGAGGAGGTGGAGGAAGATGCTAGTGACGACGAGGTCAGGTTGCGCCTTCCTGGACAGAGACGTAGTACTGGAAGCACGTCAACAACTGCATCCTCAAACACAACTCTGCCTCTCACCACAAGTCGTGGTGGCTCTTCAGGTCGCATGGATGCTAAGCCTTGCATAGCCTGGGCATTTTTTCAGATCGATAAAGATGACCCAACTCGTGTTATCTGTAACATTTGTCAGCAAAAGCTAAGTAGAGGCCAAAAAATACATAGTTTGAGTACTTCATGCATGAACCGGCACATGGACATGAAGCATAAGTTGCAGTGGGAAGCTCAGTGTGCTACAATGCGGCCTAGCCGGCCGGGCCAATCACCGTCTGCCATATCTTGTGCATCCGCGGCCTCTTCATCCTCTGTGACTGGGGGGACAGCAGTCACACCTGTTTTGGGGCGCAGACCTGCCACCTCTTTACCCGCAACAGCCAGCGGGATTGGCAGGTCATCATTTTCTTTGGAGGTGGTAACACCAGCTGGTGTTGAGCGCTGTCCGACATCGATAGCACCACCTTTGGATCAAGGCAACCTAACATGTCCGCCTGCATCTTCCTCACAGACCGGCAGTTTGCCGGGGACACCCTTATCAACCCCGTCTAAGCACAATAGCCAGCCCTCGGTCCCTCAGATGTGGACAAGTAAAAGACCATTTCCTCCTAGCCATGAGAAAGCTAAGAGGTTGAATTTCACCATCTGCAAGCTCTTGGCTACAGAAATGCTGCCTTTCCGCCTGGTGGACACAGAGGATTTTCGAGACCTTATGTCCGTCGCAGTGCCCCAGTACCAGATGCCCAGTCGGCACTACTTCTCAAAGAAAGGTGTGCCTGCGCTCCACCAGCATGTCGCACACAACATCACCGCTTCTTTGAGAAACTCTGTGTGTGACAGGGTGCATTTCACCACAGACACTTGGACGAGCAGGCATGGACAGGGGCGTTACATGTCGCTGACTGGGCACTGGGTAACTATGGTGACAGCAGGACAAGGGGCTGCTGTCCAAGTCTTGCCGTCCCCACGAGTTGTGCGTCAATCCTCTTTATGTCAAAGTTCCTCCACTGCTTCTGCCTCCTCAACCTCCTCTCGGTCTTCCACCTGCACCCAAAGCCTGTCTGGTCATGCCACAAGCTTTCTAACTGCGCAGAAGGGATCCTGCACACCTCCTTACTATGCTGGCAGTAGGGCTCAACGTCATCAGGCGGTTTTTACATTGAAATGTCTGGGAAATGTGAGTCACACAGCTGAGGAGTTGTGGTCAGCTCTGGAGAACCAATTTCATGAATGGTTGTCTCCACTGGACCTGAAACCAGGGAAGGCCGTGTGCGACAATGCTGCAAACCTGGGTGCGGCCCTCCGCCGGGGCAATGTCACACACGTGCCTTGTATGGCTCACGTGTTGAACCTGGTTGTCCAGCAATTTTTAGCCCACTATCCCAGACTAGATGGCCTTCTGCAGAGGGCACGGTCGCTGTGTGCTCACTTCCGCCGTTCGCATCCCGCAGCTCAGCGACTTACATCTCTACAGAAGTCGTTGGGCCTGCCACTTCACCGGCTAAAATGCGATGTGCCTACCCGGTGGAATTCAACTCTGCACATGTTGCAGCGACTGTGGCAGCACCGACAAGCCCTGGTGCAATACGTTCTGACGTATAGCCTGGGCCAACGAGATTCAGAGGTGGGGCAAATCACGCTGGAGGAGTGGTCTCAGATCAGGGACCTATGCACCCTTCTGCACAGTTTTGAAATGGCGACGAAGATGTTTAGTGCTGACGATGCCATTATCAGCATGACTATTCCGGTGATTTACATGCTGGAGCACATGTTAAACAGAATTCGGAGTCAGGTGGTGGCACAAGAGGAGGTGGAGGAAGTAGAGGAGGAGGAGTTGTATGCGGAAGGGCTAACATCTGCAAGGTCCAGACGGTCGGCAGCACCAAGGCGGCAGGCATGTGAGGGTGGGGGAGATGGTTTTACCAGGGCGCATGGTAGCAGCCAAACTAGTGAGGAAGGTGCAGGAGCCCAGGAAGAAGTGGAGGACGAACTGATGGAAGACTCATCAGATGAGGGAGACCTTGATCACATTTCTGTTGTGCGAGGTTGGGGGGAGAGGACAGAGGAAGGAAGCATGATTGTTACCTCGCCACCAACACAACAGGGACTTGGTGCTCCTGGATGCGCAACACACATGAGTGCCTTCTTGCTGCACTACCTGCAACATGACCCTCGAATTGTGAGAATTAGAAATAATCCTGACTACTGGGTTGCCACACTGTTAGATCCCCGGTACAAAAGTAAATTTGCAGAAATTATTCCTGCCATAGAAAGGGATGCACGCATGCAGGAGTATCAGCAGAGACTGTTGCAGAATCTTACATGTGCTTTTCCACAAAATACCAGTGGTGCACGTAGTGAATCTCACAGTTCCAACTTGCCAACCGTTGGACCGTCAAGTGTTCAGCACTCAAACCGTAACAGAACCACAGTATCTGCTGGTAACATCAATTTTGCGGAATCATTTCACCACTTTTTTAGCCCATCCTTTGCAAGGCCACAGGAGACAAGAAGTCTGACACATAGTCAACGCCTAGAGACGATGGTACAGGAGTATCTCCAAGTAAACATTGAAGCCACGACTGTGTCACTGGACCCTTGCTCTTTTTGGGCTTCCAATCTGGATAAATGGCCGGAGCTAGCCACTTACGCCTTGGAGATCTTGTCATGCCCCGCAGCCAGTGTTCTGTCTGAACGTGTGTTCAACGCTGCTGGTGGTGTGCTGACAGATAAGCGCACGCGGCTCTCCACTGATAATGTAGACAGACTCACGTTCATAAAGATGAACAAATCATGGATCCGAAACGACTTTTCTACCCCTGTGTCATCCTGGGGAGAGTAAAAGCTTGATGATTGGTTAAAATCACCCTACCAACCGTTTTAAGCTTTCAAATTACTAATCATGTTTATCTGTATCTTGACTGGAAAATAATTTGGGCTTTGTAGCAGTGTGCAGCACTGATCCTATTAGGCCATCTATACTAAAGCTTCACCAGATTTAAAATTAAAAATAATTTTTAGCTGCATCTAGCCCGGAAAATAATTTTGGGGCTCCGAGATGCGCAAGGCACATAAGTGCCTTCTTGCTGCACTACCTGCAGCATGACCCTCATATTGTCAGAATTCGAAGTAATCATGACTACTGGGTTGCCACACTCTTAGATCTCCCAAACTTTTCGATCAACCTTTTCATTTTAATAAAGACCAAAAAAATGGTCATTTTTGAAATTATAAGCATTAGCAGGTTGTTAGAAACTGAAATCAAACAGTTTTCAACTCAAAACTTTATTCTAGGTGATGTTACATTTTCACATAGGACCCCTTGTTCGAAAGGAGCTTCTGAACTCTCTCGTCCATTGAATTTGTCAGGTTTTGGATGGTTTCTGCTTCAATTGTTTTGCATGAGGACAGAATACCCTCCCAGAGCTGTTGCTTAGATGTGAACTGCCTCCCGCCATCATAGACACTCCTTTTAATGATGCTCCAAAGGTTCTGAATGGGGTAGAGGTCAGGGGAGCATGGGGGTCACACCATAAGTTTGTCCCCTTTTATGCCCATATCAGCCAGAGATGCAGATGTTTTATGTGCAGCATGAGATGGTGCATTATCATGCAGAAAAATGATCTTGCTGTGAAATACACGGTTCTTCTTCTTGAACCATGGCAGGAAGTGCTGTTTGAGAAAATCTACATACATTATGGAGTTCATCTTTAGCGCCTTCAGGGATCCTAAAGGGGCCGACAATCTCTCTCCCCATGATTCCAGCCCAAAACATTACTCCACCTCCTCCTTGTTGGCGCTGTAGCCGTGTTTGCGTGGGGTGTCCATCAACCAGCCATCCTCCACTCCATCCATCTGGACCATCGAGCGCTGCACGGCACTCATCCGTGAACAAAACAGTTTTGAAATCAGTCTTCATGTAATGTTTGGCCCACTGGAGCCGTTTCTGCTTGTGTGAAGTGGATAGCGGAGGTCGACAGGATGGCGCATGCACAGCTGCAAACCTCTGAAGGACCCTGCATCTTGTTGTTCGGGGGACGTTGGAGGCACAAGCAGCTTCAAAAACTTGTCTGCTGCTATGACAAGGCTTTTTTGCCGCTGCTCTTTCAACCTGACGTAATTGCCTGTAGGAAAGAGTCCTCAATTTGCCCTTATCAGCACGCACACGTGTGTACTGTGAATCAGCTACATACTTCTTGATTGCCAAGACACTTCATCCTGATCATCGCACAATGTTGATTGTAGTCATGCCTTGACCTAAACACTCCACAATTTGTTGCTTCTCAGCAGCCGACACATCCTTTTTCTTTCCCATTTTGGCAGAAAATGTAGGCTGCTTAATAATGTGAGAGAGCCTTCTTAAGTAGTCTTGCCTTTCATTGGACACACCTGCCAAACTAATTAGCACAGGTGTCTGCAATTGCTTACAGTGATATAAAGAGCCCTGACACACATCACCATCAATGAGTTTAACTGACAAACAAACAAATTCTTCCCTTATCACTCCTAAACACTTTTTGTATAATAATTTGGAACGCAGTGTACATGTGCTTTTCCACAAAACACCAGTGGTTCACGTAGTGAATCTTACAGTTCTAACTTGCCAACCGTGGTCTGTATGGAGTTGTTCAATAAAGGGCCCAAAATTAAGATAACATAGATGGGAGAGGTCTCTATGAATAGGAATTCCTAAGTATTTGATACCGTGTGAGGGCCAGGCAAAGGGAAAGTTGGACTGGATGGAATCCTATATGGATTTGGGGAGGGAGACATCGAGGGCCTCAGACTTCGCTGCATTGATTTTAAAATTTTACCATGTAACAAATAGTGTTGAGCCACCCCCGTAGTGTTCGAGTTCGGTTCGGTTCGTCGAACACCCGTGTGTTCGCCGAACTGTTCGTCGAACTGTTCGTCGAACACCTTCGAACACCGTTAAAACCAATGGCAGGCAAACAAAAACACATAGAAACACATAGAAAACACCTTCAAAGGTGTCCAAAAGCTGACAAACTGCTCAGAAGACACAACTAACACATGGAAAAGTGACAAGTACATATAGTCATGCGAAAAAAAAAGAAGTGGAGGAGTAAAAGGAGGGGGAGACACAGATATAGGCATGTCATGCCCTTCTAAAATCCAAAAAGTGAGAAGCCGAGACGGCCAGTCCGCTCCTGCCCGTGCCACCTCCGTGTCGCCGGGTTTGTGCCAGAGCCGCGGTGAACCCTGACGGCCAGCCCCCCTCTCCCAATACTGGTGCCTGTCCGCTGGTGGGTCGAGAGAGCCCCCCTGTGGTGGAGGCAGCTCTAAGCTTTTTAATTTAAATTGTCCCTCTAATTTGAATGAATACACTTTAAATCCATTTACAAGGATCTATTGGAGGGCAAGTCTCATGCCAGCAGCCGCGTAATTCCAGCTCCAGTAGCGTCCACTAAAGCTGCTGCAGTTAAAAAGCTTTTATAAGGATCGAGCTCGGCTGTCCACCGCAAGGCATCCTAGTGCCAGTCCCAGCCCCTATGCCTTGGGGTGCCTCCTGATGCTCTTCACTAAGTATCCCGTGGTCCCGAAGCATTTCCTTTGAAAAAATTAAGTGTCCAAACTACAGGTGGTGTAGCTTGCTTAACAGCCGGGATAATCCGCTGACTAGCAGACACTGCTACTAGGCACAAAGTATTTCCTGGGCTAGATGCAGTTAAAAATTTGTAAGTAGATACTCTCGTTGGATGCTGAGAAAGCATTCCATAGAGTCTCCTGGCACGCCATATATGATTCTCTTAAAAAGCTTGGGGTAGGGGTCTAGGGGACCCTTTTATAGCCAAAATCACGGCCCTGTATCACAATACGTCACCTAGGCTGAAGATAAATGGAACTGTAGCACCGAGGGCTCGGTTGCTACAGACGTATTGCACCTCACCCAGAGGTGTGATATCTCACTCTCAGATAAGGATGGAGTGTGGATCAGGACCCGACACCTGCATGCATTACACCACATTGCCGTGGGGCAGGGCGACCAATATGCCCCTGAGATGGGCACGACAGTCCCTGTCCCTGGCTGGAGTGGGGGGAGGGAACACTGAGGAAGGGGAACCCTGCAGTGCAGGAGCAGGGAGGAAGCAGTTCCTGGGTGCATTGAGAAGGGAGTATAAAAGGTGGGCACCATCTTAGTTCAGTGCAGAGAAGTCTGAGCAGAAGTGGCAGGGAGCAGGGGCTCTGCATGAGCTCTGCTCCGGAGGCGGGCCTAGTAACAGAGGCCCAGGCCTGCAAGAGGGAGAAGGAAGGAAGAGGAGCGGAGAAGGCTCCAGGAATGAGGAATGAAGGGATCCCAGGGGTGCGGACGGGCGAGTCGCCACCGCACGCCCGAATCCACCTGCGTGGAGGGGTCAGGCCAAAGGGGGAGACTGGTCCCCGAACTAGTGGAGGCAGGAAACGACCCTCAGCTAAAAACCGGAGGCTCTGACATTTTATGTGGCGCAGCCCCTTGCTCCACCCGCTAGGAAGGCACCACATAGGGTCAGGGAAACTGGCGCCAAGTTTACCAAGAGGAGGCCCGAGGCAGCCGGACAGAAGTGTTGGTAAGAAAGGCCAGACAAAGGACACACAAAGGGGGTCCTGTGAAGCGCTCCAAAGTTATCTGGGAGTTGTCTGAGCCCCTCACCTGGTGAGCACAGTACGACGTGGGCAGCCGTTACCTGCAGACGTGGTCTGGATAATAAGAACTGTGAGTAAAGGCCCTGAACTGCATCACTGACTCCGTGTCGTTACTGCTGCTGCCCTGCACCATCACCCCCATCCTCCGCATACACTGCCCTGAGGCTATACTCCTCCCGTGGGGAGTTATGCTACGCTCTGCTGCACCCACAACACCAGCCTTAGCGGTCTGCCCTGTAGCGGCGGTTCACTCTGACCGCAATCCACGGGTGGCGTAGTCGGACATTTAAACATCAAAACCACATAAACAGTTCCGCCACTGGTTTGACCGCCCTGAGCCACGGAACCGGATCGCCGCCACGAAGACTACAACCACCAGCATCCACCAAAAAGTGTCCGGCTCCGGGTGTCCCAAGGCCCAGGGGGTGCGTCAGAACATTTTCATCACCTTTCACAATCACCAATGGGACAAGGCAGGGATGTCCTCTGTCCCCTCTCTTATACATCCTAGTGACGGAGCACCTGCTCTCATCAATTCGCCATAACCCCAATATTAGGTGGATTGAGGTGGGAGGCACCGAGTACAAGTGCTCTCTATTTGCTGATGATGTCCTAGTATATATCACTCAATCACATATATCCATCCCTGCTGTTATGGCTGAAATAGATCACTTTGTTACATGGTAAAATTTTAAAATCAATGCAGTGAAGTCTGAGGCCCTCGATGTCTCCCTCCCTAAATCCATATAGGATTCCATCCAGTCCAACTTTCCCTTTGCCTGGCCCTCACAGGGTATCAAATACTTAGGAATTCCTATTCATAGAGACCTCTCCCATCTATGTTATCTTAATTTTGGGCCCTTTATTGAACAATTCCATACAGACCACGGTTGGCAAGTTAGAACTGTAAGATTCACTACGTGAACCACTGGTGTTTTGTGGAAAAGCACATGTACACCGCGTTCCAAATTATTATGCAAAAAGTGTTTAGGAGTGATAAGGGAAGAATTTGTTTGTTTGTCAGTTAAACTCATTGATGGTGATGTGTGTCAGGGCTCTTTATATCACTGTAAGCAATTGCAGACACCTGTGCTAATTAGTTTGGCAGGTGTGTCCAATGAAAGGCAAGACTACTTAAGAAGGCTCTCTCACATTATTAAGCAGCCTACATTTTCTGCCAAAATGGGAAAGAAAAAGGATGTGTCGGCTGCTGAGAAGCAACAAATTGTGGAGTGTTTAGGTCAAGGCATGACTACAATCAACATTGTGCGATGATCAGGATGAAGTGTCTTGGCAATCAAGAAGTATGTAGCTGATTCACAGTACACACGTGTGCGTGCTGATAAGGGCAAATTGAGGACTCTTTCCTACAGGCAATTATGTCAGGTTGAAACAGCAGCGGCAAAAAAGCCTTGTCAAAGCAGCAGACAAGTTTTTGAAGCTGCTTGTGCCTCCAACGTCCCCCGAACAACAAGATGCAGGGTCCTTCAGAGGTTTGCAGCTGTGCATATGCCATCCTGTCGACCTCCTCTATCCACTTCACACAAGCAGAAACGGCTCCAGTGGGCCAAACATTACATGAAGACTGATTTCAAAACTGTTTTGTTCACGGATGAGTGCCGTGCAGCGCTCGATGGTCCAGATGAATGGAGTGGAGGATGGCTGGTTGATGGACACCCCACGCAAACACGGCTACAGCGCCAACAAGGAGGAGGTGGAGTAATGTTTTGGGCTGGAATCATGGGGAGAGAGATTGTCGGCCCCTTTAGGATCCCTGAAGGCGCTAAAGATGAACTCCATAATGTATGTGGATTTTCTCAAACAGCACTTCCTGCCATGGTTCAAGAAGAAGAACCGTGTATTTCACAGCAAGATCATTTTTCTGCATGATAATGCACCATCTCATGCTGCACATAAAACATCTGCATCTCTGGCTGATATGGGCATAAAAGGGGACAAACTTATGGTGTGACCCCCATGCTCCCCTGACCTCTACCCCATTCAGAACCTTTGGAGCATCATTAAAAGGAGTGTCTATGATGGCGGGAGGCAGTTCACATCTAAGCAACAGCTCTGGGAGGGTATTCTGTCCTCATGCAAAACAATTGAAGCAGAAACCATCCAAAACCTGACAAATTCAATGGACGAGAGAGTTCAGAAGCTCCTTTCGAACAAGGGGTCCTATGTGAAAATGTAACATCACCTAGAATAAAGTTTTGAGTTGAAAACTGTTTGATTTCAGTTTCTAACAACCTGCTAATGCTTATAATTTCAAAAATGACCATTTTTTTGGTCTTTATTAAAATGAAAAGGTTGATCGAAAAGTTTGGGGGATCTAAGAGTGTGGCAACCCAGTAGTCATGATTACTTCGAATTCTGACAATATGAGGGTCATGCTGCAGGTAGTGCAGCAAGAAGGCACTTATGTGTCTTGCGCATCTCGGAGCCCCAAAATTATTTTCCGGGCTAGATGCAGCTAAAAATTATTTTTAATTTTAAATCTGGTGAAGCTTATTATAGATGGCCTAATAGGATCAGTGCTGCACACTGCTACAAAGCCCAAATTATTTTCCAGTCAAGATACAGATAAACATGATTAGTAATTTGAAAGCTTAAAACGGTTGGTAGGGTGATTTTAACCAATCATCAAGCTTTTACTCTCCCCAGGATGACACAGGGGTAGAAAAGTCGTTTCGGATCCATGATTTGTTCATCTTTATGAACGTGAGTCTGTCTACATTATCAGTGGAGAGCCGCGTGCGCTTATCTGTCAGCACACCACCAGCAGCGCTGAACACACGTTCAGACAGAACGCTGGCTGCGGGGCATGACAAGATCTCCAAGGCGTAAGTGGCTAGCTCCGGCCATTTATCCAGATTGGAAGCCCAAAAAGAGCAAGGGTCCAGTGACACAGTCGTGGCTTCAATGTTTACTTGGAGATACTCCTGTACCATCGTCTCTAGGCGTTGACTATGTGTCAGACTTCTTGTCTCCTGTGGCCTTGCAAAGGATGGGCTAAAAAAGTGGTGAAATGATTCCGCAAAATTGATGTTACCAGCAGATACTGTGGTTCTGTTACGGTTTGAGTGCTGAACACTTGACGGTCCCACGGTTGGCAAGCTGGAACTGTGAGATTCACTACGTGCACCACTGGTATTTTGTGGAAAAGCACATGTAAGATTCTGCAACAGTCTCTGCTGATACTCTTGCATGCGTGCATCCCTTTCTATGGCAGGAATAATTTCTGCAAATTTACTTTTGTACCGGGGATCTAACAGTGTGACAACCCAGTAGTCAGGATTATTTCTAATTCTCACAATTCGACGGTCATGTTGCAGGTAGTGCAGCAAGAAGGCACTCATGTGTGTTGCGCATCCAGGAGCACCAAGTCCCTGTTGTGTTGGTGGCGAGGTAACAATCATGCTTCCTTCCTCTGTCCTCTCCCCCCAACTTCGCACAACAGAAATGTGATCAAGGTCTCCCTCATCTGATGAGTCTTCCATCAGTTCGTCCTCCACTTCTTCCTGGGCTCCTGCACCTTCCTCACTAGTTTGGCTGCTACCATGCGCCCTGGTAAAACCATCTCCCCCACCCTCACATGCCTGCCGCCTTGGTGCTGCCGACCGTCTGGACCTTGCAGATGTTAGCCCTTCCGCATACAACTCCTCCTCCTCTACTTCCTCCACCTCCTCTTGTGCCACCACCTGACTCCGAATTCTGTTTAACATGTGCTCCAGCATGTAAATCACCGGAATAGTCATGCTGATAATGGCATCGTCAGCACTAAACATCTTCGTCGCCATTTCAAAACTGTGCAGAAGGGTGCATAGGTTCCTGATCTGAGACCACTCCTCCAGCGTGATTTGCCCCACCTCTGAATCTCGTTGGCCCAGGCTATACGTCAGAACGTATTGCACCAGGGCTTGTCGGTGCTGCCACAGTCGCTGCAACATGTGCAGAGTTGAATTCCACCGGGTAGGCATATCGCATTTTAGCCGGTGAAGTGGCAGGCCCAACGACTTCTGTAGAGATGTAAGTCGCTGAGCTGCGGGATGCGAACGGCGGAAGTGAGCACACAGCGACCGTGCCCTCTGCAGAAGGCCATCTAGTCTGGGATAGTGGGCTAAAAATTGCTGGACAACCAGGTACAACACGTGAGCCATACAAGGCACGTGTGTGACATTGCCCCGGCGAAGGGCCGCACCCAGGTTTGCAGCATTGTCGCACACGGCCTTCCCTGGTTTCAGGTCCAGTGGAGACAACCATTCATGAAATTGGTTCTCCAGAGCTGACCACAACTCCTCAGCTGTGTGACTCACATTTCCCAGACATTTCAATGTAAAAACCGCCTGATGACGTTGAGCCCTACTGCCAGCATAGTAAGGAGGTGTGCAGGATCCCTTCTGCGCAGTTAGAAAGCTTGTGGCATGACCAGACAGGCTTTGGGTGCAGGTGGAAGACCGAGAGGAGGTTGAGGAGGCAGAAGCAGTGGAGGAACTTTGACATAAAGAGGATTGACGCACAACTCGTGGGGACGGCAAGACTTGGACAGCAGCCCCTTGTCCTGCTGTCACCATAGTTACCCAGTGCCCAGTCAGCGACATGTAACGCCCCTGTCCATGCCTACTCGTCCAAGTGTCTGTGGTGAAATGCACCCTGTCACACACAGAGTTTCTCAAAGAAGCGGTGATGTTGTGTGCGACATGCTGGTGGAGCGCAGGCACACCTTTCTTTGAGAAGTAATGCCGACTGGGCATCTGGTACTGGGGCACTGCGACGGACATAAGGTCTCGAAAATCCTCTGTGTCCACCAGGCGGAAAGGCAGCATTTCTGTAGCCAAGAGCTTGCAGATGGTGAAATTCAACCTCTTAGCTTTCTCATGGCTAGGAGGAAATGGTCTTTTACTTGTCCACATCTGAGGGACCGAGGGCTGGCTATTGTGCTTAGACGGGGTTGATAAGGGTGTCCCCGGCAAACTGCCGGTCTGTGAGGAAGATGCAGGCGGACATGTTAGGTTGCCTTGATCCAAAGGTGGTGCTATCGATGTCGGACAGCGCTCAACACCAGCTGGTGTTACCACCTCCAAAGAAAATGATGACCTGCCAATCCCGCTGGCTGTTGCGGGTAAAGAGGTGGCAGGTCTGCGCCCCAAAACAGGTGTGACTGCTGTCCCCCCAGTCACAGAGGATGAAGAGGCCGCGGATGCACAAGATATGGCAGACGGTGATTGGCCCGGCCGGCTAGGCCGCATTGTAGCACACTGAGCTTCCCACTGTAACTTATGCTTCATGTCCATGTGCCGGTTCATGCATGAAGTACTCAAACTATGTATTTTTTGGCCTCTACTTAGCTTTTGCTGACAAATGTTACAGATAACACGAGTTGGGTCATCTTTATCGATCTGAAAAAATGCCCAGGCTATGCAAGGCTTAGCACCCATGCGACCTGAAGAGCCACCACGACTTGTGGTGAGAGGCAGAGTTGTGTTTGAGGATGCAGTTGTTGACGTGCTTCCAGTACTACGTCTCTGTCCACTAAGGCGCAACCTGACCTCGTCGTCACTAGCATCTTCCTCCACCTCCTCTGCTGACCTCATCTCTTGGCTGACTGTTTGTTGACAGTAAGTGGGATCTCCGACCTCATCATCATCACCCTGTGCGTTATCACACCCGTCGTCCTCAGAGCCAACCTGTTCCTGCCCTGACAAAAAACTAAAGTTGTCGCTCCAATCAGGTATTTGAGTCTTATCATCGTATTCCTCATTGTCTCCACCAACAGGAGTTACAGTTTGGGAATGAGGGTCTACATTATGGTCAGAACCTTCTGCGTCTGGTCCTGGATCCGACTCATGAAGATTCTGGGCATCAGTGCAGATCATTTCCTCGTCTGGATTCACAGAAGCGCTGGAGTCGACCTCTGATTCCCAGGCTATAGTATGAGTAAACAGCTCTGCAGACTCAACCATCTGTTCTACCTCATACTCAGACGGGCAGCTGGAGATTTGGGAGCTGTGAGGAAGCAAGTGCGATTTGGGTGACACCTTTGAGGACTGGAGTATTTTTGATGTTGAAGTTGATGTGGAGGAGAGCCCACTTAAAGGAGCACTTGATATCCGTTGAAGCACCTGCTGTTTTTGTGCCTCATCTGGAATTTGTAGCGATTGGCGTGGCCGTAAGAAAGGGATCTTATCACATTGTCCGCTAAAAGAAGTAGACATTTTAGTTTGGCTGGAAGATGGTCTTTCTTCTGCACCTACCCCACGGACACAACCTTTTTTCCCCTTCCCAACACGCCTATTCCCCTTTCCACCAGCAGCAGGCCTTTTTCCACTCATTTTGGTGGTTAACTAATTCACAACTCTGGAGTTGTTTGCACAAAAAAACAATGGATGGTAACTGAGCAGAGCTGAGTGGCCAAACTGTGGTATTAGGCCAAAACTATTGGCTGGGCTAGATGCAAAAAAAAATTATTTTTAATTTGCAACCTGATGGAGGTCAGTATAGATGGACTAATAGAACAAGTCCCACACGCTGCTAGAAGCCCAAATATTTTTTCAGAGATAAATGAAGAAAAAAATTATTTTTAATTTGCAACCTGATGGAGGTCAGTATAGATGGACTAATAGACCAAGTCCCACACACTGCTAGAAGCCCAAATATTTTTTCAGAGCTAGATGCAGAAAAAAATTATTTTTAATTTGCAACCTGATGGAGGTCAGTATAGATGGACTAATAGACCAAGTCCCACACACTGCTAGAAGCCCAAATATTTTTTCAGAGCTAGATGCAGAAAAAAATTATTTTTAATTTGCAACCTGATGGAGGTCAGTATAGATGGACTAATAGACCAAGTCCCACACACCGCTAGAAGCCCAAATATTTTTTCAGAGCTAGATGCAGAAAAAAATTATTTTTAATTTGCAACCTGATGGAGGTCAGTATAGATGGACTAATAGACCAAGTCCCACACACTGCTAGAAGCCCAAATATTTTTTCAGAGCTAGATGCAGAAAAAAATTATTTTTAATTTGCAACCTGATGGAGGTCAGTATAGATGGACTAATAGAACAAGTCCCACACGCTGCTAGAAGCCCAAATATTTTTTCAGAGATAAATGAAGAAAAAAATTATTTTTAATTTGCAACCTGATGGAGGTCAGTATAGATGGACTAATAGACCAAGTCCCACACACCGCTAGAAGCCCAAATATTTTTTCAGAGCTAGATGCAGAAAAAAATTATATTCAGTTTGCAACCTGATGGAGGTCAGTATAGATGGACTAATAGAATGATGCTATGCCCAAAAGATTTTACTTCACTAGGTGCAGTAAAAAAATTGGTATTCTATACACAGGTGGTATATCTTGCAACACAGATAGGCTACTCCACTGACTAACACACTCTGCAATAGGCCAAAAAGGATTAGCTTTGCTAGATTCAGCCAAATGCTGTGAAAAAAACTTGCACAGCACTGGCACAGACCTGCCTGGCAAAAACTGATAGGAACTGATGTAACCTAGTCCTGAAAAGGACTCCAATTACAATTAGTCTTTACTGCCACAATCTATCTATTTAAGAGCACAGACCTGCCTGATAAAAGTCGTAGGAAATGCTGTAACCTAGTCCTTAAAAGGACTGCAATCACAACTATTCCCTACTCCCAAGCTATCTGTATATTTGTGCGAAAATTGGCTTGAAATTAACAAGGTATAGCGCACACAGCAACAGCGGTGCCGTCTAACACGCAGCTGCAGCAGTGAGAAAATGGTGGCGACGGGGAAAATGGCTTGGTCTTATAGGGCAAGGACATGTGACATACACTGCCAATCACACATGCCCTTGCTTGTGTGAAAAAAAGCACTTCGCTCCGTGTGTGCGCTGCTGATAGGCTGACAGATTGCACCTCCCCACTGCAAATGCGGGAAAGAGAAAAAAAAATGGAGATCTTCATTGTTCCTGCAGAGATCCATCCCCTGCCCCTCCCCCCGCCCCGCTGTACACTCAAACTGCGTATTAACATTAATTTTCATCATTACTGAGAAAAAAATCCAGTTATGATTTTGGTGCACGAACAGTTATCGAACATAACCTCGAACAGCCGAATTTTTCTCAAATTGTTCGTGTTCGCCGACCGGCTCGAACACCGCCCAAAACAGCTCGAATTTGAGATTGGCGAGCAGTTCGAGTAGAACAACGCTCATCTCTAGTAACAAAGTGATCTATTTCAGCCATAACAGCATGGATGGATATATGTGATTGAGTGATATATACTAGGACATCATCAGCAAATAGAGAGCACTTGTACTCGGTGCCTCCCACCTCAATCCACCTAATATTGGGGTTATGGCGAATTGATGAGAGCAGGTGCTCCGTCACTAGGATGTATAAGAGAGGGGACAGAGGACATCACTGCCTTGTCCCATTGGTGATTGTGAAAGGTGATGAAAATGTTCTGACGCACCCCCTGGGCCTTGGGACACCCGGAGCCGGACCCTTTTTGGTGGATGCTGGTGGTTGTAGTCTTCGTGGCGGCGACCCAGTTCCGTGGCTCAGGGCGGTCAAACCAACTATTTATGTGGTTTTCATGTTTAAATGTCCGACTACGCCACCCGTGGATTGCGGTCAGAGTGAACCGCCGCTACAGGGCAGACCACTGAGGCTGGTGTTGTGGGTGCAGCAGAGCGTAGCATAACTCCCCACGGGAGGAGTATAGCCTCAGGGCAGTGTATGCGGAGGATGGGGGTGATGGTGCAGGGCAGCAGCAGTAGCGACACGGAGTCAGTGATGCAGTTCAGGGCCTTTACTCACAGTTCTTATTATCCAGACCACGTCTGCAGGTAACGGCTGCCCACGTCGTACTGTGCTCACCAGGTGAGGGGCTCAGACAACTCCCAGATAACTTTGGAGCACTTCACAGGACCCCCTTTGTGTGTCCTTTGTCTGGCCTTTTCTTACCAACACTTCTGTCCGGCTGCCTCGGGCCTCCTCTTGGTAAACTTGGCGCCAGTTTCCCTGACCCTATGTGGTGCCTTCCTAGCGGGTGTAGCGAGGGGCTGCGCCACATAAAATGTCAGAGCCTCCGGTTTCTAGCTGAGGGTCGTTTCCTGCCTCCACTAGTTCGGGGACCGGTCTCCCCCTTTGGCCTGACCCCTCCACGCAGGTGGATTCGGGCGTGCGGTGGCGACTCGCCCGTCCGCACCCCTGGGATCCCTTCATTCCTCGTTCCTGGAGCCTTCTCCGCTCCTCTTCCTTCCTTCTCCCTCTTCCAGGCCTGGGCCTCTGTTACTAGGCCCGCCTCCGGAGCAGAGCTCATGCAGAGCCCCTGCTCCCTGCCACTTCTGCTCAGACTTCTCTGCACTGAACTAAGATGGTGCCCACCTTTTATACTCCCTTCTCAATGCACCCAGGAACTGCTTCCTCCCTGCTCCTGCACTACAGGGTTCCCCTTCCTCAGTGTTCCCTCCCCCCACTCCAGCCAGGGACAGGGACTGTCGTGCCCATCTCAGGGGCATATTGATCGCCCTGCCCCACGGCAATGTGGTGTAATGCATGCAGGTGTCGGGTCCTGATCCACACTCCATCCTTACCTGAGAGTGAGATATCACACCTCTGGGTGAGGTGCAATACGTCTGTAGCAACCGAGCCCTCAGGGTGCTACAGTTCCATTTATCTTCAGCCTAGGTGACGTATTGCGATACAGGGCCGTGATTTTGGCTATAAAAGGGTCCCCTAGACCCCTACCCCAAGCTTTTTAAGAGAATCATATATGGCGTGCCAGGAGACTCTATGGAATGCTTTCTCAGCATCCAACGAGAGTATCTAATTACAAATTTTTAACTGCATCTAGCCCAGGAAATACTTTGTGCCTAGTAGCAGTGTCTGCTAGTGAGCGGATTATCCCGGCTGTTAAGCAAGCTGCACCACCTGTAGTTTAGACACTTAATTTTTTCAAAGGAAATGCTTCGGGACCATGGGATACTTAGTGAAGAGCATCAGGAGGCACCCCAAGGCATAGGGGCTGGGACTGGCAGTAGGATGCCTTGCGGTGGACAGCCGAGCTCGATCCTTATAAAAGCTTTTTAACTGCAGCAGCTTTAGTGGACGCTACTGGAGCTGGAATTACCGCGGCTGCTGGCATGAGACTTGCCCTCCAATAGATCCTTGTAAATGGATTTAAAGTGTATTTATTCAAATTAGAGAGACAATTTAAATTAAAAAGCTTAGAGCTGCCTCCACCACAGGGGGGCTCGCTCGACCCACCAGCGGACAGGCACCAGTATTGGGAGAGGGGGGCTGGCCGTCAGGGTTCACCGCGGCTCTGGCACAAACCCGGCGACACGGAGGTGGCACGGGCAGGAGCGGACAGGCCGTGTCGGCTTCTCACTTTTTGGATTTTAGAAGGGCATGACATGCCTATATCTGTGTCTCCCCCTCCTTTTACTCCTCCACCTCTTTTATTTTCGCATGACTATATGTACTTGTCACTTTTCCATGTGTTAGTTATGTCTTCTGAGCAGTTTGTCAGCTTTTGGACACCTTTGAAGGTGTTTTCTATGTGTTTCTATGTGTTTTTGTTTGCCTGCCATTGGTTTTAACGGTGTTCGAAGGTGTTCGACGAACAGTTCGACGAACAGTTCGGCGAACACACGGGTGTTCGACGAACCGAACCGAACTCGAACACTACGGGGGTGGCTCAACACTATTAGAGAGACAATTTAAATTAAAAAGCTTAGAGCTGCCTCCACCACAGGGGGGCTCGCTCGACCCACCAGCGGACAGGCACCAGTATTGGGAGAGGGGGGCTGGCCATCAGGGTTCACCGCGGCTCTGGCACAAACCCGGCGACACGAAGGTGGCACGGGCAGGAGCGGACTGGCCGTGTCGGCTTCTCACTTTTTGGATTTTAGAAGGGCATGACATGCCTATATCTGTGTCTCCCCCTCCTTTTACTCCTCCACCTCTTTTATTTTCGCATGACTATATGTACTTGTCACTTTTCCATGTGTTAGTTATGTCTTCTGAGCAGTTTGTCAGCTTTTGGACACCTTTGAAGGTGTTTTCTATGTGTTTCTATGTGTTTTTGTTTGCCTGCCATTGGTTTTAACGGTGTTCGAAGGTGTTCGACGAACAGTTCGACGAACAGTTCGGCGAACACACGGGTGTTCGACGAACCGAACCGAACTCGAACACTACGGGGGTGGCTCAACACTAGTGACAAAATCCTTTTTAGTTAGGCAGGCATTAAGGGGTTTTAAGAGGGGTGTTAGGACTTTGGATAAGCGTAGACGACTGTCCTTTAGTATGTTGGAAAGGTTAGGCTTAGTCCTGGAAAGTATTTGTCGCTCCAGTTTCGAAGGAATACTGTTTCGGTTAGCATTTTCTTTGTCATTATTTGGGGCTTTGAGAGAAGGAGAGTTGGTGGCTCCTAGTAAAAACAAAGCGGGAGGCTTGTTGGCTGAGGATGTGAGTTGTTGGGCAGGGGGCATTGATTTTTGGATCAGGCTTGCGAAGACTGATCAGTTGGGCACAGGTAGGCGTGTGGTTTTGGGTACAGTGAACGGGTCTTTGATGTGCCCAAGAAAGTGTTTAGTAGATTTTGGCAAGTATGGTCAGGTAGAGAAGGACCGCTGTTATGTCATGAAAGTGGTGAGTTTTTATCGCTTTTAATTCATAGCGGTTTTCAAAAAAGGAATTCAGGAATTGGGACTTAGACCGGAAGAGTATTGTTCACATTCTTTCAGAATTGGGGTGGCATCCGAGGTGGACAAGTTGGGATTAGGTTCCGAGGTGATTAAGCAGATTGGAAGGTGGAGTTCTAATCTGTATTTATGTTAAGTTCATAGTTAAGCAATCATGGGGTGGTGTGTTATTATCTCCTTTTTAATTGTTGTTGTTGCAGGTGGAGTTCCCTTGTTAGCATGGACTCTTGGTCATTCGTTCGTGCATTGGGGGGCGTTGCAAGCTGACGTGAGACGAGACGGTAGGCAGCTGGGTTTAGGCCGCGAACAGGTAGTGGTTCGGTGGGTGGGTTTTAGGGGAATGGGTTGGAGGAGGTTTCTTCCTGAATTCCACAAGGTGTCACGTTTAGATCGAACACCAGATATTTTGGTGGTGCACTTGGGGGGGGAATGATTTGGGGACAAGGCCTGTTAGAGAATTGATAAGAGACATACGCTTTTATTTTCTTAGGTTGTGGACTTCTTTTCCGGAAGTATTGACAGTTTGGTCAGATATTGTGCCAAGATTAAAATGGAGGGAGGCTAGGTCAGTGAAGGGGATTAACAGGGCGCGGATAAAGTTGAACAGGGCTGTATCTAGTTTTGTATCCAGAAACGGAGGGATTAGTGTGAGACATAATGAGCTTCAGAAAGGAGTTGGAAATTTTTGGTGGGAGGATGGCGTTCACTTGAATGCCGTTGTTATTGATCTTTGGGCCTTGGCGATCCAGGAAGGGATTGAGAGGGCTTTGGTGGTTTTGGGGCACTCATGAGCCTAAGGTATCAGGGCTGTTTGTGGTTGGCGGGGGGTGGGGTTCTTGGAGTTGGGAAAACGAATTGACGGTGGAACGATTTTGGCACAATCACAGGCAATTTTAAATGGAATAGGGGGATCTGGCATTTGTTTTGGGCTCTGGACGGGGTTTTACCCTGGGAGCTTTATTGGTGGATAATCTTTCATGTAAGGTGGAGGTTTGGTGCCCTTGAGCTGGTGATGCACAGCTGAGGGTAACATGGCATTTGAGTTTTAGTTTTATTCATGCCAGATCTATTAGCTCCAAGAACCCTCCCCTCATATTTATTTGTTTTATAACACTGTTAAATATTTTATGTTGTTTGTTAATAAAATGGCCGCTGTGGCCAAATTTATCCAAATTAAAAGTAGAAGTGTTTTATTTGGGGGAAAAAGTAGATGAGTGTTTGGAGTGGGAAAAGGATTAAATCTTAACAGGAAGCTGGATTGGTCGTACACGGTCAAGGAAGGGGCAGGAAGCAAGCAGAGATGGAAGGAGGCCCCACATGACCGGGATGGGCCAGGAGGTGGGCTAGTAAAATTTTTAAAAGAAGTGGGGGCTCGGGATTGGGATAAATGCTCAGGGGGGCTGGCTTAATTAAAAATGCTTTGGAACTCTTCCATTGTTCTCGAAATTCTGCTACAGTTTAAAAATGCTTTGGAAGTCTTCAATTCTTCTCGGAATTCTGCTGAAGTTTAAAAATGCTTTGGAACTCTTCCATTGTTCTTGGAATTCTGTTGAAGTTTAAAAATGCTTTGGAACTCTCCCATTGTTCTCGGATGTTATTGTTTTTTTAAATCAGTCTGTAGAACTCTCCCATTGTTCTCGGAATTCTACTGAAGTTTAAAAATGCTTTGGAACTCTTCCATTGTTCTCGGAATTCTGATGAAGTTTAAAAATGCTTTGGAACTCTCCCATTGTTCTCGGAATGTTATTGTTTATTTTAAATAAGTCTGTAGAACTCTCCCATTGTTCTCAGAATTCTGATGAAGATTTAAAATATTCTGTAGATCTCTAACATTGTTCTCAAAATTCATCTGTAGTTAAAAAATGATTTGGCACTCTTCCATTGTTCTCGGAATTCTGCTGAAGTTAAAAAATGCTTTGGAACTCTCCCATTGTTCTCGGAATGTTATAGTTTTTTTAAATCAGTCTGTAGAACTCTCCCATTGTTCTCAGATTTCTACTGAAGTTTAAAAATGCTTTGGAACTCTTCCATTGTTCTCGGAATTCTGCTGAAGTTTAAAAATGCTTTGGATCTCTCCCATTGTTCTTGGAATGTTATTGTTTTTTAAATCAGTCTGTAGAACTCCTCATTGCTCTCAGAATTCTAATGTAGTTTAAAAATGCTTTGGAACTCTTCCATTGTTCTCGGAATTCTGCTGAAGTTTAAAAATGATTTGGAACTCTACCGTTTTTCTCGGAATTCAGCTGAAGTTTAAAAATGCTTTGGAACTCTTCCATTGTTCTCGGAATTCTGCTGAAGTTTAAAAATGCTTTGGAACTCTTCCATTGATCTCGGTATTCTGCTGAAGTTTAAAAATGCTTTGGAACTCTTCCATTGCTCTCGGAATTCTGCTGAAGTTTAAAAATGCTTTGGAACTCTCCCATTGTTCTCGAAATGTTATAGTTTTTTTAAATCAGTCTGTAGAACTCTACCATTGTTCTCGGAATTGTACTGAAGCTTAAAAATGCTTTGGAACTCTCCCATTGTTCTCGGAATGTTTTTTTTTTTTTTAAATAAGTCTATAAAAGTCTCCCATTGTTCTCAGAATTCTGCTGAAGATTAAAAATAGTCTGTAGAACTCTCCCATTGTTCTTGGAAATCTGCTGAAGTTTGAAAATGCTTTGAAACTCTAGCATTGTTCTCAGAATGTTATTGTTTTTTTAAATCAGTCTGTAGAACTCTCCCATTGTTCTCGGAATTCTACTGAAGTTTAAAAATGCTTTATAACTCTTCCATTGTTTTTGGAATTCTGCTGAAGTTGAAAAATGCTTTGGAACTATCCCATTGTTCTCGGAATTCTGCTGAAGTTGAAAAATGCTTTGGAACTCTCCCATTGTTCCCAGAATGTTATTGTTTTTTTATATCAGTCTGTAGAACTCTCCCCTTGTTCTCGGAAATCTACTGAAGTTTAAAAATGCTTTGGAACTCTTCCATTGTTCTCGGAATTCTGCTGAAGTTTAAAAATGCTTTGGAACTCTTCCATTGTTCTCGGAATTCTGCTGAAGTTTAAAAATGCTTTGGAACTCTTCCATTGTTCTCAGAATTCTGCTGTAGTTTAAAAATGCTTTGGACCTCTTCCATTGTTCACGGAATTCTGCTGAAGTTTAAAAATGCTTTGGAACTTTCCCATTGTTTTCAGAATGTTATTGTTTTTCTTAAATCAGTCTGTAGACCTCTCGCATTGTTCTTGGTATTCTAATGAAGTTTAAAAATGCTTTGGATTTCTTCCATTGTTCTTTGAATTCAGCTGAAATTTAAAAATGCTTTGGAACTCTCCCATTGTTCTCGGATGTTATTGTTTTTTTAAATCAGTCTGTAGAACTCTCCCATTGTTATCGGAATTCTACTGAAGTTTAAAAATGCTTTGGAACTCTTCCATTGTTCTCGGAATTCTGATGAAGTTTAAAAATGCTTTGGAACTCTCCCATTGTTCTCGGAATGTTATTGTTTATTTTAAATAAGTCTGTAGAACTCTCCCATTGTTCTCAGAATTCTGATGAAGATTTAAAATATTCTGTAGAACTCTAACATTGTTCTCAGAATTCATCTGTAGTTTTAAAATGATTTGGCACTCTTCCATTGTTCTTGGTATTCTGCTGAAGTTAAAAAATGCTTTGGAACTCTCCCATTGTTCTCGGATGTTATTGTTTTTTTAAATCAGCCTGTAGAACTCTCCCATTGTTATCGGAATTCTACTGAAGTTTAAAAATGCTTTGGAACTCTTCCATTGTTCTCGGAATTCTGATGAAGTTTAAAAATGCTTTGGAACTCTCCCATTGTTCTCGGAATGTTATTGTTTATTTTAAATAAGTCTGTAGAACTCTCCCATTGTTCTCAGAATTCTGATGAAGATTTAAAATATTCTGTAGAACTCTAACATTGTTCTCAGAATTCATCTGTAGTTTAAAAATGATTTGGCACTCTTCCATTGTTCTTGGTATTCTGTTGAAGTTAAAAAATGCTTTGGAACTCTCCCATTGTTCTCGGAATGTTATAGTTTTTTTAAATCAGTCTGTAGAACTCTCCCATTGTTCTCAGATTTCTACTGAAGTTTAAAAATGCTTTGGAACTCTTCCATTGTTCTCGGAATTCTGCTGAGGTTTAAAAATGCTTTGGATCTCTCCCATTGTTCTTGGAATGTTATTGATTTTTAAATCAGTCTGTAGAACTCTCGCATTGTTCTCGGAGTTCTAATGAAGTTTAAAAATGCTTTGGAACTCTTCCATTGTTCTCGGAATTCTGCTGAAGTTTAAAAACAATTTGGAACTCTTCCATTGTTCTCGGAATTCTCCTGAAGTTTAAAAGTGCTTTGGAACTCTTCCATTGTTATATGAATTCTGCTGAAGTTTAAAAATGCTTTGGAACTCTTCCATTTTTCTCAGAATTCTGCTGAAGTTTAAAAATGCTTTGGAACTCTTCCATTGTTCTCGGAATTCTGCTGAAGTTTAAAAATGCTTTGGAACTGATCCATTGTTCTCAGACTGTAATTATTTTTTTAAATCAGTCTGTAAAACTCTTACATTGTTCTAGGAATTCTGCTGAAGTTTAAAAATGCTTTTTAACTCACCTATTGTTCTCGGAATTTTATTGCTCTTTTAAATCAGTCTGGAGAACTCTCCCATTGTTCTCCGAATTCTGCAGAAGTTTAAAAATGCTTTGGAACTCTCCCTCTGTTCTCGGAATGTTATTGCCTTTTAAATCAGTCTGTAGAACTCTCCCATTGTTCTCGGAATTATACTGAAGTTTAAAAATGCTTTGGAACTTTTCCATTGTTCTCGGAATTCTGCTGAAGTTTAAAAATGCTTTGAAACTCTCCCATTGTTCTTGGAATGTTATTGCTTTTTTAAATCAGTCTGTAGAACTCCCCATTGCTCTCAGAATTCTACTGTAGTTTAAAAATGCTTTGGAACTCTTCCTTTGTTCTCGGAATTCTGCTGAAGTTTAAAAATGATTTGGAACTCTACTGTTTTTCTCGGAATTCGGCTGAAGTTTAAAAATGGTTTGGAACTCTTCCATTGTTCTCGGAATTCTGCTGAAGTTTAAAAATGCTTTGGAACTCTTCCATTGTTATCGGAATTCTACTGAATTTTAAAAATGCTTTGGAACTCTTCCATTGTTCTCGGAATTCTGCTGAAGTTTAAAAATGCTTTGGAACTCTCCCATTGTACTCGGAATGTTATTGTTTTTTTAAATCAATCTGTAGAACTCTTGCATTGTTCTCAGAGTTCTAATGAAGTTTAAAAATGCTTTGGAACTCTTCCATTGTTCTCGGAATTCTGCTGAAGTTTAAAAATGATTTGGAACTCTTCCATTGTTCTCGGAATTCTGCTGAAGTTTAAAAATGCTTTGGAACTCTTCCATTTTTCTAGGAATTCTGCTGAAGTTTAAAAATGCTTTGGAAATCTCCCATTGTTCTCGGAATGTTATTGTTTTTTTAAATCAGTCTGTAGAACTCTTCCATTGTTCTCGGAGTTCTAATGAAGTTTAAAAATGCTTTGGAACTCTTCCATTGTTCTCGGAATTTTGCTGAAGTTTAAAAACGATTTGGAACTCTTCCATTGTTCTCGGAATTCTCCTGAAGTTTAAAAGTGCTTTGGAACTCTTCCTTTGTTCTAGGAATTCTGCTGAAGTTTACAAATGCTTTGGAACTCTTCCATTTTTCTCAGTATTCTGCTGAAGTTTAAAAATGCTTTGGAACTCTTTCATTGTTCTCGGAATTCTGCTGAAGTTTAAAAATGGTTTGGAACTGTCCCATTGTTCTCAGACTGTAATTATTTTTTTAAATCAGTTTGTAAAACTCTTACATTGTTCTCGGAATTCTGCTGAAGTTTAAAAATGCTTTTTAACTCACCTATTGTTCTCGGAATTTTATTGTTCTTTTAAATCAGTCTGTAGAACTCTCCCATTGTTCTCCGAATTCTGCAGAAGTTTAAAAATGCTTTGGAACTCTCCCTCTGTTCTCAGAATGTTAATGCCTTTTAAATCAGTCTGTAGAACTCTCCCATTGTTCTCGGAATTATACTGAAGTTTAAAAATGCTTTGGAACTTTTCCATTGTTCTCGGAATTCTGCTGAAGTTTAAAAATACTTTGAAACTCTCCCATTGTTCTTGGAATGTTATTGTTTTTTTAAATCAGTCTGTAGAACTCCCCATTGCTCTCAGAATTCTACTGTAGTTTAAAAATGCTTTGGAACTCTTCCTTTGTTCTCGGAATTCTGCTGTAGTTTAAAAATGATTTGGAACTCTACCGTTTTTCTCGGAATTCGGCTGAAGTTTAAAAATGGTTTGGAACTCTTCCATTGTTCTCGGAATTCTGCCGAAGTTTAAAAATGCTTTGGAACTCTTCCATTGTTATCGGAATTCTACTGAATTTTAAAAATGCTTTGGAACTCTTCCATTGTTTTCGAAATTCTGCTGAAGTTTAAAAATGCTTTGGAACTCTCCCATTGTTCTCGGAATGTTATTGTTTTTTTAAATCAATCTGTAGAACTCTCGCATTGTTCTCAGAGTTCTAATGAAGTTTAAAAATGCTTTGGAACTCTTCCATTGTTCTCGGAATTCTGCTGAAGTTTAAAAACGATTTGGAACTCTTCCATTGTTCTCGGAATTCTGCTGAAGTTTAAAAATGCTTTGGAACTCTTCCATTTTTCTAGGAATTCTGCTGAAGTTTAAAAATGCTTTGGAACTCTTCCATTTTTCTCAGAATTCTGCTGAAGTTTAAAAATGCTTTGGAACTCTTCCATTGTTCTCGGAATTCTGCTGAAGTTTAAAAATGCTTTGGAACTGTCCCATTCTTCTCAGACTGTAATTAGATTTTTAAATCAGTCTGTAAAACTCTTACATTGTTCTCGGAATTCTGCTGAAGTTTAAAAATGCTTTGGAACTCACCTATTGTTCTCTGAATTTTATTGTTCTTTTAAATCAGTCTGTAGAACTCTCCCATTGCTCTCCGAATTCTGCAGAAGTTTAAAAATGCTTTGGAACTCTCCCATTGTTCTCGGAATGTTATTGCTTTTTTAAATAAGTCTGTAGAACTCTCCCATTGTTCTCGGAATTATACTGAAGTTTAAAAATGCTTTGAAACTCTTCCTTTGTTCTCGGAATTCTGCTGAAGATTAAAAATGATTTGGAACTCTACCGTTTTTCTCGGAATTCGGCTGAAGTTTAAAAATGGTTTGGAACTCTTCCATTGTTCTCGGAATTCTGCTGAAGTTTAAAATGCTTTGGAACTCTTCCTTTATTATCGGAATTCTACTGAATTTTAAAAATGCTTTGGAAATCTTCCATTGTTCTCGGAATTCTGCTGAAGTTTAAAAATACTTTGAAACTCTCCCATTGTTCTTGGAATGTTATTGTTTTTTTAAATCAGTCTGTAGAACTCCCCATTGCTCTCAGAATTCTACTGTAGTTTAAAACTGCTTTGGAACTCTTCCTTTGTTCTCGGAATTCTGCTGTAGTTTAAAAATGATTTGGAACTCTACCGTTTTTCTCGGAATTCGGTTGAAGTTTAAAAATGGTTTGGAACTCTTCCATTGTTCTCGGAATTCTGCTGAAGTTTAAAAATGCTTTGGAACTCTTCCATTGTTATCGGAATTCTACTGAATTTTAAAAATGCTTTGGAACTCTCCCATTGTTCTCGGAATGTTATTGTTTTTTTAAATCAATCTGTAGAACTCTCGCATTGTTCTCAGAGTTCTAATGAAGTTTAAAAATGCTTTGGAACTCTTCCATTGTTCTCGGAATTCTGCTGAAGTTTAAACACGATTTGGAACTCTTCCATTGTTCTCGGAATTCTGCTGAAGTTTAAAAATGCTTTGGAACTCTTCCATTTTTCTAGGAATTCTGCTGAAGTTTAAAAATGCTTTGGAACTCTTCCATTTTTCTCAGAATTATGCTGAAGTTTAAAAATGCTTTGGAACTCTTCCATTGTTCTCGGAATTCTGCTGAAGTTTAAAAATGCTTTGGAACTCTTCCATTGTTATCGGAATTCTACTGAATTTTAAAAATGCTTTGGAACTCTTCCATTGTTCTCGGAATTCTGCTGAAGTTTAAAAATGCTTTGGAACTCTCCCATTGTTCTCGGAATGTTATTGTTTTTTTAAATCAATCTGTAGAACTCTCGCATTGTTCTCAGAGTTCTAATGAAGTTTAAAAATGCTTTGGAACTCTTCCATTGTTCTCGGAATTCTGCTGAAGTTTAAAAACGATTTGGAACTCTTCCATTGTTCTCGGAATTCTGCTGAAGTTTAAAAATGCTTTGGAACTCTTCCATTTTTCTAGGAATTCTGCTGAAGTTTAAAAATGCTTTGGAACTCTCCCATTGTTCTCGGAATGTTATTGTTTTTTTAAATCAGTCTGTAGAACTCTTCCATTGTTCTCGGAGTTCTAATGAAGTTTAAAAATACTTTGGAACTCTTCCATTGTTCTCGGAATTTTGCTGAAGTTTAAAAACGATTTGGAACTCTTCCATTGTTCTCGGAATTCTCCTGAAGTTTAAAAGTGCTTTGGAACTCTTCCTTTGTTCTAGGAATTCTGCTGAAGTTTACAAATGCTTTGGAACTCTTCCATTTTTCTCAGTATTCTGCTGAAGTTTAAAAATGCTTTGGAACTCTTTCATTGTTCTCGGAATTCTGCTGAAGTTTAAAAATGCTTTGGAACTGTCCCATTGTTCTCAGACTGTAATTATTTTTTTAAATCAGTCTGTAAAACTCTTACATTGTTCTCGGAATTCTGCTGAAGTTTAAAAATGCTTTTTAACTCACCTATTGTTCTCGGAATTTTATTGTTCTTTTAAATCAGTCTGTAGAACTCTCCCATTGTTCTCCGAATTCTGCAGAAGTTTAAAAATGCTTTGGAACTCTCCCTCTGTTCTCAGAATGTTAATGCCTTTTAAATCAGTCTGTAGAACTCTCCCATTGTTCTCGGAATTATACTGAAGTTTAAAAATGCTTTGGAACTTTTCCATTGTTCTCGGAATTCTGCTGAAGTTTAAAAATACTTTGAAACTCTCCCATTGTTCTTGGAATGTTATTGTTTTTTTAAATCAGTCTGTAGAACTCCCCATTGCTCTCAGAATTCTACTGTAGTTTAAAACTGCTTTGGAACTCTTCCTTTGTTCTCGGAATTCTGCTGTAGTTTAAAAATGATTTGGAACTCTACCGTTTTTCTCGGAATTCGGCTGAAGTTTAAAAATGGTTTGGAACTATTCCATTGTTCTCGGAATTCTGCCGAAGTTTAAAAATGCTTTGGAACTCTTCCATTGTTATCGGAATTCTACTGAATTTTAAAAATGCTTTGGAACTCTTCCATTGTTTTCGAAATTCTGCTGAAGTTTAAAAATGCTTTGGAACTCTCCCATTGTTCTCGGAATGTTATTGTTTTTTTAAATCAATCTGTAGAACTCTCGCATTGTTCTCAGAGTTCTAATGAAGTTTAAAAATGCTTTGGAACTCTTCCATTGTTCTCGGAATTCTGCTGAAGTTTAAAAATGATTTGGAACTCTTCCATTGTTCTCGGAATTCTGCTGAAGTTTAAAAATGCTTTGGAACTCTTCCATTTTTCTAGGAATTCTGCTGAAGTTTAAAAATGCTTTGGAACTCTTCCATTTTTCTCAGAATTCTGCTGAAGTTTAAAAATGCTTTGGAACTCTTCCATTGTTCTCGGAATTCTGCTGAAGTTTAAAAATGCTTTGGAACTGTCCCATTCTTCTCAGACTGTAATTAGATTTTTAAATCAGTCTGTAAAACTCTTACATTGTTCTCGGAATTCTGCTGAAGTTTAAAAATGCTTTGGAACTCACCTATTGTTCTCTGAATTTTATTGTTCTTTTAAATCAGTCTGTAGAACTCTCCCATTGTTCTCCGAATTCTGCAGAAGTTTAAAAATGCTTTAGAACTCTCCCATTGTTCTCGGAATGTTATTGCTGTTTTAAATAAGTCTGTAGAACTCTCCCATTGTTCTCGGAATTATACTGAAGTTTAAAAATGCTTTGAAACTCTTCCTTTGTTCTCGGAATTCTGCTCAAGTTTAAAAATGATTTGGAACTCTACCGTTTTTCTCGGAATTCGGCTGAAGTTTAAAAATGGTTTGGAACTCTTCCATTGTTCTCGGAATTCTGCTGAAGTTTAAAAATGCTTTGGAACTCTTCCTTTATTATCGGAATTCTACTGAATTTTAAAAATGCTTTGGAAATCTTCCATTGTTCTCGGAATTCTGCTGAAGTTTAAAAATACTTTGAAACTCTCCCATTGTTCTTGGAATGTTATTGTTTTTTTAAATCAGTCTGTAGAACTCCCCATTGCTCTCAGAATTCTACTGTAGTTTAAAACTGCTTTGGAACTCTTCCTTTGTTCTCGGAATTCTGCTGTAGTTTAAAAATGATTTGGAACTCTACCGTTTTTCTCGGAATTCGGTTGAAGTTTAAAAATGGTTTGGAACTCTTCCATTGTTCTCGGAATTCTGCGAAGTTTAAAAATGCTTTGGAACTCTTCCATTGTTATCGGAATTCTACTGAATTTTAAAAATGCTTTGGAACTCTCCCATTGTTCTCGGAATGTTATTGTTTTTTTAAATCAATCTGTAGAACTCTCGCATTGTTCTCAGAGTTCTAATGAAGTTTAAAAATGCTTTGGAACTCTTCCATTGTTCTCGGAATTCTGCTGAAGTTTAAAAACGATTTGGAACTCTTCCATTGTTCTCGGAATTCTGCTGAAGTTTAAAAATGCTTTGGAACTCTTCCATTTTTCTAGGAATTCTGCTGAAGTTTAAAAATGCTTTGGAACTCTTCCATTTTTCTCAGAATTATGCTGAAGTTTAAAAATGCTTTGGAACTCTTCCATTGTTCTCGGAATTCTGCTGAAGTTTAAAAATGCTTTGGAACTGTCCCATTCTTCTCAGACTGTAATTAGATTTTTAAATCAGTCTGTAAAACTCTTACATTGTTCTCGGAATTCTGCTGAAGTTTAAAAATACTTTGAAACTCTCCCATTGTTCTTGGAATGTTATTGTTTTTTTAAATCAGTCTGTAGAACTCCCCATTGCTCTCAGAATTCTACTGTAGTTTAAAAATGCTTTGGAACTCTTCCTTTGTTCTCGGAATTCTGCTGTAGTTTAAAAATGATTTGGAACTCTACCGTTTTTCTCGGAATTCGGCTGAAGTTTAAAAATGGTTTGGAACTCTTCCATTGTTCTCGGAATTCTGCCGAAGTTTAAAAATGCTTTGGAACTCTTCCATTGTTATCGGAATTCTACTGAATTTTAAAAATGCTTTGGAACTCTTCCATTGTTTTCGAAATTCTGCTGAAGTTTAAAAATGCTTTGGAACTCTCCCATTGTTCTCGGAATGTTATTGTTTTTTTAAATCAATCTGTAGAACTCTCGCATTGTTCTCAGAGTTCTAATGAAGTTTAAAAATGCTTTGGAACTCTTCCATTGTTCTCGGAATTCTGCTGAAGTTTAAAAACGATTTGGAACTCTTCCATTGTTCTCGGAATTCTGCTGAAGTTTAAAAATGCTTTGGAACTCTTCCATTTTTCTAGGAATTCTGCTGAAGTTTAAAAATGCTTTGGAACTCTTCCATTTTTCTCAGAATTCTGCTGAAGTTTAAAAATGCTTTGGAACTCTTCCATTGTTCTCGGAATTCTGCTGAAGTTTAAAAATGCTTTGGAACTGTCCCATTCTTCTCAGACTGTAATTAGATTTTTAAATCAGTCTGTAAAACTCTTACATTGTTCTCGGAATTCTGCTGAAGTTTAAAAATGCTTTGGAACTCACCTATTGTTCTCTGAATTTTATTGTTCTTTTAAATCAGTCTGTAGAACTCTCCCATTGTTCTCCGAATTCTGCAGAAGTTTAAAAATGCTTTGGAACTCTCCCATTGTTCTCGGAATGTTATTGCTTTTTTAAATAAGTCTGTAGAACTCTCCCATTGTTCTCGGAATTATACTGAAGTTTAAAAATGCTTTGAAACTCTTCCTTTGTTCTCGGAATTCTGCTGAAGTTTAAAAATGATTTGGAACTCTACCGTTTTTCTCGGAATTTGGCTGAAGTTTAAAAATGGTTTGGAACTCTTCCATTGTTCTCGGAATTCTGCTGAAGTTTAAAAATGCTTTGGAACTCTTCCTTTATTATCGGAATTCTACTGAATTTTAAAAATGCTTTGGAAATCTTCCATTGTTCTCGGAATTCTGCTGAAGTTTAAAAATACTTTGAAACTCTCCCATTGTTCTTGGAATGTTATTGTTTTTTTAAATCAGTCTGTAGAACTCCCCATTGCTCTCAGAATTCTACTGTAGTTTAAAACTGCTTTGGAACTCTTCCTTTGTTCTCGGAATTCTGCTGTAGTTTAAAAATGGTTTGGAACTCTACCGTTTTTCTCGGAATTCGGTTGAAGTTTAAAAATGGTTTGGAACTCTTCCATTGTTCTCGGAATTCTGCTGAAGTTTAAAAATGCTTTGGAACTCTTCCATTGTTATCGGAATTCTACTGAATTTTAAAAATGCTTTGGAACTCTCCCATTGTTCTCGGAATATTATTGTTTTTTTAAATCAATCTGTAGAACTCTCGCATTGTTCTCAGAGTTCTAATGAAGTTTAAAAATGCTTTGGAACTCTTCCATTGTTCTCGGAATTCTGCTGAAGTTTAAAAACGATTTGGAACTCTTCCATTGTTCTCGGAATTCTGCTGAAGTTTAAAAATGCTTTGGAACTCTTCCATTTTTCTAGGAATTCTGCTGAAGTTTAAAAATGCTTTGGAACTCTTCCATTTTTCTCAGAATTATGCTGAAGTTTAAAAATGCTTTGGAACTCTTCCATTGTTCTCGGAATTCTGCTGAAGTTTAAAAATGCTTTGGAACTGTCCCATTCTTCTCAGACTGTAATTAGATTTTTAAATCAGTCTGTAAAACTCTTACATTGTTCTCGGAATTCTGCTGAAGTTTAAAAATGCTTTGGAACTCACCTATTGTTCTCGGAATTTTATTGTTCTTTTAAATCAGTCTGTAGAACTCTCCCATTGTTCTCCGAATTCTGCAGAAGTTTAAAAATGCTTTGGAACTCTCCCATTGTTCTCGGAATGTTATTGCTTTTTTAAATCAGTCTGTAGAACTCTCCCATTGTTCTCGGAATTATACTGAAGTTTAAAAATGCTTTGAAACTCTTCCTTTGTTCTCGGAATTCTGCTGAAGTTTAAAAATGATTTGGAACTCTACCGTTTTTCTCGGAATTCGGCTGAAGTTTAAAAATGGTTTGGAACTCTTCCATTGTTCTCGGAATTCGGCTGAAGTTTAAAAATGCTTTGGAACTCTTCCTTTGTTCTCGGAATTCTGCTGAAGTTTAAAAATGATTTGGAACTCTACCGTTTTTCTCGGAATTCGGCTGAAGTTTAAAAATGGTTTGGAACTCTTCCATTGTTCTCGGAATTCAGCTGAAGTTTAAAAATGCTTTGGAACTCTTCCTTTATTATCGGAATTCTACTGAATTTTTTGAAAATGCTTTGGAAATCTTCCATTGTTCTCGGAATTCTGCTGAAGTTTAAAAATGCTTTGGAACTCTCCCATTGTTCTCGGAATGTTATTGTTTTTTTAAATCAATCTGTAGAACTCTCGCATTTTTCTCAGAGTTCTAATGTAGTTTAAAAATGTTTTGGAACTCTTCCATTGTTCTCGGAATTCTGCTGAATTTTAAAAACGATTTGGAACTCTTCCATTGTTCTCGGAATTCTGCTGAAATTTAAAAATGCTTTGGAACTCTTCCATTTTTCTAGGAATTCTGCTGAAGTTTAAAAATGCTTTGGAACCCTCCCATTGTTCTCGGAATGTTATTGTTTTTTTAAATCAATCTGTAGAACTCTCGCATTGTTCTCGGAGTTCTAATGAATTTTAAAAATGCTTTGGAACTCTTCCATTGTTCTCGGAATTCTGCTGAAGTTTAAAAACGATATGGAACTCTTCCATTGTTCTCGGAATTCTCCTGAAGTTTAAAAGTGCTTTGGAACTCTTCCATTGTTCTAGGAATTCTGCTGAAGTTTAAAAATGCTTTGGAACTCTTCCATTTTTCTCAGAATTCTGCTGAAGTTTAAAAATGCTTTGGAACTCTTCCATTGTTCTAGGAATTCTGCTGAAGTTTAAAAATGCTTTGGAACTGTCCCATTGTTCTCAGACTGTAATTATTTTTTTAAATCATTCTGTAAAACTCTTACATTGTTCACAGAATTCTGCTAAAGTTTAAAAATGCTTTTTAACTTACCTATTGTTCTCAGAATTTTATTATTCTTTTAAATCAGTCTGTAGAACTCTCCCATTGTTCTCCGAATTCTGCAGAAGTTTAAAAATGCTTTGGAACTTTCCCTCTGTTCTCGGAATGTTATTGCCTTTTAAATCAGTCTGTAGAACTCTCCTATTGTTCTCGGAATTATACTGAAGTTTAAAAATGCTTTGGAACTTTTCCATTGTTCTCGGAATTCTGCTGAAGTTTAAAAATGCTTTGAAACTCTCCCATTGTTCTTGGAATGTTATTGTTTTTTTAAATCAGTCTGTAGAACTCCCCATTGCTCTCAGAATTCTACTGTAGTTTAAAAATGCTTTGGAACTCTTCCTTTGTTCTTGGAATTCTGCTGAAGTTTAAAAATGATTTGGAACTCTACCGTTTTTCTCGGAATTCGGCTGAAGTTTAAAAATGGTTTGGAACTCTTCCATTGTTCTCGGAATTCTGCTGAAGTTTAAAAATGCTTTGGGACTCTTCCATTGTTATCGGAATTCTACTGAATTTTAAAAATGCTTTGGAACTCTTCCATTGTTCTCGGAATTCTGCTGAAGTTTAAAAATGCTTTGGAACTCTCCCATTGTTCTCGGAATGTTATTGTTTTTTTAAATCAATCTGTAGAACTCTCGCATTGTTCTCAGAGTTGTAATGAAGTTTAAAAATGCTTTGGAACTCTTCCATTGTTCTCGGAATTCCGCTGAAGTTTAAAAACGATTTGGAACTCTTCCGTTGTTCTCGGAATTCTGCTGAAGTTTAAAAATGCTTTGGAACTCTTCCATTTTTCTAGGAATTCTGCTGAAGTTTAAAAATGCTTTGGAACTCTTCCATTGTTCTCGGAATTTTGCTGAAGTTTAAAAACGATTTGAAACTCTTCCATTGTTCTCGGAATTCTCCTGAAGTTTAAAAGTGCTTTGGAACTCTTCCTTTGTTCTAGGAATTCTGCTGAAGTTTAAAAATGCTTTGGAACTCTTCCATTTTTCTCAGAATTCTGCTGAAGTTTAAAAATGCTTTGGAACTCTTTCATTGTTCTCGGAATTCTGCTGAAGTTTAAAAATGCTTTGGAACTGTCCCATTGTTCTCAGACTGTAATTATTTTTTTAAATCAGTCTGTAAAACTCTTACATTGTTCTCGGAATTCTGCTGAAGTTTAAAAATGCTTTTTAACTCACCTATTGTTCTCGGAATTTTATTGTTCTTTTAAATCAGTCTGTAGAACTCTCCCATTGTTCTCCGAATTCTGCAGAAGTTTAAAAATGCTTTGGAACTCTCCCTCTGTTCTCAGAATGTTATTGCCTTTTAAATCAGTCTGTAGAACTCTCCCATTGTTCTCGGAATTATACTGAAGTTTAAAAATGCTTTGGAACTTTTCCATTGTTCTCGGAATTCTGCTGAAGTTTAAAAATACTTTGAAACTCTCCCATTGTTCTTGGAATGTTATTGTTTTTTTAAATCAGTCTGTAGAACTCGCCATTGCTCTCAGAATTCTACTGTAGTTTAAAAATGCTTTGGAACTCTTCCTTTGTTCTCGGAATTCTGCTGTAGTTTAAAAATGATTTGGAACTCTACCGTTTTTCTCGGAATTCGGCTGAAGTTTAAAAATGGTTTATAACTCTTCCATTGATCTCGGAATTCTGCTGAAGTTTAAAAATGCTTTGGAACTCTTCCATTGTTATCGGAATTCTACTGAATTTTAAAAATGCTTTGGAACTCTTCCATTGTTTTCGGAATTCTGCTGAAGTTTAAAAATGCTTTGGAACTCTCCCATTGTTCTCGGAATGTTATTGTTTTTTTAAATCAATCTGTAGAACTCTCGCATTGTTCTCAGAGTTCTAATGAAGTTTAAAAATGCTTTGGAACTCTTCCATTGTTCTCGGAATTCTGCTGAAGTTTAAAAACGATTTGGAACTCTTCCATTGTTCTCGGAATTCTGCTGAAGTTTAAAAATGCTTTGGAACTCTTCCATTTTTCTAGCAATTCTGCTGAAGTTTAAAAATGCTTTGGAACTCTTCCATTTTTCTCAGAATTCTGCTGAAGTTTAAAAATGCTTTGGAACTCTTCCATTCTTCTCAGACTGTAATTAGATTTTTAAATCAGTCTGTAAAACTCTTACATTGTTCTCGGAATTCTGCTGAAGTTTAAAAATGCTTTGGAACTCACCTATTGTTCTCGGAATTTTATTGTTCTTTTAAATCAGTCTGTAGAACTCTCCCATTGTTCTCCGAATTCTGCAGAAGTTTAAAAATGCTTTGGAACTCTCCCATTGTTCTCGGAATGTTATTGCTTTTTTAAATCAGTCTGTAGAACTCTCCCATTGTTCTCGGAATTATACTGAAGTTTAAAAATGCTTTGAAACTCTTCCTTTGTTCTCGGAATTCTGCTGAAGTTTAAAAATGATTTTGAACTCTACCGTTTTTCTCGGAATTCGGCTGAAGTTTAAAAATGGTTTGGAACTCTTCCATTGTTCTCGGAATTCTGCTGAAGTTTAAAAATGCTTTGGAACTCTTCCTTTATTATCGGAATTCTACTGAATTTTAAAAATGCTTTGGAAATCTTCCATTGTTCTCGGAATTCTGCTGAAGTTTAAAAATACTTTGAAACTCTCCCATTGTTCTTGGAATGTTATTGTTTTTTTAAATCAGTCTGTAGAACTCCCCATTGCTCTCAGAATTCTACTGTAGTTTAAAAATGCTTTGGAACTCTTCCTTTGTTCTCGGAATTCTGCTGTAGTTTAAAAATGATTTGGAACTCTACCGTTTTTCTCGGAATTCGGTTGAAGTTTAAAAATGGTTTGGAACTCTTCCATTGTTCTCGGAATTCTGCTGAAGTTTAAAAATGCTTTGGAACTCTTCCATTGTTATCGGAATTCTACTGAATTTTAAGAATGCTTTGGAACTCTTCCATTGTTCTCGGAATTCTGTTGAAGTTTAAAAATGCTTTGGAACTCTCCCATTGTTCTCGGAATGTTATTGTTTTTTTAAATCAATCTGTAGAACTCTCGCATTGTTCTCAGAGTTCTAATGAAGTTTAAAAATGCTTTGGAACTCTTCCATTGTTCTCGGAATTCTGCTGAAGTTTAAAAACGATTTGGAACTCTTCCATTGTTCTCGGAATTCTGCTGAAGTTTAAAAATGCTTTGGAACTCTTCCATTTTTCTAGGAATTCTGCTGAAGTTTAAAAATGCTTTGGAACTCTTCCATTTTTTTCAGAATTCTGCTGAAGTTTAAAAATGCTTTGGAACTCTTCCATTGTTCTCGGAATTCTGCTGAAGTTTAAAAATGCTTTGGAACTGTCCCATTCTTCTCAGACTGTAATTAGATTTTTAAATCAGTCTGTAAAACTCTTACATTGTTCTCGGAATTCTGCTGAAGTTTAAAAATGCTTTGGAACTCACCTATTGTTCTCGGAATTTTATTGTTCTTTTAAATCAGTCTGTAGAACTCTCCCATTGTTCTCCGAATTCTGCAGAAGTTTAAAAATGCTTTGGAACTCTCCCATTGTTCTCGGAATGTTATTGCTTTTTTAAATCAGTCTGTAGAACTCTCCCATTGTTCTCGGAATTATACTGAAGTTTAAAAATGCTTTGAAACTCTTCCTTTGTTCTCGGAATTCTGCTGAAGTTTAAAAATGATTTGGAACTCTACCGTTTTTCTCGGAATTCGGCTGAAGTTTAAAAATGGTTTGGAACTCTTCCATTGTTCTCGGAATTCGGCTGAAGTTTAAAAATGCTTTGGAACTCTTCCTTTATTATCGGAATTCTACTGAATTTTAAAAATGCTTTGGAAATCTTCCATTGTTCTCGGAATTCTGCTGAAGTTTAAAAATGCTTTGGAACTCTCCCATTGTTCTCGGAATGTTATTGTTTTTTTAAATCAATCTGTAGAACTCTCGCATTGTTCTCAGAGTTCTAATGAAGTTTAAAAATGCTTTGGAACTCTTCCATTGTTCTCGGAATTCTGCTGAAGTTTAAAAACGATTTGGAACTCTTCCATTGTTCTCGGAATTCTGCTGAAGTTTAAAAATGCTTTGGAACTCTTCCATTTTTCTAGGAATTCTGCTGAAGTTTAAAAATGCTTTGGAACTCTTCCATTTTTCTCAGAATTCTGCTGAAGTTTAAAAATGCTTTGGAACTCTTCCATTGTTCTCGGAATTCTGCTGAAGTTTAAAAATGCTTTGGAACTGTTCCATTCTTCTCAGACTGTAATTAGATTTTTAAATCAGTCTGTAAAACTCTTACATTGTTCTCAGAATTCTGCTGAAGTTTAAAAATGCTTTGGAACTCACCTATTGTTCTCGGAATTTTATTGTTCTTTTAAATCAGTCTGTAGAACTCTCCCATTGTTCTCCGAATTCTGCAGAAGTTTAAAAATGCTTTGGAACTCTCCCATTGTTCTCGGAATGTTATTGCTTTTTTAAATCAGTCTGTAGAACTCTCCCATTGTTCTCGGAATTATACTGAAGTTTAAAAATGCTTTGAAACTCTTCCTTTGTTCTCGGAATTCTGCTGAAGTTTAAAAATGATTTTGAACTCTACCGTTTTTCTCGGAATTCGGCTGAAGTTTAAAAATGGTTTGGAACTCTTCCATTGTTCTCGGAATTCTGCTGAAGTTTAAAAATGCTTTGGAACTCTTCCTTTATTATCGGAATTCTACTGAATTTTAAAAATGCTTTGGAAATCTTCCATTGTTCTCGGAATTCTGCTGAAGTTTAAAAATACTTTGAAACTCTCCCATTGTTCTTGGAATGTTATTGTTTTTTTAAATCAGTCTGTAGAACTCCCCATTGCTCTCAGAATTCTACTGTAGTTTAAAAATGCTTTGGAACTCTTCCATTGTTCTCGGAATTCTGTTGAAGTTTAAAAATGCTTTGGAACTCTCCCATTGTTCTCGGAATGTTATTGTTTTTTTAAATCAATCTGTAGAACTCTCGCATTGTTCTCAGAGTTCTAATGAAGTTTAAAAATGCTTTGGAACTCTTCCATTGTTCTCGGAATTCTGCTGAAGTTTAAAAACGATTTGGAACTCTTCCATTGTTCTCGGAATTCTGCTGAAGTTTAAAAATGCTTTGGAACTCTTCCATTTTTCTAGGAATTCTGCTGAAGTTTAAAAATGCTTTGGAACTCTTCCATTTTTTTCAGAATTCTGCTGAAGTTTAAAAATGCTTTGGAACTCTTCCATTGTTCTCGGAATTCTGCTGAAGTTTAAAAATGCTTTGGAACTGTCCCATTCTTCTCAGACTGTAATTAGATTTTTAAATCAGTCTGTAAAACTCTTACATTGTTCTCGGAATTCTGCTGAAGTTTAAAAATGCTTTGGAACTCACCTATTGTTCTCGGAATTTTATTGTTCTTTTAAATCAGTCTGTAGAACTCTCCCATTGTTCTCCGAATTCTGCAGAAGTTTAAAAATGCTTTGGAACTCTCCCATTGTTCTCGGAATGTTATTGCTTTTTTAAATCAGTCTGTAGAACTCTCCCATTGTTCTCGGAATTATACTGAAGTTTAAAAATGCTTTGAAACTCTTCCTTTGTTCTCGGAATTCTGCTGAAGTTTAAAAATGATTTGGAACTCTACCGTTTTTCTCGGAATTCGGCTGAAGTTTAAAAATGGTTTGGAACTCTTCCATTGTTCTCGGAATTCGGCTGAAGTTTAAAAATGCTTTGGAACTCTTCCTTTATTATCGGAATTCTACTGAATTTTAAAAATGCTTTGGAAATCTTCCATTGTTCTCGGAATTCTGCTGAAGTTTAAAAATGCTTTGGAACTCTCCCATTGTTCTCGGAATGTTATTGTTTTTTTAAATCAATCTGTAGAACTCTCGCATTGTTCTCAGAGTTCTAATGAAGTTTAAAAATGCTTTGGAACTCTTCCATTGTTCTCGGAATTCTGCTGAAGTTTAAAAACGATTTGGAACTCTTCCATTGTTCTCGGAATTCTGCTGAAGTTTAAAAATGCTTTGGAACTCTTCCATTTTTCTAGGAATTCTGCTGAAGTTTAAAAATGCTTTGGAACTTCTCCATTTTTCTCAGAATTCTGCTGAAGTTTAAAAATGCTTTGGAACTCTTCCATTGTTCTCGGAATTCTGCTGAAGTTTAAAAATGCTTTGGAACTGTTCCATTCTTCTCAGACTGTAATTAGATTTTTAAATCAGTCTGTAAAACTCTTACATTGTTCTCAGAATTCTGCTGAAGTTTAAAAATGCTTTGGAACTCACCTATTGTTCTCGGAATTTTATTGTTCTTTTAAATCAGTCTGTAGAACTCTCCCATTGTTCTCCGAATTCTGCAGAAGTTTAAAAATGCTTTGGAACTCTCCCATTGTTCTCGGAATGTTATTGCTTTTTTAAATCAGTCTGTAGAACTCTCCCATTGTTCTCGGAATTATACTGAAGTTTAAAAATGCTTTGAAACTCTTCCTTTGTACTGGGAATTCTGCTGAAGTTTAAAAATGATTTTGAACTCTACCGTTTTTCTCGGAATTCGGCTGAAGTTTAAAAATGGTTTGGAACTCTTCCATTGTTCTTGGAATTCTGCTGAAGTTTAAAAATGCTTTGGAACTCTTCCTTTATTATCGGAATTCTACTGAATTTTAAAAATGCTTTGGAAATCTTCCATTGTTCTCGGAATTCTGCTGAAGTTTAAAAATACTTTGAAACTCTCCCATTGTTCTTGGAATGTTATTGTTTTTTTAAATCAGTCTGTAGAACTCCCCATTGCTCTCAGAATTCTACTGTAGTTTAAAAATGCTTTGGAACTCTTCCATTGTTCTCGGAATTCTGTTGAAGTTTAAAAATGCTTTGGAACTCTCCCATTGTTCTCGGAATGTTATTGTTTTTTTAAATCAATCTGTAGAACTCTCGCATTGTTCTCAGAGTTCTAATGAAGTTTAAAAATGCTTTGGAACTCTTCCATTGTTCTCGGAATTCTGCTGAAGTTTAAAAACGATTTGGAACTCTTCCATTGTTCTCGGAATTCTGCTGAAGTTTAAAAATGCTTTGGAACTCTTCCATTTTTCTAGGAATTCTGCTGAAGTTTAAAAATGCTTTGGAACTCTTCCATTTTTTTCAGAATTCTGCTGAAGTTTAAAAATGCTTTGGAACTCTTCCATTGTTCTCGGAATTCTGCTGAAGTTTAAAAATGCTTTGGAACTGTCCCATTCTTCTCAGACTGTAATTAGATTTTTAAATCAGTCTGTAAAACTCTTACATTGTTCGCGGAATTCTGCTGAAGTTTAAAAATGCTTTGGAACTCACCTATTGTTCTCGGAATTTTATTGTTCTTTTAAATCAGTCTGTAGAACTCTCCCATTGTTCTCCGAATTCTGCAGAAGTTTAAAAATGCTTTGGAACTCTCCCATTGTTCTCGGAATGTTATTGCTTTTTTAAATCAGTCTGTAGAACTCTCCCATTGTTCTCGGAATTATACTGAAGTTTAAAAATGCTTTGAAACACTTCCTTTGTTCTCGGAATTCTGCTGAAGTTTAAAAATGATTTGGAACTCTACCGTTTTTCTCGGAATTCGGCTGAAGTTTAAAAATGGTTTGGAACTCTTCCATTGTTCTCGGAATTTGGCTGAAGTTTAAAAATGCTTTGGAACTCTTCCTTTATTATCGGAATTCTACTGAATTTTAAAAATGCTTTGGAAATCTTCCATTGTTCTCGGAATTCTGCTGAAGTTTAAAAATGCTTTGGAACTCTCCCATTGTTCTCGGAATGTTATTGTTTTTTTAAATCAATCTGTAGAACTCTCGCATTGTTCTCAGAGTTCTAATGTAGTTTAAAAATGTTTTGGAACTCTTCCATTGTTCTCGGAATTCTGCTGAAGTTTAAAAACGATTTGGAACTCTTCCATTGTTCTCAGAATTCTGCTGAAATTTAAAAATGCTTTGGAACTCTTCCATTTTTCTAGGAATTCTGCTGAAGTTTAAAAATGCTTTGGAACCCTCCCATTGTTCTCGGAATGTTATTGTTTTTTTAAAACAGTCTGTAGAACTCTCGCATTGTTCTCGGAGTTCTATTGAAGTTTAAAAATGCTTTGGAACTCTTCCATTGTTCTCGGAATTCTGCTGAAGTTTAAAAATGCTTTGGAACTCTTCCATTTTTCTAGGAATTCTGCTGAAGTTTAAAAATGCTTTGGAACTCTTCGATTTTTTTCAGAATTCTGCTGAAGTTTAAAAATGCTTTGGAACTCTTCCATTGTTCTCGGAATTCTGCTGAAGTTTAAAAATGCTTTGGAACTGTCCCATTCTTCTCAGACTGTAATTAGATTTTTAAATCAGTCTGTAAAACTCTTACATTGTTCTCGGAATTCTGCTGAAGTTTAAAAATGCTTTGGAACTCACCTATTGTTCTCGGAATTTTATTGTTCTTTTAAATCAGTCTGTAGAACTCTCCCATTCTTCACCGAATTCTGCAGAAGTTTAAAAATGCTTTGGAACTCTCCCATTGTTCTCGGAATGTTATTGCTTTTTTAAATCAGTGTGTAGAACTCTCCCATTGTTCTCGGAATTATACTGAAGTTTAAAAATGCTTTGAAACTCTTCCTTTGTTCTCGGAATTCTGCTGAAGTTTAAAAATGATTTGGAACTCTACGTTTTTCTCGGAATTCGGCTGAAGTTTAAAAATGGTTTGGAACTCTTCCATTGTTCTCGGAATTCGGCTGAAGTTTAAAAATGCTTTGGAACTCTTCCTTTATTATCGGAATTCTACTGAATTTTAAAAATGCTTTGGAAATCTTCCATTGTTCTCGGAATTCTGCTGAAGTTTAAAAATGCTTTGGAACTCTCCCATTGTTCTCGGAATGTTATTGCTTTTTTAAATCAGTCTGTAGAACTCTCCCATTGTTCTCGGAATTATACTGAAGTTTAAAAATGCTTTGAAACTCTCCCATTGTTCTCAGAATGTTATTGTTTTTTTTAAATCAGTCTGTAGAACTCTCCCATTGTTCTCGGAATTCTGCTGAAGTATACAAATGATTTGGAACTCTATCATTTTTCCCTTAATTCTGCTGAAGTTTAAAAATGCTTTGGAACTCTTCCGTTGTTCTCGGAATTCTGCTGAAGTTTAAAAATGCTTTGGAATTCTCCCATTGTATTCGGAATGTTATTTTTTTTTAAATCAGTCTGTAGAACTCTCCCATTGTTTTCAGAGTTCTACTGAAGTTTAAAAATGCTTTGGAACTCTTCCTTTGTTCTCAAAATTCTGCTGAAGTTTAAAAATACTTTGGAACTCTTCCATTGTTATCGGAATTCTATTGTAGTTTAAAAATGCTTTGGAACTCTCCCAGTGTTCTCGGAATGTTAAGTTTTTTTAAATAAGTCTGTAGAACTCTCCCATTGTTCTTGGAATTCTGCTGAAGTTTAAAAATGGTTTGGAACTCTCCCATTGTTGTTGGAATGTTATTGTTTTTTTAAATCAGTCTGTAGAACTCTTCTATTGTTCTCGGAATTCTACTGAAGTTTAAAAATGCTTTGAAACTCTCCCAATGTATTTGGAATGTTATTGTTTATTTAAATCAGTCTGTAGAACTCTCCCATTGTTCTCAGAGTTCTGCTGAAGTTAAAAAATGCTGTGAAAATCTTCCATTGTTCTTGGAATTCTGCTGAAGTTTAAAAATGCTTTGGTACTCTTCCATTGTTCTCGGAATTCTGCTGAAGTTTAAAAATGCTTTGGAACTCTTCCATTGCTCTCGGAATTCTGCTGAAGTTTAAAAATGCTTTGGAACTCTCCCATTGTTCTCGGAATTCTGCTGAAGTTTAAAAATGCATTGGAGCTCTTCTATTGTTCTCGGAATCCTGCTGAAGTTTAAAAATGCTTTGGAACTCTCCCATTTTTCTTGGAATGTTATTGTTTTTTTTAAATACGTCTGTAGAACTCTCCCATTGTTCTCAGAATTCTGCTGAAGTTTAAAAATAGGTTGTAGAACTCTCCCATTGTTCTCTGAATTCTGCTGAAGTTTAAAAATGCTTTGGAACTCTTACATTGTTCTTGGAATTCTGCTGAAGTTTAGAAATGCTTTGGAACTCTTCCATTGTTCTCGGAATTCTGATGAAGTTTAAAAATGCTTTGGAACTCTTCCATTGTTCTCGGAATTCTGCTGAAGCTTAAAAATGCTTTGGAACTCTTCCATTGTTCTCGGAATTCTGCTGAAGTTTAAAAATGCTTTGGAACTCTACCACTTTTCTCGGAATGTTATTGTTTTTTAAAGCAGTCTGTAGAAATCTCCCATTGCTCTCAGATTTCTACTGAAGTTTAAAAATGCTTTGGAACTCTTCCATTGTTCTCCTAATTCTGCTGAAGTTTAAAAATGCTTTGGAATTCTCCCATTGTATTCGGAATGTTATTTTTTTTTAAATCAGTCTGTAGAACTCTCCCATTGTTCTCGGAGTTCCACTGAAGTTTAAAAATGCTTTGGAACTCTTCCATTGTTCTCAGAATTCTGCTGAAGTTTAAAAATGTTTTGGAACTATTCCATTGTTATCGGAATTCTGTTGTAGTTTAAAAATGCTTTGGAACTCTCCCATTGTTCTCGGAATGTTAAGTTTTTTTTTAAATATGTCTGTAAAACTCTCACATTGTTCTCTCAATTTTGCTGAAGTTTAAAAATTCTTTGGAACTCTTCAATTGTACTGGGAATTCTGCTGAAGTTTAAAAATGCTTTGGAACTCTCCCATTGTTCTCAGAATGTTATTGTTTATTTAAATAAGTCCGTAGAACTCTACCATTGTTCTCGGAATTCTACTGAAGTTTAAAAATGCTTTGGAACTCTTCCATTGTTCTTGGAAATCTGCTGAAGATTAAAAATGCTTTGGAACTCTCCCATTTTTCTCGGAAAGTTATTGTTCTTTTAAATCAGTCTGTACAACTCTACCTTTGTTCTCGGAATTCTTCTGAAGTTTAAAAATGCTTTGTACCTCTCCCATTGTTCTCGGAATGTTATTTTTATTTCAAATCAGTCTGTAGAACTCTCCCATTGTTCTCAGAATTCTGCTGAAGTTTAAAATGGATTTGGATCTCTACCATTGTTCTCGGAATTCTGCTGAAATTTAAAAATGCTTTTAAACACTCCCATTGTTCTCGGAATGTTATTGTTTTTGTAAATCAGTCTGTAGAAATCTCCCATTGTTCTCAGATTTCTTATCAAGTTTAAAAATGATTTGGACCTCTACCATTGTTCTCGGAATTCGGCTGAAGTTTAAAAATGCTTTGGAACTCTTCCGTTGTATTTGGACTTCTGCTGAAGTTTAAAAATACTTTGGAACTCTCCCATTGTTCTCGGAATTTTTTTTTTTTTAAATCAGTCCGTAGACACACTCCCATTGTTCTCAGATTTCTTCTAAAGTTTAAAAATGCTTTGGAACTCTTCCATTGTTCTCGGAATTCTACTGAAGGTTAAAAATACTTTGGTACTCTCCCTTTGTTCTCGGAATGTTAAAGTTTTTTATGTAAGTCTGTAGAACTCTCCCATTTTTCTCAGAATTCATCTGAAGTTTAAAAATGCTTTAGAACTCTTCCATTTTTCTTCGAATTCTGCTGAAGTTTAAAAATACTTTGGATCTCTCCCATTGTTCTCAGAATGTTATTGTTTTTATTAATCAGTGTGTAGAACTCTCCCATTCTTCTCGGATTTCTACTGAAGTTTAAAATTGCTTTGGAACTCTTCCTCTGTTCTCGGAATATGGCTGAAGATTAAAAATCCTTTGGAACCCTACCTTTGTTCTCGGAATGCTATAGTTTTTCTAAATCAGTCTGTAGAATTCTCCCATTGTTCTCAGATTTCTACTTAAGTTTAAAAATGCTTTGGAACTCTTCCATTGTTCTCAGAATTCTGCTGCAGTTTAAAAATGCTTTGGAACTCTCCCATTGTTCTTGCAATGTTATTGTTTTTTAAATCAGTCTGTAGAACTCCCCATTGCTCTCGGAATTGTTCAGCAGTTTAAAAATGCTTTGGAACTCTTCCATTGTTTTCGGGATTCTGCTGAAGTTTAAAAATTATTTGGAAATCTACAATTTTTCTCGGAATTCTGCTGAAGTTTACAAATGCTTTGGAACTCTTCCATTGTTCTCGGAATTCTGCTGAAGTCTAAAAATGCTTTGGAACTCTTCCATTGTTCACTGAATTCTGCTGAATTTTAAAATGCTTTGGAACTCTTCCATTGTTCTCTGAATTCTGCTGAAGTTTAAAAATGCTTTGGAACGCTCCCATTGTTCTCGGAATGTTATTGTTTTTTTAAATCAGTCTGTAGACCCCTGGCATTGTTGTTGGAGTTCTGCTGAAGCTTAAAAATGCTTTGGAACTCTTCCATTGTTCTTGTAATTCTGCTGAAGTTTAAAAATGCTTTCGAACTCTTCCATTGTTCTTGGAATTCTGCTGAAGTTTAAAAATGCTTTTTAACTCTTTCATTGTTCTCGGAAATCTGCTGAAGTTTAAAAATGCTTTGGAATTATTCCATTGTTTTCGGAATTCTGCTGAAGTTTAAAAATGCTTTGGAACTCTTCCATTGTTCTCGGAATTCTGCTGAAGTTTAAAAATACTTTGGATCTCTCCCATTGTTCTCAGAATGTTATTGTTTTTATAAATCAGTCTGTAGCACTCTCCCATTGTTCTCGGATTTCTACTGAAGTTTAAAATTGCTTTGGAACTCTTCCTCTGTTCTCGGAATTCGGCTGAAGATTAAAAAGGCTTTGGAACCCTACTCTTGTTCTCGGAATGCTATAGTTTTTTTAAATCAGTCTGTAGAATTCTCCCATTGTTCTCAGATTTCTACTTAAGTTTAAAAATGCTGTGGAACTCTTCCATTGTTCTCAGAATTCTGCTGCAGTTTAAAAATGCTTTGGAACTCTCCCATTGTTCTTGGAATGTTATTGTTTTTTAAATCAGTCTGTAGAACTCCCCATTGCTCTCGGAATTCTACTGTAGTTTAAAAATGCTTTGGAACTCTTCCATTGTTTTCGGGATTCTGCTGAAGTTTAAAAATTATTTGGAAATCTACAATTTTTCTCGGAATTCTGCTGAAGTTTACCAATGCTTTGGAACTCTTCCATTGTTCTCGGAATTCTGCTGAAGTTAAAAAATGCATTGGAACTCTTCCATTTTTCACTGAATTCTACTGAATTTTAAAATGCTTTGGAACTCTTCCATTGTTCTCGGAATTCTGCTGAAGTTTAAAAATGCTTTGGAACTCTCCCATTGTTCTCGGAATGTTATTGTTTTTTTAAATCAGTCTGTAGACCTCTGGCATTGTTGTCGGAGTTCTGCTGAAGCTTAAAAATGCTTTGGAACTCTTCCATTGTTCTCGGAATTCTGCTGAAGTTTAAAAATGCTTTCGAACTCTTCCATTGTTCTTGGAATTCTGCTGAAGTTTAAAAATGCTTTGGAACTCTTTCATTGTTCTCGGAAATCTGCTGAAGTTTAAAAATGCTTTGGAATTCTTCCATTGTTTTCGGAATTCTGCTGAAGTTTAAAAATGCTTTGGAACTCTTCCATTGTTCTTTGAATTCTGCTGAAGTTTAAAAATGCTTTGGATCTCTCCCATTGTTCTCAGAATTTTATTGTTCTTTTAAATCAGTCTGTAGAACTCTCCCATTGTTCTCGGAATTCTAAAGTTTAAAAATGCTTTGTAACCCTTCCATTGATCTCGGAATTATGCTGAAGTTTAAAAATGCTTCGGAACTCTTCCATTGTTATCGGAATTCTGTTGTAGTTTAAAAATTCTTTGGAACTCTCCCATTGTTCGCGGAATGTTAAGGTTTTTTAAATAAGTCTATAGAACTCTCCCATTGTTCTCGGAATTCTGCTCTAGGTTAAAAATGCTTTGGAACTCTTCATTTGTTCTCGGAATTCTGCTGAAGTTTAAAAATGCTTTGGAACTCTCCCATTGTTCTTAGAATGTTATTGTTTATTTAAATCAGTCTGTAGACCTCTTCCATTGTTCTCGGCATTCTACTGAAGTTTAAAAATGCTTTGGAACACTTCAATTGTTCTCGGAATTCTGCTGAAGTTTAAAAATGCTTTGGAACTCTCCCCTTGTTCTCGAAATGTTATTGTTCTTTTATATCAGTCTGTACAACTCTTCCATTGTTCTCGGAATCTGCTGAAGTTTAAAAATGCTTTGGAGCTCTCCCATTGTTCTCGGAATGTTATTGTTTTTTAAATCAGTCTGTAGAACTCTCCCATTGTTTTCGGAATTCTGCTGAAGTTTAAAATGGATTTGGAACTTTACCATTGTTATCGGAATTCTGCTGAAATTTCAAAATGCTTTGAAACTCTCCCATTGTTCTCAGAATTCTGCTGAAGTTTACAAATGCTTTGGAACTCTTCCATTGTTCTCAGAATGTTATTGTTTTTTTAAATCAGTCTGTAGAACTCTCCCATTGTGAAGTTTCAAAATGTTTTGGAATTCTTCCATTGTTCTTGGAATTCTGCTGAAGTTTAAAAATGCTTGGGATCTCTCCCATTGATCTCAGAATGTTATTGTTTTTATAAATCAGTCTGTAGAACTCTCCCATTGTACTCGGAATTCTGCTGAAGTTTAAAAATGCTTTGGAACTCTCCCATTTTTCTCGGAATGTTATTGTATTTTAAATCAGTCTGTAGAACTCTCCCATTGTTCTCGGAATTCTACTGAAGATTAAAATTGCTTTGGATCTCTCCCATTGTTCTCGTAATTCTACTGAAGTTTAAAATTGCTCTGGAATATTTCCACTGTTCTGGGAATTCTGCTGAAGATTGAAAATGCTTTGGAAGCCTCCCATTGTTCTCAGAATGTTATTGTTTCTTTATGTCAGTCTGTAGAACTATCGATTGTTCTCGGAATTCTGCTAAAGTTTAAAAATGCTTTGGAAATCTCCCATTGTTCTCGGATTGTTAAGGTTTTTTAAATAAGTCTGTAGAACTCTACCATTGCTCTCGGAATTCATTTGAAGTTTAAAAATGCTTTGGAACGCTTCCATTGTTCTCGGAATTCCGCTGAAGTTTAAAAATACTTTTGATCGCTCCCATTGTTCTCAGAATGTTATTGTTTTTTTAATTCAGTCTGTAGAACTCTCCCATTGTTCTACGAATTCTACTGAAGTTTAAAATTGCTTTGGAACTCTTCCACTGTTCTCGTAATTCTGCTGAAGATTAAAAATGCTTCGGAGGTCTCCCATTGTTCTCGGAATGTTATAGTTGTTTTAAATCAGTCTGTAGAATGCCCCTTTGCTCTGGTAATTCTACTGTAGTTTAAAAATGCTTTGGAACTCTTCCATTGTTTTAAGAATTCTGCTGAAGTTTAAAAATGATTTGTAACTCTACCAATTTTCTCGGAATTCTACTGAAGTTTAAAAATGCTTTGGAACTCTTCCATTGTTCTCGGAATTCTGCTGAAGTTTAAAAATGGTTGGGAACTCTTCCATTGTTCTCGGAATTCTATTGAATTTTAAAAATGCTTTGGAACTCTTCCATTGTTCTCGGAATTCTGCTGAAGATTAAAAATGCTTTGGAACACTCCCATTGTTCTCGGAATGTTATTGTTTTTTTTAATCAGTCTGCAGACCTCTCGCATTGTTCTCGGAATTCTGCTGAAGTTTAAAAATGCTTTGGAACTCTTCAACTGATCTCGAAATTCTGCTGATGTTTAAAAATGATTTGGAACTCTTTCATTGTTCTCGGAATTCTGCTGAAGTTTAAAAATGTTTTGGAACTCTTCCATTGTTCTCGGAATTCTATTGTTCTTTTAAATCAGTCTGTAGAACTCTTCCATTGTTCTCGTAATTCAGCTGAAGTTTAAAAATGCTTTGGAACTCTGCCATTGTTCTCTGAATGTTATTTTTTTTTAAATCAGTCTGTAGAACACTATCATTGTTCTCAGAATTCTTCTGAAGTTTAAAAATGCTTTGGAACTCTTCCATTGTTCTCGGAATTCTACTGAAGTTTAAAAATGCTTTGGTACTCTCCCATTGTTCTTGGAATGTTAAGGTTTTTTAAATATGTCTGTAGAATTCTACCATTGTTCTCGGAATTCATCTGAAGTTTAAAAATGCTTTGGAACTATTCCATTGTTTTCGAAATTCTGCTGAAGTTTAAAAATGATTTGTAACTCTACCATTTTTCTCGGAATTCTGCTGAAGTTTAAAAATGCTTTGGAACTCTTCCATTGTTTTCGAAATTCTGCTGAAGTTTAAAAATGATTTGTAACTCTACCATTTTTCTCGGAATTCTGCTGAAGTTTAAAAATGCTTTGGATCTCTTCCGTTGATCTCGGAATTCTACTGAATTTTTAAAATGCTTTGGAACTCTTCCATTGTTCTCGGAATTCTGCTGAAGTTTAAAAATGCTTTAGAACTCTCCCATTTTTCTCGGAATGTTATTGTTTCTTTCAGTCAATCTGTTGAACTCTCGCATTGTTCTCGGAATTCTGCTGAAGTTTAAAAATGCTTTGGAACTCTTCCATTGTTCTCGGAATTCTGCTGAAGTTTAAAAATGCTTTGGATCTCATCCGTTGATCTCGGAATTCTACTGAATTTTTAAAATGCTTTGGAACTCTTCCATTGTTCTCGGAATTCTGCTGAAGTTTAAAAATGCTTTAGAACTCTCCCATTGTTCTCGGAATGTTATTGTTTCTTTCAATCAGTCTGTAGAACTCTCACATTGTTCTCGGAGTTCTGCTGAAGTTTAAAGATGCTTTGGAACTCTTCCATTGTTCTCGGAATTCTGCTGAAGTTTAAAAATGCTTTGGAACTCATCCATTTGTCGCGTAATTCTGCTGAAGTTTAAAAATGCTTTGGAACTCTCCGATTGTTCTTGAAATTTTATTGTTCTTTTAAATCAGCCTGTAGAACTCTCCCATCGTTCTCGGAATTCTGCTGAAGTTTAAAAATGCTTTGGAACTCTCCCATTGTTCTTGGAATGTTATTGTTTTTTTAAATCAGTCTGTCGAACTCTCCCATTGTTCTTAGAATTATATTGAAGTTTAAAAATGCTTTGGAACTCTTCCATTGTTCTCGGAATTCTGCTGAAGTTTGAAAATGCTTTGAAACTCTCCCATTGTTCTCGGAATGTTAAGGTTTTTTAAATAAGTCTGTAGAACTCTCCCATTGTTCTCTGAATTCACCTGAAGTTTAAAAATACTTTGGAACTGTTCCATTTTTCTCGGAATTCTGCTGAAGTTTAAAAATACTTTGGATCTCTCCCATTGTTCTCAGAATGTTATTGTTTTTTTAAATCAGTCTGTAGAACTCTCGCATTGTTCTTGGAGTTCTGCTGAAGTTTAAAAATGCTTTGGAACTCTTCCATTGTTGTCGGAATTCTGCTGAAGTTTAAAAATTCTTTGGAACACTCACATTGTTCTCAGAATTGTATTGTTCTTTAAATCAGTCTGTAGAACTCTTCCATTGTTCTCGTAATTCTGTTGAAGTTTAAAAATGCTTTGGAACTCTGCCATTGTTCTCTGAATGTTATTTTTTTTAAATCAGTCTGTAGAACTCTCCCATGGTTCTCAGAATTCTTCTGAAGTTTAAAAATGCTTTGGAACTCTTCCATTGTTCTCGGAATTCTGCTGAAGTTTAAAAATGCTTTGGAACTCTTCCATTGTTCTTGGAATTCTGCTGAAGTTTAAAAATGCTTTGGATCTCTCCCATTGTTCTCGGAATGTTATTGATTTTTCCAATCAGTCTGTAGAACTCTCGCATTGTTCTCGGAGTTCTGCTGAATTTTAAAAATGCTTTGGAACTCTTCCATTGTTCTCGGAATTCTGCTGAAGATTAAAAATCCTTTGGAACTCTTCCATTGTTCTCGTAATTCTGCTGATGTTTAAAAATGATTTGGAACACTTTCATTGTTCTCGGAATTCTGCTGAAGTTTAAAAATGCTTTGGAACTCTTCCACTGTTCTCGGAATTCTGCTGAAGTTTAAAAATGCTTTGGAACTCTTCCATTGTTCTTGGAATTTTATTGTTTTTTTAAATCAGTCTGTAGAACTCTCCCATTGTTCTCAGAATTATACTGAAGTTTAAATTACTTTGGAACTCTTCCATTGTTCTCGGAATTCTACTGAATTTTAAAAATGCTTTTGAACTCTTACATTGTTCTTGGAATTCTTCTGAAATTTAAAAATGCTTTCGAACTCTCCCAGATTTCTCGGAATGTTATTGTTTTTTTAAATCAGTCTGTAGAACTCTCGCATTGTTCTTGGAGTTCTGCTGAAGTTTAATATTGCTTTGGAACTCTTCCACTGTTCTCGGAATTCTGCTGAAGATTAAAAATGCTTTGGAACTCTCCCATTGTTCTTGGATTGTTATAGTTTTTTTAAATCAGTCTGTAGAACTCTTCCATTGTTCTCGGAATTCTACTGAAGTTTAAAAATGCTTTGAAACTCTCGCAATGTACTCGGAATGTTATTGTTTTTTTAAATCAGTCTGTAGAAATCTCCCATTGTTCTCAGATTTCTTCTAAAATTTAAAAATGCTTTGGAACTCTTCCATTGTTCTCGGAATTCTGCTGAAGTTTAAAAATGCTTTGGAACTCTCCCATTGTTCTTGGAATGTTATTGTTTTTTTAAATCAGTCTGTCGAACTCTCCCATTGTTCTTAGAATTATATTGAAGTTTAAAAATGCTTTGGAACTCTTCCATTGTTCTCGGAATTCTGCTGAAGTTTGAAAATGCTTTGAAACTCTCCCATTGTTCTCGGAATGTTAAGGTTTTTTAAATAAGTTTGTAGAACTCTCCCATTGTTCTCTGAATTCACCTGAAGTTTAAAAATACTTTGGAACTGTTCCATTTTTCTCGGAATTCTGCTGAAGTTTAAAAATACTTTGGATCTCTCCCATTGTTCTCAGAATGTTATTGTTTTTTTAAATCAGTCTGTAGAACTCTCCCATTGTTCTTGGAATTCTGAAGTTTAAAAATGCTTTGGAACACTCCCATTGTTCTCGGAATGTTATTGATTTTTTAAATCAGTCTGTAGAACTCTCGCATTGTTCTTGGAGTGCTGCTGAAGTTTAAAAATGCTTTGGAACTCTTCCATTGTTGTCGGAATTCTGCTGAAGTTTAAAAATTCTTTGGAACACTCACATTGTTCTCAGAATTGTATTGTTCTTTTAAATCAGTCTGTAGAACTCTTCCATTGTTCTCGTAATTCTGTTGAAGTTTAAAAATGCTTTGGAACTCTGCCATTGTTCTCTGATGGTTATTTTTTTTAAATCAGTCTGTAGAACTCTCCCATGGTTCTCAGAATTCTTCTGAAGTTTAAAAATGCTTTGGTACTCTCCCATTTTTCTCGGAATGTTAAGGTTTTCTAAATATGTCTGTAGAATTCTACCATTGTTCTCGGAATTCATCTGGAGTTTAAAAATGCATTGGAACTATTCCATTGTTTTCGGAATTCTGCTGAAGTTTAAAAATGATTTGTAACTCTACCATTTTTCTTGGAATTCTGCTGAAGTTTAAAAATGCTTTGGAACGCTTCCATTGTTCTCGGAATTCTGCTGAAGTTTAAAAATGCTTTGGAACTCTTCCATTGTTCTTGGAATTCTGCTGAAGTTTAAAAATGCTTTGGATCTCTCCCATTGTTCTCGGAATGTTATTGATTTTTCCAATCAGTCTGTAGAACTCTCGCATTGTTCTCGGAGTTCTGCTGAATTTTAAAAATGCTTTGGAACTCTTCCATTGTTCTCGGAATTCTGCTGAAGATTAAAAATCCTTTGGAACTCTTCCATTGTTCTCGTAATTCTGCTGAAGTTTAAAAATGATTTGGAACACTTTCATTGTTCTCGGAATTCTGCTGAAGTTTAAAAATGCTTTGGAACTCTTCCACTGTTCTCGGAATTCTGCTGAAGTTTAAAAATGATTTGGAACTCTTCCATTGTTCTTGGAATTTTATTGTTTTTTTAAATCAGTCTGTAGAACTCTCCCATTGTTCTCAGAATTATACTGAAGTTTAAATTACTTTGGAACTCTTCCATTGTTCTCGGAATTCTATTGAATTTTAAAAATGCTTTTGAACTCTTACATTGTTCTTGGAATTCTTCTGAAATTTAAAAATGCTTTCGAACTCTCCCAGATTTCTCGGAATGTTATTGTTTTTTTAAATCAGTCTGTAGAACTCTCGCATTGTTCTTGGAGTTCTGCTGAAGTTTAATATTGCTTTGGAACTCTTCCACTGTTCTCGGAATCCTGCTGAAGATGAAAAATGCTTTGGAACTCTCCCATTGTTCTTGGATTGTTATAGTTTTTTTAAATCAGTCTGTAGAACTCTTCCATTGTTCTCGGAATTCTACTGAAGTTTAAAAATGCTTTGAAACTCTCGCAATGTACTCGGAATGTTATTGTTTTTTTAAATCAGTCTGTAGAAATCTCCCATTGTTCTCAGATTTCTTCTAAAATTTAAAAATGCTTTGGAACTCTTCCATTGTTCTCGGAATTCTACTGAAGTTCAAAAATGCTTTGGAACTCTACCATTGTTCTCGGTATTCTGCTGAAATTTAAAAATGCTTTGGAACCCTCCCATTGTTCTCGGAATGCTATTGTTTTTTTAAATCAGTCTGTAGAACTCTCGCATTGTTCTCGGAATTCTGCTGAAGTTTAAAAATGCTTAGCAACACTCCCATTGTTCTCACACTGTTATTGTTTTTTTAAATCAGTCTGTAGAAATCTCCCATTGTTCTGGGAATTCTACTGAAGTTTAAAAATGCTTTGGAACTCTTCCATTGTTCTCCTTATTCTGCTGAAGTTTAAAAATGCTTTGGAATTCTCCCATTGTATTCGGAATGTTATTATTTTTTAAATCAGTCTGTAGAACTCTCCCATTGTTCTCAGAATTCTTCAGAAGTTTAAAAATGCTTTGGAACTCTTTTATTGTTCTCGGAATTCTACTGAAGTTTAAAAATGCTTTGGTACTCTCCCATTGTTCTCGGAATGTTAAGGCTTTTTAGATATGTCTGTAGAATTCTACCATTGTTCTCGGAATTCATCTGAAGTTGAAAAATGATTTGTAACTCTACCATTTTTCTCAGAATTCTGCTGAAATTTAAAAATGCTTTGGAACTCTTCCATTGTTCTCGGAATTCTGCTGAAGTTTAAAAATGCTTTGGAACTCTTCCGTTGTTCTCGGATTTCTACTGAATTTTATAAATGCTTTGGAACTCTTCCATTGTTCTCAGAATTCTGCTGAAGTTTAAAAATGCTTTGGATCTCTCCCATTGTTCTCGGAATGTTATTTTTTTTTTCAATCAGTCTGTAGAACTCTCGCATTGTTCTCGGAGTTCTGCTGAAGTTTAAAAATGCTTTGGAACTCTTCCATTGTTCTCGGAATTCTGCTGAAGTTTAAAAATGCTTTGGAACTCTTCCATTGTTCTCGGAATTCGCTAAAGTTTAAAAATGATTTGGAACACTTTAATTGTTCTCGGAATTCTGCTGAAGTTTAAAAATTCTTTGGAACTCTTCCACTGTTCTCGGAATTCTGCTGAAGTTTAAAAATGCTTTGGAACTCTTCCATTGTTCTCGGAATTCTGCTGAACTTTAAAAATGGTTTAGAACTCTCCCATTGTTCTCGGAATGTCATTGTTTTTTTAAATCAGTCTGTAGAACTCTCGCATTGTTCTCGGAGTTCTGCTGAAGTTTAAAAATGCTTTGGAACTCTTCCATTATACTCGGAATTCTGCTGAAGTTTAAAAATGATTTGGAACTCTTTCTTTGTTCTCGGAATTCTGCTGAAGTTTAAAAATGCATTTTAACTCTTCTATTTTTCTCGGAATTCTGCTGAAGTTTAAAAATGCTTTGGAATTCTTCCATTGTACTCGGAATTCTGCTGAAGTTTAAAAATGCTTTGGAACTCTCCCATTGTTCTTAGAATTTTATTGTACTTTTAAATCAGTCTGTAGAACTCTCCCATTGTTTTCGGAATTCTGCTGAAGTTTAAAAATGCTTTGGAACTCTCCCATTGTTCTCGGAATGTTATTGTTTTTTTAAATCAGTCTGTAAAACTCTCCCATTGTTCTTAGAATTATACTGAAGTTTAAAAATGCTTTGAAACTCTCTCATTGTTCTCGGAATGTTAAGGTTTTTTAAATAAGTCTGTAGAACTCTCTCATTGTTCTCGGAATTCATCTGAAGTTTAAAAATGCTTTGGAACTCTTCCATTTTTCTCAGAATTCTGCTGAAGTTTAAAAATACTTTGGATCTCTCCCATTGTTCTCGGAATGTTATTGATTTTTTAAATCAGTCTGTAGAACTCTCGCCTTGTTCTTGGAGTTCTGCTGAAGTTTAAAAATGCTTTGGAACTCTTCCATTGTTGTCGGAATTCTGCTGAAGTTTAAAAATTCTTTGGAACACTCACATTGTTCTCAGAATTGTATTGTTCTTTTAAATCAGTCTGTAGAACTCTTCCATTGTTCTCGTAATTCTGTTGAAGTTTAAAAATGCTTTGGAACTCTGCCATTGTTCTCTGAATGTTATTTTTTTTAAATCAGTCTGTAGAACTCTCCCATGGTTCTCAGAATTCTTCTGAAGTTTAAAAATGCTTTGGAACTCTTCCATTGTTCTCGGAATTCTACTGAAGTTTAAAAATGCTTTGGTACTCCCCCATTTTTCTCGGAATGTTAAGGTTTTCTAAATATGTCTGTAGAATTCTACCATTGTTCTCGGAATTCATCTGGAGTTTAAAAATGCATTGGAACTATTCCATTGTTTTCGGAATTCTGCTGAAGTTTAAAAATGATTTGTAACTCTACCATTTTTCTTGGAATTCTGCTGAAGTTTAAAAATGCTTTGGAACGCTTCCATTGTTCTCGGAATTCTGCTGAAGTTTAAAAATGCTTTGGAACTCTTCCATTGTTCTTGGAATTCTGCTGAAGTTTAAAAATGCTTTGGATCTCTTCCATTGTTCTCGGAATGTTATTGATTTTTCCAATCAGTCTGTAGAACTCTCGCATTGTTCTCGGAGTTCTGCTGAATTTTAAAAATGCTTTGGAACTCTTCCATTGTTCTCGGAATTCTGCTGAAGATTAAAAATCCTTTGGAACTCTTCCATTGTTCTCGTAATTCTGCTGAAGTTTAAAAATGATTTGGAACACTTTCATTGTTCTCGGAATTCTGCTGAAGTTTAAAAATGCTTTGGAACTCTTCCACTGTTCTCGGAATTCTGCTGAAGTTTAAAAATGCTTTGGAACTCTTCCATTGTTCTTGGAATTTTATTGTTTTTTTAAATCAGTCTGTAGAACTCTCCCATTGTTCTCAGAATTATACTGAAGTTTAAATTACTTTGGAACTCTTCCATTGTTCTCGGAATTCTACTGAATTTTAAAAATGCTTTTGAACTCTTACATTGTTCTTGGAATTCTTCTGAAATTTAAAAATGCTTTCGAACTCTCCCAGATTTCTCGGAATGTTATTGTTTTTTTAAATCAGTCTGTAGAACTCTCGCATTGTTCTTGGAGTTCTGCTGAAGTTTAATATTGCTTTGGAACTCTTCCACTGTTCTCGGAATTCTGCTGAAGATTAAAAATGCTTTGGAACTCTCCCATTGTTCTTGGATTGTTATAGTTTTTTTAAATCAGTCTGTAGAACTCTTCCATTGTTCTCGGAATTCTACTGAAGTTTAAAAATGCTTTGAAACTCTCGCAATGTACTCGGAATGTTATTGTTTTTTTAAATCAGTTTGTAGAAATCTCCCATTGTTCTCAGATTTCTTCTAAAATTTAAAAATGCTTTGGAACTCTTCCATTGTTCTCGGAATTCTGCTGAAGTTTAAAAATGCTTTGGAACTCTCCCATTGTTCTTGGAATGTTATTGTTTTTTTAAATCAGTCTGTCGAACTCTCCCATTGTTCTTAGAATTATATTGAAGTTTAAAAATGCTTTGGAACTCTTCCATTGTTCTCGGAATTCTGCTGAAGTTTGAAAATGCTTTGAAACTCTCCCATTGTTCTCGGAATGTTAAGGTTTTTTAAATAAGTCTGTAGAACTCTCCCATTGTTCTCTGAATTCACCTGAAGTTTAAAAATACTTTGGAACTGTTCCATTTTTCTCAGAATTCTGCTGAAGTTTAAAAATACTTTGGATCTCTCCCATTGTTCTCAGAATGTTATTGTTTTTTTAAATCAGTCTGTAGAACTCTCCCATTGTTCTTGGAATTCTGAAGTTTAAAAATGCTTTGGAACACTCCCATTGTTCTCGGAATGTTATTGATTTTTTAAATCAGTCTGTAGAACTCTCGCATTGTTCTTGGAGTTCTGCTGAAGTTTAAAAATGCTTTGGAACTCTTCCATTGTTGTCGGAATTCTGCTGAAGTTTAAAAATTTTTTGGAACACTCACATTGTTCTCAGAATTGTATTGTTCTTTTAAATCAGTCTGTAGAACTCTTCCATTGTTCTCGTAATTCTGTTGAAGTTTAAAAATGCTTTGGAACTCTGCCATTGTTCTCTGATGGTTATTTTTTTTAAATCAGTCTATAGAACTCTCCCATGGTTCTCAGAATTCTTCTGAAGTTTAAAAATGCTTTGGTACTCTCCCATTTTTCTCGGAATGTTAAGGTTTTCTAAATATGTCTGTAGAATTCCACCATTGTTCTCGGAATTCATCTGGAGTTTAAAAATGCATTGGAACTCTCCCATTGTTCTCGGAATGTTATTGTTTTTTTAAATCAGTCTGTAAAACTCTCCCATTGTTCTTAGAATTATACTGAAGTTTAAAAATGCTTTGAAACTCTCTCATTGTTCTCGGAATGTTAAGGTTTTTTAAATAAGTCTGTAGAACTCTCTCATTGTTCTCGGAATTCATCTGAAGTTTAAAAATGCTTTGGAACTCTTCCATTTTTCTCAGAATTCTGCTGAAGTTTAAAAATACTTTGGATCTCTCCCATTGTTCTCGGAATGTTATTGATTTTTTAAATCAGTCTGTAGAACTCTCGCATTGTTCTTGGAGTTCTGCTGAAGTTTAAAAATGCTTTGGAACTCTTCCATTGTTGTCGGAATTCTGCTGAAGTTTAAAAATTCTTTGGAACACTCACATTGTTCTCAGAATTGTATTGTTCTTTTAAATCAGTCTGTAGAACTCTTCCATTGTTCTCGTAATTCTGTTGAAGTTTAAAAATGCTTTGGAACTCTGCCATTGTTCTCTGAATGTTATTTTTTTTAAATCAGTCTGTAGAACTCTCCCATGGTTCTCAGAATTCTTCTGAAGTTTAAAAATGCTTTGGAACTCTTCCATTGTTCTCGGAATTCTACTGAAGTTTAAAAATGCTTTGGTACTCCCCCATTTTTCTCGGAATGTTAAGGTTTTCTAAATATGTCTGTAGAATTCTACCATTGTTCTCGGAATTCATCTGGAGTTTAAAAATGCATTGGAACTATTCCATTGTTTTCGGAATTCTGCTGAAGTTTAAAAATGATTTGTAACTCTACCATTTTTCTTGGAATTCTGCTGAAGTTTAAAAATGCTTTGGAACGCTTCCATTGTTCTCGGAATTCTGCTGAAGTTTAAAAATGCTTTGGAACTCTTCCATTGTTCTTGGAATTCTGCTGAAGTTTAAAAATGCTTTGGATCTCTCCCATTGTTCTCGGAATGTTATTGATTTTTCCAATCAGTCTGTAGAACTCTCGCATTGTTCTCGGAGTTCTGCTGAATTTTAAAAATGCTTTGGAACTCTTCCATTGTTCTCGGAATTCTGCTGAAGATTAAAAATCCTTTGGAACTCTTCCATTGTTCTCGTAATTCTGCTGAAGTTTAAAAATGATTTGGAACACTTTCATTGTTCTCGGAATTCTGCTGAAGTTTAAAAATGCTTTGGAACTCTTCCACTGTTCTCGGAATTCTGCTGAAGTTTAAAAATGCTTTGGAACTCTTCCATTGTTCTTGGAATTTTATTGTTTTTTTAAATCAGTCTGTAGAACTCTCCCATTGTTCTCAGAATTATACTGAAGTTTAAATTACTTTGGAACTCTTCCATTGTTCTCGGAATTCTACTGAATTTTAAAAATGCTTTTGAACTCTTACATTGTTCTTGGAATTCTTCTGAAATTTAAAAATGCTTTCGAACTCTCCCAGATTTCTCGGAATGTTATTGTTTTTTTAAATCAGTCTGTAGAACTCTCGCATTGTTCTTGGAGTTCTGCTGAAGTTTAATATTGCTTTGGAACTCTTCCACTGTTCTCGGAATTCTGCTGAAGATTAAAAATGCTTTGGAACTCTCCCATTGTTCTTGGATTGTTATAGTTTTTTTAAATCAGTCTGTAGAACTCTTCCATTGTTCTCGGAATTCTACTGAAGTTTAAAAATGCTTTGAAACTCTCGCAATGTACTCGGAATGTTATTGTTTTTTTAAATCAGTTTGTAGAAATCTCCCATTGTTCTCAGATTTCTTCTAAAATTTAAAAATGCTTTGGAACTCTTCCATTGTTCTCGGAATTCTGCTGAAGTTTAAAAATGCTTTGGAACTCTCCCATTGTTCTTGGAATGTTATTGTTTTTTTAAATCAGTCTGTCGAACTCTCCCATTGTTCTTAGAATTATATTGAAGTTTAAAAATGCTTTGGAACTCTTCCATTGTTCTCGGAATTCTGCTGAAGTTTGAAAATGCTTTGAAACTCTCCCATTGTTCTCGGAATGTTAAGGTTTTTTAAATAAGTCTGTAGAACTCTCCCATTGTTCTCTGAATTCACCTGAAGTTTAAAAATACTTTGGAACTGTTCCATTTTTCTCAGAATTCTGCTGAAGTTTAAAAATACTTTGGATCTCTCCCATTGTTCTCAGAATGTTATTGTTTTTTTAAATCAGTCTGTAGAACTCTCCCATTGTTCTTGGAATTCTGAAGTTTAAAAATGCTTTGGAACACTCCCATTGTTCTCGGAATGTTATTGATTTTTTAAATCAGTCTGTAGAACTCTCGCATTGTTCTTGGAGTTCTGCTGAAGTTTAAAAATGCTTTGGAACTCTTCCATTGTTGTCGGAATTCTGCTGAAGTTTAAAAATTTTTTGGAACACTCACATTGTTCTCAGAATTGTATTGTTCTTTTAAATCAGTCTGTAGAACTCTTCCATTGTTCTCGTAATTCTGTTGAAGTTTAAAAATGCTTTGGAACTCTGCCATTGTTCTCTGATGGTTATTTTTTTTAAATCAGTCTGTAGAACTCTCCCATGGTTCTCAGAATTCTTCTGAAGTTTAAAAATGCTTTGGTACTCTCCCATTTTTCTCGGAATGTTAAGGTTTTCTAAATATGTCTGTAGAATTCCACCATTGTTCTCGGAATTCATCTGGAGTTTAAAAATGCATTGGAACTATTCCATTGTTTTCGGAATTCTGCTGAAGTTTAAAAATGATTTGTAACTCTACCATTTTTCTTGGAATTCTGCTGAAGTTTAAAAATGCTTTGGAATGCTTCCATTGTTCTCGGAATTCTGCTGAAGTTTAAAAATGCTTTGGAACTCTTCCATTGTTCTTGGAATTCTGCTGAAGTTTAAAAATGCTTTGGATCTCTCCCATTGTTCTCGGAATGTTATTGATTTTTCCAATCAGTCTGTAGAACTCTCGCATTGTTCTCGGAGTTCTGCTGAATTTTAAAAATGCTTTGGAACTCTTCCATTGTTCTCAGAATTCTGCTGAAGATTAAAAATCCTTTGGAACTCTTCCATTGTTCTCGTAATTCTGCTGAAGTTTAAAAATGATTTGGAACACTTTCATTGTTCTCGGAATTCTGCTGAATTTAAAAATGCTTTGGAACTCTTCCACTGTTCTCGGAATTCTGCTGAAGTTTAAAAATGATTTGGAACTCTTCCATTGTTCTTGGAATTTTATTGTTTTTTTAAATCAGTCTGTAGAACTCTCCCATTGTTCTCAGAATTATACTGAAGTTTAAATTACTTTGGAACTCTTCCATTGTTCTCGGAATTCTATTGAATTTTAAAAATGCTTTTGAACTCTTACATTGTTCTTGGAATTCTTCTGAAATTTAAAAATGCTTTCGAACTCTCCCAGATTTCTCGGAATGTTATTGTTTTTTTAAATCAGTCTGTAGAACTCTCGCATTGTTCTTGGAGTTCTGCTGAAGTTTAATACTGCTTTGGAACTCTTCCACTGTTCTCGGAATTCTGCTGAAGATGAAAAATGCTTTGGAACTCTCCCATTCTTCTTGGATTGTTATAGTTTTTTTAAATCAGTCTGTAGAACACTTCCATTGTTCTCGGAATTCTACTGAAGTTTAAAAATGCTTTGAAACTCTCGCAATGTACTCGGAATGTTATTGTTTTTTTAAATCAGTCTGTAGAAATCTCCCATTGTTCTCAGATTTCTTCTAAAATTTAAAAATGCTTTGGAACTCTTCCATTGTTCTCGGAATTCTACTGAAGTTCAAAAATGCTTTGGAACTCTACCATTGTTCTCGGTATTCTGCTGAAATTTAAAAATGCTTTGGAACCCTCCCATTGTTCTCGGAATGCTATTGTTTTTTTAAATCAGTCTGTAGAACTCTCGCATTGTTCTCGGAATTCTGCTGAAGTTTAAAAATGCTTTGCAACTCTCCCATTGTTCTCACACTGTTATTGTTTTTTTAAATCAGTCTGTAGAAATCTCCCATTGTTCTGGGAATTCTACTGAAGTTTAAAAATGCTTTGGAACTCTTCCATTGTTCTCCTTATTCTGCTGAAGTTTAAAAATGCTTTGGAATTCTCCCATTGTATTCGGAATGTTATTATTTTTTAAATCAGTCTGTAGAACTCTCCCATTGTTCTCAGAATTCTTCAGAAGTTTAAAAATGCTTTGGAACTCTTTTATTGTTCTCGGAATTCTACTGAAGTTTAAAAATGCTTTGGTACTCTCCCATTGTTCTCGGAATGTTAAGGCTTTTTAGATATGTCTGTAGAATTCTACCATTGTTCTCGGAATTCATCTGAAGTTGAAAAATGATTTGTAACTCTACCATTTTTCTCAGAATTCTGCTGAAATTTAAAAATGCTTTGGAACTCTTCCATTGTTCTCGGAATTCTGCTGAAGTTTAAAAATGCTTTGGAACTCTTCCGTTGTTCTCGGATTTCTACTGAATTTTATAAATGCTTTGGAACTCTTCCATTGTTCTCAGAATTCTGCTGAAGTTTAAAAATGCTTTGGATCTCTCCCATTGTTCTCGGAATGTTATTGTTTTTTTCAATCAGTCTGTAGAACTCTCGCATTGTTCTCGGAGTTCTGCTGAAGTTTAAAAATGCTTTGGAACTCTTCCATTGTTCTCGGAATTCTGCTGAAGTTTAAAAATGCTTTGGAACTCTTCCATTGTTCTCGGAATTCGCTAAAGTTTAAAAATGATTTGGAACACTTTAATTGTTCTCGGAATTCTGCTGAAGTTTAAAAATTCTTTGGAACTCTTCCACTGTTCTCGGAATTCTGCTGAAGTTTAAAAATGCTTTGGAACTCTTCCATTGTTCTCGGAATTCTGCTGAACTTTAAAAATGGTTTAGAACTCTCCCATTGTTCTCGGAATGTCATTGTTTTTTTAAATCAGTCTGTAGAACTCTCGCATTGTTCTCGGAGTTCTGCTGAAGTTTAAAAATGCTTTGGAACTCTTCCATTATACTCGGAATTCTGTTGAAGTTTAAAAATGATTTGGAACTCTTTCTTTGTTCTCGGAATTCTGCTGAAGTTTAAAAATGCATTTTAACTCTTCTATTTTTCTCAGAATTCTGCTGAAGTTTAAAAATGCTTTGGAATTCTTCCATTGTACTCGGAATTCTGCTGAAGTTTAAAAATGCTTTGGAACTCTCCCATTGTTCTTAGAATTTTATTGTACTTTTAAATCAGTCTGTAGAACTCTCCCATTGTTTTCGGAATTCTGCTGAAGTTTAAAAATGCTTTGGAACTCTCCCATTGTTCTCGGAATGTTATTGTTTTTTTAAATCAGTCTGTAAAACTCTCCCATTGTTCTTAGAATTATACTGAAGTTTAAAAATGCTTTGAAACTCTCTCATTGTTCTCGGAATGTTAAGGTTTTTTAAATAAGTCTGTAGAACTCTCTCATTGTTCTCGGAATTCATCTGAAGTTTAAAAATGCTTTGGAACTCTTCCATTTTTCTCAGAATTCTGCTGAAGTTTAAAAATACTTTGGATCTCTCCCATTGTTCTCAGAATGTTAATGTTTTTTTAAATCAGTCTGTAGTACTCTCCCATTGTTCTCAGAATTCTACTGAAGTTTAATATTGCTTTGGAAGACTTCCACTGTTCTCGCAATTCTGCTGAAGATTAAAAATGCTTTGGAACTCTCCCATTGTTTTCGGATTGTTATAGTTTTTCTAAATCAGTCTGTAGAACTCTCCCATTGTTCTCAGATTTCTACTTAAATTTAACAATGCTTTGGAACTCTTCCATTGTTCTCGGAATTCTGCTGAAGTTTAAAAATGCTTTGGAACACTCCCATTGTTCTTGGAATGTTATTGTTTTTTTAAATCAGTCTGTAGAACTCCCCATTGCTCTCATAATTCTACTGTAGTTTAAAAATGCTTTGGACCTCTCCCATTGTTCTCGGAATGCTATTGTTTCTTTAAATCAGTCTGTAGCACTCTCCCATTGTTCTCAGAGTTCTGCTGAAGTTTAAAAATGCTTTGAAAATCTTCCATTGTTCTTGGAATTCTGCTGAAGTTTAAAAATGCTTTGGAACTCTTCCATTGTTCTCGGAATTCTGCTGAAGTTTAAAAATGCTTTGGAACTTTTCCATTGTTCTCGGAATTCTGCTGAAGTTTAAAAATGCTTTGGAACTCTTCCATTGTTCTCGGAATTCTGTGAAGTTTAAAAATGCTTTGGAACTCTTCCATTGTTCTCGGAATTCTGCTGAAGTTTAAAAATGCTTTGGAACTCTTCCAATGTTCTCGGAATTCTGCTGAAGTTTAAAAATGCTTTGGAACTCTCCCATTGTTCTCGGAATGTTATTGTTTTTTTTAAATCAGTCTGTAGAACTCTCCCATTGTTCTCGAAATACTGCTGAAGTTTAAAAATGATTTGGAATTTTACCATTTTTCCCGTAATTCTGCTGAAGTTTAAAAATGCTTTGGAACTCTTCCGTTGTTCTCGGAATTCTGCTTAAGTTTAAATATGCTTTGGAACTCTCCCTTTGTTCTTGGAATGTTAAGGTTTTTTAAGTAAGTCTGTAGAACTCTCCCATTGTTCTCGGAATTCTGCTGAAGTTTAAAAATGCTTTGGAACTCTTCCATTGTTCTCGCAATTCTGCTGAAGTTTAAAATTGTTTTGGAACTCTTCCATTGTTCTCGGAATCCTGCTGAATTTTAAGAATGCTTTGGAAATCTCCCATTGTTCTTAGACTTATTGTTTTTTTAAGTCAGTCTGTAGAAATCTCCCATTGTTTTGGGAATTCTACTAAAGTTTAAAAATGCTTTGGAACTCTTCCATTATTCTAGTAATTCTGCTGAAGTTTAAAATTGCTTTGGAATTCTTCCATTTTATTCGGAATGTTATTATTTTTTAAATCAGTCTGTAGAACTCTCCCATTGTTCTCGGAGATCTACTGAAGTTTAAAAATGCTTTGGAACTCTTCAAATGTTCTCAGAATTCTGCTGAAGTTTATAAATGCTTTAGAACTCTCCCATTGTTCTCAGAATGTTATTGTTTATTTAAATCAGTCTGTAGAACTCTCCCATTGTTCTCGGCATTCTACTGAAGTTTAAAAATCCTTTGGTACTCTTCCATCGTTCTCGGAATTCCGCCGAAGTTTAAAAATGCTTTGGAACTCTCCCATTTTTCTCGGAATGTTATTGTTCTTTTAAATCTGTCTGTACAACTCTACCATTGTTCTCGGAATTCTGCTGAAGTTTATAAATGCTTTGGAACTCTCCCATTGTTCTCGGAATGTTATTGTTTTTTTAAATCAGTCTGTAGAACTCTCCCATTGTTCTCGGAATTCTGCTGAAATTTAAAAATGCTTTGATACTCTCCCATTGTTCTTGGAAAGTTATTGTTTATTTAAATTAGTCTGTAGAACTCTCCCATTGTTCTCAGATTTCTTCTGAAGTTTAAAAATGATTTGGAACTCTTCCATTGTTCTCGGAATTCTGCTGAAGTTTAAAAATGCTTTGGAACACTTCCGTTGTTCTCGGAATTCTGCTGGAGTTTAAAAATGCTTTGGAATTCTCACATTGTTCTCAGAATGTTATTGTTTTTTTAAATCAGTCTGTAGAACTCTCCAATTGTTCTCAGATTTATTCTGAAGTTCAAAAATGCTTTGGAATTCTTCCATTGTTCTCAGAATTGTACTAAAGTTTAAAAATGCTTTGGCACTCTCCCATTCTTCTTGGAATGTTATTGTTTTTTTATATCAGTCTGTAGAACTCTCCCATTGTTCTCGGAATTCTACTGAAGTTTTAAATTGCTCTCGAAAATTTCCACTGTTCTGGGAATTCTGCTGACGATTAAAAATGCTATGGAACTCTCCCATTGTTCTCGGAATGTTATTGTTTTTTTTATATCAGTCTTTAGAGCTATCCCATTGTTCTCGGAATTCTGCTGAAGTTTAAAAATGCTTTGGAACTCTCCCATTTTTCTCGGATTGTTATTGTTTTTTTAATCAGTCTGTAGAACTCTCTCATTGTTCTCGGAATTCTACACAAGTTTAAAAATGCTTTGGAACTCTTCCATTGTTCTCGGAATTCTGCTGAAATTTGAAAATGCTTTGGAACTCTCCCATTGTTCTCGTAACATTATTGTTTTTTAAATCAGTCTGTAGAACTCTCCAATTGTTCTCGGAATTCTACTGAAGTTTAAAAATGCTTTGGAACACTTCCATTGTTCTTGGAATTCAGCTGAAGTTTAAAAATGCTTTGGAACTCTCCCATTGATCTCGAAATGTCACTGTTTTTTAAATCATTCTGTACAACTCTCCCAGTGTATTCGGAGTTCTGCTGAAGTTTAAAAATGCTTTGGAAATCTTCCATTGTTCTCTGAATTCTGCTGAAGTTTAAAAATGCTTTGGAACTCTTCCATTGTTCTCGGAAATCTGCTGAAGTTTAAAAATGCTTTGGAACTCTTCCATTGTTCTCGGAATTGTGATGAAGTTTAAAAATGCTTTGGAACTCTCCCATTGTTCTCAGACTGTTATTGTTTCTTTAAATCAGTCTGTAGTAGAACTCTTACATTGTTTTCGGAATTCTGCTGAAGTTTAAAAATGCATTGGAGCTCTTCTGTTGTTCTCGGTATTCTGCTGAAGTTTCAAAATGCTTTGGAACTCTCTCATTTTCTCGGACTGTTATCGTTTTTTTTAAATACGTTTATAGAACTCTCCCATTGTTCTCAGAATTCTGCTGAAGTTTAAAAATAGTCTGTAGAACTCTCCCATTGTTCTCGGAATTCTGCTCAAGTTTAAAAATGGTTTGGAACTCATACATTGTTCTCGGAATTCTGCTGAAGTTTAAAAATGCTTTGGAACTCTCCCATTGTTCTCAGAATGTTATTGTATTTTTAAATCAGAATGTAGAAATCTCCCAATGTGCTCGGAAATCTACTGAAGTTTAAAAATGCCTTGGAACTCTTCCATTTTTCTCGGAATCCTGCTGAAGTTTAAAAATGGTTTGGAACTCATACATTGTTCGCGGAATTCTGCTGAAGTTTAAAAATGCTTTGGAACTCTCCCATTGTTCTTGGAATGTTAAGGTTTTTTAAATAAGTCTGTAGAACTCTCCCATTGTTCTAAGAATTCATCTGAAGTTTAAAAATGCTTTGGAACTCTTCCATTTTTCTCGGAATTCTGCTGAAGTTTAAAAATGCTTTGGATCTCTCCCATTGTTGTCAGAATGTTATTGTTTTTTTATATCAGTCTTTAGAACTCTCCCATTGGTCTCGGAATTCTTCTGAAGTTTAAAATTGCTCTGGAAAATTTCCACTGTTCTGGGAATTCTGCTGAAGATTAAAAATGCTTTGGAACTCTCCCATTGTTCTCGGAATGTTATTGTTTTTTTTATATCAGTCTGTAGAGCTATCCCATTGTTCTCGGAATTCTGCTGAAGTTTAAAAATGCTTAGGAACTCTCCCATTTTTCTCGGATTGTTATTGTTTTTTTAATCAGTCTGTAGAACTCTCTCATTGTTCTCGAAATTCTACTCAAGTTTAAAAATGCTTTGGAAATCTTCCATTGTTCTCCGAATTCTGCTGAAGTTTGAAAATGCTTTGGAACTCTCCCATTGTTCTCGGAATATTATTGTTTTTTAAATCAGTCTGTAGAACTCTCCAATTGTTCTCGGAATTCTACTGAATTTTAAAAATGCTTTGGAACACTTCCGTTGTTCTTGGAATTCAGCTGAAGTTTAAAAATGCTTTGGAACTCTCCCATTGATCTCGAAATGTCACTGTTTTTAAATCAGTCTGTACAACTCTCCCATTGTACTCGGAGTTCTGCTGAAGTTTAAAAATGCTTTGGAAATCTTCCATTGTTCTCTGAATTTTGCTGAAGTTTAAAAATGCTTTGGAACTCTTCCATTTTTCTCGGAAATCTGCTGAAGTTTAAAAATGCTTTGGAACTCTTCCATTGTTCTCGAAATTGTGATGAAGTTTAAAAATGCTTTGGAACTCTCCCATTGTTCTCAGACTGTTATTGTTTCTTTAAATCAGTCTGTAGTAGAACTCTTACATTGTTTTCGGAATTCTGCTGAAGTTTAAAAATGCATTGGAGCTCTTCTGTTGTTCTCGGTATTCTGCTGAAGTTTCAAAATGCTTTGGAACTCTCCCATTTTCTCGGACTGTTATTGTTTTTTTTAAATACGTCTATAGAACTCTCCCATTGTTCTCAGAATTCTGCTGAAGTTTAAAAATAGTCTGTAGAACTCTCCCATTGTTCTTGGAATTCTGCTCAAGTTTAAAAATGGTTTGGAACTCATACATTGTTCTCGGAATTCTGCTGAAGTTTAAAAATGCTTTGGAACTCTCCCATTGTTCTCAGAATGTTATTGTATTTTTAAATCAGTTTGTAGAAATCTCCCATTGTGCTCGGAATTCTACTGAAGTTTAAAAATGCCTTGGAACTCTTCCATTGCTCTCGGAATCCTGCTCAAGTTTAAAAATGCATTGGAGCTCTTCTGTTGTTCTCGGTATTCTGCTGAAGTTTCAAAATGCTTTGGAACTCTCCCATTTTCTCTGACTGTTATTGTTTTTTTTAAATAAGTCTATAGAACTCTCCTATTGTTCTCGGAATTGTGCTGAAGTTTAAAAATGCTTTGGAACTCTCACATTGTTCTCGGAATGTTATTGTTCTTTTAAATCTGTGTGTACAACTCGACCATTGTTCTCGGAATTCTGCTGAAGTTTATAAAAGCTTTGGAACTCTCCCATTGTTCTCAGAATGTTATTGTTTTTTTAAATTAGTCTGTAGAACACTCCCATTGTTCTCGGAATCTGCTGAAGTTTAAAAATGCCTTGGAGCTCTCCCATTGTTCTCGGAATGTTATTGTTTTTTAAATCAGTCTGTAGAACTCTCCCATTGTTTTCGGAATTCTGCTGAAGTTTAAAATGGATTTGGAACTTTACCATTGTTGTTGGAATTCTGCTGAAATTTCAAAATGCTTTGAAACTCTCCCATTGTTCTCAGAATTCTGCTGAAGTTTACAAATGCTTTGGAACTCTTCCATTGTTCTCAGAATGTTATTGTTTTTTTAAATCAGTCTGTAGAACTCTCCCATTGTTCTCAGATTTCTTCTGAAGTTTCAAAATGCTTTGGAATTCTTCCATTGTTCTTGGAATTCTGCTGAAGTTTAAAAATGCTTGGGATCTCTCCCATTGATCTCAGAATGTTATTGTTTTTATAAATCAGTCTGTAGAACTCTCCCATTGTACTCGGAATTCTGCTGAAGTTTAAAAATGCTTTGGAACTCTCCCATTTTTCTCGGAATGTTGTTGTATTTTAAATCAGTCTGTAGAACTCTCCCATTGTTTTCGGAATTCTACTGAAGATTAAAATTGCTTTGGATCTCTCCCATTGTTCTCGTAATTCTACTGAAGTTTAAAATTGCTCTGGAAGACTTCCACTGTTCTGGGAATTCTGCTGAAGATTGAAAATGCTTTGGAACCCTCCCATTGTTCTCAGAATGTTACTGTTTTTTATGTCAGTCTGTAGAACTATCGATTGTTCTCGGAATTCTGCTAAAGTTTAAAAATGCTTTGGAACTCTGCCATTTTTCTCGCAATGTTATTGTTTTTTAAATCAGTCTGTAGAACTCTCCCATTGTTCTCGGAATTCTACTGAAGTTTAAAAATGTTTTGGACCTCTCCCATTGTTCTCGGAATGTTAATTTTTTTTAAATCAGTCTGTAGAACTCTCTCATTGTTCTCAGATTTCTTCTCAAGTTTAAAAATGATTTGGATCTCTACCTTTGTTCTCGGAATTCTGCTGAAGTTTAAAAATGCTTTGGTACTCTCCCATTGTTCTCGGAATGTTAAGGTTTTTTAAATAAGTCTGTAGAACTCTACATTGCTCTCGGAATTCATTTGAAGTTTAAAAATGCTTTGGAACGCTTCCATTTTTCTCGGAATTCCGCCGAAGTTTAAAAATACTTTGGATCGCTCCCATTGTTCTCAGAATGTTATTGTTTTTTTAACTCAGTCTGTAGAACTCTCCCATTGTTCTACGAATTCTACTGAAGTTTAAAATTACTTTGAAACTCTTCCACTGTTCTCGGAATTCTGCTGAAGATTAAAAATGCTTCGGAGCTCTCCCATTGTTCTCGGAATGTTATATTTGTTTTAAATCAGTCTGTAGAATGCCCCATTGCTCTGGTAATTCTACTGTAGTTTAAAAATGCTTTGGAACTCTTCCATTGTTTTCAGAATTCTGCTGAAGTTTAAAAATGATTTGTAACTCTACCAATTTTCTCGGAATTCTACTGAAGTTTAAAAATGCTTTGGAACTCTTCCATTGTTCTCGGAATTCTGCTGAAGGTTAAAAATGGTTGGGAACTCTTCCATTGTTCTCGGAATTCTAATGAATTTTAAAAATGATTTGGAACTCTTCCATTGTTCTCGGAATTCTGCTGAAGATTAAAAATGCTTTGGAACACTCCCATTGTTCTCGGAATGTTATTGTTTTTTTTAATAAGTCTGCAGACCTCTCGCATTGTTCTCGGAATTCTGCTGAAGTTTAAAAATGCTTTGGAACTCTTCAATTGATCTCGGAATTCTGCTGATGTTTAAAAATGATTTGGAACTCTTTCATTGTTCTCGGAATTCTGCTGAAGTTTAAAAATGTTTTGGAACTCTTCCATTGTTCTCGGAATTCTGCTGAAGTTTAAAAATGTTTTGGAACTCTTCCATTGTTCTCGGAATTCTGCTGAAGTTTAAAAATGCTTTGGAACTCTCCCATTGTTCTCGGAATTTTATTGTTCTTTTAAATCAGTCTGTAGAACTCTTCCATTGTTCTCGTAATTCAGCTGAAGTTTAAAAATGCTTTGGAACTCTGCCATTGTTCTCTGAATGTTATTTTTTTTAAATCAGTCTGTAGAACACTATCATTGTTCTCAGAATTCTTCTGAAGTTTAAAAATGCTTTGGAACTCTTCCATTGTTCTCGGAATTCTACTGAAGTTTAAAAATGCTTTGGTACTCTCCCATTGTTCTTGGAATGTTAAGGTTTTTTAAATATGTCTGTAGAATTCTACCATTGTTCTCGGAATTCATCTGAAGTTTAAAAATGCTTTGGAACTATTCCATTGTTTTCGAAATTCTGCTGAAGTTTAAAAATGATTTGTAACTCTACCATTTTCTCGGAATTCTGCTGAAGTTTAAAAATGCTTTGGAACTCTTCCATTGTTCTCGGAATTCTGCTGAAGTTTAATTTGCTTTGGATCTCTTCCGTTGATCTCGGAATTCTACTGAATTTTTAAAATGCTTTGGAACTCTTCCATTGTTCTCGGAAATCTGCTGAAGTTTAAAAATGCTTTAGAACTCTCCCATTGTTCTCGGAATGTTATTGTTTCTTTCAATCAGTCTGTAGAACTCTCGCATTGTTCTCGGAGTTCTGCTGAAGTTTAAAGATGCTTTGGAACTCTTCCATTGTTCTCGGAATTCTGCTTAAGTTTAAAAATGCTTTGGAACTCATCCATTTTTCGCGGAATTCTGCTGAAGTTTAAAAATGCTTTGGAACTCTCCCATTGTTCTTGAAATTTTATTGTTCTTTTAAATCAGTCTGTAGAACTCTCCCGTTGTTCTCGGAATTCTGCTGAAGTTTAAAAATGCTTTGGAACTCTCCCATTGTTCTTGGAATGTTATTGTTTTTTTTAAATCAGTCTGTCAAACTCTCCCATTGTTATTAGAATTATATTGAAGTTTAAAAATGCTTTGGAACTCTTCCATTGTTCTCGGAATTCTGCTGAAGTTTGAAAATGCTTTGAAACTCTCCCATTGTTCTCGGAATGTTAAGGTTTTTTAAATAAGTCTGTAGAACTCTCTCATTGTTCTCGGAATTCATCTGAAGTTTAAAAATACTTTGGAACTCTTCCATTTTTCTCGGAATTCTGCTGAAGTTTTAAAATACTTTGGATCTCTCCCATTGTTCTCGGAATGTTATTGATTTTTTAAATCAGTCTGTAGAACTCTCGCATTGTTCTTGGAGTTCTGCTGAAGTTTAAAAATGCTTTGGCACTCTTCCATTGTTGTCGGAATTCTGCTGAAGTTTAAAAATTCTTTGGAACACTCACATTGTTCTCAGAATTTTATTGTTCTTTTAAATCAGTCTGTAGAACTCTTCCATTGTTCTCGTAATTCTGTTGAAGTTTAAAAATGCTTTGGAACTCTGCCATTGTTCTCTGAATGTTATTTTTTTTAAATCAGTCTGTAGAACTCTCCCATTGTTCTCAGAATTCTTCTGAAGCTTAAAAATGCTTTGGAACTCTTCCATTGTTCTCGGAATTCTACTGAAGTTTGAAAATGCTTTGAAACTCTCCCATTGTTCTCGGAATGTTAAGGTTTTTTTAATAAGTCTGTAGAACTCTCCCATTGTTCTCGGAATTCATCTGAAGTTTAAAAATACTTTGGAACTCTTCCATTTTTCTCGGAATTCTGCTGAAGTTTAAAAATACTTTGGATCTCTCCCATTGTTCTCAGAATGTTATTGTTTTTTTAAATCAGTCTGTAGAACTCTCCCATTGTTCTCGGAGTTCTGCTGAAGTTTAAAAATGCTTTGGAACACTCCCATTGTTCTCGGAATGTTATTGATTTTTTAAATCAGTCTGTAGAACTCTCGCATTGTTCTTGGAGTTCTTCTGAAGTTTAAAAATGCTTTGGAACTCTTCCATTGTTGTCGGAATTCTGCTGAAGTTTAAAAATTCTTTGGAACACTCACATTGTTCTCAGAATTTTATTGTTCTTTTAAATCAGTCTGTAGAACTCTTCCATTGTTCTCGTAATTCTGTTGAAGTTTAAAAATGCTTTGGAACTCTGCCATTGTTCTCTGAATGTTATTTTTTTTAAATCAGTCTGTTGAACTCTCCCATTGTTCTCAGAATTCTTCTGAAGTTTAAAAATGCTTTGTTACTCTCCCATTTTTCTCGGAATGTTAAGGTTTTCTAAATATGTCTGTAGAATTCTACCATTGTTCTCGGAATTCATCTGGAGTTTAAAAATGCTTTGGAACGCTTCCATTTTTCTCGGAATTCCGCTGAAGTTTAAAAATACTTTGGAACTCTTCAATTGATCTCGAAATTCTGCTGATGTTTAAAAATGATTTGGAACTCTTTCATTGTTCTCGGAATTCTGCTGAAGTTTAAAAATGGTTTGGAACTCTTCCATTGTTCTCGGAATTCTGCTGAAGTTTAAAAATGCTTTGGAACACTTCCATTGTTCTCGGAATTCTGCTGAAGTTTAAAAATGCTTTGGAACTCTCCCATTGTTCTCGGAATTTTATTGTTCTTTTAAATCAGTCTGTAGAACTCTTCCATTGTTCTCGTAATTCAGCTGAAGTTTAAAAATGCTTTGTAACTCTGCCATTGTTCTCTGAATGTTATTTTTTTTTAAATCAGTCTGTAGAACACTATCATTGTTCTCAGAATTCTTCTGAAGTTTAAAAATGCTTTGGAACTCTTCCATTGTTCTCGCAATTCTACTGAAGTTTAAAAATGCTTTGGTACTCTCCCATTGTTCTTGGAATGTTATGGTTTTTTAAATATGTCTGTAGAATTCTACCATTGTTCTCGGAATTCATCTGAAGTTTAAAAATGCTTTGGAACTATTCTATTGTTTTTGAAATTCTGCTGAAGTTTAAAAATGATTTGTAACTCTACCATTTTTCTCGGAATTCTGCTGAAGTTTAAAAATGCTTTGGAACTCTTCCATTGTTCTCCGAATTCTGCTGAAGTTTAATTTGCTTTGGATCTCTTCCGTTGATCTCGGAATTCTACTGAATTTTTAAAATGCTTTGGAACTCTTCCATTGTTCTCGGAATTCTGCTGAAGTTTAAAAATGCTTTAGAACTCTCCCATTGTTCTCGGAATGTTATTGTTTCTTTCAATCAGTCTGTAGAACTCTCGCATTGTTCTCGGAGTTCTGCTGAAGTTTAAAGATCCTTTGGAACTCTTCCATTGTTCTCGGAATTCTGCTGAAGTTTAAAAATGCTTTGGTACTCATCCATTTTTCGCGGAATTCTGCTGAAGTTTAAAAATGCTTTGGAACTCTTCCATTGTTCTCCGAATTCTGCTGAAGTTTAATTTGCTTTGGATCTCTTCCGTTGATCTCGGAATTCTACTGAATTTTTAAAATGCTTTGGAACTCTTCCATTGCTCTCGGAATTCTGCTGAAGTTTAAAAATGCTTTAGAACTCTCCCATTGTTCTCGGAATGTTATTGTTTCTTTCAATCAGTCTGTAGAACTCTCGCATTGTTCTCGGAGTTCTGCTGAAGTTTAAAGATCCTTTGGAACTCTTCCATTGTTCTCGGAATTCTGCTGAAGTTTAAAAATGCTTTGGTACTCATCCATTTTTCGCGGAATTCTGCTGAAGTTTAAAAATGCTTTGGAACTCTCCCATTGTTCTTGAAATTTTATTGTTCTTTTAAATCAGTCTGTAGAACTCTCCCATTGTTCTCGGAATTCTGCTGAAGTTTAAAAATGCTTTGGAACTCTCCCATTGTTCTTGGAATGTTATTGTTTTTTTAAATCATCTGTCGAACTCTCCCATTGTTCTTAGAATTATATTGAAGTTTAAAAATGCTTTGGAACTCTTCCATTGTTCTCGCAATTCTGCTGAAGTTTGAAAATGCTTTGAAACTCTCCCATTATTCTCGGAATGTTAAGGTTTTTTAAATAAGTCTGTAGAACTCTCCCATTGTTCTCAGAATTCATCTGAAGTTTAAAAATACTTTGGAACTCTTCCATTTTTCTCGGAATTCTGCTGAAGTTTAAAAATAATTTGGATCTCTCCCATTGTTCTCAGAATTTTATTGTTTTTTTAAATCAGTCTGTAGAACTCTCCCATTGTTCTCGGAATTCTGCTGAAGTTTAAAAATGCTTTGGAACACTCCCATTGTTCTCGGAATGTTATTGATTTTTTAAATAAGTCTGTAGAACTCTCGCATTGTTCTTGGAGTTCTGCTGAAGTTTAAAAATGCTTTGGAACTCTTCCATTGTTGTCGGAATTCTGCTGAAGTTTAAAAATTCTTTGGAACACTCACATTGTTCTCAGAATTTTATTGTTCTTTTAAATCAGTCTGTAGAACTCTTCCATTGTTCTCAGAATTCTACTGAAGTTTAAAAATGCTATGGTACTCTCCCATTTTTCTCTGAATGTTAAGGTTTTCTAAATATGTCTGTAGAATTCTACCATTGTTCTCGGAATTCATCTGGAGTTTAAAAATGCATTGGAACTATTCCTTTGTTTTTGGAATTCTGCTGAAGTTTAAAAATGTTTTGTAACTCTACCATTTTTCTTGGAATTCTGCTGAAGTTTAAAAATGCTTTGGAACTCTTCCATTGTTCTCGGAATTCTACTGAAGTTTAAAAATGCTTTGGTACTCTCCCATTGTTCTTGGAATGTTAAGGTTTTTTAAATATGTCTGTAGAATTCTACCATTGTTCTCGGAATTCATCTGAAGTTTAAAAATGCTTTGGAACTATTCCATTGTTTTCGAAATTCTGCTGAAGTTTAAAAATGATTTGTAACTCTACCATTTTCTCGGAATTCTGCTGAAGTTTAAAAATGCTTTGGAACTCTTCCATTGTTCTCGGAATTCTGCTGAAGTTTAATTTGCTTTGGATCTCTTCCGTTGATCTCGGAATTCTACTGAATTTTTAAAATGCTTTGGAACTCTTCCATTGTTCTCGGAAATCTGCTGAAGTTTAAAAATGCTTTAGAACTCTCCCATTGTTCTCGGAATGTTATTGTTTCTTTCAATCAGTCTGTAGAACTCTCGCATTGTTCTCGGAGTTCTGCTGAAGTTTAAAGATGCTTTGGAACTCTTCCATTGTTCTCGGAATTCTGCTTAAGTTTAAAAATGCTTTGGAACTCATCCATTTTTCGCGGAATTCTGCTGAAGTTTAAAAATGCTTTGGAACTCTCCCATTGTTCTTGAAATTTTATTGTTCTTTTAAATCAGTCTGTAGAACTCTCCCGTTGTTCTCGGAATTCTGCTGAAGTTTAAAAATGCTTTGGAACTCTCCCATTGTTCTTGGAATGTTATTGTTTTTTTTAAATCAGTCTGTCAAACTCTCCCATTGTTATTAGAATTATATTGAAGTTTAAAAATGCTTTGGAACTCTTCCATTGTTCTCGGAATTCTGCTGAAGTTTGAAAATGCTTTGAAACTCTCCCATTGTTCTCGGAATGTTAAGGTTTTTTAAATAAGTCTGTAGAACTCTCTCATTGTTCTCGGAATTCATCTGAAGTTTAAAAATACTTTGGAACTCTTCCATTTTTCTCGGAATTCTGCTGAAGTTTTAAAATACTTTGGATCTCTCCCATTGTTCTCGGAATTTTATTGATTTTTTAAATCAGTCTGTAGAACTCTCGCATTGTTCTTGGAGTTCTGCTGAAGTTTAAAAATGCTTTGGCACTCTTCCATTGTTGTCGGAATTCTGCTGAAGTTTAAAAATTCTTTGGAACACTCACATTGTTCTCAGAATTTTATTGTTCTTTTAAATCAGTCTGTAGAACTCTTCCATTGTTCTCGTAATTCTGTTGAAGTTTAAAAATGCTTTGGAACTCTGCCATTGTTCTCTGAATGTTATTTTTTTTAAATCAGTCTGTAGAACTCTCCCATTGTTCTCAGAATTCTTCTGAAGCTTAAAAATGCTTTGGAACTCTTCCATTGTTCTCGGAATTCTACTGAAGTTTGAAAATGCTTTGAAACTCTCCCATTGTTCTCGGAATGTTAAGGTTTTTTTAATAAGTCTGTAGAACTCTCCCATTGTTCTCGGAATTCATCTGAAGTTTAAAAATACTTTGGAACTCTTCCATTTTTCTCGGAATTCTGCTGAAGTTTAAAAATACTTTGGATCTCTCCCATTGTTCTCAGAATGTTATTGTTTTTTTAAATCAGTCTGTAGAACTCTCCCATTGTTCTCGGAGTTCTGCTGAAGTTTAAAAATGCTTTGGAACACTCCCATTGTTCTCGGAATGTTATTGATTTTTTAAATCAGTCTGTAGAACTCTCGCATTGTTCTTGGAGTTCTTCTGAAGTTTAAAAATGCTTTGGAACTCTTCCATTGTTGTCGGAATTCTGCTGAAGTTTAAAAATTCTTTGGAACACTCACATTGTTCTCAGAATTTTATTGTTCTTTTAAATCAGTCTGTAGAACTCTTCCATTGTTCTCGTAATTCTGTTGAAGTTTAAAAATGCTTTGGAACTCTGCCATTGTTCTCTGAATGTTATTTTTTTTAAATCAGTCTGTTGAACTCTCCCATTGTTCTCAGAATTCTTCTGAAGTTTAAAAATGCTTTGTTACTCTCCCATTTTTCTCGGAATGTTAAGGTTTTCTAAATATGTCTGTAGATTTCTACCATTGTTCTCGGAATTCATCTGGAGTTTAAAAATGCTTTGGAACGCTTCCATTTTTCTCGGAATTCCGCTGAAGTTTAAAAATACTTTGGAACTCTTCAATTGATCTCGAAATTCTGCTGATGTTTAAAAATGATTTGGAACTCTTTCATTGTTCTCGGAATTCTGCTGAAGTTTAAAAATGGTTTGGAACTCTTCCATTGTTCTCGGAATTCTGCTGAAGTTTAAAAATGCTTTGGAACACTTCCATTGTTCTCGGAATTCTGCTGAAGTTTAAAAATGCTTTGGAACTCTCCCATTGTTCTCAGAATTTTATTGTTCTTTTAAATCAGTCTGTAGAACTCTTCCATTGTTCTCGTAATTCAGCTGAAGTTTAAAAATGCTTTGTAACTCTGCCATTGTTCTCTGAATGTTATTTTTTTTTAAATCAGTCTGTAGAACACTATCATTGTTCTCAGAATTCTTCTGAAGTTTAAAAATGCTTTGGAACTCTTCCATTGTTCTCGCAATTCTACTGAAGTTTAAAAATGCTTTGGTACTCTCCCATTGTTCTTGGAATGTTATGGTTTTTTAAATATGTCTGTAGAATTCTACCATTGTTCTCGGAATTCATCTGAAGTTTAAAAATGCTTTGGAACTATTCTATTGTTTTTGAAATTCTGCTGAAGTTTAAAAATGATTTGTAACTCTACCATTTTTCTCGGAATTCTGCTGAAGTTTAAAAATGCTTTGGAACTCTTCCATTGTTCTCCGAATTCTGCTGAAGTTTAATTTGCTTTGGATCTCTTCCGTTGATCTCGGAATTCTACTGAATTTTTAAAATGCTTTGGAACTCTTCCATTGTTCTCGGAATTCTGCTGAAGTTTAAAAATGCTTTAGAACTCTCCCATTGTTCTCGGAATGTTATTGTTTCTTTCAATCAGTCTGTAGAACTCTCGCATTGTTCTCGGAGTTCTGCTGAAGTTTAAAGATCCTTTGGAACTCTTCCATTGTTCTCGGAATTCTGCTGAAGTTTAAAAATGCTTTGGTACTCATCCATTTTTCGCGGAATTCTGCTGAAGTTTAAAAATGCTTTGGAACTCTTCCATTGTTCTCCGAATTCTGCTGAAGTTTAATTTGCTTTGGATCTCTTCCGTTGATCTCGGAATTCTACTGAATTTTTAAAATGCTTTGGAACTCTTCCATTGCTCTCGGAATTCTGCTGAAGTTTAAAAATGCTTTAGAACTCTCCCATTGTTCTCGGAATGTTATTGTTTCTTTCAATCAGTCTGTAGAACTCTCGCATTGTTCTCGGAGTTCTGCTGAAGTTTAAAGATCCTTTGGAACTCTTCCATTGTTCTCGGAATTCTGCTGAAGTTTAAAAATGCTTTGGTACTCATCCATTTTTCGCGGAATTCTGCTGAAGTTTAAAAATGCTTTGGAACTCTCCCATTGTTCTTGAAATTTTATTGTTCTTTTAAATCAGTCTGTAGAACTCTCCCATTGTTCTCGGAATTCTGCTGAAGTTTAAAAATGCTTTGGAACTCTCCCATTGTTCTTGGAATGTTATTGTTTTTTTAAATCATCTGTCGAACTCTCCCATTGTTCTTAGAATTATATTGAAGTTTAAAAATGCTTTGGAACTCTTCCATTGTTCTCGCAATTCTGCTGAAGTTTGAAAATGCTTTGAAACTCTCCCATTATTCTCGGAATGTTAAGGTTTTTTAAATAAGTCTGTAGAACTCTCCCATTGTTCTCAGAATTCATCTGAAGTTTAAAAATACTTTGGAACTCTTCCATTTTTCTCGGAATTCTGCTGAAGTTTAAAAATAATTTGGATCTCTCCCATTGTTCTCAGAATTTTATTGTTTTTTTAAATCAGTCTGTAGAACTCTCCCATTGTTCTCGGAATTCTGCTGAAGTTTAAAAATGCTTTGGAACACTCCCATTGTTCTCGGAATGTTATTGATTTTTTAAATAAGTCTGTAGAACTCTCGCATTGTTCTTGGAGTTCTGCTGAAGTTTAAAAATGCTTTGGAACTCTTCCATTGTTGTCGGAATTCTGCTGAAGTTTAAAAATTCTTTGGAACACTCACATTGTTCTCAGAATTTTATTGTTCTTTTAAATCAGTCTGTAGAACTCTTCCATTGTTCTCAGAATTCTACTGAAGTTTAAAAATGCTATGGTACTCTCCCATTTTTCTCTGAATGTTAAGGTTTTCTAAATATGTCTGTAGAATTCTACCATTGTTCTCGGAATTCATCTGGAGTTTAAAAATGCATTGGAACTATTCCTTTGTTTTTGGAATTCTGCTGAAGTTTAAAAATGTTTTGTAACTCTACCATTTTTCTTGGAATTCTGCTGAAGTTTAAAAATGCTTTGGAACTCTTCCATTGTTCTCGGAATTCTACTGAAGTTTAAAAATGCTTTGGTACTCTCCCATTGTTCTTGGAATGTTAAGGTTTTTTAAATATGTCTGTAGAATTCTACCATTGTTCTCGGAATTCATCTGAAGTTTAAAAATGCTTTGGAACTATTCCATTGTTTTCGAAATTCTGCTGAAGTTTAAAAATGATTTGTAACTCTACCATTTTCTCGGAATTCTGCTGAAGTTTAAAAATGCTTTGGAACTCTTCCATTGTTCTCGGAATTCTGCTGAAGTTTAATTTGCTTTGGATCTCTTCCGTTGATCTCGGAATTCTACTGAATTTTTAAAATGCTTTGGAACTCTTCCATTGTTCTCGGAAATCTGCTGAAGTTTAAAAATGCTTTAGAACTCTCCCATTGTTCTCGGAATGTTATTGTTTCTTTCAATCAGTCTGTAGAACTCTCGCATTGTTCTCGGAGTTCTGCTGAAGTTTAAAGATGCTTTGGAACTCTTCCATTGTTCTCGGAATTCTGCTTAAGTTTAAAAATGCTTTGGAACTCATCCATTTTTCGCGGAATTCTGCTGAAGTTTAAAAATGCTTTGGAACTCTCCCATTGTTCTTGAAATTTTATTGTTCTTTTAAATCAGTCTGTAGAACTCTCCCGTTGTTCTCGGAATTCTGCTGAAGTTTAAAAATGCTTTGGAACTCTCCCATTGTTCTTGGAATGTTATTGTTTTTTTTAAATCAGTCTGTCAAACTCTCCCATTGTTATTAGAATTATATTGAAGTTTAAAAATGCTTTGGAACTCTTCCATTGTTCTCGGAATTCTGCTGAAGTTTGAAAATGCTTTGAAACTCTCCCATTGTTCTCGGAATGTTAAGGTTTTTTAAATAAGTCTGTAGAACTCTCTCATTGTTCTCGGAATTCATCTGAAGTTTAAAAATACTTTGGAACTCTTCCATTTTTCTCGGAATTCTGCTGAAGTTTTAAAATACTTTGGATCTCTCCCATTGTTCTCGGAATTTTATTGATTTTTTAAATCAGTCTGTAGAACTCTCGCATTGTTCTTGGAGTTCTGCTGAAGTTTAAAAATGCTTTGGCACTCTTCCATTGTTGTCGGAATTCTGCTGAAGTTTAAAAATTCTTTGGAACACTCACATTGTTCTCAGAATTTTATTGTTCTTTTAAATCAGTCTGTAGAACTCTTCCATTGTTCTCGTAATTCTGTTGAAGTTTAAAAATGCTTTGGAACTCTGCCATTGTTCTCTGAATGTTATTTTTTTTAAATCAGTCTGTAGAACTCTCCCATTGTTCTCAGAATTCTTCTGAAGCTTAAAAATGCTTTGGAACTCTTCCATTGTTCTCGGAATTCTACTGAAGTTTGAAAATGCTTTGAAACTCTCCCATTGTTCTCGGAATGTTAAGGTTTTTTTAATAAGTCTGTAGAACTCTCCCATTGTTCTCGGAATTCATCTGAAGTTTAAAAATACTTTGGAACTCTTCCATTTTTCTCGGAATTCTGCTGAAGTTTAAAAATACTTTGGATCTCTCCCATTGTTCTCAGAATGTTATTGTTTTTTTAAATCAGTCTGTAGAACTCTCCCATTGTTCTCGGAGTTCTGCTGAAGTTTAAAAATGCTTTGGAACACTCCCATTGTTCTCGGAATGTTATTGATTTTTTAAATCAGTCTGTAGAACTCTCGCATTGTTCTTGGAGTTCTTCTGAAGTTTAAAAATGCTTTGGAACTCTTCCATTGTTGTCGGAATTCTGCTGAAGTTTAAAAATTCTTTGGAACACTCACATTGTTCTCAGAATTTTATTGTTCTTTTAAATCAGTCTGTAGAACTCTTCCATTGTTCTCGTAATTCTGTTGAAGTTTAAAAATGCTTTGGAACTCTGCCATTGTTCTCTGAATGTTATTTTTTTTAAATCAGTCTGTTGAACTCTCCCATTGTTCTCAGAATTCTTCTGAAGTTTAAAAATGCTTTGTTACTCTCCCATTTTTCTCGGAATGTTAAGGTTTTCTAAATATGTCTGTAGATTTCTACCATTGTTCTCGGAATTCATCTGGAGTTTAAAAATGCTTTGGAACGCTTCCATTTTTCTCGGAATTCCGCTGAAGTTTAAAAATACTTTGGAACTCTTCAATTGATCTCGAAATTCTGCTGATGTTTAAAAATGATTTGGAACTCTTTCATTGTTCTCGGAATTCTGCTGAAGTTTAAAAATGGTTTGGAACTCTTCCATTGTTCTCGGAATTCTGCTGAAGTTTAAAAATGCTTTGGAACACTTCCATTGTTCTCGGAATTCTGCTGAAGTTTAAAAATGCTTTGGAACTCTCCCATTGTTCTCAGAATTTTATTGTTCTTTTAAATCAGTCTGTAGAACTCTTCCATTGTTCTCGTAATTCAGCTGAAGTTTAAAAATGCTTTGTAACTCTGCCATTGTTCTCTGAATGTTATTTTTTTTTAAATCAGTCTGTAGAACACTATCATTGTTCTCAGAATTCTTCTGAAGTTTAAAAATGCTTTGGAACTCTTCCATTGTTCTCGCAATTCTACTGAAGTTTAAAAATGCTTTGGTACTCTCCCATTGTTCTTGGAATGTTATGGTTTTTTAAATATGTCTGTAGAATTCTACCATTGTTCTCGGAATTCATCTGAAGTTTAAAAATGCTTTGGAACTATTCTATTGTTTTTGAAATTCTGCTGAAGTTTAAAAATGATTTGTAACTCTACCATTTTTCTCGGAATTCTGCTGAAGTTTAAAAATGCTTTGGAACTCTTCCATTGTTCTCCGAATTCTGCTGAAGTTTAATTTGCTTTGGATCTCTTCCGTTGATCTCGGAATTCTACTGAATTTTTAAAATGCTTTGGAACTCTTCCATTGTTCTCGGAATTCTGCTGAAGTTTAAAAATGCTTTAGAACTCTCCCATTGTTCTCGGAATGTTATTGTTTCTTTCAATCAGTCTGTAGAACTCTCGCATTGTTCTCGGAGTTCTGCTGAAGTTTAAAGATCCTTTGGAACTCTTCCATTGTTCTCGGAATTCTGCTGAAGTTTAAAAATGCTTTGGTACTCATCCATTTTTCGCGGAATTCTGCTGAAGTTTAAAAATGCTTTGGAACTCTTCCATTGTTCTCCGAATTCTGCTGAAGTTTAATTTGCTTTGGATCTCTTCCGTTGATCTCGGAATTCTACTGAATTTTTAAAATGCTTTGGAACTCTTCCATTGCTCTCGGAATTCTGCTGAAGTTTAAAAATGCTTTAGAACTCTCCCATTGTTCTCGGAATGTTATTGTTTCTTTCAATCAGTCTGTAGAACTCTCGCATTGTTCTCGGAGTTCTGCTGAAGTTTAAAGATCCTTTGGAACTCTTCCATTGTTCTCGGAATTCTGCTGAAGTTTAAAAATGCTTTGGTACTCATCCATTTTTCGCGGAATTCTGCTGAAGTTTAAAAATGCTTTGGAACTCTCCCATTGTTCTTGAAATTTTATTGTTCTTTTAAATCAGTCTGTAGAACTCTCCCATTGTTCTCGGAATTCTGCTGAAGTTTAAAAATGCTTTGGAACTCTCCCATTGTTCTTGGAATGTTATTGTTTTTTTAAATCATCTGTCGAACTCTCCCATTGTTCTTAGAATTATATTGAAGTTTAAAAATGCTTTGGAACTCTTCCATTGTTCTCGCAATTCTGCTGAAGTTTGAAAATGCTTTGAAACTCTCCCATTATTCTCGGAATGTTAAGGTTTTTTAAATAAGTCTGTAGAACTCTCCCATTGTTCTCAGAATTCATCTGAAGTTTAAAAATACTTTGGAACTCTTCCATTTTTCTCGGAATTCTGCTGAAGTTTAAAAATAATTTGGATCTCTCCCATTGTTCTCAGAATTTTATTGTTTTTTTAAATCAGTCTGTAGAACTCTCCCATTGTTCTCGGAATTCTGCTGAAGTTTAAAAATGCTTTGGAACACTCCCATTGTTCTCGGAATGTTATTGATTTTTTAAATAAGTCTGTAGAACTCTCGCATTGTTCTTGGAGTTCTGCTGAAGTTTAAAAATGCTTTGGAACTCTTCCATTGTTGTCGGAATTCTGCTGAAGTTTAAAAATTCTTTGGAACACTCACATTGTTCTCAGAATTTTATTGTTCTTTTAAATCAGTCTGTAGAACTCTTCCATTGTTCTCAGAATTCTACTGAAGTTTAAAAATGCTATGGTACTCTCCCATTTTTCTCTGAATGTTAAGGTTTTCTAAATATGTCTGTAGAATTCTACCATTGTTCTCGGAATTCATCTGGAGTTTAAAAATGCATTGGAACTATTCCTTTGTTTTTGGAATTCTGCTGAAGTTTAAAAATGTTTTGTAACTCTACCATTTTTCTTGGAATTCTGCTGAAGTTTAAAAATGCTTTGGAACTCTTCCATTGTTCTCGGAATTCTGCTGAAGTTTAAAAATGCTTTGGAACACTTCCGTTGTTCTCGGAATTCTACTGAATTTTTTGAAAATGCTTTGGAACTCTTCCATTGTTCTTGGAATTCTGCTGAAGTTTAAAAATGCTTTGGATCTCTCCCATTGTTCTCGGAATGTTATAGTTTTTTTCAATCAGTCTGTAGAACTCTCGCATTGTTCTCGGAGTTCTGCTGAATTTTAAAAATGCTTTGGAACTCTTCCATTGTTCTCGGAATTCTGCTGAAGATTAAAAATGCTTTGGAACTCTTCCATTGTTCTCGGAATTCTGCTGAAGTTTAAAAATGATTTGGAACACTTTCATTGTTCTCGGAATTCTGCTGAAGTTTAAAAATGCTTTGGAACTCTTCCACTGTTCTCGGAATTCTGCTGAAGTTTAAAAATGCTTTGGAACTCTTCCATTGTTCTTGGAATTTTAATGTTTTTTTAAATCAGTCTGTAGAACTCTCCCATTGTTCTCAGAATTCTACTGAAGTTTAAAATACTTTGGAACTCTTCCATTGTTCTCGGAATTCTACTGAATTTTAAAAATGCTTTTGAACTCTTCCATTTTTCTCGGAATTCTTCTGAAATTTAAAAATGCTTTCGAACTCTCCCAGATTTCTCGGAATGTTATTGTTTTTCTAAATCAGTCTGTAGAACTCTCGCATTGTTCTTGGAGTTCTGCTGAAGTTTAAAAATGCTTTGGAACTCTTCCATTGTTCATGGAATTCTGCTGAAGTTTAAAAATGCTTTGGAACTCTTCCATTTTTCTCGGAGTTCTGCTGAAGTTTAAAAATGCTTTGGAACTCTCCCATTGTTCTTGGAATTTTATTGCACTTTTAAATCAGTCTGTAGAACTCTCCCATTGTTCTCGGAATTCTGCTGAAGTTTAAAAATGCTTTGGAACTCTTCCATTTTTCTCGGAGTTCTGCTGAAGTTTAAAAATGCTTTGGAACTCTCCCATTGTTCTTGGAATTTTATTGCACTTTTAAATCAGTCTGTAGAACTCTCCCATTGTTCTCGGAATTCTGCTGAAGTTTAAAAATGCTTTGGAACTCTCCCATTGTACACAGAATGTTATTGTTTTTGAAATCAGCCTGTAGAACTCTCCCATTGTTCTTAGAATTATACTGAAGCTTAAAAATGCTTTGGAACTCTTCCATTGTTCTCGGAATTCTGCTGAAGTTTAAAAATGCTTTGAAACTCTCCCATTGTTCTCGGAATGTTAAGGTTTTTTAAATAAGTCTGTAGAACTCTCCCATTGTTCTCGGAATTCATCCGAAGTTTAAAAATGCTTTGGAACTCTTCCATTTTTCTCGGAATTCTGCTGAAGTTTAAAAATACTTTGGATCTCTCCCATTGTTCTCAGAATGTTATTGTTTTTTTAAATCAGTCTGTAGAACTCTCCCATTGCTCTCAGAATTCTACTGAAGTTTAATATTGCTTTGGAACTCTTCCACTGTTCTCGGAATTCTGCTGAAGATTAAAAATGCTTTGGAACTCTCCCATTGTTCTCGGATTGTTATAGTTTTTTTAAATCAGTCTGTAGAACTCTTCCATTGTTCTCAGAATTCTACTGAAGTTTAAAAATGCTTTGAAACTCTCGCAATGTACTCGGAATGTTATTGTTTTTTTAAATCAGTCTGTAGAAATCTCCCATTGTTCTCAGATTTCTTCTAAAATTTAAAAATGCTTTGGAACTCTTCCATTGTTCTCGGAATTCTACTGAAGTTTAAAAATGCTTTGGAACTCTTCCATTGTTCTGGGTATTCTGCTGAAATTTAAAAATGCTTTGGAACCCTCCCATTGTTCTCGGAATGCTATTGTTTTTTAAATCAGTCTGTAGAACTCTCGCATTGTTCTCGGAATTCTGCTGAAGTTTAAAAATGCTTTGCAACTCTCCCATTGTTCTCACACTGTTATTGTTTTTTTAAATCATCTGTCGAACTCTCCCATTGTTCTTAGAATTATATTGAAGTTTAAAAATGCTTTGGAACTCTTCCATTGTTCTCGCAATTCTGCTGAAGTTTGAAAATGCTTTGAAACTCTCCCATTATTCTCGGAATGTTAAGGTTTTTTAAATAAGTCTGTAGAACTCTCCCATTGTTCTCAGAATTCATCTGAAGTTTAAAAATACTTTGGAACTCTTCCATTTTTCTCGGAATTCTGCTGAAGTTTAAAAATAATTTGGATCTCTCCCATTGTTCTCAGAATTTTATTGTTTTTTTAAATCAGTCTGTAGAACTCTCCCATTGTTCTCGGAATTCTGCTGAAGTTTAAAAATGCTTTGGAACACTCCCATTGTTCTCGGAATGTTATTGATTTTTTAAATAAGTCTGTAGAACTCTCGCATTGTTCTTGGAGTACTGCTGAAGTTTAAAAATGCTTTGGAACTCTTCCATTGTTGTCGGAATTCTGCTGAAGTTTAAAAATTCTTTGGAACACTCACATTGTTCTCAGAATTTTATTGTTCTTTTAAATCAGTCTGTAGAAACCTTCCATTGTTCTCAGAATTCTACTGAAGTTTAAAAATGCTATGGTACTCTCCCATTTTTCTCTGAATGTTAAGGTTTTCTAAATATGTCTGTAGAATTCTACCATTGTTCTCGGAATTCATCTGGAGTTTAAAAATGCATTGGAACTATTCCTTTGTTTTTGGAATTCTGCTGAAGTTTAAAAATGTTTTGTAACTCTACCATTTTTCTTGGAATTCTGCTGAAGTTTAAAAATGCTTTGGAACTCTTCCATTGTTCTCGGAATTCTGCTGAAGTTTAAAAATGCTTTGGAACACTTCCGTTGTTCTCGGAATTCTACTGAATTTTTTGAAAATGCTTTGGAACTCTTCCATTGTTCTTGGAATTCTGCTGAAGTTTAAAAATGCTTTGGATCTCTCCCATTGTTCTCGGAATGTTATCGTTTTTTTCAATCAGTCTGTAGAACTCTCGCATTGTTCTCGGAGTTCTGCTGAATTTTAAAAATGCTTTGGAACTCTTCCATTGTTCTCGGAATTCTGCTGAAGATTAAAAATGCTTTGGAACTCTTCCATTGTTCTCGGAATTCTGCTGAAGTTTAAAAATGATTTGGAACACTTTCATTGTTCTCGGAATTCTGCTGAAGTTTAAAAATGCTTTGGAACTCTTCCACTGTTCTCGGAATTCTGCTGAAGTTTAAAAATGCTTTGGAACTCTTCCATTGTTCTTGGAATTTTAATGTTTTTTTAAATCAGTCTGTAGAACTCTCCCATTGTTCTCAGAATTCTACTGAAGTTTAAAATACTTTGGAACTCTTCCATTGTTCTCGGAATTCTACTGAATTTTAAAAATGCTTTTGAACTCTTCCATTTTTCTCGGAATTCTTCTGAAATTTAAAAATGCTTTCGAACTCTCCCAGATTTCTCGGAATGTTATTGCTTTTCTAAATCAGTCTGTAGAACTCTCGCATTGTTCTTGGAGTTCTGCTGAAGTTTAAAAATGCTTTGGAACTCTTCCATTGTTCATGGAATTCTGCTGAAGTTTAAAAATGCTTTGGAACTCTTCCATTTTTCTTGGAGTTCTGCTGAAGTTTAAAAATGCTTTGGAACTCTCCCATTGTTCTTGGAATTTTATTGCACTTTTAAATCAGTCTGTAGAACTCTCCCATTGTTCTCAGAATTCTGCTGAAGTTTAAAAATGCTTTGGAACTCTTCCATTTTTCTCGGAGTTCTGCTGAAGTTTAAAAATGCTTTGGAACTCTCCCATTGTTCTTGGAATTTTATTGCACTTTTAAATCAGTCTGTAGAACTCTCCCATTGTTCTCGGAATTCTGCTGAAGTTTAAAAATGCTTTGGATCTCTCCCATTGTACACGGAATGTTATTGTTTTTGAAATCAGCCTGTAGAACTCTCCCATTGTTCTTAGAATTATACTGAAGCTTAAAAATGCTTTGGAACTCTTCCATTGTTCTCGGAATTCTGCTGAAGTTTAAAAATGCTTTGAAACTCTCCCATTGTTCTCGGAATGTTAAGGTTTTTTAAATAAGTCTGTAGAACTCTCCCATTGTTCTCGGAATTCATCCGAAGTTTAAAAATGCTTTGGAACTCTTCCATTTTTCTCGGAATTCTGCTGAAGTTTAAAAATACTTTGGATCTCTCCCATTGTTCTCAGAATGTTATTGTTTTTTTAAATCAGTCTGTAGAACTCTCCCATTGCTCTCAGAATTCTACTGAAGTTTAATATTGCTTTGGAACTCTTCCACTGTTCTCGGAATTCTGCTGAAGATTAAAAATGCTTTGGAACTCTCCCATTGTTCTCGGATTGTTATAGTTTTTTTAAATCAGTCTGTAGAACTCTTCCATTGTTCTCAGAATTCTACTGAAGTTTAAAAATGCTTTGAAACTCTCGCAATGTACTCGGAATGTTATTGTTTTTTTAAATCAGTCTGTAGAAATCTCCCATTGTTCTCAGATTTCTTCTAAAATTTAAAAATGCTTTGGAACTCTTCCATTGTTCTCGGAATTCTACTGAAGTTTAAAAATGCTTTGGAACTCTTCCATTGTTCTGGGTATTCTGCTGAAATTTAAAAATGCTTTGGAACCCTCCCATTGTTCTCGGAATGCTATTGTTTTTTAAATCAGTCTGTAGAACTCTCGCATTGTTCTCGGAATTCTGCTGAAGTTTAAAAATGCTTTGCAACTCTCCCATTGTTCTCACACTGTTATTGTTTTTTTAAATCAGTCTGTAGAAATCTCCCATTGTTCTGGGAATTCTACTGAAGTTTAAAAATGCTTTGGAACTCTTCCATTGTTCTCCTTATTCTGCTGAAGTTTAAAAATGCTTTGGCATTCTCCCATTGTATTCGGAATGTTATTATTTTTTAAATCAGTCTGTAGAACTCTCCCATTGTTCTCAGAATTCTTCAGAAGTTTAAAATGCTTTGGAACTCTTTCATTGTTCTCGGAATTCTACTGAAGTTTAAAAATGCTTTGGTACTCTCCCATTGTTCTCGGAATGTTAAGGCTTTTTAGATATGTCTGTAGAATTCTACCATTGTTCTCGGAATTCATCTGAAGTTGAAAAATGATTTGTAACTCTACCATTTTTCTCGGAATTCTCCTGAAGTTTAAAAATGCTTTGGAACTCCTCCATTGTTCTCGGAATTCTGCTGAAGTTTAAAAATGCTTTGGAACTCTTCCGTTGTTCTCGGATTTCTACTGAATTTTATAAATGCTTTGGAACTCTTCCATTGCTCTGAATTCTGCTGAAGTTTAAAAATGCTTTGGATCTCTCCCATTGTTCTCGGAATGTTATTGTTCTTTTCAATCAGTCTGTAGAACGCTCGCATTGTTCTCGGAGTTCTGCTGAAGTTTAAAAATGCTTTTGAACCCTTCCATTGTTCTCGGAATTCTGCTGAAGTTTAAAAATGCTTTGGAACTCTTCCATTGTTCTCGGAATTCGCTGAAGTTTAAAAATGATTTGGAACACTTTAATTGTTCTCGGAATTCTGCTGAAGTTTAAAAATGCTTTGGAACTCTTCCATTGTTCTTGGAATTCTGCTGAACTTTAAAAATGGTTTAGAACTCTCCCATTGTTCTCGGAATGTCATTGTTTTTTTAAATCAGTCTGTAGAACTCTCCCATTGTTCTCAGAATTATACTGAAGTTTAAAAATGCTTTGGAACTCTTCCATTGTTCTCAGAATTCTACTGAATTTTAAAAATGCTTTTGAACTCATCCATTGTTCTCGGAATTCTTCTGAAGTTTAAAAATGGTTTGGAACTCTCCCAGATTTCTCGGAATGTTATTGTTTTTTTAAATCAGTCTGTAGAACTCTCGCATTGTTCTCGGAGTTCTGCTGAAGTTTAAAAATGCTTTGGAATTCTTCCATTGTACTCGGAATTCTGCTGAAGTTTAAAAATGCTTTGGAACTCTCCCATTGTTCTTAGATTTTTATTGTACTTTTAAATCAGTCTGTAGAACTCTCCCATTGTTTTCGAAATTCTGATGAAGTTTAAAAATGCTTTGGAACTCTCCCATTGTTCTCGGAATGTTATTGTTTTTTTAAATCAGTCTGTAAAACTCTCCCATTGTTCTTAGAATTATACTGAAGTTTAAAAATGCTTTGAAACTCTCCCATTGTTCTCGGAATGTTAAGGCTTTTTAAGTAAGTCTGTAGAACTCTCCCATTGTTCTCGGAATTCATTTGAAGTTTAAAAATGCTTTGGAACTCTTCCATTTTTCTCGGAATTCTGCTGAAGTTTAAAAATACTTTGGATCTCTCCCATTGTTCTCAGAATGTTATTGTTTTTTTAAATCAATCTGTAGAACTCTCCCATTGTTCTCAGAATTCTACTGAAGTTTAATATTGCTTTGGAAGTCTTTCACTGTTCTCGGAATTCTGCTGAAGATTAAAAATGCTTTGGAACTCTCCCATTGTTCTCGGATTGTTATAGTTTTTTTAAATCAGTCTGTAGAACTCTCCCATTGTTCTCAGATTTCTACTTAAATTTAAAAATGCTTTGGAACTCTTCCATTGTTCTCGGAATTCTGCTGAAGTTTAAAAATGCTTTGGAACACTCCCATTGTTCTTGGAATGTTATTGTTTTTTTAAATCAGTCTGTAGAACTCCCCATTGCTGTCATAATTCTACTGTAGTTTAAAAATGCTTTGGACCTCTCCCATTGTTCTCGGAATGCTATTATTTCTTTAAATCAGTCTGTAGCACTCTCCCATTGTTCTCAGAGTTCTGCTGAAGTTTAAAAATGCTTTGAAAATCTTCCATTGTTCTTGGAATTCTGCTGAAGTTTAAAAATGCTTTGGAACTCTTCCATTGTTCTCGGAAATCTGCTGAAGTTTAAAAATGCTTTGGAACTTTTCCATTGTTCTTGTAAATCTGCTGAAGTTTAAAAATGCTTTGGATCTCTCCCATTGTTCTCGGAATGTTATTGATTTTTCAATCAGTCTGTAGAACTCTCGCATTGTTCTCAGAGTTCTGCTGAATTTTAAAAATGCTTTGGAACTCTTCCATTGTTCTCGGAATTCTGCTGAAGATTAAAAATGCTTTGGAACTCTTCCATTGTTCTCGGAATTCTGCTGAAGTTTAAAAATGATTTGGAACACTTTCATTGTTCTCGGAATTCTGCTGAAGTTTAAAAATGCTTTGGAACTCTTCCACTGTTCTCCGAATTCTGCTGAAGTTTAAAAATGCTTTGGAACTCTTCCATTGTTTTGGAATTCTGCTGAAGTCTAAAAATGCTTTAGAACTCTCCCATTGTTCTCGGAATTTTATTGTTTTTTTAAATCAGTCTGTAGAACTCTCCCATTGTTCTCAGAATTATACTGAAGTTTAAAATACTTTGGAACTCTTCCACTGTTCTCGGAATTCTACTGAATTTTAAAAATGCTTTTGAACTCTTTCATTGTTCTCGGATTTCTTCTGAAATTTAAAAATGCTTTCGAACTCTCCCAGATTTCTCGGAATGTTATTGTTTTTTTAAATCAGTCTGTAGAACTCTTGCATTGTTCTTGGAGTTCTGCTGAAGTTTAAAAATGCTTTGGAACTCTTCCATTGTCCATGGAATTCTGCTGAAGTTTAAAAATGCTTTGGAACTCTTCCATTTTTCTCGGAGTTCTGCTGAAGTTTAAAAATGCTTTGGAACTCTCCCATTGTTCTTGGAATTTTATTGCACTTTTAAATCAGTCTGTAGAACTCTCCCATTGTTCTCGGAATTCTACTGAAGTTTAATATTGCTTTGGAACTCTTCCACTGTTCTCGGAATTCTGCTGAAGATTAAAATTGCTTTGGAACTCTCCCATTGTACACGGAATGTTATTGTTTTTTAAATCAGCCTGTAGAACTCTCCCATTGTTCTTAGAATTATACTGAAGTTTAAAAATGCTATGGAACTCTTCCATTGTTCTCGGAATTCTGCTGAAGTTTAAAAATGCTTTGGAACTCTCCCATTGTTCTCAGAATTCATCCGAAGTTTAAAAATGCTTTGGAACTCTTCCATTTTTCTCGGAATTCTGCTGAAGTTTAAAAATATTTTGGATCTCTCCCCTTGTTCTCAGAATGTTATTGTTTTTTTAAATCAGTCTGTAGAACTCTCCCATTGTTCTCAGAATTCTACTGAAGTTTAATATTGCTTTGGAACTCTTCCACTGTTCTCGGAATTCTGCTGAAGATTAAAAATGCTTTGGAACTCTCCCATTGTTCTCGGATTGTTATAGTTTTTTTAAATCAGTCTGTAGAACTCTTCCATTGTTCTCGGAATTCTACTGAAGTTTAAAAATGCTTTGAAACTCTCGCAATGTACTCGGAATGTTATTGTTTTTTTAAATCAGTCTGTAGAAATCTCCCATTGTTCTCAGATTTCTTCTAAAATTTAAAAATGCTTTGGAACTCTTCCATTGTTCTCGGAATTCTACTGAAGTTTAAAAATGCTTTGGAACTCTTCCATTGTTCTCGGTATTCTTCTGAAATTTAAAAATGCTTTGGAACCCTCCCATTGCTCTCGGAATGCTATTGTTTTTTTAAATCAGTCTGTAGAACTCTCGCATTGTTCTCGGAATTCTGCTGAAGTTTAAAAATGCTTTGCAACTCTCCCATTGTTCTCACACTGTTATTGTTTTTTTAAATCAGTCTGTAGAAATCTCCCATTGTTCTGGGAATTCTACTGAAGTTTAAAAATGCTTTGGAACTCTTCCATTGTTCTCCTTATTCTGCTGAAGTTTAAAAATGCTTTGGAATTCTCCCATTGTATTCGGAATGTTATTATTTTTTAAATCAGTCTGTAGAACTCTCCCATTGTTCTCAGAATTCTTCAGAAGTTTAAAAATGCTTTGGAACACTTTCATTGTTCTCGGAATTCTACTGAAGTTTAAAAATGCTTTGGTACTCTCCCATTGTTCTCGGAATGTTAAGGCTTTTTAGATATGTCTGTAGAATTCTACCATTTTTCTCGGAATTCTGCTGAAGTTTAAAAATGATTTGGAACTCTTCCATTGTTCTCGGAATTCTGCTGAAGTTTAAAAATGCTTTGGAACTCTTCCGTTGTTCTCGGATTTCTACTGAATTTTATAAATGCTTTGGAACTCTTCCATTGTTCTCAGAATTCTACTGAAGTTTAAAAATGCTTTGGATCTCTCCCATTGTTCTCGGAATGTTATTGTTTTTTTCAATCAGTCTGTAGAACTCTCGCATTGTTCTCGGAGTTCTGCTGAAGTTTAAAAATGCTTTGGAAGTCTTCCATTGTTCTCGGAATTCTGCTGAAGTTTAAAAATGCTTTGGAACTCTTCCATTGTTCTTGGAATTCTGCTGAAGTTTAAAAATGATTTGGAACACTTTAATTGTTGTCGGAATTCTGCTGAATTTTAAATATTCTTTGGAACTCTTCCACTGTTCTCGGAATTCTGCTGAAGTTTAAAAATGCTTTGGAACTCTTCCATTGTTCTCGGAATTCTGCTGAACTTTTAAAATGGTTTAGAACTCTCCCATTGTTCTCGGAATGTCATTGTTTTTTTAAATCAGTCAGTAGAACTCTCCCATTGTTCTCAGAATTATACTGAAGATTAAAAATGCTTTGGAACTCTTCCATTGTTCTCGGAATTCTACTGAATTTTAAAAATGCTTTTGAACTCATCCATTGTTCTCGGAATTCTTTTGAAGTTTAAAAATGCTTTGGAACTCTCCCAGATTTCTCAGAATGTTATTGTTTTTTTAAATCAGTCTGTAGAACTCGCGCATTGTTCTCGGAGTTCTGCTGAAGTTTAATATTGCTTTGGAAGTGTTCCACTGTTCTTGGAATTCTGCTGAAGATTAAAAATGCTTTGGAACTCTCCCATTGTTCTCGGATTGTTATAGTTTTTTTAAATCAGTCTGTAGAACTCTCCCATTGTTCTCAGATTTCCACTTAAATTTAAAAATGCTTTGGAACTCTTCCATTGTTCTCGGAATTCTGCTGAAGTTTAAAAATGCTTTGGAACACTCCCATTGTTCTTGGAATGTTATTGTTTTTTTAAGTCAGTCTGTAGAACTCCCCATTGCTCTCATAATTCTACTGTAGTTTAAAAATGCTTTGGACCTCTCCCATTGTTCTCGGAATGCTATTGTTTCTTTAAATCAGTCTGTAGCACTCTCCCATTGTTCTCAGAGTTCTGCTGAAGTTTAAAAATGCTTTGAAAATCTTCCATTGTTCTTGGAATTCTGCTGAAGTTTAAAAATGCTTTGGAACTCTTCCATTGTTCTCGGAAATCTGCTGAAGTTTAAAAATGCTTTGGAACTCTTCCATTGTTCTCGGAATTCTGCTGAAGTTTAAAAATGCTTTGGAACTCTTCCATTGTCCTCGGAATTCTGCTGAAGTTTAAAAATGCTTTGGAACTCTCCCATTGTTCTCAGAATGTTATTGTTTATTTAAATCAGTCTGTAGAACTCTCCCATTGTTCTCGGCATTCTACTGAAGTTTAAAAATCCTTTGGTACTCTTCCATCGTTCTCGGAATTCTGCTGAAGTTTAAAAATGCTTTGGAACTCTCCCATTGTTCTCGGAATGTTATTGTTGTTTTAAATCTGTCTGTACAACTCTACCATTGTTCCCGGAATTCTGCAGAAGTTTATAAATGCTTTGGAATTCTCCCATTGCTCTCGGAATGCTATTGTTTTTTTAAATCAGTCTGTAGAACTCTCTCATTGTTCTCAGAATTCTGCTGAAGTTTAAAAATGCTTTGGAACTCTTCCATTGTTCTCGGAATTCTGCTGAAGTTTAAAAATGGATTGGAACTCTTCCGTTGTTCTCGGAATTCTGCTGGAGTTTAAAAATGCTTTGGAACTCTCCCTTTGTTCTCGGAATGTTATTGTTTTTTTAAATCAGTCTGTAGAACCCTCCCATTGTTCTCAGATTTATTCTGAAGTTTAAAAATGCTTTGGAATTCTTCCATTGTTCTCGGAATTGTACTGAAGTTTAAAAATGTTTTGGTACTCTCCCATTGTTCTTGGAATGTTAAGGTTTTTTAAATAAGTCTGTAGAACTCTCCCATTGTTCTAAGAATTCATCTGAAGTTTAAAAATGCTTTGGAACTCTTCCATTTTTTCGGAATTCTGCATAAGTTTAAAAATGCTTTGGATCTCTCCCATTGTTCTCAGAATGTTATTGTTTTTTTTATATCAGTCTGTAGAGCTATCCCATTGTTCTCGGAATTCTGCTGAAGTTTAAAAATGCTTAGGAAGTCTCCCATTTTTCTCGGATTGTTATTGTTTTTTTAATCAGTCTGTAGAACTCTCTCATTGTTCTCGGAATTCTACTCAAGTTTAAAAATGCTTTGGAACTCTTCCATTGTTCTCGGAATTCTGCTGAAGTTTGAAAATGCTTTGGAACTCTCCCATTGTTCTCGGAATATTATTGTTTTTTAAATCAGTCTGTAGAACTCTCCAATTGTTCGCGGAATTCTACTGAAGTTTAAAAATGCTTTGGAACACTTCCATTGTTCTCGGAATTCAGCTGAAGTTTAAAAATGCTTTGGAACTCTCCCATTGATCTCGAAATGTCACTGTTTTTTTAAATCAGTCTGTACAACTCTCCCATTGTTCTCGGAGTTCTGCTGAAGTTTAAAAATGCTTTGGAAATCTTCCATTGTTCTCGGAATTCTGCTGAAGTTTAAAAATGCTTTGGAACTATTCCATTGTTCTCGGAAATCTGAAGTTTAAAAATGCTTTGGAACTCTTCCATTGCTCTCGGAATTGTGCTGAAGTTTAAAAATGCATTGGAACTCTCCCATTGTTCTCAGACTGTTATTGTTTCTTTAAATCTGTCTGTAGTAGAACTCTTACATTGTTTTCGGAATTCTGCTGAAGTTTAAAAATGCATTGGAGCTCTTCTGTTGTTCTTGGTATTCTGCTGAAGTTTAAAAATGCTTTGGAACTCTCCCATTTTCTCAGACTGTTATTGTTTTTTTTAAATACGTCTGTAAAACTCTCCCATTGTTCTCAGAATTATGCTGAAGTTTTAAAATATTCTGTAGAACTCTCCCATTGTTCTCGGAATTCTGCTGAAGTTTAAAAATGTCTTGGAACTCTTCCATTGTTCTCGGAATCCTGCTCAAGTTTAAAATAGGTTTGGAACTCATACATTGTTCTCGGAATTCTGCTGAAGTTTAAAAATGCTTTGGAACTCTCCCATTGTTCTCAGAATGTTATTGTTTTTTTAAATCAGTTTGTAGAAATCACCGATTATGCTCGGAATTCTACTGAAGTTTAAAAATGCTTTGGAACTCTTCCATTGTTCTCCTAATTCTACTGTAGTTTAAAAATGCTTTTGCATTCTCCCATTGTATTCGGAATGTTATTGTTTTTTTAAATCAGTCTGTAGAACTCTCCAATTGTTCTCGGAATTCTGCTGAAATTTAAAAATGCTTTGGAACTCTCCCATTGTTCTCGGAATGTAAAGGTTTTTTTAAATAAGTCTTTAGAACCCTCTGTTGTTCTCGGAATTCTGCTGAAGTTTAAAAATGCTTTGGAACTCTTCAATTGTTCTCAGATTTCTGCTGAAGTTTAAAATGCTTTGGAACTCTCCAATTGTACACGGAATGTTATTGTTCATTTAAATCAGTTTGTAGAACTCAGCCATTGTTCTGGAAATTCTACTGAATTATAAAAATGCTTTATAACTCTTCCATTGTTCTCGGAATTCTGCTGAAGTTTAAAAATGCTTTGGAACTCTCCCATTGTTCTCGGAATGTTATTGTTCTTTTAAGTCAGTTTGTACAACACTGCCATTGTTCTCAGAATTCTGCTGAAGTTTAAAAATGCTTTGGAACTCTCCCATTTTTCTCGGATTGTTATTGATTTATAAATCAGTCTGTAGAACTCTCCCATTGTTCTCGGTATTCTACTCAAGTTTAAAAATGCTTTGGAACTCTTCCGTTGTTCTCGGAATTCTGCTGGAGTTTAAAAATGCTTTGGAACTCTTCCGTTGTTCTCGGAATTCTGCTGGAGTTTAAAAATGCTTTGGAACTCTCCCATTGTTCTCGGAATGTTATTGTTTTTTTAAATCCGTCTGTAGAACTCTCCCATTGTTCTCAGATTTATTCTGAAGTTTAAAAATGCTTTGGAATTCTTCCATTGTTCTCGGAATTGTACTGAAGTTTAAAAATGCTTTGTTACTCTCCCATTGTTCTTGGAATGTTAAGGTTTTTTAAATAAGTCTGTAGAACTCTCCCATTGTTCTAAGAATTAATCTGAAGTTTAAAAATACTTTGGAACTCTTCCATTTTTCTCGGAATTCTGCTGAAGTTTAAAAATGCTTTGGATCTCTCCCATTGTTCTCAGAATGTAATTGTTTTTTTATATCAGTCTGTAGAACTCTCTCATTGTTCTCGGAATTCTGCTGAAATTTAAAAATGCTTTGAAACTCTCCCATTGTTCTCGGAAAGTTATTTTTTATTTAAATTAGACTGTAGAACTCTCCCATTGTTCTCAGATTTCTTCTGAAGTTTAAAAATGATTTGGAACTCTAACATTGTTCTCCTAATTCTGCTGAAGTTTAAAAATGCTTTGGAACACTTCCGTTGTTCTCGGAATTCTGCTGGAGTTTGAAAATGATTTGGAACTCTCCCATTGTTCTCGGAATATTATTGTTTTTTTAAATCAGTCTGTAGAACTCTCCCATTGTTCTCAGATTTATTCTGAAGTTTAAAAATGCTTTGGAATTCTTCCATTGTTCTCGGAATTGTACTAAAGTTTAAAAATGCTTTGGTACTCTCCCATTGTTCTTGGAATGTTAAGGTTTTATTAAATAAGTCTGTAGAACTCTTCCATTTTTCTAAGAATTCATCTGAAGTTTAAAAATGCTTTGGAACTCTTCCATTTTTCTCGGAATTCTGCTGAAGTTTAAAAATGCTTTGGATCTCTCCCATTGTTCTCAGAATGTTATTGTTTTTTTATATCAGTCTGTAGAACTCTCCCATTGTTCTCGGAATTCTACTGAAGTTTAAAATTGCTCTCGAAAATTTCCACTGTTCTGGGAATTCTGCTGACGATTAAAAATGCTTTGGAACTCTCCCATTGTTCTCGGAATGTTATTGTTTTTTTTATATCAGTCTGTAGAGCTATCCCATTGTTCTCGGAATTCTGCTGAAGTTTAAAAATGCTTTGGAACTCTCCCATTGTTCTCGGAATGTTATTGTTTTTTTAAATCCGTCTGTAGAACTCTCCCATTGTTCTCAGATTTATTCTAAAGTTTAAAAATGCTTTGGAATTCTTCCATTGTTCTCGGAATTGTACTGAAGTTTAAAAATGCTTTGTTACTCTCCCATTGTTCTTGGAATGTTAAGGTTTTTTAAATAAGTCTGTAGAACTCTCCCATTGTTCTAAGAATTAATCTGAAGTTTAAAAATGCTTTGGAACTCTTCCATTTTTCTAGGAATTCTGCTGAAGTTTAAAAATGCTTTGGATCTCTCCCATTGTTCTCAGAATGTAATTGTTTTTTTATATCAGTCTGTAGAACTCTCTCATTGTTCTCGGAATTCTGCTGAAATTTAAAAATGCTTTGAAACTCTCACATTGTTCTCGGAAAGTTATTTTTTATTTAAATTAGTCTGTAGAACTCTCCCATTGTTCTCAGATTTCTTCTGAAGTTTAAAAATGATTTGGAACTCTAACATTGTTCTCGGAATTCTACTGAAGTTTAAAATTGCTCTCGAAAATTTCCACTGTTCTGGGAATTCTGCTGACGATTAAAAATGCTTTGGAACTCTCCCATTGTTCTCGGAATGTTATTGTTTTTTTTATATCAGTCTGTAGAGCTATCCCATTGTTCTCGGAATTCTGCTGAAGTTTGAAAATGCTTTGGAACTCTCCCATTTTTCTCGGAATATTATTGTTTTTTAAATCAGTCTGTAGAACTCTCCAATTGTTTGCGGAATTCTACTGAAGTTTAAAAATGCTTTGGAACACTTCCATTGTTCTAGGAATTCAGCTGAAGTTTAAAAATGCTTTGGAACTCTCCCATTGATCTCGAAATGTCATTGTTTTTTTAAATCAGTCTGTACAACTCTCCCATTGTTCTCGGAGTTCTGCTGAAGTTTAAAAATGCTTTGGAAATCTTCCATTGTTCTCGGAAATCTGCTGAAGTTTAAAAATGCTTTGGAACTCTTCCATTGTTCTCGGAATTCTGCTGAAGTTTAAAAATGCTTTGGAAATCTTCCATTGTTCTCGGAAATCTGCTGAAGTTTAAAAATGCTTTGGAACTCTTCCATTGTTCTCGGAATTGTGCTGAAGTTTAAAAATGCATTGGAACTCTCCCATTGTTCTCAGACTGTTATTGTTTCTTTAAATCAGTCTGTAGTAGAACTCTTACATTGTTTTCGGAATTCTGTTGAAGTTTAAAAATGCATTGGAGCTCTTCTGTTGTTCTCGGTATTCTGCTGAAGTTTAAAAATGCTTTGGAACTCTCCCATTTTCTCGGACTGTTATTGTTTTTTTTAAATACGTCTATAGAACTCTCCCATTGTTCTCAGAATTCTGCTGAAGTTTAAAAATAGTCTGTAGAACTCTCTCATTGTTCTTGGAATTCTGCTGAAGTTTAAAAATGCCTTGGAACTCTTCCATTGTTCTCGGAATCCTGCTCAAGTTTAAAAATGGTTTGGAACTCATACATTGTTCTCGGAATTCTGCTGAAGTTTAAAAATGCTTTTTAACTCTTCCATTGTTCTCCTAATTCTACTGTAGTTTAAAAATGCTTTTGAATACTCCCATTGTATTCGGAATGTTATTGTTTTTTTAAAACAGTCTGTAGAACTCTCGAATTGTTCTCGGAGTTCTACTGAAATTTAAAAATTCTTTGGAACTCTCCCATTGTTCTTGGAATGTAAAGGTTTTTTTAAATAAGTCTTTAGAACCCTCTGTTGTTCTCCGAATTCTGCTGAAGTTTAAAAATGCTTTGGAACTCTTCAATTGTTCTCGGATTTCTGCTGAAGTTTAAAATGCTTTGGAACTCTAAAATTGTTCTCGGAATGTTATTGTTCATTTAAATCAGTTTGTAGAACTCATCCATTGTTCTGGAAATTCTACTAAATTATGAAAATGCTTTATAACTCTTCCATTGTTCTCGGAATTCTGCTGAAGTTTAAAAATGCTTTGGAACTCTCCCATTGTTCTCGGAATGTTATTGTTCTTTTAAGTCAGTTTGTACAACACTCCCATTGTTCTCGGAATTCTGCTGAAGTTTAAAAATGCTTTGGAACTCTCCCATTTTTCTCAGATTGTTATTGTTTTTTAAATCAGTCTGTAGAACTCTCCCATTGTTCTCGGTATTCTACTCAAGTTTAAAAATGCTTTGGAACTCTTCCGTTGTTCTAGGAATTCTGCTGAAGTTTAAAAATGCTTTGGAACTCTTCCGTTGTTCTCGGAATTCTGCTGGAGTATAAAAATGCTTTGGATCTCTCCCATTGTTCTCGGAATGTTATTGTTTTTTTAAATCAGTCTGAAGAACTCTCCCATTGTTCTCAGATTTATTCTGAAGTTTAAAAATGCTTTGGAATTCTTCCATTGTTCTCGGAATTGTACTGAAGTTTAAAAATGCTTTGGTACTCTCCCATTGTTCTTGGAATGTTAAGGTTTTTTAAATAAGTCTGTAGAACTCTCCCATTGTTCTAAGAATTCATCTGAAGTTTAAAAATGCTTTGGAACTCTTCCATTTTTCTCGGAATTTTGCATAAGTTTAAAAATGCTTTGGATCTCTCCCATTGTTCTCAGAATGTTATTGTTTTTTTATATCAGTCTGTAGAACTCTCTCATTGTTCTCGGAATTCTACTGAAGTTTAAAATTGCTCTGGAAAATTTCCACTGTTCTGGGAATTCTGCTGAAGATTAAAAATGCTTTGGAACTCTCCCAATGTTCTCGGAATGTTATTGTTTTTTTTATATCAGTCTGTAGAGCTATCCCATTGTTCTCGGAATTCTGCTGAAGTTTAAAAATGCTTAGGAACTCTCCCATTTTTCTCGGATTGTTATTGTTTTTTTCATCAGTCTGTAGAACTCTCTCATTGTTCTCCGAATTCTACTCAAGTTTAAAAATGCTTTCTAACTCTTCCATTGTTCTCGGAATTCTGCTGAAGTTTGAAAATGCTTTGGAACTCTCCCATTGTTCTCGGAATATTATTGTTTTTTAAATCAGTCTGTAGAACTCTCCAATTGTTCTCGGAATTCTACTGTAGTTTAAAAATGCTTTGGAACACTTCCATTGTTCTCGGAATTCAGGTGAAGTTTAAAAATGCTTTGGAACTCTCCCATTGATCTCGAAATGTCACTGTTTTTTTAAATCAGTCTGTACAACTCTCCCATTGTTCTCGGAGTTCTGCTGAAGTTTAAAAATGCTTTGGAAATCTTCCATTGTTCTCGGAATTCTGCTGAAGTTTAAAAATGCTTTGGAACTCTTCCATTGTTCTCGGAAATCTGCTGAAGTTTAAAAATGCTTTGGAACTCTTCCATTGTTCTCGGAATTGTGCTGAAGTTTAAAAATGCTTTGGAACTCTCCCATTGTTCTCAGACTGTTATTGTTTCTTTAAATCTGTCTGTAGTAGAACTCTTACATTGTTTTCAGAATTCTGCTGAAGTTTAAAAATGCATTGGACCTCTTCTGTTGTTCTCGGTATTCTGCTGAAGTTTAAAAATGCTTTGGAACTCTCCCATTTTCTCGGACTGTTATTGTTTTTTTTAAATACGTCTATAGAACTCTCCCATTGTTCTCAGAATTCTGCTGAAGTTTAAAAATAGTCTGTAGAACTCTCTCATTGTTCTCGGAATTCTGCTGAAGTTTAAAAATGCCTTGGAACTCTTCCATTGTTCTCGGAATACTGCTCAAGTTTAAAAATGGTTTGGAACTCATACATTGTTCTCGGAATTCTGCTGAAGTTTAAAAATGCTTTTTAACTCTCCCATTGTTCTCAGAATGTTATTGTATTTTTAAATCAGTTTGTAGAAATCTCCCATTGTGCTCGGAATTCTACTGAAGTTTAAAAATGCTTTGGAACTCTTCCATTGTTCTCCTAATTCTACTGTAGTTTAAAAATGCTTTTGAATTCTCCCATTGTATACGGAATGTTATTGTTTTTTTAAATCAGTCTGTAGAACTCTCCCATTGTTCTCCGATTTATTCTGAAGTTTAAAAATGCTTTGGAATTCTTCCATTGTTCTCGGAATTGTACTGAAGTTTAAAAATGCTTTGGTACTCTCCCATTGTTCTTGGAATGTTAAGGTTTTTTAAATAAGTCTGTAGAAATCTCCCATTGTTCTAAGAATTCATCTGAAGTTTAAAAATGCTTTGGAACTCTTCCATTGTTCTCGGAATTGTGCTGAAGTTTAAAAATGCTTTGGAACTCTCCCATTGTTCTCAGACTGTTATTGTTTCTTTAAATCTGTCTGTAGTAGAACTCTTACATTGTTTTCGGAATTCTGCTGAAGTTTAAAAATGCATTGAAGCTCTTCTGTTGTTCTCGGTATTCTGCTGAAGTTTAAAAATGCTTTGGAACTCTCCCATTTTCTCGGACTGTATTGTTTTTTTTAAATACGTCTGTAAAACTCTCCCATTGTTCTCAGACTTCTGCTGAAGTTTGAAAATAGTCTGTAGAACTCTCCCATTATTCTCGGAATTCTGCTGAAGTTTAAAAATGCCTTGGAACTCTTCCATTGTTCTCGGAATCCTGCTCAAGTTTAAAAAAGGTTTGGAACTCATACATTGTTCTCGGAATTCTGCTGAAGTTTAAAAATGCTTTGGAACTCTCCCATTGTTCTCAGAATGTTATTGCTTTTTTAAATCAGTTTGTAGAAATCACCCATTGTGCTCGGAATTCTACTGAAGTTTAAAAATGCTTTGGAACTCTTCCATTGTTCTCCTAATTCTACTGTAGTTTAAAAATGCTTTTGAATTCTCCCATTGTATTCGGAATGTTATTGTTTTTTTAAATCAGTCTGTAGAACTCTCCCATTGTTCTCAGATTTATTCTGAAGTTTAAAAATGCTTTGGAATTCTTCCATTGTTCTCGGAATTGTACTGAAGTTTAAAAACGCTTTGGTACTCTCCCATTGTTCTTGGAATGTTAAGGTTTTTTAAATAAGTCTGTAGAACTCTCCCATTGTTCTAAGAATTCATCTGAAGTTTAAAAATGCTTTGGAACTCTTCCATTTTTCTCGGAATTCTGCTGAAGTTTAAAAATGCTTTGGATCTCTCCCATTGTTCTCAGAATGTTATTGTTTTTTTATATCAGTCTGTAGAACTCTCCCATTGTTCTCGGAATTCTACTGAAGTTTAAAATTGCTCTGGAAAATTTCCACTGTTCTGGGAATTCTGCTGAAGATTAGAAATGCTTTGGAACTCTCCCATTGTTCTCGTCATGTTATTGTTTTTTTTATATCAGTCTGTAGAGCTATCCCATTGTTCTCGGAATTCTACTGAAGTTTAAAAATGCTTAGGAACTCTCCCATTTTTCTCGGATTGTTATTGTTTTTTTAATCAGTCTGTAGAACTCTCTCATTGTTTTCGGAATTCTACTCAAGTTTAAAAATGCTTTGGATCTCTTCCATTGTTCTCAGAATTCTGCTGAAGTTTGAAAATGCTTTGGAACTCTCCCATTGTTCTCGGAATATTATTTTTTTTTTAAATCAGTCTGTAGAACTCTCCAATTGTTCTCGGAATTCTACTGAAGTTTAAAAATGCTTTGAAACACTTCCATTGTTCTCGGAATTCAGCTGAAGTTTAAAAATGCTTTGGAACTCTCCCATTGATCTCGAAATGTCACTGTTTTTTTAAATCAGTCTGTTCAACTCTCCCATTGTTCTCGGAGTTCTGCTGAAGTTTAAAAATGCTTTGGAAATCTTCCATTGTTCTCAGAATTCTGCTGAAGTTTAAAAATGCTTTGGAACTCTTCCATTGTTCTCGGAAATCTGCTGAAGTTTAAAAATGCTTTGGAACTCTTCCATTGTTCTCGGAATTGTGCTGAAGTTTAAAAATGCTTTGGAACTCTCCCATTGTTCTCAGACTGTTATTGTTTCTTTAAATCTGTCTGTAGTAGAACTCTTACATTGTTTTCGGAATTCTGCTGAAGTTTAAAAATGCATTGGAGTTCTTCTGTTGTTCTCAGTATTCTGCTGAAGTTTAAAAATGCTTTGGAACTCTCCCATTTTCTCGGACTGTTATTGTTTTTTTTAAATACGTCTGTAAAACTCTCCCATTGTTCTCAGAATTCTGCTGAAGTTTGAAAATAGTCTGTAGAACTCTCCCATTATTCTCGGAATTCTGCTGAAGTTTAAAAATGCCTTGGAACTCTTCCATTGTTCTCGGAATCCTGCTCAAGTTTAAAAAACGTTTGGAACTCATACATTGTTCTCGGAATTCTGCTGAAGCTTAAAAATGCTTTGGAACTCTCCCATTGTTCTCAGAATGTTATTGCTTTTTTAAATCAGTTTGTAGAAATCACCGATTGTGCTCGCAATTCTACTGAAGTTTAAAAATGCTTTGGAACTCTTCCATTGTTCTCCTAATTCTACTGTAGTTTAAAAATGCTTTTGAATTCTCCCATTGTATTCGGAATGTTATTGTTTTTTTAAATCAGTCTGTAGAACTCTCCCATTGTTCTCAGATTTATTCTGAAGTTTAAAAATGCTTTGGAATTCTTCCATTGTTCTCGGAATTGTACTGAAGTTTAAAAACGCTTTGGTACTCTCCCATTGTTCTTGGAATGTTAAGGTTTTTTAAATAAGTCTGTAGAACTCTCGCATTGTTCTAAGAATTCATCTGAAGTTTAAAAATGCTTTGGAACTCTTTCATTTTTCTCGGAATTCTCCTGAAGTTTAAAAATGCTTTGGATCTCTCCCATTGTTCTCAGAATGTTATTGTTTTTTTTATATCAGTCTGTAGAACTCTCCCATTGTTCTCGGAATTCTACTGAAGTTTAAAATTGCTCTGGAAAATTTCCACTGTTCTGGGAATTCTGCTGAAGATTAGAAATGCTTTGGAACTCTCCCATTGTTCTCAGAATGTTATTGTTTTTTTTATATCAGTCTGTAGAGCTATCCCATTGTTCTCGGAATTCTACTGAAGTTTAAAAATGCTTAGGAACTCTCCCATTTTTCTCGGATTGTTATTGTTTTTTTAATTAGTCTGTAGAACTCTCTCATTGTTTTCGGAATTCTACTCAAGTTTAAAAATGCTTTGGATCTCTTCCATTGTCCTCAGAATTCTGCTGAAGTTTGAAAATGCTTTGGAACTCTCCCATTGTTCTCTGAATATTATTTTTTTTTAAATCAGTCTGTAGAACTCTAAAATTGTTCTCGGAATTCTACTGAAGTTTAAAAATGCTTTGAAACACTTCCATTGTTCTCGGAATTCAGCTGAAGTTTAAAAATGCTTTGGAACTCTCCCATTGATCTCGAAATGTCACTGTTTTTTGAAATCAGTCTGTACAACTCTCCCATTGTTCTCGGAGTTCTGCTGAAGTTTAAAAATGCTTTGGAAGTCTTCCATTGTTCTCGGAATTCTGCTGAAGTTTAAAAATGCTTTGGAACTCTTCCATTGTTCTCGGAAATCTGCTGAAGTTTAAAAATGCTTTGGAACTCTTCCATTGTTCTCGGAATTGTGCTGAAGTTTAAGAATGCTTTGGAACTCTCCCATTGTTCTCAGACTGTTATTGTTTATTTAAATCTGTCTGTAGTAGAACTCTTACATTGTTTTCGGATTTCTGCTGAAGTTTAAAAATGCATTGGAGTTCTTCTGTTGTTCTCAGTATTCTGCTGAAGTTTAAAAATGCTTTGGAACTCTCCCAATTTCTCGGACTGTTATTGTTTTTTTTAAATACGTCTGTAAAACTCTCCTATTGTTCTCAGAATTCTGCTGAAGTTTGAAAATAGTCTGTAGAACTCTCCCATTGTTCTCGGAATTCTGCTGAAGTTTAAAAATGCCTTGGAACTCTTCCATTGTTCTAGGAATCCTGCTCAAGTTTAAAAATGGTTTGGAACTCATACATTGTTCTCGGAATTCTGCTGAAGTTTAAAAATGCTTTGGAACTCTCCCATTGTTCTCAGAATGTTATTGTTTTTTTAAATCAGTTTGTAGAAATCACCCATTGTGCTCGGAATTCTACTGAAGTTTAAAAATGCTTTGGAACTCTTCCATTGTTCTCCTAATTCTACTGTAGTTTAAAAATGCTTTTGAATCCTCCCATTGTATTCGGAATGTTATTGTTTATTAAAATCAGTCTGTAGAACTCTCCAATTGTTCTTGGAGATCTACTGAAATTTAAAAATGCTTTGGAACTCTCCCATTTTTCTCGGAATGTAAAGGTTTTTTAAATAAGTCTGTAGAACCGTCTGTTGTTCTCGGAATTCTGCTGAAGTTTAAAATTGCTTTGGAACTCTTCCATTGTTCTCGGAATTCTGCTGAAGTTTAAAAATGCTTTCAAACTCTCCCATTGCTCTCGGAATGTTATTGTTTTTTTAAATCAGTCTTTAGGACTCTCCCATTGTTCTCGGAATTATACTGAAGTTTAAAATGCTTAGGAGCTCTCCCATTGTTCTCGGAATGTTATTGTTTTATTAAATCAGTCTGTAGAACTCTCCCATTGTTCTCAGATTTCTTCTGAAGTTTAAAAATGCTTTGGAACTCTTCCATTGTTCTTGGAATTCTGCTGAAGTTTAAAAATGCTTTGGAACTCTTCCATTGTTCTCGGAATTCTGCTGAAGTTTAAAAATGCTTCGGAACTCTCCCATTGTTCTCGGAATGTTTTTGTTTTTTTAAAACAGTCTGTAGAACTCTCTCATTTTTCTCTGAGTTCTACTGAAGTTTAAAAATGCTTTGGAACTCTCCCATTGTTCTCGAAATTCTGCTGAAGTTTAAAAATGCTTTGGAACTCTTCAATTTTTCTCGGATTTCTGCTGAAGTTTAAAATGCTTTGGAACTCTCCAATTGTTGTCGGAAAGTTATTGTTCATTTAAATCAGTTTGTAGAACTCATCCATTGTTCTGGAAATTCTACTGAATTATAAAAATGCTTTATAACTCTTCCATTGTTCTTGGAATTCTGCTGAAGTTTAAAAATGCTTTGGAACTCTCCCATTGTTCTCGGAATGTTATTGTTCTTTGAAGTCAGTTTGTACAACACTCCCATTGTTCTCGGAATTCTGCTGAAGTTTAAAAATGCTTTGGAACTCTCCCATTTTTCTCGGATTGTTATTGTTTTTAAATCAGTCTGTAGAACTCTCCCATTGTTCTCGGTATTCTAATCAAGTTTAAAAATGCTTTGGAACTCTTCCATTGTTCTCGGAATTCTGCTGAAGTTTAAAAATGCTTTGGAACTCTCCCATTGTTCTCGGAATATTATTGTTTTTTAAATCAGTCTGTAGAACTCTCCAATTGTTCTCGGAATTCTACTGAAGTTTAAAAATGCTTTGGAACTCTTCCATTGTTCTCGGAATTCAGCTGACATTTAAAAATGCTTTGGAACACTCCCATTGATATCGAAATGTCACTGTTTTTTTAAATCAGTCTTTACAACTCTCCCATTGTTCTCGGAGTTCTGCTGAAGTTTAAAAATGCTTTGGAAATCTTCCATTGTTCTCTGAATTCTGCTGAAGTTTAAAAATGCTTTGGAACTCTTCCATTGTTCTCGGAATTGTGCTGAAGTTTAAAAATGCTTTGGAACTCTCCCATTGTTCTCAGACTCTTATTATTTCTTTAAATCAGTCTGTAGTAGAACTCTTACATTGTTCTCGGAATTCTGCTGAAGTTTAAAAATGCATTGGAGCTCTTCTGTTGTTCTCGGTATTCTGCTGAAGTTTAAAAATGCTTTGGAACTCTCCCATTTTCTCGGAATGTTATTGTTCTTTTTAAATACATCTGTGGAACGCTCCCATTGTTCTCAGAATTCTGCTGAAGTTTAAAAATAGTCTGTAGAACTCTCCCATTGTTCTCGGAATTCTGCTGAAGTTTAAAAATGCTTCGGAACTCTCCCATTGTTCTCGGAATGTTTTTGTTTTTTTAAATCAGTCTGTAGAACTCTCTCATTTTTCTCTGAGTTCTACTGAAGTTTAAAATTGCTTTGGAACTCTCCCATTGTTCTCAAAATTCTGCTGAAGTTTAAAAATGCTTTGGAACTCTTCAATTTTTCTCGGATTTCTGCTGAAGTTTAAAATGCTTTGGAACTCTCCAATTGTTGTCGGAAAGTTATTGTTCATTTAAATCAGTTTGTAGAACTCATCCATTGTTCTGGAAATTCTACTGAATTATAAAAATGCTTTATAACTCTTCCATTGTTCTTGGAATTCTGCTGAAGTTTAAAAATGCTTTGGAACTCTCCCATTGTTCTCGGAATGTTATTGTTCTTTTAAGTCAGTTTGTACAACACTCCCATTGTTCTCGGATTTCTGCTGAAGTTTAAAAATGCTTTGGAACTCTCCCATTTTTCTCGGATTGTTATTGTTTTTAAATCAGTCTGTAGAACTCTCCCATTGTTCTCGGTATTCTAATCAAGTTTAAAAATGCTTTGGAACTCTTCCATTGTTCTCGGAATTCAGCTGACATTTAAAAATGCTTTGGAACTCTCCCATTGATATCGAAATGTCACTGTTTTTTTAAATCAGTCTTTACAACTCTCCCATTGTTCTCGGAGTTCTGCTGAAGTTTAAAAATGCTTTGGAAATCTTCCATTGTTCTCTGAATTCTGCTGAAGTTTAAAAATGCTTTGGAACTCTTCCATTGTTCTCGGAATTGTGCTGAAGTTTAAAAATGCTTTGGAACTCTCCCATTGTTCTCAGACTGTTATTATTTCTTTAAATCAGTCTGTAGTAGAACTCTTACATTGTTCTCGGAATTCTGCTGAAGTTTAAAAATGCATTGGAGCTCTTCTGTTGTTCTCGGTATACTGCTGAAGTTTAAAAATGCTTTGGAACTCTCCCATTTTCTCGGAATGTTATTGTTCTTTTTAAATACATCTGTGGAACGCTCCCATTGTTCTCAGAATTCTGCTGAAGTTTAAAAATAGTCTGTAGAACTCTCCCATTGTTCTCGGAATTCTGCTGAAGTTTAAAAATGCCTTGGAACTCTTCCATTGTTCTCTGAATCCTGCTCAAGTTTAAAAATGCTTTGGAACTCTTACATTGTTCTCGTTATTCTGCTGAAGTTTAAAAATACTTTGGAACTCTCCCATTGTACTCGGAATGTTATTGTTTTTTTAGATCAGTTTGTAGAAATCTCCCATTATTCTCGGAATTCTACTGAAGTTTAAAAATGCTTTGGAACTCTTCCATTGTTCTCGGAATTCTGCTGAAGTTTAAAAATGCTTTGGAACTCTCCCATTGTTCTCGGAATATTATTGTTTTTTAAATCAGTCTGTAGAACTCTCCAATTGTTCTCGGAATTCTACTGAAGTTTAAAAATGCTTTGGAACTCTTCCATTGTTCTCGGAATTCAGCTGACATTTAAAAATGCTTTGGAACACTCCCATTGATATCGAAATGTCACTGTTTTTTTAAATCAGTCTTTACAACTCTCCCATTGTTCTCGGAGTTCTGCTGAAGTTTAAAAATGCTTTGGAAATCTTCCATTGTTCTCTGAATTCTGCTGAAGTTTAAAAATGCTTTGGAACTCTTCCATTGTTCTCGGAATTGTGCTGAAGTTTAAAAATGCTTTGGAACTCTCCCATTGTTCTCAGACTCTTATTATTTCTTTAAATCAGTCTGTAGTAGAACTCTTACATTGTTCTCGGAATTCTGCTGAAGTTTAAAAATGCATTGGAGCTCTTCTGTTGTTCTCGGTATTCTGCTGAAGTTTAAAAATGCTTTGGAACTCTCCCATTTTCTCGGAATGTTATTGTTCTTTTTAAATACATCTGTGGAACGCTCCCATTGTTCTCAGAATTCTGCTGAAGTTTAAAAATAGTCTGTAGAACTCTCCCATTGTTCTCGGAATTCTGCTGAAGTTTAAAAATGCTTCGGAACTCTCCCATTGTTCTCGGAATGTTTTTGTTTTTTTAAATCAGTCTGTAGAACTCTCTCATTTTTCTCTGAGTTCTACTGAAGTTTAAAATTGCTTTGGAACTCTCCCATTGTTCTCAAAATTCTGCTGAAGTTTAAAAATGCTTTGGAACTCTTCAATTTTTCTCGGATTTCTGCTGAAGTTTAAAATGCTTTGGAACTCTCCAATTGTTGTCGGAAAGTTATTGTTCATTTAAATCAGTTTGTAGAACTCATCCATTGTTCTGGAAATTCTACTGAATTATAAAAATGCTTTATAACTCTTCCATTGTTCTTGGAATTCTGCTGAAGTTTAAAAATGCTTTGGAACTCTCCCATTGTTCTCGGAATGTTATTGTTCTTTTAAGTCAGTTTGTACAACACTCCCATTGTTCTCGGATTTCTGCTGAAGTTTAAAAATGCTTTGGAACTCTCCCATTTTTCTCGGATTGTTATTGTTTTTAAATCAGTCTGTAGAACTCTCCCATTGTTCTCGGTATTCTAATCAAGTTTAAAAATGCTTTGGAACTCTTCCATTGTTCTCGGAATTCAGCTGACATTTAAAAATGCTTTGGAACTCTCCCATTGATATCGAAATGTCACTGTTTTTTTAAATCAGTCTTTACAACTCTCCCATTGTTCTCGGAGTTCTGCTGAAGTTTAAAAATGCTTTGGAAATCTTCCATTGTTCTCTGAATTCTGCTGAAGTTTAAAAATGCTTTGGAACTCTTCCATTGTTCTCGGAATTGTGCTGAAGTTTAAAAATGCTTTGGAACTCTCCCATTGTTCTCAGACTGTTATTATTTCTTTAAATCAGTCTGTAGTAGAACTCTTACATTGTTCTCGGAATTCTGCTGAAGTTTAAAAATGCATTGGAGCTCTTCTGTTGTTCTCGGTATACTGCTGAAGTTTAAAAATGCTTTGGAACTCTCCCATTTTCTCGGAATGTTATTGTTCTTTTTAAATACATCTGTGGAACGCTCCCATTGTTCTCAGAATTCTGCTGAAGTTTAAAAATAGTCTGTAGAACTCTCCCATTGTTCTCGGAATTCTGCTGAAGTTTAAAAATGCCTTGGAACTCTTCCATTGTTCTCTGAATCCTGCTCAAGTTTAAAAATGCTTTGGAACTCTTACATTGTTCTCGTTATTCTGCTGAAGTTTAAAAATACTTTGGAACTCTCCCATTGTACTCGGAATGTTATTGTTTTTTTAGATCAGTTTGTAGAAATCTCCCATTATTCTCGGAATTCTACTGAAGTTTAAAAATGCTTTGGAACTCTTCCATTTTTCTCCTAATTCTACTGTAGTTTAAAAATGCTTTGGAATTCTCCCATTGAGTTCAGAATGTTATTGTTTTTTTAAATCAGTCTGTAGAACTCTCCCATTGTTCTCGGAGTTCTACTGAAGCTTAAAAATGCTTAGGAACTGTCCCATTGTTCTCAGAATGTAAAGGTTTTTTTAAATAAGTCTTTAGAACCCTCTGTTGTTCTCGGAATTCTGCTGAAGTTTAAAAATGCTTTGGAACTCTTCAATTGTTCTCGGATTTCTGCTGAAGTTTAAAATGCTTTGGAACTCTCCAATTGTTTTCAGAATGTTATTGTTTATTTAAATCAGATTGTAGAACTCATCCGTTGTTCTGGATATTCTACTAAATTATAAAAATGCTTTAGAACTCTTCCATTGTTCTCGGAATTCTGCTGAAGTTTAAAATTGCTTTGGAACTCTCCCATTGTTCTCGGAATGTTATTGTTCTTTTAAGTCAGTTTGTACAACACTCCCATTGTTCTCGGAATTCTGCTGAAGTTTAAAAATGCTTTGGAACACTCCAATTGTTCTCGGAATGTTATTGTTTTTTTAAATCAGTCTGTAGAACTCTCCGATTGTTCTCGGAATTCGGCTGATGTTTAAAAATTATTTGTAACCCTACCATTGTTCTCGGAATTCTGCCGAAATTCAAAAATGCTTTCAAACTCTCCCATTGCTCTCGGAATGTTATTGTTTTTTTAAATCAGTCTTTAGGACTCTCCCATTTTTCTCGGAATTATACTGAAGTTTAAAATGCTTAGGAGCTCTCCCATTGTTCTCGGAATGTTATTGTTTTATTAAATCAGTCTGTAGAACTCTCCCATTGTTCTCAGATTTCTTCTGAAGTTTAAAAATGCTTTGGAACTCTTCCATTGTTCTCGGAATTCTGCTGAAGTTTAAAAATGCTTCGGAACTCTCCCATTGTTCTCGGAATGTTTTTGTTTTTTTAAATCAGTCTGTAGAACTCTCTCATTTTTCTCTGAGTTCTACTGAAGTTTAAAAATGCTTTGGAACTCTCCCATTGTTCTCGGAATTCTGCTGAAGTTTAAAAATGCTTTGGAACTCTTCCATTGTTCTTGCAATTCTGCTGAAGTTTAAAATTGCTTTGGAACTCTTCCATTGTTCTCGGAATCCTGCTGAATTTTAAGAATGCTTTGGAATGCTCCCATTGTTCTCAGTCTTATTGTTTTTTTAAGTCAGTCTGTAGAAATCTCCCATTGTTTTGGGAATTCTACTGAAGTTTAAAAATGCTTTGGAACTCTTCCATTATTCTAGTAATTCTGCTGAAGTTTAAAATTGCTTTGGAATTCTTCCATTTTATTCGGAATGTTATTATTTTTTAAATCAGTCTGTAGAACTCTCCCATTGTTCTCGGAGTTCTACTGAAGTTTAAAAATGCTTTGGAACTCTTCCATTGTTCTCGGAATTCTGCTGAAATTTATAAATGCTTTGGAACACTTCCATTGTTCTCTGAATTCTGCTGAAGTTTAAAAATGCTTTGGTACTCTTCCATTGTTATCGGAATTCTGATGTAGTTTAAAAATGCTTTGGAACTCTCCCATTGTTCTCGGAATGTTAAGGTTTTTTAAAATAGTCTGTAGAACTCTCCCATTGTTCTCGAAATTCTTCTGAAGTTTACAAATGCTTTGGAACTCTTCAATTGTTCCCAGAATTCTGCTGAAGTTAAAAAATGCTTTGGAACTCTCCCATTGTTCTCAGAATGTTATTGTTTATTTAAATCAGTCTGTAGAACTCTCCCATTGTTCTCGGCATTCTACTGAAGTTTAAAAATCCTTTGGTACTCTTCCATCGTTCTCGGAATTCTGCTGAAGTTTAAAAATGCTTTGGAACTCTCCCATTGTTCTCGGAATGTTATTGTTCTTTTAAATCTGTTTGTACAACTTGACCATTGTTTTCGTAATTCTGCAGAAGTTTATAAATGCTTTGGAACTCTCCCATTGTGCTTGGAATGTTATTGTTTTTTTAAATCAGTCTGTAGAACTCTCTCATTGTTCTCGGAATTCTGCTGAAATTTAAAAATGCTTTGAAACTCTCCCATTGCTCTCGGAAAGTTATTGTTTATTTAAATTAGTCTGTAGAACTCTCCGATTTTTCTCAGATTTCTTCTGAAGTTTAAAAATGATTTGGAACTCTACCATTGTTCTTAGAATTCAGCTGAAGTTTAAAAATGCTTTGGAACACTTCCGTTGTTCTCGTAATTCTGCTGGAGTTTAAAAATGCTTTGGAACTCTCCCATTGTTCTCGGAATGTTATTGTTTTTTTAAAACAGTCTGTAGAACTCTCCCATTGTTCTCAGATTTATTCTGAAGTTTACAAATGCTTTGGAATTCTTCCATTGTTCTCGAAATTGTACTAAAGTTTAAAAATGCTTTGGTACTCTCCCATTGTTCTTGGAATGTTAAGGTTTTTTAAATAAGTCTGTAGAACTCTCCCATTGTTCTAAGAATTCATCTGAAGTTTAAAAATGCTTTGGAACACTTCCATTTTTCTCGGAATTCTGCTGAAGTTTAAAAATGCTTTGGATCTCTCCCATTGTTCTCAGAATGTTAATGTTTTTTTATATCAGACTGTAGAACTCTCCTATTGTTCTCGGAATTCTACTGAAGTTTAAAATTGCTCTCGAAAATTTCCACTGTTCTGGGAATTCTGCTGACGATTAAAAATGCTTTGGAACTCTCCCATTGTTCTCGGAATGTTATTGTTTTTTTTATATCAGTCTGTAGAGCTATCCCATTGTTCTCGGAATTCTGCTGAAGTTTAAAAATGCTTAGGAACTCTCCCATTTTTCTCGAATTGTTATTGTTTTTTAAATCAGTCTGTAGAACTCTCCAATTGTTCTCGGAATTCTACTGAAGTTTAAAAATGCTTTGGAACTCTTCCATTGTTCTCGGAATTGTGCTGAAGTTTAAAAATGCTTTGGAACTCTTCCATTGTTCTCGGAATTGTGCTGAAGTTTAAAAATGCTTTGGAACTCTCCCATTGTTCTCAGACTGTTATTGTTTCTTTAAATCAGTCTGTAGTAGAACTCTTACATTGTTTTCGGAATTCTACTGAAGTTTACAAATGCATTGGAGCTCTTCTGTTGTTCTCGGTATTCTGCTGAAGTTTAAAAATGCTTTGGAACTCTCCGATTTTCTCGGACTGTTATTGTTTTTTTATATCAGTCTGTAGAACTCTCCCATTGTTCTCAGAATTCTACTGAAGTTTAAAATTGCTCTGGAAAATTTCCACTGTTCTGGGAATTCTGCTGAAGATTAAAAATGCTTTGGGACTCTCCCATTGTTCTCGGAATGTTATTGTTCTTTTAAGTCAGTTTGTACAACACTCCCATTGTTCTCGGAATTCTGCTGAAGTTTAAAAATGCTTTGCAACTCACCCATTTTTCTCGGAATGTTATTGTTTTTTAAATCAGTCTGTAGAACTTTCCAATTGTTCTCGGAATTCTACTGAAGTTTATAAATGCTTTGGAACACTTCCATTGTTCTCGGAATTCTGCTGAAGTTTAAAAATGCTTTGGAAATCTCCCATTGTTCTCAGAATATTATTGTTTTTTAAATCAGTCTGTAGAACTCTCCAATTGTTCTCGGAATTCTACTGAAGTTTAAAAATGCTTTGGAACTCTTCCATTGTTCTCGGAATTCAGCTAACGTTTAAAAATGCTTTGGAACTCTCCCATTGATATCAAAATGTCACTGTTTTTTTAAATCAGTTTGTACAACTCTCCCATTGTTCTCGGAGTTCTGCTGAAGTTTAAATATGCTTTCGAAATCTTCCATTGTTCTCTGAATTCTGCTGAAGTTTAAAAATGCTTTGGAACTCTTCCATTGTTCTCGGAAGCCTGCTGAAGTTTAAAAATGCTTTGGAACCCTTCCATTGTTCTCGGAATTGTGCTGAAGTTTAAAAATGCTTTGGAACTCTCCCATTGTTCTCAGACTGTTATTATTTCTTTAAATCGGTCTGTAGTAGAACTCTTACATTGTTCTCGGAATTCTGCTGAAGTTTAAAAATGCATTGGAGCTCTTCTGTTGTTCTCGGTATTCTGCTGAAGTTTAAAAATGCTTTGGAACTCTCCCATTTTCTCGGAATGTTATTGTTCTTTTTAAATACATCTGTAGAACTCTCCCATTGTTCTCGGAATTCTGCTTGAAGTTTAAAAATGCTTTGGAACTCTTCCGTTGTTCTCGGAATTCTGCTGAAGTTTAAATATGCTTTGGAACTCTCCCAATGTTCTTGGAATGTTAAGGTTTTTTAAATAAGTCTGTAGAACTCTCCCATTGTTCTCGGAATTCTGCTGAAGTTTAAAAATGCTTTGGAACTCTTCCATTGTTCTCGGAATCCTGCTGAATTTTAAGAATGCTTTGGAACTCTCCCATTGTTCTCAGACTTATTGTTTTTTTAAGTCAGTCTGTAGAAATCTCCCATTGTTCTCGGAATTCTACTGAAGTTTAAAAATGCTTTGGAACTCTTCCATTATTCTAGTAATTCTGCTGAAGTTTAAAATTGCTTTGGAATTCTTCCATTTTATTCGGAATGTTATTATTTTTTAAATCAGTCTGTAGAACTCTCCCATTGTTCTCGGAGTTCTACTGAAATTTAAAAATGCTTTGGAACTCTTACATTGTTCTCGGAATTCTGCTGAAGTTTATAAATGCTTTGGAACACTTCCATTGTTCTCTGAATTCTGCTGAAGTTTAAAAATGCTTTGGAACTCTTCCATTGTTATCGGAATTCTGATGTAGTTTAAAAATGCTTTGGAACTCTCCCATTGTTCTCGGAATGTTAAGGTTTTTTAAAATAGTCTGTAGAACTCTCCCATTGTTCTCAAAATTCTTCTGAAGTTTAAAAATGCTTTGGAACTCCTCAAATGTTCTCAGATTTCTGCTGAATTTAAAAAATGCTTTGGAACTCTCCCATTGTTCTGAGAATGTTATTGTTTATTTAAATCAGTCTGTAGAACTCTCCCATTTTTCTCGGCATTCTACTGAAGTTTAAAAATCCTTTGGTACTCTTCCATCGTTCTCGGAATTCTGCTGAAGTTTAAAAATGCTTTGGAACTCTCCCATTGTTCTCGGAATGTTATTTTTCTTTTAAATCTGTCTGTAAAACTCTACCATTGTTCTCGGAATTCTGCTGAAGTTTACAAATGCTTTGGACCTCTCCCATTGTTCTCGGAATGTTATTGTTTTTTTAAATCAGTCTTTAGAACTCTCCCATTGTTCTCGGAATTCTGCTGAAATTTAAAAATGCTTTGAAACTCTCCCATTGTTCTCGGAAAGTTATTGTTTATTTAAATTAGTCTGTAGAACTCTCCCATTGTTCTCAGATTTCTTCTGAAGTTTAAAAATGATTTGGAACTCTACCATTGTTCTCGGAATTCTGCTGAAGTTTAAAAATGGTTTGGAACACTTCCGTTGTTCTCGGAATTCTGCTGGAGTTTAAAAATGCTTTGGAACTCTCCCATTGTTCTCGGAATGTTATTGTTTTTTTAAATCAGTCTGTAGAACTCTCCCATTGTTCTCAGATTTATTCTGAAGATTAAAAATGCTTTGGAATTCTTCCATTGTTCTCGGAATGTTATTGTTTTTTTTGTATCAGCCTGTAGAACTCTCCCATTGTTCTCGGAATTCTACTGAAGTTTAAAATTGCTCTCGAAAATTTCCACTTTTCTGGGAATTCTGCTGATGATTAAAAATGCTTTGGAACTCTCCCATTGTTCTCAGAATGTTATTGTTTTTTTTATATCAGTCTGTAGAGCTATCCCATTGTTCTCGGAATTCTGCTGAAGTTTAAAAATGCTTAGGAACTCTCCCATTTTTCTCGGATTGTTATTGTTTTTTTAATCAGTCTGTAGAACTCTCTCATTGTTCTCGGAATTCTACACAAGTTTAAAAATGCTTTGGAACTCTCCCATTGTTCTCGGAACATTATTGTTTTTTAAATCAGTCTGTAGAACTCTCCAATTGTTCTCGGAATTCTACTGAAGTTTAAAAATGCTTTGGAACTCTTCCATTGTTCTCGGAAATCAGGTGACGTTTAAAAATGCTTTGGAGCTCTCCCATTGATATCGAAATGTCACTGTTTTTTTAAATCAGTCTGTACAACTCTCCCATTGTTCTCGGAGTTCTGCTGAAGTTTAAAAATGCTTTGGAAATCTTCCATTTTTCTCTGAATTCTGCTGAAGTTTAAAAATGCTTTGGAACTCTTCCATTGTTCTCGGAAGTCTGCTGAAGTTTAAAAATGCTTTGGAACCCTTCCATTGTTCTCGGAATTGTGCTGAAGTTTAAAAATGATTTGGAACTCTCCCATTGTTCTCAGACTGTTATTATTTCTTTAAATCAGTCTGTAGTAGAACTCTTACATTGTTCTCGGAATTCTGCTGAAGTCTAAAAATGCATTGGAGCTCTTCTGTTGTTCTCGGTATTCTGCTGAATAGTGTTGAGCCACCCCCGTAGTGTTCGAGTTCGGTTCGGTTCGTCGAACACCCGTGTGTTCGCCGAACTGTTCGTCGAACTGTTCGTCGAACACCTTCGAACACCGTTAAAACCAATGGCAGGCAAACAAAAACACATAGAAACACATAGAAAACACCTTCAAAGGTGTCCAAAAGCTGACAAACTGCTCAGAAGACACAACTAACACATGGAAAAGTGACAAGTACATATAGTCATGCGAAAAGAAAAGAGGTGGAGGAGTAAAAGGAGGGGGAGACACAGATATAGGCATGTCATGCCCTTCTAAAATCCAAAAAGTGAGAAGCCGAGACGGCCAGTCCGCTCCTGCCCGTGCCACCTCCGTGTCGCCGGGTTTGTGCCAGAGCCGCGGTGAACCCTGACGGCCAGCCCCCCTCTCCCAATACTGGTGCCTGTCCGCTGGTGGGTCGAGAGAGCCCCCCTGTGGTGGAGGCAGCTCTAAGCTTTTTAATTTAAATTGTCCCTCTAATTTGAATGAATACACTTTAAATCCATTTACAAGGATCTATTGGAGGGCAAGTCTCATGCCAGCAGCCGCGTAATTCCAGCTCCAGTAGCGTCCACTAAAGCTGCTGCAGTTAAAAAGCTTTTATAAGGATCGAGCTCGGCTGTCCACCGCAAGGCATCCTAGTGCCAGTCCCAGCCCCTATGCCTTGGGGTGCCTCCTGATGCTCTTCACTAAGTATCCCGTGGTCCCGAAGCATTTCCTTTGAAAAAATTAAGTGTCCAAACTACAGGTGGTGCAGCTTGCTTAACAGCCGGGATAATCCGCTGACTAGCAGACACTGCTACTAGGCACAAAGTATTTCCTGGGCTAGATGCAGTTAAAAATTTGTAAGTAGATACTCTCGTTGGATGCTGAGAAAGCATTCCATAGAGTCTCCTGGCACGCCATATATGATTCTCTTAAAAAGCTTGGGGTAGGGGTCTAGGGGACCCTTTTATAGCCAAAATCACGGCCCTGTATCACAATACGTCACCTAGGCTGAAGATAAATGGAACTGTAGCACCGAGGGCTCGGTTGCTACAGACGTATTGCACCTCACCCAGAGGTGTGATATCTCACTCTCAGATAAGGATGGAGTGTGGATCAGGACCCGACACCTGCATGCATTACACCACATTGCCGTGGGGCAGGGCGACCAATATGCCCCTGAGATGGGCACGACAGTCCCTGTCCCTGGCTGGAGTGGGGGGAGGGAACACTGAGGAAGGGGAACCCTGCAGTGCAGGAGCAGGGAGGAAGCAGTTCCTGGGTGCATTGAGAAGGGAGTATAAAAGGTGGGCACCATCTTAGTTCAGTGCAGAGAAGTCTGAGCAGAAGTGGCAGGGAGCAGGGGCTCTGCATGAGCTCTGCTCCGGAGGCGGGCCTAGTAACAGAGGCCCAGGCCTGCAAGAGGGAGAAGGAAGGAAGAGGAGCGGAGAAGGCTCCAGGAACGAGGAATGAAGGGATCCCAGGGGTGCGGACGGGCGAGTCGCCACCGCACGCCCGAATCCACCTGCGTGGAGGGGTCAGACCAAAGGGGGAGACCGGTCCCCGAACTAGTGGAGGCAGGAAACGACCCTCAGCTAGAAACCGGAGGCTCTGACATTTTATGTGGCGCAGCCCCTTGCTCCACCCGCTAGGAAGGCACCACATAGGGTCAGGGAAACTGGCGCCAAGTTTACCAAGAGGAGGCCCGAGGCAGCCGGACAGAAGTGTTGGTAAGAAAGGCCAGACAAAGGACACACAAAGGGGGTCCTGTGAAGCGCTCCAAAGTTATCTGGGAGTTGTCTGAGCCCCTCACCTGGTGAGCACAGTACGACGTGGGCAGCCGTTACCTGCAGACGTGGTCTGGATAATAAGAACTGTGAGTAAAGGCCCTGAACTGCATCACTGACTCCGTGTCGTTACTGCTGCTGCCCTGCACCATCACCCCCATCCTCCGCATACACTGCCCTGAGGCTATACTCCTCCCGTGGGGAGTTATGCTACGCTCTGCTGCACCCACAACACCAGCCTTAGCGGTCTGCCCTGTAGCGGCGGTTCACTCTGACCGCAATCCACGGGTGGCGTAGTCGGACATTTAAACATCAAAACCACATAAATAGTTCCGCCACTGGTTTGACCGCCCTGAGCCACGGAACCGGATCGCCGCCACGAAGACTACAACCACCAGCATCCACCAAAAAGTGTCCGGCTCCGGGTGTCCCAAGGCCCAGGGGGTGCGTCAGAACATTTTCATCACCTTTCACAATCACCAATGGGACAAGGCAGGGATGTCCTCTGTCCCCTCTCTTATACATCCTAGTGACGGAGCACCTGCTCTCATCAATTCGCCATAACCCCAATATTAGGTGGATTGAGGTGGGAGGCACCGAGTACAAGTGCTCTCTATTTGCTGATGATGTCCTAGTATATATCACTCAATCACATATATCCATCCCTGCTGTTATGGCTGAAATAGATCACTTTGTTACATGGTAAAATTTTAAAATCAATGCAGCGAAGTCTGAGGCCCTCGATGTCTCCCTCCCTAAATCCATATAGGATTCCATCCAGTCCAACTTTCCCTTTGCCTGGCCCTCACAGGGTATCAAATACTTAGGAATTCCTATTCATAGAGACCTCTCCCATCTATGTTATCTTAATTTTGGGCCCTTTATTGAACAATTCCATACAGACCACGGTTGGCAAGTTAGAACTGTAAGATTCACTACGTGAACCACTGGTGTTTTGTGGAAAAGCACATGTACACCGCGTTCCAAATTATTATGCAAAAAGTGTTTAGGAGTGATAAGGGAAGAATTTGTTTGTTTGTCAGTTAAACTCATTGATGGTGATGTGTGTCAGGGCTCTTTATATCACTGTAAGCAATTGCAGACACCTGTGCTAATTAGTTTGGCAGGTGTGTCCAATGAAAGGCAAGACTACTTAAGAAGGCTCTCTCACATTATTAAGCAGCCTACATTTTCTGCCAAAATGGGAAAGAAAAAGGATGTGTCGGCTGCTGAGAAGCAACAAATTGTGGAGTGTTTAGGTCAAGGCATGACTACAATCAACATTGTGCGATGATCAGGATGAAGTGTCTTGGCAATCAAGAAGTATGTAGCTGATTCACAGTACACACGTGTGCGTGCTGATAAGGGCAAATTGAGGACTCTTTCCTACAGGCAATTACGTCAGGTTGAAACAGCAGCGGCAAAAAAGCCTTGTCATAGCAGCAGACAAGTTTTTGAAGCTGCTTGTGCCTCCAACGTCCCCCGAACAACAAGATGCAGGGTCCTTCAGAGGTTTGCAGCTGTGCATATGCCATCCTGTCGACCTCCTCTATCCACTTCACACAAGCAGAAACGGCTCCAGTGGGCCAAACATTACATGAAGACTGATTTCAAAACTGTTTTGTTCACGGATGAGTGCCGTGCAGCGCTCGATGGTCCAGATGAATGGAGTGGAGGATGGCTGGTTGATGGACACCCCACGCAAACACGGCTACAGCGCCAACAAGGAGGAGGTGGAGTAATGTTTTGGGCTGGAATCATGGGGAGAGAGATTGTCAGCCCCTTTAGGATCCCTGAAGGCGCTAAAGATGAACTCCATAATGTATGTGGATTTTCTCAAACAGCACTTCCTGCCATGGTTCAAGAAGAAGAACCGTGTATTTCACAGCAAGATCATTTTTCTGCATGATAATGCACCATCTCATGCTGCACATAAAACATCTGCATCTCTGGCTGATATGGGCATAAAAGGGGACAAACTTATGGTGTGACCCCCATGCTCCCCTGACCTCTACCCCATTCAGAACCTTTGGAGCATCATTAAAAGGAGTGTCTATGATGGCGGGAGGCAGTTCACATCTAAGCAACAGCTCTGGGAGGGTATTCTGTCCTCATGCAAAACAATTGAAGCAGAAACCATCCAAAACCTGACAAATTCAATGGACGAGAGAGTTCAGAAGCTCCTTTCGAACAAGGGGTCCTATGTGAAAATGTAACATCACCTAGAATAAAGTTTTGAGTTGAAAACTGTTTGATTTCAGTTTCTAACAACCTGCTAATGCTTATAATTTCAAAAATGACCATTTTTTTGGTCTTTATTAAAATGAAAAGGTTGATCGAAAAGTTTGGGGGATCTAAGAGTGTGGCAACCCAGTAGTCATGATTACTTCGAATTCTGACAATATGAGGGTCATGCTGCAGGTAGTGCAGCAAGAAGGCACTTATGTGTCTTGCGCATCTCGGAGCCCCAAAATTATTTTCCGGGCTAGATGCAGCTAAAAATTATTTTTAATTTTAAATCTGGTGAAGCTTATTATAGATGGCCTAATAGGATCAGTGCTGCACACTGCTACAAAGCCCAAATTATTTTCCAGTCAAGATACAGATAAACATGATTAGTAATTTGAAAGCTTAAAACGGTTGGTAGGGTGATTTTAACCAATCATCAAGCTTTTACTCTCCCCAGGATGACACAGGGGTAGAAAAGTCGTTTCGGATCCATGATTTGTTCATCTTTATGAACGTGAGTCTGTCTACATTATCAGTGGAGAGCCGCGTGCGCTTATCTGTCAGCACACCACCAGCAGCGCTGAACACACGTTCAGACAGAACGCTGGCTGCGGGGCATGACAAGATCTCCAAGGCGTAAGTGGCTAGCTCCGGCCATTTATCCAGATTGGAAGCCCAAAAAGAGCAAGGGTCCAGTGACACAGTCGTGGCTTCAATGTTTACTTGGAGATACTCCTGTACCATCATCTCTAGGCGTTGACTATGTGTCAGACTTCTTGTCTCCTGTGGCCTTGCAAAGGATGGGCTAAAAAAGTGGTGAAATGATTCCGCAAAATTGATGTTACCAGCAGATACTGTGGTTCTGTTACGGTTTGAGTGCTGAACACTTGACGGTCCCACGGTTGTCAAGTTGGAACTGTGAGATTCACTACGTGCACCACTGGTATTTTGTGGAAAAGCACATGTAAGATTCTGCAACAGTCTCTGCTGATACTCCTGCATGCGTGCATCCCTTTCTATGGCAGGAATAATTTCTGCAAATTTACTTTTGTACCGGGGATCTAACAGTGTGGCAACCCAGTAGTCAGGATTATTTCTAATTCTCACAATTCGAGGGTCATGTTGCAGGTAGTGCAGCAAGAAGGCACTCATGTGTGTTGCGCATCCAGGAGCACCAAGTCCCTGTTGTGTTGGTGGCGAGGTAGCAATCATGCTTCCTTCCTCTGTCCTCTCCCCCCAACCTCGCACAACAGAAATGTGATCAAGGTCTCCCTCATCTGATGAGTCTTCCATCAGTTCGTCCTCCACTTCTTCCTGGGCTCCTGCACCTTCCTCACTAGTTTGGCTGCTACCATGCGCCCTGGTAAAATAATCTCCCCCACCCTCACATGCCTGCCGCCTTGGTGCTGCCGACCGTCTGGACCTTGCAGATGTTAGCCCTTCCGCATACAACTCCTCCTCCTCTACTTCCTCCACCTCCTCTTGTGCCACCACCTGACTCCGAATTCTGTTTAACATGTGCTCCAGCATGTAAATCACCGGAATAGTCATGCTGATAATGGCATCGTCAGCACTAAACATCTTCGTCGCCATTTCAAAACTGTGCAGAAGGGTGCATAGGTCCCTGATCTGAGACCACTCCTCCAGCGTGATTTGCCCCACCTCTGAATCTCATTGGCCCAGGCTATACGTCAGAACGTATTGCACCAGGGCTTGTCGGTGCTGCCACAGTCGCTGCAACATGTGCAGAGTTGAATTCCACCGGGTAGGCACATCGCATTTTAGCCGGTGAAGTGGAAGGCCCAACGACTTCTGTAGAGATGTAAGTCGCTGAGCTGCGGGATGCGAACGGCGGAAGTGAGCATACAGCGACCGTGCCCTCTGCAGAAGGCCATCTAGTCTGGGATAGTGGGCTAAAAATTGCTGGACAACCAGGTTCAACACGTGAGCCATACAAGGCACGTGTGTGACATTGCCCCGGCGAAGGGCCGCACCCAGGTTTGCAGCATTGTCGCACACGGCCTTCCCTGGTTTCAGGTCCAGTGGAGACAACCATTCATGAAATTGGTTCTCCAGAGCTGACCACAACTCCTCAGCTGTGTGACTCACATTTCCCAGACATTTCAATGTAAAAACCGCCTGATGACGTTGAGCCCTACTGCCAGCATAGTAAGGAGGTGTGCAGGATCCCTTCTGCGCAGTTAGAAAGCTTGTGGCATGACCAGACAGGCTTTGGGTGCAGGTGGAAGACCGAGAGGAGGTTGAGGAGGCAGAAGCAGTGGAGGAAAAATGACATAAAGAGGATTGACGCACAACTCGTGGGGACGGCAAGACTTGGACAGCAGCCCCTTGTCCTGCTGTCACCATAGTTACCCAGTGCCCAGTCAGCGACATGTAACGCCCCCGTCCAAGTGTCTGTGGTGAAATGCACCCTGTCACACACAGAGTTTCTCAAAGAAGCGGTGATGTTGTGTGCGACATGCTGGTGGAGCGCAGGCACACCTTTCTTTGAGAAGTAGTGCCGACTGGGCATCTGGTACTGGGGCACTGCGACGGACATAAGGTCTCGAAAATCCTCTGTGTCCACCAGGCGGAAAGGCAGCATTTCTGTAGCCAAGAGCTTGCTGATGGTGAAATTCAACCTCTTAGCTTTCTCATGGCTAGGAGGAAATGGTCTTTTACTTGTCCACATCTGAGGGACCGAGGGCTGGCTATTGTGCTTAGACGGGGTTGATAAGGGTGTCCCCGGCAAACTGCCGGTCTGTGAGGAAGATGCAGGCGGACATGTTAGGTTGCCTTGATCCAAAGGTGGTGCTATCGATGTCGGACAGCGCTCAACACCAGCTGGTGTTACCACCTCCAAAGAAAATGATGACCTGCCAATCACGCTGGCTGTTGCGGGTAAAGAGGTGGCAGGTCTGCGCCCCAAAACAGGTGTGACTGCTGTCCCCCCAGTCACAGAGGATGAAGAGGCCGCGGATGCACAAGATATGGCAGACGGTGGTTGGCCCGGCCGGCTAGACCGCATTGTAGCACACTGAGCTTCCCACTGCAACTTATGCTTCATGTCCATGTGCCGGTTCATGCATGAAGTACTCAAACTATGTATTTTTTGGCCTCTACTTAGCTTTTGCTGACAAATGTTACAGATAACACGAGTTGGGTCATCTTTATCGATCTGAAAAAATGCCCAGGCTATGCAAGGCTTAGCACCCATGCGACCTGAAGAGCCACCACGACTTGTGGTGAGAGGCAGAGTTGTGTTTGAGGATGCAGTTGTTGACGTGCTTCCAGTACTACGTCTCTGTCCAGGAAGGCGCAACCTGACCTCGTCGTCACTAGCATCTTCCTCCACCTCCTCTGCTGACCTCATCTCTTGGCTGACTGTGGGTTGACAGTAAGTGGGATCTCCGACCTCATCATCATCACCCTGTGCGTTATCACACCCGTCGTCCTCAGAGCCAACCTGTTCCTGCCCTGACAAAAAACTAAAGTTGTCGCTCCAATCAGGTATTTGAGTCTTATCATCGTCTTCCTCATTGTCTCCACCAACAGGAGTTACAGTTTGGGAATGAGGGTCTACATTATGGTCAGAACCTTCTGCGTCTGGTCCTGGATCCAACTCATAAAGATTCTGGGCATCAGTGCAGATCATTTCCTCGTCTGGATTCACAGAAGCGCTGGAGTCGACCTCTGATTCCCAGGCTATAGTATGAGTAAACAGCTCTGCAGACTCAACCATCTGTTCTACCTCATACTCAGACAGGCAGCTGGAGATTTGGGAGCTGTGAGGAAGCAAGTGCGATTTGGGTGACACCTTTGAGGACTGGAGTATTTGTGATGTTGAAGTTGATGTGGAGGAGAGCCCACTTAAAGGAGCACTTGATATCCGTTGAAGCACCTGCTGTTTTTGTGCCTCATCTGGAATTTGTAGCGATTGGCGTGGCCGTAAGAAAGGGATCTTATCACATTGTCTGCTAAAAGAAGTAGACATTTTAGTTTGGCTGGAAGATGGTCTTTCTTCTGCACCTACCCCACGGACACAACCTTTTTTCCCCTTCCCAACACGCCTATTCCCCTTTCCACCAGCAGCAGGCCTTTTTCCACTCATTTTGGTGGTTAACTAATTCACAACTCTGGAGTTGTTTGCACAAAAAAACAATGGATGGTAACCGAGCAGAGCTGAGTGGCCAAACTGTGGTATTAGGCCAAAACTATTGGCTGGGTTAGATGCAGAAAAAAATTATTTTTAATTTGCAACCTGATGGAGGTCAGTATAGATGGACTAATAGACCAAGTCCCACACACCGCTAGAAGCCCAAATATTTTTTCAGAGCTAGATGCAGAAAATTTTTTTATTCAATTTGCAACCTGATGGAGGTCAGTATAGATGGACTAATAGACCAAGTCCCACACACTGCTAGAAGCCCAAATATTTTTTCAGAGCTAGATGCAGAAAAAAATTATTTTTAATTTGCAACCTGATGGAGGTCAGTATAGATGGACTAATAGACCAAGTCCCACACACCGCTAGAAGCCCAAATATTTTTTCAGAGCTAGATGCAGAAAAAAATTATTTTTAATTTGCAACTTGATGGAGGTCAGTATAGATGGACTAATAGACCAAGTCCCACACACCGCTAGAAGCCCAAATATTTTTTTAGAGCTAGATGCAGAAAAAAATTATATTCAATTTGCAACCTGCTGGAGGTCAGTATAGAAGGACTAATAGAACAAGTCCCACACACTGCTAGAAGCCCAAATATTTTTTCAGAGCTAAATGAAGAAAAAAATTATTTTTAATTTGCAACCTGATGGAGGTCAGTATAGATGGACTAATAGACCAAGTCCCACACACCGCTAGAAGCCCAAATATTTTTTCAGAGCTAGATGCAGAAAAAAATTATATTCAATTTGCAACCTGCTGGAGGTCAGTATAGAAGGACTAATAGAACAAGTCCCACACACTGCTAGAAGCCCAAATATTTTTTCAGAGCTAAATGAAGAAAAAAATTATTTTTAATTTGCAACCTGATGGAGGTCAGTATAGATGGACTAATAGACCAAGTCCCACACACTGCTAGAAGCCCAAATATTTTTTCAGAGCTAGATGCAGAAAAAAATTATTTTTAATTTGCAACCTGATGGAGGTCAGTATAGATGGACTAATAGACCAAGTCCCACACACTGCTAGAAGCCCAAATATTTTTTCAGAGCTAGATGCAGAAAAAAATTATTTTTAATTTGCAACCTGATGGAGGTCAGTATAGATGGACTAATAGACCAAGTCCCACACACCGCTAGAAGCCCAAATATTTTTTCAGAGCTAGATGTAGAAAAAAATTATATTCAATTTGCAACCTGCTGGATGTCAGTATAGAAGGACTAATAGAACAAGTCCCACACACTGCTAGAAGCCCAAATATTTTTTCAGAGCTAAATGAAGAAAAAAATTATTTTTAATTTGCAACCTGATGGAGGTCAGTATAGATGGACTAATAGACCAAGTCCCACACACTGCTAGAAGCCCAAATATTTTTTCAGAGCTAGATGCAGAAAAAAATTATTTTTAATTTGCAACCTGATGGAGGTCAGTATAGATGGACTAATAGACCAAGTCCCACACACCGCTAGAAGCCCAAATATTTTTTCAGAGCTAGATGCAGAAATTTTTTTTATTCAATTTGCAACCTGATGGAGGTCAGTATAGATGGACTAATAGACCAAGTCCCACACACTGCTAGAAGCCCAAATATTTTTTCAGAGCTAGATGCAGAAAAAAATTATTTTTAATTTGCAACCTGATGGAGGTCAGTATCGATGGACTAATAGACCAAGTCCCACACACTGCTAGAAGCCCAAATATTTTTTCAGAGCTAGATGCAGAAAAAAATTATTTTTAATTTGCAACCTGATGGAGGTCAGTATAGATGGACTAATAGAACAAGTCCCACACGCTGCTAGAAGCCCACATATTTTTTCAGAGATAAATGAAGAAAAAAATTATTTTTAATTTGCAACCTGATGGAGGTCAGTATAGATGGACTAATAGACCAAGTCCCACACACTGCTAGAAGCCCAAATTTTTTTTCAGAGCTAGATGCAGAAAAAAATTATTTTTAATTTGCAACCTGATGGAGGTCAGTATAGATGGACTAATAGACCAAGTCCCACACACCGCTAGAAGCCCAAATATTTTTTCAGAGCTAGATGCAGAAAAAAATTATATTCAATTTGCAACCTGCTGGAGGTCAGTATAGAAGGACTAATAGAACAAGTCCCACACACTGCTAGAAGCCCAAATATTTTTTCAGAGCTAAATGAAGAAAAAAATTATTTTTAATTTGCAACCTGATGGAGGTCAGTATAGATGGACTAATAGACCAAGTCCCACACACCGCTAGAAGCCCAAATATTTTTTCAGAGCTAGATGCAGAAAAAAATTATATTCAATTTGCAACCTGCTGGAGGTCAGTATAGAAGGACTAATAGAACAAGTCCCACACACTGCTAGAAGCCCAAATATTTTTTCAGAGCTAGATGCAGAAAAAAATTATATTCAGTTTGCAACCTGATGGAGGTCAGTATAGATGGACTAATAGAATGATGCTATGCCCAAAAGATTTTACTTCACTAGGTGCAGTAAAAAAATTGGTATTCTATACACAGGTGGTATATCTTGCAACACAGATAGGCTACTCCACTGACTAACACACTCTGCAATAGGCCAAAAAGGATTAGCTTTGCTAGATTCAGCCAAATGCTGTGAAAAAAACTTGCACAGCACTGGCACAGACCTGCCTGGCAAAAACTGATAGGAACTGATGTAACCTAGTCCTGAAAAGGACTCCAATTACAATTAGTCTTTACTCCCACAATCTATCTATTTAAGAGCACAGACCTGCCTGATAAAAGTCGTAGGAAATGCTGTAACCTAGTCCTTAAAAGGACTGCAATCACAACTATTCCCTACTCCCAAGCTATCTGTATATTTGTGCGAAAATTGGCTTGAAATTAACAAGGTATAGCGCACACAGCAACAGCGGTGCCGTCTAACACGCAGCTGCAGCAGTGAGAAAATGGTGGCGACGGGGAAAATGGCTTGGTCTTATAGGGCAAGGACATGTGACATACACTGCCAATCACACATGCCCTTGCTTGTGTGAAAAAAAGCACTTCGCTCTGTGTGTGCGCTGCTGATATAGACTGACAGATTGCACCTCCCCACTGCAAATGCGGGAAAGAGAAAAAAAAATGGAGATCTTCATTGTTCCTGCAGAGATCCCTCCCCCCGCCCCGCTGTACACTCAAACTGCGTATTAACATTAATTTTCATCATTACTGAGAAAAAATCCAGTTATGATTTTGGTGCACGAACAGTTATCGAACATAACCTCGAACAGCCGAATTTTTCTCAAATTGTTCGTGTTCGCCGACCGGCTCGAACACCGCCCAAAACAGCTCGAATTTGAGATTGGCGAACAGTTCGAGTAGAACAACGCTCATCTCTACTGCTGAAGTTTAAAAATGCTTTGGAACTCTTCCATTTTCTCGGAATGTTATTGTTCTTTTTAAATACATCTGTAGAACTCTCCCATTGTTCTCAGAATTCTGCTGAAGTTTAAAAATAGTCTGTAGAACTCTCCCATTGTTCTCGGAATTCTGCTGAAGTTTAAAAATGCCTTGGAACTCTTCCATTGTTCTCTGAATCCTGCTCAAGTTTAAAAATACTTTGGAACTCTTACATTGTTCTCGGAATTCTGCTGAAGTTTAAAAATGCTTTGGAACTCTCCTATTGATCTCGAAATGTCACTGTTTTTTTAAATCAGTCTGTACAACTCTCCCATTGTTCTCGGAGTTCTGCTGAAGTTTAAAAATGCTTTGGAAATCTTCCATTGTTCTCTGAATTCTGCTGAAGTTTAAAAATGCTTTGGAACTCTTCCATTGTTCTCGGAAATCTGCTGAAGTTGAAAAATGCTTTGGAACTCTTCCATTGTTCTCGGAATTGTGCTGAAGTTTAAAAATGCTTTGGAACTCTCCCATTGTTCTCAGACTCATAGAATCATAGAATCATAGAATGTAGAGTTGGAAGGGACCTCCTGGGTCATCTGGTCCAACCCCCTGCTCAAAGCAGGATTCACTAAATCATCTCAAACAGATGTCTGTCCAGCCTCTGTTTGAAGACGTCCATTGAAGGGGAACTCACCACCTCTCGTGGCAGCCTGTTCCACTCATTGATCACCCTAACTGTCAAAAAGTTTTTTCTAATATCTAATCTGTGTCTCCTCCCATTTAGTTTCATCCCATTGCTTCTAGTCTTTCCTTGTGCAAATGAGAATAAAGATGATCCTTCTACAATGTGACAGCCCTTGACTGTTATTGTTTCTTTAAATCTGTCTGTAGTAGAACTCTTACATTGTTTTCGGAATTCTGCTGAAGTTTAAAAATGCATTGGAGCTCTTCTGTTGTTCTCAGTATTCTGCTGAAGTTTAAAAATGCTTTGGAACTCTCCCATTTTCTCGGACTGTTATTGTTTTTTTTAAATACGTCTGTAGAACTCTCTCATTGTTCTCAGAATTCTGCTGAAGTTTGAAAATAGTCTGTAGAACTCTCCCATTGTTCTCAGAATTCTGCTGAAGTTTAAAAATGCCTTGGAACTCTTCCATTGTTCTCGGAATCCTGCTCAAGTTTAAAAATGGTTTGGAACTCATACATTGTTCTCGGAATTCTGCTGAAGTTTAAAAATGCTTTGGAACTCTCCCATTGTTCTCAGAATGTTATTGTTTTTTTAAATCAGTCTGTAGAACTCACCAATTGTTCTCGGAGTTCTACTGAAATTTAAAAATGCTTTGGAACTCTCCCATTGTTCTCGGAATGTAAAGTTTTTTTTAAATAAGTCTGTAGAACCCTCTGTTGTTCTCGGAATTCTGCTGAAGTTTAAAAATGCTTTGGAACTCTTCAATTGTTCTCGGATTTCTGCTGAAGTTTAAAATGCTTTGGAACTCTCCAATTGTTGTCGGAATGTTATTGTTCATTTAAATCAGTTTGTAGAACTCATCCATTGTTCTGGAAATTCTACTGAATTATAAAAATGCTTTATAACTCTTCCATTGTTCTCGGAATTCTGCTGAAGTTTAAAAATGCTTTGGAACTCTCCCATTGTTCTCGGAATGTTATTGTTCTTTTAAGTCAGTTTGTACAACACTCCCATTGTTCTCGGAATTCTGCTGAAGTTTAAAAATGCTTTGGAATTCTGCCATTTTTCTCGGATTGTTATTGTTTTTTAAATCAGTCTGTAGAACTCTCCCATTGTTCTCGGTATTCTACTCAAGTTTAAAAATGCTTTGGAACTCTTCCATTGTTCTCGGAATTCTGCTGAAGTTTAAAAATGCTTTGGAACTCTCACATTGTTCTCGGAGTATTATTGTTTTTTAAATCAGTCTGTAGAACTCTCCAATTGTTCTCGTAATTCTACTGAAGTTTAAAAATGCTTTGGAACTCTTCCATTGTTCTCGGAATTCAGCTGACGTTTAAAAATGCTTTGGAACTCTTCCATTGTTCTCGTAATTGTGCTGAAGTTTAAAAATGCTTTGGAACTCTCCCATTGCTCTCGGAAGTCTGCTGAAATTTAAAAATGCTTTGGAACTCTTCCATTGTTCTCGGAATTGTGCTGAAGTTTAAAAATGCTTTGGAACTCTCCCATTGTTCTCAGACTGTTATTATTTCTTTAAATCCGTCTGTAGTAGAACTCTTACCTTGTTCTCGGAATTCTGCTGAAGTTTAAAAATGCATTGGAGCTCTTCTGTTGTTCTCGGTATTCTGCTGAAGTTTAAAAATGCTTTGGAACTCTCCCATTTTCTCGGAATGTTATTGTTCTTTTTAAATACATCTGTAGAACTCTCCCATTGTTCTCAGAATTCTGCTGAAGTTTAAAAATAGTCTGTAGAACTCTCCCATTGTTCTCGGAATTCTGCTGAAGTTTAAAAATGCATTGGAGCTCTTCTGTTGTTCTCAGTATTCTGCTGAAGTTTAAAAATGCTTTGGAACTCTCCCATTTTCTCGGACTGTTATTGTTTTTTTTAAATACGTCTGTAGAACTCTCTCATTGTTCTCAGAATTCTGCTGAAGTTTGAAAATAGTCTGTAGAACTCTCCCATTGTTCTCAGAATTCTGCTGAAGTTTAAAAATGCCTTGGAACTCTTCCATTGTTCTCGGAATCCTGCTCAAGTTTAAAAATCGTTTGGAACTCATACATTGTTCTCGGAATTCTGCTGAAGTTTAAAAATGCTTTGGAACTCTCCCATTGTTCTCAGAATGTTATTGTTTTTTTAAATCAGTCTGTAGAACTCACCAATTGTTCTCGGAGTTCTACTGAAATTTAAAAATGCTTTGGAACTCTCCCATTGTTCTCGGAATGTAAAGTTTTTTTTAAATAAGTCTGTAGAACCCTCTGCTGTTCTCGGAATTCTGCTGAAGTTTAAAAATGCTTTGGAACTCTTCAATTGTTCTCGGATTTCTGCTGAAGTTTAAAATGCTTTGGAACTCTCCAATTGTTGTCGGAATGTTATTGTTCATTTAAATCAGTTTGTAGAACTCATCCATTGTTCTGGAAATTCTACTGAATTATAAAAATGCTTTATAACTCTTCCATTGTTCTCGGAATTCTGCTGAAGTTTAAAAATGCTTTGGAACTCTCCCATTGTTCTCGGAATGTTATTGTTCTTTTAAGTCAGTTTGTACAACACTCCCATTGTTCTCGGAATTCTGCTGAAGTTTAAAAATGCTTTGGAATTCTGCCATTTTTCTCGGATTGTTATTGTTTTTTAAATCAGTCTGTAGAACTCTCCCATTGTTCTCGGTATTCTACTCAAGTTTAAAAATGCTTTGGAACTCTTCCATTGTTCTCGGAATTCTGCTGAAGTTTAAAAATGCTTTGGAACTCTCACATTGTTCTCGGAGTATTATTGTTTTTTAAATCAGTCTGTAGAACTCTCCAATTGTTCTCGTAATTCTACTGAAGTTTAAAAATGCTTTGGAACTCTTCCATTGTTCTCGGAATTCAGCTGACGTTTAAAAATGCTTTGGAACTCTTCCATTGTTCTCGTAATTGTGCTGAAGTTTAAAAATGCTTTGGAACTCTCCCATTGCTCTCGGAAGTCTGCTGAAATTTAAAAATGCTTTGGAACTCTTCCATTGTTCTCGGAATTGTGCTGAAGTTTAAAAATGCTTTGGAACTCTCCCATTGTTCTCAGACTGTTATTATTTCTTTAAATCCGTCTGTAGTAGAACTCTTACCTTGTTCTCGGAATTCTGCTGAAGTTTAAAAATGCATTGGAGCTCTTCTGTTGTTCTCGGTATTCTGCTGAAGTTTAAAAATGCTTTGGAACTCTCCCATTTTCTCGGAATGTTATTGTTCTTTTTAAATACATCTGTAGAACTCTCCCATTGTTCTCAGAATTCTGCTGAAGTTTAAAAATAGTCTGTAGAACTCTCCCATTGTTCTCGGAATTCTGCTGAAGTTTAAAAATGCCTTGGAACTCTTCCATTGTTCTCTGAATCCTGCTCAAGTTTAAAAAAAATTTGGAACTCTTACATTGTTCTCGGAATTCTGCTGAAGTTTAAAAATGCTTTGGAACTCTCCCATTGTTCTCGGAATGTTATTGTTTTTTTAAATCAGTTTGTTAAAATCTCCCATTATTCTCGGCATTCTACTGAAGTTTAAAAATGCTTTGGAACTCTTCCATTGTTCTCCTAATTCTACTGTAGTTTAAAAATGCTTTGGAATTCTCCCATTGTATTCGGAATGTTATTGTTTTTTTAAATCAGTCTGTAGAACTCTCCAATTGTTCTCGGAATTCTACTGAAGCTTAAAAATGCTTTGGAACTCTCCCATTGTTCTCAGAATGTAAAGGTTTTTTTAAATAAGTATGTAGAACTCTCTGTTGTTCTCGGAATTCTGCTGAAGTTTAAAAATGCTTTGGAACTCTTCAATTGTTCTCGGATTTCTGCTGAAGTTTACAATGCTTTGGAACTCTCCAATTGTTCTCAGAATGTTACTTTTTTTTTAAATCAGTTAGTAGAACTCATCCATTGTTCTGGAAATTCTACAAAATTATAAAAATGCTTTAGAACTCTTCCATTGTTCTCGGAATTCTGCTGAAGTTTAAAAATGCTTTGGAACTCTCCCATTGTTCTCGGAATGTTATTGTTCTTTTAAGTCAGTTTGTGCAACACTCCCATTGTTCTCGGAATTCTGCTGAAGTTTAAAAATGCTTTGGAACTCTCCAATTGTTTTCGGAATGTTATTATTTTTTTAATTCAGTCTGTAGAACTCTCCGATTGTTCTCGGAATTCGGCTGATGCTTAAAAATTATTTATAACCCTACCATTGTTCTCGGAATTCTGCCGAAATTCAGAAATGCTTTCAAACTCTCCCATTGCTCTCGGAATGTTATTGTTTTTTTAAATCAGTCTTTAGGACTCTCCCATTGTTCTCAGAATTATACTGAAGTTTAAAATGCTTAGGAGCTCTCCCATTGTTCTCGGAATGTTATTGTTTTATTAAATCAGTCTGTAGAACTCTCACATTGTTCTCAGATTTCTTCTGAAGTTTAAAAATACTTTGGAACTCTTCCATTGTTCTCAGAATTCTGATGAAGTTTTAAAATGCTTTTGAACTCTTCCATTGTTCTCGGAATTCTGCTGAAGTTTAAAAATGCTTCGGAACTCTCGCATTGTTCTCGGAATGTTTTTGTTTTTTTAAATCAGTCTGTAGAACTCTCCCATTTTTCTCTGAGTTCTACTGAAGTTTAAAAATGCTTTGAACGCTTCCATTGTTCTCGGAATTCTGCTGAAGTGTAAAAATGCTTCGGAACTCTCTCATTGTTCTCGCAATGTTAAGTTTTTTTTGATAAGTCTGTAGAACTCTCCCATTGTTCTTGGATTCTACTGAAGTTTAAAAATGCTTTGGAACTCTTCCGTTGTTCTTGGAATTCTGCTGAAGTTTAAAAATGCTTTGGAGCTCTCCCGATGTTCTCGGAATGTTATTGTTTTTTTAAATAAGTCTGTAGAACTCTCTCATTGTTCTTGGAATTCGGCTGAATTTTAAAAATGATTTGGAACTCTTCCATTGTTCTCGGAATTATACTGAAGTTTAAAAATGCTTTGGAGCTCTCCCATTGTTCTTGGAATGTTATTGTTTTATTAAATCAGTCTGTAGAACTCTCCCATTGTTCTCAGATTTCTTCTGAAGTTTAAAAATGCTTTGGAACTCTTCCATTGTTCTCGGAGTTCTACTAAAGTTTAAAAATGCTTTGGAATTCTTCCATTGTTCTCAGAATGTTATTGTTTTATTAAATCAGTCTGTAGAACTCTCCCATTGTTCTCGGAATTCTACTAAAGTTTAAAAATGCTTTGGAGCTCTCCCATTGTTCTCGGAATGTTACTGTTTTATTAGTTCAGTCTCCAGTACTCTCCCAGTGTTCTCAGATTTCTTCTGTAGTTTAAAAATGCTTTGGAACTCTTCCATCGCCCTCGGAATTCTAGTGAAGTTTAAAAATGCTTTGGAACTCTTCCATTGTTCTAGGAATTCTGCTGAAGTTTAAAAATGGTTTGGAGCTCTTCCATTGTTCTCGGAATTCTGCTGAAGTTTAAAAATGCTTCTGAACTTTCTCATTGTTCTCGGAATGTTAAGATTTTTTTTAAATAAGTCTGTAGAACTTTCCCATTGTTCTCGGAATAAGGCTGAAGTTTAAAAATGCTTTGGAACTCTTCCATTGCTCTCGGAATTCTGCTGAAGTTTAAAAATGCTTTGGAACACTTCATTGTTCTCAGAATGTTGATGTTTTTTCAAATCAGTCTGTAGAACTCTCCCATTGTGCTCGGAATTCTACTGAAGTTTAAAAATGCTTTGGAACTCTTCCATTGTTCTCAGAATTATGCTGAAGTTTAAAAATGCTTTGGAACTCTTCCATTGTTCTCGGAATTCATCTGAAGTTTAAATATGCTTTGGAAATCTTCCATTTTTCTCGGAATTCTGCTGAAGTTTAAAAATGCTTTTGAACTCTTCCATTGTTCTCGGAATTCTGCTGAAGTTTAAAAATGCTTCGGAACTCTCGCATTGTTCTCGGAATGTTTTTGATTTTTTAAATCAGTCTGTAGAACTCTCCCATTTTTCTCGGAGTTCTACTGAAGTTTAAAAATGCTTTGGAACTCTTCCATTGTTCTCGGAACTCTGCTGAAGTTTAAAAAAGCTTTGGAAATCTTCAATTGTTCTCGGAATTGTGCTGAAGTTTAAAAATGATTTGGATCTCTTCCATTGTTGTCGGAATTCTGCTGAAGTTTAAAAATGCTTCGGAACTCTCTCATTGTTCTCGGAATGTTAAGGTTTTTTAAATAAGTCTGTAGAACTCTCCCATTGTTCTCGGAATTCTACTGAAGTTTAAAAATGCTTTGGAACTCTCCCATTGTTCTCGGAATGTTATTGTTTTTTTAAATCAGTTTGTAGAAATCTCCCATTGTTCTCGGAATTCTACTGAAGTTTAAAAATGCTTTGGAACTCTTCCTTTTTTTTCCTAATTCTACTGTAGTTTAAAAATGCTTTGAAATTCTCCCATTGTATTCGGAATGAAATTGTTTTTTTAAATCAGTCTGTAGAACTCTCCCATTGTTCTCTGAGTTCTACTAAAGTTTAAAAATGCTTTGGATCTCTCCCATTGTTCTCGGAATGTAAAGGTTTTTTTTCAATAAGTCTGTAGAACTCTCTGTTGTTCTCGGAATTCTGCTGAAGTTTAAAAATGCTTTGGAGCTCTTCAATTATTCTCGTATTTCTGCTGAAGTTTAAAAATGCTTTGGAACTCTCCCATTGTTCTCAGAATGTTATTGCTTATTTAAATCAGTTTGTAGAACTCATCCATTGTTCTGGGAATTCTACTGAATTATAAAAATGCTTTGGAACTCTTCCATTGTTCTCGAAATTCTGCTGAAGTTTAAAAATTCTTTGGAACTCTCCCATTGTTCTCGAAATGTTAATGTTCTTTTAAGTCAGTTTGTACAACACTTCCATTGTTATCGGAATTCTGCTGAAGTTTAAAAATGCTTTGGAACACTTCCATTGTTCTCAGAATGTTATTGTTTTTTCAAATCAGTCTGTACAACTCTCCCATTGTGCTCGGAATTCTGCTGAAGTTTAAAAATGCTTTGGAACTCTTCCACTGTTCTCAGATTTCTGCTGAAGTTTAAAAATGATTTGGAACTCAACCATTGTTCTTGTAATTCTGCTGAAATTTAAAAATGCTTTTGAACTCTTCTGTTGTTCTCGGAATTCTGCTGAAGTTTAAAAATGGTTTGGAACTCTCCCATTGTTCTCGGAATGTTTTTGTTTTTTTTAAATCAGTTTGTAGAACTTTCCCATTTCTCTTATATTTCTTCTGAAGTTCAAAAATGCCTTGGAACTCTTCCATTGTTCTCAGAATTCAGCTGAAGTTTAAATATGCTTTGGAAATCTTTCATTGTTCTCGGAATTCTGCTGAAGTTTAAAAATGCTTTTGAACTCTTCCATTGTTCTCGGAATTCTGCTGAAGTTTAAAAATGCTTCGGAACTCTCATTGTTCTCGGAATGTTTTTGATTTTTTAAATCAGTCTGTAGAACTCTCCAATTTTTCTCGGAGTTCTACTGAAGTTTAAAAATGCTTTGGAACTCTTCCATTGTCCTCGGAATTCTGCTGAAGTTTAAAAATGCTTTGGAAATCTTCAATTGTTCTCGGAATTGTGCTGAAGTTTAAAAATGCTTTGGAACTCTTCCATTGTTGTCGGAATTCTGCTGAAGTTTAAAAATGCTTCGGAACTCTCTCATTGTTCTCGGAATGTTAAGGTTTTTCAAATAAATCTGTAGAACTCTCCCATTGTTCTCAGAATTATACTGAATATTAAAAATGCTTTGGAACCCTTCCATTGTTCTCGGAATTCTGCTGAAGTTTAAAAATGCTTTGGAACTCTTCCATTGTTCTCGGAATTTTGCTGAAGTTTAAAAATGCTTTGGAACACTTCCATTGTTCTCAGAATGTTATTGTTTTTTCAAATCAGTCTGTACAACTCTCCCATTGTGCTCGGAATTCTACTGAAGTATAAAAATGCTTTGGAACCCTTCCATTGTTCTCAGAATTCTGCTGAAGTTTAAAAATGATTTGGAACTCAACCATTGTTCTTGGAATTCTGCTGAAGTTTAAAAATGCTTTGGAACTCTTCCGTTGCTGTCGGAATTCTGCTTAAGTTTAAAAATGGTATGTAACTCTCCTATTGTTCTCGGAATGTTTTTGTTTTTTTAAATCAGTTTGTAGAAATCTCCCATTGTTCTCGGAATTCTACTGAAGTTTAAAAATGCTTTGGAACTCTTCCATTGTTCTCCTAATTCTACTGTAGTTTAAAAATGCTTTGAAATTCTCCCATTGTATTTGTAATGAAATTGTTCTTTTAAATCAGTCTGTAGAACTCTCCCATTGTTCTTGGAGTTCTACTGAAGTTTAAAAATGCTTTGGAACACTCCCATTGTTCTCGGAATGTAAAGGTTTTTTTAAATAAGTCTGTAGAACTCTCTGTTGTTCTCGGAATTCTGCTGAAGTTTAAAAATGCTTTGGAACTCTTCAATTGTTCTCGTATTTCTGCTGAAGTTTAAAAATGCTTTGGAAATCTCCCATTGTTCTCAGAATGTTATTGTTTATTTAAATCAGTTTGTAGAACTCATCCATTGTTCTGGGAATTCTACTGAATTATAAAAATGCTTTGGAACTCTTCCATTGTTCTCGGAATTCTGCTGAAGTTTAAAAATGCTTTGGAACTCTCCCATTTTTCTCAGATTGTTATTGTTTTTTAAATCAGTCTGTAGAACTCTCCCATTGTTCTCGGAATTCTACTAAAGTTTAAAAATGCTTTGGAACTCTTCCATTGTTCTCGGAATTCTGCTGAAGTTTAAAAATGCTTTGGAACTCTCCCTTTGTTCTCGGAATATTATTGTTTTTTAAATCAGTCTGTAGAACTCTCCCATTGTTCTCAGAATTCTACTGAAGTTTAAAAATGTTTTGGAACTCGTCCATTGTTCTCGGAATTCAGCTGAAGTTTAAAAATGTTTTGGAACTCTCCCATTGATCTCGAAATGTCACAGTTTTTTTAAATCAGTCTTTACTAGAGATGAGCGGTGTTCGACTAGATCTGTTCGCCAATCTCAAATTCGAGCTGTTTTGGGCGGTGTTCGAGTTGTTCGACGAACCCGAACAATTTGCAAAAAATTCGGCTGTTCGAGGTTATGTTCGATAACTGTTCGTGCACCAAAAGCGTGTCCTGCATGTCTGGTGCTATTTAGAGCACCAATCATGCAGGGATTGTCTGCCACTCACTGTAATGCCACAGCCATGGTGGTTGTGGCATTACAGTGATTGCCCAAATCGATGGGAACAGTGCTCACAGTGAAACATGAAAAGCCGGCAATTCAGCAGCGGCATACACCGGTACCCGACAAATTAGAACAGAAAGAAAAGAGAATCACACATAGATTAGATAGATAGAAACATGTCAGTCACATATATATGAAGTACAGTGACAGTGTTGCTTACTGTACTTGTCATTTAGTGTAAAGGATTTATTAAAAAACATAATAATGTTTTCATGCACCGTCTCTTTAAAAAAGCCGGCCGGCATTTCAGCAGCGGTACCCGACAATTTAGAATAGAAGGAATAAAGAATCACACATAGATTAGATAGATAGAAACATGTCAGTCACATTTATAAGAAGTACAGTGACAGTGTTGATTACTGTACTTGTCATTTAGTGTTAAAATAAAGGATTTATTAAAAAAAAAATTGGCGTGGGATTCCCTGTAATTTTAGTCTCTAGCGGAGGTTAAGCAGACAGCTGGGGCAGATGTTTGAACCCTGGGAAGGGGGTAATACCCACGGAGCTTCCCAGGCTACTAATATCAGCCCCCAGCGGAATACCTAGCCTTTACTAGCTATTAAAATGGGGGACCCCACCCAAAAAAATGATTTTTTTTTAATAGCTAGCAAAGGCTAGGCAGACAGCTGGGGGCTGATATTAATAGCCCAGGAAGTGTGCCATGAATATTGGCCCCCTCCCAGGCTAGAAACACCAGCCATCAGCCACCCCAGAAATGGCGCATCCATAGGATGTGCCAATTCTGGCACTTAGCCTCGCTCTTCCCACTGCCCTGTAGCAGTGGCAGTGGGGTAATAGGGCTGGGGTTGATGTCAGCTTATAATGCCAGCTGACATCAAGCCCAGGTTAGTAATGGAGAGGAGTCTATAAGACACCCCCATTACTAACCCCATAGTCAAAGTTAAAAAAAACACAAACACGCAGAATAAAGTCCTTTAATTGAAATAAACACACAATTCTTTATTGTTCTAAATTAAACCATACTTACCGTATCGCCCATTCCAGCTGAAGCCAACGATCTCCTGCAATAAAAGTAAAATAATAAAGCAACACCATCCTTACCTTTCCATGGTTCCCAGGACTGCTCCATCTCTACTACATCGAGATGACAGGCTGGAGCGCAGCAGAACGCTGCCATCCAGCCTGTCATCCCGCAGACACTAAGAAGCACAGGCATGCTTGCGCTCCTCAGTGTCTCGCTGTGACGGCATCCAGATGAGCCGATGTCATGTCCAATGAACTCGGCTCACCTCATGTACGTCACTGACAGCGTGGGAAAATTCTCCTGTACTCAGTGCTTCAGTGTGAGAATTCTCCCACGCTGTCAGTGACGTGCATGAGGTGAGCTCATGTCCAATGAACTCAGCTCACTTCATGCACGTCACTGACAGCGTGGGAAAATTCTCCTGCACTCAGCGCTTCAGCGTGAGAATTTTCCCATGCTGTCAGTGACGTGCATGAGGTGAGTTCATGTCCAATGATCTCAGCTCACCCTATGCACGTCACTGACAGCGTGGGAGAATTCTCACGCTGAAGCGCTGAGTGCAGGAGAATCTTCCCACGCTGCCAGTGACGTGCATGAGGTGAGCTGAGTTCATTGGACATGACCTCGGCTCATCTGCATGCCGTCACAGCCAGACACTGAGGAGCCCAAGCAAGCATGCGCTTCTCAGTGTCTGCAGGATGACAGGCTGGATGGCAGCTTTCTGCAGGTCCAGCCTGTCATCTCGATGTAGCAGAGCTGAAGCTGTCGTGGGAACCATGGAAAGGTAAGGATGATGTTGCTTTATTACTTTTCTTTTATTGCAGGAGATCGTTGGCTTCAACTGGAAAGGGCGTGATGGTGAGTATGGTTTAATTTAGAACAATAAAGAATTGTGTGTTTATTTCAATTAAAGGACTTTTTTCTGGGTGTTGTGTTTTTTTAAATACTTTACTAGAAATTCATGGTGGTCATGTCTAATATTGGGGTGACCCCATGAATTTCGGGCTTAGGGCCAGCTGATAATGCTAAGCTGGCCCTAACCCCTTTATTACCCAGTGAGCCACCGCACCAGGGCCCTGGATGAGTTGGGTTCAGCGCCAGAAGATGGCGCTTCTATGAACGCGCCATTTTCTGGGGTGGCTGCGGACTGCAATTTGCAGCGGGGGAGGGGGGCCCAGAAAGCTTGGGCCTCCCTGCGCTGCGGATTCCAGCCCCCAGCTGCCTAGTTGTACCTGGCTGGACACAAAAATAGGGCGAAGCCCCACGTTTTTTTTTTTTTAAATTATTTCATGAAATTCATGAAATAATTAAGAAAAAAAGGCCTTGCCTATATTGTTGTGTCCGGCCAGGTACAAATAGGCAGCTGGTGGAGGGGGCTGCCCGTTCCTTCCCGCTAAGGGCAGTGGGAAGGGCGAGGCTAAGTGCCAGAATTGGCGCATCCCATGGTATTCAGCTGGGGGCTGATATTAGTAGCCTGGGGATTTACGTGGGTATTACCCCCTTCCCAGGCTTCAAACATCTGCCCCAGCTGTCTGCTTAACCTCCGCTAGAGACTAAAATTATGGGGAACCTCACGCCAATTTTTTTTTTAATAAATCCTTTATTTTAACACTAAATGACAAGTACAGTGATCAACACTGTCACTATACTTCATATATATGTGACTGACATGTTTCAATCTATGTGTGATTTTTTCTATTCTAAAGAGACGGTGCATGAAAACACTAATATTTTTTTTAATAAATCCTTTACACTAAATGACAAGTACAGTAACCAACACTGTCACTGTACTTCATATATATGTGACTGACATGTTTCTATCTATCTAATCTATGTGTGATGCTCTATTCCTTCTTGTCTAAATTGTCGGGTACCGGTATATGCCGCTGCTGATTTGTCGGCCGGCTTTTTTAAAGTGAGCGTCTTCTGAGCAGTTTGTCAGCTTTTGGACACCTTTGAAGGTGTTTTCTATGTGTTTATATGTGTTTTTGTTTGCCTGTCATTGGTTTTAATGGTGTTCGATGGTGTTCTAAGGTGTTCGACGAACAGTTCGACGAACAGTTCCTTGAACATCCCAGTGTTCGATGAACCGAACCGAACTCGAACACTATGGGGGTGGCTCAACACTAGTCTTTACAACTCTCCCATTGTTCTCGGAGTTCTGCTGAAGTTTAAAAATGCTTTGGAAATCTTCCATTGTTCTATGAATTCTGCTGAAGTTTAAAAATGCTTTGGAACTCTTCCATTGTTCTCGGAATTGTGCTGAAGTTTAAAAATGCTTTGGAACTCTCCCATTGTTCTCATACTGTTATTGTTATTTAAATCAGTCTGTAGTAGAACTCTTACATTGTTCTCGGAATTCTGCTGAAGTTTAAAAATGCATTGGAGCTCTTCTGTTGTTCTCGATATTCTGCTGAAGTTTAAAAATGCTTTGGAACTCTCCTATTTTCTCGGAATGTTATTGTTTTTTTTTTAATACGTCTGTAGAACTCTCCCATTGTTCTCAGAATTCTGCTGAAGTTTAAAAATAGTCTGTAGAACTCTCCCATTGTTCTCGGAATTCTGCTGAAGTTTAAAAATGCCTTGGAACTCTTCCATTGTTCTCGGAATCCTGCTCAAGTTTAAAAATGCTTTGGAACTCTTACATTGTTCTCGGAATTCTGCTGAAGTTTAAAAATGCTTTGGAACTCTCCCATTGTTCTCGGAATGTTATTGTTTTTTTAAATCAGTTTGTAGAAATCTCCCATTGTTCTCAGAATTCTGCTGAAGTTTAAAAATGCTTTGGAACTCTTCAATTGTTCTCGGATTTCTGCTGAAGTTTAAAATGCTTTGGAACTCTCCAATTGTTCTCACAATGTTATTGTTTATTTAAATCAGTTTGTAGAACTCATCCATTGTTCTGGAAATTCTACTGAATTATAAAAATGCTTTAGAACTCTTCCATTGTTCTCGGAATTCTGCTGATGTTTAAAAATGCTTTGGAACTCTGCCATTGTTCTCGGAATGTTATTGTTCTTTTAAGTCAGTTTGTACAGCACTCCCATTGTTCTCGGAATTCTGCTGAAGTTTAAAAATGCTTTGGAACTCTCTAATTGTTCTCGGAATGTTATTGTTTTTTTAAATCAGTCTGTAGAACTCTCCCATTGTTCTCGGAATTCGGCTGATGTTTAAAAATTATTTGTAACCCTACCATTGTTCTCAGAATTCTGCTGAAATTCAAAAATGCTTTCAAACTCTCCCATTGTTCTCTGAATGTTATTGTTTTTTTAAATCAGTCTGTAGAACTCTCAAATTGTTCTCGGAATCATACTGAAGTTTAAAATGCTTTGGAGCTCTCCCATTGTTCTCGGAATGTTATTGTTTTATTAAATCAGCCTGTAGAACTCTCCCATTGTTCTCAGATTTCTTCTGAAGTTTAAAAATGCTTTGGAACTCTTCCATTGTTCTCGGAATTCTGCTGAAGTTTAAAAATGCATTGGAACTCTTCCATTGTTCTCGGAATTCTGCTGAAGTTTAAAAATGCTTTGGAACTCTTCTATTGTTCTCAGAATTCTGCTGAAGTTTAAAAATGCTTTGGAAATCTTCCATTGTTCTCAGAATGTTATTGTCTTTTTAAATCAGTATGTAGAGCTCTCCCATTGTTCTTGGAATTCTACTGAAGTTTAAAAATGCTTTGGAACTCTCCAATTGTTCTCAGAATGTTATTGTTTTTTTAAATCAGTCTGTAGAACTCTCCCATTTCTCTCATATTTCATCTGAAGTTAAAAAATGCTTTGGAACTCTTCCATTGTTCTCAGAATTCTACTGAAGTTTAAAAATGTTTCGGAACTCTTCCATTGTTCTCGGAATTCTGCTGAAGTTTAAAAATGCTTTGGAACTCTTCTATTGTTCTCGGAATTTTGCTGAAGTTTAAAAATGCTTTGGAAATCTTCCATTGTTCTCGGAATTCTGATGAAGTTTAAAAATGCTTTTGAACTCTTCCATTGTTCTCGGAATTCTGCTGAAGTTTAAAAATGCTTCGGAACTCTCCCATTGTTCTCGGAATGTTTTTATTTTTTTAAATCAGTCTGTAGAACTCTCCCATTGTTCTCGGAGTTCTACTGAAGTTTAAAAATGCTTTGGTACTCTTCCATTGTTCTCTGAATTCTGCTAAAGTTTAAAAATGCTTCGGAACTCTCTCATTGTTCTCGGAATGTTAAGGTTTTTGAGATAAGTCTGTAGAACTCTCCCATTGTCCTCGGAATTCTACTGAAGTTTAAAAATGCTTTGGAACCCTTCCATTGTTCTCGGAATTCTGCTGAAGTTTAAATAAGATGTGGAACTCAAACATTGTTCTCGGAATTCTGCTTAAGTTTAAAAATGCTTTGGAACTCTTCCGTTGTTCTCGGAATTCTGCTGAAATTTAAAAATTCTTTGGAACTCTCCAGATGTTCTCGGAATGTTATTGTTTTTTTAAATAAGTCTGTAGAACTCTCTCATTGTTCTCGGAATTCGGCTGAAGTTTAAAAATTATTTGGAACTCTACCATTGTTCTCGGAATTCTGCTGAAATTTAAAAATGATTTCAAACTCTCCCATTGTTCTCGGAATGTTATTGTTTTTTTAAATCAGTCTGTAGAACTCTCCCATTGTTCTCAGATTTCTTCTGAAGTTTAAAAATGCTTTGGAACTCTTCCATTGTTCTCGGAACTCTACTGAAGTTTAAAAATGCTTTGGAACTCTTCCATTGTTCTAGGAATTATGCTGAAGTTTAAAAATGCTTTGGAACTCTCCCATTGTTCTCGGAATGTTTTTGTTTTTTTAAATCAGTCTGTAGAACTCTCCCATTGTTCTCGGAGTTCTACTAAAGTTTAAAAATGCTTTGGAATACTTCCATTGTTCTCAGAATATTATTGTTTTATTAAATCAGTCTGTAGAACTCTCCCATTGTTCTCGGAATTCTACTAAAGTTTAAAAATGCTTTGGAGCTCTCCCATTTTTCTCGGAATGTTATTGTTTTATTAAATCAGTCTGCAGTACTCTCCCATTGTTCTCAGATTTCTTCTGAAGTTTAAAATTGCTTTGGAACTCTTCCATCGTCCTCGGAATTCTACTGAAGTTTAAAAATGCTTTGGAACTCTTCTATTGTTCTAGGAATTCTGCTGAAGTTTAAAAATGCTTTGGAACACTCTCATTGTCCTCGGAATGTTTTTGTTTTTTTAAATCATTTTGTAGAACACTCCCATTGTTTTTGGAGTTCTACTGAAGTTTAAAAATGCTTTGGAACTCTCCCATTGTTCTCGGAATTCTGCTGAAGTTTAAAAATGCTTTGGAAATCTTCAATTGTTCTCGGAATTCTGCTGAAGTTTAAAAATGCTTTGGAACTCTTCCATTGCTCTCTGAATTCTGCTGAAGTATAAAAATGCTTTGGAACTCTCCCATTGTTCTCAGAATGTTATTGTTTATTCAAATCAGTCTGTAGAACTCTCCCATTGTGCTCTGAATTCTACTGAAGTTTAAAAATGCTTTGGAAACCTTCCATTGTTCTCAGAATTCTGCCGAAGTTTAAAAATGATTTGGAACTCAACCATTGTTCTTGGAATTCTGCTGAAGTTTAAAAATGCTTTGGAACTCTCCCATTGTTCTCGGAATTCTATTGAAGTTTAAAAATGCTTTCGAACTCTCCAATTGTCCTCGGAATGTTATTGTTTTTTAAATCAGTATGTAGAACTATGTCATTTCTCTCAGATTTCTTCTGAAGTTCAAAAGTGCTTTGCAACTCTTCCATTGTTCTCAGAATTCTACTGAAGTTTAAAAATGCTTTGGAACTCTTCCATTGTTCTCGGAATTCTGCTTAAGTTTAAAAATGCTTTGGAACTCTCCCATTGTTCTCAGAATGTTATTGTTTATTCAAATCAGTCTGTAGAACTCTCCCATTGTTCGCGGAATTCTACTGAAGTTTAAAAATGCTTTGGAACTCTCTAATTGTCCTCAGAATGTTATTTTTTTTTAAATCAGTCTGTAGAACTCTCTCATTTCTCTCGTATTTCTTCTGAAGTTCAAAAATGCTTTGGAACTCTTCCATTGTTCTCAGAATTCTACTGAAGTTTAAAAATGCTTTGGAACTCTTACATTGCTCTCAGAATTCTGCTGAAGTTTAAAAATGCTTTGGAAACCTTCCATTGTTCTCAGAATTCTGCTGAAGTTTAAAAATGATTTGGAACTCAACCATTGTTCTTGGAATTCTGCTGAAGTTTAAAAATGCTTTGGAACTCTTCCGTTGTTCTCGGAATTCTGCTGAAGGTTAAAAATGGTTTGGAACTCTGCCATTGTTCTCGGAATGTTTTTGTTTTTTTAAATCAGTCTGTTGAACTCTCCCATTGTTGGCGGAATTCTACTGAAGTTTAAAAATGCTTTGGAACACTCCAATGGTCGTCAGAATGTTATTTTTTTTTTAAATCAGTCTGTAGAACTCTCCCATTTCTCTCTTATTTCTTCTGAAGTTCAAAAATGCTTTGGAACTCTTCCATTGTTCTCAGAATTCTACTGAAGTTTAAAAATGCTTTGGAACTCTTCCATTGCTCTCCGAATTCTGCTGAAGTTTAAAAATGCTTTAGAACTCTTCCATTGTTCTCGGAATTCTGCTGAAGTTTAAAAATGCTTTGGAAATCTTCAATTGTTCTCGGAATTCTGCTGAAGTTTAAAAATGCTCTTGAGCTCTTCCATTGTTCTCGGAATTCTGCTGAAGTTTAAAAATGCTTCGGAACTCTCCCATTGTTCTCAGAATGTTATTGTTTATTCAAATCAGTCTATAGAACTCTCCCATTGTGCTCAGAGTTCTACTGAAGTTTAAAAATGCTTTGGAAACCTTCCATTGTTCTCAGAATTCTGCTGAAGTTTAAAAATGATTTGGAACTCAACCAATGTTCTTGGAATTCTGCTGAAGTTTAAAAATGGTTTGGAACTCTGCCATTGTTCTCGGAATGTTATTTTTTTTTTAAATCAGTTTGTAGAACTCTCCCATTGTTCGCGGAATTCTACTGAAGTTTATAAATGCTTTGGAACTCTCCAATTGTCCTCAGAATGTTATTTTTTTTAAATCAGTCTGCAGAACTCTCCCTTTTCTCTCATATTTCTTCTGAAGTTCAAAAATGCTTTGGAACTCTTCCATTGTTCTCAGAATTCTATTGAAGTTTAAAATTGCTTTGGAACTCTCCCATTGTTTTCGGAATGTTATTGCTCTTTTAAGTCAGTTTGAACAACACTCCCATTGTTCTCGGAATTTGGCTGAAGTTTAAACATGATTTGGAACTCTACCATTGTTCTCGGAATTCTGTTGAAGTTTAAAAATGCTTTGGAAATCTCCCATTGTTCTCAGAGTTCTACTGAAGTTTAAAAATGCTTTGGAAATCTTCAATTGCTCTCGGAATTTTGCTGAAGTTTAAAAATGCTTTGGAAATCTTCAATTGCTCTTGGAATTCTGCTGAAGTTTAAAAATGCATTGGAACTCTCCCATTGTTCTCAGAATGTTATTGCTTTTTCAAATCAGTCTGTAGAACTCTCCCATTGTGCTCGGAATTCTACTGAAGTTTAAAAATGCTTTGGAACCTTTCCATTGTACTCGGAATTCTGCAGAAGTTTAAAAATGCTCTTGAACTCTTCCATTGTTTTCGGACTTCTGCTGAAGTTTAAAAATGCTTCGGAACTCTTTCAATGTTCTCGGAATGTTAAGGTCTTTTAAACAAGTCTGTAGAACTCTCCCATTGTTCTCGGAATTCTACTGAAGTTTAAAAATGCTTTGGAACCCTTCCATTGTTCTCGGAATTCTGCTGAAGTTTAAAAATGATTTGGAACTCAACCATTGTTCTCGGAATTCTACTGAAGTTTAAAAATGTTTTGGAACACTTCCGTTGTTCTCGGAATTCTGCTGAAGTTTAAAAATGCTTTGGAACTCTCCCGATGTTCTCGGAATGTTATTGTTTTTTTAAATAGGTCTGTAGAACTCTCCCATTTCTCTCAGATTTCTTCTGTAGTTCAAAATGCTTTGGAACTCTTCCATTGTTCTCAGAATTCTACTGAAGTTTAAAATTGCTTTGGAACTCTCCCATTGTTTTCGGAATGTTATTGTTCTTTTAATTCAGTTTGAACAACACTCCCATTGTTCTCGGAATTTGGCGGAAGTTTAAAAATGATTTGGAACTCTACCATTGTTCTCGGAATTCTGCTGAAATTTAAAAATGCTTTCAAACTCTCCCATTGTTCTCGTAATTGTATTGTTTTTTTAAATCAGTCTGTAAAACTCTCCTATTGTTATCGGAATTATACTGAAGATTAAACATGCTTTGGAACTCTTCCGTTGTTCTCAGAATGTTATTGTTTTATTAAATCAGTCTGTAGAACTCTCCCATTGTTCTCAGAATTCAACTGAAGTTTAAACATGCTTTGGAGCTCTCCCATTGTTCTCGGAATGTTATTGTTTTATTAAATCAGTCTGCAGAACTATTCCATTGTTCTCAGATTTCTTCTGAAGTTTAAAAATTCTTATGAACTCTTCCATTGTCCTCGGAATTCTACTGAAGTTTAAAAATGCTTTGGAACTCTACCATTGTTCCAGGAATTCTGCTGAAGTTTAAAAATGCTTTGGAACTCTCCCATTGTTCTTGGAATGTTTTTGTTTTTTTAAATCAGTCTGTAGAACTCTCCCATTGTTCTCAGAGTTCTACTGTAGTTTAAAAATGCTTTGGAAATCTTCAATTGCTCTCGGAATCCTGCTGAAGTGTAAAAATGCTTCTGAACTCTCTCATTGTTCTCGGAATGTTAATATTTTTTTAAATAAGTCTGTAGAACTCTCCCATTGTTCTCGGAATTTAGCTGAAGTTTAAAAATGCTTTGGAACCCTTCCATTGTTCTCGGAAATTTGATGAAGTTTAAAAATGCTTTGGAACACTTCCATTGTTCTCAGAATGTTATTGTTTTTTCAAATCAGTCTGTACAACTCTCCCATTGTGCTCGGAATTCTACTCAAGTATAAAAATGCTTTGGAACCCTTCCATTGTTCTCAGAATTCTGCTGAAGTTTAAAAATGATTTGGAACTCATCCATTGTTCTTGGAATTCTGCTGAAGTTTAAAAATGTTTTGGAACTTTTCCGTTGATCTCGCAATTCTGCTGAAGTTTAAAAATGGTTTGGAACTCTCCCATTGTTCTCGGAAAGTTTTTGTTTTTTTAAATCAGTCTGTATAAATCTCCCATTGTTCTCAGAGTTCTACTGAAGTTTAAAAATGCTTTGGAAATCTTCAATTGCTCTCGGAATTCTGCTGAAGTTTAAAAATGCTTTGGAAAACTTCAATTGCTCTCGGAATTCTGCTGAAGTTTAAAAATGCTTTGGAACTCTCCCATTGTTCTCAGAATGTTATTGTTTTTTCAAATCAGTGTGTAGAACTCTCCCATTGTGCTCGGAATTCTACTGAAGTTTAAAAATGCTTTGGAACCTTTCCATTGTACTCGGAATTCTGCAGAAGTTTAAAAATGCTTTGGAAATCTCCCATTGTTCTCGGAATGTTATTGTTTTCTTAAATCAGTCTGGATAAATCTCCCATTCTTCTCAGAATTCTGTTGAAGTTTAAAAATGAATTGGAACTCAATCATTGTTCTCGGAATTCTGCTGAAGTTTAAAAATGCTTTGGAACTCTCCCGATGTTCTCGGAATGTTATTGTTTGTTTAAATCAGTCTGTAGAACTCTCCCATTGTTCTCAGAATTCTACTGAAGTTTAAAAATGCTTTCGAACTCTCCAATTGTCCTCAGAATGTTATTGTTTTTTAAATCAGTCTGTAGAACTATGTCATTTCTCTCATATTTCTTCTGAAGTTCAAAAGTGCTTTGCAACTCTTCCATTGTTCTCAGAATTCTACTGAAGTTTAAAAATGCTTTGGAACTCTTCCAATGTTCTCGGAATTCTGCTGAAGTTTAAAAATGCTTTGGAACTCTCCAATTGTTCTCAGAATGTTATTGTTTTCTTAAATCAGTCTGAAGAACTCTCCCATTGTGCTCGGAATTCTGCTGAAGTTTAAAAATGCTTTGGAACCCTTCCATTGTTCTCGGAATTTTGCTGAAGTTTAAAACTGCTTTGGAACTCTCCCATTGTTCTCGGAATGTTATTGTTTTTTTAAATAAGTGCATATAACTCTCCCATTGTTCTCAGAATTCTTCTGAAGTTTAAAAATGCTTTGGAACTCTTCCATTGTTCTCGGAATTCAGCTGAAGTTTAAAAATGCTTTGGAACTCTTCCTTTGATCTCAGAATTCTGCTGAAGTTTAAAAATGCTTTGGAAATCTTCCATTGTTCTCGGAATTCTGCTGAAGTGTAAAAATGCTTTGGAAATCTTCAATTGTTCTCGGAATTCTGCTGAAGTTTAAAAATGCTTTGGAACTCTTCCATTGTTCTCGGAATCCTGCTGAAGTGTAAAAATGCTTCTGAACTCTCTCATTGTTCTCGGAATGTTAAGATTTTTTTTAAATAAGTCTGTAGAACTCTCCCATTGTTCTCGGAATTCTGCTGAAGTTTAAAAATGCTTTGGAACTCTTCCATTGTTCTCGGAATTTTGATGAAGTTTAAAAATGCTTTGTAACACTTCCATTGTTCTCAGAATGTTATTGTTTTTTCAAATCAGTCTGTACAACTCTCCCATTGTGCTCGGAATTCTACTCAAGTATAAAAATGCTTTGGAACCCTTCCATTGTTCTCAGAATTCTGCTGAAGTTTAAAAATGATTTGGAACTCATCCATTGTTCTTGGAATTCTGCTGAAGTTTAAAAATGCTTTGGAACTTTTCCGTTGATCTCGGAATTCTGCTGAAGTTTAAAAATGGTTTGGAACTCTCCCATTATTCTCGGAAAGTTTTTGTTTTTTTAAATCAGTCTGCAGAACTCTCCCATTGTTCTCAGAGTTCTACTGAAGTTTAAAAATGCTTTGGAAATCTTCAATTGCTCTCGGAATTCTGCTGAAGTTTAAAAATGCTTTGGAAATCTTCAATTGCTCTCGGAATTCTGCTGAAGTTTAAAAATGCTTTGGAACTCTCCCTTTGTTCTCAGAATGTTATTGTTTTTTCAAATCAGTTTGTAGAACTCTCCCATTGTGCTCGGAATTCTACTGAAGTTTAAAAATGCTTTGGAACCTTTCCATTGTACTCGGAATTCTGCAGAAGTTTAAAAATGCTTTGGAAATCTCCCATTGTTCTCGGAATGTTATTGTTTTCTTAAATCAGTCTGGATAACTCTCCCATTGTTCTCGGAGTTCTATTGAAGTTTAAAAATGCTTTGGAATTCTTCCATTGTTCTCAGAATGTTATTGTTTCTTAAATCAGTCTGTAGAACTCTCCCATTGTTCTCGGAATGTTATTGTTTTATTAAATCAGTCTGCAGAACTCTCCCATTGTTCTCAGATTTCTTCTGAAGTTTAAAAATGCTTTGGAACTCTTCCATCGTCCTCGGAATTCTACTGAAGTTTAAAAATGCTTTGCAACTCTTCCATTGTTCTAGGAATTCTGCTGAAGATTAAAAATGCTTTGGAACGCTCTCATTGTTCTCAGAATGTTTTTGTTTTTTAAACTCAGTCTGTAGAACTCTCCCATTGTTCTCGGAGTACTACTGAAGTTTGAAAATGCTTTGGATCTCTTCCATTGTTCTCGGAATTCTGCTGAATTTTAAAAATGCTTTGGAAATCTTCAATTGTTCTCGGAATTCTGCTGAAGTTTAAAAATGCTTTGGAACTCTTCCATTGTTCTCGGAATTATGCTGAAGTTTAAAAATGCTTTGGAACTCTCCCATTGTTCTCAGAATGTTATTGTTTATTCAAATCAGTCTGTAGAACTCTCCCATTGTGCTCGGAATTCTACTGAAGTTTAAAAATGCTTTGGAAACCTTCCATTGTTCTCAGAATTCTGCTGAAGTTTAAAAATGATTTGGAAGTCAACCATTGTTCTTGGAATTCTGCTGAAGTTTAAAAATGCTTTGGAACTCTTACGTTGTTCTCGGAATTCTGCTGAAGTTTAAAAATGGTTTGGAACTCTGCCATTTCTCTCGGAATGTTATTGTTTTTTTAAATCAGTTTGTAGAACTCTCCCATTGTTTGCGGAATTCTACTGAAGTTTAAAAATGCTTTGAAACTCTCCAATTGTCCTCAGAATGTTTTTTTTTTTAAATCAGTCTGTAGAACTCTCCCTTTTCTTTCATATTTCTTCTGAAGTTCAAAAATGCTTTGGAACTCTTCCATTGTTCTCAGAATTCTACTGAAGTTTAAAAATGCTTTGGAACTCTTCCATTGCTCTCGGAATTCTGCTGAAGTTTAAAAATGCTTTTGAACTCTTCCATTGTTCTCGGAATTCTGCTGAAGTTTAAAAATGCTTTGGAAATCTTCCATTGTTCTCGGAATTCTGCTGAAGTTTAAAAATGCTCTTGAACTCTTCCATTGTTCTCGGAATTCTGCTGAAGTTTAAAAATGCTTCGGAACTCTCACATTGTCCTCGGAATGTTTTTCTTTTTTTAAATCAGTCTGTAGAACTCTCCCATTGTTCTCGGAGTTCTACTGAAGTTTAAAAATACTTTGGAACTCTTCCATTGTTCTTGGAATTCTGCTGAAGTTTAAAAATGCTTTGGGAATCTTCAATTGTTCTCGGAATTGTGCTGCAGTTTAAAAATGCTTTGGAACTCTTCCATTGTTTTCGGACTTCTGCTGAAGTTTAAAAATGCTTCGGAACTCTCTCATTGTTCTCGGAATGTTAAGGTCTTTAAACAAGTCTGTAGAAGTCGCCCATTGTTCTCGGAATTCTACTGAAGTTTAATAATGCTTTGGAACCCTTCCATTGTTCTCGGAATTCTGCTGAAGTTTTAAAATGATTTGGAACTCAACCATTGTTCTCGGAATTCTACTGAAGTTTAAAAATGCTTTGGAACCCTCCCGATGTTCTCGGAATGTTATTGTTTTTTTAAATAGGTCTGTAGAACTCTCCCATTTCTCTCAGATTTCTTCTGTAGTTCAAAAATGCTTTGGAACTCTTCCATTGTTCTCAGAATTCTACTGAAGTTTAAAATTGCTTTGGAACTCTCCCATTGTTTTCGGAATGTTATTGTTCTTTTAAGTCAGTTTGAACAACACTCCCATTGTTCTCGGAATTTGGCTGAAGTTTAAAAATGATTTGGAACTCTACCATTGTTCTCGGAATTCTGCTGAAATTTAAAAATGCTTTCAAACTCTCCCATTGTTCTCGAAATTTTATTCTTTTTTTAAATCAGTCTGTAAAACTCTCCTATTGTTATCGGAATTATACTGAAGATCAAAAATGCTTTGGAACTCTTCCATTGTTCTCAGAATGTTATTGTTTTATTAAATCAGTCTGTAGAAATCTCCCATTGTCCTCAGAATTCTACTGAAGTTTAAACATGCTTTGGAGCTTTCCCATTGTTCTCGGAATGTTATTGTTTTACTAAATCAGTCTGCAGAACTATTCCATTGTTCTCAGATTTCTTCTGAAGTTTAAAAATTCTTATGAACTCTTCCATTGTCCTCGGAATTCTACTGAAGTTTAAAAATGCTTTGGAACTCTACCATTGTTCTTGGAATTCTGCTGAAGTTTAAAAATGCTTTGGAACTCTCCCATTGTTCTTGGAATGTTTTTGTTTTTTTAAATCAGTCTGTAGAACTCTCCCATTTTTCTCAGAGTTCTACTGAAGTTTAAAAATGCTTTGGAAATCTTCAATTGCTCTCGGAATTCTGCTGAAGTTTAAAAATGCTTTGGAACTCTTCCATTGTTCTCGGAATTCTGCTGACGTTTAAAAATGCTTTGGAAATCTTCAATTGCTCTCGGAATTCTGCTGAAGTTTAAAAATGCTTTGGAACTCTCCCATTGTTCTCAGAATGTTATTGTTTTTTCAAATCAGTCTGTAGAACTCTCCCATTGTGCTCGGAATTCTACTGAAGTTTAAAAATGCTTTGGAACCTTTCCATTGTTCTCGGAATTCTGCAGAAGTTCAAAAATGCTTTGGAAATCTCCCATTGTTCTCGGAATGTTTTTGTTTTTTTAAATCAGTCTGGAGAACTCTCCCATTCTTCTCAGAATTCTGTTGAAGTTTAGAAATTATTTGGAACTCAATCATTGTTCTCGGAATTCTGCTGAAGTTTAAAAATGCTTTGGAACTCTTCTGTTGTTTTCGGAATTCTGCTGAAGTTTAAAAATGCTTTCGAACTCTCCACTTGTCCTCGGAATGTTATTGTTTTTTAAATCAGTCTGTAGAACTATGTACTTTCTCTCAGATTTCTTCTGAAGTTCAAAAGTGCTTTGCAACTCTTCCATTGTTCTCAGAATTCTACTGAAGTTTAAAAATGCTTTGGAATTCTCCCATTGTTCTCAGAATGTTATTGTTTTTTTAAATCAGTCTGAAGAACTCTTGCATTGTGCTCAGAATTCTGCTGAAGTTTAAAAATGCTTTGGAACCCTTCCATTGTCCTCGGAATTTTGCTGAAGTTTAAAACTGCTTTGGAACTCTCCCATTGTTCTCGGAATGTTATTGTTTTTTTAAATAAGTGTATATAACTCTCCCATTGTTCTCAGAATTCTTCTGAAGTTTAAAAATGCTCTGGAACTCTTCCATTGTTCTCGGAATTCTTCAGAAGTTTAAAAATGCTTTGGAACTCTTCCTTTGATCTCAGAATTCTGCTGAAGTTTAAAAATGCTTTGGAAATCTTCCATTGTTCTCGGAATTCTGCTGAACATTAAAAATGCTTTGGAACTCTTCATTGTTCTCGGAATTCTGCTGAAGTTTAAAAATGCTTTGGAACTCTCCCATTGTTCTCAGAATGTTATTTTTTTTTAAATCAATCTGAAGAACTCTCCCATTGTGCTCGGAATTCTGCTGAAGTTTAAAACTGCTTTGGAACTCTCCAATTGTTCTTGGAATGTTATTGCTTTTTTAGATAAGTGTATATAACTCTCCCATTGTTCTCAGAATAATTCTGAAGTTTAAAAATGCTTTGGAACTCTTCCATTGTTCTCGGAATTCTGCTGAAGTTTAAAAATGCTTTGGAACTCTTCCATTGATCTCAGAATTCTGCTGAAGTTTAAAAATGCTTTGGAACTCTTCCATTGATCTCAGAATTCTGCTGAAGTTTAAAAATGCTTTGGAAATCTTCCATTGTTCTTGGAATCTGCTGAAGTTTAAAAATGCTTCGGAACTCTCGCATTGTTCTCGGAATGTTTTTTTTTTTTAAATAAGTCTGTAGAGCTCTCCCATTGTTCTCAGAGTTCTACTGGAGTTTAAAAATGCTTTGGAACTCTTCCATTGTTCTCAGCATTCTACTAAAGTTTAAAAATGCTTTGGAAATCTTCAATTGTTCTCTCAATTGTGCTGAAGTTTAAAAATGCTTTGGAACACTTCCATTGTTCTTGGAATTCTGCTGAAGTTTAAAAATGCTTCGGAACTCTCTCATTGTTTTAGGAATGTTAAGGTTGTTTAAATAAGTCTGTAGAACTCTCCTATTGTTCTCGGAATTCTACTGAAGTTTAAAAATGCTTTGGAACCCTTCCATTGTTCTCAGAATTCTGCTGAAGTTTGAAAATGCTTTGGAAATCTCCCATTGTTCTCGGAATGTTATTGTTTTTTTAAATCAGTCCATAGAACTCTCCCATTGTTCTCAGAATTCTGTTGAAGTTTAAGAATGATTTGGAACTGAATCATTGCTCTCGATATTCTGCTGAAGTTTAAAAATGCTTTGGAACTCTTGCGTTGTTTTCGGAGTTCTGCTGAAGTTTAAAAATGATTTGGAACTCTCCCTATGTTCTCGGAATGTTATTGTTTTATTAAATCTGTCTGTTGAACTCTCCCATTGTTCTCGGAATTCTACTGAAGTTTAAAAATGCTTTGGAACTCTGCAATTGTCCTCGGAATGTTATTGTTTTTTTAAATCAGTCTGTGTAACACTCCCATTGTGCTCAGAATTCTACAGAAGTTCAAAAGTGCTTTGGAACACTTCCAATGTTCTCAGAATTCTGCTGAAGATTAAAAATGCTTTGGAAATCTTCCATTGTTCTCGGAATTCTGCTGAATTTTAAAAATGCTTTGGAACTCTCCCATTGTTCTCAGAATGTTATTGTTTTTTAAAATCAGTCTGAAGAACTCTCCCATTGTGCTCAGAATTCTACTGAAGTTTAAAAATGCTTTGGTACCCTTCCATTGTTCTCGGAATTTTGCTGAAGTTTAAAACTGCTTTGTAATTCTCCCATTGTTCTCAGAATGTTATTGTTTTTAAATCAGTGTGTAGAACTCTCCCATTGTTCTCAGAATTCTGCTGAAGTTTAAAAATGATTTGTGACTCAACCATTGTTCTCAGAATTCTGCTGAAGTTTAAAAATGCTTTGGAAATCTTCCGTTGTTCTCGGAATTCTGCTGAAGTTTAAAAATGCTTTGCAACTCTCCAATTGTCCTCGGAATGTTATTGTTTTTTTAAATCAGTCTGTAGAACACTCCCATTGTGCTCAGAATTCTAAAGAAGTTCAAAAGTGCTTTGGAACTCTTCCATTGTTCTCAGAATTCTACTAAAGTTTAAAAATGCTTTGGAACTCTTCCATTGTTCTCGGATTTCTGCTGAAGTTTAAAAATGCTTTGGAACCCTTCCGTTGTTCTCAGAATGTTATTGTTTTTTTAAATCAGTCTGTAGAACACTCCCATTGTTCTCGGAATTCTACTGAAGTTTAAAAATGCTTTGGAAACCTTCCATGATTCTCGGAATTCTGCTGAAGTTTAAAAATGCTTTGGAACTCTCCAATTGTCCTCGGAATGTTATTGTTTTTTTAAATCAGTCTGTAGAACACTCCCATTGTGCTCAGAATTCTAAAGAAGTTCAAAAGTGCTTTGGAACTCTTCCATTGTTCTCAGAATTCTACTGAAGTTTAAAAATGCTTTGGAACTCTTCCATTGTTCTCGGATTTCTGCTGAAGTTTAAAAATGCTTTGGAACCCTTCCGTTGTTCTCGGAATTTTGCTGAAGTTAAAAAATGCTTTGGAACTCTCCAATTGTCCTCGGAATGTTTTGTTTTTTATATCAGTCTCTAGAACTCTCCCATTACTCTCATATTTCTTCTGATGTTCAAAAATGCTTTTAACTCTTCCATTGTTCTTAGAATTCTACTGACGTTTAAAAATGCTTTGGAACTCTTCCATTGTTTTCGGAATTCTGCTGCAGTTTAAAAATGCTTTGGAACTCTTCCATTGTTCTCGGAATTCTGCTGAAGTTTAAAAATGCTTTGGAAATCTTCCATTGTTCTCAGAATTCTGCTGAAGTTTAAAAATGCTTTTGAACTCTTCCATTGTTCTCGGAATTCTGCTGAAGTTTAAAAATGCTTCAGAACTCTCCCATTGTTCTCGGAATGTTTTTGTTTTTCTACATCAGTCTGCAGAACTCTCCCATTGTTCTCGGAGATCTACTGAAGTTTAAAATTGCTTTGGAACTCTTCCATTGTTCTCGGATTTCTGCAGAAGTTTAAAAATGCTTTGGAATTCTTCAATTGTTCTCCGAATTGTGCTGAAGTTTAAAAATGCTTTGGAACTTTTCCGTTGTTCTCGGAATTCTGCTAAAGTTTAAGAATGCTTTGCAACTCTCCCGATGTTTTCAGAATGTTATTGTTTTTTAAAAAAAGTCTGTAGAGCTCTCCCATTGTTCTCGGAATTCTACTGAAGTTTAAAAATGCTTTGGAACTCTCCAATTGTCCTCGGAATGTTATTGTTTTTTATATCAGTCTCTAGAACTCTCCCATATCTATCATATTTCTTCTGCAGTTCAAAAATGTTTTAACTCTTCCATTGTTCTCAGAATTCTACTGAAGTTTAAAAATGCTTTGGAACTCTTCCATTGTTCTCGGAATTCTGCTGAAGTTTAAAAATCCTTTGGAAATCTTCCATTGTTCTCGGAATTCTGCTGAAGTTTAAAAATTCTTTGGAAATCTTCCATTGTTCTCGGAATTCTGCTGAAGTTTAAAAATGCTTTGGAACTCTTCCATTGTTCTCGGAATTCTGATGAAGTTTAAATATGCTTCAGAACTCTCCCATTGTTCTCGGAATGTTTTTGTTTTTTATAAATCAGTCTGTAGAACTCTCCCATTGTTCTAGGAGTTCTACTGAAGTTTAGAAATGATTTGGAACTCAACCATTGTTCTCGGAATTCTGCTGAAGTTTAAAAATGCTTTGCAACTCTCTCATTGTTCTCGGAATGTTAATGTTTTTTAAATAAGTCTGTAGAACTCTCCCATTGTTCTCGGAATTCTACTGAAGTTTAAAAATGCTTTGGAACCCTTCCATTGTTCTTGGAATTCTGCTGAAGTTTAAAAATGATTTGGAACTCAACCAATGTTCTCGGAATTCTGCTGAAGTTTAAAAATGCTTTGGAACTCTTCAGTTGTTCTCGAAATTCTGCTGAAGTTTAAAAATGCTTTGGAACTCTCCCGATGTTCTCGGAATGTTATTGTTTTTTTAAATCAGTCTGTAGAACACTCCCATTGTTCTCGGAATTCTACTGAAGTTTAAAAATGCTTTGGAAACCTTCCATTATTCTCGGAATTCTGCTGAAGTTTAAAAATGCTTTGGAACTCTCCAATTGTTCTCGGAATGTTATTGTTTTTTTAAATCAGTGTGCGGAACTCTCCCATTTTTCTCAGAATTCTGCTGAAGTTTAGAAATGATTTGGAACTCAACCATCGTTCTCAGAATTCTGCTGAAGTTTAAAAATGCTTTGGAAATCTTCAATTGTTCTCGGAATTGTGCTGAAGTTTAAAAATGCTTTGGAACTCTTCCATTGTTCTCGGAATTCTGCTGAAGTTTAAAAATGCTTCGGAACTCTCTCATTGTTCTCGGAATGTTAACGTTTTTTAAATAAGTCTGTAGGACTCTCCCATTGTTTTTGGAATTCTACTGAAGTTTAAAAATGCTTTGGAACCCTTCCATTGTTCTCGGAATTCTGCTGAAGTTTAAAAATGATTTGGAACTCAACCATTGTTCTCGGAATTCTGCTGAAGTTTAAAAATGCTTTGGAACTCTTCCGTTGTTCTCGGAATTCTGCTGAAGTTTAAAAATTATTTGCAACTTTCCCGATGTTCTCGGAATGTTATTGTTTTTTTACATCAGTCTGTAGAACTCTCCCATTGTTCTCAGAATTCTACTGAAGTTTAAAAATGCTTTGGAACTCTCCAATTGTCCTCGGAATGTTATTGTTATTTTAAATCAGTCTGTGGAACTCTCCCATTTCTCTCACATTTCTTCTGTAGTTCAAAAATGCTTTGGAACTCTTCCATTGTTCTCAGAATTCTACTGAAGTTTAAAAATGCTTTGGAACTCTTCCATTGTTCTTGGAATTCTGCTGAAGCTTAAAAATGCTTTGGAACTCTCCCTTTGTTCTCAGAATGTTATTGTTTTTTAAAGCAGTCTGCATAACTCTCCCATTGTGCTCAGAATTCTAATGAAGTTTAAAAATGTTTTGGAACCCTTCCATTTTCCTCGGAATTCTGCTGAAGTTTAAAACTGCTTTGGAACTCTTCTATTTTTCTCGGAATGTTATTGTTTTTTTAAATCAGTGTGTAGAACTCTCCCATTTTTTTCAGTATTCTGCTGAAGTTTAAAAATGATTTTGAACTCGACCTTTGTTCTCGTAATTCTGCTGAAGTTTAAAATTGCTTTGGAATTCTCCCATTGATCTCGGAAAGTTATTGTTTTTTTAAATCAGTCTGTACAACTCTCCCATTGTTCTCGTAATTCTACTGAAGTTTAAAAATGCTTTGGAACTCACCAATTGTCCTCGGAATGTTATTGTTTTTTTAAGTCAGTCTGTAGAACTCTCCAATTTCTCTCATATTTCTTCTATAGTTCAGAAATGCTTTGCAACTCTTCCATTGTTCTCAGAATTCAACTGAAGTTTAAAAATGCTTTGGTACTCTTCCATTGTTCTCGGAATTCTACTGAAGTTTCAAAATGCTTTGGAACTCTTCCATTGTTCTCGGAGTTCTGATGAAGTTTAAAAATGCTTTGGAAATCTGCCATTGTTCTCGGAATTCTGCTGAAGGTAAAAATGCTTTTGAACTCTTCCATTGTTCTCGGAATTCTGCTGAAGTTTAAAAATGTTTCGGAACTCTCCCATTGTTCTCGAAATGTTTTTGTTTTTTTAAATCAGTCTGTAGAACTCTCCCATTGTTCTCGGAGTAAAACTAAAGTTTAAAAAAGCTTTGGAACTCACCTATTTTTCTCGGAATTCTGCTGAAGTTTAAAAATGCTTTGGAAATCTTCAATTGTTCTCGGAATTGTGCTGAAGTTTAAAAATGCTTTGGAACTCTTCCATTGTTCTCGGAATTCTGCTGAAGTTTAAAATTGCTTCGGACCTCTCTCATTGTTCTCGGAATGTTAAGGTTTTTAAATAAGTCTGTAGAACTCTCCCATTGTTTTCGGAATTCTACTGAAGTTTAAAAATGCTTTGGAACCCTTCCATTGTTTTCGGAATTCTGCTGAAGTTTAAAAATGATTTGGAACTAAACCATTGTTCTCGGCATTCTGCTGAAGTTTCAAAATGCTTTGGAACTCTTTCGTTGTTCTCTGAATTCTGCTGAAGTTTAAAAATGCTTTGGAACTCTCCCATTTTTCTCAGAATGTTATTGTTTTTTTAAATCAGTGTGTAGAACTCTCATATTTCTCTCATATTTCTTCTGAAGTTCAAAAATGCTTTGGAACTCTTCCATTGTTCTCAGAATTCTACTGAAGTTTAAAAATGCTTTGGAACTCTTCCACTGTTCTCTGAATTCTGCTGAAGTTTAAAAATGCCTTGGAACTCTTCCATTGTTCTCGGAATTCTGCTGAAGTCTAAAAGTGCTTTGGAACCCGTCCATTGTTCTCCGAATTCTGCTGAAGTTTAAAAATGCTTTGGAACTCAACCATTGTTCTCAGAATTCTGCTGAAGTTTAAAAATGCTTTGGAACCCTTCCGTTGTTCTCGGAATTCTGCTGAAGTTTAAAAATGCTTTGGAACTCTCCCATTGTTCTCGGAATGTTATTGTTTTTTTAAATCAGTCTGTAGAACCCTTCCATTGTTTTCGGAATTCTACTGAAGTTGAAAAATGCTTTGGAACTCTCCAATTGTCCTCGGAATGTTATTGTTTTTTTAAATCAGTCTGTAGAATTCTCATATTTCTCTCATATTTCTTCTGAAGTTCAAAAATGCTTTGGAACTCTTCCATTGTTCTCAGAATTCTACTGAAGTTTAAAAATGCTTTGGAACTCTTCCATTGTTCTAGGAATTCTGCTGAAGTTTAAAATTGCTTTGGAACTCTTCCATTGTTCTCGGAATTCTGCTGAAGTTTAAAATTGCTTCGGACCTCTCTCATTGTTCTCGGAATGTTAAGGTTTTTAAATAAGTCTGTAGAACTCTCCCATTGTTTTCGGAATTCTACTGAAGTTTAAAAATACTTTGGAACCCTTCCATTGTTTTCGGAATTCTGCTGAAGTTTAAAAATGATTTGGAACTAAACCATTGTTCTCGGCATTCTGCTGAAGTTTCAAAATGCTTTGGAACTCTTTCGTTGTTCTCTGAATTCTGCTGAAGTTTAAAAATGCTTTGGAACTCTCCCATTTTTCTCAGAATGTTATTGTTTTTTTTAAATCAGTCTGTAGAACTCTCATATTTCTCTCATATTTCTTCTGAAGTTCAAAAATGCTTTGGAACTCTTCCATTGTTCTCAGAATTCTACTGAAGTTTAAAAATGCTTTGGAACTCTTCCACTGTTCTCTGAATTCTGCTGAAGTTTAAAAATGCTTTGGAACTCTTCCATTGTTCTCGGAATTCTGCTGAAGTCTAAAAATGCTTTGGAACCCGTCCATTGTTCTCCGAATTCTGCTGAAGTTTAAAAATGCTTTGGAACTCAACCATTGTTCTCAGAATTCTGCTGAAGTTTAAAAATGCTTTGGAACCCTTCCGTTGTTCTCGGAATTCTGCTGAAGTTTAAAAATGCTTTGGAACTCTCCCATTGTTCTCGGAATGTTATTGTTTTTTTAAATCAGTCTGTAGAACCCTTCCATTGTTTTCGGAATTCTACTGAAGTTGAAAAATGCTTTGGAACTCTCCAATTGTCCTCGGAATGTTATTGTTTTTTTAAATCAGTCTGTAGAATTCTCATATTTCTCTCATATTTCTTCTGAAGTTCAAAAATGCTTTGGAACTCTTCCATTGTTCTCAGAATTCTACTGAAGTTTAAAAATGCTTTGGAACTCTTCCATTGTTCTAGGAATTCTGCTGAAGTTTAAAAATGCTTTGGAACTCTTCCATTGTTCTCGAAATTCTGCTGAAGTCTAAAAATGCTTTTGAAATCTTCCATTGTTCTTGGAATTCTGCTGAAGTTTAAAAATGCTTTGGAAAACTTCAATTGTTCTCGGAATTGTGCTGAAGTTTAAAAATGCTTTGGAACACTTCCATTGTTCTCGGAATTCTGCTGAAGTTTAAAAATGCTTCAGAACTCTCTCATTGTTCTCGGAATGTTAAGGTTTTTAAATAAGTCTGTAGAACTCTCCCATTGTTCTCGGAATTCTACTGAAGTTTAAAAATGCTTTGGAACCCTTCCATTGTTCTCCGAATTCTGCTGAAGTTTAAAAATGATTTGGAACTCAACCATTGTTCTCGGAATTCTCCTGAAGTTTAAAAATGCTTTGGAACTCTTCCTTTGTTCTCGGAATTCTGCTGAAGTTTAAAAATGCTTTGGAACTCTCCCATTGTTCTCGGAATGTTATTGTTTTTTAAATCAGTCTGTAGAACCCTTCCATTGTTCTCGGAATTCTACAGAAGTTTAAAAATGCTTTGGAACTTTCCAATTGTCCTCGGAATGTTATTTTTTTTTTAAATCAGTCTGTAGAACTCTCATATTTCTCTGATATTTCTTCTGAAGTTCAAAAATGCTTTAGAGCTCTTCCATTGTTCTCAGAATTCAACTGAAGTTTAAAAATGCTTTGGAACTCTTCCATTGTTCTCGGAATTCTGCTGAAGTTTAAAAATGCTTTGGAACTCTTCCATTGTTCTCGGAATTCTGCTGAAGTCTAAAAATGCTTTGGAAATCTTCCATTGTTCTCGGAATTCTGCTAAAATTTAAAAATGCTTTTGAACTCTTCCATTGTTCTCGGAATTCTGCTGAAGTTTAAAAATGCTTCGGAACTCTCCCATTGTTCTCGGAATGTTTTTGTCTTTTTAAATCAGTCTGTAGAACTCTTTCATTGTTCTCGGAATTCTACTGAAGTTTAAAAATGCTTTGGAACTCTTCCGTTCTTCTCGGAATTGTGCTGAAATTTAAAAATGCTTTGGAACTCTTCCATTGTTCTCGGAATTCTGCTGAAATTTAAAAATGCTTCGGAACTCTCAAATTGTTATCGGTATGTTTTTGTCTTTTTAAATCAGTCTGTAGAACTCTCCCATTGTTCTCGGAATGTTTTTGTCTTTTTAAATCAGTCTGTAGAACTCTTTCATTGTTCTCGGAATTCTACTGAAGTTTAAAAATGCTTTGCAACTCTTCGGTTCTTCTCGGAATTGTGCTGAAGTTTAAAAATACTTTGGAACTCTTCCATTGTTCTCGGAATTCTGCTGAAGTTTAAAAATGCTTCGGAACTCTCTCATTGTTCTCGGTATGTTAAGGTTTTTTAAATAAGTATGTAGAACTCTCCCATTGTTCTCGGAATTCTGCTGTAGTTTAAAAATGCTTTGTAAACTTCCATTGTTCTCGGAATTCTGCTGAAGTTTAAAAATGATTTGGAACTCAATCATTGTTATCGGAATTCTGCTGAAGTTTAAAAATGCTTTGGAACTCTTCTGTTGTTCTCGGAATTCTGCTGAAGTTTAAAAATGCTTCGGAACTATCCCTTTTTCCTCAGAATGTTATTCTTTTTTTAAATCAGACTGTAGAACTCTCCCATTGTTCTCGGAATTCTACTGAAATTTAAAAATGCTTTGGAACTCTCCCACTGTTCTCGGAATGTTATTGTTTTTTTAAATCAGTCTGTAGAACTCTCCCAGTTCTCTCAGATATCTTCTGAAGTTAAAAAATGCTTTGGAACTCTTCCATTGCTCTCAGAATTCTACTGAAGTTTAAAAATGCTTTGGAACTCTTCCATTGTTCTCAGAGTTCTGCTGAAGTTTAAAAATGCTTCGGAACTCTCCCATTGTTCTCGGAATATTTTTGTTTTTTTTAAATCAGTCTGTAGAACTCTCCCATTGTTCTCGGAGTTCTACTGAAGTTTAAAAATGCTTTGGAACTCTTCCATTGTTCTCGGAATTCTGCTAAAGTTTAAAAACACTTTGGAACTCTTCCATTGTTCTCGGAATTCTGCTGAAGTTTAAAAATGCTTTGGAACTCTTACATTGTTCACGGAGTTCTGCTGATGTTTAAAAATCCTTCGGAACACTCCCATTGTTCTCGGAATTCTGCTGAAGATTGAAAATGCTTTGAAACCCTCCCATTGTTCTCGGAAATTTATTGTTTTTTTAAATCAGTCTGTAGAACTCTCCCATTGTTCTCGGAATTCTACTGAAGTTTAAAAATGTTTTGGAACTCTTCCATTGTTCTCGGAATTCTGCTAAAGTTTAAAAACACTTTGGAACTCTTCCATTGTTCCCAGAATTCTGCTGAAGTTTAAAAAAGCTTTGGAACTCTTGCATTGTTCTCGGAAATGTATTGTTTTTTTAAATCAGTCTGTAGAACTCTCCCATTGTTCTCGGAATTCAACTGAAGTTAAAAATTGCTTTGGAACTCTTCCACTGTTCTCGGAATTCTGCTGAAGATTGAAAATGCTTTGGAACTCTCCCATTGTTCTCGGAAATTTATTTTTTTTTTTAAATCAGTCTGTAGAACTCTCCCATTGTTCTCGGATTTCTGCTGAAGTTTAAAAATGCTTTGGAACTCTTCCATTGTTCTAGGAATTCTGCTGAAAAATAAAAATGCTTTGACACTCTCCCATTGTTCTCAAATTGTTATTATTTATTTAAATCAGTCTGTAGATCTCTCCCATTGTTCTCGGAATTCTGCTGAATTTTAAAATGGCTTTCGAACTCTACCACTGTTATCGGAATTCTGCTGAAGCTTAAAAATTCTTTGAAACTGTTCCGTTGTTCTCGGAATTCTGCTGAAGTTTAAAAATGCTTTGGATATCTTCCATACTTCTCGGAATTCTGCTGAAGTTTAAAAATGCTTTGAACTCTTCCATTGTTCTCGGAATTCTGCTGAAGATTAAAAATGCTTTGGAACTCTCCCATTGTTCTCAGAATGTTATTGTTTTTTTAAATCAGTCTGTAGAACTCTCCCATTGTTCTCGGAATTCTACTGAAGTTTAAAATTGCTTTGGAACTCTTCCACTGTTCTCGGAATTCTGCTGAAGATTAAAAATGCTTTGAAACTCTGCCATTGTTCTCGGAATGTTATGGTTTTTTTAAATCAGTCTGTAGGTCTCTCCCATTGTTCTCGAAATTCTGCTGAAGATTAAAAATGCTTTGGAACTCTTCCATTGTTCTCGAAATTCTACGGAAGTTTAAAAATGCTATGGAAATCTTTCATTGTTTTCGGAATTCTGCTGAAGTTTAAAAATGCCTTGGAACTCTTCCATTGTTCTCGGAATTCTGCTGAAGTTTAAAAATGCATAGGAACTCTCCCATTGTACTCGGAATGTTAAGGTTTTTAAATAAGTCTGCAGAACTCTGCCATTTTTCTCGGAATTCTGCTGAAGTTTAAAAATGCTTTGGAACTCTTCCATTGTACTCGGAATACTGCTGAAGTTTAGAAATGCTTTGGAACTCTCCCACTGTACTCAGAATGTTATTGTTTTTTTAATCCGTCTCTAGAACACTCCCATTGTTCTCGGAATTCTACTGAAGTTTAAAAATGCTTTGGAACTCTTCCATTTTTCTCGGAATTCTGCTGAAGTTTAAAAATGCTTTGGAACTCTCCCATTGTTCTCGACATTTTATTGTTTTTTAAGTTAGTCTGTAGAACTCTCCCATTGTTCTCGGAATTCTACTGAAGTTTAAAAATGATTTAGAATTCTTCCATTGTACTCGGAATGTTATTGTTTTTTTAAATCAGTCTTTATAACTCTCCCATTGTTCTCGGAATGTTTTTGTTTTTTTAAATCAGTTTGTAGAACTCTCCCATTGTTCTCGGAGTTCTACTGAAGATTAAAAATGCTTAGGAACTCTTTCATTTTTCTCGGAATTCTGCCAAAGTTTAAAAACATTTTGGAACTCTTCCATTGTTCTCGGAATTCTGCTGAAATTTAAAAATGCTTTGGAAATCTACCATTGTTCTCGGAATTCTGCTGAAGTTTAAAAATGCTTTGGAACTCTTCCATTGTTCTCGGAATTCTGCTGATGTTTAAAAATGCTTCGGATCTCTCCCATTGTTCTCGGAATGTTAAGGTTTTTTAAATCAGTCTGTAGAAATCTCCCATTGTTCTCGGAATTCTACTGAAGTTTAAAATGGCTTTGTAACTCTTCCACTGTTCTCGGAATTCTGCTGAAGATTAAAAATGCTTTGGAACTCTTCCATTGTTCTCGGAATTCTGCTGAAGTTTAAAAACACTTCGGAACTCTCCCATTGTTCTCGGATGTTAAGGTTTTTTAAATCAGTCTGTAGAACTCTCCCATTGTTCTCGGAATTCTGCTGAAGTTTAAAAATGCTTTGAAGCTCTCCCATTGTTCTCAGAATGTTATTGTTTTCTTAAATCAGTCTGTAGTACTCTCCCATTGTTCTCGGAATTCTACTGAAGTTTGAAATTGCTTTGGAACTCTTCCACTGTTCTCGGAATTCTGCTGAAGATTAAAAATGCTTTGAAACTCTGCCATTGTTCTCGGAATGTTATGGTTTTTTTAAATCAGTCTGTAGATCTGTCCCATTGTTCTCAGAATTCTGCTGAAGTTTAAAAATGCTTTGGAACTCTACCATTGTACTCATAATTCTGCTGAAGCTTAAAAATGCTTTGGAACTCTTCCGTTGTTCTCAGAATTCTGCTGAAGTTTAAAAATGCTTTTGAACTCTTACATTGTTCTGCTAATTCTGCTGAAGCTTAAACATGCTTTGGAACTCTCCCATTGTTCTCGAAATGTTAAGGTTTTTTTAAATCAGTCTGTAGAACTCTCCCTTTGTTCTCGGTGTTCTACTGAAATTTAAAAATGCTATGGAACTCTTCCATTGTTCTCAAATTCTACGGAAGTTTAAAAATGTTATGAAAATCTTTCATTGTTATCGGAATTCTGCTGAAGTTTAAGAATGCTTTGGAACTATTTCATTGTTCTCGGAATTCTGCTGAAGTTTAACAATGCTTAGGAACTCTCCCATTGTACTCGGAATGTTAAGGTTTTATAAATAAGTCTGCAGAACTTTCTCATTGTTCTCGCAATTTTGCTGAAGTTTTAAAATGCTTTGGAACTCTTCCATTGTACTCGGAATACTGCTGAAGTTTAGAAATGCTTTGGAACACTCCCACTGTTCTCAGAATGTTATTGTTTTTTTAATCCATCTGTAGAACTCTCCTATTGTTCTCAGAATTCTACTGAAGTTTAAAAATGCTTTGGAACTCTTCCATTTTTCTCGGAATTCTGCTGAAGTTTAAAAATGCTTTGGAACTCTCCCATTGTTCTCGAAATGTTCCTGTTTTTTAAATTAGTCTTCAGAACTCTCCCATTGTACTCGGAGTTCTACTGAAGTTTAAAAATGATTTGGAATTCTTTCATTGTTCTCGGAATGTTATTGTTTTTTTAAATCAGTCTGTAGAACTCTCCCTTTGTTCTCGGAATTCTGCTGAAGTTAAAAAATGCTTTGGAACTCTCCCATTGTTCTCGGAATATTATTGTTTTTTTAAATCCGTCTGTAGAATTCTATCATTGTACTCGGAATTCTACTGAAGTTTAAAAATGCTTTGGAACTCTTCCATTGTTCTCGGAATCCTGCTGAAGCTTAAAAATGCATTGGAACTCTCCCATTGTTCTCGGAATGTTTTTTGTTTTTTTAAATCAGTCTGTAGAACTCTCCCATTGTTCTCGCAATTCTGCTGAAGTTTAAAAAAGCTTTGGAACACTACCATTATTCTCGGAATTCTGCTAAAGCATAAAAATGCTTTGGAACTCTCCCATTGTTCGCGGAATGTTATTGTTTTTTAAATCAGTCTGTAGAACTCTCCCATTGTTCTCAGATTTCTTCTGAAGATTAAAAATGCTTTGGAACTCTTCCATTGTTCTCCGAATTCTACTGAAGTTTACAAATGCTTTGGAACTCTTCCATTGTTCTTGGAATTCTGCTGAAGTTTAAAAATGCTTTGGAACTCTCCCATTGATCTCGGAATGTTGTTGGTTTTTAAATAAGTCTGTAGAGCTCTCCCATTGTTCTCGGAGTTCTACTGAAGTTTAAAAGTGCTTTGGAACTCTACAATTGTTCTCGGAATACTGCTGAAGTTTAAAAATGCTTCGGAACTCTCCCATTCTTCTCGGAATGTTTAGGTTTTTTAAAGAAGTCTTTAGAACTCTCCCATTGTTCTCGGAATTCTGCTGAAATTTAAAAATCCTTTGGAACGCTTCCATTGTTCTCGGAATTCTGCTGAAGTTTAAAAATGGTTTGGAACTCTCCCATTGTTCTCAGAATATTACTGTTTTTTTAAATCAGTCTGTAGAGCTCTCCCATTGTTCTCGGAGTTCTACTGAAGTTTAAAAATTCTTTGGATGTCTTCCATTGTTCTTGGAATTCTGCTGAAGTTTAAAAATGCTTCGGAACGCTCCCATTGTTTTCAGAATGTTTAGGTTTTTTAAATAAGTCTGTAGAACTCTCCCATTGTTCTCGGAATTCTGTTGAAGTTTAAAATTGCTTTGGAACTCTTGCATTGTTCTTGGAATTCTGCTGAAGTTTAAAAATTCTTTGGAACTCTCCAATTGTTCTCGGAATGTTATTATTTTTTTATATCAGTCTATAGAACTCTCCCATTGTTCTTTGAATTCTGCTGAAGTTTAAAAATGCTTTGGAACTATCCCTTTTTCTTCAGAATGTTATTCTTTTTTTAAATCAGTCTGTAGAACTCTCCCATTGTTCTCGGAATTCTACTAAAGTTTAAAAATGCTTTGGAACTCTCCCATTGTTCTCGGAATGTTATTTTTTTTAAAAACATTCTGTAGAACTCTCCCAGTTCTCTCAGATTTCTGCTGAAGTTAAAAAATGCTTTGGAACTCTTCCATTGTTCTCAGAATTCTACTGAAGTTTAAAAATGCTTTGGAACTCTTCCATTGTTCTCTGAATTCTGCTGAAGTTTAAAAATGCTTTGGAACTCCTCCATTGTTCTCGGAATTCTGCTGAAGTTTAAAAATACTTTGGAAATCTTCCATTCTTCTCGGAATTCTGCGGAAGTTTAAAAATTCTTTGGAACTCTTCCATTGTTCTCAGAATTCTGCTGAAGTTTAAAAATGCTTCGGATCTCTCCCATTGTTCTCGGAATATTTTTGTTTTTTTAAATCAGTCTGTAGAACTCTCCCATTGTTCTCGGAGATCTACTGAAGTTTGAAAATGCTTTGGAACTCTTTCATTGTTCTCGGAATTCTGCTAAAGTTTAAAAACACTTTGGAACTCTTCCATTGTTCTCGGAATTCTGCTGAAGTTTAAAAAAGCTTTGGAACTCTTACATTGTTCTCGGAATTCTGCTGATGTTTAAAAATGCTTCGGAACACTCCCATTGTTCTCGGAAATGTATTGTTTTTTTAAATCAGTCTGTTGAAGTCTCCCATTGTTCTCGGAATTCAACTGAAGTTAAAAATTGCTTTGGAACTCTTCCACTGTTCTCGGAATGCTGCTGAAGATTGAAAATGCTTTGGAACTCTCCCATTGTTCTCGGAAATTTATTGTTTTTTTAAATCAGTCTGTAGAACTCTCGCATTGTTCTCGGATTACTGCTGAAGTTTAAGAATGCTTTCGAACTCTTCCATTGTTCTAGGAATTCTGCTGAAAAATAAAAATGCTTTGACACTCTCCCATAGTTCTCAAATTGTTATTGTTTTTTTTAAATCAGTCTGTAGATCTCTCCCATTGTTCTCGGAATTCTGCTGAATTTTAAAATGGCTTTCGAACTCTACCACTGTTATCGGAATTCTGCTGAAGCTTAAAAATGCTTTGGAACTCTTCCATTGTTCTCGGAATTCTGCTGAAGTTTAAAAACACTTCGGAACTCTCCCATTGTTCTCGGATGTTAAGGTTTTTTAAATCAGTCTGTAGAACTCTCCCATTGTTCTCGGAATTCTGCTGAAGTTTAAAAATGCTTTGAAGCTCTCCCATTGTTCTCAGAATGTTATTGTTTTCTTAAATCAGTCTGTAGTACTCTCCCATTGTTCTCGGAATTCTACTGAAGTTTAAAATTGCTTTGGAACTCTTCCACTGTTCTCGGAATTCTGCTGAAGATTAAAAATGCTTTGAAACTCTGCCATTGTTCTCGGAATGTTATGGTTTTTTTAAATCAGTCTGTAGATCTGTCCCATTGTTCTCAGAATTCTGCTGAAGTTTAAAAATGCTTTGGAACTCTACCATTGTACTCATAATTCTGCTGAAGCTTAAAAATGCTTTGGAACTCTTCCGTTGTTCTCAGAATTCTGCTGAAGTTTAAAAATGCTTTTGAACTCTTACATTGTTCTGCTACTTCTGCTGAAGCTTAAACATGCTTTGGAACTCTCCCATTGTTCTCGAAATGTTAAGGTTTTTTTAAATCAGTCTGTAGAACTCTCCCTTTGTTCTCGGTGTTCTACTGAAATTTAAAAATGCTATGGAACTCTTCCATTGTTCTCAAATTCTACGGAAGTTTAAAAATGTTATGAAAATCTTTCATTGTTATCGGAATTCTGCTGAAGTTTAAGAATGCTTTGGAACTATTTCATTGTTCTCGGAATTCTGCTGAAGTTTAACAATGCTTAGGAACTCTCCCATTGTACTCGGAATGTTAAGGTTTTATAAATAAGTCTGCAGAACTCTCTCATTGTTCTCGCAATTCTGCTGAAGTTTTAAAATCCTTTGGAACTCTTCCATTGTACTCGGAATACTGCTGAAGTTTAGAAATGCTTTGGAACACTCCCACTGTTCTCAGAATGTTATTGTTTTTTTAATCCATCTGTAGAACTCTCCTATTGTTCTCAGAATTCTACTGAAGTTTAAAAATGCTTTGGAACTCTTCCATTTTTCTCGGAATTCTGCTGAAGTTTAAAAATGCTTTGGAACTCTCCCATTGTTCTCGAAATGTTCCTGTTTTTTAAATTAGTCTTCAGAACTCTCCCATTGTACTCGGAGTTCTACTGAAGTTTAAAAATGATTTGGAATCCTTTCATTGTTCTCGGAATGTTATTGTTTTTTTAAATCAGTCTGTAGAACTCTCCCTTTGTTCTCGGAATTCTGCTGAAGTTAAAAAATGCTTTGGAACTCTCCCATTGTTCTCGGAATATTATTGTTTTTTTAAATCCGTCTGTAGAATTCTATCATTGTACTCGGAATTCTACTGAAGTTTAAAAATGCTTTGGAACTCTTCCATTGTTCTCGGAATCCTGCTGAAGCTTAAAAATGCATTGGAACTCTCCCATTGTTCTCGGAATGTTTTTTGTTTTTTTAAATCAGTCTGTAGAACTCTCCCATTGTTCTCGCAATTCTGCTGAAGTTTAAAAAAGCTTTGGAACACTACCATTATTCTCGGAATTCTGCTAAAGCATAAAAATGCTTTGGAACTCTCCCATTGTTCGCGGAATGTTATTGTTTTTTAAATCAGTCTGTAGAACTCTCCCATTGTTCTCAGATTTCTTCTGAAGATTAAAAATGCTTTGGAACTCTTCCATTGTTCTCCGAATTCTACTGAAGTTTACAAATGCTTTGGAACTCTTCCATTGTTCTTGGAATTCTGCTGAAGTTTAAAAATGCTTTGGAACTCTCCCATTGATCTCGGAATGTTATTGGTTTTTAAATAAGTCTGTAGAGCTCTCCCATTGTTCTCGGAGTTCTACTGAAGTTTAAAAGTGCTTTGGAACTCTACAATTGTTCTCGGAATACTGCTGAAGTTTAAAAATGCTTTGGAACTCTCCCATTCTTCTCGGAATGTTTAGGTTTTTTAAAGAAGTCTTTAGAACTCTCCCATTGTTCTCGGAATTCTGCTGAAATTTAAAAATCCTTTGGAACGCTTCCATTGTTCTCGGAATTCTGCTGAAGTTTAAAAATGGTTTGGAACTCTCCCATTGTTCTCAGAATATTACTGTTTTTTTAAATCAGTCTGTAGAGCTCTCCCATTGTTCTCGGAGTTCTACTGAAGTTTAAAAATTCTTTGGATGTCTTCCATTGTTCTTGGAATTCTGCTGAAGTTTAAAAATGCTTCGGAACGCTCCCATTGTTTTCAGAATGTTTAGGTTTTTTAAATAAGTCTGTAGAACTCTCCCATTGTTCTCGGAATTCTGTTGAAGTTTAAAATTGCTTTGGAACTCTTGCATTGTTCTTGGAATTCTGCTGAAGTTTAAAAATTCTTTGGAACTCTCCAAATTGTTCTCGGAATGTTATTATTTTTTTATATCAGTCTATAGAACTCTCCCATTGTTCTTTGAATTCTGCTGAAGTTTAAAAATGCTTTGGAACTATCCCTTTTTCTTCAGAATGTTATTCTTTTTTTAAATCAGTCTGTAGAACTCTCCCATTGTTCTCGGAATTCTACTAAAGTTTAAAAATGCTTTGGAACTCTCCCATTGTTCTCGGAATGTTTTTTTTTTTAAAAACATTCTGTAGAACTCTCCCATTGTTCTCGGAGATCTACTGAAGTTTGAAAATGCTTTGGAACTCTTCCATTGTTCTCGGAATTCTGCTAAAGTTTAAAAACACTTTGGAACTCTTCCATTGTTCTCGGAATTCTGCTGAAGTTTAAAAAAGCTTTGGAACTCTTACATTGTTCTCGGAATTCTGCTGATGTTTAAAAATGCTTCGGAACACTCCCATTGTTCTCGGAAATGTATTGTTTTTTTAAATCAGTCTGTTGAAGTCTCCCATTGTTCTCGGAATTCAACTGAAGTTAAAAATTGCTTTGGAACTCTTCCACTGTTCTCGGAATTCTGCTGAAGATTGAAAATGCTTTGGAACTCTCCCATTGTTCTCGGAAATTTATTGTTTTTTTAAATCAGTCTGTAGAACTCTCGCATTGTTCTCGGATTTCTGCTGAAGTTTAAGAATGCTTTCGAACTCTTCCATTGTTCTAGGAATTCTGCTGAAAAATAAAAATGCTTTGACACTCTCCCATTGTTCTCAAATTGTTATTGTTTTTTTTAAATCAGTCTGTAGATCTCTCCCATTGTTCTCGGAATTCTGCTGAATTTTAAAATGGCTTTCGAACTCTACCACTGTTATCGGAATTCTGCTGAAGCTTAAAAATGCTTTGGAACTGTTCCGTTGTTCTCGGAATTCTGCTGAAGTTTAAAAATGCTTTGGATATCTTCCATTCTTCTCGGAATTCTGCTGAAGTTTAAAAATGCTTTGAACTCTTCCATTGTTCTCGGAATTCTGCTGAAGATTAAAAATGCTTTGGAACTCTCCCATTGTTCTCAGAATGTTATTGTTTTTTAAATCAGTCTGTAGAACTCTCCCATTGTTCTCGGAATTCTACTGAAGTTTAAAATTGCTTTGGAACTCTTCCACTGTTCTCGGAATTCTGCTGAAGATTAAAAATGCTTTGATACTCTGCCATTGTTCTCGGAATGTTATGGTTTTTTTAAATCAGTCTGTAGATCTCTCCCATTGTTCTCGAAATTCTGCTGAAGATTAAAAATGCTTTGGAACTCTACCACTGTTCTCGGAATTCTGCTGAAGCTTAAAAATGCTTTGGAACTCTTCCGTTGTTCTCAGAATTCTGCTGAAGTTTAAAAATGCTTTGGAACTCTCCCATTGTCCTCAGAATTTTATTGTTTTTTTAAATCAGTCTGTAGAACTTTACCTTTTTTCTCGGTGTTCTACTGAAGTTTAAAAATGCTTTGGAACTCTTCCATTGTTCTCGAAATTCTACGGAAGTTTAAAAATGCTATGGAAATCTTTCATTGTTTTCGGAATTCTGCTGAAGTTTAAAAATGACTTGGAACTCTTCCATTGTTCTCGGAATTCTGCTGAAGTTTAAAAATGCTTAGGAACTCTCCCATTGTACTCGGAATGTTAAGGTTTTTTAAATAAGTCTGCAGAACTCTCCCATTTTTCTCGGAATTCTGCTGAAGTTTAAAAATGCTTTGGAAATCTTCCATTGTACTCGGAATTCTGCTGAAGTTTAAAAATGCTTTGGAACTCTCACATTGTTCTCGACATTTTATTGTTTTTTAAGTTAGTCTGTAGAACTCTCCCATTGTTCTCGGAATTCTACTGAAGTTTAAAAATGATTTAGCATTCTTCCATTGTACTCGGAATGTTATTGTTTTTTTAAATCAGTCTTTATAACTCTCCCATTGTTCTCGGAATGTTTTTGTTTTTTTAAATCAGTCTGTAGAACTCTCCCATTGTTCCCGGAGTTCTACTGAAGATTAAAAATGCTTAGGAACTCTTTCATTGTTCTCGGAATTCTGCCAAAGTTTAAAAACATTTTGGAACTCTTCCATTGTTCTCGGAATTCTGCTGAAATTTAAAAATGCTTTGGAAATCTACCATTGTTCTCGGAATTCTGCTGAAGTTTAAAAATGCTATGGAACTCTTCCATTGTTCTCCGAATTCTGCTGATGTTTAAAAATGCTTCGGATCTCTCCCATTGTTCTCGGAATGTTAAGGTTTTTTAAATCAGTCTGTAGAACGCTCCCATTGTTCTCGGAATTCTACTGAAGTTTAAAATTGCTTTGGAACTCTTCCACTGTTCTCAGAATTCTGCTGAAGATTAAAAATGCTTTGGAACTCTCCCATTGTTCTCGGAAATTTATTGTTTTTTTAAATCAGTCTGTAGAACTCTCCCATTGTTCTCGGAATTCTGCTGAAGCTTAAAAATGCTTTGGAACTCTTCCATTGTTCTAGGAATTCTGCTGAAATTTAAAAATGCTTTGACACTCTCCCATTGTTCTCTAATTGTTATTGTTTTTTTAAATCAGTCTGTAGATCTCTCCCATTGTTCTCGGAATTCTTCTGAAGTTTAAAAATGCTTTCGAACTCTACCATTGTTATTGGAATTCTGCTGAAGCTTAAAAATGCTATGGAACTGTTCCGTTGTTCTCGGAATTCTGCTGAAGTTTAAAAATGCTTTGGATATCTTGCTTTGTTCTCGGAATTCTGCTGAAGTTTAAAAATGCTTTGGAACTCTTCCATTGTTCTCGGAATTCTGCTGAAGTTTAAAAATGCTTCGGAACTCTCCCATTGTTCTCGGATGATAAGGTTTTTTAATTCAGTCTGTAGAACTCTCCCATTGTTCTCGGAATTCTGCTGAAGTCTAAAAATGCTTTGAAACTCTCCCATTGTTCTGAGAATGTTATTGTTTTCTTAAATCAGTCTGTAGAACTCTCCCATTGTTCTCGGAATTCTACTGAAGTTTAAAATTGCTTTGGAACTCTTCCACTGTTCTCGGAATTCTGCTGAAGATTAAAAATGCTTTGAAACTCTGCCATTGTTCTCGGAATGTTATGGTTTTTTAAATCAGTCTGTAGATCTCTCCCATTGTTCTCAGAATTCTGCTGAAGTTTAAAAATGCTTTGGAACTCTACCATTGTTCTCGTAATTCTGCTGAAGCTTAAAAATGCTTTGGAACTCTTCCGTTGTTCTCAGAATTCTGCTGAAGTTTAAAAATGCTTTTGAACTCTTACATTGTTCTGCTAATTCTGCTGAAGCTTAAAAATGCTTTGGAACTCTCCCATTGTTCTCGAAATGTTAATGTTTTTTTAAATCAGTCTGTAGAACTCTCCCTTTGTTCTCGGTGTTCTACTGAAATTTAAAAATGCTATGGATCTCTTCCATTGTTCACGAAATTCTATGGAAGTTTAAAAATGCTATGAAAATCTTTCTTTGTTATCGGAATTCTGCTGAAGTTTAGGAATGCTTTGCAACACTTTCATTGTTCTCGGAATTCTGCTGAAGTTTAAAAATGCTTAGGAACTCTCCCATTGTACTCGGAATGTTAAGGTTTTATAAATAAGTCTGCAGAACTCTCCCATTGTTCTCGGAATTCTGCTGAAGTTTAAAAATGCTTTGGAACTCTTCCATTGTACTCGGAATACTGCTGAAGTTTAGAAATGCTTTGGAACTCTCCCACTGTTCTCAGAATGTTATTGTTTTTTTAATCCATCTGTAGAACTCTCCTATTGTTCTCAGAATTCTACTGAAGTTTAAAAATGCTTTGGAACTCTTCCATTTTTCTCAGAATTCTGATGAAGTTTAAAAATGCTTTGGAACTCTCCCATTGTTCTCGAAATGTTACTGTTTTTTAAGTTAGTCTGCAGAACTCTCCCATTGTACTCGGAGTTCTACTGAAGTTTAAAAATGATTTGGAATTCTTCCATTGTTCTCGGAATGTTATTGTTTTTTTAAATCAGTCTGTAGAACTCTCCCTTTGTTCTCGGAATTCTGCTGAAGTTAAAAAATGCTTTGGAACTCTCCCATTGTTCTCGAAATATTATTGCTTTTTTAAATCTGTCTGTAGAACTCTATCATTGTACTTGGAATTCTACTGAAGTTTAAAAATGCTTTGGAACTCTTGCATTGTTCTTGGAATTCTGCTGAAGCTTAAAAATGCATTGGAACTCTCCCATTGGTCTCGGAATGTTTTTTGTTTTTTTAAATCAGTCTGTAGAACTCTCCCATTGTTCTCGCAATTCTTCTGAAGTTTAAAAAAGCTTTGGAACTCTACCATTATTCTCGGAATTCTGCTAAAGCATAAAAATGCTTTGGAACTCTTCCGTTGCTCTCGGAATTCTGCCGAAGTTTAAAACTGCTTTGAAATTCTCCCTTTGTTCTCGGAATGTTATTCTTTTTTTAAATCAGTCTGTAGAACTCTCCCATTGTTCTCAGAATTATACTGAAGTTCAAAACTGCTTTGGAACTCTTCCATTGTTCTGTCATTGTTCTCAGATTTCTTCTGAAGATTAAAAATGCTTTGGAACTCTTCCATTGTTCTCCGAATTCTACTGAAGTTTACAAATGCTTTGGATCTCTTCCATTGTTCTTGGAATTCTGCTGAAGTTTAAAAATGCTTTGGAACTCTCCCATTGATCTCGGAATGTTATTGGTTTTTAAATAAGTCTGTAGAGCTCTCCCATTGTTCTCGGAGTTCTATTGAAGTTTAAAAGTGCTTTGGAACTCTACAATTGTTCTCGGAATTCTGCTGAAGTTTAAAAATGCTTCGGAACTCTCCCATTGTTCTTGGAATGTTTAGGTTTTTTAAATAAGTCTTTAGAACTCTCCCATTGTTCTCGGAATTCTGCTGAAATTTAAAAATGCTTTGGAATGCTTCCATTGTTCTCGGAATTCTGCTGAAGTTTAAAAATGGTTTGGAACTCTCCCATTGTTCTCAGAATATTACTGTTTTTTTAAATCAGTCTGTAGAGCTCTCCCATTGTTCTCGGAGTTCTACTGAAGTTTAAAAATGCTTTGGATGTCTTCTATTGGTCTTGGAATTCTGCTGAAGTTTAAAAATGCTTCAGAACGCTCCCATTGTTTTCAGAATGTTTAGGTTTTTTAAATAAGTCTGTAGAACTCTCCCATTGTTCTCGGAATTCTGCTGAAGTTTAAAATTGCTTTGGAACTCTTACATTGTTCTTGGAATTCTGCTGAAGTTTAAAAATGCTTTGGAACTCTCCCATTGTTCTCGGAATGTTATTATTTTTTTATATCAGTCTGTAGAACTCTCCCATTGTTCTTTGAATTCTGCTGAAGTTTAAAAATGCTTCGGAACTATCCCTTTTTCCTCAGAATGTTATTCTTTTTTTAAATCAGTCTGTAGAACTTTCCCATTGTTCTCGGAATTCTACTGAAGTTTAAAAATGCTTTGGAACTCTCACATTGTTCTCGGAATGTTATTTTTTTTAAAAACATTATGTAGAACTCTCCCAGTTCTCTCAGATTTCTGCTGAAGTTAAAAAATGCTTTGGAACTCTTCCATTGTTCTCAGAATTCTACTGAAGTTTAAAAATGCTTTGGAACTCTTCCATTGTTCTCTGAATTCTGCTGAAGTTTAAAAATGCTTTGGAACTCCTCCATTGTTCTCGGAATTCTGCTGAAGTTTAAAAATACTTTGGAAATCTTTCATTGTTCTCGGAATTCTGCTGAAGTTTAAAAATTCTTTGGAACTCTTCCATTGTTCTCAGAATTCTGCTGAAGTTTAAAAATGCTTCGGAACTCTCGCATTGTTCTCGGAATATTTTTGTTTTTTAAATCAGTCTGTAGAACTCTCCCATTGTTTTCGGAGTTCTACTGAAGTTTAAAAATGCATTGGAACTCTTCCATTGTTCTCGGAATTCTACTAAAGTTTAAAAACACTTTGGAACTCTTCCATTGTTCTCGGAATTCTGCTGAAGTTTAAAAAAGCTTTGGAACTCTTACATTGTTCTCGGAATTCTGCTGATGTTTAAAAATGCTTCGGAACACTCCCATTGTTCTCGGAAATGTATTGTTTTTTTTACATCAGTCTGTAGAACTCTCCCATTGTTCTCGGAATTCAACTGAAGTTAAAAATTGCTTTGGAATTCTTCCACTGTTCTCGGAATTCTGCTGAAGATTGAAAATACTTTGGAACTCTCCCATTGTTCTCGGAAATTTATTGTTTTTTTAAATCAGTCTGTAGAACTCTCCCATTGTTTTCGGATTTCTGCTGAAGTTTAAAAATGCTTTGGAACTCTTCCATTGTTCTAGGAATTCTGCTGAAAAATAAAAATGCTTTGACACTCTCCCATTGTTCTCAAATTGTTATTGTTTTTTTTAAATCAGTCTGTAGATCTCTCCCATTGTTCTCGGAATTCTGCTGAATTTTAAACTGGCTTTCGAACTCTACCACTGTTATCGGAATTCTGCTGAAGCTTAAAAATGCTTTGGAACTGTTCCGTTGTTCTCGGAATTCTGCTGTAGTTTAAAAATGCTTTGGATATCTTCCATTCTTCTCGGATTTCTGCTGAAGTTTAAAAATGCTTTGAACTCTTCCATTGTTCTCAGAATGTTATTGTTTTTTTAAATCAGTCTGTAGAACTCTCCCATTGTTCTCGGAATTCTACTGAAGTTTAAAATTGCTTTGGAACTCTTCCACTGTTCTCGGAATTCTGCTGAAGATTAAAAATGCTTTGAAACTCTGCCTTTGTTCTCTGAATGTTATGTTTTTTTTAAATCAGTCTGTAGATCTCTCCCATTGTTCTCGAAATTCTGCTGAAGATTAAAAATGATTTGGAACTCTACCATTGTTCTCGAAATTCTGCTGAAGCTTAAAAATGCTTTGGAACTCTTCCGTTGTTCTCAGAATTCTGCTGAAGTTTAAAAATGCTTTGGAACTCTCCCATTGTCCTCGTAATGTTATTGTTTTTTTAAATCAGTCTGTAGAACTCTCCCATTGTTATCGGAATTCTACTGAAGTTTAAAAATGCTTTTGAACCCTTACATTGTTCTGACTAATTCTGCTGAAGCTTAAAAATGCTTTGGAACTCTCCCATTGTCCTCGGAATGTTATTGTTTTTTTAAATCAGTCTGTAGAACTTTCCCTTTTTTCTCGGTGTTCTACTGAAATTTAAAAATGCTTTGGAACTCTTACATTGTTCTCGAAATTCTACGGAAGTTTAAAAATGCTATGGAAATCTTTCATTGTTTTCGGAATTCTGCTGAAGTTTAAAAATGCCTTGGAACTCTTCCATTGTTCTCGGAATTCTGCTGAAGTTTAAAAATGCTTTGGAACTCTTCCATTGTACTCGGAATACTGCTGAAATTTAGAAATGCTTTGGAACTCTCCCACTGTTCTCAGAATGTTATTGTTTTTTTAATCCGTCTGTAGAACTCTCCCATTGTTCTCGAATTCTACTGAAGTTTTAAAATGCTTTGGAACTCTTCCATTTTTCTCGGAATTCTGCTGAAGTTTAAAAATGCTTTGGAACTCTCCCATTGTTCTCGACATTTTATTGTTTTTTAAGTTAGTCTGTAGAACTCTCCCATTGTTCTCGGAATTCTACTGAAGTTTCAAAAAAAGATTTAGAATTCTTCCATTGTACTCGGAATGTTATTGTTTTTTTAAATCAGTCTTTATAACTCTCCCATTGTTCTCGGAATGTTTTTGTTTTTTTAAATCAGTCTGTAGAACTCTCCCATTGTTCTCGGAGTTCTACTGAAGATTAAAAATGCTTAGGAACTCTTTCATTGTTCTCGGAATTCTGCCAAAGTTTAAAAACATTTTGGAACTCTTCCATTGTTCTCGGAATTCTGCTGAAATTTAAAAATGCTTTGGAAATCTACCATTGTTCTCGGAATTCTGCTGAAGTTTAAAAATTCTTTGGAACTCTTCCATTGTTCTCGGAATTCTGCTGATGTTTAAAAATGCTTCGGCTCTCTCCCATTGTTCTCGGAATGTTAAGGTTTTTTAAATCAGTCTGTAGAACTCTCCCATTGTTCTCGGAATTCTACTGAAGTTTAAAATTGCTTTGGAACTCTTCCACTGTTCTCGGAATTCTGCTGAAGATTAAAAATGCTTTGGAACTCTACCATTGTTCTCGGAAATTTATTGTTTTTTTTAATCAGTCTGTAGAACTCTCCCATTGTTCTCGGAATTCTGCTGAAGTTTAAAAATGCTTTGGAACTCTCCCATTGTTCTCGAAATTTTACTGTTTTTTAAGTTAGTCTGCAGAACTCTCCCATTGTACTTGGAGTTCTACTGAAGTTTAAAAATGATTTGGAATTCTTCCATTGCTCTAGGAATGTTATTGTTTTTCTAAATCAGTCTGTAGAACTCTCCCTTTGTTCTCGGAATTCTGCTGAAGTTAAAAAATGCTTTCGAACTCTCCCATTGTTCTCGGAATATTATTGTTTTTTTAAATCCGTCTGTAAAACTCTATCATTGTACTCGGAATTCTACTGAAGTTTAAAAATGCTTTGGAACTCTTTCATTGTTCTCGGAATTCTGCTGAAGCTTAAAAATGCATTGGAACTCTCCCATTGTTCTCGGAATGTTTTTTGTTTTTTTAAATAAGTCTGTAGAACTCTCCCATTGTTCTCGCAATTCTGCTGAAGATTAAAAAAGCTTTGGAACTCTACCATTATTCTCGGAATTCTGCTAAAGCATAAAAATGCTTTGGAACTCTTCCGTTGCTCTCGGAATTCTGCCGAAGTTTAAAACTGCTTTGAAATTCTCCCTTTGCTCTCGGAATGTTATTCTTTTTTTAAATCAGTCTGTAGAACTCTCCCATTGTTCTCAGAATTATACTGAAGTTCAAAACTGCTTTGGAACTCTTCCATTGTTCTGCTAATTCTGGTGAAGTTTAAAAATGCTTTGGAACTCTCCCATTGTTCGCGGAATGTTATTGTTTTATAAATCAGTCTGTAGAACTCTCCCATTGATCTCAGATTTCTTCGGAAGATTAAAAATGCTTTGGAACTCTTCCATTGTTCTCCGAATTCTACTGAAGTTTACAAATGCTTTGGAACTCTTCCATTGTTCTTGGAATTCTGCTGAAGTTTAAAAATGCTTCGGAACTCTCCCATTGTTCTCGGAATGTTTATGTTTTTTAAATAAGTCTTTAGAACTCTCCCATTGTTCTCAGAATTCTGCTGAAATTTAAAAATGCTTTGGAATGCTTCCATTGTTCTCGGAATTCTGCTGAAGTTTAAAAATGGTTTGGAACTCTCCCATTGTTCTCAGAATATTACTGTTTTTTTAAATCAGTCTGTAGAGCTCTCCCATTGTTCTCGGAGTTCTACTGAAGCTTAAAAATGCTTTGGATGTCTTCCATTGTTTTTGGAATTCTGCTGAAGTTTAAAAATGCTTCGGAACGCTCCCATTGTTTTAAGAATGTTTAGGTTTTTTAAATAAGTCTGTAGAACTTTCCCATTGTTCTCGGAATTCTGCTGAAGTTTAAAATTGCTTTGGAACTTTTACATTGTTCTTGGAATTCTGCTGAAGTTTAAAAATGCTTTGGAACTCTTCCATTGTTCTCAGAATTCTACTGAAGTTTAAAAATGCTTTGGAACTCTCCCATTGTTCTCGGAATGTTATTATTTTTTTATATCAGTCTGCAGAACTCTCCCATTGTTCTTTGAATTCTGCTGAAGTTTAAAAATGCTTTGGAACTCTCCCATTTTTCTCAGAATATTATTTTTTTTTAAATCAGTCTGTAGAACTCTCCCATTGTTCTCGGAATTCTACTGAAATTTAAAAATGCTTTGGAACTCTTCCATAGTTCTCAGAATTCTGCTGAAGTTTAAAAATGCTTTGGAACTCTCCCATTGTTCTCGGAATGTTATTGTTTTTTTAAACCAGTCTGTAGAACTCTCCCATTGTACTCGGAATTCTGCTGAAGTTTAAAAATGATTTGGAACGCTACCATTGTTCTCGGAATTCTGCTGAAGTTTAAAAATGCTTTGGAACTTTTCCATTGTTCTCGGAATTCTGCTGAAATTTAAAAATCTTTGGAACTCTCCCATTGTTTTCGGAATGTTATTTTTTTTTTAAATCAGTCTGTAGAACTCTACCATTGTTCTCGGAATTCTACTGAAGTTTAAATATGCTTTGGATGTCTTCCATTGTTCTTGGAATTCTGCTGAAGATTAAAAATGCTTCGGAACGCTCCCATTGTTTTCGGAATGTTTAGGTCTTTTAAATAAGTCTGTAGAACTCTTCCATTTTTCTCGGAATTCTGCTGAAGTTTAAAATTGCTTTGGAACTCTTCCATTGTTCTCGGAATTCTGCTGAAGTTTAAAAATGCTTTGGGACTCTTTCATTTTTCTCAGAATTCTTCTGAAGTTTAAAAATGCTTTGGAACTCTCCCATTGTTCTCAGACTGTTTTTCTTTTTTTAAATCAGTCTGTAGAACTCTTACATAGTTCTCAGAATTCTGCTGAAGTTTAAAAATGCATTGGATCTCTTATATTGTTCTCTGAATTCTGCTGAAGTTTAAAAATGCTTTGGAACTCTCCCATTGTTCTCGGAATGTTATTGTTTTTTTAAATCAGTCTTTAGAACTCTCCCATTGTTCTCGGAATTCTGCTGAAATTTAAAAATGCTTTGAAACTCTCCCATTGTTCTCGGAAAGTTATTGTTTATTTAAATTAGTCTGTAGAACTCTCCCATTGTTCTCAGATTTCTTCTGAAGTTTAAAAATGATTTGGAACTCTACCATTGTTCTCGGAATTCTGCTGAAGTTTAAAAATGGTTTGGAACACTTCCGTTGTTCTCGGAATTCTGCTGGAGTTTAAAAATGCTTTGGAACTCTCCCATTGTTCTCGGAATGTTATTGTTTTTTTAAATCAGTCTGTAGAACTCTCCCATTGTTCTCAGATTTATTCTGAAGATTAAAAATGCTTTGGAATTCTTCCATTGTTCTCGGAATGTTATTGTTTTTTTTGTATCAGCCTGTAGAACTCTCCAATTGTTCTCGGAATTCTACTGAAGTTTAAAATTGCTCTCGAAAATTTCCACTTTTCTGGGAATTCTGCTGATGATTAAAAATGCTTTGGAACTCTCCCATTGTTCTCAGAATGTTATTGTTTTTTTTATATCAGTCTGTAGAGCTATCCCATTGTTCTCGGAATTCTGCTGAAGTTTAAAAATGCTTAGGAACTCTCCCATTTTTCTCGGATTGTTATTGTTTTTTTAATCAGTCTGTAGAACTCTCTCATTGTTCTCGGAATTCTACACAAGTTTAAAAATGCTTTGGAACTCTCCCATTGTTCTCGGAACATTATTGTTTTTTAAATCAGTCTGTAGAACTCTCCAATTGTTCTCGGAATTCTACTGAAGTTTAAAAATGCTTTGGAACTCTTCCATTGTTCTCGGAAATCAGGTGACGTTTAACAATGCTTTGGAGCTCTCCCATTGATATCGAAATGTCACTGTTTTTTTAAATCAGTCTGTACAACTCTCCCATTGTTCTCGGAGTTCTGCTGAAGTTTAAAAATGCTTTGGAAATCTTCCATTTTTCTCTGAATTCTGCTGAAGTTTAAAAATGCTTTGGAACTCTTCCATTGTTCTCGGAAGTCTGCTGAAGTTTAAAAATGCTTTGGAACCCTTCCATTGTTCTCGGAATTGTGCTGAAGTTTAAAAATGCTTTGGAACTCTCCCATTGTTCTCAGACTGTTATTATTTCTTTAAATCAGTCTGTAGTAGAACTCTTACATTGTTCTCGGAATTCTGCTGAAGTCTAAAAATGCATTGGAGCTCTTCTGTTGTTCTCGGTATTCTGCTGAATAGTGTTGAGCCACCCCCGTAGTGTTCGAGTTCGGTTCGGTTCGTCGAACACCCGTGTGTTCGCCGAACTGTTCGTCGAACTGTTCGTCGAACACCTTCGAACACCGTTAAAACCAATGGCAGGCAAACAAAAACACATAGAAACACATAGAAAACACCTTCAAAGGTGTCCAAAAGCTGACAAACTGCTCAGAAGACACAACTAACACATGGAAAAGTGACAAGTACATATAGTCATGCGAAAAGAAAAGAGGTGGAGGAGTAAAAGGAGGGGGAGACACAGATATAGGCATGTCATGCCCTTCTAAAATCCAAAAAGTGAGAAGCCGAGACGGCCAGTCCGCTCCTGCCCGTGCCACCTCCGTGTCGCCGGGTTTGTGCCAGAGCCGCGGTGAACCCTGACGGCCAGCCCCCCTCTCCCAATACTGGTGCCTGTCCGCTGGTGGGTCGAGAGAGCCCCCCTGTGGTGGAGGCAGCTCTAAGCTTTTTAATTTAAATTGTCCCTCTAATTTGAATGAATACACTTTAAATCCATTTACAAGGATCTATTGGAGGGCAAGTCTCATGCCAGCAGCCGCGTAATTCCAGCTCCAGTAGCGTCCACTAAAGCTGCTGCAGTTAAAAAGCTTTTATAAGGATCGAGCTCGGCTGTCCACCGCAAGGCATCCTAGTGCCAGTCCCAGCCCCTATGCCTTGGGGTGCCTCCTGATGCTCTTCACTAAGTATCCCGTGGTCCCGAAGCATTTCCTTTGAAAAAATTAAGTGTCCAAACTACAGGTGGTGTAGCTTGCTTAACAGCCGGGATAATCCGCTGACTAGCAGACACTGCTACTAGGCACAAAGTATTTCCTGGGCTAGATGCAGTTAAAAATTTGTAAGTAGATACTCTCGTTGGATGCTGAGAAAGCATTCCATAGAGTCTCCTGGCACGCCATATATGATTCTCTTAAAAAGCTTGGGGTAGGGGTCTAGGGGACCCTTTTATAGCCAAAATCACGGCCCTGTATCACAATACGTCACCTAGGCTGAAGATGAATGGAACTGTAGCACCGAGGGCTCGGTTGCTACAGACGTATTGCACCTCACCCAGAGGTGTGATATCTCACTCTCAGATAAGGATGGAGTGTGGATCAGGACCCGACACCTGCATGCATTACACCACATTGCCGTGGGGCAGGGCGACCAATATGCCCCTGAGATGGGCACGACAGTCCCTGTCCCTGGCTGGAGTGGGGGGAGGGAACACTGAGGAAGGGGAACCCTGCAGTGCAGGAGCAGGGAGGAAGCAGTTCCTGGGTGCATTGAGAAGGGAGTATAAAAGGTGGGCACCATCTTAGTTCAGTGCAGAGAAGTCTGAGCAGAAGTGGCAGGGAGCAGGGGCTCTGCATGAGCTCTGCTCCGGAGGCGGGCCTAGTAACAGAGGCCCAGGCCTGCAAGAGGGAGAAGGAAGGAAGAGGAGCGGAGAAGGCTCCAGGAACGAGGAATGAAGGGATCCCAGGGGTGCGGACGGGCGAGTCGCCACCGCACACCCGAATCCACCTGCGTGGAGGGGTCAGGCCAAAGGGGGAGACCGGTCCCCGAACTAGTGGAGGCAGGAAACGACCCTCAGCTAGAAACCGGAGGCTCTGACATTTTATGTGGCGCAGCCCCTTGCTCCACCCGCTAGGAAGGCACCACATAGGGTCAGGGAAACTGGCGCCAAGTTTACCAAGAGGAGGCCCGAGGCAGCCGGACAGAAGTGTTGGTAAGAAAGGCCAGACAAAGGACACACAAAGGGGGTCCTGTGAAGCGCTCCAAAGTTATCTGGGAGTTGTCTGAGCCCCTCACCTGGTGAGCACAGTGCGACGTGGGCAGCCGTTACCTGCAGACGTGGTCTGGATAATAAGAACTGTGAGTAAAGGCCCTGAACTGCATCACTGACTCCGTGTCGTTACTGCTGCTGCCCTGCACCATCACCCCCATCCTCAGCATACATTGCCCTGAGGCTATACTCCTCCCGTGGGGAGTTATGCTACGCTCTGCTGCACCCACAACACCAGCCTTAGCGGTCTGCCCTGTAGCGGCGGTTCACTCTGACCGCAATCCACGGGTGGCGTAGTCGGACATTTAAACATCAAAACCACATAAATAGTTCCGCCACTGGTTTGACCGCCCTGAGCCACGGAACCGGATCGCCGCCACGAAGACTACAACCACCAGCATCCACCAAAAAGGGTCCGGCTCCGGGTGTCCCAAGGCCCAGGGGGTGCGTCAGAACATTTTCATCACCTTTCACAATCACCAATGGGACAAGGCAGGGATGTCCTCTGTCCCCTCTCTTATACATCCTAGTGACGGAGCACCTGCTCTCATCAATTCGCCATAACCCCAATATTAGGTGGATTGAGGTGGGAGGCACCGAGTACAAGTGCTCTCTATTTGCTGATGATGTCCTAGTATATATCACTCAATCACATATATCCATCCCTGCTGTTATGGCTGAAATAGATCACTTTGTTACATGGTAAAATTTTAAAATCAATGCAGCGAAGTCTGAGGCCCTCGATGTCTCCCTCCCTAAATCCATATAGGATTCCATCCAGTCCAACTTTCCCTTTGCCTGGCCCTCACAGGGTATCAAATACTTAGGAATTCCTATTCATAGAGACCTCTCCCATCTATGTTATCTTAATTTTGGGCCCTTTATTGAACAATTCCATACAGACCACGGTTGGCAAGTTAGAACTGTAAGATTCACTACGTGAACCACTGGTGTTTTGTGGAAAAGCACATGTAAGATTCTGCAACAGTCTCTGCTGATACTCCTGCATGCGTGCATCCCTTTCTATGGCAGGAATAATTTCTGCAAATTTACTTTTGTACCGGGGATCTAACAGTGTGGCAACCCAGTAGTCAGGATTATTTCTAATTCTCACAATTCGAGGGTCATGTTGCAGGTAGTGCAGCAAGAAGGCACTCATGTGTGTTGCGCATCCAGGAGCACCAAGTCCCTGTTGTGTTGGTGGCGAGGTAACAATCATGCTTCCTTCCTCTGTCCTCTCCCCCCAACCTCGCACAACAGAAATGTGATCAAGGTCTCCCTCATCTGATGAGTCTTCCATCAGTTCGTCCTCCACTTCTTCCTGGGCTCCTGCACCTTCCTCACTAGTTTGGCTGCTACCATGCGCCCTGGTAAAATCATCTCCCCCACCCTCACATGCCTGCCGCCCTGGTGCTGCCGACCGTCTGGACCTTGCAGATGTTAGCCCTTCCGCATACAACTCCTCCTCCTCTACTTCCTCCACCTCCTCTTGTGCCACCACCTGACTCCGAATTCTGTTTAACATGTGCTCCAGCATGTAAATCACCGGAATAGTCATGCTGATAATGGCATCGTCAGCACTAAACATCTTCGTCGCCATTTCAAAACTGTGCAGAAGGGTGCATAGGTCCCTGATCTGAGACCACTCCTCCAGCGTGATTTGCCCCACCTCTGAATCTCGTTGGCCCAGGCTATACGTCAGAACGTATTGCACCAGGGCTTGTCGGTGCTGCCACAGTCGCTGCAACATGTGCAGAGTTGAATTCCACCGGGTAGGCACATCGCATTTTAGCCGGTGAAGTGGCAGGCCCAACGACTTCTGTAGAGATGTAAGTCGCTGAGCTGCGGGATGCGAACGGCGGAAGTGAGCACACAGCGACCGTGCCCTCTGCAGAAGGCCATCTAGTCTGGGATAGTGGGCTAAAAATTGCTGGACAACCAGGTTCAACACGTGAGCCATACAAGGCACGTGTGTGACATTGCCCCGGCGAAGGGCCGCACCCAGGTTTGCAGCATTGTCGCACACGGCCTTCCCTGGTTTCAGGTCCAGTGGAGACAACCATTCATGAAATTGGTTCTCCAGAGCTGACCACAACTCCTCAGCTGTGTGACTCACATTTCCCAGACATTTCAATGTAAAAACCGCCTGATGACGTTGAGCCCTACTGCCAGCATAGTAAGGAGGTGTGCAGGATCCCTTCTGCGCAGTTAGAAAGCTTGTGGCATGACCAGACAGGCTTTGGGTGCAGGTGGAAGACCGAGAGGAGGTTGAGGAGGCAGAAGCAGTGGAGGAAAAATGACATAAAGAGGATTGACGCACAACTCGTGGGGACGGCAAGACTTGGACAGCAGCCCCTTGTCCTGCTGTCACCATAGTTACCCAGTGCCCAGTCAGCGACATGTAACGCCCCTGTCCATGCCTACTCGTCCAAGTGTCTGTGGTGAAATGCACCCTGTCACACACAGAGTTTCTCAAAGAAGCGGTGATATTGTGTGCGACATGCTGGTGGATCGCAGGCACACCTTTCTTTGAGAAGTAGTGCCGACTGGGCATCTGGTACTGGGGCACTGCGACGGACATAAGGTCTCGAAAATCCTCTGTGTCCACCAGGCGGAAAGGCAGCATTTCTGTAGCCAAGAGCTTGCAGATGGTGAAATTCAACCTCTTAGCTTTCTCATGGCTAGGAGGAAATGGTCTTTTACTTGTCCACATCTGAGGGACCGAGGGCTGGCTATTGTGCTTAGACGGGGTTGATAAGGGTGTCCCCGGCAAACTGCCGGTCTGTGAGGAAGATGCAGGCGGACATGTTAGGTTGCCTTGATCCAAAGGTGGTGCTATCGATGTTGGACAGCGCTCAAGACCAGCTGGTGTTACCACCTCCAAAGAAAATGATGACCTGCCAATCACGCTGGATGTTGCGGGTAAAGAGGTGGCAGGTCTGCGCCCCAAAACAGGTGTGACTGCTGTCCCCCCAGTCACAGAGGATGAAGAGGCCGCGGATGCACAAGATATGGCAGACGGTGGTTGGCCCGGCCGGCTAGACCGCATTGTAGCACACTGAGCTTCCCACTGCAACTTATGCTTCATGTCCATGTGCCGGTTCATGCATGAAGTACTCAAACTATGTATTTTTTGGCCTCTACTTAGCTTTTGCTGACAAATGTTACAGATAACACGAGTTGGGTCATCTTTATCGATCTGAAAAAATGCCCAGGCTATGCAAGGCTTAGCACCCATGCGACCTGAAGAGCCACCACGACTTGTGGTGAGAGGCAGAGTTGTGTTTGAGGATGCAGTTGTTGACGTGCTTCCAGTACTACGTCTCTGTCCAGGAAGGCGCAACCTGACCTCGTCGTCACTAGCATCTTCCTCCACCTCCTCTGCTGACCTCATCTCTTGGCTGACTGTGGGTTGACAGTAAGTGGGATCTCCGACCTCATCATCATCACCCTGTGCGTTATCACACCCGTCGTCCTCAGAGCCAACCTGTTCCTGCCCTGACAAAAAACTAAAGTTGTCGCTCCAATCAGGTATTTGAGTCTTATCATCGTCTTCCTCATTGTCTCCACCAACAGGAGTTACAGTTTGGGAATGAGGGTCTACATTATGGTCAGAACCTTCTGCGTCTGGTCCTGGATCCGACTCATAAAGATTCTGGGCATCAGTGCAGATCATTTCCTCGTCTGGATTCACAGAAGCGCTGGAGTCGACCTCTGATTCCCAGGCTATAGTATGAGTAAACAGCTCTGCAGACTCAACCATCTGTTCTACCTCATACTCAGACGGGCAGCTGGAGATTTGGGAGCTGTGAGGAAGCAAGTGCGATTTGGGTGACACCTTTGAGGACTGGAGTATTTGTGATGTTGAAGTTGATGTGGAGGAGAGCCCACTTAAAGGAGCACTTGATATCCGTTGAAGCACCTGCTGTTTTTGTGCCTCATCTGGAATTTGTAGCGATTGGCGTGGCCGTAAGAAAGGGATCTTATCACATTGTCCGCTAAAAGAAGTAGACATTTTAGTTTGGCTGGAAGATGGTCTTTCTTCTGCACCTACCCCACGGACACAACCTTTTTTCCCCTTCCCAACACGCCTATTCCCCTTTCCACCAGCAGCAGGCCTTTTTCCACTCATTTTGGTGGTTAACTAATTCACAACTCTGGAGTTGTTTGCACAAAAAAACAATGGATGGTAACCGAGCAGAGCTGAGTGGCCAAACTGTGGTATTAGGCCAAAACTATTGGCTGGGTTAGATGCAGAAAAAAATTATTTTTAATTTGCAACCTGATGGAGGTCAGTATAGATGGACTAATAGACCAAGTCCCACACACCGCTAGAAGCCCAAATATTTTTTCAGAGCTAGATGCAGAAATTTTTTTTATTCAATTTGCAACCTGATGGAGGTCAGTATAGATGGACTAATAGACCAAGTCCCACACACTGCTAGAAGCCCAAATATTTTTTCAGAGCTAGATGCAGAAAAAAATTATTTTTAATTTGCAACCTGATGGAGGTCAGTATAGATGGACTAATAGACCAAGTCCCACACACTGCTAGAAGCCCAAATATTTTTTCAGAGCTAGATGCAGAAAAAAATTATTTTTAATTTGCAACCTGATGGAGGTCAGTATAGATGGACTAATAGACCAAGTCCCACACACCGCTAGAAGCCCAAATATTTTTTCAGAGCTAGATGCAGAAAAAAATTATATTCAATTTGCAACCTGCTGGACGTCAGTATAGAAGGACTAATAGAACAAGTCCCACACACTGCTAGAAGCCCAAATATTTTTTCAGAGCTAAATGAAGAAAAAAATTATTTTTAATTTGCAACCTGATGGAGGTCAGTATAGATGGACTAATAGACCAAGTCCCACACACTGCTAGAAGCCCAAATATTTTTTCAGAGCTAGATGCAGAAAAAAATTATTTTTAATTTGCAACCTGATGGAGGTCAGTATAGATGGACTAATAGACCAAGTCCCACACACCGCTAGAAGCCCAAATATTTTTTCAGAGCTAGATGCAGAAAATTTTTTTATTCAATTTGCAACCTGATGGAGGTCAGTATAGATGGACTAATAGACCAAGTCCCACACACTGCTAGAAGCCCAAATATTTTTTCAGAGCTAGATGCAGAAAAAAATTATTTTTAATTTGCAACCTGCTGGAGGTCAGTATAGATGGACTAATAGACCAAGTCCCACACACTGCTAGAAGCCCAAATATTTTTTCAGAGCTAGATGCAGAAAAAAATTATTTTTAATTTGCAACCTGATGGAGGTCAGTATAGATGGACTAATAGAACAAGTCCCACACGCTGCTAGAAGCCCAAATATTTTTTCAGAGATAAATGAAGAAAAAAATTATTTTTAATTTGCAACCTGATGGAGGTCAGTATAGATGGACTAATAGACCAAGTCCCACACACTGCTAGAAGCCCAAATATTTTTTCAGAGCTAGATGCAGAAAAAAATTATTTTTAATTTGCAACCTGATGGAGGTCATTATAGATGGACTAATAGACCAAGTCCCACACACCGCTAGAAGCCCAAATATTTTTTCAGAGCTAGATGGAGAAAAAAATTATATTCAATTTGCAACCTGCTGGAGGTCAGTATAGAAGGACTAATAGAACAAGTCCCACACACTGCTAGAAGCCCAAATATTTTTTCAGAGCTAAATGAAGAAAAAAATTATTTTTAATTTGCAACCTGATGGAGGTCAGTATAGATGGACTAATAGACCAAGTCCCACACACTGCTAGAAGCCCAAATATTTTTTCAGAGCTAGATGCAGAAAAAAATTATATTCAGTTTGCAACCTGATGGAGGTCAGTATAGATGGACTAATAGAATGATGCTATGCCCAAAAGATTTTACTTCACTAGGTGCAGTAAAAAAATTGGTATTCTATACACAGGTGGTATATCTTGCAACACAGATAGGCTACTCCACTGACTAACACACTCTGCAATAGGCCAAAAAGGATTAGCTTTGCTAGATTCAGCCAAATGCTGTGAAAAAACTTGCACAGCACTGGCACAGACCTGCCTGGCAAAAACTGATAGGAACTGATGTAACCTAGTCCTGAAAAGGACTCCAATTACAATTAGTCTTTACTCCCACAATCTATCTATTTAAGAGCACAGACCTGCCTGATAAAAGTCGTAGGAAATGCTGTAACCTAGTCCTTAAAAGGACTGCAATCACAACTATTCCCTACTCCCAAGCTATCTGTATATTTGTGCGAAAATTGGCTTGAAATTAACAAGGTATAGCGCACACAGCAACAGCGGTGCCGTCTAACACGCAGCTGCAGCAGTGAGAAAATGGTGGCGACGGGGAAAATGGCTTGGTCTTATAGGGCAAGGACATGTCACATACACTGCCAATCACACATGCCCTTGCTTGTGTGAAAAAAAGCACTTCGCTCCGTGTGTGCGCTGCTGATAGGCTGACAGATTGCACCTCCCCACTGCAAATGCGGGAAAGAGAAAAAAAAATGGAGATCTTCATTGTTCCTGCAGAGATCCATCCCCTGCCCCTCCCCCCGCCCCGCTGTACACTCAAACTGCGTATTAACATTAATTTTCATCATTACTGAGAAAAAATCCAGTTATGATTTTGGTGCACGAACAGTTATCGAACATAACCTCGAACAGCCGAATTTTTCTCAAATTGTTCGTGTTCGCCGACCGGCTCGAACACCGCCCAAAACAGCTCGAATTTGAGATTGGCGAACAGTTCGAGTAGAACAACGCTCATCTCTATTGGCTAGTTTAATTATATATGGAGTCAATGGTCAACTCTATATAATTGTTCCTTAATATAGCAGGCTTCCTTTCACATAAATCAGATATAGAAAATTGGAAATTAGAAGCATCTCAGGTCTTTTCTACTACTGAATCTCTCTTTAAATCGAGTGACATTTTCTCTATATTTAAGAACCTAACTAGAACTCTGAAACAACAAGTAAGAGTGTGGTGGGAAATAGCGAGCTTAGAAACATACTTACAGAAATGTATAGTCTACCGAGGTCTTAGGATTTCATTGACCCCTAATGCCCATAGAGAAGATTCTCTATTTATTAAGGGCTGGGAAAATATACTGACAGAAAGTTCTTTGAGATTAATGAGCTACATACTTGATTACAAAAGGCAACAATTGATCAAAATTAATGAGCAATTGGAGAAAGAGATCCTGGAAGCACAGCAATTTGCGACACAACCAGACTTTGCCAGATTAGAAAGTGATCTACAGAAAAGTATTGAAAATTTGAAAAGTGAAATCAAAGAGCGTAAACATCGAAAATATATTAGAGATCTTGGAGACTTTGAAACAGGACAAATATATAAACCCAGAGGAACAAACCAGAGGTCTAATAGACCAAACATAACTGAACATGCTGAAACAGACCTCTCAGGATCTGTTAGCTCAGTGGATAGACAAGTGTCTATTGGAGGAACTAAACGTAAGAGTGGCTTTAGCAGGAACTATAGACAATGAAAGGATTCCTTCCCTAAATCATGGGGGACTTACAGGAGCCAAAATGCATACTCAGAAAAAGATATGTCCAATACATCATCGTCAGCATCCTCCTTATTTTCCTCCATCTCACCACCGGTCACAAGAACAGAATTTTTACAGCCAACAATTCCAGCAATGTTTGGCAATGTAAATGTACCCCAAATACAGACTCCCGTAATGAACAATATAAGTGTTACACCACTGCGTCCACAAGGCCAGTCCAATATGAATCAATTGGCACTGGGTCCACAAAATGTCTTTACAACATCACAGGCTGGCGCTTCGACTTCTATTTTAGGGGTAAATCGGCCAGTCTAATGAGAGATCATGAAAACAACCTTCAAATTTTCAATGTCTCCTCATGTGTATTAAGCCATAATCATATTCGTCTCCTTCAGAAGGGCCTATCTTTTGCGCCCAGACCTAAATTTGATGTGTTTATGTGGACAAAAGATTTGAATCTTTTCGCTAGAAAGCTTGCACTCCACAAATACCATATAATAAAAAATCAAGATCCTCTGAAGAATCAGAGAAATAAAATTGAAGCAATTTTAACATTGGAGACATTGGAAAATGATAATGAAACTGGCCAAATATCTATTGCACCCCCCTTTTCCTCCTTGAAACCTAAAAGTAAAAATACTCCTAGTTTCTCTCAATATCATAACAGTGATGCCTTTGTTAATATGGCACAGATAGAACTAAAAAAGCTATCTAAAAAGAGACCTGCTAAGAATAAGAATTTGAGTCGAGAGGAGGAAAAGGCAATTAAAGAATTGCAAGCAAACAACAATGTTGTTATTAAACTCTCTGACAAGGGGAACAACATTGTTGTTATGGACGTAGTGGATTATAAGAAGATGGTTCTAGATCCACTTAACGAAAAAGATACTTATAAACGGTTACTCAGGGATCCCACTGTTAAATTTACTCAAGAGTTACAATCAATTTTGAAGGAAGCCCTTGACGCTGATTATATTACTGAGGATGAATATAAGGTTCTGTTCAACCCTACCCCTACAATGGCTACCATTTATGCATTACCCAAGATGCATAAGAGAATAAGACGGATACCAGGGAGACCTATAGTCTCAGGTAATAACTGCCTCACAGAAGGAATAAGTCAATACATTGATCAGATGCTCTCCCCCTTTGTGCACTCCCTCCCCTCCTACATTAAAGACACTAAGGATATGGTTTCAAAACTACGTAATGTCACAGTCTCAGCACAAACAATACTAACCAGCCTCGATGTAGAGGTTTTATACAGTAATATTTCTCATGAATTAGGTGTCACAGCTGTATTTTACTTTTTATCCACAAAATCGAAGCACTTTAAAGCACATAATGATTTTTTGCTGTCACTTTTATTATTTACTTTAACACATAACTTTTTTACCTTTGACGGTGCCTTCTATCAACAGATAAGGGGCACCGCCATGGGTACATCATGTGCACCAAGTTTTGCAAATCTTTTTCTAGGGTGGTGGGAGGACACCTTAGTTTTTAATGAAGATTTGACTTTTTTCACTAGTCACATTTTATTTTGGGGGAGATACATAGACGATGTATTGATTCTGTGGGAAGGAGACATCAAAATATTTGAAGATTTTGTAGCCATCCTGAACAAAAATAAGATTGGAATGCTTTTCACCTATGAGATAGGGTTGAACAGGATCAATTTTTTGGATTTGACTATTTCTATAGACAGAGAAGGTAACCTCCTTACAGATATATATAGAAAGCCCACGGCCACCAATAATCTCCTTCATTGGAAAAGTTGGCACCCACCGTCCTTAAAGGCCGGTATTCCAGTTGGCCAATACCTGAGGGCTAGGCGTAACTGCTCCAGTGACGAAGCATTCTTTAGGGAGAGCAGAAATCTTTTTGAGAAATTTACATCTAGAGGATACCCTAAAAAAATCATCCTCTATAGAGCCTTCAATAGAGCCAAGAAGAGTGACAGAGACATGTTACTAATGTCCCCCCAAAAAAATTCCAGTCCTAAAATGATTAGGCTAATAGGAATGTATGATGAACATACCTCGGATATTTATAATATCATGTGGAAATTCTGGCCATTACTAAGAACAGACCCAGATATTAGAGATGTGATTAGTAGTGTTGAGCGAGCACTAAAATGCTCGGGTGCTCGAAGCTCGGGCCGAGCTCACCGTGATACTCGGGTGCTCAACCCGAGCAACGAGCCCAATGTTAGTCTATGGGAGACTCGAGCATTTTTGTGGTGGCACCCCCGGCAGTCTTTTAAAAGCCTAACAAGTGCCCAAAATGATAGCGACAGTGCTCAAATGACATGGGGATCGCCCCAGGAAGCATTTCTGACCCCCAGGTCACTAATGTCAACAACGTGGTCAGAGGTATTAAGCCACTTTTACGGGCTCACAATTAAACGTTCAAAAACGAAAGTGAAACTTTTTTCCTGTGAAATATGTTAAGGAACATCCTTTCCAGGGAAAAGACTTGTGTATAAGTTAAAATAAATGACCAAAAACAAAAATACTCCTCCACACCTTGGGCTATGGTCACAAGTAGCATTTTTTATGCGTTTTTGCACTTTTATATTGCTTTCAACTATGACAAATGCATTCACTGGGAAATGTCATTTTAACATTTTACAACCTTATCTGGCCATGTGCTGTGTGACACATGCATAAAGTGCTGAAAAGACATGGGAACAGCATGGGGAAGACCCCTGGAAGCATCTCTGACTCCCAGGTCACTGTCTAAAAGTGTGCCCATCATAAGTGATCCTTGCCGCATCAGAAGATGCAGACTTGCAACTATCCCCATGCAAGTTCTAGTCCCAGGGCAGTGTTCAATTGTACCTCCCCCATTCCTTGCAATACAAGCGCAAGTATGGAGCCTGCCACCCACTCACCCCCAGGCTGCAATACCATACTGCTTGCTTGCTTGAACTTGAAATTGGGCCTTTTAATCATGTGGAGGCGGAATCTGGCCACCACGTCATGGCTGTGTTGGTGGGCTGGAATCCATACTCAGTCCCCAGCCGCCCGGCGCCGGGTGTCCATACTCGGTCCACAGCCGCCTCGCGGCCGGGTGTCCACACACGGTCCACCGCCGCCTGGGGGCAGCCAGGTGTCCATAAACGGTCGCCAGGTGAGGAGCATGATGAGGATGATAGAAGTTAGCATCTGCTTTGTTTTGTTGTAATGCAAGCGCATGTATGTAGTAGCGGCAAGGCCTGAGGTGGTCAGCGTTATGGCGCATATCCTACCTCCTCCGAGGATTGCTGGATGTTTTCCTGCTACTATCCAAGTTCTATGACTCCCGTTAAAACAAAGCTTCAGGTGATAAATGAAGGATGAGGTAGTGGCAAAGGAGAAAGAGCAGGAGGAACAGGGACCATTCACATCAATATCAGGCCAGTCAACCAGATATGTCTTGTAGGATATGTTTCTGTAACAAAAGGAGCGGTTCGGCTACACAGTTATAGGGCATACAGTGAGTGCAATGCCTACCAAAAATCCAGAGGGCGTTAACTAAACCTTTTTTTCCATTTATAGCAACTGGGTCTCCTGTGCACTGTTGGCCTAAGCAGTGAATGGAAGGCTTTCCAAAAATTATGAGGAACTGCAAAGCCCCTTACAAGAGCCATGTGTGGCACCCCAGGGGTCTGGTCACCACAGTAATAGAGATATTACGTCGGAGAGCAAGTGGGAGGTTTCCTGGTCAGGATCCCTTAAACATGCAACATCCTCCTGCCCCAGTCCTGGGAGGGGAGAATTCTGCCCTTATAAACTGGATCTGGGGCGGGGTTGAGTGAGTCAGAGAACAGTCAGAGTCAGAGTGAGAGCAAGGGAAAGTAACAGCAAGGAGCGCTGTAGGAGCTAGGAGCTAAAGACCAGGGGCTGGAAGCTGAGCAGAGCTCGCCCTGGCAGAAGACAATAAGAATCGGACACAGGAGTCCGAGGCTGTGAGGACTTATATATCCAGCAGCAGAAACCAGCCGGCAGGGGATTTCAGGTCCTCTGGCCATAGAAGCCCGGAGGCTCAGTCACAAGCAAGGGACCAGCACCGCCGTCGTGGAGTGGAGGCTAACAGAAGGCCCCAAGTCACCAGCCATACGGGTGAGCACTACACGGTACACTCAGGGATGTGGGCTACTTCTACCTGCTTACAGCAAGGTAGCCAGGAAGAGTGCAGACAGACGGGGAGGCCTACAGCTCCACCTGGCCAGGGGAACTCCTGTTTGCTCACAGAATGACCAGGCCTCTTATGCTAGCCAGTACTCCTGGGAGGGTCTACCTTATAATCATCAGTAAAGACCCTGAACTGCATTGCAAAGACTCTGAGCCGTTCCTGCTGCGCTCGTGCACCATCACCCCCATCATCCACAATCACTGCCCTGAGGCTATACTCCTCCCATGGGGAGTTATCCCATTCTCTTCTGCGCACACAACACCAGCCTCAGTGGTCTGCCTCGCAGCGGTGGTACTCCCTGACCGCAATCCACGGGTGGCACAGTCAGACAATTAACCTCAAAACCTAAGAAAGACTGCCACTGGTTTGACCAGCCTGAGCCACGGGACCGGGTCACCGCCACGGATACTACAGACCCCAGAGACCCGGCACCGGGTATCCCACACACGTGTACACACGGCCCAGGGGGCGCGTCACATGCAGTACAGCATATTACAAACATAAGTCCCATTATAGGGGAGTGGGTCTACCATTGTATTTGCTTATGCTTTCCAAGCAAAAGCTGAAAAAGATTAGGACGGAGCAACTTGCAATGCCCCTTACAAGAGCCATGCAGAACAGCATATTACAAACATAAGTCCCATTATTGGGGAGTGGGTGTCCCATAGCATTTGCTTTTGCCTTGCAAGCAAAAGCTGCCAAAAATTAGGACGGAGCAACTTGCAATACCCCTTACAAGAGCCATGCAGTACAGCATATTACAAACATAAGTCCCATTATTGGGGAGTGGGTGTCCCATAGTAGTTGCTTATGCTTTCCAAGCAAAAGCTGCCAAAAATTAGGACGGAGCAACTTGCAATGCCCCTTACAAGAGCCATGCAGTACAGCATATTACAAACATAAGTCCCATTATTGGTGAGTGGGTGTCCCATAGTATTTGCTTATGCCTTGCAAGCAAAAGCTGCCAAAAATTAGGACGGAGCAACTTGCAATGCCCCTTACAAGAGCCATGCAGTACAGCATATTACAAGCATAAGTCCCATTATTGGGGAGTGGGTCTCCCATAGTATTTGCTTATGCCATGCAAGCAAAAGCTGCCAAAAATTAGGATGGAGCAACTTGCAATGCCCTTTACAAGAGCCATGCAGTACAGCATATTACAAACATAAGTCCCATTATTGGGGAGTGAGTCTCCCATAGTATTTGCTTATGCATTGCAAGCAAAAGCTGCCAAAAATTAGGACGGAGCAACTTGCAATGCCCCTTACAAGAGCCATGCAGTACAGCATATTACAAACATAAGTCCCATTATTGGGGAGTGGGTGTCCCATAGTATTTGCTTATGCCTTGCAAGCAAAAGCTGCCAAAAATAAGGACGGAGGAACTTGCAATGCTGGCACCCTGGTGGTATAGTGGTGGTGGAGGCTGAGGATAAGGAGATGAAGATAAAACAGACGAAACGAGGAAGCGTATACCCATGTGTGGGTGTGAAGCAGTGCATGTGAATACACCTCCCGAAATAACACAGTGGATTTGACTTTATGTTACTCTGCTGTCATTTGGTGGTGATGAGAAGT